>NW_026522025.1:28165000-30565000 GCF_021234435.1 Artibeus jamaicensis | reverse complement strand
ATTCGGAATAGCAAGCACAGCTGTGCTGGGGCAGACACACGCCTGCCACGTATGGTGAATAGGAGGCCAGCGTGACCGGGTGGTGTGGTGGAGGCTGGGGAAGGAGAGGTGTGGCCAGGGGGGCGGCGGATGGCCCGATCACACGAGGACTTGCAGGTCACAGGAACGCCTTCGTTTCTGCTCTGAGTGCCCTGGGACGCTGAGGAGGAGGAGGACTGACCCCGCTGACTTCCATCTGAAATCACCATCTGGCTGCTGCTGAGAGACGCTGAAGTGGGTAATGGAGACGCAGGGAGAAGAGTCAGGAGAGCACTGCAGCGACCCAGCCGGGGTGAGCGGGGCTTGGTCCATGGGTGGCAGTGTGAGGGGAGAGGAGCGACCAGGTTCTGTGTGTCTTTTAAAGATTCACACACAGATTGGGTGTGGATTGTCAGAGAAAGAGAGAGATGAAGGGTAACCTTAGGGTTTTTTGCCTGAGGAACTAGAAGCCAGGTGTTTGGGGAGACGGCAGGGAAACCGCGTTTTGGAGGGAAAACCAGGCACTCACTGTTGAACATATTTAAACTTGAGATGCCTATTGTACATTCCAGTGGAGATGTTAAGTGGTTGAAAGGACACAAAGCTCTTGATTTTATGGGAGAGGTCCAGGCCAGGAGCAAAGCTAGTATTTAAAGCTGTGAGGCTGGATGGGTTTACCCAAGACATGACTGTGTTAAAAAGCAGAAGAAGAGAAGAAGATGTTCAAGTGCAAGGATGAGTCCTGGGACAGGCCCACAGGGAGGGTGCCAACGTGCTGGGTCCTTGTAAAAATGTTGCAGGGTAAACACTCTCAACCTGCCTTAAAAGGAGTGGGATTTGTTCAGTGAAAAACATCTGTCCAAAGGCACGCAGATGGTTAAGTGCTGCTATCTATCCAGCTTTTGTAGAATTAATAAATAAAGCGTTGGGTTCATTTCCTCTAACAACCGAATTTATAAACCTTGGCATCCTCCTTCCCTCCCTGATCTATCACTTTAAACCTTCCCGATGGTCTCCTAATGGGATTTCCTGCCACCACTCTCCCTCCTTGTTCTAATCCATCCTTATCTCCCTGAACACAAAGCTGATCGTGCCACCTTCCTGCTTGGCCCCTCTATTAACCCCTCATTATGTGCAAACTATGATCCAGCTTTTTAAACCTGATTTACCGGAGCCTTTACAATCTGACTCCAAGCTTCTCTTCCAGTCTCATCTCCTGCTAGCCTCCCCCGGCCCCGAGTCCCGAGTCCCGTGTAGGTCACTTTTCTGACCTGGGATCTCTTACTGGGATACACCAGGCTCTTTCACAGCGGAGTTTCACACGCTGTTTCCTGTTCATGCCCACGCTGCGGCGGTATTGCCAGCACAGGGCCGTGGGCATCCTGTCTTGCTCCACATGTCGGGGCCCAGCTTTCCACGTTCACCCTTCAGGACGCTGCTTGTTGCAGGCTGTTTTAGATGCCCTGCGTCAGATTGAGAAACTTCCCTTCTTTTTGTAGTTGCTAAGGATTGATTATTGTTTTTTATCAGGGATGGATATCAAGTTTTATGAAATGTTTTCCTGCATTTATTTGGTGTCATAATTTCTCTCCTTTAATCAATCAGTGATTTATTTTCTGTGGATAAATGAACTATATTCCCTGGATAAACCCAGCATGATCTTCATACATTATCCTTTCTTTACACATATATTTCCAGATTCAATTTGCTAATATTTTGTTTAGCATGTGGTCCTAAAATTGGCGCAGTGGCCCAAAGGGAGTACTTTTGGGGGCGGTGACCAAAAGCAATCAGATAACTAGGAGCAGAGTTTAGTTTCCACTTCTGACTGGGACTGGGGTTCTGAATGGATGTCGAGCTCGGGCTGGGAGTGGAGCGGGTGTCTGAAGCTGTGTATTTCTAAAGGGAAATGAAAGTTTCATTATCCGTGACTTTCAGAGTTGGTACAAAGTTCAGTACAAAGTCAGTCTAAAGATCAAAACAGGTCTTACTCATTGTTATCATTCAAAAACTTTAATAGCAATGAAACAAAGGCCTACTATTTCTAAATAAGCCTATTTGATGCTCAGTTTGCTAGTTCACCTTACATAAAAAATAATGAATGAAAAGGAAAGAGGGGCCCATGAAGCCTCCGAAACACCCCCACGGGAAGGCTTCCTACATCATCTCCATGAATGGCAGTGTGTCGGACGCTTTGAGCAGGCCCAGGTTGATGAGGGTGGTCCTTTCCAGTTCCAGATAGCTCTGGTATTCTTCTTTCAGTTCAGCCTCCAGTTGTTCTTTTGTCTTCTGATATGTTTTCTGGGGGGAGAAACAAGTCATCCCTATAAATCACTGACAGTTCCAAATATCAAAGGGTGACAAGGGGCTATTTTTGAACAGTAGGCCTGGCTGCTGTCTGTGGGTAGGGGGTTGCAGGAGGGCAGGGGGTGGGTGGGCAGGGGGCAGAAGGGAGGAAGGTGGGGGGGCATCTCTTGGACAGTCAGGGAGAGGAGCTGCGGGCTCTGAAGGCAAGTGGCAGAGACAGAGTGGAGAAGTGTGGTGGACTCTAGGTGGCTCCTGGAGGCAGGGCAGACCTGGTGCAGGGGGCTGGTTGTGGCCTCTCAGGGGCCCTGGGGAATCCAGGCCGGCCTGCAAGCTCCTGCCTCTGACTGAAGGAGGAGCGCAGTGGGAAGGGAAGTAGCAGTAACAAGGGACATTTATTCAGCGAATGTACCCAGTACCACTTGCTGAGTAACCTGTCTGGGTCTTGGACCTGTCGGTGTCTGTGTTAGTGCTGTTCTGGTGTAACGGCTGTGGCATTGGAGTTCATGTGACATCGGCCCGGGCAGTCATGATCTTCAAGAGCTGTGTCCTTTTTCTGGACACAGAAATGTTAGGTGTGTCACCCTCAAGTGTCCTTTGTTTCACCTCCTCTAGTTGTGCCTCTGCTCCTTTGTCACAAAGCCCCGCCTTTGTGGCTTCCATCAAGGGGGCCAGTACTCTAAGTTTTTATTCTAATGTTTTTAGAGAACCATCTCTAGTAGATATTTTCTTTTGTAAGTGTTCCCAGTGATGGGTGCCCCCTTCCCCTTGACGTATTCTTTCCTCAGATTTGCTTTTTCTTTCTTAATATAGCTGCTTTCCCAGATTCCTTGCGTCTAAACACTGTTGTACCCACTTCACAGTACTATGAAGATTATATGAATTGCTAAACACATCAAGTCCTCAGAATAGTGCCTGACACCCAGTAAGCACTGTGAAAATGTTAGTGACAGTAACCAGTTCATAAAAGAGCAGGACTTGGTAGGGTAAGAATGGGAAAATGCTATTCTTCCCACCCTGGTCCTTTGCAACATATGTGACAGATTCCCCTAGCACTTTCCATCACTTTAAGGTATAGGAATAGAGTCATTTTTAGATAGTTGTAGATATTAGATATTTGAAGACAAGTCTAATATCAAAGTGGAGACTGCCCCTTGGGGCCTTCTCACTACACTGTGCGCCCACAGCCTCTTTCTGCAGAGGGTGCCTCGCCTGGTTAGAAAGTCCTTGTGGCACTTTTGAGGCCTAGCTGCTTCCCAAAGGTCCACTCGGCCCCAGGAAAACTCAGCACCCTCACTCTGCCATCAGTACAAGTTCATTGCCTCTGTCAGAGCAGTTGAAATCAGTGCCTTGCCTCGAGATTTTCCAGCCTCAGGAGTCCAGGCCCTAGTCTTCGGGTTTCCCACGCTCCCCCTGGACGTTTTTACTCTGGTCACTTGGTAACTCCTGGCTTTTGGATTTCTGTGGCTCAGCAAGCCTCCTGCCAGGTGTCAGGGGCTGAATGTCTATCCTGGCCACTGGGCTGTCTCTAACAAGTCTGCTGTTGCAGAAGTGAAAAGTGGGGAGTATGTGGCCCTCTGACACCCCTCTCCAAAAAACACACCCCTTCAGTCTTCCCCGTGACTCTCGCTTCCATTTTGCAATCTGGAGAGTGGGTGCAGAATGCCCTTCTAAGTCCCAGAGAGAGGGCACAGCTGATGGACCCCATGGAGACTGCTGCTTTCCCCAGCTTCGGGTCTCCAGCAGAAATTCCAGTTAGGAAAAGTCCTATTTCCTGTGCTGTTTGAGCTATAATGACTATTATTTTTTAAGAAATGAATTCAGACTCAATGTTTACAAGGAGGTGGGTGTCCGATTTCCCTCATATCATGGGTTGTGGCATCCAGTGTAATCCCTGCAACTGGGGGTTGCCCCTAAAGGCCAGCCTCGCTGGACGGATGTGTGGTGTTCTCCTGCCCTCTGTAATGGTACGGACAGCAAAGTTTTAGTAGCACTTTCTGTGTGCCAGTCCCTGGCAAGGTGCTATAAATATATGAACTCCTTTAGTTCTCACAGCCATCCTCTGGGGTTGTTACAGTTGTTTCCATGTTCCCTTTTATCGGCAGTTGCTGATAAAAATATATTTCTGACTAATGCTAGTTGTTTTTCCTCGGTGACCTTTCCAGTTCTGTGTGCTAACAGAGGGGCCCTTTAAAGTCCACGGACGGAGCCACAGCCCAGTTCCAGAGGACATAACCGAGACGCAGCAGCTCTGCCCAAAGGAGGGCACGGCGTCAAAGGGAGACAGAGTCACAGAGGGAGTTGGAAAAGTTTTGGAAACTTGAACAACATGAGATACTATGATTATTATAATGTTTGGATGTTTTAAAAGTATTTCACAGGCAAATTATTTTTTTATCATCCACAATTTTACTTGCTTCCACCAATATGGATAAGCAGGAGCTGTTGCGATGGTATTTAAAAAACACATAATAATCAAGAGATAATTGGCACAGGGACAGGGGGGCAGATTACCTCCTGCAGCCAAATTTCAACAGTATTTGTGAGTGCACAAGAAAACCAGCCGAGACCACTGTTTGCAAACTGGGGAAGCAATGAGAAGCTAGCTAATTGGTATTCTTTTGGGCCTGTCACTTCAAAGCGGTTTTGGAAATGAGGCCCCCTGTTTTTATTATACTAATTGGTGTCTACCAATATGTGGTCATGTTCATCCAGTGGTTTTCAACCTGTGTGTGGCAGGGATTTGTAAACCTTGCAGTACCTACCTGACTGTTTAGTCAGGGGCACTGACCTCTTTTCCTTTAGGTTATCAAATTAAAAAAACGACAACAGCCAACACACTGATAACCATTGGTGTGAATGAATCAAAATTATAACTATTTTTTGGTCAGATCAACAAAAAATGTATGTTTTTGGTGTCCTGAGGAATTTTAGTAATTAGTTTATGTGTGCCATGACATGAAAAAGATTGAAAATCACTAATTTTAATCGATTTGTTAATTCAGCATGTTGAAATATTTGCACCAGCTCATGCTCTTGAGACCTAGGACCTCAAGCGAGAAGTTAGGTCAGAGGAGGCCCGTTTCGCTGCTGGGAGACCACATACAGGGGGGATCGGGGCGGAGACGCTGGTGAGAGAAGGGCAAGGGAGAGAATGAGCAAGAAAGAAATAGCAACAGGGGCGGAGAGGACCTCAAGTAACAGAGAAAGGCTGAATACACATCGTGTGCAAAGGCCTCATATTCCTGTGGGCAAGGGAAGACCGACCGAGTGACCGAGTCCGTGTCAAACAGAGAGGCTGAAAAGGAGGGGGGCGGGGGTGAGCACTCAGAGCTGGAGGGCGTTTGAAGGTGAACGGGCACCGAGACAAATTCTCCTCTGTCTTAGATTTCATACCATCAGTACTTTAGAGTGAAATCTGTATCTGCCTGCCTGTCTATTTGTACACTAGCTTCTATTTAATGGAAGTGCACCATTCCTCAGGTTACTTAACTGAAAGCCTTGCAGTCATCCTAAAAGGTAGTTGCTAGGATTCCCATTTTAAAGACAGGAGAACTGAGGCTCGGCCAAGATATGAGCCTGGCTCCCGATCTCATGGTAGGTAAGTGGCAGAGTTGGCACTTGAGCTCACGTGTCTGGATTCCATATTCCACTCTTTGCACTACCCGTTTCAATGCATTGGTCACCAGACATTAAAATTCTGTATAATGAAAGCATTCAGATTTTGAATTATTGTATGTATAAGTGGTCTTTGGATATCATTGTATCTAGAAAAACTTTGATGTCATAGAAAATTACAGAAACTTCAGTGAGGTAGCATCTTACTAGGTATCTGATGGTCATTGCTCAGTCCTGCATGGTAAGCTAGGAAATCAGACAAATGCCCTCTTGACTATTACAGGGATGAGAGAAGAATGTGAAAAAGTATAATTTCCCTATTCAAACTGTGGAATGCAAGTGTGGAAGCCAAACAAACTTATTTCCACTGGGAAATAAGTTTAGAGGAAATCAAGTACCATTTCTGAAATTCGACTTACAGTTTTTTTCTTCTCCATCTCCAGCTCCATTTCTTTTTTTTCTTGTTTACGAATTTCCTTGCGCTGTCGCACATATTCCAGGTGCTTGACTTCTCTCTCAAAGTAGTGGCTTACACTTGATACCTGTTGGAAGCACAGGCCCGTGTGAGGGGGGCCCACAGACACACGCCATGTTCTTTACAAAGCTCTGGAAGACTGCTCACAGCTTGTGATTCACCAGATATGCTGCCTATTTTGGCGTACCGCCAACAGGTCCACTACTTAAGTAACACAATTTGGGGGCTTCTGTGTTAACTAGTTTTAGGACCCTGTGAATTAGGGTGTTCTAGGAAGGGAGTGAGCTGGAGAGGAGAGAGCTGCAAAAAATTTTTGGACTTTTGTAGAAGGAATATTCAGGAATTACTCATTTCCCCTTTTCTTCCTCCTCACTTCTGCACTAGAGGACGTTTTGTCTCATCAGCAGAACTTGGAAAACCCAGATGAGGGTATCAAAGTAGACCCGAAAAGGACTGGGAGCAGAGTGTAGCTCCTGGTCCCCTGGAGGGCTTGGCATGTAGGCGTCAGAATAGCAACAGGAGAGGAGGCAGAGACCTTGGGCAAGGCGACCAGGGGAGGGGAGGCATTTTGCCTGACAGTGACTAGGCTGATGTTGAGACTTGCCACAGATTGCAATCTATATATTTAATGTTGGGTGTATGTGTGCTTATGTAGTTCTATTTATTGATCTTTTTATAACCTCCTTATTAACATTGCCTGCAACCCTTGGGTGGCGGGTATGATGGGGCAGAATATTGCCACTTCAGACATGCTGCTTGTTGTACACCAAGTCGGGGGAGGATGAGGTGGCGATGGGCAATGGGAAGATGTGTACAAATGTCAAATGCATCTGCTGGGAAGGGCATCACTGACATAAGGATCCCACGTTCAGTTACAACCCAGGAATAACATCTTATGATTATGAATCTTCAAATCATTCTTGTCTGGATCTGGGTTTTATTTACTTGGCCTCCCTCTCATTGCATGCTTGTTTTTTTTCCCCAGCTTCAAACCATTGAAGTCATAAAACAAAAATACATCCCCTTATTTATGACTGGATGAGTCTTTAGTTCTTTTATAAAGTAAAAATGCTGTCTTTTCTGAACACACTTTTAAAACATGCCACAGCAATATCAGTCACATAAATTCTCAAAGCTAAAAATTACTGACCTCATTGGCAGAAGGGTGACTTAATGTCCAAGGAATTTCTAATATATGCAGAGTCCCATAATAATCAGCTATGGCTATAAATTGCTGCTTAGCTGGAAGATTAAAAAATAGGGGAAAGAAACAAGTCAGCAACCAGAAAGCCATCTTGGAGGATAAACAGGAGATGTGGTTTTGTTTTGTGGTTTCCCAAAGGATTTGCAGTGACCTTGGTTGGCATCTTTGTCAGACATTCATGAGTGGGGACCATATTGACATTGAAGTCATTTTTTCCAGTTGATGAAATGAAAGCTGAGACCCTGAGCCTTTGTCAGCCACCCTGCCTGCCTCAAATCTTCCTTTCTTGGTGTCTGTCGGCAGAGCATGGCCCCTTGCTGAGGCTGACTGTCTCTGTGGCGGGGCCCACGGAGCAGACCTGGGAGGAAAGCGGGGAAAACACATGGAAAGATTTCCAGAGAAAAGTCACAAAGCCAATGGTCACCAAAGACACAGGAAGGGCTAAAGGATACCATTATGCAGATGAATTTCAGAGGCACAGCCAGAAGCAGAAGCTAGAATGAACACCAAATTGTTTCCTTTGAGCATTTTCAGGTGGATACAAAACACAAATGTGTTTGAGCATTTTTATTTGTTATTTCATCATGTGCGTGTTTTTCCTTCTTCTCATTTTCAGAAAATCTGGTTCAAATTGCTAAATCCTAAACTTGTAATCCCTGCATGTATGCAAAGGCAATGTTTTGTAGCAAAGAGAGGAAAACACACTTTGGTGTTTTTAACTTCTTTTAAAAGAGGCACATATATCAGATTAACGTAGAAAGTAGTACTTGGTTGAAACTGGGACAAAGGAAATAAATTACTAGGAGAAGATAAGAAGGATGCTTTTTGTTGCGTGATTCAAAATCACCTGCTGCGTGGCGCACTACATATGTCTCAGAAATAATTGATGAGGAAATTAGTGAGAGAAGCTCAGATGATATCCAAGACAGTGCAGGAGAGAAGGGGCAGAATGGGAGGAAAGGCAGGAGGGGGAGGAGAGAAAGAAGAGGGAGGAAGGGAAGGAAAACAGGAACCTGAGAAGCAATACTGGAGGCTTTCCAGGTAAATGCCAATATTTTCTTGAGTTACACAAAAAAGGCAAGATGACTTAGAGTGTTTGATCAGAATGAACGTACCCGAAAAGGTCCAGGGTTTGATGCAGGTGATCATAGTTATACAGATGTTTTGTGACTGGGCTGGTTCATGGGTTTTCTCTAGGAGGTCCCAGATATCGATGTATCCGTCTTCTCGGCCAATGTAGAAGACTCCGGGCCTTGTCAGAGACCAGTGCCCTGTGGTGTACCTTTTTGGCGCACAGGATGACTGGAGGAGGGGTCCGATCTTTAAGCAAAATTAACAGACCAATTAAGCTTGCATTGTTATCAAATGGATATTCACTATGATTTTAAATACAATTTAGATAACTATGATCATGTAACAGCAAAATTATGCCTACTGAGAGCTCTTAACTTCTTTTCCTTGTAGGATTTTTATATATTGCCAGTTCTTTTCTTTCCCGTATATTTTTATAATACCCTTTTCTTCTTATTTTAATTGCTTTTTACAAAAAGATCAAACCTGCCAGTCAAGCCACTGATGATCTTAATAATCCAACTGCTACTGAAGTCCATTGATATTCCTCTGGAGATTAGTGTATGTTGGATAAGTAAGGACTATGAAATTTTGCTTGCACCTTTATTTTGCTCTCAGGTGTCTGCTTCCCATGGAAACAGCTCTGGTAGCCAGGACAAGCAAATGAAAAGTCAGTTCCAGCAATGAGCTCTATCCAGTACTTTCCCCATATTATCAGGAAGAGACTGCAGACCAGCAGGGCATCATAAGATCATCTCATCCTTTCTCTACCATGCGGTGATTTGCCTTCTGTGGGAGGCTGTCACAGGGATGGAAGATTAGAAGGTGCTTTCCTCCCACTGCCGTGCTCCACCTGGCAACCAGGTACACTCATTTATTTATTTACATGTGCAGGAATGGAACTAAACAGCAGAACTGTCTCACACCCTCCATAACATGCAGAAGAAGCAACCTTTCCCCTGGGGAAGGAGGAATGCCTCAGAGGCGACCTTCGAACCTGACCTTGCCCGCTTTGCCCAGGCCCTGTGGTTTCTGTGGGTAACCTGCCTCCTGCCCCTGCATGGTCTTTGGGCAATCTTGCCTAGATTTTCTTTTTATTTTTCTTCAATTACAAAACTAGCACTTGCCAACTGTAAAAAAAAAAAAAAAGAAGAAGAAGAAGAAGAACATATAGAAGTAATTTGGTATAAAGCAGTTCTTTTGCAGATAGGCACTGAAGTAGTTTCTAATTTGTTCAATGAAGAACTTGTACATATATTCATGCATTTTTCTTCTTTTTTTGAGATTTGTGTTACAGTCCCGGAAGTGAAAGTGTTAGGGCAAAGAAAAAATATTTGTAAAAATTTATATATATACATAAGTACATTACATAGATTATTTATTCAAAGCATAAATAAGGTTGAAATATATATATTTCAAGGTTTTTATCATCTTAAATTGCTCACCGAAGGGACATACCATAAGGATTTCTCCACACCCTTATCTCACTGGATTTTCTCAATCTTTCTAGTTTTTGGCAGTTTAGCCTCTGTTGCTCAGGACCCGGCCTTCTCTAACTCTGACTGCCAGATCTCCACTGCACGGTCTCACTTTGACCCGTGCACGCCCCTGGTCTGCCTGGGACAGACGCTTCAGCTTTCTGACCCCCACTTCCTGAACCTGCTGACGTACTCCTGGTGCGGAAGCAAGGACGACAGGCTTAGTGTTTCTGCTTGGACTTCAAATAGCAATCGGCACCCCCTCTTGTATTTTAAGGGGAGGAAAAATACTAATCATCCGATCATTATATATATATTTCAAAGAAAAGATTGTTAGCTTTCAGAGAACAAGTGACTTAAAAATGCTTCCTTCCCTCAGGGAAGAAAAGCAAATGGTTGGGGTTTCAAAGGGCTTACAGTAGTTCTGCTGGAGCCCAGCTGGAGCCAGGCCATCTGTTTCAATTTCCCTAAAAAGTGCCCCAAAGGCACTGTTATGTCAGAAGGGCCTATTGTTCCCATTGTATTTCTCAATAACAAAGGACCACACACCCATTCCTCCTCCAAGCAACGTACCATGACATTTTCCTTCCAGATGGCCACGTTCCAACCCCCAACAGTGAGGATGATGTCCTTGTAAAAAGGTGACCTCTGAACGGTGTGGACAGCACCATCGTGGACGGCACTATCGTGGACAGTGTAGAGGCTCACTGGTTTCCTTGCTGTTGGAGTAGAAAAGGCCATTTCACCTTTCATAACATTGTATACATTGTAAAAGAATGAAGCGGCTTCCAATGGACAAACAGGTCTTGATGAATGAGACCCAAGAGTAAAGGACCAGAGGTCAGCTGGGGCAAATGAATGAAGGAATAGCTCCTCTTCTTTTTTATAAAATGTCCAAGGAATTTCCCATCAAAGCCACTTTTTAGAGGAATACTTCATGTTCTCATTCATTCAATTGGTCAGTAAAAATTTGGGCACTGCCTTTATGTACCAGGTACTATAGATGGCTGAGTAAACAATGGTTAATAAACAAACACGGTCCTGCCCTCATGGAGCTCACAGTCTAATGGGAAAGACAGACATATGCTCTCTAGACAAATTCCAAACTACAGAATACAAAATGTGAAAGTGTTACAAGGAAAAATATTACAAGAAAAAATAAAAAACATACCTATAAATTAGACTGAAAGCTCAGAAGAGTCTTCTCTGAAGGTGAGTCATTTAGGCCTCATAACAGTTTGACCAGGGAGGGTTTTGGTGTGGAGGGGCATCCTGGACAGAGGGAGCAACGTACACCAAATTCCTGAGAAACGAGTGTTTTGTGTCTTAATAAATTTGAAGAGGGGCCCTGGCTGGTGTAGCTCAGTGGATTGAGCACGGGCCTGCGAACCAGACAATTGCGGTTTGATTCCCAGTCAGGGCACATGCCTGGGTTGCAGACTGCTTCACTGCAGGCCAGTTCCCAGCAGGGGATGCACGAAAGGCAACCATACATTGATGTTTCTCTTTCACTCTCTTTCCCTTTCCCTCTAAAGATAAATAAATGAAATCTTAAAAAAAAATTGAAGAGGGCAGCAAGATCGAGTCTGGCAGTCCCAGGGCAGACATGTAAAACAAACAGGGTCCGGGCGCTTCCAGACCATACAGGGCCTGGTAGGAAAGGTGTTTAGGTTATATGCTAAGTGTCATATGTTTTAATGAGTGCTTTAGGCCTAGAAGACAATCTGATCGACATTCCAAAGCATTCTCTGGCCGCTGTGGGAAGAACGGACGAGTGGCAGGCAAAAGCAAAGAGGGAACACCAGAAGAGGCTTTCGTAGTTTCTGGTGAGAGCAGGTGTCGGCTTGGACGCGGGTGCAATGGAGAAGGGTAGATGATCAAGACATTTGCAGGCTAGGCGGACAGGGCCTGGAGATGGCTTAAAGAGGAAGAGCGAGAGACGAAGTGCTGAGAATAACAGGCAGGTTTCTGGGAAAAGCAACTGGCTCCGCTGAGTTTCTATTTATGGAAACCGCGGAGACTAGAGGAGGAGCAGGTTTGGACTTGAAGATCAGGACTTCCCCTGCAGTCTCGGCCCCTGGCCCCGGGGCCTTCAGCTTCTCCGGCCTGTTTACATGCCATTGCTTGGGTTTCCTTCCTCCAGGCCGTCCTCAGAGCTGGGTGTCTCTCGCTCCTTGCTGCCCACACCCACGAGCCTCAGAGATGAGTGTTACACTATCACCAACAAATTAATCCAGCTCCTGTCCTCCTGCCAGAGTGATTTTCTGATTATTTGGTGGCTCTAGGATGAAGCCTGCAGCAATTAGTAGGGCACCCAAGTCTCTTTGCCATGTGGACCTGGATGTCCTTCCTGGCATCTCTCCTTTGCTGTTGTCATCTTTATTGCTATGGTTTGGCCCTGAGATGTCCGTTTCCTCACTGTCCCCTGGTCTCTTGGGCTTCCATGGTTTTGTACTTGTTACTCTTTCTACATGAAATGTCTTTATCTGAAGAACTGCAATGTATGCTTTAGAATATAGCTCAACTGCATCTCTTTTTAGCAGAGCCTTTTTTAAAAATTTATTTTTTACTGATTTGAGAGAGAGACAGAGAGGGAAATGTTAAATTTTTTTTGTTCCACTTATTTATGCATTTATTGGTTGATTCTTGCATGTGTCCTGACTGGGGATCAAACCCGAAACCTTGGCATATCAAGATGATGTTCTACCAACTGAGCTATCCAGCCAGGGCAGTAGGGTCTTTTCTTAACAGCTCAAGAGCATCAGTCGTCATTCTTCTATGTGTTGGACTTTTCCAATAGACTGTGAAACTCCTCTAGAGGAGGATAGTATCTTGTTCACCTTTATATCACCAGTGCCTGGTACATAGTAGGCTCTTAGTGGTGCTTTGGTGAGTAAATGATATTAAGAAAGAAAAAACAAATACCAGGGAGGTTCAAATATAAAACTTTTGGTTTTTAAGTTTATTGTCATTGGTTATTCTATAAATGGAATAAAATTCCTTAAAAAATAACGAAACCTGTTTATCTTGGGCCTTTTCAAAAGCAGTTCAGGAAGCTGTGGGAGGAGGAAAGGCCTCCAGAAAGATCTCTGAAAGCAGGAGGAACCAGTGTCCACCTGTGTGTGATCAGGTCCCAGCCTCAAGCTTGTGTCCCCGGGCTGTGGTGGGGACTGCTGCCACGGACACGGTGCCTGGCGTGTAGTACGTGCACAGTGCACGCTAGTAAAGTACCGAATAAATAGAAACATGAGAAGCATAGAGGTAGCTGATTATAATTCATTATATCCAATAGATAATTTTGCAGTCAACTTCTAATCACAGAATTGGGAGTAAATTGAAGGTGGAAAATCAGTCTCAGCTCTGCATGCACTTGACCCTCACTTGGGTCACATATAATCCTCTCTCAATGCCCTAGTCCCATCAATAACACGCTTTTGGGTTTCTGTCCAGGGGACCCTATGCCAGAAAAGTGGGAACGCTCATTTCCAGATGAAGATGGCTCCCTGGAGGCAATGCTGACTTAGCAAGCATTCCCAGGTCTGAGCAGGTTCTAGTCTAGGAACCGGACTCAGCAGACAGAGGGAAGGGAATGAAGTTAGAGGCAGAGACCTGAGTCCCAGCAGCCCTTCCCTGCAGGCTGTGGCTCTGACCTCTGACCCTGTCAGTCACTCACATCACTTGTCCAAACACTCAGGGCATTGACCAGATCCCCTTGTGCAATAGCAGGCCCGTGGCTCCACCCCGCTGCTCTCCAGTGTTCTATCGCTCCTGGGAGCTGCCTCTTCCTTTGCTTGTGGTTACTCCCTGCTTTCAACTGTGGATCATACATACTTTTGTGCCATGAAAACCCCAAAGCTTTAAGCAAGTAGTCACTGTAGGAAACTCCAAGGCTTTGAGCTCTGACAGGAAGCTTTCCTTACTGGAGCATGAATCTTGACTGATTCCTACTCACCCCTGAGTGCACCCCTAATACCTCTGCTCAGCTGCCACAAGTCTGGCCCTGGGATCAGGGAACACATGGGCACTGCCAGTCCCAGCCCCAAAAGAGGGTCTTACAGGTACTTCTCCCATACTGCCCCGAGGTCTTCAAGATCATCATAAATTTAGCCTGGAAATTCACATGGACTCAGATATTCCACATAGATGAACTACCTTATTGCTGAGTTATTGAAACAGCATTGCTACCGGACAAGGGCCTGGCCCTGAGTGGGTGTGTCCAGGCCAGCTGTCGTGTGTGGGTTCTTAACTTTGGGAAAGATTTTACCGCACTAGTCCATGTGACTGTGAGGGTACATTTATCGAAGCTGGGACAGTGAAACGAGGAAGGGCTTAGCACAGAAGAAGCGACAGGAGAGCCCAGGCTGGGCTGCCTCAGCTCACTGGGAAGTCAGAGAAAAGGGGTCTTGGGGACAGTTCAGGAGGTCAGCCTGGGACGAGCTGCCCCTGTCCACTGCTCCCCTGACTGTACATCTCAGGGTCCCTTAGACTTAGGAGATGCTGTGCCTTGGGGGAAAGAAGAGAGAGAAAGGGGATGGTGCGGCTGCTCCCCTGAGGGAGAGGGTGTGCACTGGGTCCTTTGTCCTGAGGCCTTTATCTCTTGCAGGAGGGCATCTCAGGGGAGGGTTTCAGTTGAACAGTCATCTGTTCTCCAGGTGCGCCCTCAGGGTCATGGTCTCCCCTGATTGGTCAATGACAGGACAGGTGTTGTTAGTCCTTGCAATTGGTTCTGGTGTTGCCCACCTGATTCTACTGCTTTCCTGTATTTCAGCCTGGAGCAGAAGTACAACTGAGGCCTGGACATTATCTCGAGGGAGGTGACCTTGTGTATTGGGTTGTAAATTGCCAGGACGGTTTGTTCAGCTGTCTGTCTCAGGTTTCCTTTTCCACTTGGCAAAGAATTTTCCTAGCTCCTTACTATCCTGTCTCAGCATGATTCTTTTAAAATTGTGCTCGAGTTTTGGTGTGAAAACAGGTCACCTGGTGAGTTTCATTAAAATCCATACTCAGATTCAGTGGGCCTGCGGTAGGGCCCGGGACTCTGTATTTCCAACCAGCTCCCAGTGACACCCATGCTGCTTGTCCGGGGCCCTCACTCCAAGTGACAAGTGTGGCATCAAGGCCCCAGGTGCCCTCCATTCCATTAGCAAGGCCATGGTTACTCAGGACTTTGTGAAAAAGGAACAAACTTGACAGTGGCACACACATCAAAACTTACTCATCAGTCGGCCAGTTTCAGGGTCTCTTTCCGGTTTCCAGTCTGTGTAGATCACTTCACCTTCCTAAAAATATCACAGGTTCCTGGTGAGTACAGTGACCACTTCAGAGACAAGAAAACACCTCATAGTCATGTGCTAAGGCTGATTGTAGTGAACACAAAGCAACAGGTCAATTTAATCTAATGATAACGCAGTACAATGTTGAGAAAAGTCTTAACATGATTACTTGATTTTATCTTAAACCAAAAGAAAATGAGTTTGTTGAGCTTTTATCTACACACAGTGACTTGGAGAACTCCTACCAGTATGGAGATGATCTATGTATATGAGTTCCAGCTGCTGGGTTTCCAAAAGCTTTGTTGTCAATAGGAAATTGTCCCAAGGGACCGAAAGCTCTAGGCGAGGGATCTCGTCCAACTTACTCAGTGATTTATTCTCAGCATGTTACAAAACAGTACTGAATAAATAATTGTGGGATAGGAGAGAAAGAAGGAATATGGATCCATTATATGGTACATATTACCACTTACACTTGAGAACAGGCACCATAATATCCCATCCAAATAACATGGTAATAATATATATCCCAGCTCCACTTACAGCCACTTTAAGCGGAGGGGAAGGCAAAGGGACCTGGGTGAAGAAGAGGCAGAAACAGCCACACAAATGGGAAGGACAGAACCAGTCCATGGCAGAGGAGGGAGAGGTTAAGTGAAAAGCTTTAGCCCCCTCAAATTTAGTCTTGCAGATGCAAAATGCAAAACCTGAGACTCGGAGAGGTTTAGTGACTTACTCATGGTCATTCAAATGCAGTCTCCTCATTTCAACCCCCCCACCCCCACTGGATAATAAGAGAACAACATAGAGGAGGTTGTATAAAAACAGAGGTTGAGAGGACTGGGAGGAAGAGATGGATTGGGATGTGTAGGTGAGGGAGGGGAGCTGGGAAGGCATTTGATTTATGCAAAGTGAAGGAAAAGCTCACCAGGGCCAGGGCCCACTCATGCACTGATCTGCGCTTTTATTCATCCTGTTAATGCATTTAACACAGAAGGACTGCGCTCAGCACTGGAAAGTCAGTCAGAGGACAAGCACACCCTCTACTCACGGTCACAGTCAAGGGCATAGACAGGCTGTACACGGCTAGCCTGTCATTGTTAGCATTCACTGAGTATCTAGTGTTTGCCAGAATTGTGAGGAACTTTATGGCTGTGGCCCCAGCCCTCCCCAAAGTCCTGTAAGAGAGTTACTATTGTCTCCTGGGACTCATGGCTGGTACATAGAGCACTGAAATGAATCCAAGTCAAACAGGAATAGTTAGAATCAGCTCATTTAGTTAGTGTGTAACAGGGTTCAGCCAAGAGGGAGGCCCCAAATAGGGATTTGGAATGGGGTCCAGAACTCAAGGTGTCCAGGAAATATTAGAAAAATATATAGGATGTCCTCACCCCTTGCCCCCACAGGGTTGAGTTGGGAGAAGAGGCACATGGAGCAAGAACATGCAGAGCTGTTTTGTACAGCAACAGCTTGGCAGCTAACCTCTGGCACGGTCATTTAACATATCTATAACCTCTAACTGGATCCATAGATATGTTGAATAGCTGTGGCCATGCTTTGAACCAGGGGGATAGGAGTGACTTCCACCCAAGTTGCAACTGGGGGCAGCTCCCCCTGGTTACAGTGCCTGTGTGAGATCTTGGAGAAGATTGACTCCATGCCATGGGGCCACACCTGCCCAGACTCATGATGGCAGCCCAGTAAACCTGGAAGAATACAGGAATGCTGGCAGGTATAACTGATTGTAGGAGCAGTCGGACATGGGAGTGCAGAGGAAGGTTGTCTTGGGGATTTAAACCCAGACGTGGCAGCCATGCCAAGGGAGAACCATGTGGCCCTGGCAGAGTGGGGACCACGCAGCTTTGGGGTGCTCCCTTTCACCGTATGGCTTAGGAAGCAGAAGAGACTTTGCCTGGAAGAAAAGGGGTGAAAGGACTCTTGCCGGTGGGCCATAGAGGGTGCCACATGGCTTTGGATTAGCTGGAAATCATGGCGGTGACACAGCTGATGGTGCCAGGAGCCCGAATCAGGAACTTCTTCTTTTCCTGAGATACGGTACCTCAGATTAGGGCAGAGGGAGAAGGAAGGGCTGTGTGCGTCTGTGGGTGTCCTACAGGACTTCAATATTTTAATGAAGACATTAAGTCACTACTCTAAGTCTGTATAGCTTTAAATAATTATTTCCTTTCCTTTTCACAAATCTCTGGCACTGAGAGACGTCTTTCCTCTGGTGACGGGCATAGCAAACCTAGTGGGGGCGCCTTTCGGTAATAGTATATCGTAACACCCCGTGGTTCTGTTCTGTAACAAGTGTTGAGTCTTCATCAGCCATGTAGTTGGAAAGCATCACATCCTTCTCCATCCGGTTACTTAGTTCTGACAATTCCAATGTCCTCAGACTCTCTAGTGTTGTTCTCGGCCTCCTCGGTCAGGCCCTCTTTGTCTCTGGGTTGGTCCTCTCAAAGCCTCACCAGTGTGACTCCTCTGCGTTCCTGCTCAGCCCTGCACCGGCCACCCAGGACCCAGAGCAGAAGGATTAGCCGCAGCACGGGCTGGGCAAGATCCTTCCACTGGCTTGCCAGCCCCACAAGGGCAGCGAATTTTGTTTGTTGTATTCACTGCTCTGTTCCCTGGGCTAAGACCAGTGCGGGGCATGCATTAAATGCTCAGTGGTACCTGATGGATGAAGTTAATTCCAAGCAGGGCAAGGGCTAGATAAGCAGGAAAGAGTCTGGTGTATAAGAATACTGAAGGAAAAATCAGAGCAGCTGGAGTGGTTGAGGGAGACTGGTGCAGATGGGATGGAGGCACTGGAAGGGCCCGAATTGTGCAGAATCTTATAGGCCCCAGTGCGAGGTACTCAGATTTTATTCATGTTCTCTGAAGTCATCACTGAAGAGTTCAAGCAAAGGGCATTACGCTTTAATTTCTGTTGTAAGATTTTGCAGTTATTTATCTTTCTAAAGCTGTCTTCCCCTACTTTAAAAGTTTGGTGAGCACAGGGACAAAAACTATATGATTCCACTTACACGAGGTGCCTAGTGCAGGCGAATTCAGAGAGACAGGAAGTGGAACGCTGGTTGCCAGGGGCTGGGGCGGGAGGAAGGGCATCACTGTGCTGGTGGGTGCAGACTCTGTTTGATGGCGAAACAGTTCTGGGAATGAATGGTGCCCCTGGTTGCTCTGGGACAGGAACGTGTTCATTACCATCGACTTGGACACTTAAAAGTGGTTAAGATGGTAAATTTTATTATGTGTTTTTCAAAATAAACCCCCCTCCCTAAGAACTTTGGTGTGAAGCCCATGTTATAAAACATAGGTCTGTTCAGTCCTGCTCCAATTCTCACCCAGTGAAGTTCAGGTCACTTAATGTGGCAGAAAAGGCCCTTTGCTGGGCCCTGACCTAATATTCCAGGCCATAGCTTTGCTTCCTGCACCAAACTATCCCACTGTCTGCAGACAAACCCCAGCCCCTCCTAACTCCAAAATACAGTCCAGACTGTTGCATCTGCAAAGCAATGGAACTGCTGCAAAGTGTACTCTCGCCCTGACCTTTCAGGTGCCTCCACAGCCTCCAATGTCATCGGCTCAGAGAGCACCTTCCCCAGCCTCTTCTTTCCTGGCCCTTTGGTCCCTGGGCTGGCTCTGGTGTGCTGTGGATGTGTCTGCCCCTTAACTAGGCAGTGAGCACCCTGAGGACAGGGACCATGCTATCGATTCCTTTCTGATCCAGGGCCTAGCGCAGTGCCTGGCAGGCAGTACATTCGAGAGCTGGTGGAACCAACTAATCCCCTTGTAATACTGAGGTGGAAAAGCAAATTGGATTCGGTGAGGCTGAGCTACAGGTGAGACTGAGCTACGGCATTTCCCCACAGAGGCATGGCCTGAGAGAAAAACCCTTTATTTCAGGAAAATGGAGTCATGACTGACCAGGCATCTCTGCTGATGTGTGGCCGTAGGATAAAGTTCTGAGCCTCGTTTCCTCATCTGGAAAATGGGAGTAGTGATATCACTCTCACGAGATTATTAAGACTAAATGAGATGTAATTTGGAGAATACCTGGCACAGAGCCTGCTGTATAGAAAATGTCTAATAAGAGTGGGCCCACTTTGGTTATAATAGTAAATACTGAAAAATGGCAGCTGTTATGTTATTATATCCAGCTGTTATTCATCTTTTAAATTGAGTGAGTTTTTTTACTATCTTTCTTAGTAGATGGTTGTTGCCTAACAAAACAATATATTTTCTTAGTAAATCTCTAGCAGTATGGTTTCTTTTATGGTAGTGGAGCTTGATAAGATTTGCAGGCTGATCAATACATTATTAGTAAAAATCACACTTAATTCTACAGATTTTTCCGGGGACATTTTAAACACAAATCTATACGGCACTGTGGCTAAAAATGTCAAGTGCAAATAAGCATTTTAAAATGTGAAAATGATATAAATAAGTTTTCATAAAGCAAAGGTGCAATAGAGGTTATCATCATGTATTTCAGTGTAATTAAAAATATTAATTTAGAAAACATAATTCCAACTCACCTCTGTGCCCACAAAGAACTTTGTGCAGAAGTCCTCTATTGGCTTGAGAATGTTGGCCAGCCCACTTTCCAGGTTCTGGTAGGGGTTCATTTCTCCCGACTTCATGGCTTTGTTCTCAGCTAACGCTTTGTCTTTCAGAGAAGGGTACATGGAAGAAGCACATATTTATAGCAGATGATCTTTTAAAATATAGTTCATTTATATTTATACGACTGCCCCATTTTCTCCACAGTGTGGCAGGCAAAAATCCAAGCCTTTTTAGATTTCTAATTTAGCAGTAGAAGCTTACGCAGGACGCCAGTACATAAAGCTGACAGAAGCTGCATTGTTCTTTGAAGTGTTCCCTGGGAGGTACCGGGGAGACCCCACTGTTGACCTTGCGGGGGTTCTGAAATGTGTCCGGGCACACAGCTTGGAAACCACTCCTATATATTTGCATCCTTTCGAAATCCCTTACAGTAAATGTTGGACACAAAGTAGACCCCCAGGTTCTATCGCCCTTGATATTCTCAATATGATTTTCTAATGAGAAACTCATGCCATTTTTATTCAGTTGGTACAGATTAGCCTTTTATGTGGAAAAAGTTATTTAACTTCTAAAAAATAAATTAACTTAAAATGTATTCCTTGCTTGTCACAAGCACAGCGTGTAGAATATTACTTGTTTTTTGGTTAGCCTGGATCTATTGCTGACGAACATCAGGGGCCGCACCGTTTTGCAGCTATAGCTACGCCTACGAGCAGAAAAGCACAGCGGACGAGGGGGCTGAGATTCAAGTGTTACCTGTTTCCTTTTCAAAATATCTCATGTCATTTTGTTTTAAAACAAACATTTTTATGATCTCAAATTGATGAATGTGATTTATTGAAAAGGGAGAAAAGCATGAGGAAAATTATGGAACTCACCCATTATTATATCTTACAGAGGTAACTTGCTATGAAAATATTGGTATATTTTTCTCAGTTGCCTTTCTGTATGTGTGTGTGTGTGTGTGTTTAAACTGGGTATTTTAGTGTTATATCTCACGCTCCTATTCTCTTAATGATATATCTTAGACATTGCTTCAGGTCACTTACTAGTTTTTAAGAATTTTGATATTTAATTTTGGGGAAAGATGGTAGAGAAACAATGCCCCCAACACTCTCCTCACCACATCTTCTCAATATACCCCCCAAGTTACATCGCCCCAGGAAAACAAAAAACAAACACAAACCAAACAAACATACAAATAAAAACTAAAATAGGAGAAGAAAACTTCAGCTACACTAAACATATATTTTTGCATTTCAAGAAATCTTTAGCATAATTCCAGCGGAAAACGAAAAATAATGATCGTGACTTAGTAGGTGAAGTCAGCCAACACTTGCATTGTCTGGGATCAGCACGTTTCATTTTCCCCATTAGATGAGACGTTAAAAACAACACCCAAGTTAAGCCAACCACAGACCCACATCTTCAGGTAACTGGGTTACCGAGTGTCTGTCAGCATTTCAGAAATATCTAGGCACATTGGAACACACTGTTCTTCCGAAAAGATACTCATAATACATCTAGCAAGAGCAAAAGGTACTCTGTACCCATTTAAGATATAAAATTAGAGTCATTAACCTATTTATTTTAAATACATAATTATAGGATCTCACACGTGGAATCTAAAGAACAATACAAACAAGTGAACAAAACAGACTCATAGGTATACACAGAGAACAGAGACCGATGGTTGCCAGGGGCCGGCAGGAGGCACTGGGTAAAAAGGTGACGGGATTGAGAAGTACAGATTGGTAGATGCAAAATAGTCATGGAGATGGAAGTACAGTGCAGGGAATATAGTCAGTAATATTATAATGACTATGTGTGGTGCCACCTGGGTACTGGAAATATCAGGGAGAACACTTTGTAAAGTATGCGACTGTCTAACCACTGTGCAGTACACCCGAAACCAATACAAAATAATATCGAATGTAAACTGTAGCTGAAAAAAAATTTAGAATTAAATTAAATTAAAAAAAGAGTAAGCCATGTTTAAAGTAAAACAAGCTGTAAGAGGGTTAGAGACCAAACCTAATAAAGCTGGTATACAAGTTGGAAAAGAAAGTATCTACTAGTAAAGTAGGACATGTATATAATTTATAAATAAACACATGTTCATTGAGAATATGTGCTCAAAATGGTTTCCTGAGGGGGTGCAAAATGTGAAAATTTGGAGCCCTCTGATGTAACAGAGGAAGACAAAAGCATGATGCAGGGGTCACTACTAGTAATGCAAAGGAAGAGGCATGTGTGAGACACACTGTGACTGATGACTTCATGTTCTGGGAGAAGGACCGGACACGCGGCCCAGGAGAGAGTCCGGGTAACTCCAGTTCTGTTGTGCAGAAGGAGAGAAAGGAGGGGGGGGACCCTTGGCAGAGATAAAAGGGTAGACCACATCACAGTGGTGGGGGGCGGGGGGGGAGGAGAGTGTAATGATGAAAGCACACAGCTGAAGTTGGAATCTGAGGTACAATTCCATGACGAGGGCAGCAAGGTAAAAATGGAACCAGGGAAGAAGGCTGAGAAGAGAAACTAAAGGAGTATCAGAAAAATCACAAAAGCCAAGAGAAGGGGCTTAGTGGGTAGTGTTTAATGTGGTAGAGTCAAAGAGCAGGTGGTGAAAGGAAAATGTTATCATCAACGGGTTTACTCAGTCTTGACAGAAGTAACTTGGGTGTTTATTAAATTCAATGTCATCCTCACAGTTCATGGATTTTCCACCCCTGAGGAGAGTAGTGATAATAGCAGCTAACATTTATTGAAAGCTTACCACATGCCAGGCACTAAACTCTGTGCTTATGAACCATTGCATTCAATTCTCACAATAACTCGTGGTGGTTAAACATTAATCCGCCTTCAGGAACCAGTCAGCTGAAGCTCAGAGGGGTTAAGAAACTTGGCCAAGATGTCACACCTGGTGGCTAACATGCGTTGTGAGATGATGTGCTGTTGTTAGAGTTGTGCATGTATCAACTCATTTTATCTTCACAGTACTCTATGAGGTACTTATCTCTATTATTTACCCTGCCCTGCTTCCTCCTATTTCCTTTGGTCTCTGGGCAAACAGGTTAAAAAAAAAAAGTAAGGCACACAGTGGTAAAGTAATTTAACCTGGTCAAACAATAAATTGTGGTTTTGGGATTTAAACCGAAACCATGGACTCCAGACTCCACACCCTTAACCATTATGCCACATTGCTTAGAAGAATATAACACAGGCTCCAAAAGTAATCTCAAATGAGGAATTCCAAAACCATTTACAGCAAAGTTTTCTTCTTTGGAATAAATGCTGAA
The DNA here is from genome assembly GCF_021234435.1 of Artibeus jamaicensis. Classification (NCBI taxonomy): domain Eukaryota; kingdom Metazoa; phylum Chordata; class Mammalia; order Chiroptera; family Phyllostomidae; genus Artibeus; species Artibeus jamaicensis. The sequence continues at coordinate 30,541,691 of NW_026522025.1, read as the reverse complement.
CTTCTTAAAGCTACTTAGAAGGGCACTATTACGACCTAACATGGCAGGCAAAGGGTGAGTGGCCACTAGATGGCGACAGAGTACCAGACGCTGACACCAAGGTGAGGGAGGCCTTCTGAACAGCCTGGATTTGTGATTGAGAGTTGATGAACCACTACCAGGTCAATAAGCAAAATGTGGTGAAGAAGCATTGAGTGTTTTTTAGTCAACAGGCCCAAGTCAGGCTAGAGGAGGTGGACAGCTGTCAGTGTGTGTGTGAAGGAGACCCAGAAGACCATAGTTAGATTTCAAGTAAGTCCCAAAAGCTGGCCATCTGCACAAGAGGTAGGACGTGGCCACAGTAACAGCCTAAGATCAGAGGCAAGTCAGCCAGGTCCACGGCATTACCAAGTGAAATGTCATTCTGTCCGGACCTGTGGAATTGTCTGTAACGTGGATGTCAGGACACACCTAAGGGGACACAGCCAATTAGAGTTTCAGCTGAGAATCTAAAAACATGTCCATTCTCTTTATGAACTGAATTAGCCAAATATGCCTTTCTCTAAGAAACCCCCAAAATGACTGTCTGGAAAGAGAACATTCATTCGATGAGGAATATTCCCGTCTGATACCATTTGGGACATGCTTCAAGGTTCTTCAGTTGGAACAGGCACTTCCTTAAGTGGAGGTAGATGTGTGCTGGTCACGTAGTTCAGTGTCTGTCCCAACAGCATGCAAACCCATGGCAGGAGGGACTTGCCTTTTTCACAGCTGTATTCTCAGAGCCTGGCACTCTGTAGAATTTTAATGAATGTTTTGAATAATAAACACATATATAAATAAGGAGATAACAATGTAAACATTATTCTTTTAAACACGAAAGGATCACAACATTTCTATCTTAAGTTTCTGGTCACATTTAGTATTATGTGTCTATTCCACAGTGTTAGCAGTCCCTATACCAAAATAAAATGTAATGTTCTTTAAAGCGCACACCAGGCCTCTGTCTTTGGAAATGGCACCCTATTTAGGCAGACTTCAGGAAGACAGTGCCTAGGACCTAGTAATACTGGTAAAGAAATGCAGGATCAACAGAAATTACACTCACATTAAGGACATTGAAGTTTAGATACATTTGGTTTCAAAAACTCATATCTCATAATGATTTTTTAAAAGCACACTTTAGAGAAATTTCTGCTGTGACCAAAATGGAGCAATTAGTGCCGGACTTACACTCTCTCATGTAAAACAACCAAAAACAGACAAAATACATAAAACTATCATTTTTTAAAAACTGGACATTAGATCACAAAGGACCTTAATCCCTGAGAGATGGTAGAAAAAAAGATGGTAGTTTCAAACCTAATCATATGAATAAAAAATTACATTAAATCTAAGTGTTCTAAATGTTCCAATGAAAAAACAGAGATTACCAAATTGGATTTTTTAAAAAGCTAGACCTACAAGAAATGCATGTCAAATATAAGGCACAAATAGGTAAAAAGTCAAATGATACAAAGGGTATACTGTGCTAATGTTAACAAAAAAACAAAAAACAAAACTGAATGGCTATCATAATATTAGACAAAGTAGATTTCTGGGTAAAGGATATAACAAATTTATCACAAGGATATAATAATCCTAAACATTTATCTATCTAATAATGCAACACTCAACACCATTAGTCATTAGGTAAATGCAAATGAGATATCAATAGTCATCTTTTAGAATGATTAAATTTAAAGGACTAGCCATACTAACTGTCGGTGAGGATGTGGTCAGACTGGAACCCTCATACACCGCTGGCTGGCGTGTGAAATGGTACAACCACTTTGGAAAACACTTTGGCAGTTTCTGAAAAAGTTAAACATACACTTGCCCATAATCTAATTGTTCCATTCCTAAGTATTTACCCAAGGCAATTGAAAGCATATGTCCAAACAAAGACCTGGATATGAATGTTGATGGAAACTCTATTTCTAATAGCCTTAAGCTGAAAACAATCGAAATGTCCATCAAGAGGTGAATGGGTAAATATCTAGGGTATATTTATACAATGAAATACTATTTTGGAATAAAAAAGAATAAAGTATCCATACACACAACAATATGGATGACTCCCAAACTAATTAAGCTGATTGAAAGAAGCCAGACCAAAAAGGAGTATATATTGTACAATTAACATAAATTTGCAGGAAATGTAAACTGACACACAGCAACAGAAAACAGACCAGTGGTGGACTGAGGGCAGAGGTGGGGGAGGTGCTGGAGGGATTACTGGGGGGGGATTCCTATAGAAGTTAATTTGGGGAGTGATGAGTATGTTTGTTACCTTGGTCATAGGGATGGTTTCACAGGTTTTTACTATGTCAAAACATATTAAATTGAATGCTCACACATGTGCATTTCATTGTATGTCAACTACATTCCAATAAAAATGAGTAAGGAAAAAAACACCCTTTAAAACATACAATGATATCCTCACTATAAACTGTGTAAAAGCAATAAACATGCTCCTAACCAACTCTTCTAATGAGGTTAAAAACTAAGACTGGGGCATTTAATGCTTTTTATAAGTTACATTAACCTCTCTTGGTCTTGGTTTCCTGAACTGTGAAAAGGGAACGAAAATTCCCAGCTTGCAGGACTTTTGTGATCATTAGCATCTGTTTTACTCACTGTGGTACCCCCAGGGCCTAGTACTTTATAAATACCTGCTAAGTGAATGAAAGCATGTGCAGTATTAGCACAGTGCCTGGCCCTCGGCAGGAACTCAATAAATGGTAACCAATAATTGAATACAGAGAGGAGGGGATGGGGGAGGAGTCTCACCTACAGTCCCCCTGGAATGAATAAATCCAAAATAAATTTTAAAATATGCACTATTTTTAACACTGCTTTGAATAATGATTCCAGTTTTCCCCCACAGATTTTAAATGTTTCTGTAATTATATGTGTTATTTTTTTCTTCTTTTATGGCCTCTGGCTAATGTGTGTTGTTCGGGAAGGTCATTCATACTCCACGATTAGAAACAATTTTCCTTTAGTATTTTATATTTTAGTTTTTACATTTATATCTTTAAACCATCTAAGTTTTCTATTTTAACAGAGTCTGAGTTGGGAATCAAAGTTCATTTTCTTGAGGGCTTTATTCTTATTTAATCCAGCCTTTCCAACAGACCCAAATCATTTAGTATCAGAACAGTATTATTACTGATGCAGTATCAGCAGCAATTGCTGAGGACAGCTTCATCCTGCAGGCCCCTCTCCTGTGTGCTGTCTTTGCCAGGTGGCTACTTCTCTTCTGGACCTGCGTCCTTCCTTGGTGGTGTCCTGCTGTCTGTGGCTCTTCTTCCCATGTCCTGGCTTTTCTACGCCCCCTGGATCCACCTGGGCCTCTCTCTCTCCATTCTCTTTGTAGGACCCCCCCCATCCGCGTGATGCGTCTGCTGCGGCGCTGCTAGTTGCTCCTCTCCGCATCCTGCTGCGGGGACCTTCTCCTGGGGCCTCGGTCTCCAACTCCGGCCTGATGGCTGCGGGGCGGCCGGGCAGCCGCATTCTTTCTGCGCTGGGCTGCAGGGGGGCCAGCGCCGTCTCCTTGCATAGGTGGGCTTAGAAGCCACAGAGTTTGAAGGAAGGGTCGTGATTTTGAAATTCCAATCTTCGTCTGGAAGGATGAATTTTGGACCACCTCCCACTATTCTTAGCCTTTTGTAGGAACCGGGAAACTTGGGAAGTGTCTGAGGGAATCTCTCTGCTCCAGCACGAGAGGTTTGGGGCAGTATGGTCCCTTTCATCTGTAAGCACATTCTTCTGTCACCTTTCTAAAGCAAAACTCTGGTTGTAATCCTCTGGTTTTCTGCTTTCTAATATAGTCTTCAAGTTTATGTTAAAAAGCACGTAAGTCTTGGAGTTTTCTATTGTATTGACTGTGGACTAATCTCTCTCCAAGCCTACAAGTCTTTGGGGTCGTGTAAGCAGTTCTGCAGGGCCACAGAGAGCAGATGTTCCCTGGGAACCTCTAAAGATAGTCTTTGTTCTGTGTGTGTGTGTGTGTGTGTGTTTAATCCTCACGGAAGGACATCCTTACTGATTTTAGAAAGAAGGAAAGGGAGGGAGAAAGAGGGGGAGAGAAACCCTGGTTGCCTTTTATACATGCCACCAATCCCAAGACTCAGGCCTGAGCCCTGACGGAGAATGGAACCTGAGACCCTTTGGTTTGCAGGTCGACACTCAACCAAATGAGCCACACCAGCCAGGGTAGGAAGCTTTTGTGTTTGTTTTTAGTTTTGTTTATTTTTAGCATGAGGTCTTGGCTTATAGGAAACACATGCCTTCAAAGTAAATTTTACCCAAGGTGCATATTAGATGTCCCCTCATTTAACAGAAGGTTGAAAAATTTATGCGTGGGAAAAAAAGAAAAATTTATAAATAGAAATCATTTTGATCAGGCAACTATTTGAAAAATACTTTCGTTGCTAGTGATTCTTGTGCATTTTCACTATGCATTTTTCTCAAGGATAGTCAAGCCCACTTTTTAGTAGCTTTTACAGTGCACCCTTCAATTGCTACAACAAAGGTGTATGGTTGAAATGGATTTAAAAGTTTATTATTATTCTTCATCAGTTTTGTCATGGTGCTGTAAACATGTTAATTTTTCTGTGATATTCAGATTGAGAATGGTAATTTTGTTTCTTAGTACTTCATAAGTTATTTTGCTAGACTTGAGAAATGTCCCATTCTACAGAATTACACTTAAGTGGGCTTCATTAATTTTGTTTATGTAGTAAGCTTTCTCAAATACACAAATGAGCTCAATAAATGTGAAATCAAAGTGAATATTTTCAAATCTTTTTGTGTGTAAATGCGGTTCTAATGTGTCGGTTTCGGCTGTGATGGCCATTATAGAGTTCTGCACCGCAGAGTTTGACTTTTTGTGCTCTTTTTACCAATTAGACTATCCCAGCAAGTAACTTCAGACATCAAAAGCTATTAATCCTCAGACTCTCAAATGCTTTTTCAGTGACCCCAGGCAGTTACCTTGTGTTTTGTAGAGGAGGCGCTCTTCACCCAGGCTTATTTTGGTCGGGCAGTGGTCTAAACTTGTTTCCCCTTTAGATAGTTTCAGCTTTGGGGAGAACACACGAGAAAGGTGATTTGCACATAGCCTTAAGTTATTCTTGCTTTCCCCTTCTGCCCCCAGGTTGCTGCTTCCCGCCTCCCCCTCTTTCCTCCTTCCCCGCCCTCCCTCAGGTCCTGGTTGTCCTTCCCTGGGGAAACCACCGTTTCACGCTGCTGAAGGGGGCTTATGTGGGGGCTTATTTCCTAATCCCAAAGTCTTATGTGTTATATAATTTCTGAACATGCTTTGTATTCTATTTCCTAGTATGTTCTTATTGGTTTTAATATAAAACAATGGCTCATTCTTCTGTTCCCTAAATCTTTCAGTTAAAGGAAATTCCAGAAAGATGTTCCGGAACCTTTCATCTCCCAGCACTGCCCAGTCCTGTGGGGGGACGCATGTGCCCTTGAGTTCCAGAGTGGCCCTGGGTCTGCACCACAGTGGAAAATGGTCCCACTTCCCACTTTCCCCTCTTGGCTCCCTGACAACTTTTCTCAATCAGGATGTTTGTCCATATGGTATACATTTATTCTCAGGTGAGTTTCTGCTTGCTCCTTTCTTTTAAAACTATTTACAGCTCTCGAAATCCTAGCCCAGAAAATTTTTATCCTCTCTTTCTAATTTCTAATCTCAGTTACTTCTCTTCTATTGGGAAAAAATATAAAATAATGTAATTCTAGTGATACTTGTAAGTCAAATTTTCAAAAAGTATTAAGTTTGGAGTTAGATGTTTCAAAGGCAGATAGCCATTGACGTCAGCAGTTCATTTGTACTTTGCACACATCACACTACAGCCTTATGTTCCTTAAATTAAAATTGTTTTTCTTGGAGCCCTGCCATTCAAGATAAGTACAAATAATTTCTTGTTCAATTACTTTTCATTTTTATTTGATCATAGGTATTACAATACTCTTTCCCTACTACCGATGTGCAAACTATCCAGAATTTGCGCTACACTAGAGGTAAAAGTAGATTTTCAGGGTTAACCTGGGAGTGTACCCACTGGCAAGCAACTGATATGCAATTGATTAATTATTATGCAAACCATTTGTAAGTTGTGGCTTGCTTATACATGAACAAACATTAATTTCAAGTCACGATGATTGTGGTTTTTGGCTTGATGAAGGCAGGCATGATAATAACTGAATCAATGGGTTTACTGGGTGCATGAATACATGAATTATAAAGGCCTGTGTGAGTCCGAGCTGCTCTACTTTTAGGGTGTATGTGTGTATGCCTGTGCACATAAATGATATAGAATATAGAATAAACCCTATGTCACCTACCTTAGCGAGGGGTTTCCAGGAGAGATCCAGATGCAAAAAAGTAGATGGTACATCAGAGGGAATTTCAATAGTTTCTTCTTTCTTTTTGTCTGTTGGTTGAGGGGTTACGGTTTTCAGTGGTCTGATATCCCAAAAACATACTGTGCTTTAAAAAAAAGTTTACATTTTAAAAAATAAACACAAATAAGAGGTGTAACCTCAGGATTACGATTGTTGCTGCTACACATTAGCAATGTGGTCATGATCATATTTAATACCTCTGAAAGCAGGATTTTTATTAAATGTATTTTTAATATTTTATCAAATTATGCAGTTCATAGAGTTACTTAATAATTTTGCTGGTCTCGAGACTAATATTATTGAATATGAGAATTGAGTTGGGAGAGTGACACAATCTTGTTTTTAACATAACAGCTTTTTTTGAAATATATCTCATATTCCTCCAAATTTACCCATTTAAAATGCACAGTTGAGTGGTTTTTTAATATATTCACAGAGTTGTACAACCATTACCACAATCAATTTTAGAAGATTTTTAAAAAGATTTTATTTATTTATTTTTAGAGAGAGGGGAAGGGAAGGACAAAGGGAGAGAAACATTAATGTGTGGTTGCCTCTCATGTGTCTCCTACTGGGGACCTGGCCTGCAACCCAGGCTTGTGCCCTGACTGGGAATCGAACCAGCAGCCCTTTGGTTTTCAGGCCAGCACTCAATCCACTTACTGAGTCATATCAGTCAGGGCAATTTTAGATTGTTATCACCTCCAAAAGAAACCCTGCACAGGCTAGCAGTCACTCCCTATTCATATATACATAGTGAAAACACCACGTATACAGATGGAGTTGGATTTAATATGCTTTTTACATAGTTAATGTCCAATAAGTGTTATTTCTCTTCTTGTTTCTCCTTCCTCACAGGTGGATTATAAAAATCAGATGATATAATGTATGTGAAAATTCTTTATGAAGTTCCACACATATATAATTTTTTTTAGTGCAATAAACTTGGTAAAAATTTATAATGAAACTTGTACAGTGCTGTAGTATAAAGGGTATTTATATTAATTATGTAAAAATATATGATAAGCCCTGGCTGGTGTAGCTCAGTGGATTGAGTGTGGGCTGTGAACCAAAGGATCACCAGTTCAATTCCCAGTCAGGGCACATGCCTAGACTGTGGGCCAGGTCCCCAGTGCAGGGCACATGAAAGGCAATCACACATCAATATTTCTCTCCTTCTCTAAAAATGAATAAATAAATCTTAAAAAAAAACCCCAAAACATATGATAAAAACCACAAAAAAGTGTGCCATATTAGCGCCATAATTTCTATTACTGATGTTATGAGTAATCTGGTTTAATAGACTTAAGATATTATTATGATTGATATCTATATGCATTTAGATAAATGGATGGTAACTAAAGAGAAACAAAACTTGTATTCATTTATGTAAATTAATTAATATTAATACTTTATTCATCTTAATAATGAATAGTTAGATTAAAATTAATTGAATTAATTTTGATAAAATTATTAAATTTTAAATGAAGAAATTATTAAAATTAAAATTATTAAAAATAAAAATTATTTAAAATAGTAATAAATTTTGTGTTGTAAAAACCATAAATTTGGGGGGAGTACCACAAATGATGAAATAATATTTCTTTTAAAATATAACTATAGTTGATTTAAAACTGTTTCAAAATTAAATAGGTCTTCTTGAATCTCATTTATGCCATTACTTTACATTATTTGTGAAATGGTTATGTTAAATATGTAAAATTTCAGTTGAACTTCTGTATAAATTAGTCACACATTCTTAATTACTGGAACATTACTTTATCTTATTCTAGTATATTATAAGACTTTAGCATGGAAGTATGAAGGTTAGGACTAATTTGTTTTCCAGATAATGAAAAGTTAGCTTTTCTAAATGCATAAATGTTTTTTATTGTAACAACTTTTCAAGGAACTATTCTTAGGATATTTCTAAATTCAAGGGACATCATTATAAATAATAATCAAGGATCTGTATGTTCAATACAGAACATGTAATATTTTTAGTCTGCTAATTTTTTCTAAATGTTTTCCAAGGCTTCTGAAGAACAGTATAGTCTGTCTTTGTGGTTTACAATCAACGTTATACTGTAAGCATTTCTCCATGAAATAATAATATAATAAGAATTGATGTGCAATATTCCACGTGGCCCTATAGATGCCATGCGTTGCTTTTGCCTGGGGAATAATCACCCTCTCTTCACCTATTTTTTGGCAAAAGCCTTCTAATTGTTTGGAGGAAACTGCTTCTTTCCTATTGGATGCAGTCAAATTGAAACCTTGAAACCGTCCTTCCAAGTGCTCTGCCATTCCTGCCCTGGCCAAAGGGGTGAGTTCACAATGTAAGGGAAGTCAGCCAGATTCTCCAGTGACACAGGGGCGGGACTAGGTCATTCATTAAGAAGGGACTGACCGTTTACTCCTGATACCCAAATCCCTGGGGCTCTTTCTGAGACCTGAGTTAGCTCTTCCTTTTATCCAGTAACATCATTACTTACTAGCTATGATATAGGATATAAGTACATATATAACTCGCTGTATATAGTGAACTTTACCTTCTGAGTCTTATTTCCTTTATAAGTATTTTTCAGGGTCGTTGCAAGTATAAAAAAGTTAACCCATTAAAGCACCTAGTAGAGTTTTGGCATACACGTCCAATTAATGTATTTCCAGTAAATTTATTCTGTCCCCTTAAGTTAGCCATTGTCAGTTTCTATTGCCTGCAGTCACAGAACCTTACCCAGTGCATGCCCACAGGGTTAATCTTTTCTCCTCCACCCCTCGTCCAAGCTGATGTTACTGAAGACTTTGCCTGCCACTCCACACACTTCTGAAGAGCCTATGGCTTGAGGTGTCATTATTTCTATTGGGATCAAAGCTATTTGGAATGGTAAAATTGTATCAGCATTTGGATGCTAGGCAATACTATTATTTTTTATATTTCCTATTTCATTATGATTTTGAATTATATAAATTGGGAGATGTAATTTTTAAAATAAACATTCCTCAACATAGTTACCAAATTATTTATAAAAACACTTTTTATAAATATGCAATAAAAATCTAAAACTCTTTATAAAAGCTTTTCAAGTGAAATGTTATACTCTTCATAATTGTGAGACAAAATTGAATGTAAACAATGCAAACTGCAAACCTACAAGAGAATTTGAAGAAGCAGAATACCTGTGGATAATGCTATATAACAGTATCAATCATGAAATCTAGTTAATTCTTTTTACAACATAGGTTGTATTCATAAATATATTTTTAACAAGCAACAATCTATAACATTCTTTTATTTAGTTATACAAGGTTTAATGACCACAATAAAGATTATTTAAGGAGCAGAGGAAGACAATGATCTTTGAAACATCTAAGAAAAGAATATGTTGTATGAAAACATATTTGGTGATGTTTAAGATAAGACATACCAATCTGCTGAACAGGTAACAAGTTGACAGCATATTCCACTTCGATTCTCAAAGACGGAACCCATTCTGTTAATCTATTTTTTTTTAAAAAAGCAAGAATTAAGTTCTGTGAACTAGGACAGTAATGACTTTCTTCTCATAGTTGTTTTTAAGGGTTTTGTTTTATTCTTATTCAAGAGAGAGGGTAAGGGGGAGAGAGAGAGAGAACCATCAATGCGAGAGAGAAACACCAATCAGTGGTCCGCCTACATGTGCCCCAACCAGGGATCAGCCCACAACCTGGGCACCTGCCCCAGCTGGGAATCGACCAGCAACCTTTCGGTTCTGGGATGATGCTCCAACTGACTGAACCATGCTGGCTAGGGCTTCTCACAGCTTTTTACATTTTTAATTTTTCTTTTTTTGTTTTAATTTTTATTAAAAGGGCATAACAGTATCAGAGAAACTTGGGAAATATAAGGTTTTAAAATCAAATACAATTCTGCCATATATCTTCCAGTTTTTTTTTCAAAGATGCCTTTTTATGTAGTTTTAATTAGTATGCATATAAATTTCAATGCTAAGATTGTAATTTGAAAAGCTTACCTGTGTATTCATGAATCATTCTAATGGGTTTATAATCTATAGATGATGTTTCATAATTTCATTACCCATTATTATTAAAATGTAGGCTCTTTCTCTTTTTTACTATTGTTTGTGGAGCCAGAACAGGAGCTTTTATGAGACTGTGGAACAGGTAGAGTCAGTGAGGCTTGTTGTGAGATCAGACACCAGCATCATGCAGTGGATGTCAAGGTACCTGCATGTTTTGAGACATCAGTGGCACAGCTCTGCTAGCGCTCACAGAATTCCAAGGAGGATTGGTGGTCCTTGGGGGCCTGGAAGGTCCAAAATCCCAACAAGCTAGCTCTCAAATGAGGTGACAGGTTCTGGGACAACCTGTGAAGCTGCCACTCTCAAACCAGAGGGAACATGACTTCTCCTATTAGGGCCAATGAGCAGAACAGCAGAGACAGGGGTTACGGCAGCAAATCAACGGTAAAGTTGGGGGTTGGACAAAGACCACAGGGGCTGGCAAGGCCTGTTGGCATCCCAGGGGCTTGGATCTTGTAAACCTGGCTGACACCACTGTGGCTTGATTTGCTTCAGGCTCAGCAATCTCCACTTGCATCCAATAAACAATCTAGAGACCACGTTGCCTCCTCTTCTAATGAGCTTCCCTAGTGTAGAAAGCGTGATACTCCAGAGACGTGCTTGCATTGGAGTTTTATGTTTAGATTATTTAAAAAATATATTGTACAGGTTTGGAAAATAGGTTTTAAAATAAAATACAATTCTACCTTGTATTTTTTCCAATCTTCTTTTATGGATATCCTTCAACATGATCTGTCAGGGTGTCCATATAATTTTGTATTTTGAGACAGGAATTGCATCATTTCTTTGTATGAATTCCCAAAATATAAATTACTGGTCAAAAGTTTGAACATTTGGATGCCTTAAGAAGCACATTGATTAATTATATTCTAAAAGTTTTATGTTGGAAACAACAATGTTAGAATTTATTGGTTGCACCATCTCGTATCTTATACAGGATATTATTTAAAGTTTTTAATAAAAAATGTAAATGGTCCCGATTATTGTTGCTCTATTATTCATTTATTTGGTGTTAGAAAGGCTAAATGATTTTCATGTTTATATACTAATTGTTTTCCAGTCAGTATATGTCTTTTCCTTATTTACTGGAAATTTTGTATTTACCATATTCGGAACAAATATTTTTCTTCATTTTGTTATTTGCTCTTTATTGTTTCATTGAGAAATGTACATGTATACTTTGAATTTCTTTCTACATAAATTAGTTTAGGAAACTATCTCCATACCATAAATATGATATCTTAAATCTGATGTGCTGTAATTTTCCTGTAATTTGTTACTTTTATTTAAATTTATAATCACCTGAATTAATGTGTGTATGGTGTGAGTTAAGATGGAGTTCCTCCCTTGGGTTGTAAATTCCGTTACTATATGGTAAACTTTTATTTTTAACAGAAACTATATCTGGGCTATTTGCTTTGCATACCCCATCAGATATCCTTTTATATTTTCACTTGTTAGTTCTTCAAAATACATAGTAGACCTTTAGCACCATTGGGTGAAACATCTGGGGATCTTACCAGTTTCGAAGTTCACAAAAATGACTTTATGAGTCAAGAACAGAACCACAGAGCCAAACCACAGCATGGGCGCTGGGCAGTCAGCTGGGCTCACTCACTGCACAGCTAGTTCTTGCCCCCCCAGAGTCAGGGTGCGCTCAGTTCAACACTGCTGGGCAAAATGACATCTTCCTATGGCACAGATCTTCAGAACTGCCTGCTCCAAACAGTTGACATTACAAATTTTAAATCTGCCAAGGCTAAGGGTGTAAAATATTTACACTCTACTTATACATATCAAACCCTCATCTTCTCCACTATTGCATTGTATCAGTGTTGACACCAACTGCATTTTTAGTGCCTTTTAAACCATGGTGGTTGAAACATTGACCCTCCTCTCGTCTCCAAGTCAGATGTGAGTCTGGTAAAAGTGACACCACTGACTGGTGCCTAGTTCCTGGCTGTTTCACAATTTAAATGTACATGGATTATTGACTTGAAACCTTCTCTTTGAACAAAATCTTCCAAATGTTTTCAATCCAGCGGAAGAAAACTGTGAAGCCATTGAGACTCACCTCGAATGTGTCAGGCAGCCAGTGTATATCAGTAATTACTTTCTTATGTCCGTTTTCTATTGAGGAGACAGCGCAGTGTCTGATATACATTGCTTCTTTATTCATGTCTGGTTCGAGGAGAAACATGGGCTGGAAAATTGGTAAAAGAAAGTCATGTGCTACCATCAGAGAGCTGATGAATAGAATAAACTCATACTTGTCTCATCGTACCATTGAAAATGAATAACTTGGAGAAATACCAGTTCAAAGAAAAACAGAAATTAGTGTGTCTATGTATCATATATTTTAGGTAATAAGATTATGTACTTTTCCCCTTCAAAATCACTGCCTAGGGAATGAGTGAGATCCCGTCTTCAAAGGAGTATTTCCTTCTGTGCACAGACGACTGCGGCCCTGTGTTTCCTGGTGAGAGACCAGTTGACATTTAGGTTGAAGTGCTGGGGTGGAGCCGCGCGAATGGTGGGTAAGTAACGAGCTGGGAGCCAGGGAGCTTTCCCCGACCCTCCTGGCAGAATCCACAGGTTGGCAAAATCCTAGTATATTATTACCACCTTCATTTTATACAGGAGAAAATCAATGTTTGTTGAGGTGAGGGCAATGTCCAAGCCTCCAGGACTCTGGCCCAGAGCCTGGGTACATGGCCCTTCTGTCCAATGCTCCTCCAACTACATCACTTTAGGAAATGCACTCAGCCCCTTTGTTTTATTTAATGGCAATACCAACAAAAAAATTCAACAGCCTGGGACAGCTGGTGCCAGCTGTTTTGCGGTTTTTTAAATCAAGGGCCTATGAGAAGTGATTTAGAACAGTGTTGTAAGCAGATGTGAAGGTTTGGGAAACAGCACTTTTTTTTCCCTATTGAGTCTTCGTTTAACTTGGCAACTCTGTTGTGTACTTTCTGATAAACTCCTGGATGGAAAAAAAGGTGAAAGAGAAAAAAATTGTAAAAAGCTAACTAACCTTGAGTGTGGCCTTTTTACTTCTACTACCACCTGTTTTAATGTTTTCTATGCGATCAGCATGTGCAGTAATATCCCACATGACAATCTGAAACAGAAATAAATGTTGTTACATATTTTCAGGGTTAAAGATTTAAAACATCTATTTGTATTGGTATGCACTTGGATGAATCAGTCACCTTGGGGGATAATCAAACTCAGCCTACCTCTTAGGTAAGTCAGCAACTTTTAAAGCTCACATTGGGTTGGCCAAAAAGTTTGTTGTTCTTTCCTCTATAAGATGGCTCTAGTAGCATTTACTTGTCTTTAACTTCATTTAAAATAATATTGTTAGATTGTATTGTGACAGCTGTCATATCAGTGTGCATAAAAAAAGCTCATCAAAATTGGTGAATTTTTGTGTAGCCATTTTAATATTGAAGAGGGAAGAAAATATGCAATGTTTTTTGGCATATTATACTTTACTATTTCAAGAAAGGTAAAAAGGCAACTGAAACATTGAAAAAGGTTTGTGCAGTGTATGGAGAAGGTGCTGTGACTGATGGAACATGTCAAAAGTGGTTTCTGAAATTTCATGCTTGAGATTTCACACTGGACGATGCTTCACCATCGGGTAGACCAGTTGGAGTTGACAGCAATCAGATCAAGACATTAACTGAGAACAATCAGTGTTATAACAGGCAGGAGATAGCTGACATACTCAACATATCCAAATCAATAAAGTTGTTGGCAAAAATGAAACAGGTGTTTTATTTTACAGAAAAAAACATACAAACTTTTGGGCCAACTCAATGTAAAACAATGTTTTCTTCCATATAAAAGTATTTTCAATACTTTGATTTTAGTGCTTGTGTTAAAAGTGCCAGTAATTTTTAAAATCCAAGGTAAACAGCATGCAATTCCCCCTGCTTTGGGAAGAGTTCGCCCTCTGTTGGGGGGAATGTGCTATGACTGTGGGGCCAACCATTTTAGACCCAGGAGCAAAGGGCCTGTCCTCCAGAATCAAATACACTCAATTGTCCAAAAAGTCTAAGGAATGATGATTTCTATTTAAACAGATGTTATGGCCAACTCCGAATTTGCACAGTCATGGTCATTTTTTGAAAATCGGAATGAAGTATAACATGCAACACTAATTAGATTAATTTTTAATGATTAAATTCATTTCAGCACACTAAAATGTTAACAACATGTCAGGATTACAGACCTGTGAGTGCTTTTATTGTCATCATTTGCTTTTCTACAATACTTTAAAACACAGTAGTACAACCTGCATAGTGATTGAAAAAGCTATTTCAGGGTTTGCTGGGCTTGGACCATGGTCCCTGGGTCATCGTGATGACTGCCAGCTGTTGTTGGACAAAACCCTGGGAGAAAGTTTGTTTTCTTGGAAGCATTTGGTTTTGGGTAAATGGGCATCGGTGCTTCGGGCATTTGCATTTCAACCACCGGAAGTTTTCCTGGCCACACCAGGAAAAACCACATACCCTGTAATGGTCAGATTCCCTGGATCACAGTAAATTTAAACTTTGATTATAAAACAGCCTTATGAGTTGTGTTTTCCTTTATTGGAGAAACAGGCAATTTAGGATGGGATCTAAATTTTATGTAAATTAGATAACAAAGGGAAAACATGATTTTAAATCATACACAAAAAATTCTATGATATATGTATGTTTTCCAGATAATTTCTATTTAAATTTCGTATCATCTGCTATCCCCTACCTCTAGGAAAATTTCAAAAGAGGCCTCCTGACTAAGAGGCATTAATGCTTGTGGTTTGTGTTGTTCCATGAAATCTGGTCCAACGTGTGATTTTATCTCAGCAATACAAATAGATATGACCTGGTTTTGTTCCAGTTATCATGACTGGGTCACCCTGTGAATATCTCCAGCCCTGATACCACATCTAATATATATTTATTTATTTACTTACAGCAGGCAGGGTTTTTAAATTTTTATTTTTTTACATTCCCATCCCCCAACTTCCTAACACATCTTTACTTTCCAGTTGCTGGCATGGGGGGATGGGGGCATGGGGGCGTGGCACACAGCTGGCATGCCTCCTTTCTGCTCAGTTGGCTCCTTAAGTTCAAAAACCAACCAATCAAAATGTATTACAGAATGTTGTCTACATGAATAAATACCTGGAAAAAATCTGTGCGTACCTGCCCATTTATGCAGCCTCCAGCAATAATATTAGTGTTACTTGGACAGAACTTGAAGCAGAAAATGTCTTCCGGGCTCTCCAGCATTAGCTAAAGGAAACCCCCAAAATTCAAGAGAGTGAGAAAATCCGAGATCATGGCTAGAAAATAATGTTGAGACAGTTAAAAGTCTAATTTTATAGCTATCTATAAGAAACATGCACAGAGGGTCCATTCCCAGAATTCTACCCCTGAATGAGGAGTTGCTTTTGTTGAATTTTATTGTGGACATTGGCCATATGTATGGGAGCAGGTATATTTTCAAGGGGACCAGGTCCACCCTCACCCATGCTCCATGGGTCATTGTTGGGACATCCTATAATTTTTCATAAACAAAAAGACTATGAAATCAATGTTTTTTTAAAGTATGGAAAGTAAGCTCCAGAAAGATGGGGTACTTGTCTGTTTTGTTCTGTGCTGTGTACCTAGCCTGGCACATGGGGCCACATAAAAATAAAACACGTTGTGTGAGAGAAGGTGAAGGTGTTGCCAGTGATAAGAGTTTACATTTTTAAATAATACAGAACCCAGAAGGTAAACAAACTCCAGTGCTTGTAGGGTAGGGAGGGAGCTCTGCAAGGAATATGCCAGCGTGCAGGAATAGGTAATGTGAACCATAGTTAGCGCCGGCACTGTTGGGTCACCACCAAGCAAAACACATGTGTGGCTACTGCTCTTATATAAACATAACTGCCAAAAACAGAGGCCCCAAGGCCATTTGTTTGCCATCCCTGAACTAAGGATTGTAAACCGGAAGTGGGTTAATTATCTTGGTTAATTTGGTACTCTGTGGATTCTAGAGAAACTCTACTTATGAAAATAAAATCTTTTAACAATTTCCTATAGTTTTGATAAGAAAAAAGACCAATAAATCATTTACATTATTTCTTTAAGAAACTGTTTGTCTTTTAAAGCTATTCTTCAAAATAGAGGAGAGTCTTTCCTCTTGCTATTTGCCTGGAAGGTCAGGCAGACTTCAGGTCACGTGGCGGTGAGCTGAGCTACTGGACTATCAAATGATAGAAAGCAAAAAGACAGCTCTCTAGTTATTTCTTATCAGCCTACTGAGCACAAAAAATGGTGCCATTCTCTTGCTGTGTTTTCTGAGTCTATAATAATTAAAATATCTAGACATTATTACAGAAAAACTGACTTAATTCAAATGCATTAAGGAGGAAGGAATAAGACAGGGCTAGGGTTTATTAGGGAAAGCCTTAACTACCCAATATTTTATAGAAACAAATTATTATTACACTTAAGTACATTGAAAAAAACTTATCTGATCCTGTGAGGCGCCCTCCCCTTGAGCAGAACTGTCCTTGAGCAGACATTGGAAAGAGAGCCATATGGGGCAAACTCAGCCTTCAGCCTTGTTTTATTTGGATTGTTGAGTGTTTTGGTTTGGTTTGGGTGGGTGCTTTTGTGTGTTTTGGTTTGGCTCTAGAATAGCTATTTAAAAACTTGGAGATTTCACATAAAATTCCCAGGTACTGGATTCTCTTGATAAGCGGGACCGCCTGGCAGTAGGAGAGCTGAAGAGCAGCTGTCCATACACTCGCTCTCCTACACACTCATCTTTACTCATTATCAGCACCTACTGGTGATCCGGGGAATTGAGGAAATTCCTGTGAAACTAAAATCTACTTGCATTCGAAGAATTAGTATTTAAATAAAGCCCATAAAAGAGATTGCTCTTTAAAATCAGTTGACTATTGCTCTTACAATCTTTTTCAAAAGAATAACATGATTTGTTTCACAAACCTTTTCAGTAAATTAAGTGTAAACTTTGTGTTGCTCAAATTGATCCCAAATTTCGAATTGAAGAAATCCCGATTTTATAAGGTTTTTTTACACTGTAAACTTTACAACACCGAGAGCTATAAATCACTTTGTGATTGAAACTGCTAAAAGTGACACATGGAAGTGACATTTGAGATTTTTAGACTTCGGGGACAATGCCCCCTTGTTACCTGAGGGTGTATGGGGTCGGAGAAGCTCCAGAAAAGAATCAGTGATGGCTGCAGCAGTAATTTGCCGGAAAAGTGAACTCTATCTTCGAAGGAGAGTCGCACGGCCACTGCCACAGCTATTAGCCCTGATTGGAACACAATGAAAATGGAGGTCTGCAGCGGCTGGGTGTGGCGAAGAGCTGGTGGGCTTTGTGCTTCTGCGGGGTCACTGTTCATTTCCCTTCAGGTAAAACTCGAGGGAAAATATTCTACAGGAGACCAGGAGCTTTTTAGAGCTCCGCTGTGTAATGTGGTTGCCAGCAGCCACACGTGGGCACAGCTGAAATATGCCCACTCCAAACTGAGATATATGATAGTACAAAATAAACAGAAGACTTCGAATATTTAGTATAAAAATTGTGTGTGTGTGTGTGTGTGTGTGTGTGTGTGTGTGAGGAAAGGGCCAATGTGAGAGAGGGAAGGAGGAAGAAAGAGGAGGGCAATGACTTCCCCCTCCTCTGAAGTCCCACCTTCACACAGGCCTGCTGCCCTTGGCTGCTGAGAGCTCAAAAGCAGGTGCAGCTCCTATCTGGTCCGGTGACCAGCCAGGCAAGTGTCGGGAGAATAGAGTTACCCTTCTGTGCCCCGGAGGCTTGAGGCAAATCCAGATTGGGCATTGCACCAGCTGGGGACCTGAGCCAAACACTTCCTTGAGTTAGCTCTGCCCTGTCCTTGTAAAGCGGAGGTCCCAGTGGGTACCCCAGAGTTGCTCAGAAGACACACAACTGAGAGAAGGTGCGGAAAGAAAGTGCTTAGCAGGTGCCTGGCACTCAGCAAATGGGAGTCGTCTTACTGAAGTTGAGCTGATTTTCACTTTTACGCATGAAAGCAACAGACCAGTGCAATGTCATCCCAAATGGAACTGCAGTCTTTTCCATCTTACCGTAGATCTGTGGATGCCATGAGACACAGGTGACCATTTTCTCCGTTAGGTTATGAAGGTCAGTAAAGGACTGGTACTCCTTCAGGTGGGTGTCGCTCTTGTCCCCAAAGGTGCTCTCTTCTTCTGCCAGGCATTTCCAGTCATCAATGAATGTGTTTGTGATTTCATTTTGTTGCAGGGCTATTTCAACACTATTTTGTAAAAAAAAGAAAGTAAGAGCAACGAAGACATTGGATTTTAGTACTCAGTGATATGCTTTCACGAGCTCTTCCTGCTTCATTTGCACCCCCTGTAATATTCTCAGTTATATTTGGTAGCGAAGGGTTAACCTCCTGTGAAATAAGGATGTGAGAGAAAAACATTCAGGCAGCGTGCTACTCAGGACTTCTAAGAGCCTGCTGTTCAGCTTCCAGGATGTGGTTAGTGGACAGCCTCTAGCACCTTCCCTGCCTCGGTCGGTGGGTTCCCAGGCCACTGAGCATGGCAGCGGTGAGGACACCAGAGCCCCGGGCTCTGCCTCCAGCCGGGCTCCCCCTGCAGCTCCCAGCTGGGCTGGCTGAGACTCTGAAGTGCTCCCCACGGAGTCCTCCTTCCCTTTCTTTGTTTTTCACAGTGTACCCCCCAGTAAGCCTCCACTGTGAACTGGTCTTATTCGCCTCCTGAAAATCCCAAACTGACAAAAAAGGCAATTTTCTTAGCTATATATTCAGTACCAAGTGATCATGTGTACTCATTATTATATTAACATATAATTAGAGTTATGTGTGTGTATAATTCAAAACAACAAATTAGAGATTCTTAAGGGGCAATTTGCAGTTTAGATGTGTGTGTGTGTGAAAGAGAGATTGAGAGAGAGTGTGTATAGTGGTAGTGGTTTTAGTTGTCAACACCTGGGAGGATCTAATGTGTTTAATCCCATTACTAAACCTTCTGAAATGCATTAGATAGTCTATAAAAGGCAGAAGTATCCTGCTAAAAATACTACACTTGCTTCTTTAAGAAACAATCTCTGTGCTAGGCTCATCTCCTAATAGTCTAAGGTCCCTGTCTTGACAGGTTCCTGTCCTACAAGCTACACTAAGTTACTATACTGTTTCTTGTTCCCTCCTTTGCGTAGGTTTGAAAGCTGCACTCACTCCCAAGGCCCTTAGGAGCTGCCCCACGAGAAGAATTTCATCCACAGTTTTACCCTAATGATTTAAAGTCCAAATACCCCGCTGCATGGTAAGCTGAAAGAGTGGCTGTAAATTAGGAATTTCCTAAAATAAAAAAAAAATTTTATTTAGACAATCACACATAAATACCAAATATCATAGTATATATGCCTCAAAATTAAGCAAGGGCACCATTTAATACCTCTGTCACTAAACAGTAACACTACCATTCACTGCTCAATTGAATATTCTGGGTTAAGTTCTTCTTACCCTTCATCTTTCCAGCGAGAGCATTTCCTAGGACCTGGGAGCTGTAGGAAGTGCAGAGTCACAGGCGTCACCCCAGACGACCATGACCGAGGCAGAGCCTGCTTTTTAACCAGGTACGTGGGGGGGTGCATATGTATATTAAAATTTGAATAACCTTAGGTAGGGTAGGTTGGCACCCTGGAGAAACCGATTTCAAGTAGAAGTGTTTGTAAACATTTAAAAAATCTTATCTCTTTTTGTTTCAGCCAGACTGAGAATGGAATTCTGAGAGAGGAGTTAGAGAGAGGCCCTTTGCTCCGGTTTCCTGCTTCTTCCCTGTCGGGCTGAACGGGGAAGTAATCTATGGGGCCGGCAGGAAGACAGTGTGCTTCTCTGGTTTCCTGTCCTGAATCCCCTGCACTCCGCCTCCTGGTTCCCAAGGGTGATGAATTGAAGGCTGGCAAATCTGTTGTCTGAGCTAAAGTCCATGGGTGTCTTTTTTTTTTTTAAATTCCCAAATAAAAGTTTCTTAGTTGCTTTGAGAATCTCCTGGAAGTTTCTCTCCTCTAACATAATTTCCTTCTTTTGCAAGTCCCTTAAGTTCACTTTGGATAAAACTCTATGAAAAAGAACTCTTTTATGAAAGAGCTCTTTTCCAGAACAAAAGGCTTATATTAATTTAAATTTTTTTAAAAATAAGCCTTAAGCAGTGCTGTAGTGGGAAGAATGGCAGTGTATAAACATGGATTTCTTATTTATTCTTGGCCAGTGCTATTTTAATTCTTGTGCTCCTTTCTGCTCTCTTCTTATAGTTCTGGCTTCTAACCACATCTCAGGGAAAGAATTATGCTCGTCTCTTCACAAACACAGCAATTGAAAGGGAAGAACAAAACTCCAGACTAAAGATAATATACAATGTGGATAATTGAGAAATGACTACAGGCCATTTTTTTACTTGAAATAAGTTACACAAAAACAGACTTCTCATTTTTAATATTCTTATTAGGAAAAAGTTAAATACTTTATTTTGATAAAGGGAAAAAGAAACCTTAGGTTTTCTTGTTTCTTTCTTTTTGCCCACATAGGAGGAAACTATAGCATGCTTCCCATGAGTGGCAAATAATTAATGCACTCTCTGCATCATTGATGAGTTTTTTAACTAGATTCTCTCAGAGCATGGATAATTTTCATGACATTTAATACAGCTGAAAGAACTAACGATGTTTTCTTAAAAGTAAAAAAGCTTAACTTGGACCATCTCTGAACTTGACCACCAAATATTTAATTATGGAAAGAAATGGAAACCAGCCTATTGGGTACAACTGGAAAACCTTTGCGTCATTGGTTATACATCTCTAAACTCTGGTATCAACTTGATGAGAACTTGTCAAGGTCTCTCTCTGGTCTAGAAGCCACCGGGCTCTGCCCAGGGTCCTAGTGCCACTACAGAGGCATTCTGAAGACACCTCTCATCAGCGTCAATAAGGGTAGTGGCAACAGAGGAATTAGAGATAAGGATGATGCTATCCAAGAAGTACCTCTGAATTGAATTCAGGTTCTTATTTACAAAGATATCTTTGTAAGTTCCTGACATCATCATTGTTAAGGATGGTCATTGTCATCCATGGCATTTTCATCTTTGTAATCCTACAGAATTCAATGAAGCTAAGAAGGGGAGCGCAGAGCGGAGAAAAAACTTAAAAGAAACCATGGAAAATAAATGTTAATTTGCTGTTAGGAAAACATCCTCACAAGTTCCATGGTATACTTCTTCCAGGTTTACACTGTTTGGTGTGGCCCTCGCTTGTGAGGTTTGAGATGCTGTTCAGCAATAGAGGCGGAAGAAAGACCAAGGATCTGTAGACAGTGTCATTTGCTTGTGCACATCTGGTAACTGGCTTCATACTTGTGTAGATACCATGTATGGAGCTGTTTTCAAAGACTATTATTATGAACTAAAAATACACATTTTATGTTTTATATTCAAAATTTAAAACACAGTTTTTACCTTATGCTCATGTTGTTAAGAAAATCAGCTAATGGCTTTGATTGTCTGAGTATTTCTTTTTCTTCTTCTAAAAATTCTCTTGGATGATATTGTGTAATAGCAGTTTTGGGATATGCCCTAATACATTGAAAGAAAATTGAATAATAAATATTGGATCAAAGAAAAGCAAGTATAGTCATGACAGGTCAAAGATTTATCTCTGTGACAGTTTTAGGAGATTATTTTATGTTTAAATTTTAAACATTGAATTTTCCTTTATTGTAGACAATTGTTATAGACCACCATTCAAACTATATGCATATTTCTCTCAAACATAATCAATAATCTCTTATTTAAAATAATAACTTAAATATCATTCTAAAGTTACAGGAAATTTATAAGAAGGGTATAAGGAATTCTCATGTACCCTTTACTCCCATTTATCAATTATTAACAAGTTGTCACATTTCTTTATCATTTTCTTTCTCTTCATTTCATTAAATCAGTGTTTCTTTACCAGTGCAATTCTGTTCTGCCCTTATACCCTGGGAACATTTGGCAACATTTTTTGTTGTCACAACTAGGAAGTGCCACGGACACCTAGTGTCTGGAGCCCAGGGATGCTGTTAACTGCCCCGAGACACACAAGGCCCCTCCCCTCTACCAACAGATAATTACGCAGCCAAAAATGTCTGTAGTGTTGAGGTTAAGAAACTCTGCTCTAAATGTACAAAACTAGGAACAATTTATATGTGGGCAGCAATGGCAGCACAGTCTCTGGAGGAAAACTTACTCCAATCAGGCCGAGTGCTCGCAGAGCTCACCCTCACCCTCGAACACAGCACGTGGTATCGCACCTCTGGGCTGTGTCAGTCTCGCCTGCCAGACTGGGGAAGCTCCTTGGTCTTAGGGTCTGGGGCTACAGAGAGGTCACACGACACAGCCCTTGAGAGTGTGCACTCTGCTTGGCTGCCTGGCTGTGAAGCCCGATTCTATCACTTACCAGCTATGTGACCCTGAGCTCATTATTTAACCTCTCTGTGCCTCTTCTCATCTCTAAATAAAATTCTTCAAGTACCTTCTTCATAGGTAGGGTTATTGTAAGAAATGAATGTGTGAATATAGACAAAGCTTTTTAAAATCGCGCTAGCATATTTGAAGTGCTTAATAAACTATTAGGTTGTATTCAATCTGTGCTTTTAAAGCAAATGTCAGTAAAATGTCTCTGTGAGAGGTACATGTATTGAATGAGAGTAGTCAAACAGAGGGCTAAAAAGAGATTTACTTATACTGAATACAATAATTCATCCTTTTCCCCCTGCCTAGATCAGTATCCACAGCAGAGGTAGAGTGACGCAAAGAAAGAATGTTGGTACTGGAACTGAAGAGACTTGGGTTCAAATCTTAGCTTCACCCTTTAAATTCTATCTCACAGGATTAAGAAATTATATGGCACCTGGCACTTTCATCAAAGTAGCAACATGGCTAAGGGGTCACTCTGATTTTTTAATGTGATTTGTGTTGTTGTTACTCAGCAAATCTATTCATTATTGATTCAAATTTAAATTGTTCCAAATATTGAGTTTTCATGTTTAACCTCTCTGCTTCTGTTTCTTTATCTGTAAAATGGGGATAGTACCTACCTCCAAGGGCAGTTGTGAAGATTAATTGGGTTGATGA
Organism: Artibeus jamaicensis; assembly: GCF_021234435.1. NCBI lineage: Eukaryota > Metazoa > Chordata > Mammalia > Chiroptera > Phyllostomidae > Artibeus > Artibeus jamaicensis. The sequence continues at coordinate 30,517,960 of NW_026522025.1, read as the reverse complement.
AAGCAAATGCCCGTTACGTGGTAAGAGTGCTGTAAACACTTGCTTTCATTGTCATTATTCTTCGAACTTCATCTTTGATTTCTTTCCACTTCCTTCATCATATATCCCCCATCTGCTCTTCCTCAGACCAGCTAATTTCCCAATCTTAGTAAGTGGTACCAGCATTCTCTGTCACCTGGATTTGACCCGTTTGAGTTCTTTTGTTCTTTTTCACTTTGTAGGTCAAGACCTGCCCTTATTTCTCATCTGTTCACTCCAGCTGTATAGAAACGACTGTCCATTACTATCAGCCAGCATCCACTGAGAGCCTGTTAAAGCCCCTGTTGCTGAAGGTTCCCTGTCTGTTTCTGAGCCCACCTCCTGCGTCTGCCCTGGCTGACTCAATCTTGTCACTTTCCTGTACCCTTGTAGGAACAGAAAAGTCTCTAGCTGGCTTGGCTAAGAAATTTCTTCCAAAATCTAAGATTTGTTGGTACTAAGGTACCGTCTCTCTCCTAGTCTCACCCTCACTTCTTGGTGTTAATGAGTCTCTGACGTCCTAATTCTCTGCTTAGACTCGACTATCAGTCCTTGCCTTTCTCTTCAACTGTTTGGTTCTGGGCTGTCTGTTCATCTGCCTCCTTGGTTTCTAACCCATTTCTTATCCCAACCCCTGGATTCTACGTATGTGTGCCTTGACTTTAACTCTGCACTGTGCACCACATAATGTAGCTTTGGAAGCTAGTTTTCTTACTACACTCCACATGCTGAGCCTGATTCTCCTGGCCACAGTCTTTCTTGCTGATATCTCAGGGCTCTTCTCTTCTTTTCTTCTTTTTTTATAAGTATATATTACTCTTCTTAAAATATTTTAAATTTATTATTTATTTTTAGAAAGAGGGGAAGGGAGAGAGAAAGAGAGGGAGAGAATCATTGATGTATGAGAGATGCATCCATTGGTTGCCTCTCACATGCCCCCAGCTAGACACCTGGCCTGCAACCCAGGCATGTGCCCTGAATTGAACTGGTGACCCTTGGTTCACAAGCCAGTGAGTGCTCAGTCCATTCAGCCACACCAGCCAGGGCTCATGGCTCTTTTCTTAACATTGAACCCAAGCCAGTCATCTACTCTGACATTCTTTCTTAACTTGATTCCTCTGCTTCTTCTTTGCTTTAACATTTCTTTATTCCCCTCATTTAATAAATCTGTGCTAAGAACTGTCCTAGAAGTTGGGGATATAGCAATGAACAAAATAGACCCAGTTCCAGTCTAAATTTTAAGTGGTAGGTGGAAAGAAGGTGAGAAAAGAGAGACAAGTGATAAAAGTGCCATAAAGAAAAAATACAGTAAGGGGATAGATAGAAATGGAGGTTGCTACTTTTATAAAGGAATATTGAGGAATTTCTCTTTGAAGAAGAGATCTGAATGAAGGAGGAAATGAACCCTAAGGAGGAGAGAGCAGCAGCCTATGTAGAGGAACTGTGAGCACAAACACAACAGGTATGAGTATGGTTGGTGAATTTAAGGAGCAGGGAGCCAGTGTGGCTGGGAGGGGTGAGCCAGGGGAATTATGGGAAAGGAGGGCAGAGGGGCAAGTGGGACCCAACTTAGTCTGGCTCTTCTATGGAGAACAGAATGCAGGAGGGCAGGGAGGGGTAGAGGAAGTCCAGTTCTCAAGCATTACAATAATCCAGAAAGGAGATGAGGATGACTTGGTACAGTATGATGGCAATAAATGTATTTTGAGGGTAGACCCAACAAAATCCAAGGTTTTGGGTCTGAGTAATTACAAGAATATCATTGCCACTTACTGAAATGAGGAACATTCAGTGACTTTCAGATTTGGAAGTAGAATTTTTTACAAAGAGTTGTTTTGGGGCGTGCTAAATTTGAGACCCTTATTAAGACATCCAGCTAGGAATAGAAGCATGTGGAGTTCAGGAGAGAGAGTGAGATTGAAGGCATAGATTTTGGGAGCCCGAGCAAGCAAAGAACAGGTGACAACAAAAGACTGGATAGATTCACCCAGGAACTAAGGGTAGTTAGAGAAAACATCTAAAGGAGTTAGCCTGGGGGACCCTCAAATATGTAAAAGCTGGCCAGAGAAGGATCCAGGGAAAGAGACTGAGGAGGAGCTGCCAGCGAGTTAGGACGCACACAGTAAGCGCTGTCGGTAAGCCAGATGGAAATGTGTCTGTGTTGTAAGGGGAAGAAAGAGTAAACCAGGTTAAATGCTGCTGAGACGCGGAGAAAGAGGGGGGTATTACAAATGGACTGGCAATCAGACCATTCTCCAGTGGTGACCTAAAGACCGTTTGGAATGGGCTCAAGACAGAGCGGTAGGTGAGGGAGTGGAAGCAGAGAGTGTGGACAACTGCTGTGAGGAGTTTTGTTGCAAAGAAAAGCAGAGGAATTAGATGGTCGCTGAAAGGGTCAAGACAGTTGGGTCTTATTTGTTTGTTTGTTTGTTTGAATGGAGGGAGTTACAGCACTTTGACCTTCCATGTCTCCTTTCCACTGTTTCCTCTCAGTTTACTGCCACCACATTATGTAGAAACTGGTCACATTTTTACCTGTTTAATGACGACCGACTCCCACTTGGCCAGTTGCTTCCACTCCCGGCCTGTTTCCCGCCTGCTTTCCAATACATACTGCCTGGCTCATCTGATTTTAATGCCTTACCATCTCGCCTCTCTCTCTCACTTCAGAATCTGGCAAAGTGCCCTACTGTCTGCCACAGAGAAACCACTTCTCTGTCCACCTCCGCCACCCACTTCGCTGTACTGAGGCCGGGCTCCTCCAGGTCCCAGGCAAGCTCTGTTCTTCCCGTTCTCTTGAATTTAAAAAATTGGGGCTGCTTTCCCTTTCTCTATTTCTCCAAATTATATGTAACATTTGTGGTTTTTCTTCTATAAATCTAAAATTATTTCAAAATAAAATGTTTTTTAATTCTAAAATATACAGCTTAGCTAAATATACCTCCAAATTCATACAACATTCAAAGCTCAGCCCAAAACACTCCCTTGACAATCCATTTCCCTTCAATTAACTCACAGACTATATTTAAATAAGAGCTTGATGCGTGAAATGATGTTGTTTGTAGGCTCCAAGTGCTCCGGGTCTAGGCCGACAGACAGGTAAGCAGATGAGTACAATATGAGTCCTCAGTGCTGTGATAAAGATACCGTGAAGGTCTAGTGGGGTCCCAGAGGAGGGAGCAATCAACTCTACCTGGTGTTCCCAGGAAATCACAGAGGAGAGGGCACTGAACTCAAAGGGTCAAGAGGGACAAGTTGGACAAGGCAGTGAGGGGCATTTTAGGCGGAGCAACAATGCTGGCAAAGGCAGGAAGATGCAGAAGAGGGGGTGTTCTGGGAGATGGAAGCAGAACAGGGCTAGAACACGGAGGACTTGTTTGGGAATGGGGTGGGGAGGGGGAAGAGGCTGGCGAGGCCAACATACCTCGACAGGGAAGAGGAACTTTATAACGCTGTCCCAAGGGCTCTGGGTGTGATGGGGGCGGGGCAAAGAGGAGATTTAGGCAGTGAAGTAACACAACCTGATTTGGTGTGCAAAATGATTTAGGTAGAATGGAGCAGGTAGGAGGCAATTGTAATATTCCAGGTGAAAGCAATATTGTAATTATTAACAACATCCATCATTTTCCCACTACATGGTCTTACAGTCTTATATACTTATACCACATTTTCCTATTAAGATTTTAAAAGGCATAGTTGAAAGCAATTTCAACTTCCTGAACTGACTCTATAGAGATCTATGTCATCATTGTCAATCCATTTCTATTATGAAGATCTCTCGAAATAATCCTGGACATTGCTAGATTTTGCTGTAATTGCCTTTGAAAATACATAAACCCACTGCATACTTACCATCTTGTCTGAGTGCTTGTGTCCATGACTTGGGGGATTGCTTGCATGCCAACATCTTTCTCAAGTTGCTTAATAACAAAATTTTTATCTGGGTAGGCTGTACATTCAATATAGCCATCTTTAACACTGGAAGCATTCTGGTCACTAAACTTAATCGGTGCACCAAATTCATGTCGTTTTCGAGAAATCATGTATGTAATCTGCAACACAGGTAAGCAGTAAAGGTAACATAATCAGTTCCCTGGAGAAAAATGGCTGCGTGGCAGCCCATGAGGGTGCTCTGCCTACATGAGCTCTGTGTATAATTTCTTTGTACCCTCGAGCCCCATGTACTTTTTGTTCTCTGGCCACCACCTGCTGCTGTTCTGTGAAGCACCGCTCCAAGGCTACAGGGACCATTTTTACCTCAGGTACAAAGAGCAGAAAGTGACTGGCTCTTCACATCTCAACCCATCATGGACTGGTAGGAGACAACTGGGAAGCTCATCTCTCTTGCTTCTCTTCCTGACAATTCTGAGCTGTCATTTACCATCCAGAGTTCCCCGAGGGGCTCTGGCTGAAGTCTTCCCTCTGCAGAAATTTTGCCTGAGATTGCAACCTTGCAGGGGTTTTGCCAGGGCCCCCTCCCATTGCTATACCTGTTTTCTCATGGGATGCTTTCACATCACTCACATCCAACACCTCTTCTCAGGGGCTGCTCTGGCAATGCCTCTTTGTTACAGGGCTGCTATAACCAAATACCACAGATTGGGTGGCTACAACAACAGGAATTTATTCACTCACAGTTGTGGAGGCCAGAAGTCCAAGATCAAGGTGTTGGATGTTGGTTTTTTAATGTGGTCCCTAAGGGAGAATCTGTTGCTTGTCTTTCTCTAGCTTCTAGTGGTGACAGCAATCCCTGGTGTCCCTTGCCTTGTAAATAACAGCACAACAATCTCTGCCTCCTTCTCATATGCTGTTCTTTCTCCCTGTGTCTCTGTGTCTTCATATGGCCCTCTTTTTATAAGAACCCCAGCTATTGAAATAACACTCTCCCACTTCCCAATAGGTCACATTCTGAGGTTCTAGGGGTTAGGATTTCATATCTTTTGGGGGGTGGAGATAGCTCAACCCATGACTACAGCAAATATGGGAGCCTCACAAGTCCTTCAGGAATAAATGTTATTCAGCTACAGGGAGGTGATGACTAAAGGTAACAGTTCAAGCCTCTGACCTGCTTTGTAGATTCCTCAACTGATTCCTCCTCGATCTCTTTTTCGCTGCCCAAAGAAACCCACGGTTTAGAGCAGGGTGGCTTGTAGATAAATATGTCTTCAGGAACAAGCTCTTTAAATTCTTTATGTTCCTCCTGTTCTTCTGGAACTTCTGGGGGCTAGAGTAACATAAATAACATTCCAAAATATATGACCAAATTTAGGTTATAGCTGCATCTATATGTTTTGCAACAAAGTTTAGTTTTATATAAATTCACTAAGTGCTTCTGTATTATTATTCTTCTTTGTTGGTTCCTGCTTTTCAATTAAGAGAAAGCAAGCAAGCAAAAAAAAAGGAAGAACAAAGAACAAAAAAAAAGGTATCAAGGATACAGACAGAACATGACAGAATAAAAAGATGGGAGAGTAAGAAAGCAAAAGATATGCAATAATAAGACAGCATTTACTGCACATCTTTATAAATATGGAATACTAAAACTGAATGTTAAATATAAAACTAGTTCTCTCTGACCTAATGAAATTTCTTTGATAACAGGATTATAAATATGAATAAACATGATATACATTAAATAATAAGTGAACATTTTAAAATCAAGATGTCCACAAGAAGATACATGGAGACACATGTCGATATATCAAAGCCTATATCTATGTCTCTATAATCTATCTATAAGTTGAGTAAGTATCAGTAGAAGTGAACTGATACATTGTGTCATCATCATAAGATAAAATCCCATAAAGCAGTTGCAATTAACAAACTTAATCTGTATTTATATATGATATATAAATATATCAACATGAATGGTGACCTAGAATTTTATAATTTAATGAAAAACAAAAATTGGAGAATGATTTGCATAATTTTATGTGACTTTTAATAAAAAAGTACAATAAAATACATTATTCGTGGAGCATGCATATGTGGTAAAAACATAAAACCATGGACAGGCAGAAAATACAACAACTTTTGAATAATGGTTCCTTGTAGAGAGAAGTGGAATTCCAGAGGATACGAGGGGGGAGTGAAGCCTTATCTATTACATTTTATTTCTTTAAAAGTATATAGTAAATATGATCAGACATTTAATATTTGTTAATTCTGGGTAGTGACTGTGTGGGTATTTGTTATTCTACTCTCTGTATGTTTGAAAATATTTCACTATACACAGTTATGCGCTGTATAATGACATTTTGGTCAACGATGACAGTCCCATAAGATTATGATGGAGCTAAAATTTCCTATCACTTGGCGATGTGGTAGCCATGGTAAAGTCATAACACAATGCCTTTCTTACATGTTGGTGGTGATGTTGGTGCAAACAAACCTATTGTGCCATCACATATAAAAGTAGAGCACATACAACTATGTACATGATACTTGCCAATGATAATAAATGAGTACTATGTTACTGGTTTATGTATTTACTATACTTTTTATCATTATTGTAGAATGAACTCTTTCTGCTTATTACCAAAATAGTTTGCTGTAAGACATAACGTGTCAATGTGGTACGTTGACAGCAATGGCAAACATCTTGCGTTTACTGCATGTCTGATTGCATCATTTTGTCTTGTGCTTGATTTAATCTCATGTCGTTTGTGTGTTAATGGTAGCCTAGTAGCAATAGGCTGTACCATCTGGGATTGTGTGGTGTCGCCTGTGATGTTCCCATAATGAGGGAATCACCTAACGACACATTTCTCAGTTGTGTGTGTCTCTGTGTTTGAGCAGCACAAGACTGATGGAAAAAAATTAAACACAGAGAAAAACAACCATAAAAATAAAATTGAAAATGTTAAGGCTAAGTAAAATATTACTTTTAGTTTAAAAAGTATTAGATATTTTGGAACTGTATGCTTTCCTTTATTTTTCCTATTTATTGAACAACCACTCAAAACCCTTTGTCTACCTCAGTTTTACCAAACCTCCCCACAAGAATGCCAGATCAGAAGGTGAGTCTAGAAAAATTGTTCCCTTCCATGACCACTTTTTAAAAAAACACCCTAAAGGTGAACGGATTTTTTTCTATAGAAATTACCATTCTTTTATCTTCTGCTTCCCTCCCCATCAACTGCCCACTGACAAGTCGTCCTTTCAAAATCCTGCTTTTAAATAATCATGGCAAATATTTATGGAGTACCCAGCTCTTTGTCAGGCACTATGCGAAGGCTTTACCCTGGATTCATTCATTTAAGTTTCACAACAGCCCTGGAAAGGGATATTCCTGGCGCCACTGTTTTTACAGGTGAGTGGTGCAGCGACGTACCCCAAGGTATGCAGACGGTAAGAGGAGAACCAGGAATAAGGCCAAGGAGTGGCCGAGGGCAGTGGTACTCCAGATTACCTGTTTCAGCTCTCACGGGGTCAGTAAAGCAAATAAGTGGAGTACCTGCTACCCTAAGATGTTTGACTTAGTCCATCCCAGTTACTGCTCACCTCCTCTAGGTGCCAGAACCTGGTCTAGGCCCCAGGGAAATGGAGCTGAACAAGAAGGATCACAGCCAAGCATAGGTGTCCCCCACAGGTGCTGCTTCCTCCTGACACTCCACAGAATACAAAGGCTGGGGTGTGCTTACATTGAAATAGAGTTCCTTGCCCTCTTCAGTTCCAACTATATAAAAGTTAAGTCCATATTTGAAGTCCTTGTCATGAACAAGCAGAATCTCATCTCCAGGATATGCCTAAAGGAATTTAATCAAAAGAGAAGGTTATAGAACATTCCATCCAAAAGCAACAGAATATACAGGAGTCAGCAAAAGTAGCCTTATAGTTGTTTGTATGGAAAACAACACAATAAGTAATAACTAATAATACAAGAATAAACTGCTTCATATACACCTGGAAACCTACTTTGCCCACCCCTGTACATTCTTCTCAAGGGCACATTGAACATTTTAAAGGCTAGATGATATGTTAGGTCACAAAATAAGTCTTAATAAATTTAAGAGGATTAAAATCATATCAAGCATATTTTCTGATCACAATGGCATGAAACTAGAAATTAATTATACAAGCAAAACTGGAAAATTCACAATATGTAGAGATTAAACAGACTACATGCTACTGAATAGTAAGAGAGAGCCAAAATGGAGGTTAATGGCATCCACTGGCCATTCAATTTATTCAGACATCAGCACAAAATTGATATTTCTCTCTCCCTGGCTGGCATAGCTCAGTGGATTTAGCATGGGCCTGTGAACCAAGGGGTCACTGGTTCAATTTTCAGTCAGGGCACATGCCTGGGTTGCAGGCCAGGTCCCTAGTAGGTGGCACATGAGAGGCAACCACACAATGATGTTTTTCTCCCTCTCTTTCTCCTCTCTCTAAAAATAAATAAAGAAAATCTTTAAAAAATTGATATTTCTCTAGTCAATCACTTATAAAAGGTAACCACAGTTACTTATGGTTATCTTATGGTTATCATAGTTATCTATGGTTATCTTAGTGCTAATCTATGGCTAATAAACCCAAATTGCAAACTAAAAAAATGAGTTTTTATGAACTCTAAAATGCTTTTAAAACACAATAGGTCTAAATAGAAAAATGTAGTAAGCAATGATATTTCTAACAGGAAAAAAAAAAGAAGCATCTCTTTTATTTGGCTTTATGCTCTGTTGCATGCTAGCAGACAAATGAGGACCAAAGTGATGAACTAAACAATTAAAGCAGTATGGGAACATAAGAATAGATCCCTACTCCAGTTAAAACTGGGCACGGATCAGTTTTCCTGGGTGTGGAATAAGGCAGTCACTAGTAAGTGTTTGCTTTTAACACAGAAACACCAAGCAGGATTCCCAAGGAGGTGTGGGCAAGCTAGTATTTGTACTAAGTCATGGCCAATGCCAGATTTGAATGCAGCAATCCCTGCAACTTTCGTTGTTATGCACCAGGAACCCCTTGAAGCAAGATTGAAAAATAAAGAGGGATGTTGTGCTTACCTGGATAATTTTTTTGACTGGGTAAAAATCAGACACTGCAGCTCTGTTGGAAAAGTCTGCCAAAATATCTTGTTTTTTGAGAAGCTTATAAGGTTGTTCATCTGTCAGGTCTTCCTCTATGCGGCAGTTAAATATTTCTTGGGTCTTGGTAGTTAGCACTAATGGATAAATTTCTGGATGACCTAGGGAAGACAAAGTCGAATTTTGACATTAAATAACCATTTTAAATACTAGCAATGGGAAACATGCAATTGTTTGTTCTAAATACTTGGTTAAAATTTTTAAAAGACTTTAAAATCTTCCTTTGAAAGCAAGTCTATCCATTACAAAAAAGTAAAAAAAAAGATAAAAAGGAAAATAACACTCACCCATAATACTGCGTCTCAAGGGAGAACCTGTATTTCCCTCTAGCCAGTCCATGTGTAGTATATTACATGAAACTTTACATTCTGCCTTTAATACTTATGTCACAAGAATTTTACTATGATATTGTGTAATCTTTCTAACATATTTTAAATTAATATAACTCTGTAGCATAGTTTATAATTGTTCTGTTTTTGAAAAACATTACATTCCCCCCTCATTTCTTTAGAATGATTGTAAACAACTCTACAAATGGGTATGTAATGTATAATTTTTTTAAATCACATTTCAGATTTTCTTAGGATATTTTTTAAATTGAAATTATTGGTCCAAGGGCGTGATCACCTTTTCAGACTCTATCAAGCCTGTATTGCTTTCCTAAAGCATCTCCCCCACCCCAACCCCTCCCCTGCTGCTCTCTCTCACTAGGTGACCTCACTTCCTACCTCGAAGAAACAATTCTGTGTCTGTACAGCACAGGGCTCTGGCTGTCCTGCAGCCCTGTCTCCCAGCTGATTGGTGCCGCCTTTCCACCCTCCCCTCCTCTCGAGGGACCTGCCGGCCCCTCTCCACCCTTCGTAGACTTCGAGGCCCATTCACTTTTCCTTGCCCTTCAACTTGTCCTGCCTCTGGGCTGTTTTCCCTCAGCATGCAGATTTGCCCAGTGGACTCCCATTTTGAACAAACCTTCTCTTGACCTTATATCGGTACCTCTGCTCCCTAGGGCACCTTCTTTTCACAGTTAAACTTGTCACTGCATTCTTCACATCTTAAAGCTACTGACTTCCCAAATAAGTCGTCTTAGCAAACCCTTGGAAGTGGGGAGAAAGGTGGGGTGGGGACTCCCTTTTCCGTCCTGTGGTTTCTCGGTCCCAGGTTTGCCCTCCAAAGAAGAGGGAAGCGCGGTTCAAGAGGCTTCCACTCCTCTCTTCCTGTCGCTCTTTCTTTCCCACCCCAGGCCAGTCCTTGGCTGCAGGAGGCCCTTGGACAGGGGGGTGGAGGAGGATAGGTATCCTCTCGCCTGTTGTCATCCTCTCTAACAAGCCTTCTTCTCATTTTCTTATCACGTCAGCTTCAGGCACCCCAGTCTCAGCTCTGCACCTGCCCCCAGATCGCCCTGCCCAAATCCCTTCTCCCAGGGTCCCGCCGTCACTCATTCCCCTCCAGGCCCTACACACCTGGATGCCCAGATAGGCCCCCTCCCACTGTGTCAAGGGGACAGTGCATGTGGCCTCTCACATTGGATTCTGAAGTTTCCCACACAAACATTTACCCCTCACTAATGGCTCTGAGGTATAGTTATCCAGGTAATGTGGGGGTTTCAATGACTATATGCATAACACTGATTATATATATGGAAATGTATTCCAAATTGCAATCTGTTGGCATAATAAACATTTGGAATACAAGTTGTTCATAAATTACAGGCAACTGCCCATTTTCATCTTCCTCAAAGTGCTAACCCTAACTTTCGGTGTAAAGAAGACACTCCATAAACAACTTGAGTTTATTAGTTTATTCACATACAGATTATCCCTGTGAAAACATTCTGCTATGATAATTTGTAGTGTCTAATGCACAATAAAAAGTTCTGCAGTTTTGCCTTTCAAAACCACTAGGTGGAACTGTGAGGCCCACGGACGGAGGCATTCACAAAGGCCGGAGGGCCCTCTGCCACCCAGGAAACAGAAGACAGTGACAAAGGTTGTGCTCGATGTCACCTCCCCCCACCAAACATGCTTCAAATTCCACTAGCTGGACATTTTTCCCCTAAAATGACCCTTTCACACTAATTGGACTCTATCAAGGAAACTTTAACATAGGCTCTAACTTTCCTTTATCTGGTAGTAAAACTAATAGACTCTTTCTTGCTGCAGTTAGCAATCAGTGATAACTTTAGGCAGCTGGTAGCCAATAGACCACACAAACTCCCGCAGTCTGCTACCTTCCAGCACCACCTGCACCATGGCCAAACTACACGCAGGTAGGCCTGATGCTTCTGGCCACTCCCAAGGGTCTCTGGCAAAATTCAAGAAAGAATGTTGTTATTCAGGCTTCGAGGTCTACACTGAAGACAGCACCCCAGGCATCCAACAGTGAGGCTGTGGTGATCAGCAGTGAGGTAGGCTAAGTGCTACTGGCCCAGGAGAGTGGGATGCTGGTTGCTCTAGGCGCGTCAGAAAGATGATGGGGCAGAGGAGAAGGCCTACAGGGCCGCCTGAAGCTTACAGAGTCAGGGTCCTGCCACAAGGGCAAGACCTGCTGGCTAAGGTGCCAGGCTAGGCTGGCAAGTGCATAAAAATGTGGATGAGTAATAGCCATGTTAATTATTGTAACTTGTTGTTTTATTCTTAGTCTTGATTTTCCACAAGCAAGATCTGGACACAATTTTTTGAGGCAGGTACAACACATTTCTTTGAGGCAGGTACAACACATTTTATTGCAAAAGTAAAAATTTCTAAGCCTTCGTGTCAAGAGATGCTGTGGAGAGTAGGTTTTCCCAGGGTTTTTTTTCTTCACATTTTTTTTATTGTCATTCAAGTACAGTTGTCTCCATTCCCCCCCATCACTCCCCCAACCCCAGCCATCCCCACTGCCCATCCTTGACCCTACCCCACTTTGGTTTTGTCCATGTATCCTTTATACATGTTCCTGAAAACTCCACCCCTCCACTTCTCCTCCACCCCTGTTATCCCCTCCCACCTCCCCTCTAATTACTGTCAGTTTGCTCTTAATTTCAGTGCCTAATTATGGTAACTTCTGTAGAGCACCTGCTGCATGCCAGGCGCTGCTGTCACCACTTTACACGGATGGTCAATTCATTTAATGTTCACAACAGTCTGGGCTGGTTACTGTAATTGTCTCCATTTTTTAAGCTGAGGAAACAGAGGCCTACAGAGTTCAAAGACCACATTCAAGGTCAGGAGCTAGGAGTTGGAAACAGGGGAGCTGGGGTTCAAACTGAGGTCCCTGCACCCTTACTGCCATGCTCTACTTTCTGGCTGATGTGCGAATGACAGGGGACCCAGCAGCTGAAAAGTGTTAGTTTAAGGTTAATAGGAGTAAGTCTGGTAGGTAATGAATATGTTAAAGCTACTGTTTCAGAAACTGCAGGGTGCAGCCCACCCTGGCTTCCGGGGAGCCTGGTGACCTCCTGGGGCACAGGCTAGAGACATCTGAGCCATTGTGTTCCAGGGAGAGGCAGATGACGGCCCACCCAGAGACAGCTGACCACCCAGGGCGACAATGCTGCAGTTTTTTAATCTAATTTTCCCTGAATTTCAAAACCTCTCACTGCGCTTTGTTCTTTGTTATAAACGGGCTGTTTTGGAAGGAAATGTAGGACGGTCAGTTAGGGTGCGAACCAGGGTCTTCTCTGATCACCAGCCATCTGAATAAAGTGCCCACAGTGATTCAATCCCTGTCTCAGCTTATTGGGTTTGGTAGGTGACAGGCAGCATGAACACCACCAGCTTTTCCGGTTTCATGAACACAGCAGAGCACAGTGGAGGGTCCTGCTCCTTCTCCACACACAGTCAGAGGTAATAGGGGTTACATTCCACAGGATGCAGTGAATGGCAGTTATTTACCTAGTAGACCAATGGAGCAGGGGCCAAAAACAGACTCAAAGTCTACACAACTCACTCAGAATCTTACAGTGTAACAGGGAAGAGGCCTCGGCAATATACATTATGTCCTGTACATTGAAACAGAATTCATTGAAATAACTTCCATGCATGTCATCTGTATCTTTTCAAAAACATTTTGGTTGCTGTTTACTTTTTCAAAGACAGTTTTATTGAGATCTAATTGACAAATAATAAACTGCATGTATTTAAAGTGTACGATTTACTAGATAAATGCATGTACCCCTGAAATCATCAGCACAATTGAGATAAAGAACACATCCGTAATGCCCCAAATTCCTCTCGCTCCTTCCTCTCAACACCCCTCCCCATCTCCAGGCAACTAGTGATCTACTTTCTGATACTATAAATGAGTTTTCCTATGGAATATTTATAAGTGCAATCACAAAGTATGTGTTCTTTTTGTTTTGTCTTCTTTTACTCAGCAGAATTATTTTCAGATTCATTTATGTGGTTTCATGTAGCCATGGTCCACCCTTTTGTGTTTCTAACTAGGATTCCATGAAAAGAAAAAGTTGATTAGGCAAAAATTTAAGACTTATAGCTTTGGGTGTGGTATCTCAAGTTCACAAGACTTTCTCCTATGTTGTCTTCTAGAAGTTTTGTAATACTTGGTATTGTATTTAGGTTTATGATCCATTTTTTTTAATATTAAATTTTATTTAGTTACTTTTCAAGTACATTTTTTTTAATCTATTTCTCCCATCCCACCCCACCCCCCCCCGCCCCGGTCTCCCCCCTCCCTCCCATTCCCCCCCACCCCCCCAGTCCTCATCTTTGTGTCTTTCATACTTGTTCCTCAAAATCCCTCCCCCTTTTTCCCCTTAAGTTCCCTTCCCTCTCCCCTCTGGTCGCTGCCCACTTGTTCTCTATTTCAGCGTCTTTGTTTTTATTCTGTTTGCTTGTTTGTTTTATTCTTTAGCTTCCTGTCAAAGGTGAGATCATATGGTATTTGTCCTTCAATGCCTGGCCTATTTCACTCAGCATAATGCTTTCCAGTTCCATCCATGTTGTTGCAAAAGGTAGTAGCTCCTTCTTTCTCTCTGCTGCATAGAATTCCATTGTGTATATGTACCACAATTTTTTGATCCATTCGTTTACTGATGGGCACCTAGGTTGCTTCCAACTCTTGGCTATTGTAAATTGTGCTGCTATGAACATTGTGGTGCATAGGTTCTTTGAAATTGATGTTTTAGGATTCTTGGGGTATAATCCTAGCAGTGGAATTGCTGGGTCAAAAGGCAGGTCAATTTTAATTTTTCTGAGAAAATTCCATACTGTTTTCCATAATGGTTGTACCAGTCTGCAATCCCACCAACAGTGAACTAAGGTCCCCTTTTCCCCACACCCTCTCCAACATTTGTTGTTTGTTGCTTTGTCTATTATAGCCATCCTGACTGGTGTAAAGTGGTATCTCATTGTGGTTTTAATTTGCATCTCTCTGATAGCTAACGATATTGAGCATCTCTTCATGTGTCTCTGGATATTCTGTATGTCCTCTTTAGAGAAGTGTCTGTTCAAGTCCTTTTCCCATTTTTTAATTGGGTTCGATGTCTTCCTAGAGTGGAGTCGTGTAAGTTCTTTGTATATTTTGGAGATTAAACCTTTGTCTGAGGTATCATTGGCAAATATGTTTTCCCATAGACTTGGTTGTCTTTTTAATTTAATACTGTTTTCTTTAGCCATGCAGAAGCTTTTTATTTTGATGAGATCCCATTTGTTTATTCTTTCCTTTATATTCCTTGCTCTAGGGGACATATCCGTAAAAATGTTGCTGCGTGGAATATCTGAGATTTTCTTGCCAGTGTTCTCCTCTAGGACTTTAATGGTGTCACGGCTTATATTTAAGTCTTTTATATGATCCATTTTTAAGTATATTTTATTGATTGTGCTATTACAGTTTTCCCAATTTTCCTCCCTTTATTCTCCCCCCTTCATTCATGCCATGGGTTATACATATAAGTTCTTCAAGTTCTCTGTTTCCTGTACCATTTTTGACCTCTCCCCATCTATTTAATGCCCACCAATTATGCTTCTTCTTCCCTGTACCTTTTCTCCCTTATTTCTCCCTTCCTCCTCCCCACTGAAAACCCTCCATGTGATGTCCATTTCTCTAATGCTGTTCTTCTTCTAGTTGTTTGCTTAGTTTCTATTTTTGTTCTTTTTCTTTTCTTTTAGGTTCATTTGTTGATAGTTGTGAGTTGTCATTTTACTGTTCATAGTTTTGACCTTCCTTTTCTTAGATAAGTCCCTTTAACATTTCATGTAATAAAGGCCTGGTGATGATGAACTCCTTTAAGTTGACCTTATCTGGGAAGCACTTTATCTGCCCTTCCATTCTAAATGATAGCTTTGCTGGAGAGAGTAATTTTAGATGTAGGTCCTTGCCTTTCCTGACTTTGAATACTTCTTTCCAGGCCCTTCTTGTCTGTATGGTTTCTTTTGAGAAATCAGCTGATAGACTTATGGGCACTCCTTTGTAGGTAACTCTTTCCTTTCCTCTTGCTGCTTTTAAGATTCTCTCTTTGTCTTAAATCTTGGGTAACTTAATAATGATGGGCCTTGGTGTGTTCCTCTTTAGGCCAAACTTCTTTTGGACTCTCTGGGCTTCCTGGACTTCCTGGAAGTCTATTTCCTTCGCCAGATTGGGGAAGTTTTCCTTTATTATTCATTCAGATAAGTTTTCAGTTTCTTGTTGTTGTTCTTCTCCTTCTGGCACCCCTATAATTAGGATATTGGAACATTTCAAGATGTCCCAAAGGTCAAAAGTCTCTCTTCATTTTTTTGAATTCTTGTTTTTTCATTCTGTTCCAGTTGGATGTTTATTTCTTCCTTTTGTTCCAAATTGTTGCTTTGAGTCCTGGTTTCCTTTCTGTCACTGTTGGTTCCCTGAATATTTTTTGCTTTATTTCATTTTGGGTATCTTTCATTTTTTGACCTAACTTAATCAGTTCTGTGAGCCTTTTGATGGCCAGGGCTTTAAATTCTCCATCAGATAGGCTGGCTATCTCCTCATCACTTAGCTTTCTTTCTGAAGTTTTGCTCTGTTCTTTCATTTTGGCCCTATTTCTTTGTTTGGGGCCCCTGTTAAGCTGTAAGGGGGCAGGGCCTTAGGTATTCACCCAGGCAGGGCAGTCCTCCTGGCTGCACTGTGGCAAGCCTGTTGGAGAGGGGCCAGAGAGGGAACAATGCAGCTTGCCTGCTGG
This sequence comes from Artibeus jamaicensis, assembly GCF_021234435.1. Taxonomy (NCBI): domain Eukaryota; kingdom Metazoa; phylum Chordata; class Mammalia; order Chiroptera; family Phyllostomidae; genus Artibeus; species Artibeus jamaicensis. The sequence continues at coordinate 30,501,721 of NW_026522025.1, read as the reverse complement.
GTTCTAGTCCACTTTCCAACAAACTCTCACGTGAGACTGGGGGTTTCTCCCACCATGGCAACCACCATAGTCTGCAGCCAGCTCTGAGTCACAGTTTCCCCTTAAGTCAGCCCCACCGAGTCAGATGGGGAAATGCTCTGCCATCTTGTTTCGGCTCTCATACTGGAAACAAATGTCTTTCCCCCTGTCTAGTTAGTGCCACATGGTCCACATTTTTGTGCTTTTTATTGGTGATTTTGTTATTTAAATAGGATACCCAAGTGTGGTGCTGAGGTGCTGTATAATGTTCCTAAGCACAAAAAGCCTGTGATGTGCTTTGCAGAGAAAATAGATATATTAGATAAGTAGGGTTAAGGCATGAGTTATAGTGCTGTTGTCTGTGAGTTCAGTGTCAATGAATTAACAATGTATATTAAATAAAGTGTGTTTAAAAAGAAACACATGTAAAATATTATATATTGCTTGGTTATTGAAAATGTTATGACCAGAGGCTCATGGGAGCCTAACCCTGTATTTCCCCTAAGAGCAACAGCTCAGTATTTGCTCATTCAGTGTTCACAGCAACTGTATGGACCTTCCATAAATAATGAGAATTAACTATACTTTAACTTCAGAATTATGGTAAGTGCTAGGAAGGCAAGGGTACTAGGTGAAAGGTCTTCGGGAAACGCCTCTTCCAGAGATGGGTTTGGAGTCAGGATCTGAATGATGAGGAGATAGTGGCATAAAGATCTGGAGGAAAATCTAACCAGGCTCCTGAGGCAGAAGCAAATGTAGTATGTTCTGTGCCAGGCAAGACTGGCAAACCATAGGTAGGGGCAGAGAGTCGAGAGAAAAGATCAGAGAGGAAGGCAGAGCCAGGACCACCATAAGGATAAAGAAAAGCCACAGGAGAGCAGGAAGGAGACATGGCAAGTTCCATGTGTAGAATGGATCGAAGGATGCTGAGTGGAAGCAGCGATACCAGGTAGGAGCTAAGCAAGTCATCTAAGTGAGACATGTGGAGGCTTGGACTGAGGTAGTAGATGCGGAGATAATGAGAAATGGATGGTTTTGAGATATACTTTAGAGGAGGAATTGACAGGAGCCAGGATGGTTTAAATGGCAGTGAGGAGGTGTTGAGGGAGAGAATGGGGTCGAAAATGACTCCCACATTTCTGGGTGGTACATTCTCGTCAATTCCATAAATATATGGAAATATATGTTGGGAGGCATAGCCTGCTCCAACGCCACTTACTGTTCACTGACATCCTCCACTGTCTCCCTGCCTCTACACTCCACATCTCCACCCTCTCTGCCCCCAGGCCCAACCCATCCCCTTCTCATTCTCAGACTAACCATTAGTGCACTAGTTCCCTAACCATTTTCTGCTCTGCCCTCGCCATTGCCTTTCTCAACAGAGTAGTCAGGGTGACCCAGTCAAAACAAAAGTCAGATCATGTCACTCCTCTGCCAAAATACCTTCAAAAGCTGTCTATCCTGTCTATCCTATTTGGTTAATAGCCAAAATCTTGACAATGGTCTACAAGGTTTCAGAGCTTTCTCTTTTCCACCCTCACTGTTTCCAGATGTGAAGAGCATTATCTAGTTCAAGTCTAACAGAGAGTTCCAACAACAACAAAAATAAAGACTTGTTAGTTATTCAGCCTCTAAAAGTAGGACCAACATTAGTTTGGTTGTCTAAGTTCTAGGGGGTTTTTTTTGCTTAAAAATCAGCCTTCCTCCTTGAAATAGTAGAATCTTACTGTGAAGTACAGATACATATTGCTCATGAACCAGAGTTTTAAAAAATATTGTGCTACTAAAAGTGATAACTTGTAGTTTTATACTTTATAATTACAAAAGTTCTCTCAAAAAGCATTCAGTTTGGATGTTGAAGGGACTAGTTGCCCGAGTCTATTCCTCGGTTTTTCTCTCTTCCACTCTTGCTTTTTATTCTTTCTTTAAACATTTTCATTGCATATTCTAAATGACCGGATGTAATTTTGGTCCATGTACATTTTCATTAATCACTTTAATTTACAATATTTTCACTTGCTTACTGCATACTGAAATATTGTAACTGGGGACAATTTCTACATTGTATTCCACTTACCCATGCTCTCCATGTTTGTGGGTTCTTCCTCTTCACCGACTGGAATATAATAAAATGATGTCAAATTTACATTTTTTGAATCAAATAAATATCTTAGTTTATTATTTTTTAACCAGGTCTCAAAACACAAAATATAAATGCAAATATACAATGAATTCTTAAACGTATTTAATGAATAACTAAATAGACAGAATCTGAATAATTGCCCTTTCCATAGAATTATCTCTTAATGATGTGTTTTCTATGGTATTTATTTGGTAGTATAATGAAATAAATACAAAGTAAGAATAAATGCCCATATTTGAATTCCACTTATGTTAGCTTTTTTAAAACCAAAATATTTAAGTTTATTTGATACATAAAACCATGAACATTTTTGTTGCCAATATATGTATAAATACTAAAGCCATTAAAAATTCTATTAGTGAAAAGGCAATCCTACCAGGAAGCAGCTCCTTATTTTTGTCACGTTTTGCCGCTTTTTTTGAACCTGATTTCTTCCGTTTTTGCGATTTTGGAGCCATGTCTGTGACTTGGGCTGCGCAAAGAGACAATGTCATTAGGAAGTATCTGGTTTACAGTTTCAAATAGTAAGCATTATCATTTAGTAAGCATGAGAATATGCTTTCTAAGTTTAGCCTAAGCTAAATCAACATATATCTTCATAGAATGGGTTTTCTGTGGGCAAAGGTGTATTGCAATGATGGCCTTACTGACAGATCTTGCCCTTGCAGCCCGCCATTCAGCTGAAGCACCAGGAAGTGACCTGCCAACACCTCACGGTTTCAGCCCCAGGCACCACAGGGGATGCTGCTGCCCGGACTGTCGCTGCAGTTCTGCACCCAGGGAGTTGCTCTGTGCTGTCCAGGGCCTGCCTCCCTGGCAGGTGTCCCAGCTACAAAGACAGGTTTAAAGTCTGTGGGCAGACACAGGGTCGCAATGCGCATATTTGTGCATAATTTTTAAATTAACATAATTTAAATAGTACTTCTGGCCTAGCACGTGTGCATGTGGCCACTTGTCCTTATTTACGCTGTCAGAGAATGCCTCCGACAGTTTCTCCGGAATTGCTCAGTGGTTTTGACAGTACATAACACTGGCCAGGGGCCTTGCCGTGACATCAAATCCTCCTCATCTGCTCAATGCGCAACTCTGCCCCGTCTTGTTAAATGGTTAGGGTCGTGATTTCAGGAGTCTAACCAAGGCAGGAGACAGCATGGGAAGAACTCTGAGTCTGCTCTGCTGTTACTGGCCAGCGTCTGGCATCCTGGTTTCCAGGAAATGCCTCTTAGCACTTAGGTAGAATGAATGGCACGCCAAGGTAGGGAGAAGGAGCCGGAGACATGTCTCACCCACTAACTCAGCAGTCCTGAGCCAGGTCCGATAATATTGCCAGGTGTTCCAAAAGCACAAGAAACACTATGTTAGCACAGGAGGAGGGAAGTCCTTGAAATTCTGTGTATTGTTTCCACTACCTGGGGAAGAAGGCCTTGAAACAGTGCTTTCAACCCCAGGCCTGAAAGGTAGGAGAGGGTCCACAGTGCCCAAAGGAAGAAGCCCATAAAACAATTTTGGTTGTTTGCCTACCTCTGGTCACTATCTGCCTTTGAGGGAGTCCCAAATGCTTAAAAAAAGAGCCCATAAATAACTTTGGGTAACTGCCCCAACTTTAATCAACTGCCTCCCGTCATGTATCTTTTTACAAACAGATGAGCAAATGGAGTCTAGAGCAAGATAAGGATTTGGGCTGACAGACCCCCACACATACCTAAGTTTGGGTACTCAAGTTCCCCCGTGAACACTGGCACCACTTTTACCAGTCAATCAGTATGTAACTTCTTGACCCCATCCCGCCAACTATGTAAGTCCTCAGAACAAAGGACCTGCCGTGCTTCCCTTCCCCCCCGCCCCCACCCAGCCTTTGGCTGCCATTACTTTCACTGCCCTGCTTTGCCCTGAACCTATGCCTTTCCCCCCACATCCTGACCTTAGCTAGGCCCGTTCTCTTTCATGGCAATGGATCATCAATAAACCCTGATTGCATGCTAATAGATTTGCTAATCTGTAATCCTTTACATGCGTGGGCAAAAAGAACCAGGTGTCTGCCATTAACATAAACAGCAGGGTTTAAAAACAAGCTGTCCCAGCTGAGTAACCTTGGGCAAATTGTTGACCTTCTGATTCTCAATTGATTCATCAGTTTAATGGCAATAATAAAACTTATCTCACAAGGTGGTTGTGAAGATATCATGACATAAAGTTACATCAATATCAACTCAGTCATCTTACACTGTTTGACTCATTTTAATAATCCAACACAGACTGATATTCTTTCTTAGTATGGGAGAAAATGAAACTTTTCTCTGCCCTCAAGGCTCTTTTGGTTGGTCTAATAATCAAATAGGTATGAGACAGATTAACCAGAGGAAATAACCAAATTTAACATGTATGTTTGTATGGGAACCCTGCATACATGAGAGTCAGAGATGCCACATGCACAAGAGTTTCAGAGACAGAAAGAGAAGTTGAGGTACATATGACATTCTGAGCAGGGCTGGAGGTAATGCATGCTGGTTTCAAAGGGTTATTTCAAGAAGAGCATGTGTTCAGTAACTATTAGTTTGCACTGCCACACAGACAGGTAACTTAAAAAGTCACTCTTCGTTTTAACTCTTCTTGTGGGTCAGGCTCCTAATTTAAATTCTTCTAGATAGTTAAGGGTGGAGAGCAGAAGTTTCTCTTGGGCCTGCAGGGTTTTGGTTGCTTTTACCTCAAAACAATCCACACACCACTAAAACACACCTAGAGGCAGCTGGGTCTGCAACCCTACCATTGCCTACAGCCAAAACATGCCTCATGCCTTGATTACTAAATCTTGACCAAAGTGTGTGTGTCTGTGCATAAGTGTTTGGATATGCACATTTTTTCCTTCAGGTTTTTCACATGTATTTTTCAAATTATAATAATGATAGCTCATGTTTGTTGACTGCTAGGTGTCAGGCATGATTCGAAGTAATTTGCATGTATTTTTTTAAAAATTTTTATTTCTTTTTTTTATTTTTAGAGAGTGGGGAAGGGAAGGAGAAAGAGAGGGAGAGAAACATCAATGTGTGGTTGCCTCTCACGTGGCCCCCACTGGGCACCTGGCCTGCAACTCAGGCATGTGCTCTAACTGAGAATCAAACTGATGACCCTTTTGTTCACAGCCTGCATTCAATCCACTGAGCTACACCAGCCAGGGCTGCATGTATTTTGTAAATTTATTTTTAGCCAACCTTTTAGGTAGGCATTTTATTAATGCTGTTATCTGCATCTCCATTTTATGATGTGCAATCAGAGGCCTCAAAAGAGACCAGGTAACTTGCCTGAGGGGACACATAAGCTGTGAGCAAGAGGCCACGTGTGAGCCCCAGTGGTCTGGCTCCAAGGTCTGCGCTCCTAACTTTGTACAAGACTGTCCCTTAGCTTTGGCGGGCGAGGCTCAGTGGACTGAACACGAGACTGTGAACCAAAGGTTGCAGGTTTGATGATATTTCTCTCCCTCCCTTCCCCTCTTTCTAAAAATGAATGAATGAAGTCTTAAAAAAAGAAAAGACTACGCCTTGAATTTCAGGAGTAATTACTTACTGTGCTTCAGTACAAGTGAAGTTATTTAAAATAATTTTACCTAGAGAGTTATGGTGTGATTAGCATTTTATGTTTAGGAATTTCTACTTTTTAAATACTCTGCAGTGGGTGGCTCTGACCCATCTCTTCCACTTGTCAGGTGCCCATTTCCCTTTCTAGCTGCAGCATAATTTCATGTCTGGAACCGAATCCTGTTTTCAAAATATTCTTTGTAAAAGCACTCCTCTCCATATTCTATTCCAGCTGCATTTGACGTACAGTACTCGAGAATACCACCTGGACTCACTGTACACACACACACATGCACACACACCATCACTGTCACCACCATCACCCCACCCCACGGCCACCACTGTGCCTTCCAGAAATACTTATTGAGAAAGTGTTATGTACCGGGTGCCGTTCTCGGTGTTAAAAATACAGCAGCGAACAAAAGAGGCAGCCCCTTGCCCTGTTAGAGCTCACATTCTTGGAGGGAGACAGGAAGCAAAAAAATAAAGGAGTAAAATAATTAGTAATTTAGATGGTGATAACTATTAAAGAGAAAAATCAAGTAAGAAGGGGAGAGGGATTGTAAGGGTAAAGACATTGCAATTTTATATTGAACAATCAAGGAAGGCCTCACTTAAGCAACATTGGAGCAAAGACCTAAAATGCAGAGAAGAGAGGAAGGCAAAAATGCAGATATTTGAGGGAAGAAGGGGGATCCCGGGGGAGGAAACAGTAAGTGTAAAGGTCCTGGGGCAGGAGTGTGCCTGGCACATGTAAGAAAACAGCAAGAAGGTCATGCTGGCTGGGCTAGAGTGAGTGCGGCGAAGACTAGGGAATGAAGTTGGTCAGAGAGGTGATGGGGGTGTATAGTAGTCAGCCTGGCTGCAGTAATGATATCCCCCAGGTCTCAGTAACACACGGCAATCATTGATTTCTTCTCATGTTCTGTGAGTGAGTTTCTGCTTCAAGTCTGGTTCTGGGACCTGGGCTGAAGGAGCAGTCCCTATCTGCTACCATCCACTTTCACGGCGGAAGAAAAAGCGAGAGCACTTACAGAACCATGTTATGCCTTCTGAGTCTTCCCCTTGGCACTGGCACGCTGTCGTTTCTGCTCACATTCCACTGGCCCAAGCAAGTCATACAGCCAATCCCGATAAAGGGCGGAGACTATCTGCTTGCTTGACAATGGTGAGAATATGTGATCCTCTTACAGAGAAAAGAGGTGACAGTTGGGTGTGATTATATGATACGCCACAAGAGATCTAGGTCATGTAGAAGGCCTTGAGTTTTTACTCGGAATGAGGTGGAGAGCCGTTGGGTGATATTGAGCTGAGGGGTAACTATTTGATCTGACTCGCATTTTAAGAATCACTGTGGCTGCTGGGTTGTGAAGACAGCAATGAGGAAAGGGCTGAAGCCAGGAGTCCGAGCAGGAGACATTCAACCACCTGAGAGAGATGATGGCAGCTGAGCCCAGGGAGGTGACAGTGGGATGGAAAAAGTGATTAGGTATTTTAAAAAAAAATTTTACTCATTTATTTTTTAGAGACATGGGAAGGGAGGGAGAAAGAGAGAGAGAGAAACATCAAATCAGTTGCTCCTTCCCCTCACCCCAACCGGGACCGAACCTATATAACCCAGGCATGTGCCCTGAGCAGGAATCAAACCAGTGACCTTTTGCTTTGTGGTATGTTGCTCAACCAGCTGAGCCACACCACTGGGTCAAGGTTCTGCGTATTTTTTGTAAGGAGAGCCAGTAGGATTTGCTGGTGACTCAGATGTAGGGTCTGAGAGAAAGAAAGGGATCAGGGATGTCATTAACGAGTTTTGCCTAAGAAATTGAAAGCATGGGCTTGCTGTGTGTTGAGATGGGGATTCCAAGGGAAGATTCGAAAGGCAAGGTCAGGAGTTTACTTTTGGGCATGCAAAGTTGGACTGTAAAGTGGACTGTAAACTCTGGGGGGGGGGAGTGTAAGCTTGGTAAGTGGCATAATTGTGCATACTTAAAACATTGTGGAATTAGTAATTCCTTCTTCCTTTCCTTCCTTTCTACCATTCTTACCTTATGAATTTCTAGTCTAAATAAAAGGTTTTTGACTAATGGCCTATGGAATAACCTATATGTATACTGAGTTAGTTTTATATTGCTGTTTTAAAAATTACCACAAATTCAGTGTATTAAAGTAACACAAATTTATTATCTTACAGTTCTGTACTTCAGAAGTCTGACATGAATCTCACTAGGCTAAAATCAAGGTATCGGTGGGGTTCCATTGTTTCTAGAGGTTCTAAGGGAGAATCTGTTTCCTTGCCTTGTCCATTTTCTAGGGGCCACCAGCATTTCTTGGCTTGTGGGTTCTTTTTTTCCCATATTAAAAACCAGCAATGGTGGGTTAAGTCCTTCTCACACTGCATACTCTGTCTGACTTTCTCCTCTTCCTCCCTCTTCCACTTAATAGGACCCTAAGTTTACACTGTGCCCACAGGGAGGAGATCAGCTGATTAGCAACTTTAATTCCTCTTTGCATATGGATGCTAACATATTCAGTTCCCGGGGAGTAAGAGATGCTGTACTAGTATTAAGACTGACTACGTAGGTATCAGTTTAACACAATCATCCCAAGAAATAAAGTGATCACTGTGCCCAGTTCTTTTCAAATACTGCTATTAAATGCTCTTTAGGTAATTTGGTTCAGCTCTCAGTTTTTAGGGGAAAACAAAGTCAATCCATCACTACAGTGGGTGACAACAACTGAGAAAACATTAAATGTATGCTACCTTACCAGAACAACTGACTTTGTACTTTCACAAATATTAACTCCTATGTCTAAAATGCTGACTAGCAACCAAGGAGAAAGGAAGACAAAGTTGTTCTACAGGATTTTGGAGTTCCCAATCCTTCTTAGTAAAAAAGCACAGTAGCTCAGTTGCTAGGTATCATAGTTGGGGAAGTTCACTCACTGCGGTCAGCCTGGTGAATATAGTCAAAACTGAAAAGAAAGAGACTGCTTTGGAAGTAGCTACCTTACATTGCATTTGCATTTCATGTGAAAGTGTATCATTTATATTAAGAATCGCAAATGATAAAAACTCTACCAATATTGTGTCTAGAAAATTTACCACTTTAAATTGGAGATATCTAAATGAAACGAATGATTAGTCTGAATGATTTCTAAAAACACACTTACTTAGGTTTATCTTTATACACATTTCCTATTTAAAAATAAATCTCAAGTAAAAGATACTGCTTTTAAATTATAGTAGGGCTTAGATTTTAAATACAGATTTCACTTTACTAAGATTACTCCAAAATGCTGACCAGCTAAAGTAAATTTATTATTAAAAGTAGCAGAAGAGATACCTCATCTATTCCCAAAATAAAGTTTATGCTTACCTCACTGGCTTGTATTACAATTGGTTTGCAAAAGTACTACAACTGGTTGAATTGCAAAACAGAATTTGTGAAAGATAACACATAAATATTCAAGAATTCTACTTAAATATTTTTGTGTTAAAACCACGTATTTTCTTTGTACATTAATTGACCTCCAGAATACCTTTCTGCTACCACTGTAGCAAAGGACACACCTTCCACCTTCCACATTAACAGCAAAGACATTAGAAAGCAACAAGAGAATTGCGTACAGGGTAGGGCCACCTCCGTGTAACGGTCAAAACCCGTGCACTCCAGTGATTCTGAGGAACATTGTATTCAGAACTGTCCATGACCTTGTTCCAAACTAACTTTCAAGACTTGTCCATGACTATATCTTTTTACGAACCTTTTATTATTTAGAAGGATAAGTTCTGCCTATGAAGAAATATGTGAGGGATTATAATTGATATAATACAGCAATTTAAACAGTTATTAGTGCCTTCACTTCGTTTGGCTATAATGCACACACCCGTGCACACGTTCCCCCTGTTACCCATATGCATGCGTGGCTTACTCCCAGTCCTGAGTAAGGTCTGTAGCACGGGCACATTCCCTTCAGGTAGCAACTTCCTTAGAAAGTGTTATGTCCTGAGTCTTCCTCAATTAGCTGACTTTGTCTAGTGGTCACCATCCTCTTTTCTCTTCCAAAAGCATTTGTGAACTCATCATACTTGTCTCCCATCTTTTCTTTTTTTTAAACAGTGATTTAGACTGTGATGTAAAACTAACATCTTGGGAGTCTGGTAGATATATCTCTGGTGATTGACCAAGAACTGCTGCCTCTTGGTCAGTCTCCACCAAGACCCTGATTCAGCTTCAGGATTCTCCTGGGCTCTTCAGTGGTCTTCCAACAAGTACACAACACAACATCTACCCCTCAGAAATAACTGTTCCTACACTTCCAATTAGTCTGTTACACTTGCTCCAACTGACCTCCACCTCCTTCCAAGACAGAAGGCTCATTTAAGTAGATGCTATTCTTTGAAATGGCTCCTCAATTCCGAGCCCTCATTTCCATAGCCTCCATGTGTTCAGGCCTTTAACACGTCCTGCGTACCAGAGCCCCTACCTACTTGGGGCCAGGAACCCCTTGGCAGCATGGTGAAACCCCATGCGTCGGATAAAAACATGGAATTCCAAGGGAGACCAATTTTATCAAAATGGTACAGTTATCAAAATACTTTTAAAATTATGATATAATAATTTATGTATATCTTTATGAATACATTAAATAACAAGATCTGGCAATGATTCTAATTACCACCTTAATTTTGAAGCTGTGAGGAGAATAAGTCAGATATCTATAACATCCATAATGTCATATAAAAAGAGCTATAATTTCTCTTAGTGACAAACCACTCACAGGTCTCGTGGTTTGTTATGAAATGCCTACATTTCAATGATCAGTTAGTAAAAATAAATGCGATTTGATTTCTCTGCCCTCCCCTCAGCCTCCGCCTGGTTCGTGGACATTTTTAACTGGCCTCCCCAACCCTGTTCCAACCAGAATAGTCACCCTCAGGACAGACCTTCAGAGCCCTCTTTTTTAAATGCAGATCTTAACAAGTCATTTCCTTGTATACTGGGGAATATAATAATGCGAGTCCACAGCCACATTCTCCTCCGTTAGTGGAAAAATGGGGCTCATTTGAAATGTACACTTCCTGGAGCCACTGTGATTCTGCAAGTCTGGGCAAGCCTGCATTAAAAAAACTACTATGAAGCAGTCTTGCACAATGGTCTGCAGACCAGACTTTGAAAAACAAGAAAAATGTGTAAGCATCACCTTTAACACCCTTCACAGTCTGTGTCACCACATCCACTCTTTGAGTTCTACTCCAGCCTTATAGCATTACTCTCCAATCTCTAAACAGTCCCCTTGTCTCCAGATAGTCTTCCTGTCTCCCTTTGCAGGCACCCCTCTCCCTCCCAGACACACCTGCCCCACACCATGCACACATTTCTCTGCTTGTTTAAATCTCGCTCATTCTTCAAACTTCAACTCCAGTAGGACCTTCTCCCTTAAGCCTCCCCAACTTTCTCACTCAGAGGTGTAAACAATTTTGTTCTTGATGCTTTCTGATCACACTGTAGGGCACATGCCAGGCTTTTGTAAAGGCAGCCGGCCTGGAAGTTGCTGTGAATTTATTCAGCATTCAGCATACACCAGGCAGAAGAAGAGAAAAATTGAGCAGCAGTTAGGGACTGGAGGTCACTAGATGAGCAAGATGAAGTCCTTCCTGTCAAAGAGTTCAAGTTTTCCCCTTCATTTTCTTTTCTCTTAATCTACTCCAGCTCCCTCTTAACGGCCCTGAAATCACCTCCCTAATTACGGTACTTCAGCCAACATTTATCTTTTCTTTTTTGATCTCTGATACCGCTACCAATGAGTAACCAGGATCATTCTGCTTCCTCTCCATCCATCCATCCATCCATCCATCCATCCATCCATCCATCCATCCATCCAGTATTTATTGAGCTCCCACTATGTGCCAGACAACCTGGTAGACACCGGGAGTAATACGACTTGTGAATAACGCTCAGTACCTTCTCTGAGAGTTCTTAAGAGTGTCGTTAACTGCTATCTTGTTGTTATTTCTGTCTTCTAGCTAGGCTAGAAGTTTTTTAAAGGCAGGAAGAATTTTGTACTGTTTTGCAGTCTTCACTGCTTTTAGCACATAGCTGGCACTGCAAGTGTTTCGATGCTCTTGAAAAAGTGAGTAAAATACTTGTTTTCCAAGCCTCCTTTCCTATTCAGAGATTCCCTTACCTGATACCGCTAAACTGAAGAGAAAAGCAGGCTCTTTGCAGTACCCTAGGGAGAAACTCCTTCTGGGGCTGAAGGTGGAAGTGTGACTCTCCTCTCAGAAAAACAAGAGCACAAACCGCAGCTCCTCTACAGGCTGTTGCTGTGACGCATCCGTTGCTAAGAGAAAAGAGGCGGTGACTCGGCAGAGATTGACAAAGCTCCAGTACCAATACAGTCTCCGTTCCCTAACAGTCTCTCAGAACAGGCTTGTGATTGGTTGCTATGATGAAAACGTCACGTACTGTGAAAGAAGGCTAGGCCCGCAGTTTCCACTTGCAGGGAAGGAAGAAGTGCAACTGATGTAAGGTTGAGGACTGTCGCTCTGCCAGACCCCAGGTCTGATCAGCTTGGCACAGTTCTAGCATACTTAAAGGAGAATCCTTTTCAAGAGGATTCTAGACTAGGTGTGGGCTCCAGCAGCAGGGAGAGCAGTGTGATGGGAAGATTGCTGTGTTAGCATCTTAAGGCAGCTGCCCTGCTTACCCCAGCTGCCCCAGCTGGGCCCTCCCAGATACCTGCTTTAGATTCCAGTGTTAAAGAGAGATAATTGATTCGATTATCTTCTGAAATGTTACCTTTTGTTCTTGTCTATCTTCTGAAATGTTACCTTTTATTCTTGTCAAAGTAACTTGTGTAAAGAGTTTAACTCAAATCGTAAGTATGAGTTTCAGGGGAAGAAGATTAAACCCCTGAGGAACACCGAGGTTCATTTTATCCGCTGTTATGAGTCCTATGGGATTTACACACCTCCTCTCCCTGAACACTGTTTCCCGTCCTTGAAAAAATAATTGTAACTGATTATTTGTAAGCTGGCAGAATTTAACAAAGCAATGCAATTGACTGCTATAATTGGTCCAAATTAATTTTTTTACACTCAATTTAAATGAAAACACTTCATTTCAATGAGACCAGGCTTGTCGACATATCTGAGACTTAATGATCCTAAATTAGATAAGACTTTGTATGATGTGTACAGTGATCATATACATTATTTCAAGTTTTCATTATTTCAAACTTCTGAAGAATTTGCGCTTGCAAAAATGCAAATAAATTTTACTAAAGCAGTCACTTTTTAAAGTCACTTTTGCAAAACAAAACAGGAGGAGGACTTATCATGAAGCTTTCCCCAGGCTCCTCCACTCCTCACATTGAACAGTAGGTTTCCCCCTGGGCTCGGTCCTGATTCTTCTCTCACTCTTTGCACTTCCTGCTGCCATCACATCTACTCCCTTTGGTGCAGCCATCTCTCTGAACCCATCGATGACTTCCATTTCTGTACTTACTCTCCATCCACTCAATTCCAGACCTGAATTCCCACTCCCTACTGGACATTTCCAAATACAGGTTAGTTCACCATGTTTGATGGTTGCTAAATAAAGATACTGAACGCAGGAGTGCATGAGTGAACTACTGTACTACAGGCATCGCAACTCAGCAGAGTCAACTCATTGTCTTTCAGCCATCTTTCGAGTACCTTTGGAAACTTTTTTCCTCCTTTATTTTCTACCTTAGGTAATAGTACCCAATGTCCATCAGTTTGAAGAGCGAGAAATCTCAGTCATCCCCTCTTCTACTGCTCACAGTCCACCTGTCACTCTCTTACTGTTTTCATACTCTAAATAGGTTTCAAACAATTCATCTCTTCTTGGCCATCTGTACTGCCACTGCTTTATTTCAGGTGTGCCTTGTCTTTCACCTAGAGGGTAATAACAGTTTGTTGATTTGTGCTGTCTCCTCCTTTCTAATTTATTTTGCCAAATTGCTGAAGAGGGTTTTACTACAAAGATTCAGTCCTGACATCACCTGCTTACATATCCTCCAACTGGCATATGAAACCCTGCACAAATAGGGTTCTGAAGGGTATCTTAAAGATATATGGATAATGAACTATTTTTTCTAACCTCATTTCCTGCCTCTTTCCCCAGCTTAACCCAACATTTTAGTGTTAATGCTTCTCATGTAAAGTCTGTAATAGCTGAGGACTATGAAACCATAGGGGTAGGGAGTTGGCCATAGGTTGATGGAAAGAGGTGTGATAGCGTGAAACAGATTTCTGCAAGTTACATATATTTATTTCATATAAATAAGTTATGCTGCTTTACAACGTATTTGTTTTAACTTTTAAAAATGCCTAAAATTCCTACAAAATGTCATTTGTCATTATATCACAGTAAAATTGAAAACATGTCTAAAATCACTATTAACTAAAATTGATGTGAAATTGAATACACTCAGTGAAGCCCCAGGCAGCTGAGACATGCTCGCTCTGTGTTTTTCCACAGCACACTGCTACACAGCCCAGGGGCCTGCATGTCCCGGGGTGAGAGGCGGAGTTCTGGTTACATGGAGCTCTTGAGCACCCCCGAAATGTACTGTATCTTTCACATCTGTGCATCTGTCCATCTTGTTATTTCTACTTCCACCTCCACCTTACTCTAAAACTCCTTTTTTCATCTTCATTACTTGATAAACTCCTATTTATTTTTCAAGATCCAACTCAAATATCACCTTTCTGTAAAGCCATACAGGCACCCAACAGAATTAGTCACTCTTTTCTCTGTCCACTATAGCAAATATTCATTGCGTTGCAATGGCTTGTTTATATGGATGTCTCTCCCACTGGACTTTAGGGCAAGGATGGTGTCTCATTTCTTTATATTTCCACTGTCTAGCACAGTGTCTGACATGAATATTTAATAAAATATCTGTTGACTACATTTAAAGCAAATTTAGTAGAAGCTCTCTCACAAAACCTTCTTTGTATTATTCCAAATAATTTCTTTTTCTTAAAAAAAATTCATAATGCTTTGCAGTCAAATTTAAGGAAGTAACGATTATAATCTTGTGATTTGGCTGGGCCATCAAGCCTTCCATTATCTTTTCTTTAGAGACACTCTAGGGAATGTCTATTTGGAGATTAAAAAAAAAAAACAGCTCAAAAAGTAAGAGTTGAGGATGCTGAATAGGAGATGTTCTGTTTTGTTTGTCTGTAACAGTGTGCTTGGGAGGGAGGAAGGGTGGTAGGGGAGGAAGTTGCCCTGTTTGAATCCTAAACTGCTGGGATTTCGACACTCTGCCTGGGGCACCTGTCACACCCGATTGCGTGAGGGACTGAGCCGCATCCCAGGAGAGTGGTCACCTTCAGAAACAAGAAAGCAGACAGAGAAGCCCCACTTGAGAACAAAGCTTAGATATAGGAGGAGAGGGCAAAATGTGGCATTTCTAGAAAGAAAAAAAAGGACTAAAACTTCCATAAGAAATTGGAATACATACAACACTAAAGTGAGGAGAAAGGCATTCTTAACCATTTCTGTACTGAATTTGGGTCTAAGGGAGACTAAAGAAGACACAGCCCCCCCCCCCCCCCACTGCCCAGCCCTGAATGGCTGGTTTAATTCAGGGCCTTGCAGGTGGTCTGCAGGCTGTGGGCAGCAATGTCTGTACAGGGGCAAATTCAGGAGCTGAGAAGGAAAACACAGGGCCATGTGGGAGCAGAATGGACTGCTCCTGAGTACAGGTGAGACTCTACTCTCTATACTTAAACAGTTGGCTGTGGAAGAGCCATTGTATGGTGGTGATGGTACTATTAACACAATATCCACAGGCATCAAGAACCGGTGCAATCTCAGTTCTACACAAATAATGACTACTACTGTGAGGGTGCTTGAAATAATCTTTAAAGTGGAGTTGCTCAGATAATATTGTCCTTAAAGTTAGAATACTATGTTGAAGCCTGTATTTGTCACTTGCTAGATAAGCAACATCAGGCAAGCTATTAAACTGTCTATATTTCAGTTGTACATCTGCAAAATCTGGGCTCACAACCAGGGCCTCGCCAGATGAAAAGGGAGGGAGGGAAACCATGATGCTGTCTTGCGGGGGGGGGGGGGGATTCCTCAAGAGAAATGAAGCCTCCCAGTAATGAACAGGAAATAGGTTTTCCATTGGTTTGGTTTTCCCCAGGGAAACTACTCACAGAGCAGGAGAGAGAGAAAACGAATTCTTCTCTCTACCAAGCAGGCAGCTTCAGATTTCAAGTAAAATCTGTGTTAAACAGTTTTGTCATGTGAGGCTACAAATCACGAGGCTCAATCAGAAGATAATGCTCCCATCTCTGAGTTCAGCCAGTTTTAATATCTAAACTTTAAATAGTTCATTGTGCTCCCAGTAAATTATCCAGTTTGGAATACTGTGCTCAATAAATTATTTCAAATGTCAGTAGAGAGAATGCATGTTTGTTAACAGAAGTCAGTTTTCCCCTATTTCTGCTAGGTATACGGCCAGCACAGTGTCTCAAATGAGGCACATACTTAATGAACAGTTAGTTGTTGAACCAGATTTAATTTTTAATTATGTTCAAAGTGAATTTATAGATCTTGCCTCTGTCTTTCGGTGATGGTTAAAGATAGATGTGAACATTCAGCTGTCTACTAGACATTTCCACTAGGATATCTAATGCAGAGTTATCCAAAGGGTGTCCCGGTGTCGGAGCCGGCCAGGAAATCTACCTTACTAGTCCGCTAGTCCATCAAATGGTTGTTATCTGTCTGCAGCAAAGGAGGTACAGAAACTGAAGTTTTTAAAACTTGATAGCAATTTGATAGAAAATTATTTTGCTATGTATCAACAAAATTGAGATTAGTATTTTAAATGTCTTCATTCCAATTTCCTAGCAATTTATTGGAACTATATTTTACAGAATTATCAGCTCATGAGAGAAGTAAAAATAAGACCAAACCAAGTAGCCTGCAACAACTGGGCCGAGAAGCGCTCAGCAGACACGTCAAACACACTCCGGGCTGTGCTCTGAGACCTCTCTGCTGACCTGCTCCTGCAGTTCTTCTTCACCTCAGCGGATGGCACTTCCACTTTTATGGTTGCCCAGGCAAAAACTGGGAGTTATCCTTGACCACTCTGCTTCCCTCTTTTACCCTTTGGGGAAATCTTTTCAATCCTGCAGCAAGATGGATATGTTTTTAAAACAGAAGTCCGATCACGCTAGTCTTCCACTCAGAGTGCTCCAGCGGCTCCCATTTCTTTCTGGGTTGAATTTGAAGTCCCCGCAGTGGCCTGCAGCGGCCGCACAACCTGCATAACCTGGCCGTGGGTTCTAGCTTCCTTCCCTGCCGTTCCTTCCCTGCCGTTCCTTCCCGTGGCTCACACTGCTGCAGACACGCTGTCCTCTTGGGCTTACTCAGACAAAGCAGACGCACTCCCACTTCGCACTGGGCAGTCCCTCTCTCCCGAGCACTTGAAACAGATGTCCTTCAAGTTTTTGCTTAAATGTTAACTTCTCAATGAGTCCTGCCCCACCCTATTTAAAAATGGCAACTGTTCCCTCCTGATTCTCCTTTCTCTGCTTTATTTTTTCCCATAGTATTTATCACCTTCTGACACACTCTATAATTTTCTTATTGTGGTCATTGACTTTGTCTACTAAGATGTAAACTCAATGAAGACAGAAATTTTTGTCTTTTTTACCGATGCATCCCCAGTGCCTAAATCTGCCTGTCATATGGAAGGTGCACCTTCTATATGACATGTTCATTACATGATTTGGAATGATCACTTCAGAGAGTATCTGGCAGTATTTATTAAAACTGAAAATGTACATATTCTATAATCTAGCAACTCTACTTAGGATATTTACCTTAGAGGAACTCTTACCCATGTGTAGAGGGAAATGATTCATAGGTGTTCACTAGAGAATTTTTTGGTAATGGTGAAAGATGCAAGCAATCTAGATGTCCATCAGTTGGAAAATGGATACAGTGGTATGGTATAGCAATCAATTACCACAAAGTGGCTAAAATAAATAACCTTTCCTAGATGTAGCTCAAAATCAGAATCATGAGGTAAATGTTGATGATCATGTAAAGAGTGATGCCATCTTTGTGTACAAAAAAATGCATGAATGATTTCTATATAATGGATACATGTATGTGAAAAAAATATTGTGAATGAATTGAGAGTCATACCAATTTGTGACAGAAGGTTGCATTTGGAAAGGAATGGTTACCTTTATAATGTTTTATTGTATCATTTTTAATAAAATATAAAGACTAGAAACAAAATGAATAATAATAAAATTTGTTGAATTTAGGGGTTGTATTAAGTGGGATAATGTTTGCTTCCTTGTACTTCACTGTATTTGAAATTTTCTCAAAATTAAAAAAGTTATCTTCTAGACTCTAAGATATTTAAGAGCAGGGCTTATATTTTATTCATATTTCTATCAATAATACCTAATACCTTTACCAGAATATGGGAGGTCCTCAATAAATACTTATTGATTGTATGTGTTGAATATATAAACATTTTAATGAAAAAAAAGAGATAGAATTAAGATGGAAGGAAAATCAGTGGCATAAATGTAAAGAGACAGAAAGGGGAAAGATAGGGGTGACATATACGGGACTTAATACCTATGCTACCTGAGACTTTCAGCTGAGCTCTGTTACTCTAAAGCATACGGTCGGGTTTTTGAGAAGGCTTCATATACACCAAGCTATGTTGAGTCGATGATTGCTTTAATTTAAACACACTCTAAAATCACTGCGATATTTACTGACCCTCTCTATGTTTGTTTTTATCTTTATTATTTACTTCTTTTGTATGTGTGTATTTCTTAATTTATCTTTGTGATTATGTGCAATCTTCTTACTTTTTTCTTTTAACCTTTGTATTAGCTCTACAGTTAGTTGATCTACTGCTTTTAGTGTTTGCCTTTTTCAGTGAGACTTTTTTCTCTCTTATATTTTCTTATTCATATTTTTATCTTTTCATTTCTTTTTTCTGTTCATACTATTTTATTCTTTCTTTATTTTTCATTTATTTCTTATATTTTTTCATTACCATTTATCCCCCCATACCCTCTTCCACCTCCCCCCACCCCAACCCCCACACAACTGTCCTTGTCCATGAGTTCTTTTTCTTTTTAGCTTGATCCCTCCACCCCTCCCAAGTTCCCCCACCTTGAGCTGTTAGCTGCTCTCTATCTATGAGTCGGTTTCTATTTTGCTTGTCAGTTCAGTTTGTTCATTACATTCCACAAATGATGTGAGATCATATGGTATTTGTCTTTCTCTGACTGGCTGATTTCACTTAACATATCATTCTCCAGATTCACCCATGTTGTTGCAAAGGGTAAAAGTTTCTTCTTTTTTACACCCAAGAAGTATTCCATTGTGCGAATGTACCATAGTTGTTTTATCTACTCATTGATGGACACTCGGACCACTTCCATGTCTTGG
Source organism: Artibeus jamaicensis (assembly GCF_021234435.1). Classification (NCBI taxonomy): domain Eukaryota; kingdom Metazoa; phylum Chordata; class Mammalia; order Chiroptera; family Phyllostomidae; genus Artibeus; species Artibeus jamaicensis. The sequence goes on along the minus strand of NW_026522025.1, from coordinate 30,482,510 downwards.
CTATTGTAAAAAATGCTACAATGAACATAGTGGCACATATATTCTTTCAAATTAGTGTTTGGGTTTCTTCAGATAAATTCCCAGAAGTAGAATCACTGGATCATAAGGCAGTTCCAGTTTTCATTTTTTTGACGTAACTTCATATTGCTTTTATTATTTCTTTCCTACTTCAAGATGTTCCTTTAACATTTGTTATAATACTGGTTTAAAGGGGACAAAATCCTTCAGCTTTTTGTTGCCTGAGAAACTATTTCTCCTTGAATTCTGGGTGATAGTCTTGCTAGTAGAGTAATCTTGGTTATAGATCTGTGCCTTTCCCAGTTTAAATGTTTCACATTATTCCCTTCTTGCCTGAAAAATTTCTGTTGAGAAATTAGGTGATAATATTATAGGAGCTCCCCTGTACATAACTAACTGCTTTCCTTTTACTACTTTTAAGATTTTTCCCTTTGTTTTTAACCTTTGGCATTTAAATTATGATGTGTCTTGTTGTAAGCTTCTTTGGGCCCATCTTGTTAGGGACTCTCTGTGCTTCCTGAACTTGTATGTCTCGTTCCTTCCTCAAGACAGGAAAGTTTCCATTCATTATTTCTTCAAATAGGTGTTTGATCCCTTGCCCTCTCTCTTCTCCTTCTGGTACACCTAAGATATAAAAGTTGGTTTGTTTGATGTTGATCCAGAGTTTTCTTAAACTATCCTCATTTTTTAAAAAATTATTTTATTTTGTTGTTCTAATTGGGTGTTTACCACTGCATTGTCTCCCAGATGGCTTACTGACCCTTTTCTTCCTCTAATCTGCTGTTGATTTTCTCTAGTGTATTTTTTTTTTTAATTTCAGTTGTTGCATTTCCCAGTTCTCACTGGCTCTTTCTGGGTTTTCTGTCTTTTTGTTGCTGTTTTCACTGAGTTTATCTATTATTCTTTTAAGCTCCTTGAGCATCCTTATAACCAGGGTTTGAACTCTGTATCTTGTAAATTACCTGTCTCTATTTTATCTAGTTCCTTTTCTGCAGTTTTGTCCTTTTTTTTTTTCCCCCATTTGGGACATGTTTCTTCATCTCATTTTGGCTGGCTCACTGTGTCTATGTATTAGGTAGATATGTGACATCTTCTGGCCTTGACAGAGGGGCCTTTTGTAGAAGGCATCCTGTGGGGCCCTGTGGTGCAGTCTCCCTGAGCCAAGTGCTCCAGGGTGTCCCCTGTGTGGGTTGTGTGTGCCCTTTTATGTAGCTGGGTTTCAATTGCTGTTGGCATGTCAGTGAGTGGGATTGACCTTCAGGCATTCTGGCTGGGACGGCTGTCCATGACTGCAGCAAATGAACTGTTGTGTGTGGAGCAAACACTATAGAGTAAGAGTCACTTCAGCAAGGCTCTGTTGCCTGCTGAAACCACCCTTAGGGTGTGTCACTTGAGCTGGTTTGGTGGTGCTCTGGTCTGGTCTGAAGCTGGCCATCAGGTTGTTGAGTCTGGAAGCCTCTTGATAGAGTCTCTAGAGCAAGCCAAGTTCAACCACCACTTGTGCCAGGCTTGTGGCCACTTTGTTGAACCTAAGTTCTAGGTCAAGACTGACCACTGCTTATGCCAGGTTTGGGGCTACTTGATGGGAGTTACAATGAATGTCGAGACCAGTTGTTGATTTTGGTGAACATGAGACCACTTAGCAAGAGCTACACGGAACACAGTGGCTTGTTTGATGTTTGTGCATCTTTGAGAGATACTGGGAAAGTCTACAGCATGAGCTGAGGTAGGCCATTTGTATGGGGGAACCACTAAAAGAAGTTCCAGCCAAAGGCTTGGCTGAAGTTGGGAGTCATCAGGGCTGGGCAGAGGTGTTTGCCAGTCTAATGAAGAGCATATACCACTGATTCTGTCCGTAGAAAAAGCTGCCCCACCTCTTGGCCCCCAGCCCTGGCCCTGAAGTTAGTCAATTTAGTTCTTCCCTGTATGTCCTGGCTCTTTTGGGGCTGCTGCCTCTGCGCTGAGGTGACAGCAAGTGAGTTTGTAAGTCTGTTTATGGGCCCTTTAAGAACAGTGCCTTGGTCTCTAGCAGCCTGTTGTCTTTCTAGGACACAATCCCCACTGGTTTTCACAGCCACATGTCATGGGTACTCTTCTCCCTAGCATTGCTGCCTGGGGAACCTGGTGTGAGGCTGGAACTTTTTGCTCCTTAGGGAGGACCCCTGCAGAGATATCCCTCCCAATTCTCACCCCTGGGACATTTTTAATCCTCACCCCAGGGACATTTTTCATTGCTTTTAGAGAGAGAAGGAGGGAGAGAGAGAAACATCGATACAAAAGAGAAGCACCGATTTGTGGCCTTCTTTACACACCCAGACCTCCACTGAAACCCTGCAACCTAGGGATGTGCCCTGACTGGGAATTGAACCCACAACCTTTCAGTTATGGGACAACACTCCAACCAACTGAGCCACACTGGCCAGGGATCCCTTCCAATTCTTAATCACCCCACCGTGGATATGCGACCTGCTCATTTTATGTCTCTGACCCTCCATCTCCACATGACTTCTAAATATCCTTAATATAGGAATTCTATTCAGCTAGTCTGCAGGTGGTTCTCAATAATGGTGGTTCTGTATAATTCAGTTGTAAATTTGATGTAATGTGGGAAGAGACAAGGACATAGTTTACCTACTCTGCCATCTGACCGGAATTCTCATTTACATGTTTAATAATGGAAATATTTAACCTGTTTGCAAAGAACTATATTGTTTAGTGAGTATTCAAACACTGGAAGATGAAGCAAACATGACTGGGTAGTACTCAGATAACGTACATTTTGGGGGTCCTAGCAAGATCAATAGTATTGCATAAAAATACGTTGAAATCACCAATTTAGGGAGTTTTGATTGCAAAACTTGTTATTTCTTGAAATACCATTCATTGGATTAGTATGTATATGAACTTATTAATCTCTATTGCATTTGCATGAACTAATTACCAGCAGGGCCAGGTACATACACATATAACATGACAATTACAAGTAAACTACTTAGGTTTTAACTGCTTCTCTGATGTGCTCCTGTCATACTTCCGAGATGTTGACCTCAATCTTTGACTCTTGCATGGCAGAGTTTCCTGTCTTCCTTTTGACTTGGTGTGACTATATTCATTTAAGTCAGTAGTATGGCTATGTTGATTGCTAAGGTTTAATTTTTCCCTTTCTATTGTTTTCAGTACCTTTGTCAAAAATCTACTGACTAATATACATGTGAATCTACTTCTGGACTCTCTAGTCTGTTCCATTGTCTACATGTATTCTATGTATCTGTGCACACATACAAAACTGTCTTGAAATCAGGTAGGGTAAGTCTTTCCTCCAATTTTTTCCTTATTTTAAAAAATTGTATGTTTATTCTAGGTTCTTTGTATTTCCATGTGAATTTTAGAATCAGCTTTGCAGTTTCTACAAAACAGCTTGCTGGAATTTTGATTGATCTTAGCTTGAATTTATAAAATAAACTTGCTGAGAATTAACATCTTTTTGTCTTACAATTCATGAACATGGTTGATTTTTTACTAATTTAGACCCCGCTCCAAAAAATCAGTATGCCAGGCACAGTAATAAATGCTTTGCCTGCATCCTATTATTAACTGGATTATACATAGAAAGAATGGGAGGTGAAGAGGTTAAGTAATTCCCTGAGTCACTCAGTAAGTGGGACAGAAGGGAATCTGAGCCCCCACCATTTGAGTCCAGAGCCTGGCTTTTTCCTATTCATGTGTCTACTTAAGTCAAATCTAGGGTTAAGTTAGGGGTATCATTTATACCTGTGAACCTCTGCAAAGTTTAGGTTGTTTCAGAAAAATCAAGCTCCCACTGGCAAGATGACTTCACTGTTATTGTGAGGAAATGGTGTTAAAGCATGTGGAGGCAAATGGGCATTAGAGATTAAATTATATTTTCCAAATTGCACTTGAGAATTGAGTGTGCCAATTATTGCCTTTTGAGTATCTACTTTGTTCACAGCACTTGGGATTCGGGTTAATGAACAGCAAGCAATTCTTGTACCCCACTGCAAGAATAGGAATTTCCATGTATAAGTTATCCATGCAAACTAGTTTAGGATTGGAAAAAGATTTTGTAAAGGGTCCACCAACTCTTGATATAATTTGGGGAATTACCTGTTATGAAAATTCGGTGATTTTTACAATCTTACCCACCCTCAAAATCTATTAAAATATATCCAAAGCACTTGTAATTTAAATTAATCAAAGTTCCTCATCTATTCCTGACAGGGAGTAAACTCAGGTTTGATTTTTAAAAAAATGATGAAGAAAAAGGTTATGGTTGGAGGTCTATTCTTGAAGAAAAAAAATACTCAGTGGCACTTGTTAAAGGTGTAATGCACTTTATTGAGGACCGTAGAGACAGTTCTAGGGACCACTGCAATGGGGTTTTACGGTGGGGGAGAGAGGGGGATCAACTCTAAATGTGGTATGGTCCGGTGGATGAAAAACAACAGGGGCGAAGGAGGTTCTGGCTAAACGCACCCACCTGAAAACAGGCCAGGCTGATCAGACCTCACCTGAGGGATGGTGGAAGATAAGGAACCCCATCAGATTTTGAGGGTGTGTGTGTGGGGGGGCGGTTCTGGTAAACTGACTTAGCAGAGTTCTTGCTAAAACTGACTTTTACTAAGGAAATGCACAAATGAGCCTGGGAGAAAGTTTAGGAGCCTGACTAAAGTTTGGCCAGGCACAGACACGTTCGTTGTCATTACCTCAAATATTTCTAGTCCCGTTTCTTAGAGATTTCCAGCGCTCTTTATGTCGCAGCACCCGGTCTAGAGGAGTCTAGCCAACAGTTCATTAATTTCATAGCAATTTTGTGAAACTGGAAGGCCTAAGGGAGGGTCCCGGCCTTAGGCTGGAAAAGTCGTACACGTCATGATTACCCCTGTGTACAAAAATTGGCATGCACAGCTGTTAGAGAGGAAGGACTACGAACTCCGACCAGCAGCCAGATTCCGTGCAGTGCGCTTGTCTGGGCAGCCCGCCCCTCTCCAACCACGTGAGAGGAATGGGACCGAGGGCTGGGTGAGCCCTTCTGGGTCTGAAGCGAGGGTACTTTCATCTCACTTCGCGGCAGCTTCTGCTCGACCAGCGAGAGTTCCAGTAGGATTGTGCGAGTAGTTCACTGGGACCAGAGAGGCGTGCAGGGAAGGGGTGGGGGTGTCCGAGTCCGGTGACTCCCACGCCTCCCCCGCCCTCCTGGACGGTGGCCCCAGAAGGGCGTGGAGGGGAACCGGAGCTGTGGGCGGCCCGCACGAGTTCCAGCGGCTGGAGGGGGAAGGATGCCACCGGCAGCGGCTCCTCCTGGTTGAGCTGGGCCTCAGAGACTTGTACAGCAGCGCCCTGGTACATGTTGTCCCCTGGGGCAGAGGAGACCAAACAAGGCGCCCTGACTTTGCTTGCCCAGGTCACCGGGTTTTCCCTGCTCGGCGCCCCCTCCTCGCGTTGCTGGACGCAGGTGAGCCCAGCCCTGCACCGCCCGGAGGCATCAGGTGTCCTGGGCGTGGTGCCGGCGGTGCAGGGAGGAACTGTGATGTCGAGAGCTTTCGGTGACAGAAAGCGGGAGGGTCGGGTCCCCGGACATCGGCCGGATGGAAGGGACACAGGTGGCAGGGGAGCACCAGCTGCAGCAGTTGGGCGCAGCGCCTGCTTGGCCGCCCCGCCGAGGTCAGTGGGGGCGTATGCGGGGGTCTGGAGGAGGCCCGGCAGGGCGTGTTGGCGCCCCCACCGGGTACGGAGTGGGTGCGGGGGCGATCTGAGCTCTGGGGCGGGTGTGCAGGGCTGCAGCCCGCCCTTCTTCAGCGAGGGGTCTGGGCAGGTTTCAGTTGTCATGGGGGCCACTGCTCGGAAGGGCGTGAGTGATGCTGGGAAGTTCACGTTTGCAGGAAGTTTAGCAGTTACTGTTTTTGTACAATGTAATGTCTGGACAACTCAGCGCCACATGCTGAATTAATTAATTGGGATGGCTCGTTTTCTCTTTGTTCCTGTGGGTTACTGTTACATGGCAGTTGACCAGTTTGTTTAAAGTTTAATTTTCCGTGTATCAAAATAGGGCTTCATGTGACCTCAAATCTGTAATTCACCAACATGTTTTATGAAGAGCTTCATTGTATTGGTGTTCATATTAAGTTTAGAGCAACAACAAAAAAAGTAAATCATCTTCATCTTAAGTGCCATAAGTAAAGTCCTTTAAAATGCTGATTAAAAGTATCATACCTATTTGAAAAAGGGCATAACTAGTTCTTGAGTGAAAATCTTAAGGTGTTAATAAGGTTTTTCTTGCCTATATGTCTCTAAGAATTATTGTACTTACACTGTGAAAGGAATTTTAACATACAGACCACACTTTAATGAGTTCTATCATAATTATTTTGGTTTGAAGGTGTTCGTTTGCTATCGTAAATATGTCTTATGTGTCATTGACTCAGTAATATCCTTATTATTTTTTTTTAAATCAAGAGTTTAAAAACTTTTCCAATGCCTAGTTTTAATAGTCACTGTTTATTGTTTGGAAATGTTGTTTGCTGAGAGTGTTTGAATCGGAACCGGAAGTGGGAGTCTAGTCATGAAAAACAGCATGGTGCCAAACAGTGGCTTGTCAGATGCTGCGTTAGTACAGTTTGAACCCTCCCTCCATTTCCAAGTACAGTGGGAAAATATCAGAGCCAGCCTTTTAAATGTCAGGACAGTACTCTCCCTGGTGGTGTGGGGTATTTTTTTTAGCATTTTTCCATAGTATCACTAATAGTTGGAGGAAAAATCTAAGATAGGTCCCAGTTTCTGTAGTGACGTCTTTGTCATTTTGGAAAAGCTGACCATAAACACAATAAAACCAGCTTTATCCTTTTCAAAGGGACAATAGAAATCATAGGTATGAAGTACTACTGAAAAGTAAAATGTGCTACAGAAACGTAAAGCCTTCGATAAAAGGCAAATACAAGTGACATGGCTGATTGGAATTTTTTTCATTTTTGATGTTTTATTATGCTATTACAGATGTCCCATTTTTCCACCTTCGCCCCCCACCCCACTTCCATAATCAATCACCTCGCTGTGGCCCATGTCCATGGGTCCTTCATGCTTGTTCTTTTACTCATCCCTTCACCTTCTTTCAATCAGTCCCCACCCCTCTCCTCCCCTCTTACAGCTGTCAGTCTATTCCCTAATCCCATGCCTCTGTTTCTGTTTAGCTCATTAGTTTATTTTGTTCATTAGATTCCTCTTATAAGTGAGATCATATATTTGTCTTTCACCAATTGACTTATTTCGCTTAGCACAATAGTCTCCAGTTCCATCCATGCTGTCGCAAAAGGCAGGAGCTCCTTCTTTTTTTCTGCTGCATAGTATTCCATTGTGTAAATATACCACAGCTTTTTGATCCACTCATCTACTGATGGACATTTATAATAGCCAAGATTTGGAAACAGCCTAAGTGCTCGTTGGGATTTGCAGTTTCTTGTTCCACATTGTGGAACAGTTAAGGTCCCTGGGGCACACACTGCCTGCCCCTAGAGCCTTGTTGGCTGTTCAGGAAACCGCTCTGTCTGCAGGGGCTATAGGGAAAGTGAGGCTGCTTGCTTTTTTTTTTTTTTAAGATTTTATTTATTTATTTTTAGAGAGAAAGGGAAGGAGAGAAACATCAATGTATGGTTGCCTCTCGTGAGTCCCCTTCTGGGAACTGGCCTGCAACCCAGGCATGTGCCCTAACTGGGAATCAGACCGTGATTGCGTGGTTCGCAGGCCTGCACTCAATCCACTGAGCTACACCAGCCAGGGCAGGCTGCTTGCTTTTATGCAGCCTCATTTTGCAGTGACCCTATGCAGTGGCTTTATTTGCATTTTCATTTAATGCTCAATACGATCACATGAGGGCAGCTACTGTTATCATCATTTTGCAGAAAAGAAAACTGAGGTCAGAGAGGCTAAGTGACTTGCCTTGTGTCCTAAAAGTATCAAGTAGTAGAACCAGGATTAAAAACCAAACAGAACTCATTGATTTAAAACTTTTTTTGATAATCTGATACATCTTTAAGTTCCTCCCCAAGAAAAGTAGCCATGTCCACATATAAAAAACATTTTGCACGTAGTTTCAAGGCCCATCTACCCTCTGAATCCCTGACCTGGGCTTTTGGATCACACCCCACGTCCCAACTACAGCTGTTAGTGAATGAGACAGGAAGGTGATTGTACTGTGTATATGTGCATGTACATGTAACTTTTTACTAATAGAAGCAGCCCTAACATTTGGTAAATTTCAACTGGATAAATATTCATTTAATAACAAACAAAAAGGAAAATGGCTTGTAATATTCTAATTGAGTTTCTAACCATCTAAAGTGCAGTTGAAAACAGTGGTGCTTGTTTGCAACCGGATCTGTAGTTTAGGCTCCTTCAACTGTCCTGCAATAGCAAAGAATATCAACTTGTGCCTTCACGTACAGAATGGAAACCCTTTTGTTTGTTTGTTTGTTTTTTCCTGTAGAGATGGCGAACCCCGAGGTAGTTATAAGTAGCTGCAGCTCTCGCCAGGAGGAAAACTGCTGCACCTTTAACCAGAACACATCTCCCTCCGAGCAGCTGCTGTTAGAAGACCAGATGAGGCGAAAACTCAAATTTTTTTTCATGAATCCTTGTGAGAAGTTCTGGGCTCGAGGTAGAAAACCATGGAAACTTGCCATTCAAATTATAAAACTTGCAATGGTGACTATCCAGGTGAGCACCAGCGGCTGAAACAGGACTTCAGGGGCTGGGGCACTCTCTCTAATGTATCACCATGAAAATGGATGCTCAGCTCTCAGTATATATTTGACAAGTTGGAAAAGCCTATATTTTTCGATTCTTTATTCATACTGATTGTGATTTACTCTTGTGCACATACGTTTTTCTGTTGGTGAAAGTAATTATCTCTCATTCAAAGCAAATGTTTGAACATGAATATTTTCTATCTAAATGAGAATTGTGTTTCAGTCTGAACATCATCTTGTTGGATTCTTAAATCACAGATACTGGCATTTCCATTTCATGGATGAGAACACTGAGGCTTAGTGAGGTAAAATAGCCTTTCATAGTCAGGAAACCAGAAGAACAGAACTGAAATTTCAACAGATTTATTCCCTCTGAGACTTAGGATCTTAATTACTCCTTAATCTTTTAGGGAGCTCATCTTCCTGTGTGTCCTAGAGTGGTCGAGAGGAAAATTAGCCAATAGTTTAAAATGTTAAGCCTGTTAGCAACAAACATGTGAAAGGCATTTAGGTAAGTTCAGCATGTTTTTGAAATGAACTGAGGGTTTCTTAATTGAGATCTTTCCTTAATTTATATCTGAGCAATCAAGCAAATATTACATAAAGACAACTTTGTAACTAATCAACAAGGGTGACTTGGTGACAGAGTCCCTCTTTTCAGAGAAAAAGAAGGTGGATTTTCTGTTAAGTTGGAGACTTTGTGTTTTGGTAGCAAAAGAAAGATGGGTAAAATGATGGGCATCCTAGTACTTCCCATGTCCTGGCTCAGCTTACTAGTCATAGCAGTTCTGTCTCAGCCAGGGGCCCGCCTGTCCGCCTGTAGGCCCGAAAGGGCAGGGACTGGTGACTTCTCATTCAGCATCTAGTTCAGGACCAGCACATGGGAGGTCTTCCTGTATTTGAATGAGTTGGTAGAAATGTGTTTGTGAATTCTCTGGAGGCTTTTTGGTTTTCGGTTTCAATAGATGTAAAAATTCCTGGAATATCCAACCACGTTAGTTATTAGGATTTAAATAGGACTTTCAACTTAAAGAGGCTCTTGGGAAATGGGAGTGGAGTTAGGTGAGGAGAGGGGACATGTGTAGAGTATAGGGCGTACGTGTGCAAGGCGAGGAGAAAGGGGAGAAGCTTTGTCTGCTCTCTGTTTTTCCTGGTCGGACTCTGGAGTACTTTGTGTAGCTTGGGTTTGGTCTGTTGGATGGATTCAAGTTTTTAACTATATTCTTTTTGGTAATAGGACTTAGAAAAATTATTTAACTTCTCTGAACCTTTCTGTACTCGTGTCGTAAAGTGGGACATGAAGAAACTATCCTGTGGGATTAGAATGAGGAAAGTTCTGGAAGAGAGTGTCGCCCCTAGGTGCTCAGTGTCCGTCTCTTTTCCTGTACAAAATACACCCTGCTCACTGTGGGACTGACGTCAGAGCGTTTGTTCTAAACTACGTGCACGTGAGTACGTTCCTGTACGAGTCCGTGTGGCGTAGGGAATAGAGAGAGATTGAGGTGGTTCAGAAGGACAGAGAGGTGAAAGAGACCTGGAATAAAGTAGGGTGGAATAAAGTAGGTTTTGGATATGACTGACGGAGTTTATGTTACTGGGATAGCGGTGCAGTTAAACAGACTTTCTGTGTGTGAACAGCTGGTTTCATGTGCAGGTCTGGGGTCAATCCTGCATGAATATTAAGGATATGTTATATTAATATAATTTACAGATGAGTTCAAAGGATGTTTTTTATTTTGGGTCTTATTGTCACAGTTTTGGTAATTAGAGCTAGAAATATAGCTTGTAGGACTTAGATTTATTTAAAGTGTTTCTTACATTCTATTAGATACCTTCTTGATATCCTTCAGAATTCATTTTTAAACTCCCTACTTGCTGTTCAAGTCCCTGAACCACCTGTCTCCCTTTGTTCCACTAATATTTTTTCCTCACTGTTCCTCTAGTTGAATTATGTCCTCCCAAGTGTTAAAGTTCTCTACTACCTTCTTAGCTCCCCAGATGTCCTCTGCCCTGGTTCTGCACATACTTCAGGGTTTCTCTCATTTATTTTTCAGTAAACCTTCCTATTTTGTAGCCAAAGTAGCTTTGCTCCTCTGAACACTCGAAGAACAAAAGGACTTCTCCAAACTCCTAAAGCTTTAGATGGCTGGGGCAATGCCATAAGTACGATCATATGTGAAAATGAATGTCGAAAAGATGCAAAGCCATTTTCTTTTGCTTTGGATCTAGAAACCAATCTCATCTTTAAGGGTAAATTAATTCACTAGCTGCCAAATATTAATTTCTATTGAACATATTCAGGATTAATTAGACACTGTATCTTGAATAGAAAGAAATTGATTATGTGGAGACCTTTATTTTGTTGCTTTTTCACCCTCTTACTTTTTCTTTTTTTCTCTTAAGCTGGTCTTTTTTGGGCTGAGTAACCAGATGGTGGTAGCTTTCAAGGAAGATAACACTGTCGCGTTCAAACACCTCTTCCTAAAAGAGTACGTGGACCAAGCAGATGACACATATGCAGTATACACACAGCGCGACGTGTACAATCAGATCCTCTTTGCGGTGAACCAGGTAAATCAAGTGTTGCGTTTTTTTTTTTTTTAAATCCACAGATACTGTGATGGAGTTCACTTGATTTTCCTCTCTCTGAGGTGCCTGTGCAATGCTTTATTTGGGAGAAAGAACAGACTGGAAAATAGTGAGCAATGTGTGTAACAGAAACCGACATTTAAATGGGGAAGGATAACATTTCTGTGATGACGTGTAAACGACATGTATACAATCATTTAAAAATTGTTTTAAAAAATATTTCCAACAAACTTTACAAAACTGGAAATAGAGAAGAGTTTTTGGTTAACACAGAGACAGAAACTTTAGCAACTTAATTAAAAGAATCAGAACTGTGGCTTGCCACGAGAGCCTCAAAGATTTAACATTATTAACCATGACCCTGGTTGTAAGTAGTCATTAAGTCTTCAGAGTTTATAGTTTTAGGGGCTCTTAAACACTCAATGAGAATATTCACTTTGCAGAGTATATATAGCAACCCAGACTTGAAAGTTCATTTAAAAAATAAGTAAGGCTTTTATGCCAGGCATGACAATGATCTTATTGTAATATTGATTAGCTGCCATAAAAGTAAGCTTGTTCATACAGATGAGTCAAATTCCTATTCTGAGTTTCTAATCAGTTTGCTTTTGCTATAAACAGTAGTTTGTCAAGATCCCAAATCTCTTGTTTTGTAGGTATCTTAGAAAGTGTTCTTGAAGTCAGTATTTCCAACACGGGTTACTTTGCAGACCACATTTCAAAATTATCACGATGTTTCTTCAAACAGTTGTTACAATGCAGTCCCCTTGTCTAAGGTGCTCTGCACAGGGAGATGCAAATTGCTGAGGCCGGATATGTACTTACAGCCCCGTGGCTTTCTGCTAGCGTTCTGATTCCAAACTTGGCCCCAACTCTACAGGAATAGAAGTAAGCTGCATAAGTTGTTAAACAGAACTATGTCATTCAGTTTGTAAGGAAAAAATAGTATATTACTGGAGATAGTATGGAGATTTTTGTTTGAAGTTTATTAAGCTTCTCTAAAGCTACTCTAAACCAAATTGGTAGTTATTTTTTGAGGGGAGAGGATAGACGCACGGAGTAAACAGTTCATTAAATTCCTCCTAAAACATTTTTACCTTTATTAGTAGACTTAAAATTAATTTAAAAATATAGCCCTGGCTGGTGTAGCTCAGTGGATTGAGCGCGGGCCTGTGAACCAGAGGGTCATAGTTCGATTCCCAGTCTGGGCCCATGCCTGGGTTGCAGGCCAGTTCCCAGCAGGGGATGCACAAAAGGCAACCATACATTGATATTTCTCTTCCTCTCTCCTTCCTTTTCCTTTAAAGATAAATAAATAAAATCTTTAAAATATATATAGTACTATATATAGTATATAGTACTATTTGGCATTCATGCCATTCTGTTTATCAGATTTCCATATTCTTTGTAGAAATGGTGTAGATCCCTTACTCTAGTCTACAAGTAGACAATACTAATTGGGGTGGTTTGCCTTGGGCAAATGATTGCCCACCATCTTCCAAGCAACTATAGGCATTTTTTTGCCTAAGATAAAAATGTCTTGATCACAATTTTCATGAGTAACTAGAGTTTCTGTGGTTGATGAGGTTAGGCGTCTATGTTCTATGTGGTTCCATCTTCAGTTCTGTGTGGGTCCAGAGAACTGAAGAGGGACAATATGGGCTGCTGTTAGAGAGGGAGCTTTGTTTGCTGTAAGGAAGCATCTTGACGATTGAGGTGATGGTCCCTGAGGGGAACTAACTGGTAGGACTGTGGCTTCTCAGCTGTTAGAGATAGTCCCATGACTAATTGGTTGTCCCAAAGGGTTTAGCCCTCAGCTGTCCTCTACCTAGAGCACTCATTCTGATCCAATGCTAGTTATAACATCACTTTATGTTTATTATATATGCTTATATATTTGAATGTCCAGACACTAGTTACTTTGTTTTAAATTATATCTTGCCTTTCCTCAACCCGGGTCATCTTTCCTGGGTTCCTTCCTTTCATCTGCCTCATAAATTTTTCAGTCCTCAAAGGCTGTCTTTTTCCTGTAAAATTTCCTCTTCTCTGCAGCTTTGTAGCCATCACCTAACCAGCAAGATGAGGTGACTCCTAAACAATCGCTTACTCTGTGACATGCGAGGCAGCCACAAGCACCCGAGGACAGCTTCGTACAAAGCAGGTTCATGGTCTCTGCCCACTTCCTCCCCAGACTTGTTTCTCTTCCTGGCCAGTTGCTTATATATAAAAGCCTCAGAGTCTTAGAGCCATTTACTCTTGCAGTTTAAGCGTAGTCTGTAAATTCCTACTTCTGGTTGGCCTCCCTTCTTCCCCACCCACTGCCTTACCACTTCTTGGTTGTCTTCTATAGGATTCACCAAAAATCACAGATTTAATTGTATAACACTCCTCATTCATTACATATCTACCTCTATCTACATTTATATCTATGTAGCTATATCTACATCTGTATCTATATGTTGTGTTCAGTGCCATAACACTGAATGTACTTACTCTTTGAAGACAGAGGTATATAAGAGGCACTCACATGTTTGCAATGAATAAATAAGCTCAAAAGCTCCTTATGTGTGTTAGGATGAGGTGATCACAGAAGGATCACAAAGAAGCAGTGGCTCTAATCTGCTTTGCTTGGGTGCCACATCAGTCAGATAAGGGTCTGTCATATATTTTATATTGTCTCCCAAAAGATGACAGGTGACCCATGCATCTACGTGAAAAACTTCTCTCAAGGCAGAGCTGCAGAGCCAAGTGGGACAGGTGCCCAGCCTGAGTAAAGCCTCACAGAGGCCACGGCCACGTAGGAGCCCCATCCGTCAGTCCCACAGGGCATTCGCCTCCCAGCCATGGTCCCACACCACATTCTGGTCCCAGAGCCCTCTGACCTGGGCTCCAGAGCTGCCCTTTAGCCGGACAGAGCCCTGCCGCTTGCCCCCAACCATCCCACCCTTGCAGGTGCTCACCCCTCTGCACAGCAAGGTAGTCTGGCCATAGCATAGCTTGTAAAGTCAGCAGGTCCCTCCAGCCCTGTGCCTCAGATCTGTGTTTCAATATCTTACAAGCTTTAAATACACAGTTTCTGTGGTGAGGAGTTTCAGATCTTTCCCTCACAAACAGAGGGCACTCAGAGGGCCTACAGGACCCCAGGTGCGTATGACTCGACTTCATGACCCCTGCTTGCTTTTCCAGCTTTACCTTCCCTTACAATCCCCACATTCCAGGCACACTGGTCAGCTGGGTACCTGTGTATATGATGTGCCGCTGAGTCAGCTCCAGCTCCCAGGACCCTAGGAATGAGTGGTGTCCACGGTGCCCTGTCCGCAGAACCCCTGCTCGGCTCCCGTAGACTCACACCTGTGGCTTCTTCTATGGGGTCAGTCCATCTCACATTTGGTCTCCCTCTCCTCCTGCTGCCTTCTCTGTCTCCTAGCACTATTGTTTTCCCAAAGAACTTTGCTTTCTTGTCATGCGCCGAAGTAGATCGCTACACCCAGTACCTTTTACCTTCTTTTTCATTTAATGGACTTTTACCTCTTATACCCTCCCTGCTCCCTGCCCCTTATAAAACTACCGATTTGGCTCAGAGTGGCTTTAGAAAGACTCAATACACTATTGCCTTGAATAGAAAATAAAAATCTCAAAATGAAATATTTCCAGCATTATCCTGTTTCCCCCCACATGTAGGGCATAATGCCCTTTAACAATTTGTGCTGCTTACTTCTATTACCATAGATTCCTGGCTCATTTTCCCAGTCCCAGTGCTCACAGAAGGCTTGGGGTTGTGATCACACAAATTCTCCCAGTGGATTACTTGCCTAGATCAGCTCCAGGAAATGAAGAGCCACTGTGGCATTATAATAATTTTATTCCTCACTATGAACTGGACACCTATTCTGTGCTCCTCCTGTTCTAAGTACTGGGGTTCAAGCAGTGCACTTGATAAAGTCCTCGCCCTGTGGAGTGTACATTTTACTGGAGAAGATGGATGTTAAACAAGGTTAACCAAAATTACTTGATTTCATGTGACAGTGAGTGCTAGAAGTGAAATAAAGTAGCAGAGGGCATTAATGGTACAGGCCAGTCAGAAAGGGCCTCTCTGAGGACTTAAAGGCCAGGGCAGAATATTTCAGGCTGAAGGAGCGGCAGCAGCACTGGCCCTGCAGGCCAGGAAAGTGCAGAGAACGCAGGCGGGACTGGGCCTTGTGTCTCAGGCTTCCTTTGTCCTGGAAAGGAGTTTGGAAGTTGACCCTAAGAGACAGGAAGCCGTGGAAGGGCTGTCAGTAGGGGAGAGACTCTAATACACCTTAGCCAAGGCTAATTTTAGCATTTTATGTCTCAGATATTGCTTTTGGTACATAAATACAATGGTGACCAAATAGACACAGTCAAGGAAGTTATATTCCAATAAGAGATAGGCAGTGAATAAGGATGTCTGTCCGTTGGCTCTAAGTACACTGTAAACATATGAAAGAAGCAGGCAGAGTGAAAGAGTGGAAGTGGTGGGGGAAGGCATCTCTGCAAAGGTGATGGAGGAACAGACGACAGAGTGGAGAGGCAGCCTGTGGCAGCCTCTTTCTTCTCAAGGAAGAAACAGCAGCAGCAGAGTCTCAAACAGGTTCATGTTTTGGGTATCACTTTTCTAAGGGTCCTAGGTGCGTTAATTCACTTACTCTTTGTAACTGTAGTAAGGAAACATTTGTAACAGTCCTATGAGTTCTTTATAAAGGTGGAGTGTGGTGAGAGTCCAGTTTGGAAGCAGGAAAACCAGGTTAACCAGGTGGGCGACGATGGTGGAGCAGGCCAGGGCAGTAGCAGTGAAGGCAATGTGAAGTGATTGGGTTTGGGATGTAGTCTGAAAGTAATGCATGATTTTCTGGTGGATTGGAAATGCAGTGTGAGAGAAGAAGACTAAAGGATTATTCCCAAGTCTTGGCCTGAAAATGGATTGACTTATGGAATTGTTTACTGAGAAGATAATTATTGTAGAAGGAGCCAGTTATTCTTGTTTGTCCATTTATGTTCAAGATTCATCGTAGGCACCACAGGTAGATTGCTGCCCACCCGCATATGGAACTGAGTGGAGAGGCCAAGGCTGAACTTACACAGTTGGAAGTCATCAGTATGAGACAGTATATAAATCATGGGGCTGGCTGAGATCACCATGGAGAGAATGTGGATAAACAAGTTGAAGACTTAATGTAAGGCACTCGGAGATGTAGAGACTGGCAAGAGGAAGAGTCAGCTAAGGAGACTGAGAAGGAGCAGCCTGTGTTCTAGAAGTCAAGTGAAGAAGGTCCCCCACGAAGGGGAAAGCACTCAACTGCACCAAGTTCTGTGGGGAAGTTAATGTAGATGAGAACTGAAAGTTAAGTGAGAAGCACTAAGAACTGAGAACTAAACACCACATTTGGTAATGTGCTGTTTAGACCAGGCCTAGCTCAGAATCAATTCCACAGGTGAATATTATGAGGGAGGAGCCCCAAAAACCTGGAATTATCTTCTGGAGGGTGGGTCTCTTGTAGTATAGACTTCTCCCACTAAGTGAGGGTTCTAGGAACCCATCTGTATCAACTACTGACTGGCGTTGTTGTGAGAGGCTGCATTCTGTTTCAGTGAATTTTTTTGAAGACTCTTTCAGTGCATTTGCCCATTTCATGGTGGGTGGTTTACAAGTGCATTTGAGTTGTTTAGCAATTTTTGACCCCAAATGGCATGACCCCCCCCATGCCCCACCCTCCCTGTTCACCCATTCTTGCCCAGAGTGACTTTTTTTGTTTGTTTCCCTGATAAAAAAAGTCCTCAAAGGGAAACATTTTGCTTATGTGGAAGAGGTGAAACAAAAAATGGCAGAAGCACTAAAAGGCATCAAAATCAATGAGTTTAAAAACTGTGTTAAGCAGTGGGAAAAAAGTCTTCATAGGTGTATTGCATCAAATGGCGAGTACTTTGAAGGAGACTGAAGTTTAAACGTGTAAGAATAAGTACACAGTTTTTTATATATAGTCTGTTTTTTGCACCCCTCCTTTGTACATGATTTCCTTCAATGATGATGGCATCTTTTTATTTTTATTGTATAGAGAGGGGAATGGAGGGAGAAAGAGAGGGAAACAGTGTGAGAGGGAAGCTGTCTTCTGTGTGCACTCCAACTGGGGACCGAACCTGCAACCCAGGCATGTGCCCTGACTGGGAATCGAACCAGCAACTTTTTGGTTTGTGGGACTATCTATGTCCAACCAACTGAGCGGCAACGGACAGGGCTTGTATGCTTCTTTTAGTAGCATTATTTATCTCTGTGTTTATCCCACTAAATTATTAATTTGAAGAAACAAATACCATATCCTTATCTTTGTATTCCAGTTGTGTTCAATGATATTGTTCAAAATAAGCCTGAAACACTTAGTTTTGTGTTTTTCATCTACAGAAATTCATTAAGTGGTTTAGGTGGAAATTACTCCATTAGTAAAAGCAACATTGTGTTTTAGTTAAAGGATTGGCTAGGACAGGGGAATATTGCTATGAAAGTGACTAAACTGTATTCTTACAAAGATAAATATTGACATATTTTTAATGAGATGTTTTGCTGGTCAGCTTGGAACCATTGTATCCCCCTTCCTATAGTGCAGTACTAAAGCAAAACTCTGACCTTACAGGACATAGGTCTAAGGTGTAAAAACCATTTCCTGAACTTAATTCTTTAAAGGAGGAAAAAAGGTTATGTGATTTAAGCCTTTAATTTTGTAGATAAGGGGCCGGAAACTCAGACAGTTTGTGATTTGCCTAAGGCTGACAAAAGGTGACTTGAACTCAGATTGCTATTTCTCATATGCTCTTAGCTCCTCTGCTGTCTGGGGGCACAGTAAGTAGCACGTGGCTCACACTGCACATCAGTGCGAAGGTCTCCACCCAGAGTGGGGGAGGGAGCCTGCCAAGGTCCCGATGGGGAGGGAGGGAACTATGGCTTTGCTTCCACCCTGGCTGGTGTGCTCACTTTTTCTTTTCTTTTCTCTCCTTTTCTTTCCTTTCTTTCTTCCTCACTTCTCTCTCTCTCTCTCTCTCTCTCTCTCTTTTGTGCCACAGTACTTGCAGCTGCGCAACATCTCGGTTGGGAACCATGCTTATGAGAATAGGGGCACAGAGCGGTCCGGTATGGCGATCTGTCAGCACTTCTACAAGCAAGGAAACATCCTTCCTGGAAATGATACCTTCGATATTGATCCCAAAATTGAAACTGGTAATGTTCTATAAGCTGGAACTTCCATTGTTAACTCCTTGATTTATATTTAAAGTCAGTAATTGCATCTCTGAAAATACTGATTTGGTCCCTGTGAACAGATCATTAGGAAAAACACGAAGACATTATTGTGTGTCAGGTGCTGTTCTAAGCCTTTCAGTGTGTAACTTATGATTCTTAAAAAGAAAAGCTCTAACAAAGTGAGGTTTATTATTCTTCCTGTTTCATAGAAGACTAAAGTATGGCTCTGAGAGTGGAAGCAATCTGCTCAAGGGGGAGTTGGGAGGGGGCAGTGACCGGGCTGCCTGGGCTCTTAACCAGATAGTCCACAGCCTCTCAGGCTGCAGAAGCTAGTTAAAGAGGCAGATATTATCCTTCCAAAAACTTATGCTTGTAAATTCTTGATGTATTTAAACTCCCTCCCTTCAATAGCATTTCACTATTCAGTATTTATGGGGGTAAGTTGGGGTAGGAATAAGAACCAGAACTAAGAAGAGCACATTTTTTTTCTTATTAGCAAAGTGTTATTTGCAATGTGTACCTAAAACATTAGCTTAGTTCATCAAAAAAAACAACTAGGTATTAGTCTTATTAATTAACGTCACTTCAATAAATGTAATATAAAGAAAATAAAGTATTAGAAAACAAAGTATTCCAACAATAGCCACTGGGATTTTTTTGGGGGGGGAGTGGGGAAGGATAATAAAGTAGTGACTGATGTAAAACTTCTAAGATGCCATCTTCATTTCTTTTAAGTGCTTATTGAAGAAAAATAGTCAACACATAATATTAAAAAAGTAGATTTTTTTTACTTAGAAAAATTTGTCTCTGACACTGTAAGTGCTTCAAACCTATGTTTAGGGTACAGAAAAGAAAAGGAGTGTAGGAAGGACTCAGAGTTTAGGCTTAAAGGACAGGGAGGAAGATCGCAGTCTCTAGAAGACTAATGAAATGGAGTTCAGACCTTCCTTCTCTCCCATCCACTGCAGAAAAGCAAATGCATCATTGTAACCAAGTAGTATAGATGTCTAGCCTTTAAAGTCTTGATCCAAAAAAATACTAGAATCTGAATGTCTAGTTTTAAATATATATAGTATTCTCTTTTCAAGATGCACTTTTTTTCATTTTGGCTGTTCTGTTGTGTTTCCTTGCTTTCCATGGCAGAATGTTTCTCTGTGGACCCAGATGAGTCTTTTTACATTGGAACACTAGAAGAAAATAAACTGAACCTAACGCTGGACTTCCACAGGTGAGGGAAGCAGACACAAGTGAGCTCAGGTGCGTGCATGCACGCCTTCACCGCACTGAGGTCTCCTCTGTTTTCTAGGCTTCTCACTGTGGAGCTGAAGTTTAAACTGAAGGCCATTAATCTGCAGACTATTCGTCATCACGAGCTCCCTGACTGTTACGACTTTACTCTGACTGTGAGTGTGGACTGGGCTGAATTTGGTTTCAGCCTGGAGAAAAATGTTTCATCTACTTGTATGTTCATCTACTTGTATTAAGTCATGATCAAATATATAGGATGTTTTCACTTGAAAGTGCATAAGGGAAGCATTAGTACAGCTAGTTCTATTTTGTTATAATAACACTTTTACTTGTTAAATATCTGTCTTCTGCACCTCAACCTAAGTACTATGAGCACACGGACTTTGCCTAGTTATTGCTGTGTCTTCAGTACCAAAACCTGTGTCTGGCACAGGGTACGTGTTAAAATACAGAAGGTTCTGTGTGGTCAGCATCTAGCACTCTGTGGCTGTGTGCTTGCGATCATTGTCAAAGGTTCTTGTGGAGTTTCCTCACCATGAAGGAACGTTTGTAACCTCTGGGTTATTGCTCACAGTGCCTTCCTTGTGCTGTCTCTGAGTGCTCTGGTGAGTTTCTCCCCGTCAGCCCACCCTATCACTTCTGTGTTCTCCACAGTCAGTTGTAAATGGAGCTATTAATGTTCTCTAGAGAGCACAAGATGCCTGTCATGTGAGTCTGTCGCCTCACGAGGACTAGAGTCATATGCAGGAAAGTGTTGTATACAACTTGCCTTCATGTGATGCAAATTTCTGTTACTTCGGCAGTCCGTGTCGAAAGCTGTGTCCATGGAACTCCACTAATTGTCTGTAAGAAATCAAGTTTTCAGATATTCAGGTTAAAAAACGTTAAGAATATAGTATAATGTAGTAATTGTTCATAACATTTGATAAGAAAAAGTACTGATACTGCAAGGCTGTTTTGAATTAAGCTACAAATTTTCATCCTAATATTAACCAGGTTTATGAATTTTCAATATTACTTGATTTTTTAAAAATATTGACTTTTTCACTGTCTTGTCTTCTCTCTCTCTCTCTCTTTCGAGTTGGGAAATGGTATTTTTCAAAATTTTTATGAGTCTTCAAGGCTTAGCTCAACTGCACCTCCTTCATGGACCCTTACATGATTCTTCAATTAGAAATACATTCTGTGCTTTGAACTCCCAGATTTTTATTTGTTTTTGTATTTCCTATGCTCTTACCACCTTCTCATTTATTTTAGGATTTTCTAGTGGTCTGTCATCAACTCTGCTAGACTGAAAGCTCCTTGAAGGCAGAAACCATTTTATTAATCTTTCCATTCCTCAAAAAATATAGTAGGTGTCTCAAATATCTGTCGAATGAATAAACACTTGTGAAATGGAGATCCTTTTTAATTTTTCAATTATATTTTCTTGATTATGCCATTATAGTTGTCTTGATTTTTCTCCCTTTCCCCCTTACACATAGCATACACCACTCCCTCAGGCAGTTGCCCCTCCATTGTTTGTGTCCATGGGTCATGGGTATAAGTTCTATGGCTTCTCCATTTCCTGTACTGTGCTTCACATCTCCGTGGCTATTCTGTAACTACCTGTTTGTACTTCTTAATCTCCTCACCTCTTTACCCATTCCCCCAAATCCCTTTCCCATCTGGCAACCATCAAAATACTCTCTATACCCATGATTCTATCTCTGTTCTTATTATTTGCTTAGTTTGTTTTTTTAGATTAAATTGTTGATATGTATTTTTGCCATTTTATTGTTCATAGTTTGATCTTCTCTTTCTTAAATAAATCCCTTTAATATTTCATGTAATAATGGTTTGGTGATGATGAACTGCTTTAGTTTTTTCTTGTCTGGGAAGTGCTTTATCTGCCCTTCAATTCTACATGATAGCTTTGCTGGATAGGGTAATCTTGGCTATAGGTCACCGCTTTTCATGACTTTGAATATGTCTTGCCAGTCCCTTGTAACCTGCAAAGTTTCTCTTCAGAAATCAGCTGACAGTCTTATGGAACTCCTTTGTAAGTAACTAACTGCTTTTGTCTTGCTGCTTTTAACATTCTCTTTTTATCTTTAACTGTTTGCATTTTATTTATGCATATGTCTTAGAGTGGACCTGTTTGCATCCATCTGGTTTGGGACTCTCTGTGCTTCCTGGACTTGCATGTCTATTTCCTTCACCCAGTTAGGGAAGTTTTCTTTATTTTTTCAAGTCGAGTTCCAATTTCTTGCTTTCTCTTCTTTTTTTTTAAGATTTTATTTATTTATCCTTAGAGGAGAAGGGAAGGAGAGAGGGAGAGAATATCAATGTATGGTTGCCTCTCCTGCATCCCCCACTGGGAACTGGCCTGCAACCCACACATGTGTCCTGACTGGGAATCGAACCATGTCCTTTGCTTTGCAGGCCTGTGCTCAATCCACTGAACTACACCAGCCAGGGTCTCTTTCTCTTCTCTTGGCACCTCTATGATACAAATGGTGGACCTCTTGCAGTTGTCATAGAGGCTGTTTACATTATCCTAATTTTTTTTGGATTCTTTTTTCTTCTTGTGGTTCTGTTTGTTTTTTGCTTCCTTATGTTCCAAATCATTCATCTGATTCTTGGCTTCATCCACTCTACTGTTGTTTCCCTGTCAATTATTCTTTATTTCAATTAGTGTATCCTTTGTTTCTGACTAGATCTTTTTTATGCTGCTGAGGTACTAAGTTCCTTGAGCATCTTTATAACCAATGTTTTGAACTCTGCATCTGATAGATTGCTTATCTCCCTTTTGCTTAGCTCTTTTTCTGGAGTTTTGATCTCTTCTTTCATTTGGACAGTGTTTCTTTGTCTCTTTGTTTCAGCAGCCTCCTTGTGTTTGTTTCTATGTAATAGGTAGATCTGTTTTGATTCTGTGTCTTGATAGTGTGCCTTAATGAAGTGGGTGTTCTGTAGGGTCCAATAGCTCAGCCCCCCCCATCACTCAAGCTTGATGTACTCAAGGTGTGCTCTTTATGTGGGCTGAGGGTACCCTCTTCTTGTAGTTGAGCCTTGGTTGCTGTTGGCAGATCAATGGGAGGAATTTACCCAGGCCAGTCAACTGCAAGGATTAGCTGTGACCACTTAATCACCAACCTCCACCCTCTGTGGAGGATCAGCTGTTTCCTCCTTTGCCTCCCCCACTTCAATGCAGCCTGAGTCCCGCTCCCCCCATTCCATTATCAGTGCCCACACCATTGTCTATGTCCTTCAGTCCTTCATATATGTTCTTTGACTAGTCCCTTCACTTTCTTTCAATCAGTAACTACCTCCCCTCTCCCCTCATGTGGCTGTCAGTCTGTTTTATGATTCTATGGCTCTGGTTCTATTTTGTTGATTAGTTCATTTTGTTCATTGGATTCCTCTTAAATAAGTGAGATCATATGGCATTTGTCTTTTCACCAACTGGCTTATTTCACTTAGATAATAGTCTCCATTTCTTTTTTTTTTAAAGATTTTGTTTATTTAGTTATCTTTAGAGGGGAGGGAGAGAAACATCAATGTACCGTTGCCTTTTTTGGGCATCCCCTGCAGGGAACTGGCCTGCAGGGAACTGGCCTGCAACCCAGGCATGTGCCCTGACTGGGAATCGAACTGTGATCCTCTGGTTCGCAGGCCTATGCTCAATCCACTGAGCTACACCAGCCAGGGCAATAGTCTCCATTTCTATCATGCTGTTGCAAAAGGTATGAGTTCCTTTTTTCCTTCTGCTATACAGTATTCCATTGTGTAAATGTACTAGTTTTTTGATCCACTCATCTACTGATGGGCACTTAAGCTGTTTCTAAATCTTCACTATTGTAAATAGTGCTATGAATATGTGGGTACATAAATTCTTTTGAACAGGTGTTTTGGGATTCTTAGGGTATACTCCCAGCAGTGGGATCACTGGGTCAAAAGGCAGTTCCATTTTTAGTTTTTTGAGGAAATTCCATATTGTTTTCCACAGTGGCTGTACCAGTCTGCATTCCCACCAACAGTGTACTAGGGTTCCCTTTTCTCCACATCCTCACCAGCACTTGTTGTTTGTTGATTTATTGGTGATAGCTATTTTGGCATGTATGATATAACACTGTATTGTGGTTTTAATTTGCATTTCTCTGATGGTTAATGATGTTGGGCATCTTTTTATATGTCTATGGGCCATCTTATATGTCTTCATTGGAGAAGTGTCTATTTAGGTCCTTTGCCCATTTCTTAATTGGATTATTTGTCTTCCTGGTGTTGCATTGTAGCAGTTCTTTATATATTTTTTAGATGAAACCCTTGTCCAATGTATTTCTGGAAGATATGTTCTCCCATACTGCTGGTTCCCTTTTTATTTCAATGTTGCTTTCTTTAGCCATGCAGAAGCTTTTTAATTGATATAGTCCCATTTGTTTATTTTTTCCTCTATTTCCTTTGCCCTAGGAGATATATTGGCAAAAATATTGCTATGTGGGTTATCTGAAATTTCATTGCCTATGTTTTCCTCTAGGACTTTCATGGTATCATGACTTATGTTTAAGTCTTATCCATTTTGAGATCATTCTGGTGTATGGTATAAGTTGGTGGTCTAGTTTCATTTTTTTGTATGGACCAGTCCAGTTCTCCCAACACTATTTACTGAAAGGACTGTCTTTACTCCATTGTATGCTTGTGATCCCTTTGTCAAATATTCATTGACTGTAGAGACACGGGTTTATTTCTGGGCTCTCTATTCTGTTCCATTGATCTATGTGTCAGTTCTTATACCAGCACCAGACTGTCTCAATGATGGTGGCCTTGTAGTGCTGTTTGAAATCAGTTATTGTGATCCCTCTAACTTTGTTCTTTCTCAGAATTGCTGAGGTTATTTGGGGTCTTTTTTGGTTCCATATAAATTTTTGAAATATTTGTTGTAGATCTGTGCAATATACCATTGGTATTTTAATAGGAATCTCATTGGATCTATAGATTGCTTTGGTTGGTATGGACATTTTAATGATGTTAATTCTTCCTGTGTATGAACATGGTATATGCTTCCCCTTATTTGTATCATCTGCAGTTTCTTTCTTCAGTGTCCTCAAGTTTTCTGAGTACAGGTCTTTTACCTGCTTGGATAAATTTATTCCTAAGTGCTTTATTTTTTAATTGCCATAGTAAATGGGATTATTTTCTTAGTTTCTCTGTCTGATAGTTCATTATTGGTGTATAAAAATGCCATCAATTTCTGAATATTGACTTAGGAGATCCTTTTATTTTTTTTTAACTTTTTAAAAAATATTTTATTTATTTATTTTAGAGAGATGGGGAAGGGAGGGAGAAAGAGAGGGAGTGAAACATCAATGTATGGTTGCCTCTAGCACATCCCATACTGGGGACATGGCCTACAACCCAGGCATGTGCCTTGACTGGGAATCAAACTAGCAATGCTTTGGTTTGCAGGCCTGTGCTTAATCCACCAAGCTACACCATCCAGGGCGAGATCCTTTTAAATGACTCAATATGATGGTTAAAAGCAACCTGACCTATTAGACATATGCAGATGTTAGATTTTCATCATTATTGTAGAATCATCTCAGTCTATGCCTGTGCATTATGGATTTAACAATGCATCTTATAGGACTCTGGTAGAACTTCCGGTAGTTTAATAATAAAAGCCACTAGGGGGTACTTTGTTGTCATAGGTAAACACGAATGGGGCAGCATGCAACTGAGGCAAAATGCAGGGACTTTGCTGTCAGACAAGCCTGGACTTTAATTCCAGTTCACTAGTTAGTAGCTATGTAACTTTAGGCAAATTACTTAATTGGTTTGAGCTTCAGTTTTCTCACTTGTTAAATGAGATTAATGCTCACAAACTGGACAAAGTTGTTGTCAAGACTGAAGATAATATATATAAAGGACCAACCAAAGTATTTAGTATGTAGTATTTATTGAATTTATTTAACAGCTATTTATTAAACCTTTTCTGTTTGGTTTATGATGTAAAAGTAGTACATTAGTATTCATTCAAAGTAGTTTGATAAATTCTTGCATCATGTATTTTGAAGCTCTTTAGTAGGTGTATAAACATCTAGGCTTCTTGTGTTCAATTGAACTAATTCTTTGGTCACTTTGAAATAGCAATCTTTAACACTGGTAATGTTTTTTGCTTTACAATTTACTTTGATGTTAATACAGCCACTTCAGCTTTTAAAAAATAATATTAGCATGGTATATCTTCTTTTATTTCATCATTTTAAACCTATTTGTGGCTTCTGTTTAGGGTGGGTTTCTTATTTGATACCATGTGGTTGAGTCTTGGTTTTTTATCCAGCCTTACAGTCTGTTTTAATTAGGGTGCTTAGACCAATTCAATTGCATGTGATTATTAATATGGTTTCTCTTTTTCTTTGCCTCCTTTTGGATTGAGTATTTTTATGATTCCATTGTATCTCATTTGTGAGCTTTCACTAGCTATAACTCTTTGTCGTATTATTTTTGGGTGCAGAGTGCACGTATTTAACTCATTACAGTCTGCATTCAGACAACACACCATTACAGAACTAGTGCAAGAACTTAACAATATGTTTCCATTTCTTCAGTCACGGCCTTTACGTTGTTGTTATACAATTTGCTTTACAAACTTGTTATAAGAATTATTATTATTTTTGCTTTAAGCAGTCAATTGCCTTTCCAAACAATTTAAATAATAAGAAAAGGGCACTTGTTATGCATTTCCCTGGTGCTTCATGCCCTCACGCAGCTCCAGGTTTTCATCTGGCGTCACTTCCTCCTGCCTGAAGGGCCTTCTGTAACCTTTCCGTAGTGCAGATGCCTGGTGATGAGTTCTCTCAGCTTTTGTGTGTCTGAGAAAGTATTTCTCCTTCATTTTTGAAAGGCAGTTTCAGTGGGTATAGAATCCTAGGTTGTTTTTTTTCACCCTGAACCCTAAAGATGGTGCGCTTCCCGCTGTCACTGTTTTTGGTGAGTAATCTGCTGTCATCTTAGTCTTCGTTCTTCTGTGAGGAATGTGTTTCCCCTCAGTCTGGATGCTTTCAATTTTTTATCTTTGTCTTTGATCTTAACAATTTGATCATTGGTGTACTATTCCTCACATTTCTTGTGTTTGGATTTCATTGAACATCTTGGTTCTGTGGATTTATAGTTTTCATTATATTTGACATTTACTTAGTGTAATTTTTTCAAGTATACATGTGTATCTGAGCATTTGAAGTTGTCCCGCAGCTGACCAATGCTCTCTTTTTTTGCTTCATTTTTCATTCTTTTATTTATCTGTTTCATTTAGATAGTTCCTATTGCTATGCCTTCAAATTTACTAATCTTTCCCCTTGTACTATTTAATCTGTTAATTTCATCCAATATTTTTCTTCTTTGTTTAAAGAATTTAGTGAGATGTGATTGACATTAAACCAAAGTGTATTTGCTCAACAGATATTAGTGAGCACCTAATATTTCCTAAGACCCTGAGGCTCTTTGGGAAAACATGGTTTTCCCTTGGTAAGGATTTATAATGCATTCAAAAAATACTGAGCATCTTCCTTGTGTGAGGTGATAGGCTGGGTACTCCAGCAGCTGTGGAGGTAGACAGACACTGACAATGGCCTTGGTTGCTTGTCAAGGGAAAAAAGCTTACAATCCAATATGCTGAGACGAAGAGACCACACATTAAATTGATGTGATATCTTTCCTCTGATCCGATTACCCTACATGCAGAAGCTACGATAAAACTTACTTAAATGACAGACTTTTTAAAGGACTCAAGAGAGAAGGTGCTTTAAAAAGAGATTTTCTTGCCTTGCTTTTCTTCACCCTGCAAGGGGGATGTGGAGGGAACTGGAAGGAGAACAGGGGAAGGTTGGCGGGAGTTCTGGCATGGTTCCGTCCCGCTGTGTGCCTGGCGTCCCTAGTTATTCCCTGAAGACAGACCACGGCAGCGGGTTCCCTGGGACCACATCCTTGGAAATACATATGGTTCTACAGTGACTAGGGAATCTAGGTCCAGAAGGAAAACCAAAAAAGTTCCACCTGAAATGTCTCAGGAAAAACAACGAAACTCTGGGTCAGTCAGAATTTCAGCAGCACTAAAAACCTACCCCTGGCTGAGGAACTGCTGGATAGTGGAGAAAAGCATAGTTGTACGAGCTCTTTGAAAATTTGTTTTTTATTAAAGTGTAGTTAGGATACAATATTGCATTGGTTTCAGGTGTACAACTTACTGATTCAACATTTACATACCCCGCGAAGTGATCACTACACTGAATCCAGTAACCATCTGTCACCATGCAAAGTTATTACAGTGTCAACTGTATTCCCTCTGCTGTGCACTGTGTCTCTGTGGCTTATTTATTTTATAACTAGAAGCTTTGTGCCAGCTCTTGCTCATATCAAGAGGGCATCTAGAGGTACTTAGAATGGGAAGGAGGGGAAGTTCTCTTATTTTAGAAGTTGTCTAGGACTGGAATATTGTCCTAGGAACACAGGATTTTGTGACTGAAAAGTCTCTGGGGAAGATACAGTTCAAATTTCACAGAGAAATAAAAGCGAACTTCCCAGGGCTGAACAGAGTTAGCAATAGGTCAGGGATGAGACTCTGGGTTTCTTCTTACATTGAAAGAATTGCTTTCTAATTAATGCATGGAGGTGTCTTGGCCTCAAAAACTGTAGGTATGTTTTTGACCCTTTGCCTTTTTCTTGCAGATAACATTTGACAACAAAGCCCATAGTGGAAGAATTAAAATAAGCTTAGATAACGACATTTCCATCAGAGAATGTAAAGACTGGCATGTGTCTGGGTCACGTAAGTGATATATTTTACTACTTTCCAAAACGGTCATTAAATTACTGCTCTCAGGGATATGCGGAGCATCCACTGAAAGACCGTACCATTTCCAGGTCCCTAACTCTCTGCAAGTAGATCAATCCGTTGTAGATACCTGATGTTCCAGGTGATCAGTGAGTTATGAGTATTTATCATGACTTTTCCTGTCTTCTCCATGTGCCCTCATTGGCTCACTCCTTACTAAGAAGAATACTTACAGTCCCCCCAGCAAAAAAAAAAAAATCTCACTCAAACCAATGTTTTAAATGCTTATTGCATAAGTGCTTCTACCTATATTTTTCTCTCATTTTAATATTTTAAAGTATCCTTGAGATAGGCAGTATTGCTATTTTTACAGCTAGACAAGATCCCTGACTTTGTGGAACTCTATTCTACTACAGTGACACAGGCAAGGAAGGAAACAAGTTAATGAAGAAAATACTTTCAGATAGGAGAATATGAAGAAAATAAAGCACAATAGCCAATGTGTATTGACATGCTACACAGAGTTCTAAGCATTCTGTGTGAATTAAGTCATTTGATCCTCACGGCCTCCCCAGTGAGACAGGCTGCATTATTCCCACTTCTCAGGCAAGAAAACTGAAGCACAGGGGAGTTACAGACTTGTCCAAGGTTACATGGCCAGTAAGTGGCAGAGGCAGGTTTCAAAGCCTTGCAGTCTGTCTCCAGTGTCTGTCCCTCTACATTAGTGTTTCTTGGCCTCCCTTGGGAACTTGTAAGAAATGCACATTCTCCGGCCCTACCCACTGAATCAGAAATTGTTCGTGCGAGCTCCCCATGCATGGGGTTAATGTGGGGGAATGGGGAGAAGAGAGATCATTTATATTGCAGAGTGGAGGAGGGCCTCCCCGAGGGGGCAGCGGATTTTAGGTGAGACCCGACTGACAAGACAGAGCCACCCATGCAGAGAGGGTCTCCTCCAGGAGGAGACGTGCAAGTGCAGCATCCTGGCCGGCGTGAGTGGAGCCAGGTGGAGAGAGGCGGGCGGAGATCTCAGCCGCCGTGCACTCCGCTGCAGAGCGTGTCTTTGTCTAGTGAGCCGACTGCTCTCTACTGGTAAAGCACTGACGACTTGCTCTGTAATGAGGCGGCCCACTATATTGGCCAAGGGGCATGTAACGGTCACACAAAGGTCTCAATCTACTCTAGAAAAACTTAAAAACCAAGAAACAAGTGTTTGCAAGAAAGCCTGTGTTTCAGGCACTTTCACAGGCTCTCAGTTTCCCTATTCTACAGTTTGTGGAGAAGTATTATGATGTTTACTGATGATGACAAAGCAGGCTGGATTTCAAATAAGTAATTTGTGATAAAAAAAAAAGGTGTGATTCAAGAGCCTCATGTATTTGAAGTTCCCCTATTATTAGTGAAAAGAATGTTGGAATGATTAAATTTCACTTTATTTATTCTTATTATCTCATTTTACTACTTCTGAACTTTGTGCATCAATTAGTGGGAAACCTTAAGGCAATTATTACCCAACTATGATATGAGTAAGGACTATCTGCATATTCCTAGGCCCCGCCCCAGACATACTGGCTGTGCACATGGAGCAGGGAAACTGCATCTTAGGTTCCTGGAGTGATTCTTCTGCTCCCCGGAATCCAGGAGTCCCTGACCTACTCATCAAGTCCAGCACAACATACCACTAGTTACTTACAAGAGGCTAGAAAATGAGGTTAAGTCTTTCCATTAGGCTTTTTCCAGTTCAGCTCCAAAATTCTCAATGGCATTCAGTCCACCTTTTGACTTTGGATAGAAGATGACTATGTGAGTTCTCTTCTGAGCCTTAGTTTCTTCATCTGTAAAAAAATAAGGATGCTGTCTATCTTGTTCATCATTGTTCACCTGGCACATGGTGGATTATTAATAAACATGTTATACCTAGATATGTATATTTTCATAGGATATGCAGTGTGGCTAACTGTTTTAAGAACAAGACACCACAAGTTGTTAATTAAAGATTTCTGATTGATGGTTGTGGTGATTTTTTTTAAGTGTGCAGGCAAAGTTTATTAGTGCTAAGTTCTAATGGGGGAGGAAAAACCAGGGTGGTAAGAGGCCAGGTGGCCAAAAAAGGGGGTGGTCAGGGACCCCCATCCAGAAGCTGTCTGGCCAGGCCCTGGCCCCCACCCCGTATGGTGAAAGAGCCAAGAGAGCAAACTTTTGTTCTGAGGACTTACAGAGTTGACAGGATGGGGGTGAAGAAGTTACATACTGATTGAAGAGTAAAGGTGGTGCCAGGTTTCCCACAGGAAACCCAAAGGTTATGTGTGGGGGTC
Organism: Artibeus jamaicensis; assembly: GCF_021234435.1. Taxonomy (NCBI): domain Eukaryota; kingdom Metazoa; phylum Chordata; class Mammalia; order Chiroptera; family Phyllostomidae; genus Artibeus; species Artibeus jamaicensis. The sequence continues at coordinate 30,451,523 of NW_026522025.1, read as the reverse complement.
TGTTAGCCTGAATCCTTATCTTTTTCCAGGCTCCATTTGTTCATTTTGTATATGCAAAAGGAGGCAATTAACCAAAGCTGTCTATGGGCTTTTTCTTTGGGCACTGTAGATCCCTCCCCTTCTAAGCCTTGGGATGAATACCCAGTCTCAGAGTTTTCCTTCTCCCAGCTGGTGGAGATGATACACACACTTTCAAGGGCTCCCCCCTCTGCACTATCACAGCTTTGCTTGTTGTTCGGAGTGCCTGGCAGTCTTATCTCCAGGCTCAGGACCACTGGATCAACGGGTGAGACACGTCTTCTTTTGCTTTTAGCCTCTTGTATTACATTTTTTGTTAGATTGCAGTAGTGAGGGCCTTGCCTTTATTTCCCCTCTGGCCGCTCATTCCTAGTTGCTGTGTAAGTGCTAAAAGGCATTGCCTGGCAACCAGGATGCTAGCCTCTGGCCAGCAACAACAGCATAGTCTCACAGTTCTTCCTGTGCTATCTCCTGCAACAACTCCCCTCTGAGAGGTACATTTCTCAAATTTCTTTTTAGGGTTGCTGAGGGGTGATGTTCTGTCTCCTGTAGCTACTTCAGGCTTGGATGGGACAGTAGACCCTGCTTATTGAGAACCACAACACTCCTACCCTATTTTATCTAGGAGTTGGTGAACAATTGCTGAGACTATGAGGGATGCTGTATGTTGGTCAGGGGAGGTGGAGGGAAGTGTCCTTCCATTGGCCTGGAGCTTCCGGTCCCAGAGGTCAATAGTTGTTCGTGAGGATCATTTGTAGCTTTATGGCCTCTTTTTTTTTGCTGGGAGATGTCCGTGATCTCTCAGCTGCTGCACTTTCCAGAAGTTAGTGTCCCAGCCATCAACTTCACATAGCTGGCTCACCAAAACTGAGAGAACCAGGGTTCAGTCACATGGGCTCTGGATCAATATGTTCTTACCACATCTTCGGTTCTTATGGTTGAGAAGATTGCCTTCTTTAGTAACCAAAGACTGAGCTGCAACTCTGCTGGTCCTCTGTAGACTGATGCTCCCTCTGCCTCATCTGTTCCTCCTGGTCCCAGGAGATGCCTCCTGGAGGCTGCTGAAGCCACTTAAACCGCCTTTGCCAAACAGCACCACAAGAAGCCATGAACACTGTCCCCAGCTTCCTGACAGGGTAGAGCTCTCCTCAGGCATCTTCGAGACACCACCACCTCGATACCAATGCACAAGTGCCACGTGGGACATGGAGACGCCTCCCGGGAGCTGCCGATGCCACTTAAACTGCTTCAGCCAAACGGCACTGCACGAAGCCACAGGACAGAGCTATCCTGGGTGTTGGAGAAGTGCCACCACCCAGACCAATGCACAAGTGCCATGTGGGTCAGAGAGGTGGCCCGGGCACTCCCTCCTGGAGGGGCTTTGCAGCCCGCACCTCACAGTTCAGGGGCCAGCTTCTAGGTCCCCTTCTAGCGGTCCTGTTTAAATCCATTAAATTTGGGAAAATTCAAGCTGAAATGGAGCCGCATATTCTGTGACTACTCCTAAAATAGTTGAAGTCCAATTGGAAGCTATAAACCCTAGGAAATGAAGTGTTATTGCCCGCACATTACTCACCATTAGGAAATAAGGAAGAGTACAAAGCACCGTGGTCTGAATTATTCAGCAATGCCCAGTCACAAAACCACACCAACTCAGGATTTCTAGACTCAGTAACTCGTGGCAAGAAAGGTCCCAAACTTAACAACAGGAGGGAAAAGCAATTATCCTCCGACACTTTCTCACCTGATTCCTCAAATCCATAGGGGAGCCACCTGATTTTGTTACAATATTAGCATTAACTTTCATCTTTAGGGAGAACTGGTCAAAGTGGCTACAGCCAAGAAGACCCTTTCCATCATCAATCACTTCACTTACAGGACCAGAACCATCCCCCAAACTCCCTCAGCCCTTCCCCTTGCCAAGCACACAGTTAGAACAAGATGCCCACTGGGGCAGCATCCACTGGGACAGGGACATTTATTTCACTGGGGATATTTCTGATATATGAATGCTGACTTCCCCACTGGCATCTAAATAGCAGAGGAAAGGTCTGGAGAATAAAGAGCTCATTTCATAAGCCTGCTGCCCAGATGCTGTCCTGTGTGAGCTGGTCCATTTCTCAGATGCCAGAGCCTCGGCGCAGCATATAGGGTCCGGCACAGCAGGACTCGACCTATTCTCGCACCGCTAAAAACTAGAAAAGTCCTTCACTCCTTTACCACACTCCCGGGACACCAGTTTTTCTTTTCTCTTTTTCCTTTCATAACCAGGAAAGAAAGGGAGAGGCAGCTGGGCAGCACTGAAAAGCAAATCCATTTGGACCGTCGGCCAGCTCCAACTCTCCAAACCCACCTGACCTGCCCCGCATGCCCTTCCCTCCCTGTTAGAGGCCGAAGGCCTGGCAAGTAGAATTGTTTGCAGTGATGCTGCTCCACTCTGCTCTCTCTTTCTTCCCACAGCTGAAGGGAACCCCCAAACCTGTATGAGCATGCGGCCCCAGTGTCCTGTCTCCTATTCTCTTGTCCTTCCCCCCCACCTCTCCTCCTAGGCTCTCACATTCTCCATTACCTCTGCCTACCAACAGGTCTCTTCTTTCTGCAAACCTCTGTTCTCTTTGTTCCACACAAACTCTGCTGTGTCCCCTTCCCCCAGCGCCCATTAAACCCTTTCAAAATCTGCCCCCGGACATCTTCAGTCTAACCCTCTCCTCTACCCACCTCTTCACAACACTGCTCACAAGGGCCCAGTCCTCTTTCCAAACATGCCACCCAGGTCAGCTGGGAAGGGTGTGATCGCAGCTGCACCTTCACCTCCGCCCTGGTAATACCCGCTCTGGGTGCAGCCTGGGCCCTATTTAAGCTCTTACCAACGCTGCACTCCTTTGCCCTGCTCCTCTGTCCCTCCCTTCCCTCACTTGGCTGTGTTCTAGCAACTACTTCTCCAGACATCAGCCAGCGCTTCCCTTCAACTCTCCTTCCTAAGACCTTTGCCACCCCCACACTGCCCTGCCGACGCCCCTCCCTAGTCCTTGCTCCAAGCACACCATCTTCTAAGTGGGTTCATCTGTGCCGGCACATCCAGGGCCCTGAGGCCGCTAAGAGGCAGAAGATGGAACAGGGGGCCCAGGGGTGGGGCAGGGCTGCGATCTGAGAAGGGCCTGGGAACTGGGGGGACGGGTGTGGCTTAAGTACGCAGTGAGGCTGACCTACCGGGTGAGGGCCACCAGGCAGTGGCACTGCAGGGGCGTGGCTTTGGTGATTTTTAAAAGAAGGACTTTGAGCCTTCTAGATACTTATAGGAAGAACATTTATCAGGGCTTTTTCTCTGTGTTGTCTTTGGCTAAGGAATACTTGGATTATTTAAATTACTCTAAAAAGGGGTGTGGAGGGTCCATACAAAATTTGAAAACTCTTCCAAAGAATGCTAAAAGAAGACGTGAATCAATGAGAAGGCACATCATGTTTTTAGACAATGGATTCATAAGTATGTCAGTTCTCCCTCAAGTAACCAAATATTCAACATGGCCCCTTCAAAAAAATTACCAGTAAGATTTTCATTGGAATTTGACAATCTGATCCTGAGTAATTTGTGGAAAAATTAAAAAAGCAAGAATAGCCTGTAAAGATTCCAGAAAAAAATAATGAGATATTTGTCTTAGGCACCAAAATACTAAAAAAACTTCAGAAGGGTAATATACGTGATAAAGATGGCATTTCAAACCTTTGGGAATAATAGATTTGCTATTTTTACTGGGAAAACAAAAGATTACTGATATCCATTGGTGGAGAAGATGTGGAGATATGTGTAGGTAGGTAAAGAGGCACGATCTTTTTGAACAATTACTTAGCATCTGGTTTTAGAAATATACATGGGCCTTGACCCAACAATTCCTCCTTTACATATTCATTCACCTAAAGAACCCCTTGCACCTGTGCACAGAGGGCTTGGAGAATTGCTTCTCGTAGGAAAAAAAAACCAATACAGTCAGATTACAACCTGAGTGTCCTTTAACATATTGTGCATTTATACAATGTGGTATGCAATGCAGCACTTAAAAGAAGTGAGGCTAAGAACGAAAAGGAAAAAAGGAAGTAGCTGTCACGGTATTAATGTCTCACTTCATAAACAGGTCATCCTTTCCCTTCCAGTTCAGAGGAACACTCACTACATGATGATCTTTGATGCCTTTGTCATTCTGATCTGCTTGGCTTCCTTAATCCTGTGCTTTCGGTCTGTGATTAAAGGAATTCAACTTCAACAGGTACGGAGGTTGTTTTCTAGGCATGTTACAGACATTTTGATCGACAGAGAAATTCACTGTGCTCCACCTCCTTCTTTTCCCCAAAGGAATTTGTCAATTTTTTCCTCCTCCATTATAAGAAGGAGGTCTCTTTTTCTGATCGAATGGAATTTGTCAATGGATGGTATATTATGATTATAATCAGTGACTTACTGACGATCATCGGATCAATTCTGAAAATGGAAATCCAAGCCAAGGTAAACTTTTTTCCTATGTATGCCATTGTTGGTATCAGATTGCATTATCTGTAATTTCTTTTTTCCAGAGTATGAGAATTTGTAGAGTAAATGATTTCTTTCAAACGTCGTATTGGGTAAACCCGGAACTGGTGGCAGCACTTTTCTTAGATGTAGTCAGGAAATCCTTTAGGCGGTTTTTCACAGTGTGATCCACAGAAGTCTGCATCAGAGTCACTGGGGTACCTGGTAAAAATGCCTCAGTTAGGCCTACTAAATCTGAGCTTTCTTACACATTCCAAATTCATAAACACACTAAGGTATTATCTCAGGTAGGAGGTATTTTTTGTTTTCTTATTAGACATGATAGAATCTTCAACAAGAACAGAGTAGGGCTTGGGGGTGCAGGGTGAGGCCCAACTATGGTTATGTGAGTGCTGTAGTTGTTTCCCTGTCCATTTAACTTGAGAATGTTTCCATATTCTTATTTTTCCCACTGATGGACTATAAGGTTTTTCATTTTGGGTTACGACTAATCCAGACTAGAAATCAACCCAAAGCAAAAATTATTATTAAAAAACTAATGTTGTTTAAAGTAATCCTGTTGAAATGTATTGTTTTCTAGCTTTGGCTGTGACTAAAAATGAGCATAATCCTGTTTTCATTCAGATTCCTGGTCAAAATGAGCATAATCCTGTTTTCATTCAGATTCCTGGTCAGAAATCCCCAAATGCAATGGCTCAAATAAGATGGGAGTTTATTTCTCCCTCATGAAATAGTCAGGGTGGATTTTCGGGGTTGGCGAGTTGCTCAGTTCTGGGCACCCAAATTCAGGGAACCAAATTTCTCCCATCTGTTTTTTTTGCCAGCCATTATGGGCTCGTCCTGACTGTACAATTGATGCCGGGTTGTCTCAGACATAGGTCGCAGACATGCTGTGGTCTGGGGGTGGTTCTCCAACAGTCTTTCAGCCTTGGCTCCAGTGTGGTAGCCTTCACTTCTGTTCATGTTCCACCGGAGAGGATTTAGTCACATCTAACTGCAAGGGGTGCATGTGCTTCAGAAGGAGAGAACAGGTTTAGGTCAACACGGCGCAGCTGCCACCCTACATGGCTGTTGTGTAAATCATCAGAGCACTTAAATCCAGGGGGCAGGAATAGGGGCGGATTGGCAGCAAATCTTTGTCTTCACCAACCTCAACTACATGGACCTCAGTGAGCTCTCTCCACATTTTCCTAGACCATTTATTGCCTTTCTCTTATAATTTCATATATTTTCTTCTTTCTGAAACCTCTACTGCCTCTGCCTCATCTCCAGTCTCGGGTGATGACCTCATTTTCTGTTTTACAAGAACAATAGGAAAAAAATAAATATTCCACAAACCCCCACTTCACTGATTTACCTACCAGCATCAGTACCCATACATTCTGCTTTTTGTCTGTTACTATGGATGCAGTATGCCTATCACATGCTGTCCCCACTTGCTCATTCAAGTTCATAGTTCCCACTATGTTTCCTTCGTTACTTGTGCATCATCAATTTACCACTCTATTCCATCATTCCCATCAGTGTTTTTCCTCCTTTCTAAAAAGACAAAACGTCAATATATTTCTCCCTTTGGTTACTTCCCAATTCCCTGCTCTTCTTCATGTAGCAAAAGACCTCAAAAGAGTAGTTTGTCGTCTTGCTGATTCTGCTCTCCCATTCTCTCTCATATCTGTTCTGTCTGGGCTGCCCCGCCTCTCTACAGGAAGTGTTCTTTCCAAGGACCTCCCATGTTGCTAAGGCCAAGAATCAATTATTTATCCTCATTTTGACCTATTAGTAGTTCATATCACTTTGAACACTCCCCCTTTGGTGATGCTTTTTTTTTTCTGGACTATCACTTACCTGGTTCCCCTCCTAAGAAGACTAGGGGTGGGTCTTCTGACTTTCTTTTGCCAGTTCCTCTCATCTTTCCAACCTTTTAAAGTGACAGTGCTTCAAGGCGTAATGCTTGGGCATCTTTTGTTTACTGCCACTGTCTTGGTGATTTCATTCCGTTCCATGTTTCAAATAGCATCTGCCTGCCAGTGATGTCCACATTTGTGTCTACAGCTTGGAATTCTTCCCTCAACTCGTCTCAAAGATGCAACTGTCTATTCCACACCTTCACTTGGTTGTCTGCCTGGCCTCTCAAACTTAACATACCTAAAACAGAATTCCTAAGGTCCCCACCTCCACAGTCCAAACCTGCTTCTCCTTTCTAACGTCAGTTAATGCCAGCTGTCTTTAGTTGTTCAAGACAAAAGCCATAGATTCACCCTTGACTCTTCTCTCTTATTAATCCCCTTTCCTCCACATCTAGTTCAAGAGGCAATCCTATTGATCTACCTACAAAAATCACTTCATCATCTCTGCCAAGTCACCATTAGCCCTCACTGATATTATTGCAGTAGGCTTCTCACTCCTCTGACAACCTGCTCTCAACCACAGCAGCCACTATTGGATCATATGGCTCCTGTCCAGAGCCCTACCCTATAAGTAAAGTTGTTCAATTACCCAAAAGGCCCTAACTACCTGTCCTCTTACCTCTATGACTTCATCGCTCACCCCAGCCAGACTCACTATCTTGCCAGGTACCCTCCGGCCTTGGGGCCTTTGCACTTGCTGGTTTCTGTGCCTGGAAGGCTCTTGGCCTTGACTTTGTTTGGTTTGCTCCCTTACTATCTTCAGGTCTTTGCTCAAGTGCTACCTTTTCAGTGAGTCCTTCCCTGATCATCCTACTTAAAATGCACCCCCCTGCCCATTTCTTATCCCCTCTCCTGAACTTTCTCCTCTGCATGTATCACCAGCTAATGTATCAAGTGTTTATTAATTTAATGCTGCCCCCTCACCCCCCCCATTAAAATGCAAGTTTCATGAGGGTAGGAAATTTTGTCTTTTTATTGTTTTGTCTGCAGCCCCAGAACAGTGCCCAACTCATAGCCACCCAATAAATAGTTCCTGCTCCGTTGAATTTCTGACCACTTGTTCCCACTCTGTTTCAGAGTCTAACAAGTTATGATGTCTGCAGCATACTTCTTGGGACCTCCACCTTGCTTGTGTGGATCGGCGTCATCCGATACCTCAGTTTCTTTCAGAAGTACAATGTAAGGAGTTTCCTGGCTCTCTGTGCTCTTGGTCTTTCTCCCTTTTGAAGTTGTGCTTTGGCTGGAGGAGAAAAGCATTCTAAGGACCTCTCTTTCTTTCCTAGCTCCTTATCCTGACCCTTCAGGCAGCGCTGCCCAACGTCATGAGGTTCTGCTGCTGCGCAGCCATGATTTATTTTGGCTATTGCTTCTGTGGATGGATTGTGCTGGGGCCCTACCACGAGAAGGTACTGATGCCTAGTTTTTTTCTTGGTACCATTGAGCTCCTAGAACAGTGCCAGAGGCTTGTTTTCTCCTTTCAGATGAACTCCTTTTATTTTGTGAGTCAGCCTTAAAAATGTTGATGGTGGTAACCTCTGCTGCCATGTTTATAAACCAGGAGGGTGTGACCAACTTGAGAGAATAATTGATTTGCTCAACTTCCTCAATTTCTCTTATGGAATGTGTCAAATAATTAAGTCATTTTTACTACCAGAGAAGTAAAGTTTAATCAGTTTGATTCATTAATATATATTAGGGTTGGCTATTTAGGTAAGGTGTCTTGAATATGATTTTATTTAAAAAGTATAGAGAGAAACCTGTAGAAATATTTGAATATTTGTTACTAAAATTACAGCCTTGACTATTATGCCATTATCTTAACTGGCGTGAACTTTAAAATGAGAAGTATTATCATGCATGGAAGGGGCCTGGGTTCTCCGAAGAGACATTTCAAAGGTCTCTTTCCACGAAGGTAAAGGGGAGGATAAGGCTTGACTCACAGAAGACTGAGGGTGTAGGCCGCCCCCTTCTACCTTCAAGTCTACCTGCCCCTATCAGCTGGAGTGCCAGCAAGCCGCTGCAGGTCCCAGGACAATAGCAGGCTTGGACACTCTGTGTGCATTGCCAAGCAAATGCGTGTAGTTACCTCGGCCTATTGCTTTGAAAAGGTAACTTGAGATATTTGGTCCCATTACTTTTAATATGAAGTCATGAATAAAGTCTCCCCTGGGGAGGAATGTGGAATAAAGTGAACTTTTCTTTTTTCTCTTTTCAGTTCCGTTCTCTGAACATGGTCTCTGAGTGCCTTTTTTCTCTGATAAATGGAGATGATATGTTTGCCACATTTGCAGGAATGCAGCAAAAAAGTTACTTGGTCTGGCTATTTAGCAGAACTTACCTCTACACATTCATCAGCCTCTTTATATATATGATTTTAAGTCTTTTCATTGCACTGATCACCGATACGTATGAAACAATTAAGGTAGGTTCATCGGTAGCCATAGTGGCAGCATTTTCCTGGACCTTGCAGAGTGGCAATAAAATATAGTACCTGTGGGGGAAGGGCACTGATGGAATGTTAATTTCTTCAGGGTGGAGAAGAGTGATTTCAATTTTAGGTCCTGAGAAACAAAAAGGAAGGAGAAATAGAATTTCTAGAATGTTGAAACTTTTATCTTCACTTCATTGTGCTTCTTTTTGTACAAGCTTTCTAACCTTTTATTAGAATTATAAGAACCAGTAGGTACTGGGTGAGTAAAACAAATGTCATTGCAAAAACCCAAAATTGGGGGTGAGAAACTTTTAAAATGCAGTTTTCGTAAACAAAAACTGACCTGTTCATTTAGAGTGTGTTGTAACTGAACACATTACTCTTTGCAAGGCTATGCGTGATCCTCTCCCCTGTTGGAAACTTGATTTGAAAAACTTATTATTGGTGTTATCATTCACAAGGAATATTTAAAAAATCAGTTTAACCTTTTGAAATATGGAAAGGCAGAACAAATAGCCCTATATATTTAAATTTCTAATAGCTTTATACTGTTGGGGACACTGTTGGCATGGACACGTCCACTTGGAGACTTCTTCTGGGTAGTATGCTGTGTGTGAACCATCCAGGGACAAAGGGAAGGCCTCCAGGAGTTGATGGGTTGTGAAGTGCCTTGCTCATGAAGCCAGGGCCATGGCTTCATTCTTATTGAATCAGATTTCAGGAACCGATTGTCCTCAGAACTTGCTTGGCAGATAGATTTGTGCTTAGAGTCGCCAAGCTGACCGGCAAAGAAGGTAGCTGTACTTGTCCAGATCCCTCCCTATGATGCTCTAAAAATTTACTACCTTCCACTCTGCATGCAGAGAACTGTGTTATTTAAAGGCGACATCCAACATCTCTAAGAGTTATGTGACTTGATGACTCTCCATGACACAAGTCTGAGAGTCATAGTTTAGATGTCAGCCTCTTTTCATAGGCTCAGAGGACTTCCAAATGGGAAATCTAAGTTATTTCTGATTTTTTCTGGCCAGGGCACATTCTAGAGGCCTCAGACTCCCAATGGATATACATATGAGGCCCTTAACCAAGCCTGTCTATCCAGAAGAGAGACTCCAAAAGGGTGTGCAGACTAGAAGATCCCTTACAGCATCCAGATCTTGGTCCAGACACCTGGACTAGTGTAGGAGCATTCAGAGGTATGCCAAGGTCTTCCGAAGAAGCCTGGGTATACCTACCCCTCAGCCTCCAACAGCATCGTTGTTAATCTGTACCAGCTGGGCTTCTTTTGGCCTGAATGAAGTGCCATCCAAGGTGCCTGCTATACACTGGCCTGAAGGTCATGGGCTGCAGGGTGGAGCCATGACAGAGGATCTCAGACGTGGAACAGGACTGGCTGGATTCTTCCTGGAAGCAGGGCAAAGGCTGACTGAGATTTCAACATGCTTATTTTGGGTTGAATCAGATCCAGAAGGGAGAGGCCAGGAGGGCACTGCAGAAGCCCAGACCCACTTTGCCTTAGCCCAACCAGAGTGGCTCTGGAGACCACACCTCCCTGAATACTTGGAAGTTACTGACTTACTCCTCCAGGAAGATCCCCTCCCTTGCAAAATGATCTATTTTAAGTTTGGAATAGAGCTGTTTTCGAGGAGTTTCTTAATGAGAGCTGTTTTTTATTCTTTTGTATAGCATTACCAACAAAACGGCTTCCCGGAGACCAAACTGCGGACGTTTATATCAGAGTGCAAAGATCTGCCCAACTCCGGAAAGTACAGATTGGATGATGACCCTCCAGTGTCCATATTTTGCTGTTGTAAAAAGTAGCTGTCAGGCTTCTGTGTGCTCTAGAGGAAAACATGGCGTGTAGCTGCGTCGGGAGACTTTTTAAGTATATTTTAAGATCTGGTGGAGTATATTTGAAAACGACTATTTTGAGCAAATTGATAGCTATAATTTATTAAGAACTCATTAGGTTTATAATTTTTAAAAGCAATATTTAATGTCTTTCAGCTTTATGTTGAGTTCATTTTTTTAAAAAAAAACCCTAACTTTGATTAGAGAAGCTATTGGTTTCTTGGTCTTTAATTTGCTATAGCTTTAGAAGGTGTTTCTCTGCCACTCTTTACTCTAGCTCTTGGCCTGTTGCTTACTGCTGATTGTGTCCTCAGTGGAAAACAATGCCCTGCCTGGCAGTGCCTTCAGACGACTCCCTAACCTGGGCCTGGGCCACTCTCGACGAGGGAGACGGGATGGCTGCTGTATGTCCAGCAGTCGTTGAGTTTTGAGACCAGGCTAGAATGAGAAATGGCCATCACCAGCAAACAGTGCAGTAGTTGGTCGTGAGGGACGACTCGTATATGCAGGTTCTTTCAGTGCTGGAGGGGACCCAGCTTCTTAGTATTCATGTATAAGTTTTCTCCAGTGTTAACGTAAAGAACTTGAAAGAGTATCTTATGCATGTATGAAAATGAAAGCACATATCGAATGCATGCCCGAGCCCACAGCATGATTTATTCACACTCACGTGGCCCTGTGAACGCGGTGTGATGCACTGTCCCTGCACTGGCACCTTTGGTCTCATGGAAAGAAGTAGCATTTTAGGTTTAGGAGCTGTGGTTTGTGGGGAGAGGTCCCATAACTCACATTAAAATGTTTTGTAAAATAATTATCCTCATAACTTAAACATGAGTGGGAAATGTATGCCTTTAAAAGACAGAAACAAAGTCTCTGTTCTAACCAAATGCGGGCTAGAAGTTGCAGGCATTTTCATGACATGGATCTTGGTTTTCTGTATTGTTTGTTCAAATAGAAATGAGTTCGATGATGTGCAATAAAGGTTTTCTCAAAGCAAACTCTTTTTTAAAAAAAGAACTAATTTGTTAATTTAGGTTTAAGGGCTAAGTGAAGATAAGCTTGAGACACTAGAATCTTATTATTTAATCATGACCATAATAATGAGTGCAGGTGTTGAAAAGTGAGGTTTTACCTCTAGTATATGCTGTGCTTGTACTGTCTTTGGCTTTGTAGAAGTGATAAAAATCTAAACCCCTAGGGGAGTTTTCTCCTTAGTTCTAGTGTTTGTATCTTGATCATCTTTAGAATTTACGAGAGTACAATGTGAATTTTTTAAATTTTATTTATTATCTGGTAAATACCATTTTTGTGCTCCTTGTGAAATTTTTGGACTAGCAATCATACTTCAGTGCTAGTGTTAGGATTTGCCCTGAAATCATTTTCCTGCTGTGGAATTAGAGCCAGTGACTTGGCACGCGATTCCCAAGCTTGCTTCTTGTGTCAGGAGTGGGTCCTTAATAAATCTTAGGGTCTATTTGTTAGTAATGATGCCCATGAGAAGACATCTCTACTGTTTCCTAAAAGAAACAGCACTAACTTTTTAGAACTGGTCCCAAACCAGTACAGTCTTGCTTTGGGTAGGCAGTCATTATGGACCAGTCATTTCCATGTTTTTCTCTTATGTACTGTATTTTTTGGACCATAAGACACACCTAGATTTTAGAGGAGGAAAATAGGAAAAAAAATGGAAGCAAAAAGTGTGGTAAATATTTAATAACATAAATAATATTTCACTGTTGTAAATGTAAAGCTACATTCAGACTATAAGACACACCCCCTCTTTCCCCTCAAATTTGGGGAAAAAAGTGCAACTTATAATTCGAACAATATGGTATATGTGCCATAAAGAATGCCAAGGTTCTTGTAAGAAGGAATGGAGAGACCTGGGTGAGTGGTTCAGTTGGTTGGAGCATTGTCCTGTGCACCAAAAGGTTGCAGGTTCGGTTTCCAGTCTAGGCACATACCCAGGTTGCAGGTTCAATCCCTGGTTGAGGTATGGGAGGCAACCAGTCAATTTTTCTCTTGCATCAGTGTCTCTCTCTCTCCTCTCTCTCAGATCAATAAACGTATCCTAGGGGAAGATTAAAAAAGACAAGAAAAAAAGGAAGGGAGAATGGAAGTCTCCATTTCTCCTCCTAGGCTTCTAGACTGGGGAACAAGGGGGAGACGGGGGTGGGACTTCTGTTGGTGAGGTCCATCATCTCTCTCCCCCACATAATGATTCCCAAGCTCCTAGACATAAGAATTGTTGAGGCAGAAGGGAGGGCTCACGTTAAAATTGTGGATGTGCATGCACTTCCAGCAGAGACTTCTTACTTTTCAAGTCCTGTAGTGAGGCCAGGAGTTTTCACTTTTACCATGCACACGAGGTAAGTTTGCTGCGAGTGCTTTGTGGTGGCTGCATGGGCCGGGGCAGGACCAGGAACAGTCAAATCCCTTTACTGGGGCTACAAACAAGGACCCGTCCAAAAGGCTCGGGATTCAGGCTGCCCTTCTGTGTCTGGACCACATGAGTCAGGGGAGAACTCTTAGGGGAAAGCTTATAGATATCAAAATAGTTATCGAAGAATATGTGTTGTCTGTTATGAACACTTTTTAGGTAAAACTTGATTTGTTGATGCCACATTTTCTTTAAACAATTTAGCTGCTATTTTCTCCGATCACTTTATAAGGCTTTAAAAAATCAAATACTGAATTTTAATCTTTTAGTCCCAGCATACCAATTTCAAATTAAGATTTAAAAAAAAGATAAAATTCTTGTTAATTGATGATATGATGATCTACATAGAAAAACTAATAAAATTAACAAATTTTCAAAACTAATTAAAGAATTCAGTGAGATTGTTCTGGAAGTAAGATCAATTTAACAACACTCTAAGCTTCCTCGCTATATGAATAATCTTCCAGAAAAGATAGCAAAAATTAGAAATTATCTAACAATCATCCTAAGGTAGAATGTGCAAGGCCTTCCCAGAGAAACTTTCAAAAACTCCATTACAAGACATAAACAGTCTGAATAATTTCAGAGATAATATATTCATGAATGGAGGCAACTTAGCATAGTAAGTAAATAGACTCATGCAAATATAGTCAATCTTTGATGAAGGACCAGTGATGCTGGAGCAACTGGTTATCCACCTGCAAAAAAATAAATGTAGACACACAGATCTTACAAAACTAACTCAACATGGATCGTTGATGTATATGTAAAATGAAAACAATGAAAGTCCTAAAAGGCAACATAGAGGAAAATCTAGATAACTTTGGGTTTGGTGGTGACTTTTTAGAAGCAGCATCAAACACACAATCTGTGAAAACGAAATTTGATAAGACTTCATTAAATTAAAAACGTCTGCACTGGCTGGTGTGGCTCAGTAGACTGAGTGCTGGCCTGCAAACCTAACAGTCACTGGGTTGATTCCCAGTCAGGACACATGCCTGGGTTCCAGGCCGGGTCCCCAGTTGGGAGCGTGCGTGAGAGGCAACTGATTGATGTCTCATGCACATTAATGTTTCTCTCCCTTGCTTTCTCCCTCCCTTCTCCTCTTGCTAAAAATAAATAAAATCTGTAAAAAACAAAAACTTCTGCTCCACAAAAGATACCATCAAGAGAACAAGAAGACAAACCACAGACTAGGAAAAAAGTATGTGCAGAAGACATGTCTGATAAACACTATTATAGAAAATATGCAAAGGATTCCTCAAATTCAACAAGAAAACAACCAACCTAATTTAAAAAAAGGGGGGGCCAAAAACCTGAATAGATACTTCACTAAAGAAAACATGCAGGTGGAAAATAAGCATATGAAAATGTTTTCAATGTTATGTGGCATTAGGGAATTGCAAATAAAGCATCAGTGAAATACTCCTAGGCATCTAGTGGAGTGGCCAGAATCCAAAACACTAACAAAACCAATTCTGCTGATGAGAGAGTGGAGCAACATGAACTGGTAGGTGACTGTCCCCTTATCTCTTGCTGCTTCTAGGATTCTCTCCTTCATTTTAATCTTGGCTAATGTAATTATGATACGCCTTGGTGTGTTCCTTCTTGGGTCCAACTTCTTTGGGACTCTGAGCTTCCTGGATTTCCTGGAAGTCTATTTCCTCTGCCAGATTGGGGAAATTCTCCTTTATTATTTGTTCAAATAAGTTTTCCACTTGTTGCTCTTCCTCTTCCCCTTCTGGTACCCCTATAATTTGGATGTTGGAACATTTAAAGATGTACTGGAGGTTGCTAAGCCTCTCCTCATTTTTTTTTTGAATTCTTGTTTCTTCATCCTCTTCTGTTTGGTTGTTTCTTTCTTCCTTCTGGTCCACTCCCTTGATTCGAGTCCCAGTTTCTTTTCCATCACTATTGGTTTCCTGTGCATTTCCCTTCATTTTAATTAGTTTAGCTTTCATTTGTTCCTCTAATTTGTGACTAAAATCAACCAGTTCTGTGAGCATCCTGATCACCAGTGTTTTGAACTGTGCATCTGATAGGTTGGCTGTCTCTTGGTCACTTAGAAGTACTGACTCTGGGGCTTCGAGCTGTCCTTCTTGAGCCATAATATTTTGGTCTGTTGGTGTCTGTTATGTATGAGGGGCGGAGCCTTAGGTGTTCCCCAGGGCGGGGCTACCCAGGTCGCTGGGTTGTGACCCTGTATGTGGGGGTGTGGTCAGAGAGGGGCACTAGCGGTCACCTCTGCTGCTTCCCGACGCTGGGGTCTGTGCGGTTGTCTCACTGCCCACTCCTTTGCTGGTTTATCTTCCCACCAATGTGTGACCGCGGTCAGCCTGCCACCTTGCGCCCTCACTGGGTCTGTCCTTCTCGACCCCACGCCTGGGTTCTGTAAACCGCCGCCCTTGCTCCTGGGTCGGTCTGGTTGAGTTATCCTGCGCAACCCTGCTCCACCAGTGGCTGGCTCCGCGCCTCTTACTGGTCTGGCTGAATGGTTTTTGTCAGGCTTCTGTATAGTTCAATTTTCTGTGTTTTGGTTGCATTTTTGTTACTAAAACTTTGTTGTCTTTAAACTTGGTTGTGCAAGGAGGCACAGTGTTTCCACCTACGCCTCCATCAGAACACAGAAAGCAACAAAAGCATAGCACAGAAAAATGACTGTTACCAGTGAGAAATGAGTTAGATCTTTACCATAAGCAGTGACTTTTGAAAGTGAAAAATCTAATGCCTATTGTGAACTAATTTACTAATTAAAAATGACCCCTGGCTGGTGTTGTTCAGTGGATTGAGCCCTGGCCTGTGAACCAAAGGGTTGCTGGTTCGATTCCCAGTCAGGGCACATGCCTGGGTTGTGGACCAGGTCCCCAGTAGGGGGCATGTGAGAAGCAACCACACATTGATGTTTCTCTCCCTTTCTTCTCCTGTGACTAAAATAAATAAAATCTTTAAAAAATGATTAGATTAGGTACCTAGAAACTATAATTCATTTCTTTCACTTTGTATAATATTCACAACTTTCAGCTATTGGACTCCAAGTATTTTCCATTATTACTCTCCTACTCTCTTCTCCAACCCCAAGTCCCTCACCACTGAAATTAAATACTTCCTAGAACTGTGCTGCTTAAAGAGTGGTACACGGACCAGTAGTATCAGCAACATCTTCTAGTTAGAAATGCAAAATCTCGAGTCCTATTCCAGACCTACTGAATCAGAGTTGGGTTCCATAAGACCCCCCTGGTGTTTCGTTTGCACATTAACATTTGAGAAACTTCAGCTCTTCTGCAGGTATTTTCCCTATACAGTGTTCTGTAAAAATTTACTTACTTTTTTTTTAAGTGATACTTTTGTATCTGTTGATAATATATGCATCCAGCTATTTATGTATATGTACCTCATCTCTATTTTGTGCAACTGTTGATAGATTGTTACGGATGTGCAATTGTTTACAGAAACTTCTCCGGGTCAGGAATGCTGCCCAAGGGCAGTAACTGCTGATCTCGCCTCTATCAGTCCAGTTGTATGGTGAGAATAAAGGTTTTGGAGACTCAGCCACCTGAATAGAAATCTTGGACCTACTACATATTCTGTGGGCAACCTCCCAGAAGTAACTTCAACCTCTCTGAATCCATTTCCTCCTTTCAAAAGGGAGATGACAGTACAGGGTGCCAAGTTTTCAATGAGATAACACACACATCAGCCTTCCTACCTAGTAGGCACTGTACTTCTGGCCTCTTTGAAGCACAGATCCCTTGCACATGGTAAGTGTTCTTAGTAAATGCAATAGTAACAGTTATGTTTGTTTTTAACTACCTGACCAGAAGTTATTGTGTAGAGTTGCCAGAGGCTTAGAAAAGACATAAGGAGAATTGTGCTGATAAAAAAAGTCATTCCAGTTTAAAATCCCCTTCTAAAGGAATTATTGTTCCTTGTGGAGTCCTGGCATTTCGAGGTTAATAGGTTGTCCCTTTATTGTGGCTTTTCTTTGAATTAAAAAGGCTTAAAGACTCATCAGCATAGAAATGATATAAACTATATATGATACATATGGGTACATAACATATAAATGTAATGTTTTATACTTACAATTTACTTCCTCCAACACTTTCCAGTCAAGCCACAGTCTGAGCCTATCACGGGAATCCCCCCGCTCCCCACGAGTACAACGCTGTGACATTTCCTCTCCGTTTGTTCTAAAACGGAACCTACCCACGCCACCGTCGCACGCATCTGTGGGGACTGTGACTAGGCAAACGGGGTCCTCCAAGCTTGTTTACATCCAGGGGGTGGCTCTGATAATAGGGGTTCTAAAATAAGGTTTTCTAAAAAAATAAAATAAAGTAAGGTTTTCTTTTCTTTTCTATCCTTTCTTCCTTTTTTTTTTTTTTTTAAACCTAATAGCCTTTTGGAACTATCTTTCAAACGAGGGTCAATTATGCATGCTTTTATAGACAGTATTTTGTCCAACTGTATCTACCTGGAGACACATATTAAAATAATTATCTGGCAGGGTATTCTTTGCCCTAGGTATACTCAGAGACCTTTTAAACATTTGCTCATCCAAGTGGCCTGGAACTCGGGACTTCAGCGCTGCTGCTACCACGTGACTAGAGTAGGAACAGACTGGGAAAGGGCCTGTGGCCGGGTCCAAACTGCCGAGCCAACATCACCCTCAGCTGACATTGGTATTTGGGCATGGGTCCGCGGTCCTCATCTCTAAGATTCATGTTTGGTTTCCCAGGGGCGCGTGTGTTCCTGTCGTACACGTGGAGGGCAGAGCAGCGGTGGCTGCAGCGCAGGCAGAGCGAGGCGGTGCGTGTGTCGCCGTCCCTCCGGCCCAGCCTGGAGCCGCGCGGACCCGCCCTGCCCGCTCTGAAGGTCCGCTCCAGTGTCCCCACGCGAGCGGAAGGCGATTTGTTTTATTTTCCCTGTGCTCCAGTAGCACTTTTCACACCTGAAACATGAACCTTGTCACGGAGTTTTGTGATCCTGCCCTTCAGGAGGGGAAAATAAGCGCATCCAATGAACTTGACGGTTTATGTGAAATCCTAGCGGGAAAGGGCCACGTCTTTCTTTCCTCGTGTATCCAGCGTCCAGCGCTCAGCTTGGCGCTCTCCGAGGTGTCCTGAACGCATCACAATAGAAATGGCTAAAGAAATGGACACAGGAATGGATGAGGGAAACGAAGAATGGAGAAACCGAGAAAGGAACGAAGACGGGCCGGAGCCCGGAGGGGGCTGGACGCGCGCGGCCCCGCCGCCCGGGGGCGGTGTGGAGGGCGCGCGGGCAGACCCGGCCTCTGCAGAAGGCGCTGCTCCGCAGTCCTGCCGCCCGGTGAACACGCGGGAGGCGGAGTGGAGGGACCGCGCGGGGCAC
Organism: Artibeus jamaicensis; assembly: GCF_021234435.1. NCBI lineage: Eukaryota > Metazoa > Chordata > Mammalia > Chiroptera > Phyllostomidae > Artibeus > Artibeus jamaicensis. Next base: position 30,432,981 of record NW_026522025.1, on the reverse strand, counting down.
CGGAGACCCGAGCGTGGGAGCCCGGGGCGGCCGAGGCAGGTGCAGTGTCCCACCCTTGACCTCTGGCTGCTGCGGCTCCGGGGCCGCACCACGTCTGGCGGAGCGGAGGCGCTAGACCTGCCCGTGAGGATCTCAGCCGCAGACCTGTCCTGGGAGCCGCGCCGCAGGTCAGTCCCCCGGGGGCGCTCGGCGCCGTCTACTGGGCGCGTCCCGGGCCCTGCTCAGGCTGCCCTCCTGCTCCGGTCTTCTCGCGCCTGTACCCCTTTCCGTCTCCCACTGCCCCAGCCTCACCCGCTTCGCTGCGTCCAGCCTCCCGGAGCCCGAGAGACTGGCTCTGGACGCGTGGAAGAAGTCTCCTCCGGCAGGGAAGCGAGGGGCGGAGTGGTGACTGCGGGGGGGGGGGGGCGGGAACGCGGGGCTGGCCACGCTCCGTCCGGTCCCGCGCGCACTGACCGGCCGGCGTGCAGCCGGGTCCGCGACGCCTCGGAGCAGAGCCCCCTGCACGCGGCCCCCCGCCGCGTGCTGCCTTCGGCCTCGGCCAGCGCGCGCCCCGCTGCAGGCGGGACCGGTGAGAGGACGACTAAGAGAGGGGGGCGCGCCCGGAAGGTTCCAGCTGCAGGGAGGCCGTCCAGCAAGGCGGACAAGCCTGTGCCCTGAAAGTTTTTCCTGCTCCGAATCGCGAGAGCTGTGGAAAGTGTGGAAGGCGAGGCCTGACCTGGCAGTCTGCCCCTTCCCCCTGGCCAGGTGGCCTAGGAGAGGATCAGATGTTTTCAGGTTAACCTTCAGGTGAAGCGCCTGAGCTGCGTCTTTCCAGATACCGGGCTCTGGAGAAATCCTCAAGTGACGGCTTTCTGGTTCTAGACCAGAGCTTTCTTGCTGCCTTGAGAACGCTCCTGTTAACTGCTAGCAGTGACTTCAAGAAGGCCGGGCTGTGCCTTCCTGAACAAACAGGCCTTTTCCTCAGGTGGGAGAGTGTGGTGCAGTTAACCTCAGCTCCTCTGCCTGCATGAAAAGGCGTACAGTTCAGCCCAGCGGCACTGCCAGGGGGCCCCACGCCAGGGGTCGGGGCTGCCAGCCAGCCAGCCAGCCGCGCCGCTGAGCCTGAGGACTACATGGGCCTTGGCTCCCCTTCCTTCTCGCAAAACAAATATAGCGGCAGGTCGTTAAAATTCCTTAAAATAGTGGAGAGATATTCCTGCCTTTCCGCATGGCAATATTCTCAGTATTGTAAGTGGACTTAATAATGCTAGCAAGGAATTAAGAGTTCAAGAGAAGTCATTTGATCTTTGGTGACTGTCCAGGGAGGTACTTAATTCCAAGCAAGAGTGGCATGTATTTCTTAGACGTTTGAAAGACCAACTTTGAAAGAGAAGATACACTGTGGGTGCAACTTCTTTGACAGCTGGATACCTGTGATGTTACAATGGCCAGGTATCATGCAACTTTCAAGCTCTTTTAATGCTAGGTGTGTGTTGTAATGAAGCAGATGGGGAAGGTACGATACACGTTCCTTCCATCTGCCCTAGCCCTCAAAGTGCTGCCCTAAAAACCTACGGAGCAGCCAGCTCTGGGCTTGTTTACCGTCTCCTGCTGACACTGATGAACAGCTGTGTGCTCGTGGTGTATAACCTTTCTCTGTTTTTTTTCTTTAAGTCAGTATTTTCCTTAGCACATTTCCTTCAGGACTTAAACGGTTTTATTGTATCCAGGGAGTATCTTCAGAAGTTCTTGTTCTTACAGCATGGGGGGGGACACACTCTTGGGTGTGCACATAAATCGCCTTCGAAGGGATCCACGTTTGAGGTGTGCACATGCCTGATTGTAGGACACCAGTGGGGAACAGCGGGTTGTGCGGCTTTGAAACTGAAAACGGAGGAAGGAGCCAGTGAAAGTGAGGTGGCAGGAGCTGGCTATGGATGTCAGGACGCAGATTCTGATGTTTTATGTTGAAGGGACCAGTTACCTCCTTCTCCCCAGAGGTGGAATATGGGTTTCACTCTTTCAGATACTGCTGACCATCTTTGTGATGTGCTAATAATGGTCAGCAGCGAACCAAACAGCACAAGTTTGGGGGAATCTGGTACCTTCCTCCAAATGAGTCAGCAGTCTCGAGATTTTAGCTCTTCTTCCTGTTCATACTTTAAGATGAGTCAAACTCCCATTGCCATAAAAGTTCCCTTCTCTTTTCATGAGATCCTTCCGTAAACTGGGTTCTGTGGCCTGGACCCTTTAAAACCAGGCGCATTTTCCACACATCCCCTGACCATTACTGTGCAGAAGCCACCATAATAATACCAATTTTATTTAATCTCCTGCACTTAAAAAATGATAAATCCCAATGAAGTGTTTGAAGAGACTCCATTCTTTTCTCCCAAGGAGGAGCACATCAAAAGTGTTATTTTAACACAATAATATGTAAAAAAGAAGCAAGTTGAAAGAATAGGAAGTGAAGTTTTGAACAGAGTGGCAGAGAATACAGAACCAAGGGATGAGAATATTTACAAACTAATCTCTTTGGCTAGGTCTCTAACAGTAAAGTGAGACCCAGAATAAGACAATTTTTAAAACTTAGTGGAATAACAGGTGGCTTCTTCTGGCTACAGTTTTCAAAGCAAAAAACAGTGGTCAAAGAAAACTCCTTTGGCTATGAAGATTAAAGGTGGAACCCTCCCTGAGGCGGACTGTTACCTTTTCTGAGGTCTGGAATCCAAGGTCAGTTCTGAAGAATGAGATCACCTGAGCTCTCAGATCACCTGTTATGGGCTTCAGGGAGAAAAGTAGTTATATTCCCAGACTTCATTTTCTTTATCAAACTGCAACATTCTTTTCCCTACTAGTGTTTTAAAGCATTTTATTATTTTTGTTTGTTCGTTTGCTCTGGCAGTCATCTGGGTTTTTTTTTTCTTCCCAGTTTCCTCACCCTACCTGCAGCTGAGCTTTCTCCACTCTGTTTTGAGTTTGGGCCCCTGCATCCTCCTTCCTAGTGTGACAAGACAGCTTTGGGGGCATGTTGCCAATGTTTCTTTCCCCTTAACTGGAGGGCCTGCTTGCTTTCTTCTCTGAAGGTTGTATTTTATCACCTCCCCTTGAATAAATCTGGTGGTAGCTTACAACATCTGTCGGGCAATGATTGGTGACTAGTGAGGCTACGGATTCTGGGAAATTGTCCTTGGCGTGTGTAATTCCAAAAGATCTGCAACTCCAATGGTGATTTTTTGAAGAAAATTGTGTCACTTACAGCAGCTAGAGGGAATTTCGAGAAATAGTGTGACTAAAGGTATTTCCCAACTGCCACTGAAGTGGGCTGTCCAAAAATAAACTACACTCAGTGTTTCGAGGAAAAAATATGAAGTATAACTTTATAACTTCTTTTAATTTTGCACTTAGAGAGCGTCCTTAGCATGACCTCGTTAAACTGGGCACTTATTAGAGGAAGACAGCTGTGAGGAAATGCCCTGTGCCCACTCATCACCTTCAGCTTTCACCGCATGTGACATCCCATATTGCTAAGAAATGGAGTTTTACTTTATTTGTCTCTGACCCAGACAGCTGATTTTTTCAAGATATTTTCAAAGGCGGGAGGCTTGTTCAGCATAAGCACTTTAAAACTTTAAAGAGTGTAGCTCTTTCCCTGGCTGGTGAGGCTCAGTTGGTTGGAGTGTCCTGTAAATCGAAAGGTTACTGTTTTGATTCCTGATTAGGGCACCTGCCTAGGTGGCAGGTTCGTTCCTGGTTGGGGCACATATGACAGGACTCCAGTCCATCCATGTTTCTCTCCCTCTCTCTTTTCCTCCCTTCCCCTCTTTCTAAAAATCCATAATAAGCACGTCCTAGCATGTCATCAGGTGAGGATTAAAAGAAGTACAGATCTGGTTTGGCTTTCCTGCTGGCCTGAGGCCACAGGTGGTGATGGGAGATGATTTTATAGGAGCTTAGCAGCATGGTTGTCTCCAGGGAAATTCCTAGAACTTGTAGCATGCTCATCCTCTGTGCCTGTGCATGGCTCTGGTGGGAAACAAAAAGCCCCTACAGCCTTTCTTCTGGGTGCTCCTCAGGAGCAAAATGACCCATGTTATTTATATTCTGAGGGCTGTGTGAGGAGGTAACCACGGTTTCTTTCTTTGACTTTTTCCCCTCTTAACTTCCTTTTATGGGGGGCCCAGCTACCCCAGAGCCTCAGGGAACTGAACATTTCTCTGCTTTCGTTCCCCCTTCCTCTTTCTCTCTTTTTCATGAGATTAGCAAATCATGAATTATTAGTTCATGGTAGGAATTTGGAATAAAATTTAAAATCTGGTATGGGAGTTGCTAGCGGTTGGTCCAAATGAAGTCTTCCATCTGCCAGATGGCACTGTCCTTCACCTGCGCCGACATGGTCGCTGTGGTGGAAGCGCTGACCTTCAGTCTCGGGACTGCTTCTGTCCACTCCACCTCCCACCCACCACTGACGAACTAAGGGCAGGGAAGTACTTGATTACCTGGTACATGTTATTAGGCCCTTTCTTTTGGAAATAGCTCATTTTTACTCATAAAAACTCACATGTTAATTGCCCTAAATCAAGAAAGTACAGACTTGAAGAAAATTAAGATGACTGATAGTTCTACTTCACAGGGAGTAGCAAGATTTTTTTCTTGTTATATATTTTTAGTCTTTTAAAATGTATACATACAGCAATAAAATGTCAACATTTTTTGAAAAATGAGACCCCAACATATTTCCATTATAACTTAAAAAATATTTAACAATATGTCATAGATATCTTAAGTCAATACCAAGTTTACAGTGAACATTTTAAAATCATTTTGTTCACTGGTTATTTTAACATCTGTAGTATAAATTCATAGAAGTTTGAGTTCTACATCACAGAGACTCTTTTAGAAACTGCCCAAGTGCCCTTCAAAAATTTACATTTTCTTCCATAGTTTTTTTCCCTGTTATTATTGTTAAATGTTCATTAACTTGTTCAGATCTTTTGCCTGTTATTATATTGGGCTGTCTTATTCTTATTAATAATTCAGAGCTCTCTACAAGTAGTAGATAGTCAACTTTGGCCTGTTTAAATATATTGCAAACCTTTTTTCCCAGTTTGTCTTTTAATTTTTTTTGAAGTCAAATTTTTGCATTAAGATCTGTCAGTCATTTTCACGGCTTCTGAATTATATTATGATTAGAAAGTCATCTTAAATTATATATTAAAAACCTATATCCAATGCTTTTATATTTTAATGTGTCTAAATTTTATGTTTGTATTTGGTTTGAGGGAGGTCTCTAACCCTCTCTCTCTCCAGTGGATTCCAGATATTCATGATAACAATTCACTGACTAATTCATTTTTTTGGATGATCTTTAGGAACATTAATTGAAACAAAACAGGGTTTCTATCAGCAAACTAATCAACTAAATTACTAAAACCCTCTAATGTAACTTGACTAAACAAAAACATTTCAGTGCATTTTTAATTCAGACTTTCTATTATTATTGTGTCGTTTTATTGTATTTGTTATTATTATTACTATTTGATCTTGATTGTACTGGCCAAGGAGAAGCTCATGTACTCAGCATCACTGTCTCCTTCATTGACTCATTTCTTTCTTCCAACCAAGATTCACTGGACACCTGTTATGTGTCGGGTACTGTGTGGGATATAGTGTGAAGTAAGATGAGTCTTCATGAAATTTTGTTCTAGGGGAGAGTAATAAAGATTGTGATCTCAATTATGAAGGTAATTAAGTTGTAAGAGAGCAATGGGCAAGGTCGCTTTTAAAAGATGGTCAGTGAGCCCTCTCTAAAGAGATGACACTTGAGAGGTGAAGGATGAGAGAAGCCAGACCTACCAAGGGTTGGAGGAATAGCAGTAGGCAGATGAAGCAGTAAATGCAAATGCCAGAGGAGGGAATGTTCCAGGGCCAGGGAGGAGGCTGTGGGTAGTGAGGAGGGGTGGGGAGAGGGTGTGGGAAGGAGTGGGCAGGAGACTTGCAGACCATGGTAGAAGGGTTGGATTTTAGTCTGAGAGCAGGGGGAAGCCACTAAATGGTTTAAACAGGAAAGTAATATCTGATCTCTTCTTTAGAAGTTACTTTTTCTGGCCACTGTGTGGAGAATTGGGAGGCTGCAGTGGCTGTAGGGAGATGGAGACCACCGCATGATGTTTGAAGGAAGACTTGATCTATTGGATATGAGGGTTAAGGAAATGGAGAAATCAAAGGTGGCCTTTGCTTTTCGCCTCTGGACAAAAAGTCCTGTTCTCTGCTACACATTAGAATCACTGGGAAAGCTTAGCAGAATTTCAGTGCCCACCTCATACCTGGGCACCAACTAAATCACAATGTCTAGGGCCAGGAAGCCAGGCACTGAAACCTTAGAAAATTCCAGGTGGTTCTACTGTGCAGCCAAGGTGGAAAACCACCGACTGACTGGACAAAGGATTACAGCTGAGAAATGCCCAGTGAGGCAGGAAGAAAACTAGGAGAGTGGGGTGTTCTAGGAGCAAGGAGAAGAGGTTGTGCCATGGACATAGTAGTCAGTGGGATCAGTGCTGTCAAGCCACTCAGTCCAGACCTGAGAAGCAGCCATTGGAACATGCAGCAGTTTCAGCGGAGGAGAAAGAATGGAAACCCGGTGTTTGCGCTAGAGAATCGGAGGCACAAAGGTAACCTGAGGAGGGTAAATGTGGAGTTCATTCCATCACGTAGCTCTCTTTCTTTTTTCCTTTCCATTGCAATAACATGACCATTGAGAAGCCTCCTGAATTTATGGACTAGAATGCTGTTGTTTACCAAAGGATCACACATTTCAAATAAGAGAAATTGTGTTTGAAATATTACTACTTCAAAAAGGTTAATTTGACCCAGGCTGGTGTAGCTCAGTGGATTGAGCACGGGCCTGCAATCCAAACAACCATGGTTCGATTCCCAGACAGGGCACATGCCTGGGTTGCAGGCCAGTTCCTAGTAGGGGACGCATGAGAGGCAACAATACATTGATATTTCTCTCCCTCTCTCCCTCCCTTCCCCTCTAAAGATAAATAAATAAAGTCTTTAAAAAATAAAATTAAATTAAGAAACTAATTTAAAAAAATATTAATTCGGGGATGATGAAGGAATGCTAGACAAAGTGGTCAGGGAGGGAAATTGGATTCTCATCATCGGGGCAAGTTGCACCCTCAGGGTACCTTAGCTGTCTCATTTGTAAAATGAAGAGACGAAAACAGGTAAAATCTCCAGGGCAGAGAATTTCAACCTGGGTGCATATCAGAATCACCTGGGCGCTCTTCAAAGCCCAGATGTTCAGGTTGTACCCACGTCAACCAGGCTGGAATTTCTGCAGGCGAATGCCGGGCACCAGTATTTTGAAGCACTCCAGGTGACTCAGTGTGCGGCCAAGTTTGAAACAGTGGGCCAAGTTTTTCTCTAGTTCTGACACTGAATTTCTCTACCCTTCAATATTAATATATTTCTTGCCCTCAACAAAATCAGGAAGAGTGGAGGAATGAAGACTGGGCAGGCAGCTAGCGGGGTCTGTCCCAGGAAGTCTCAAAATTGACCTTCCAGGCTTCTGTCACAGGAAGGGATTGAAGGATACTCTCCACAATAACAAGGGAGCAAAGAAAAGTAGAGATGGGATCCAGAAGGTGTGGAACTTGGCTTAGGCAGGAGGTAAAGGGCATTTCCAAACTGATGGCCCTGAAAAGGGGTTAGGAGGCAACCAGTGTAGGCTGGAGCAGGAGCGTGAGGCTTCCAGGAATGAAGTCCTGGGAGAAGAAGGGAGTCGACAGGATTTCCCCAGCTTGTTTGTGTGAATTGAAGAGAGCTGTCAGACTCAGCCAGAATTTGGGGATCATAAGGTCCTGGGTGTATGTAAAAAACTAAGCAAAGATGGGAAAAGGCAGTTAACTCCAAAAAATTTTTTACAAGAAAGCATATAAAACCACGGTGTACTAATAGGTCAACTGTGAAGAGTATTTGCATATTTGCTTCATAAATCATAAATGTTAATTTTCCCAAAATTTTAATTAAAACTTTATTGGGAAGATGAGTGGGGAGGTGAAATGGGTGTGTTTGCTGGTTGGGGGGGCGGATACAAGAGCTGACTCTATAGTTTTCACAGGAGGAGGTAAACGGGTAGTACACCCCCAAAGAGGAAAAACAGTGGAACACTATTATTGCGAAATATTAAATAACTGAGAAAAACAGGGAATAGTGGTTGCCTGCAAGCAGGAATCAGATTAGGGTTTTGTTATGGTTTACTTGAAATTATGTACAGCGTTAAGGTCGGGGCGGGGCTGGCAGTGGGAAGGCAGGTGGGACCAGAAGGTGCAGATCTGCGCCGATGTCAGCTCCGGTTTGGTGTCTGGGCGCTGGCGGAGCCGTGCGCTGTGAAGAGGGTGCGGGGGAAGGACAGGTTTGCGGAGTGGTTCGTCCCACCTCCCCTGCTCCATCCTTGGGATGCGGAAGAGCTAGCTGTGAATTCCAAAGAGCATCCTGTTCTAGTGTCACTGCATCCAGACGTGACGCCTGAACGGGTCCGACGGGAAAAGGAATTCCTATCGAGGTTGCTTTTTATTTATTTGTTGGAGCCAGGAGAACAAACACCAGTTTCTCCAAAACTCAGGAATTTATAATATCAGCTGGGATCACAAAAGGACTCCCACAAGGTGTGGTGGGAGTTTTGAAACATGAGAGGAGTAGTGTCCCAAATATTTTTGATAATTTATCCTCATCACTTAAAAGAACAGCTACCATCTCTCAGTGTGTATTTATTTATATGTTGTATACAGAACCAAAAATGCTCTAGAACAACTAAAATGAACATTTTAAGAAGTGAGACAGTTGGAGATGTTGACATGAATTGCTAAATGCAGTGACTTCCTGATATCATTGACTTCGTAGTGTCACTAGTTAATGTGTTAAGGCACAGTATGTACCCTCAGGGTCAGGTTCATCACTTAACAGTAGTAGATTTAGCCTATAGTTTAAATAGGGTTTTTTTATAAGTCTGTCTTTTTTCCCCAACTTATTTTTCAGATCAGATTTGCTTTTCATCTTTTTTTAAAAAACTGGTCATGGTCAAGGAAGTTTGTTTTAAGAGAGTGTTAGCTTCCCTATTTTTCTTGATGTTAATTTAGGCTTACATTAATTTTGGGATGGGTCGAACTTTTTGCAATAATCTTTATGTACCTTGCCCATTTTTGTGAGGGTTAACAAAAGTGGATAGTGTACTGTATAGGAGTCCGCAACCTTTTTGGCACCAGGGACCGGTTTCATGGAAGACAGTTTTTCCACAGGTGGGAGTGGGAGGGGTTGGGAGGTGGGACAGGAGCAGGGAGCTCAGGTGGTAATAGGCCCACCGCTCACTTCCTGCTGGGTACCGGTCGGTGGCCCCAGTTGCAGGGAGGTGAGGACCCCTGCTCTAAAAAATGCTTACATGGGTTCACATAAACCCTAAGTTGTAGGGGTGTGCCAAAAACCAGTGAGGGAGCCGCCATCAGCCCCTACTTTAGGGACGTGCACTGTTCCCCCTGGGTGCCTTGTTTACCTCCGTGAGAAAGGCATCTGGCGTTCTGACCAAGCGAGAGCTTCTTATGTGTGATATGTAACAATTCATAAATTAAAATGTGCAAATCTTAACTTCTCTTTGCTAGGTTAATACAGTTAGCAGCTGCAATTCTTCTCATGAATCAGTGAATGGTCTTGCACACCCCCTGTGTGAACGCACCCCACTTTGAAGGCAACAGACAGTAGGAAACAAGCTTTCACATCTCTTTTTGAGGGTAAGGGTCATGCAAGCTTAAAAGCACCAGCAGCCTGGGCTAGTCAGCTGATTTGCTGAGCAGACCGTGCCCATGGGAGCAAGGTACCATCGTTGAAACTGGTGTGTGCATTTTTCTAGGGCAAAGAAAGACCAAGAACCTTCACAACTTCTCACAGGGGCTCATGACCCCAGTGAGGCTAAGAATTGCTGGCAACTGGTTTTGCTTTTTTAAAACCTCATTCTTCCAGAATCTTTTAGTCTCTGATTTGATAAAGCTAGAATTTCCCTTGGTCATGTGATAGCCTTAAAAGTAGCTGACATTACACAGTTCTGATTCTTTGGAGAAAGAGTAGGTTTTCTTAATGACCGATGGTAGCTTTGATGTGCTCTCCCTGAATTCTCACCTCAGTGCCAGGCTCAGGCTTCTTTGCCAAGTCCTGTTTACTTTTCCATTCAAGCACCTCTAGCTTTTATGTAGCCCACTGTGTGAGTGACTTTTCTTTCTATTCCAGATCTTGTTTTTATGCTTACAAATATTCTGCAAATATTTCTTCCTTTGATATTTGTATTAAACTCATACAAATCCAGGTCGTTCATTTTCTATAGTTTAGTGAAACAAATAATTCATAAGATTCATGATTGCCTTTATTTATTCCATGCAATTTCCATTGCAGGACTACCCAGCAATGGATGGGTGACCGTAATTTAGATCTTCATTGGTTTTTATTCCTTAAATGGTTTTATGGTTTAATCACTTTCACTCCCTGTCACCCCTGAGTTGTGTTACGAGTTAGCATCTCTCTGTCCTTTTCTAAACCTGATGGTGATTTTCATCACTTGTAGTGAAAGTTGTAGTATTACTCCTACTGACTTAATTATTTTTATTTTATTGAGAGAGGGGAAGGGAAGGAGAAAGAGAGGGAGAGAAGCATCAATGTGTGGTTGCCTCTCATGCGGCCCCAAATGGGGACCTGGCCTGCAACCCAGCTATGTGCCCTGACTGGGAATCAAACTGGTGGCCCTTTGGTTCATAGGCCTGTGCTCAATCCACAGTTATACTAGCCAGGGCTCCTGACTTAATTCTTGCTTATGAAGTGGTGATTGCAGCTCGAGTCTCCTGTACCAAACACCCAGCCTGGCCTGGGGCTCAGCATTCATGGGTATTGGATAAGTATGGGTCAAATGCAGAATGTTTTAATGTTATGATATTGTCCTGTCTGTCTGTCTCTCTTTTTTAGTAAATTTCCTTGTTTTCATCTTGCACTATTTTTTTTCACCATTGTATTTTTGTTATAGGAAGAAGATGTCTGATTGCATCTTTGTATGTTTAATACCCTTCATTTCCAGGGAACTAGGCCAAATCTACAAACTGGAAAGAGGGAGCAAGAAAGAACCTTCAGAAAAGAAAGATTAGAAAGCTTACACATTTACATTTTCCTTGAGATATTAGACTTTTTGAACCAAAACATCATTACTTTTTCTTCCAAACTTTAGATATTATTTCTAAACTTAAGTTAGACTTATTAAAAAACAGAAGCCTCGTGTTGTAACTTTATTATCCATATAAACTAACTTTTTTCTGTATACCTATTATTAGTTGATCACATTTGCCTAGCACATTCCTGTATTTCACCTAGTGGCTCCTATATGCCAAAGAGGAAAGTTTTCATGTTAGCTTTTTCAGTTTTTCTCCCCCCCCCCCACAGTGCTAGAAGTATTACAACTTCCCTATGAATACCTAAGTGAAAAACTTGCAGAAGGGTACAGTAGTGTAAATAATCTAACACAATCAATGGTCCGTGCTGTCAGAAACCTGGAGGTCTGTGTCGGAGGATGTTGCTCTCACGCACAGTTAGGATGCCACCTTCTTTTTGGAAAGCCGCCCTCAACGCTGCTCCTCAGGCGTCCCCGTAGCACCCACCGCTCCCTGTAGTGTGACTGTGAACCCTTCCCCTCAGCGTTAGGACTCTGTTTCCACGATACTTTCTACCCTTGCGATACAGCCTTCACTAAGTTACTTGCTAATTTGTGAACACGCACTCACAAGTCTATGTCTTGTACTGGACATGGAGCACCTGAAGCTCAGGAAATGTGTTCAGTTTTGTCCTGAGACCTAGCACAGTAGCCCCGCACAGTAAATGTTCATGGTAAAAGGTCAGGAGATCGAACCAAGAGGTAATTACAACAGGTGCAGGGCAAACACATTTAAAAAGGCTTCTCATTCTTTTGAAATGAGACTCATTATGGGAAATGATATTTCATTTCTGAAAGTTCTTTTGTTTTACCAAGTTAATCTCATAGTGGATATTTTTACCTCTGTTTGTCTTTCGATAAGGTAAGAGTGATTGTTTTCTAATCTGAGTCTGGTTCCATGTTCTTGGCCCTTGTTTCTAAGTTGACTATTTTATGTTACTTGGTTTTCTCATGTGTTTGGCTGTTTTACAGCTGGTAAATGTGTTCTGTAAGTGGTTTGTTAGAGCACCCCAAGTCGCAGGATGGACCTCTGGAGAGGTCCGTGTGTGTGCTGGGAGGCGGAGGGCTGTCCCAGCCTGGAGCCCCCTGAGCGAGGCGCATGGCATGATGTTCTTGGGCTCACCAGGCATGGGTCCCAGAGGCTGGGTTTTGGCCGTCATTTCTCAGGATGGGTCTACGTTTTTAATTTCCTTTTTGTTTCCTTTGATTTGAAGTTACTCTGGTCTTCTCTATAGTCTTCTACATTTGGGGGGCCAGGCAGTTTCAGTGAGTGCTGGTTGTTTTTCTGAGGAGTTAGCTCTTTGGGGCTTCTCCCTAAATTTGAGGAGGTCTCCTTTTATAACTTGGATGGACTTTGGGCCTTAAGTCTTGGCTCCTTTATTCTCCTGTCCTGGGGCCACAAACTGAAGCCTAAGTGTACGTGAATGGGCTCCAACTTCACCAGTTCCCCCAAGATTGGCTTGGTAGATCTTTGCTCTCTTTAAATTTTTAAGCATTCTTAGAAACATCTTTATTTCAAGTGTTCTTTTTTCAACTGAAATATATTTGCCTTATGACATTGTATAAATTTAAGATGTACAATGTGTTTATTTGATACACTTTTGTATTATAATACGATTGCCATTGTAGTGACAGTTAGCCCCTCTTTCATGTCCTGTCATTCTTTCTTTTCTGTGCTGAGAATAATTAAGGTCTAGTTGCTTAACAAATTTCACATTTATAATGTAGTGTTGTTGTCTGTATTCACTATACTGGGCGTTAGATCCCCAGGGCTTGTCAACTTTTAACTCTTCAGTATTCTACAGTTTGTCAATCAATTTTGACCAAAACTGCAAGGCAGACGAAAGCTTTATTTGGGGGCATTTTTTAGACATTGCAATCCAGGATACACAGATTTGGGCAGAAACCCAGCTGTGTTCTGAGGGGGAAGGAAGGGGAGAGAATTTATAAAGACAGAAAGGGGGAACTTCCAAAGGAGGTACACAAGTCACTTTGAAAGAGCTGTGACTGGTGCTCACAAGAGGACCCGTGATATGCTCTACGCAATTAATTTCTTGTGTCTGCTGTCAGGTGAAAATTTATTTCTTAATAGAGAATTCAGGGGATCAGCCTGTTCCAAGAACTATATCAGGAAGTAGCCATTTGGTTTTGGCCAAGTTCAAAAGTTCAACTTCCCATGAGGTGAGGTCACGAGCCCAACTTCCTGGCCTCCCAGCTCCTTTTTAGACTGTTCTCCCGACAGCAGCAACTCCATTTTGCTGTTTTTCTTACAAGCTACTTCCTCCACCTCTCCCCCAAAAGGTGCATTTTATCCAACATCCTTCTCTTTTCTCTTCCTTCCCTCTTCTTTCCCTCCCTTACTCCTTCTCTTCCTTCTTTCCTTCTCTCCCTTCCTTCCTCCCCTTGCATCAGGAAAATTCTAAATAACCTAGCCTACTAATTCTGTAAATAAGAGGTCTAAAAATCTGTCTAAAAATGGGAAATTATTAACAACTTCATATAAGTCTTAAAATAAGTCTTAGAATAGTTTTTCCCTCTGGACATCTTTTAAACTTATTAGTTAAGGTAGAGACTGTGGATAATAAGTCAGTATAAAGGTATGTCATTTAGACATTTCAGGTGAAAAGATTCCCAAGAATGACCCCCAACTATAAAAACTTCCCTAGAAATGAGTAGCCTGACTGATTGGTTGAACCAAATAGAATTTATTCATTAAATTTACCATCTAGGCACTCCTTGTTGTAAGAAACAAGAAACAGAACTCTAATGCAAACTGGCTTAAAAACCAACGAGTATTTTTAGCTCAAACTGAAAGTGTTGGGATGATGGCCTTAGATACCGCTGGACCCAGGGACTCAAACACTGGCATCAGGTCCAGTGTCTGTCCACTGTCTGTCCTCCTGTGTTAGCTTCACTCTCTGCCGCGCTCTCCCGAGATGGCAGGACGGCTTCCAGGACGTCAGACCCCCGGGCTGTGCCTCACGTCCATCTATGATCTCCACACTTGGTTGGTTATGTATCCAACAGTAAGAGTTAAGCATATATCCCCAACGTGTGTATGTTTAAAAATTAAATGCTACTACATGCAGCTGTTCTTCTGTATGTTATGGTATATTCCTTATTAATAGAGTTCAATTTTTTGTTTTGCACACCCCGCCTTGAGGACTACTTAATGGAAAGACCACATCTCTCCCACTGGTTATAGTCATAGTCCTGTGACCACATGTCACTGGCTTTTTTGGCCTCGCTTGAGTCACATGCCCACTTCTGAGGCCATAGCCTATGAGAGAATAAAAGCAAATTTGACTAATGTAAGGCAACACAGAAATCTGACTAGGCAGAAATACAGAGATGCTATTTTAACTTTTTAAAGATATTGACGTTTTAGGATCTTATAATCACTTATATGTTATCAATAAAGGGGAACATAATCCTTCCTTCTGTACAAAGTTATAGAGAAAGATTCTGTATTTCTATACAAACTTAATTTCATTAGTCTATACTATTTCATTAGTCTATACTGAATTTCTGTGATTTCACTCTCGAGTCCATGAAAGCACCCCATCTAGTTTTGTTAGGACGCCAGCGACAGGTGAGTGCTCTGTGTGAAAATGAGAAATGGACGAGTTTTGCAAAAAAGTTCCAATTGTATAATTTTTGAAAATGGCCATTTTGAACAAGATGAGTGGCTCTGTGGAAAGGCAAATAATAGAAGGGTCCTGAATGATTTTCACCTTCCTAGAGAGAACACAGGTTTACTGGTTGCGGGGAGAGTTTTGCTTGTGAGAGTGGGTTAAGCATGTGAATGCAAAGTATTATTTAGGAGCTTCCTGGTGAACGGGCTGTTCCTCGTACTTAAAAATTGATCTTTTGTGGCAGCAACGCGATGGCTCATCTTGATGCTGATGTGAAAGAAGAATGTCTGAGGGAAGACCTGAAGTTCTACTTCATGAATCCGTGTGAAAAATTCCGAGCCAGACACCAGATCCCATGGAAACTGGGTCTCCAGATTTTGAAGGTAGTCATGGTTACCACCCAGGTAATTTATGTTATGAGTTTGTTTGGGGTTTTTTGTTCCCTATACTCCAAGGTGAAACTGTTTTGATATGTCCTGCCACTGACTTTTGTTGTGGGAAGTCCACACTCAAATTCACAAAACTGTACAACTATGTTGACTTTGGAGGTTAGATGGTAGGTTGAAGTTCATTTGAGATGTGACCTTTTTTTTTTTTTTTTGTAAGGGATTATGCCTTGTTTCCACTCTTTTTTTTTTTTACTTTCATTTTTTTTTAAAGATTGTATTTATGTATCTTTAGAGACTGGTGAAGGGAGGGAGAAAGAGAGGTAGAAAAAACATCAATGTGTGGTTGCCTCTCACATGTCCTGGGACCTGGCTCACAACCCAGGCATGTGCCCTAACTGGGAATTGAACCAGTGACCCTTTGGTTTGCAGGCCAGCACTCAGTCCACATACCAGCTAGGGCTCCACATGTTCTTAAATCTAGAAAAATAGTCGATCTCTATTTCAGAGTGTGGGTTTCCATGTCTGAATGAGGCACATAGGCTGCTGAAGCCTGGTCAATAGAAGTGGTTTCTGTCCTGTTCCCGAAATCCCTCATCTTCACTCAAATTCATCCTATTTAAATACACTTTGAAATTCGCAATCTTGACTGTTTTGACTTTAAAAACTTACAGAATGCTAGGTTTCCCTTCTATCAGTGTCTGAGTGCTCTGAGGAATTGCTAACCCCTGGCACTCTAAGGAGCATGAAAGGCTATATAGAGACCTTTTGTTTAAGTCCATATTGTTGAGCCCTTACCTGCCAGGGCCCCAACAGCCATCTGCTCTGTCATCCAGTTTGGGGACCTGTGGTATGCAACCATTTTCAGGGAGGTGTCTCTCTAGATAGCTACATTGGAAACACATGCTCTTTTAAAAACAGGACTGATGTGAGGTTTTTGGCTCCACTGGCAAATAATCGTCCATTCAATGTAAAAGTGTTTGCAAGGATGTTATTTCTGGAACCCCCAAATAAATACCTTTCTAAAAACAGCTCTATATAGTTTTAGAAGCAAGAGGAGATTTCTGCCATAACTGAAGTTGCATCTTTATTCTACATTCATAAAGAGTCTTTTTATTATGTGACATGCTATACCAGCTCGCCAAGTTTGAGGGTAACCAAGTTACTTCAAAGAAAACAAGGTTGAGATGCAAGGCTATGGTTAAATGTATATGGCTAGCTTTTTTCTTCTTTTCTGTTTTTTTTCATTTTAATTCTTTGTTTTGAAGTTTTTATTTTGGTAACCTATAAAGTAGGCACATTGTTAGTATTACTTGAAAAAAAGGAGAAATAGTAATATCCCCTTTTGTTATTTGGTTAATTTTAATTGTTTCCCAATTTCTTCTCTTGCTAAACTAGCTTTCCTTTCAGTTTTTTGATCTGATAATGTTACTAAAATTCTATCTTATCAAGGCATAAAACATTATCACTATCCTTGAACTTGTCTTCTTTGTCCTGATATCTACTAAGTCTTGTGGGTTCTTCCTTCAAAACTGCATCTACTCATGTTTTGCCATACTCATTGTTTTCTTCCTAGTGCAGACTTTGATTTCATTAGTTAATTAAAAATATGTATGAAGCACCTTGTGCGCCATGCATTCTGTTGTTCATCCAGTTGTAGATATACTACTGCTTTGGGCAGCTAACCCAATGACTGGAATAGCGTTTACCATGTGCCAGGCACAGTAAGTGCTTTCTGTATGTTCGCTCAGTTTCATCCTTCCTGCAAATCTGTTAGGTAGGTCCAGTTATTACCCCCTTTCATGGATAAAGAAACTGGGCCAGAGAGAGTGAAGTAATTTGCTTACGAACAGTCAGTTAGTAAGTGGGAGAGCTGGAATTTGGGCCCCACCTGTCTAGATCTGGACTCCACACTTTTATTGATATAGGTCCTCAGAGCTTGCAGTCTAGTAATATAGAGAAGTTAATTAGGCTACTTCTAGTCTTCAGCTTATGCCTACCTTTGTTATCCACAGACAGACCAGTCTAGTCCATGTGACCGTTGGTTTAATTTTCTTAGCCTGCCTTCATGTGTTGGTCTCCTGCTCAGAAACTTCTGTAGGACCCCATTTCCCGCAGAAGAAACTCATGGCTCCGTAGCCCAGTGTTCATGGATGTCCGCAGCCCCCTTCCACTTGCCTTCACAACAAGTGTTCATCTATCATTTCATCCCTGAATCCTGACCAGGTGGCTCCACCCAGTGTTACCTACTCTGTTCCACCAAGTCCAGAGGGGTTCTTGTATCTCCCTCGTCTTGCAGGCACTATTTTTATTTAAAAAATATGTTTATTGATTTGAGAGAGAGAGAGAGAAACATCCATGTGAGAAACACCAATTGATTGTCTCCCATATGCACCTTGGCCAGGGGTCAAACCCACAACCCACTATGTGCCCTGACCGGGAACTGAACCCTCAACTTTTTGTGTACGAGATGATGCTCCAACCAAGGGTCCTGATGATGCTCGCTAAGTCACACCAGCCAGGGACTCATCTTGCAGGCACTATTTGAAGTCCATCTCCCCCACCAATTTTGCACATGACCACTCAGCACATGGTTTTCTTTCATACCCTAGTACCCCTGGTGCACCTCACTCATTTCACTTTTAATAAATTATTGCTTAGAATTGATCATTCACTTTGTGTGCAGGTGTACCCTGCTTCCCCTAACAAAATGCAGGAGAGTTATTAAACTTTTGTTCACCTGCAGGATCATGCTAATAAGGTTTGCTACTTGAGTGATATCTAATTGGAGCAGATTTCTTGAACACATTTTCTTTCTTTAAATCCCATTTCCCCCTCCTCTCCTTTTGCAGTCTCTCTCTTAGCACTCCACCCTCAACGCTAGTGGGATGGATGGCATTTTATCAGGGTCACTGAGAAGGAAACTTTTGTTAGACATTTCTACTTTCATTCTGCGGTACTTTATACTCTTGAGAGGGGTGTCTACATTCTTTCGCTAGTTCTACTATTTCCCTCCCATGTTCTTTGTACACCATTAAAGTAGTATCTTGTTTTTATCTAGTACAGAATATTTTCTTTTATGCTGATTGATTTCATACTCAGATCTTAAATTCACAATCTTTGCCAGCTCTACTTAACGGTGCAATTATTTTTCTGTCCTATATTCTCAGCAAACCTTAGGATCTAGTTAGTGGGGATAAGATGCATTTTTCTGTCAACTTCTTTTTTAAAAACCTTTTTGCCCAATCCTATCATCTCCTTACTCTTGTTCTGTGGGAAGTGTTTGGTTTTGCCACAGCAGGAAGGGGACTTCACAGTCTCCTCTTCATGGTTTTTCTCCTTCACTGAGAGCAGCTTTGAAAGTCCCAACCCTTACCTGATGCTAGGCTGGACATGTGGGTCTCGGCTTGTTCTGTGAACAGTAGAATGGAGGAACTGTCTTGTTCCTGATGCCAGATGGGCGTGGTTCCAAGCAGGATCACACCTCCAGTTCTCTCATTCCCAAAGGGGAGTTGATGAGCATTGAGTTTAAATAAGATGGTGCCTTAAAATACCGGCACATTGTGAGTCATATTCCTGGTCAAGTTATCCATCCCCCTTTAGACTGTGTATGTGTGTTTGTTTAGCTTCACTCGAGCATGGTGGGAACAGGCCTCCTAAAACTGCTTCTAGAGTTAAGTGGGCAGCATTTAAGTTTGAGAGGCAGTGTAAACAAGTGGCCAAGAGAATGAACAGGTGAGTCACACAGACCTGTTTGGGTCCTCACTCGGACACTTTCTTGCTGTCCCAACCTGTATACACTGTGTGACTTCAGTTTACACAAGCATAACATGAGAGTATATTCATCAGTGAATTCAGGGCTTGACCCTGACATTGTGGTGGACACTATTCCAGTTCCTGAATACGTATGAGTTGGGAAAAAAGAATAATATCCTGTTCTTGTGGTTCCCAATGTCATATATCCCTCATAGAGTGTTGGGGAATTAAATGAAAAACAGAAATTACAAATTTTAGGCACAGTGCCTGGCACTCAGGAGCTGAGAGTTGTTATTCCACACCACGCAGGGCCGATCTTGCCCGCATTGTACCCTGGTTTGGCATAGCGTAGGCACTCGACAAAGTTCATCCCCGTGTGTGTACCAGGTTTTTTCATGCGCATGTCAGTAGTTTGAACAATCCTTGAAGTGATCGCATGTGTTGGTTCTCTGGTTCCTTTCATAGCCTTCGAAACACAGCAGGACTTTTCTGCTGCCCTGACAGGCACTGTGGGCAAACATCACATTCTTGCAAAGACTTCAGCTTCTGTTGTTTGATTTCCAGCACATGTTGGATGATGTGGGACTTCTTATCTCCATACTTTTCTTAAAATAGCTGGGTTTTAGCAATGGCTCCATGCTCTGATGTGGTATTTGAGGAATGTGACCTCTCAAGGCTCAGGCACTAACCAGTGTCATCTATGAACATCCTAAAACAATCTTTGCAATTCTGGAAAGCTGGCACCTAATTCTTTTCTGCAATAAGAGCCTTAAAGACAAAATTTTCAACAGAAGGAAATAGCATAGCACAATAAAAATGACTTTGAAGTTAGGTTTGGCTTTTGTTCTACAACAGTTTGGAGATTTAGGATGGATTAATGAGGCTAAATCTCAGTTTCTACATTGAAAAAGTGGGGATACACAGTTGTAATAGTTTCATAGGGTTGTTATGTTAGTAACTGAGGGAATGCATGTAAAGCAGTTAGTGTAGCCCCTGCAGTAGAATGGTAGCTATTGTTATTCATTAGTTAGCCTTTTTAAAAAGTCAGACAAAACTTAAATTGGCTAAAAATTATATGCAAGCAGGTGAGAAAATGAAGTGGGGAGGTGGTGAAAGAGAGGCGGTCAGGGCTTGTTAGGGTTTGATTCTGTTCCATCACTGTGTGTGTGTGTGTGTGTGTGTGTGTGTGTGTGTGTGTGTGTGTAAGGGAGAGACAGAGAATGAGAGAGGGAGAGGGAGGGGCCCTGTGTTTGTGCAGGTGTGTGACAGTGTGTGTAAGTGTATGTACATGAGAATGTGTTAGGCAGTGTGTGTGTGACAGTGTGTGAGTGTAAGTGTGCATGTGAGAGAGTGATTGAGAAAGTCTAGCTGTGTGTGATTCCTGAGGGTTTGTTTGTTCTTTTTTTTTTGTAAACCTTTAGTGCTTGCTAATTTCCCCCACTTACTGGATTCCAAGAAAAAAACTGGGGGCGGAAGGGATACTTTTCACTCCGGATGGAGAGAGCCCGACCATGCTAGGATGCAGTGTGAGGGAGAATGAGTAGGAGTTTCACCCGCAGAAGGCGGATGACAATGAACGGTGTTAACATTGGAGAGGTAAAGCGGGGCCGGCTGTCCTTTCTGCTGCTCGGATGCCATAGATCTTGGAGAGGGATCTTGGAGGTGTAAGTCTTCCAGAAGAGTTCCCACAGAACCGGAGCACCTGAATTCCTTTGACAACTATCTGCTCTTAGCTGGAGTGAGTTTATGTAGGCCACTTTTCAAAAACATTCTTAAAAGCCACACGCAAAAGATAGTTGTGATTTTAAAAATAGTTCTACTTTCTGAATGTTAAGTCAGTACAACATGAATTATTGCTTTACTAATTACACCAATTTTTAAAACAATTAATTTGAAACCCAAGTATAAGAAAAGTGGATTCAGACTTAACTGATTTGGATTTCTTTTCTTTTTTCTTCTCCTTCATTAAAAGCCAGCAGGCCAGTTAGTCACTGAGAGTGATAATTTCTTCTAATTTTATGCTATGTAGAAATGCTCATTTAGCTTAATTAGCTTATTCTTCTTTGGGACTTATATTTTAACATTGATATAATTAGTAAAAACCAAAGCAGTGAGATTTTTCTTTCTGATGTTTATAGGTGAGAGCTGATGATGAGAAGGCATTTCATTAATTAATTAATTAATTAATTTTTAAAAGCCTCACTGGAGAGCATGCTTATGTATTTTAGAGAGGAGAAGTTAGGGAGGAAGAGAGGGAGAGAAACATTCACGTAAGAGAGAAACACCTATCATTTGCCTTTCGTACGTACTCTGATCGGGACCCAACCTGCAATCTAGGCTTGTGCCTTGACCAGGAATCAAACCCAGGACTGTTCAGTTTGTGGGATGATGCCCAACCAACTGAGCCATACCAACCAGGGCAAGAAGAAGGCATATAAATGGTAAAATTCATATATGTCTATTTGATTGTCTTTTCTAGCTTGTTCGTTTTGGTTTAAGTAACCAGCTCGTGGTTGCTTTCAAGGAAGAAAACACTGTCGCTTTTAAGTACTTGTTTTTGAAAGGATATTCTGGCGTAGACGAAGATAACTACAGTTGCAGTGTATACACTCAAGAGGATGCCTATGAGAGCATATTTTATGCTATTAATCAGGCAAGTTTTTTGTTGTGAATGACCTATATTTGAAGAATGTATTGACACTTGATCGTGTTTTCTTAGCCAAAAAAGAAAATTATGCATATATTAAAATATTCTAATTAAAACTTGCATAGTCTGCCAAGAACTATTTATTGTTATTTCTGTAGCTACATTTCCTCACAACAGATTTTGTATATTTAACATTTTTATTAAGAGTTACGCTTTTTGTTTATCCTTTCACACCCACTGCTTTTGAGAGATTACAATAACCATGGCCAGGCTCTTGGCCAGATCAAATAGCCAAGAGCAGATCTATAATTTCAAAAGGTTTGACGAATGAGAAATCAGATCTGAGATTCCAGGGTCACAACTTTGCTGTCTCAGCCTAAACAAGCCTAGCTGAATCTTGAGACTGTGGAGTAGGACATGATATACCTGAGTCTAGGCAGGTGTGGAGAAACCACATTGGTAGGCCCGAAGAAAGCATTTAGGGGAGAAAAATTGTTATTCTTATTCCTTCTGTAATTTTCATTCATTCATTCATCCAATTCAATAAATATTTGGGTACGTAGTATGTGCCGGATACTTTTCCAAACACTGGGAATACACCCTGAAGAAAGGACAAAATCCTGTTGTTGTAGAACTTAATTCTAGAGGGGAGAGCCAGACAAATGAAAAGAAGTGAAATGTACAGTATTAAGTGAAAACACCACCAAAAAAATACACTGATAATAAAAACTGAGCCTATTGCTTAGAGCAGTAAGGGAGGCGCTGTTTTGACTGTTCTCAGTTGTGCCTTGGGTGAAGGGGGCCAAGTCCAGACTTGGATTCTGAAGTCCGATTTAAGGAGCAGGGGCTGTCTTTCAATGCGTGGGAGCTTGACAGAAATCGGGTGCAGATGGTGGTATAACAGCTGAGGGTTGGTGGACGTAGCCAGGTGCGGGCTGGGGGTGGTTTTCAAAGAGTCTTAGAGTTACCAGACTAAGTCTTCCAACTGTTTAAATGATATTTTGGGTGTTCCTGAAATAAACAATATAGTTATTTGCAACTTTGCTGTTTCTGGGCAAATGTTTCCTGGACTAACAAAGTCAAATTAGTGGAGATGGGGTCCAGTAAAGCCCTGTCAATGCAGAGAGGCCACTGGTGAAGTCACGCTAATCCAAGTGTTAGTGAAAGCTGGGGGCTGCAGAAGGTGTGGGCATGGGTGGTGTGTCAGAAAGTGGTAACTGCTGGGTGGCAGTGTGGGTGGGGGAGGGGGGGCCTGGAGGGGCCTGGTGGTGCCTGAGCGCTGGTGATGGCTGTGTGTGGTTCCCCTGCACAGTGAGCGGGGGCCTCACGGACCTGAGGCAACAACCCTGGCAGATAGAAAGCCTGGGATCTGGGCAGAGGGAACAGCCAAGGCTACAAGCAGGAGTGTGCCCGGGGAGCTCCAGGAACTGCCAGGAGGCCGGTGCGGCTACAGGAAGTGGAGGTGGAGCCACGGGCCGGAAGTCTGCCAAGGGGTCAGAGAGGTGGGCAGGACCTGAGCTCTGGCTTGGAGCGAGGTGGGAGGTCTGTCCACATGGTCACTTGAGTTTTGACTTCTGAGAGGCGGTATGTTTCTGCCCAAGGGAGGAAACTGCCTTCTGGTATTTTTACACTGGGGAGTTCTGTTGAGTGATATGATACAAACAGTAAAAAAGAGTTAAAGGATATTTTATATGCTGTAACTACTGGTGAAATTCTTGGAAGCTCCTAACTGTTTTTGTTTAACTATTTTTAATAGTACCATCGTCTAAAGAACATATCCCTGGGGACCCTGAGCTATGGAGAAAATGAAGAAAACAGAATTGGCCTAAAAGTCTGTAAGCAGCACTACAAGACAGGGACCATGTTTCCTTCTAACGAGACACTGAATATTGACAGCAACATTGAAGCAGGTGATGGGTCATTTTATTACATGCCTATTTCTTCTTCTGTGGTAAGAGCAAAAATGCCCTCATGTGCTGGCAGATGAACAACTCTGTGTGTTTGTGACTACTAACCTATTTGAAGCTGTCATGGCAAAGGATTTGCCTACAAAGGATTTGGCTCAGGAAAATACAGGGCTATGGTAGTAGGACCCGGGAATCTGCAGATCTTTTAGGTGCAGCTCAAGGCTGTTAGTTTGGGGGTAGATGCCCAGATGTTTCCTGTTTGTTTTGCTTTGTCCCTTTGTTACTGAACAGGGCACCTGGCCCTGAGCGGGTCTGCCCAGGGGCCGCTGTTGTATGTGGGTTCTTGACTTTGTGTGGAAAAGATTTCACCATGAGTCCATGTGACTGTGAGGGTACATTTATCGAAGCTGGGACAGTGAAACTAGGAAGGGCTTAGCACAGAAGAAGTGACAGGAGAGCCCAGGCTGGGCTGCCTCAGCTCACTGGGAAGTCAGAGAAAAGGGGTCTTGGGGACAGTTCAGGAGGTCAACCTGGGACAAGCTGCCCCTGTCCACTGCTCCCCTGACTGCTGACTGTACCTCTCAGGGTCCCTTAGAGGTTAGGAGATGCCCTGCCTTTGGGGAAAGAAGAGAGAGAAAGGGGATGGTGTGGCTGCTCCCCTGAGGGAGAGGGTGTGCACTGGGTCCTTTGTCCTGAGGCCTTTATCTCTTGCAGGAGGGCATCTTAGGGCAGGTCTTAGGGGAGGGTTTCAGCTGAACAGTCATCTGTTCTCTAGGTGCGCCCTCAGGGTCATGGTCTCCCCTGATTGGTCAGTGAGAGGGCAGGGGCTCTTCAGTCATCGCAGTTGGTTCTGGTGCCTGGATGTGATCTCTAGAGAGGAAAGGCCAGAGGAGGAGAGGTTACCTTGGGGGTGAGGTCCTTATTTTTCCAGTTTTGCCCCTTGCCAAGAACTGGGGGCCCTTCCCCTGGTGACCATCTGCACCTGGCTGTAAATTGCTCCCCCACTGTGTTCAGCCATCTTTCTCAGTTTCCCTATTCCACTCACCAAGGAGTTTTCCTAGCTTCCTGCTATCCTGTCTCGCCTCTTCCATGAAAGGACAATTAGACTTTTTGGGAAAAAATGAGTCTGTATTTATTAAATGGATAATGTGTGTTAAAATGCTTTGTATTCTTGTTTTTATTATTTGCAAAATATATTAATGCTCTTCAAAGGCAAGTTGTGACTAGTAGCTTATTTCTTCTTTTAGGATATTGCTTGGCAGAAAGCTAACATCTAAACAAGCGGAATTGTTTTGTGCTGTTCTGATTTCAGTTTAAAAGACGGCCTTATGTAAATGCAAAGTGTTCAACTTGAGGCTCTGGGAGTTCCGTCTTTTGCTCAGCAAACCTCTGGTGCACACCTACCATTCCCAAAGCACTGGCTGTTTCTGTAGTCATGTGTGGCATGACTGACAGCCAGTGACAGACCACACAGACCACGGTGGTGTCGGCAGATTACAATGGAGCTGAAAAATTCCTGTGGCCTAGTGATGTCATAGTGCAGTGCATTACACAGATGCCATTGTTACAATTGCCTACAATATTTAGTACATTAACACGACACAGGTTTGTATGTAGCCTAGAAACTGGGGTGACAATTTGTCACCCCAAAATATGTCTATCTGGCATAAGGATTATTTTAGGCTGGTTAATTTGAGAAACAGCAAACATGGAAGAAGCTCTGAAAACCAAGTAGAAGATCCTCTTTGTAAAAGACACCCCATTTGTAAGAGTGTCTCCCTGGCTGAGCCAGCAAGAACGGGTTGACCTTATCTCTATAGGCTCCTGTTTTCTGTGCTTTCCCTGGTCACCTCCCTTAGCTGATTCTCCCCACCCCAACATCTTTTGTCTTCAGCTGAAGATGGTATTTAAGGTGTTGGCTTCAGTTTTCCTGGGTCTCTGTATACAGCAGGTGTACATGTTGTTACCCTTTTGTTTTTCTTGTCAGTCTGTGTCTTATTCCAGGGATGTCTCCGCCAAGAAGTGGAAGGGCAGAGGGAAAACTGTTTCCCTCTCCTGCAGAGCGGTGAGCGGTACCTCAGAGCCTTGGTGTGTGGGGGGCTGTGCCATCCCGGTTTGCCCACCTGGGTTTGTGTAAGCGCACTCTGTGATGTCACACAATGATGAAATCGCCTCACACATCTCTCGGAATGTGACCCTGTGATAATGTGTGTGCAATGTACTGGGGTGGCAAAGATTCGTCAGTCACAGCTTCTCAGATAGATAACAGTTTGGGAGTAGGGATGCTAGTAGCAGTTTAAATGTAGAGTGGTTTCATGCAAATAAAAGCATCATACCATTCGTTTGGCCATAAGAAACTGTGATCTGATTTTAAGATGTCTTGGCAATACAATAGGTCAATTAGCAGAAGCTGTTCTACTTCATGAATCTGCATTATCTTTCCTATGAAGAGAATCATCCTTCACTGGGCTAAATGCAGAGATCTGCCTGTGTGCCCGCTCGCTCTGCAGGTTAATACTTAGTTACATGACCGTGCACTTTGAGTTCAGGGTTTCCTTGAATTCGTGCTGTGGGCCATCTCTGTAGTCCTGCCTCTGGACTTGTGGCTTTGCTGTTCAGCCTTACCTGTGGGACTGTTATAAATCCTGTTTACAAATTAAAAATATATTTAAATAGTTATTATTCTAATATAGTGTTTCATTTTCTCTTTTAGCACAAAACATTATGACCATTTCATTATTCTTCCAGCATTAAAAAAAAAACATATGTAGTCTTCCCTCCATTGGTCTCTAGAGAGTTGCTATTTCATTTACTGGAGTATTCTGTTCTGTGAATGAGATCTGTGGGAATGATGAGTCTGCTACTCTAGTACTAGTTTGTTCTGTTAGAGGTTTGATGTTTTGGCTAGGGCTTTGCCATTCTTTTAACGTCTCAGTTCTTAGTCTTTGCTACACCAGGTTCCTGCTGTCCTTGTTAGCAACGACTCTAGTATAAGGTCAGCCAGACTTTAGAGCAGGGGTGTCAAACTCAGTTTCACTGGGGGCCACAGCAGCCTCGTGGTTGCCTTCAAAGGGCTGAATGTCATTTTAGGACTGTATACATGTAACTACTCCTTAACTAGGGGCGAGGAGTTTGACGCTGCTGCCGGGTATAAACAGGTGCCGGGCCATGTAAAACAAGGTGGAGGGCTGGATTTGGCCCACAGGCCTTGTGTCTGCCACCTGTGCTGTAGAGAGTTCTGCATGGGTATTGGACAGTGTTTTTCTATGGTTACAATGCAGAACTCAACTAACCAAATAAGCTTGTATAAGGCTAATTTTACATGTAGTGTAAAATTAACTAGTAAATGTCATATTTCTCTAAATCTAAGATGTCATCAATTTTTTAAAAGACTAATCGGTTTTAGAGATGTTTAAAAGTGAAAAAATAAACATAATGAATAAAATACAAGAGAAAAAAGACCTAGAACAGTATTTAGCACATGGATTTTGAACAGGTTACTTCCTTCAGAATAGAGTGATTTTAATTTACTTTAATTTAAATGTTTTTTTGGTTTTCTTTGTTTACTTCACCTTAGAATACGAATGTTAGAGGAACAGTCAGTTGGCCTTCATTTTGCATTGAGGAATCTGGTGCTCAGTCTGGCTGGGTGACTAAGTCAAGGTCACTGTAATGACTTAGTGATGGCAGGTCTGTGCCCCTCCAAGCCCAGCAACCTGGGCATCACTTGGTTGCTTGTGACAAACAGAGAATCTCAGGCCCCACTGTAGTGCTGTTGAGTCCAGATTTGCATCTTAACAAGATCCCTACATGATTCATGTGTACGTTAAACTTTGGAAGCACTGGTTCACCACTCTCCAGTGAGGGTGTTTGACCTGGCACAGACCTCTCCTTTACTGACCCCCCCCACCCCGGTCCATCTCCACCTGCCTCAGTGCCTCTAGTATCCAGGTTAGAGACCTCTGTCCGTCAGTGCCACTCCCTTACAAGGCTGCTGTCTCCCTTCTCATCTGGGCCTTCTCATCCAGCATGAGGCTGCTCCATCCGTACCTGTGCCCTAAGGCTCCAGCAGCTGATGCTGCCAGGGGAAGCTCGCCAGAGCAGAACATGCTCATCTTGCCGCCACGTCTCCAAAGCTCCTGGCACAGCGTCCCTATGTTATAGAACAAACAGATAAACAAACGAACAACAGAGGGGAGGGGAGGCTGCATAGCTTCTGAGAAGTCTTGCTGCTCCTTTCCTCTCACCCAGACTTACATCTCTGAGCTGAATTCTTCCAAGCTTTAAATTCTTGTATTTGATTGGCTACTTGACAGCCCCACTGTGGCTCTAACAGGGATTTCAAGCATGTTCATCCAAAGCACAGCATTTCAAGCCTCCCCCATTCCCTGCCCCTGGCCCAGCATGTGTTGTAGTCTCCCATTTCAGAAAACGATGCCAGTGTTTTCCTACCATGCTAGAATAATGCCATCACTCAAGCCCCAGACTTGATCTTCATCTCCATCGTCATTGCTATAGTCCAAACCAGCATCATCTCTTCTTTAGACTGTTCTCCCTGTTTCACGTTTTGCCTCTTCTCTCCCCTGCCCTGTCCCACAACAATCAGAAAAATATGTAAATCGAGTCATATCAGTCCCTGGTTTAAATAACATGAGTGGCTTCCCGTTTCATTTGGAATGAAACTCATGAGTCCCTATAGGAGCTGTCCACCCACCTGCCTCTCCAAAGCCCCTCATTCCCATCCCCTTTCCCCTGTCCTAACATCCTTTTTTGGTGAACAAGCCAAGCTCTTTCTTGCCTGGGAGATTTAGTGCTTGCTTTTGTGCTACCCAGAGCACCCCCACCTCTGGGCCAGATTTATACGCAGCTGTTTCTCCTTCCTCCCACAGTTGTCCATTGACATGTCCCCAGTACCTCAGCGCCCTTCCCCAGCCACTCCTCCCGGTTATTCTCCATCATTTTGCTTTGTCTTTGCAGTTCTTCTCACACTGTGAAATCATCTTGTGTGTATTTTTCACTCTTGGTTTATCTTCTCCACTAGAACGTGAGCTCCTCACAGAAGTTATCTGTCTTATTCACTGCCTTACCTTCAGTGCCTTGCACGGTGGTTGATGCATAAAGGCTTTCAGCAAATATTTATTGAGTAAATGAATGATTTGGGTAGGCAACCTGGGTCTTTTGACGTTCTTTTGAAATAGATACTCACAGATCGCCTCATCCATCTACTGGTGAAGCGCTCAGGCTCGGGAACTGAACACATGGATTTCAATGCTGGTTTGCCTCCAGCTAGCTGTGTGCCCTTGAGGAAGTCTCTGGGCCTCTCTGTTTTTTAGTTTGCCCATCTGTAAAATTGCAGCAATAGTACCTATCTTACAAGGTTGCTTTGGGGATTACACAGGATGATGCATTAAATGAGAGAACATATAAAACCCCTAGCACAGTGCCTGATATATTTTTTGCTATTGTTATCATCATCAGTCTTTGCCTGTAGAGATCGAGTTTCTTTTGACTAACTGCCCTTACCATATTCATCAAGATCTAGTCAAGAACACCAGTGTTACACTGGTTCTTGACATCAACTATTTGCTAAACACAGGGAGACACTTCCCAGCCCTGACACCTACTTTTCTTAAATATTGTGCCTGTTGAGTTGTTCACTCAGCTCATGGCTTTGTTTTTGGCCCAGGAAACATAATTTTTCACAAAATGTGTGTATCCTGTATATCAGGACATGTTCTGGGTGTCAGCTGCGTGCTAGGCAATCAGTTAACCACCCAGCAGAGTGTGCTCTTGCTTGCAAAGATCTTATCCTCTAGTGGAGGGGATAGATGAACAAATAAAGAATTGCATTTGTGGGAGAAGACTCTTAAAGAATTGGCCGTTGAGTCTAGCAAGATTCTGGAGCACCTCCTGAGAACCAGGCGAGGGCGCTCCCTGGAGGATAAAGGCAGTGGGGTGGGCTGTGCAGCTGCCCTGCCTGTGAGGGTCCCGTGGCCCCGAAAGGCTCCTGCCAGCTCCAGACCTGCCAGGCTGTGGGGCTGGCCAGTCACGAGATGGATTTTTACATGAGGCTCTTGGAATCATTCTTTTATCGTTCAGAGGTTACAGTTTGTTTTTATTTGAATACAACCTAAGTTCCTTTCCTTTCTCTGTATTTTTTCTTTTGAAAAAGTTTCAGACAACACAGAAAAGTTGTAAAACAGCACAAAGATTTCCTTGTATACCTTTCATCTAGATTTCCCAAATGGTAACATCTTACCATGTTGGCTTTCTCTCTCTTCCTATGTTTAAATATTCCTCCTGCAATGTATAAGAACAAGAGGGTGACCCGTTACCTGTAAATGTTGTCGCCTTACCTGTAAACACTCCAGTGTGCATGTCTCAAGAATGGCCTCGTGCATAAGCACTGTGCAGTGCTCCTAGGGGCAAATAAATGTTGGTACAATATTGTCATCTAAAACCCTACTCACATTTCATCAATTGTCCTAATATTCTCTTTGGCAAAAGAAAGCCCCCCTCTCCCTGCAACCTCCTTGGTCCAGGATCACATATTGTTGTGCCTCTTTAGTCTCCTTTAGTCAGGAGCAAAATCGTTCCTTGGTTTGTTGTTGGGATTTTTTGTTTGTTTTTATTTTTATGACCTTGACATTTTAAAGAGTGAAATGTCCCCCACTTTGGGTTTTTCTGTTTTTTGGTTTTTTTTTGTGACTGGATTGGGGGTGTGCCTTTTGGTGGGAAAACCACACAAGCAGTCCACGATTTCAGGAGGTATACGATGCCTCTGCGTCTCATTACTGGCGATGTTAACTGCGATCACTTGGGCAGGGCACTGCTACCCGCCAGCCTCTCCACTGTGAAGCACCTGGTCTTCCTGGTGTGATCCATAAGTATTCTGTGGGGAGATGCTTTGGAAGTGTGCTGCCCTCATTACGCTTCAGCCCTCTGGGTTTCGCATCTGATTCCTGCTTGAAACAGTGTTGTTCTTCGTTGGCCCAGACTGCCTTCTCTTGGACCTCCAGGCCTTCTCCAAGAACCCTCCGGGCTGGAGGAACTCATCATTCTTCAGACTGGAGTTTTATAGGTAAATAAGATTTTAAGTTTCATTTCCCAGGAGACAGGGAGGAGGAAAGGAGAGTAGACGGTAAGATTCTGACATTTTACACCTTGTATTATTTTTCCTTCAGGCTCTTGCAAGTTGAAATCTCCTTTCACCTCAAAGGCATCGACCTGCAGACGATTCTGTCCCGAGAGTTACCAGACTGTTATGACTTTCAGAATACGGCAAGTGTCTATTTTACTGAGCCGCTTTTTTTTAATCATTTTTCTCTCCTCCTTCTGTAGATGTGGAGTGGAAAACACACCAGCCTATGCATGTGCTAGATGTAGTTGTGTTTTAAACCCATTGCTGATCCAGTGATGATTACTCCTGAAAATGAAGCAAGCCCTTTCTAAGTTTTCAAAAACTAAATTTCTCAGTTGAAAAGATAAGTTTTCAAAACTGACTTTGACCTTTTACTCTTCTAATACATTTTTTAAAAGTTTATGATGATTGTTTTCAGTGTCCATCATGTTTTTCCCACTTTCAGAGGAAGGTCTTCACAAACATAGCAAATGCCTTCAAACCTGCAGGCAGGAACGGCCCCCTCGTTCTGAAGGCGGAAGGCCGTTCCGCAAAGGACCAGTTGTTGCCTTTTTCATTTCAGGAGGAGGCGTGTGCAATAGAAGAGACCGTTCACTTTTGTGGGGAGAGTAACCTGTCTTCTCACTTTCGTGAAATTTCATACCCTTCCTTCCTTCCCTCTTTTCTTCCCTCCTTCATGTTTATGGAAGAGCAAAATGGATGCTGAGCTGAAAGTTGTATATAATTGTCTTAGCAACTCAGAAGAGTGCTTTATGCAACAGTCAGTAAATGCTAACGAACCCCTACTGTGCACCAGACATTGCCATGCTCTGGAGGTGCACTGGCAGCTTACAGCTTAGTGGAAGAGGTAGACAGAAAAGCAAGTGAACAAAGAAATAAAAGTGATGATTACTTGTGACTGGTGGTAAGGAAGAATGTCTCTGGCAGAGAAGACCATGATTCACTGCCCTGGAGTGACCTACATATTACAAAACACATTGAAAAATTTAAAAAAAAATCACAGGCAAAGACCTTGAGAGCTGAAAGCGTAGCTGATCTATGATTAAATCCGCAAGCATTGGAGCATCTCTGGACACAAGCCACACTCTGTGTAATCCAAGAATCTCACTATGACCAAACCAGAGCTTCAAGAATTCAGCCTGCAAGCCTCCTTTCTATACCTATGGGCTATATGACTGAACCTCCACTAAGCCTGGCACTCAAGGCCTCATTTTCCCCAAGGAAAATACCTAAAATACTTCCCTCAAGGTCTAAAATACTCAGCATATTTCACTCACAAATTTTAAGTGATAGAAATGTAATGCGGAAGATTGGGGATATTTAGAAATCTTAATTCAACCGGCAGCATTGGAGTAATCTTTGCCATTTCTGAAAGCATTATATGTAGCACTTGAGGCAAACAGAAAAATAATCTCCAACCTAATAAAAATCTAGAATTTCATACCCAAAGGGCTAAGTGGAAGCAAGTGCTTTTAAATTCCATTCTGTGTAAACAGTGAGGTCACTGTGATCTCTTGTCAAAGACCGGCGAATCCCATGTTTGTTCCTGGGACTGGTTGGCTGTTTTGCTTTGGCATTTCTCTGAATCTGCCTGTGTATTTAGTAGAACTTAATACGTTCAGTGTGTGGACTGTATTTTTTCATAAATAAAAATGGCGAAGGATTCATGTGATGAGGACGTTTTCATCAATACAATTTTTGGAGTAGATTCTGTTTGGATGCCATTGAAATTTTAAGCAGCGTCCGTCTAGCAATCACACTTTCTGCTCTCTGTACATTTGTGTCTCCAGATCACCTTCGACAACAAAGCTCACAGCGGCAAAATCAAAATCTATTTTGACAGCAATGCTAACATTGAAGAATGTAAAGACTTAACCATATCTGGATCTGGTGAGTATGTTATATGCTTGCCCATTGTGGATTTGGATGATTTTTAGTGTTTTATTTTAGGATTCAGGTGTTTAGATGGTTCGTTTGGGTGGTGATAGGAAGAAAGGACTCCAGAAAACCACATCTTGAGCATTAGATTCTTTAAAGCATCTCCAAAAGCTTTGTGTCTTTGTTTAGTTCAGCGAATATTGATTGGGCCCCTCTTAGGAGAGGCAGCCTGCCCAGTGGTCAGGGGCAGAGCCTTGGCAGCCAGACTGCCCGGGTTTGGGTCTTGGTTCTGTTTACTGTGCCTGTGAACTTGGACGAATTAGGGAACCTCTCTGTCTCATTATTTTTCTCTTCAAAATGAGGGCAATAACAGTACTTACTTCCCAGTAGGTTGTATATCAAATGAGTTAGAATGTAAAGCAAAGCACTGGGAACAAGATTTGGCACTTAGCCCTAGCAGGGTGGCTCAGTTGGTTGGAGCACTGCCCTGTCCACCAACAGGGCGTGGGCTCGATGCCCAGTCAGGGCACATAAGGGAGGCAGCCAGTCTATGTTTCTCTCTCACATCTCTCTCTTTCTTTCCGTCCTCCCTTCCTCTCTCTAAAATCAAGAAAAACAATAAAGTTGGTATGTAGTCATTGCTAGGCATTCTGGAAAAGAAAGAAAACGCCTTTGTCAGGGCATTAGACATGCTTATCAAATCTCTAATGTGTTGCGGATGGCATTAAGTGTTAGAAATACAAAAAGGCATGAAGGTGCAGAAAGCAAAGGTCAATTCGGACTGGGGCAGAGTGAGAAGTAAAACCTAGCAGTGGTCCTTGAAGAAGGTGTGCGTTGATCTGAGCCCTGGACAGTGGGGAGAGATCGGGACTTCAGAGCCCAGAGAACAGCCTGTACAAGCACCAGGTCGCTTACTCAGTCACGACTCAGAAAACACCCCTTGATCCACAGTTTAAGTGGAACTACACATACACACAGCCTATTCTCCTGGAGGGTTTGGGGTGATGTTATGATGGATGGTCAGTATTTATTAATTTATAAGTTTTGTTTAACTGGACTTGCCTTTGACCAGGTTATCAGGACAAAATTAAATGTAAGATACCTGTGGTTCCTAACTAGGTTAGATCACTTTAAAACTAGATTCAGGTTGTAGCCTGTTGCTTCAGTTCTATGCCCTGATGATTTTGAAGTTTTGGTTTCGAAGTTCTAGTAACTGACTTAAACCACTCATTAGAATATGGTTTTGGTTTCTGTTAAAAAAAAATGGTCACTATTCCTCAGCAGACACACTCTTCCACAAAAACGCGCAGATCAGATGCATATTTTTCAAGTCCATGTATGGGTTGCAGCTATTTTAAGCAAAAGAAGCTAACTTTCATCGTATGTGAGCCATGGTTTGGAATAGTCACTATGATCGAATGACTCAGTCAGTCAAACATATTGGCAGCACATGGTTTCCTTCCCTCCCACAGGACCCTTATATTCAGAAGAAAGGAGGTCTGAGCTTTAGCTTTTTCTTGTCTGGGAAGCTCTGTATCTGTCCTTCAGTTCTAAACAATAGCTTTGCTGGTAGAGTAATCTTGGTTGTAGGTCCTTGCTTTTTATCACTTTGAATGTTTTTTGTTAATCCCTCTGGTTTAATCCCTACAGAAGTTTCTGTTGAGAAATTAGCTAATAGTCTTAGAACTCTCTTTATCTCGTCAGGTGAGGTGGCTCAGTTGGTTAGAGCACAGTCCCGTACACCAAAAGGTTGTGGGTTCAATCCCCAGTTGGGGCATTTATGAGAGCCAACCGATGGCTGTTTCTCTCTCGCACTGATCTCTCTCTCCCATCCCCTCATTCCTCCCTCTCTGAAATCAATAATAAAAAACTATGCTTAAGCCCTGGCTGGTGTAGCTCAGTGGATTGAGTGCAGGCCTGAAAACCAAAGGGTCGCCAGTTCAATTCCCAGTCAGGGCACGTGCCTGGGTTGCAGGCCAGGTCCCCAGTAGGGGGTATGTGAGAGGAAACCATGCATTGATGTTTCTTTCCCTCTCTTTCTCCTCCCTTCCCCTCTCTCTGAAGATAAATAAATAAAATCTTTATTTAAAAAAACTGCTTAGCCCTGGCTGGTATAGCTCAGTGGATTGAGCATGGGTCTTCGAACCAGAGGATCACGGTTCGATTCCCGGTCAGGGCACATGCTTGGGTTGCGGGCCAGTTCCCAGCAGGGGACGCATGAGAGGCAACCATACATTGATATTTCTCTCCTTCTCTTCCTCTCTAAAGATAAATAAATTTTAAAAAAGCCATTAAAAAACTGTGCTTAGATGAAGATTTAAAAAAAGATTCTCTTTTTGTCTTTAACCTTCTGCATTTTAATTGTGATGTGTCTTGAAGTGGGCCTCTTTGGGTCCATCTGATTTGGAATTCTCTGCACATTTCCTTCACTAGGTTAGAGAAGTTTTCTGTCATTATTTTTTCAAATAGGTTTTTTTAAAGATTTTATTTATTTATTTTTAGAGAGAGGAGTAGAGAGGGAGAAAGAAACATCATGTGGTTGCCTCTTGAGCACCACCTACTGGGGACGTGGCCTGCAACCCAGGCATGTGCCCTAACTGGCAATAGAACCTGCAACCCTTTGGTTTGCAGGCCCGCGCTCAATCCACTGAGCTACACCAGCCAGGGCTTTAAATGGGTTTTAAATTTCATACTTTCTTCTCATTCCAGCACCCCCATGATGCAAATGTTGGTATGCTTGAAATTGCCCCAGAGGCTCCTTATACTACCCTCTTTTTTTTAGATTTTGCTTTTCTTCTTGCTCTTCTGATTGGGTATTTTTTTTTGCTTCCTTATATTCCAAATAGCAGATTTGATTCTTGGCTTCATTTACTCTGCTGTTGATTCCCTGTAAATTATTGTTCATTTCAGTTAGTGTATCCTTCATTTCTGACTGGTTCTTTTTTTATCACCACCAAACCAGTATTACATGAAATGTTAAAGGGTTTCTTTTTGCTGTTCTTGAATAACAACAACAACGAGGAGGAGGAGGAGGAAGGAGGAAGAAAGAAGGAAGAAGAAAGAAGAAAGAAGAAGAAGAAAAAGAAGAAGGAGAAGAAGTAGGAAAAAAGATTTAAAAAATGAACAATAAAATGGCAATAAATCCATACCTAGCAACAAATGAGTAAAAAAAAAGATAAATGAGCAAGCAGAACAGAGACAGACTCATAGACTGAGAGAATATTCTGATGGTTGCCGGAGGGGAGGGATGGGAGAAAAAGGTGAAGGGATTGAGAAGCACAGATTGGCAGTTACAGAGCAGTCGTGGGGATGTGAAGTGCAGCAATGGGAATACAATCACTATTCTAATAACTATATATTGTGTCAAATGGGAATAAGATTTCTCAGAACTTAGTAAGTTGTATAATGTCAAATCACTGGGGTGTATGCCTGAAACTGATATAATATGTATGTCAACTGTAATTTAAAAAAAATAAAATGATTTAAAGAAGTTTAAAAAAGAAGAAAGGAGGTCTGGCTCCCCCCTGTGGCCAGTGAGGAGAGACACTGATATTTTTGCAGGCCTCCAGACCTGTGCCGGAAGAAACCAGATTCTGTCACTAGGGAAACGCGAATTTAAAATAAAATGATGTGAAACCCTAAAAAGCAGAAGTTTGGAAACTAGCTTAGGAAATGGAGCCTCCCCCATCCCCTGCTACAGGCCGGTGGATTGATTGCCTGGACTGGGGAAGTGGAGAGACAGGAAGTGGGATGAAGACAAGGAAAACGTCTGGTGGGAACCTTGCACTACTTCCAAAATGTTCTGAGTTCATTCACATTCATATACCTACCCCTGAGGCCTCTCTCTGCCTCTCATCCTTGCCTCTGTTACCTCGAGGCAGAAAAAGGAGGGAACGTCCATTTTCACATACAAACCAAATGTTTCTTTCTAATACTCATTCCCGAGAGTGCCGCTAACCTTCCCTTTAACTTGATTTTATGAATGTAGCAATTTGGGAATGAGAGGCTGGAGGAGGTATTGGTGGACAGGACTCCCCACCGATGGGTGTCGTGATGGGTGGCCCAGGGAAAAGGAGTTAAGTGTGGGCAGCCCCGGGTGAGAGCCACGCAGGTGGGCAGGGGTGGTGTGTGTAGGACGTCTCGGGGCCTCTGGAAGGACTGGGCAGGGTGAAGGGCTTCCCTAGCCAGCCTGGCTGAGGCATCTCTCTGGACTAGTGTGTTACAAACCCAGGTTTGGGAAAGGTCCTCATAGGGGTAACAGAGCTCCAATAGAGTCAGAAAGCAATTACAACGCTCATAAAGTACCTTTTGTAGCACACCAAACTCGTCTTCTCCATAGATAAAATGAAAAGAATACTATACTGGTTTCTCTTTCTAGGAGGGATGGTGTATCTCTCTAGATCTGGGCCTCAGTTTTCCCACTGCAGGCAGTCTTTGAGATTTGTTCTAGTTATATGTTAGAAAGGAAGGTACTAGGTGCTGTCCTTGTGTTTTACAAGATCGTCCGTCCCATTTGCCCAAGAACTGCCTCTATTCCCCCTGCCTCATTCCATGGTCCAGAAAGAGAAAAAAACAAACAGACTGGAAGTGGCCTTGGATTGGGGTTGGGTTAGGTTGCTTCCTTACCTACCCATAGGTGCTGTCTCGAGGTAACTTGTACAAACTTCTGAAGTATAAAATGAAGGGTAAGTGGCAGTGGTGCGTTCTAGGCATGGTTCTAACAGGCCTAGCCCTGGATGTTTTACCCGGCTCCCTGACAGCCGTGAGGTAGTTGCTTCCCCATTTTGTAGCCGAGGCATCTGAGGCTCAGCAAGGATGAAGGATCTGCACAGTGAAGTGCATTTATTCACTGAGGTCCGTTTATCGTTGGGCTGTGGTCGTAACCCACTGGGTGAGCAGCTTCATCTCAGACACTCATGCGGCTGTTGCTCATGCCCTTGTTTTTAATAAGTGCGGACACTCTGCTCTTTCCCTTAACCACCTCCTCTGCAGGGATGTCACTCAGGAGCACTCTGCCTTCAGACTCCTCAGAAGGTTCCCTGTCCCCAGTCCCGTTGCCTTCTCAGCCCTTTCTCCATCTCTTTCCTGAGCTCATTTCCTCTTCTAATTCTTAAACATTCCTGCCTGCCTCCCCCCAGTGCCTGTGTCTCTCTGCAGTCTCTCTGAGTGGCTGTGCCCACACCCATGGCTTTAGCTGCCCCCGAGTCATCCTCTCCTGTCGTGAACGTCCAGACTGAGCTCAGTTTACTGAAGACAGAGAGCCAGGAGTCATGCCCGGTTGGCCCTTCCTCCTTATTCCCTGGGCCCCACTGGAGACTGTGTTGCCTCTCTCTCCTCGGTCTCTTGCCACTTTCCTGTGCCTTCTCTGCCTCTGACTGAGCTCAGACCTTCACAAGTTCTGACGCAGATTATTCAGTGCTCTTCTCATGTTCTGCTGGAGTCTCTGCACTTATTCATAAGCATATTGAAGCATTATGCTAAGCAAAGTCACTGTAATGTTGAAAAATACTTATGGTCCCTGCCTCCCAGAGCCAGTCATTTGGAGGGGAAGATGAGCATTGAATGATTCCATAGTAACTATGGAAAATGTGTGTTGTTATTTACCAGGGGCTGTTTCTTGCGCTTTCCTATATGAACTTATTTAATCCTCACAACAGCCCTATGACTTAGGTATTTTTTTATTATACCCATTTTTTGGATGAGGGAACTGAGGCACTTTCTCCAAAGCTACTCAGCTTCTGAGTGCAAAGCTAAGAATCAGACCCAGGTTTTCAGGTTCCAGAGGCCAAGTTCTTTCTCATTTTACACTGTCTCTGTTCCTTGCTGTGCTGTTTTGAAGACATAATTACAAGTTCAGTGGTCGTCAAGCAAAGGAGAGTTAAAAGGAGCTATCGGTGTGTACACTTATGGTGAATGGTTTGAAAGAGTAGGGGCAAGGCTCATAAACATGGGCATCTCAGGAATTTCATTTGGAGAGGAAGATATTCAACCTGAAACCTAAGGCTGAAAAAGAATAACCTAAACATGTGTTATGGAGGGGATGCTGTTCCGGCAGAAGGATCAGCATGTGCAAAGTCTCTGAGGCAAGAGAGAAAACCCAGCGGGAGCAGGGAAGGAAGAAGACCAGTGTGGCCTCAGGGTAGAGAAGGTAGGGGAAGAGAAGCAGTTGCCAGGTGATGAGACTGCAGGCAGGGAGCAGGGGGCCAAGCAGGCGAGAACCATGGCTGAGATTTGGGACAGCACCATGAGGTCTTAGAGGAGCTAAGGTTACACTTTTATCTTCTTCTAGTATGTTCCCCAGACTACTGTGTTCCAAGACATAAATCTGATTACTACTCTCCTTTTTACTACCATTCCGAGAGGTTATTTTTTCTGTGCACAGAGAGAGCTTACTGAAGGGCACTCTTTGCTGGGGAAGTGCGCAGTAAGGTCACAAAGCTGAAATGCAGAGTCTGAGTTGGCAGTATTTTCAGTTGTTTTTTTCCCTCATTAATGGAAATCATGATGTTTGTGCTTCTGTGTGAAAGAATTCAGAGTATGTCAGTAGTTTTGCCTCTTTTGAGTGGAGCTCAAATGGACTACCTTCTGTTGAACTCTACAGTGAATATTTACAAATGCATTTGGTATATATATTGAGTTTATGTCTTTATGTGTATAATTCTTAACATCAGGTGGTATTTTACCTTATTTGTAGACTTCTGAGTGAATGCTTTGTGATTTGTTTCTGCTGTTTAAGAATTTATCACTTGAACTTCTTTTTTGACTGCCATCTTGTTCAGAAATTATTCCCAGGTAAGGTGTGTTTGACTTTTGAATTCTGTGTTTGTTCCTCAGTTCAGAAGAATACTCAGTATGTACTGGCATTTGATGCGTTTGTCATTGTGATTTGCTTGGCTTCTCTGATTCTGTGCACAAGATCCATCTTCCTTGCTCTAAGTTTACGCAAGGTAAGTTTGTGTTCGAATTTTCTCCCTCCCCTCTTGGCCACCGCCCCTCCCCCCCATGTATCTGAACAGTGGACCCTGATGTTGGTTCATCCTGCACTTTCTGGGGCCCTTGACTAAATGAGCTCCTTTCAGTGGTGTCCCCTGGAAGGCATTCATCAGCCTGAGGTGCGTAGGGTGAGCAAAAGCTCTCACCTCACGTCAGGTGGGGTCCGATAATTATCCTGTTAAAACTGAGCTGATAAGCACAGGTACACAATGGTGAATTCTCAGGCTTTTGACTGTTTCTAGAATAAGCGAGACCCTTTGGAATTCAGGCATGATCTGAAGAACAGAATAATAGCCCATGTGGGTTTCGTCTTTTGTCTTCAAATCAGAGTTCATTTTGACAGGGAGGCAGGATAAATGGGTTATAATGAAGCATAAAATACTCTATTCAATTTTTTAATAGTTTCAAAATTCTCCCCTGAGTTTCATTTTACCTTTTTACTCTCAGCGCTCTTGTGCCTATATGGATAACCCAGCTCCCCACACACGTACCCTGGTCTGTGGCATGTGTGGAAATGCAGACAGGGGCCAGGTGCAGGAAGTCGTCTGAATACTGTTTGTGGAGCAAGAAAACAGCCTGCGTCCTATCTTTCTCATTCTTGACCTTGGTCAACTTATTTTGTAAATATCCATGTCTGTTACTGCCCCGCCCCACAATGTAAGTGCCCGGATACTCTGATCCCAGGTCAGGGTCCTGGTTCTGCCGGAGCAGGGTGGGGTGGGCGCACTGGGAGCACAGGCCGTGGAGCTGGACCACCTCCCGGTCTCCGATCCTGGCTTTACCTCTCCGTGCCTCAGTTCTCTGCTCTGCAAGGTCGGGCTAACGATGCCTAGTTCATAGGCTGCTCTCAGGTTGAATGAGCTGATAACACGGAAAATATTTGAGATGTACTGGGTTAGCTCTTACAGGAATCTGTTGAAGTGAGCGCGTAGCCTGCAATGGTTGAGTTCCCTCGGGAGGCACTTGAACGCCCACGTCTGGCTGGGGGGTTAGAGGGGAGAAAGTGGGCCGTCATCTCCAGCCTCGAAGAGGATCTAGCGAACAGGAAAAGGTGATGCTGTATCATTTCACAGGCCAGAGCCTGTGCTGCACCGGTCTTCTCCTTCCAGAGGGCACCGAGGTTTGTAAGAAATGCTTTTTAAAATTGTCTGCTGCAGAGATTTGTAAATTTCTTCCTGGAGAAGTACAAGCGGCATGTGTGTAGCGCTGACAAGTGGGAGTTCGTCAACGGGTGGTACATCCTGGTGATTATCAGCGACCTAATGACAGTGATTGGATCCATCCTGAAAATGGAAATTCAAGTCAAGGTGAGGGGCAGCCCATTTTAAATCTGTTTTTGTTCCTCTCCTCTTGGGTGACATCATGTCGTTCAAGATACAGAAGCCTTGTGGAGACTAGCTTGATTCTCATCTTTTCTTTCTTATACCCCTACATTTGAAGCCTGACCTGACACCTCATGGAGGGACAATAAGAAAGCTGATGATCTGTGAAAGGTGATATTTCTGAGACTATCCCCAGGAATCTTGGGAGCATCTTGAGAATAGGGAGAAGATTGGTTGTTTGGATGGGTTTCATTTATTTTTTAAGTCACAGAAGGAATAGCTGGCCCATGAACCAGCCGCGTTAAGAGCCAGTGGTGACCGTCCCTGCCCAGCAGGTGCTCTGACAGAGGGGGGTGAGGGCAGGAATATCGGGGTACCTAGGACAAGCCTGACACCAGGTGTAACTCCGTTGATTTGATCTTATGACGAAGTCTTGACTCCTCCCTCCCAGCTGTTCTCTGCTCCACGCTCTGCTATCAGTGGGGAAATCTTACCAACTTCACCACCTGACACAAATGGCCCTCCCTCTCATCCATTCCGACCACCTCTGGCTTCCTTCAGGCCAATTTTCTCTCCAGTCCAGATTGTTACAGCCAGTTCCTCATTGCTTGTCTCCTTAGGCCTTGCATTTCTCAGATCTGTCCACACAGCTGTCAGAGGAATGTTTCTGGAAGTGTCTGTGTTGCTGTTATAGTCCTTTCTCACGGGAGCCCCTTTGGGTGAAGTGGCCTTCGGGTCCTCAACATGTAGCTCTGCCGCCCTCTCCTGCCCTGGACCTCACTGACCCTCACTGACCCAGCGATGCTGTGCCTGGAGGAGATCTTTCTGGCCTCCAGCATCGGGCCTGGTTCAGCCTTTGGTCCTTCACCTGCAGTGCTGTCCCCTAGCCTACCCTGCAGGCCCAGCTCTGCCCTGGGTCACGCCCATGCTGTGCTCTCTATTATCCTCAAGTTAAAAAAAAACCAAAAACCCTTCCTATCAGCCACAGAGAGGCAGGCTGTCTGTTCTTTTCCAGTGAACTTGAAGTGAGATTAATAAACAGAGTAGAATATTTCACTCATATCTCTATGTTCCATTCCTTAGAACCTCACAAATTATGACCTGTGCAGCATTTTGCTTGGAACATCCACACTTCTCGTCTGGGTTGGAGTCATCAGATACCTGGGTTACTTCCAAAAATATAATGTAAGGATGTGGCCCGGGGCAGTGCCGCTGGGGTTGCGATTCATTTCTCCCTTGGGTACCGTCGCTCCTTCTCCGTGCCCCCTGTCTGCCAATGTGTTTTCAGGTGCTCATCTTGACGATGCAAGCCTCACTGCCGAAAGTCCTTCGCTTCTGCGCCTGCGCTGGGATGATTTACCTGGGCTACACCTTCTGTGGCTGGATTGTCTTAGGCCCATATCACAATAAGGTATGTAGTGCCGATTCTTCCTTTTGCAAATTAGGCACTTGAGAACCCCCCAAAATTGGGTTCCCCGCACTTCACCTCCTTCTTACTTTCCTCCAGAACATTCCCTTGAATGCAGGAAGCCCACATCATTGCAATGGTGTTCCTTCCCTTTTCCTTTTTAGCGTCTTGAGGCTACTGTGAGAGACTAGAGAGCACATTTCAGAGCTGTCTGGGCCTGGCTCACGGGTCACGTGATGTAGTAGACTGCTCTGCCTGATTTTAGGAATTGTGTCTCTACCCCTTGTGGCTAAGGGCAAGAGATGACCTTTGGAATGCCAGCCACAGGAGACAAAGCCTGTCTCTGGTAGCAAACGCTGCCTCAGTTCCTCTCCCTGCCCCCAGAGCTTGGTCGGAAGTCAATGACGGGTAAGACCCCTCACAGCGGGGGGCAACCTAAGCCAGACTCGATCACCTGGGAGGCCTTCATGAAAGGACTCTGGGGGCTGCAACAGAGAGCAATGGACTCTCACCCCCCAGCTTTGACAAAGCCCGAGTCCCCATGTTCTCTGGGAGAAGCACTTCCTGGCTGTAATCCCCTTAAGCCTGAACACCTGATGGAGAGAGGTGCAGCTCCTTGCCTGGCCAAGGGTGGGGGGGGGGGATCTGGCATCACAAAGACTTGCTG
The DNA here is from genome assembly GCF_021234435.1 of Artibeus jamaicensis. NCBI lineage: Eukaryota > Metazoa > Chordata > Mammalia > Chiroptera > Phyllostomidae > Artibeus > Artibeus jamaicensis. Next base: position 30,390,017 of record NW_026522025.1, on the reverse strand, counting down.
ATTAACCTGTGAAATCTGCTCTGCTAAGAGTGCTTTTATTCATATGATAATGGTCAGAGAGGAAATGAGTATGTCTCCCAAAGTTTCTGCAACTCTCTTCATGACAGACACTGACTCTGAAGCCCTCAGATCTCTTTGAAATGTTATCTACTGTTTGATCCTTGCCGCCCTGTATTCCTGTGTATTACAGCCCAATAAAAGGCTATGGAAGAGGGCGCTCAGGGCCTTTTTCTCCTCGGAGAAACTGGCAGCTGCTGGCCTCTTTTTCCCCAGAGAACCTGGCCACAGCCCACTCCTCCATCTCCAAACAGATCTCATCTAGTCTTGGCCATATTTACTTATTCACACGTGTCCGTGGCACCGGGGGGACCTCGTGAAAGTAGTTGCTCCCACAACATATCCACCCAGCCGACCATCAGATAACAGATGTTTGGATGTGAGATCACTATAAGATGAAAGTAGAATGGGGAAAATTACTGTGACATCTAAGTTAAAGTATTAGGGTTTTGATCCAAATTAATCGAGGAGAATGAAGGTGGACAGAGAGGGCCCACAAGGGACCGTATTAGGTGTGTGAGTAAAACGATAACACGCCCTGTCTCCGCAGTGGCTTTGACGACAACACACCTCTGTGCCTTATTAAAGATCAACATCTGAATTTTAAATTGCGCTGGGCTTCAGTCAGCATCATAATCTCAGGGACATCCAAGTTGTGCTCTTATTTCCTTGTCTTAAAGTAGTAACTTGGATTGGTAGAGGCGTCAGGAAATGAAATTAGGTAGGCCCCGTTTTCAAACTAAAAAGTCAAAGGAGTTATTACATCTGATGGTTTCCCTTCCACGGGCCTCTGCAGTTGGAACCACGAGAACGACGACAAAAATAGCAGCGGCCCACACCGTGTGCTTGCATGTCGGGCACTGTGCACGGCCTTCTCGTTCCTTTAGTCTCCGCACAAGCCCAGGCTCTGTCATCTTGGCTTAGTTGCTGCGCAAGAAAATAAAAGGTAACATTCAGAGGAGCAAGCTGCAGCTTGCGTAACAGCGCAGCCTGAAGTTTTGACCTTGATTTCTGCTTTAAACAAACTATGTGATTGAATCTGGTTTATAAATTTACAAAACCTGAGCAATCCACACAGTTTAAGCTTTCTGTGTCGTTCTACTTAAATATGTGCTTGTAATCTGGCACACTCACAGGCTCTCTCCTCTGCAAGGGTTGCGTTTCATATATCCAAAGAGAATTATTGTTTTCCTGGTTGAGAAACTGTATAATCAACAACACGACAGTCTCTGGGTTAATAGTAAATCTGGATAATGTCATCGCTGTTCCAACTTCATGCCACTGCTTTAGAGGTGACTTATGAGTAAAAACTGTTCTTTGATAAGATCTCTCTGATCCAGAGAACTTACTGTCTTAGTGCCCAGGAAAATTTACATTTTTCTTCTTTACTCGCTTTGTTCTGTGGATGCTTCTCCAATTTTTGGTCACTAGAGGGCAGTGTTGCACTATGTGAAGTAAATACCAAGTTAACAGATTTTTGGCTTTTACTGACTGCCTACAAGGCCTTACTGACAAGCGGTCCTGTCTCCTTTGCCCTTCATCTCCCCTGCCCCATCATTATTCTGGAAGATGCTCAGATAATGTTGCTTGAATTGTATTAATATAGCTATCATTCTTGAGTGCTCTATGCCATGTTAACTCTCTAGTAGCCCTGTGGGGAAATACTATCTTTTTACAGAAAATGGGGATCTTAACATGTTAGATAATTTTACTGAGGCTACACAGATAGTAACTGGCAGAGACAGGATGCACGCCCGGGTCCAATCCAGAAGCTTCGACCTATACCCAGTAGGGCATTGCTTGGTATTATCTATAACAGACTATTACAAAACAGCATTTGGTCTGGCCAAAGAATAGATCAACTGTGAGAGGATTTCTTTCAGCCTGTGTCAGGGTTACCTTGTGGGAAATGACCTGATTTGCTTTGTGAGTCCGACTGCATTTCCATATGTTCAATTCTGTCCTCCTTTCAAAAGATTCGGGTGAGATGGGGATGCCCTGGGCCAGCACCGTCTGGTAAGCACAACGAGAGCTGCAAATGAGAGCCCCATGTGTGCTTTAAAATTTTCTGGTAGCCACATTAAAATAATTTTTAAAAAAATAAACAGATAAAATTGATTTAAATTATATATTTTATTTAACCCAATATATCCAAAATATTATTTCAGCGTGTACTTAACAGAAAACAGTGAGATGTTTTACCCCCACCCTTTTTTTGATACTAAATCTTCAAAATCCAGGGTGCGCTTTGTCCTGACCACCCGTCCAGTGCTCTGCAGTCATCGTGTGGCTGGTGGTTCCCGTTCTGCACGTGGCACCGCTCGCCTTGTGTCTCTCACTTGACGTCAGCCTTCCGTTCCTCCCGGAGCAGCAGCGGGGATAAGGGCTGTGTCCAGGGCTGCGAGCGGGTCCGTTGATGGCTCTGCCTCCCAGCTCTACCCAGGCCGACACACTGGGGAAAGGCGTCATCCAGTTAGTGCAGTGAGTGGACTGGTCAGTGGAAGGAGCAAACCTTCAGTCCGACTCGGGGCTTCTGTGCTTCCCTTCTCTGTATTGCTGCTGCTTTGACTCTGAAGTTAGAGATGTTTCCTGCCCCCGGCATGGCTCCCGCACCCCACCCCCCAAATGAGCTCAAACTGTCAGAACTTTCAGGTTCTGCCAGCCAGTGTCTGTTGCATCGGAAGGTCTTCGGTAGTTCCTGAAGCCTTCAAAGGCTGGGCACCACAGCGAGCATTTTCTAGGATCTAGAATCGTAGCAAGCTTCAGGTGTAGAAGCTAACTCTTTCTTTAAACAAGCCAATCACTCTGAAGGGGAGGCGTCAGGAAAGCTAGTTTTATACTGCCGTGCGATGGGGGGCAGGACCCACATTTCAGCCTCCCGTGTTCCTAGTGGACATTGGATTTCAACGGTCCAGCTGGAAGGAGGAAAACATAAAAGAAGTGTCCGGCCGATGTTGATTCCAGCACTAATGGACCTTGGCACAGAGCCCTTTCAAGAGGTCTGGGCTCAGAGGGCTAGAGACTGTTGAGATTTAATAATTCAAGATGAAAGTTTGGAAGAACATTACTCTAATGTGCCTTTTACGTTTCCAGAGGATTTTTTCGCTGTGAGGAATAAATGGTAGTCTTGCATTGTCTCCATTTTACAAGGGAGGAGACCGAGGTATTGAAACATTGCCGGACTTTGCTGATGCCGTGAGTAACGTTTGGCAGAACCTGCATCACATCTTCCTCCCCCCAGGGCCTCTCATTTAGCCCAGCACCCCTCTTATTCCGAAGAACTCTAGCCAGTGAAAACATTTAACCTAAATGTGGCTCTTATAGCCAATTTTTATGTCATTCTCTGACATAAGCCATTGCACGGTATGTTTTCATTCAAATAAAAGTTTTTTCTGGCTTGATTTCAAAATATCATTTGTGAAACCAATGCTTGGGTTCTCACTGTGGTCACGGCAGAACCTGTGGGTGGGGGAGCCCTTTATGGGAAAACCTTTACTGTTCACTAAATGTTGGCCGAGCACTGAGCACTGTCAGTTATTCCAGGCTGAGTTCCTGAAGGGCAGTGACTGTGGTGTATTGTGGTTCGCATTCCCCACGCCCAGCGTGGTGCACAGGGCCTGGTAGGGATTCAACACGTCATTTGCATGGACAAGAAGCAGAGAGACAGCATTCCCTGCCTCCCAGGGGCTTACCAGCTCTTAAGAACCAAGGCAACTCCCTGTAAAAGCAGTTCTGCTGGAGTGGCCGCACCTGAGGGCCTATTTCTCCTCCTCTTGGGTGTTTCGAATGCTCCCTTCTGCTGTGGAGTTTGGTCAGGGAAACTGGCTGGTTCGCAGCCACTTGTACAAAACGACAGGGTGTATACCAGTCGCTTCCCTCACCGAGTCTCTGTTTTCACTTTTTGGTGAGTTAGAATAAATGTCACTGGCAGAGAGGAGAGAGCCGTATAGTGACTGTGAGTGACATTAGTGCTGGGACAGGCACTGTGTCCAGCCCGACACTAAGTCACCGCACTGGAAGCAAAGGCGTGAAGTTGGTGTGTGCCGACCAACCAGTCATTCTCGGTTCTGGAGCCTGAAGTGTGGACTGTTAGGGGTTCTTGAGACGAAAGGAAGGAACTGGCCAGGTTCCAAAAGAAGCTGAGAAATAGAAGTATTAGTGGTGTTGTTAGGGTTGTAACTGACGCCCACAGAAACCAACTTTAACTTCGTTGTCTGGAGGCTAGTGGTGGGGATGCAAAATACTTACTCTGAGAACTTCCTGTCTTACTGTTAAATAATTTGCATATTGCACTTTGCTCAACTGGATGTTCCCTCCAGGTCTCTGTGGAGAGCGGCTTCAGAGCTGCTGCTGGGGCAGCAAAGGCCTGGGCATGGGGTTAAATTTGTGTCCGCCGCCCTGGTTACAGACTTTACCCTGCATGTCCAGGCGTGGAGGAGGGAGGGCCGGACATGGTGCTGGCCCATCCAGCTGGGGTGTGGAGAGGTGGGTTCAAAACCAGTTTGAAGACCAACCAGCAGTTTACATGTGGTTCTTACTGAGACAGCGAAGGGACTGGAGCTGCCAAGGCAACCGGTCTTGAGGTACTACTTTGAAATAGCCTTTTGACACTGGCTGCTGTTGGACACAGAGGAAGAAGCTGTCAGATGAAGAGAATAAACCCCATGAGGCAAAGACAGAGAAGTGGGTCTGGTGTTGTGGGGGGAGAAAAGCCCAGGGCAGTAGTGACCACGGAGAGATGGAAAGAGGCCGCCCACGCAGGGGAGGGCCTGTGCTTTGCATCCAGACGGTGTATATTCCTGTGCAAGAGAAAGGATCAGAAGGTCGTATTCGGCAAAGTTGAGGTTTTACTGCAGCCTGGGCTGGAGGGCGGAGAGGTTGGCGTGAAGAAGGCGTCCCTGGAGGTTTCTGTAATGATCCAGATAAAAGTGTTGACTTAAGAGTGGAGGAGAAAGACTGGGTCAGAGAAACACAGGAGCAGCAGCCCTGAGCAGGTTGAACGGGGGCGAGATCAATCAACTCAACACATAGTTTGAAGTCCCTGCTTATTTTGGAGTAAATGTTTTTTGGGTAGGAGACTGAGATCACCGACAGGAATAGGGAGATTTGGAAGGAAAGCCCAGTTCTGGGCTAGTGTGGTGGGAGGTCTTATTTGTTTCTTGTGAAGTAATAGCACGACTTCCAAGTAGACATGTTCCATTCACCTGAGACCTGGCTGTCCCCAAAGCCACACAGACTTACAGGACATACAGTCCCCACCGCTAAGGGCAGTATTTGTTTCAAAACTCTGCAGTAACTTGCTCTCTCTGTGTTCCTGAAAACCATGCTATCTTCTGCATTAGGTCATTATTGTCCCTTAGAAGCTTTACTCTAATACTAACCCTCTGGCCCTAGGATGTTTGCTTATTAAGTACCTGCTGTTTGTCTTCAGTCGATGTGGCGGGAGCTGGTGGTCAGCCACCTAAGCGAGGATGCTGGCCGCAGGATCCATTGGTGTTCACACCAGCTTGGAACCCCAGGTGTATGCTTCCAGCTACCTCAGACCAGCACGTCTGCCTGGCCCATCAAATTTGTCTTGTCTAAGTTGAGTCCATTCAGAGGCCTTTGCCCTCGTCCCCTCCCAGACTTATTTCCTCCTTTTCCAGCTTCACTTGCGCTCCTTACGATCCTGGGCTCCTGTACCCCTCCCTCCCAGCTTCCCTGCTCTGGGCTTTTCTCATGGTAGGGGATCTTCCACGTGCTGTGGGTGCCCTTTAGGGATACATCAGATCACTCCTCTGGCTGCAATTTCCTACTGCTTCCCAGGCCTGGCCTGCAATAGTTTCAAGTATGTAGAAGACCAAACGAGGCCCTTGGCAGTGTGGCACAGACGTGCCTCTGCAGACACTGAGGCTCAGCACCGCACTTCCCCCATTGTCACTGAGCGAATCCTCCCCTCTCTCCTCTCACCGGGGAGCTCAGCCTTCAGGCCCTGGGTCTGAGGGGCGCCTTCCTAGTACATCCCACACAGGCTCTCCCACGGGGCACTGTACTGTATCTCGGTGGTGGCCGGTCCTCTGTCAGTGTGGGAGCCCTAGGAGGCACCGGGCAGGTCAGTCATCCTTTACTTCCAGTCACCGACAGCCTTCAGTTTTTAATGTGCTGACGTTACCCAGGCCCGTGGTTGGAAAGGCTACAGTGAAACCATTCGTGTAGCAAAATTTTCCTGAGCCTATGCTGTGTCTCAGGCCTGTCCACCTTGGCTGATGGTAGGATACAGTTGCTACAGTTCTTTCAGAAAGCAGTTTGTTGGGCAGATTGTAGCCTTAAAAATGTGAATTGCTTAGACCCCAAAATGGAAAAAAAGTGTTAGCTTGGAAATGTTCGTTATGTTGTTCTTTATAATGATAAACATTATTGGGACATCCAGTGACAGGAAATAGTTAAACTTGACATGTCTAAGGGTGGTCTGTTATATAACAAATGCTCGGTGTGCATAAGATGTTGTTAAGTGGGAAAAGATCAAGATCCAACATTGTTAGATGATATGACTACATATATATATAAAACACATGGGGAAACCGAGGGAAATGTCAAGAGACTGCGTGTGCAAAGGAGTTTTGAATGAAGCTTCCCCACCTGCAGCATTCTTGCTGTCTTCAAATGACTGTCCCTCACAATGATGGTGACTGCAGCTTCAACAAAACAGCCCGCTGGACACTTCTCTGCTGTTTTGGGTGATATATCTTAGAAGCTAATTTTGGTTTCCCCCTTTCAGTTTGTAGGTCTGAATACTGTTTCCGAGTGTCTGTTCTCTCTGGTCAACGGTGATGATATGTTTGCAACCTTTGCTCAGATCCAGCAGAAGAGCATCTTCGTGTGGCTGTTCAGTCGCCTGTATTTATATTCCTTCATCAGCCTTTTCATATATATGATCCTCAGCCTCTTCATTGCTCTTATTACAGATTCTTATGACACCATTAAGGTAAGTAATTATCACTTATTTCCTGCCAAGAAAATTGTAAATTCTGTACATATTGGAACATTGGAACTACTTGTTTTTTGTCTTTTTTTTTTAAATGAAAACACTACATTTTACTTAAATTTTGAGGTTTTATAGAAAAGAAACTTGTTGAATGTTGGAGGTTGATTTTTAATGTGCATTTAGGACATTGTCCCCATCACCCAGGTTGGTGGGGAGGGTTGGGGGGAAGGAGAGAGACGGTGGGTGAGGGCGGGCTGAATTTGGTGAATCTGGTAGCTGGGCTGTTGGTCCTGGCACAGACAGGCATGTCCGTCTGTCCTAGAACTTCGGTTTGGAGAGGTAGGTTTCAGTGGTAAGGGGTGACCGCCACCTGACAACTGTACAGATCCCGGAACAGCTCTGCACTGGCTGACACAGCCATTTGCGTGGTGCTTGTTGCCTTCAAATTATGGAAGCTGAGGCTCTGGTGGCTGTTCAGCTTCCTGTCTTCCTAAGCTGCCTGATGGGGTTCTGCGTCCTTTCCGGCTACGTCCACTGGACCGGGTGGTAGCTTGACGGAAGCTCTGCTGTTAGCAGCAGACAGCTGTGCTTCGACAGTCCTGTCTCAGGACCAGCGTCAGAGCAACCAGGGCAGTGTACTGTGGCAGCGTCTGGGGCGTTGTCCTCCTGAACTTCTCAGACTGACTCAGAAGGAGCCCATCCATTGGAAGTGCTCCGGAGCACAGTTGTTTGTGTGCGTGGGGAGATCAGTTTTCACGTGGGAATGGTGGTTGGCTCTAACAGTAGCACCGGGCACATAGAGAGAATTGCCACTCACTTCTGCCGCATGGTCCCTGTCTCTGACGTGACAGCGTCCCTGTGCGTGGGTCAAGCCTCAGTTATGTGGTGGACGGCCTCACTTAGCCTGAGGGGAGGGGGTCTCAGAGTCTTGGTGTCTGCTGGGAAGAACCTACTGCCTCCTGCCCCACTAAGTGACCACCTTCCATAAAAGTGGAGGAAACAGAGATTACTTACTTCCCAGGCAGATTGCACTTTGGCAGTGAGGGGCATCTTATCTGGTCTCGCATTAGCATTAAAACTTTAGGCTCTAGATTATCTCCTTTATTCCCCTGACTCACCCACCCGCCCCGGTGGCCTCGGCTTGGCCTTCTGGGACTGACACATTGATTCATCACTGTTCATATCACTTCTTGGAGCTGAGCTGGCGATGTGGGAGAGTTTCATTTTAGCAGAGGTGGGTTTGGTTTGTTGACAAAGGGAGCAATTTCTCGTGCTTTAGGAATAATACAGTGACAATGCTGTGCACTTTTTTAAAGAAATTCCAACAGAATGGGTTTCCCGTGACGGACCTGCAGGCATTCCTGAAGGAGCGTGGCCGCCGGGGGCAGTGCCGGCGGGAGCCCTCAGCCCTCCTGTGCCGCACCTGCCGTCGGAGGAGGTCAGTGTTGTGTGTAGCCAGGTCTCCGCGCTGCTCCCGAGGTGAGGGGCTCTGCACCCTGACAAACAGGCCTGTGGGGTGAGCCCTGCACTCGGAAATCAGCTGATTGTGGGAGAGAACTCAGCTTTCCTCCCACTGAAATCAGCTTTAGAAGTGAATTCTCACAAAACGGGTGGAAGACCACCTGGCATGGTTGGACTCTCATGGGGATACTATGAGATTATTATGAGAAGGTGTGAATTATGTCTCTAAAGTTAAGAGGGTGAACTCTTTCTTAAGTGACCAAAGGAAGAGGTTAAAGCTCTTGATCTTGGAGGTGGAGCCCCCCAAATGTCAAGGGCATTTTCCCTTGCACAGCGTGTGGTGCAGACGACCCGTCCCCCGAGGCTGCACGGCCTGGGCTGGAGACGCCTGCCAGCAACTCCTCGTGCACCAACCGCGCGTCACTCCCTCTTCTTCAGGACACTTAAGAAAACAGTCTAGACCAGCGCTGTTCAGTGTGTTGCATCTCATAGCCCACAGAAACGAAGTACTGAAGTTCTGCAGCACACCAAAAATATTTTGTATTTTTTGCTGATATGACAAAAAAAAAGTATAATTTTGATTCATTCACACCAGGTGGCTGTTGTTGTGTTGGCTGTTGTCATTTTTTACTTGACCATCTAAGGGAAAAGAGGTCAGTGCCCCTGACTGAGTGGTCAGGTACTGCATGTTTTACAAATCCCTGTGGCACCTCAGTGGCGAAGTCTAGTGGTTTGGGGCCTAGAGTGGGGGTCAGATGAGGACAGTATTTTTTATCCTCACCCAAGGACATTGGTTTTTGTTGCTTTCAGAGAGAGAAATGAACACACACACACACACACACACACACACACACACACTGAGAGAAACATTGATGAGCTGCTTTCTTAAATGGGCCCCAACCAGAGATGGAACTCGGGTTTGTGCCGGGACTGGGAATCAAACCCTGGGCCTTTCGGTCCATGAGACGATGCTCCAACCAACTGAGCCTCTCCAGCCAGTGAGGTTAGTAGTTTTACCTGTACCCATGTTTGTTTCCATCTCTAGTCAGGGTAGCAGTTGTTAACTCAGAGTATCTCCTACCCGTGTGTTTGGAGAAAAGATTTTCTAATGCAGATTTCTGAAGGAAGACGGGGGAACATGATTGCAGCTTAAAACCACAGGATGTATTTCCCACTAATCAGTTCCTACCCCGTCTTCGGATTTGAAATGATATGACTGAAGCCTTTCCAAAGACTGTCTGGCAACTATGGAATGAGGTCTTCTGAGAAGAGTTAAGTTTTTAAAGTCACATTTTATCCTCTCAGAGCATTAAGTTGTTACCATGGAAACTGGGAATAAAGGGAAATTAATTTTTTTAATAGGCAGCTGCTTCCTAAGAGGCACCTTGTTTAAGGAAAGTCTTTCAAAGTTGCTTTTCTAATATGAAGTTAACCATAAACAAAAAAAATCATCTTAGAATGTAGTTGTGAATTCTGGAAAGTTACTGATAGGTTTTGTGTGTTTGATTTTTTAGCCCTTGGTTTGCACCATAAAAAGCCCCAGGAGTTTGTTACATGTTTCCCAGTGCAGCCATGTAGTGTGAGTAAAAGATGTGAGGGGCGGACTTGAAGACTAGCCATGTGGTTGGTCTGAGCGGCGGGGACCGCTGTCAGCGGACAGTTGGCGCTGAGACGCATGCGCTACGTGCGGGTTGTTGAGAAGATGCCTGGTGCAAAAGGACGGCCCGGCCCATCTCTGATGAAGGAATTAGATAGGGCAGGAGAGTCCATTAAGGGAAATCACCTGAAAAATGGGGATGCTGAAAGTTTTGAAAAAAGAGGCTATAAAAAAAAAAAACAAGTGGCTATTACCTGAGGTGGTCGTTCGTGAAATCAGCTAGAACAGTTTTAGCTGAACACTCCTATCAAAGCCTGGATCTAGGGGGGTTTGATGGACCCTGCAGAGAGTAAATGAAGATCGTAGGGCATGAGGAAGGAACTGGATTGTACTGGGCCTTCAGAACAAGTGATGGCTTCGACTTTATCAAAAATTAAATACCACTTGGGTGGCTGGGTGCCTTGGCTGGCGGGAGCACTATCTCATACACCGAGAGGCTACTGGTTCGATCCCTGGTCGGAGCGCGTACGGGAGGCAACTGATCAGTGTTTCTTTCTCATATCATTGTTCCCCTCTCTCTACCCCTTCCTCTTCCCTAAAATCAATAAACATATCCTCAGGGGAGGATTAGAAAATTAGGTACACCTGCATGTGTTTAAAGGCTAGGAGCCAAAGAATGGAGCAGGAATTGAGGAAGGGTCTGAATGAAGAGTAGCTGTTGGAGAAAGCCCTCCCTGAGGAGCCTGGGGATTAGGAAGGGCCTCCCGTCCAGGACTGTGAGAACCGTGACGGGCAGCCCTGGTTGTCACAGCTCTGCCCCCTCCTCACTCTTTCCCCGGGCAGCCCAGCTGATCCTCCCACCACAGACTGATCCTCCCTCCAACTACCAACAGAGCCTCCAGCCTGCTCACCAGAACACCTGGGCTTTGTTTTGGACCCTGCCAGTTACCCACCGTGTCCCACCACCTCTCCCAAACCTCTCGGTTCCTCGGTGTCATCAGGATGAGCAGATGACCTCTGACACCCTTCCAGCTCTCCTGCAACGTGGTTCTCAGGAAGGATGTGCTCAGCTGAGCAGATGCAGAGTTTACCTTTCCCCTTCTCTCCTGCAGCGGAGGACAGTCTGCTATTCTAGGCATTAGGAAGGCCCCGTCAAAGGAGGGAGATGCAGGGTCCCAGAGAGGCGGGCAGCTCCTCGAAGTTGCCGAAAGCATCTGCTCAAACCAAAAATAGTGCAAAGTGGCTTTCTTAATTTTTTGCTTTTTAACGTTTCACTTAGCATGTTGATAACCTACATACACCTAGAATATGGAGTGTTCCTATTCCTTGTCAAAGATTTTTGAGTCATTGTTCTCTTTTCTCTTTCCTCCTCCCCTTTTCTGTTGCAGGAAAGAAAGTGATGACCACTTGATACTTCCTAACTAAAATTCTTTTGCCAAAGATAATCAGGTTGCAGGCTCCTTATCCAGTGACAATGTGGAAGGGCCCCAGATGGCTTGGACTGGCATGTCCGAAAATACTGATGTTCTGTGTGGGGTAGGAAAGAAGACTGTCAGCCAGCTGACCACAACTGAAGTTCCAAAGTTCCCTTTTGCACACTTGGATGGTGAAGCATAGACCACGCCAACTACCGGGCATCAGTGCAATGGATCAGTGATCATGAAATTCTTTTAACTTATGACATGACAGTGTTAGGATGCAGAAAATCATATTTCAGAATGTGCAAAAGAAAGGTGTTGGAAACCACGCATTTAAAGATGTGTGGTTATCCTCACATAGGAGTTTGTTTTAAAAGTGATTCTTGGCTTAGAAAATGTCTGTTAATTCATGGTCTGCGCAGAGATGAGTTTGATTGCAAAACCAAATTAGAGACTGGAGCTGGAAAATGATTAGGCCATTTAAAGATGACATTTAAATCCACAGAAAGGCCACTGGCAGTGGACATTTCTTGGCCTGTTTTCCTGTGGTTTTCTTCAGTAGGATATGGAGCGACCGTCGGCATAGTGAGTGAGATGAACAGAAAACACCATGTCCCTTGAGCTCGTTGCCGATGGCTTGCACACGGCAGGCGGGAGTGACCTGCAGCCGTGCTCGCTCCTCTTAACAGTGGACAGTCTCCCCCGTGGTGGGGAGCCACCCTTGTCAAACAAGGAAAGATGGTGTTTTTTACCTAAATAAATTTATTTTTATCATAACATACGGAATGACTAGTATTTTATTTTAAATGTAGAATTTCCTAACATCTGTCTACCTAGCAAAAAATTAACGTCATATTTCTGTCAACTCTGGTCTCCAAAAGGGATTCCCCACTTTCTTAAAAGCAGCAAAGGAGATAAGGGGGGCTAGTAAATAGAACTTATTTAATTAATATTGATACTTCAGAGAGTAAGATTACTCTGTACATAGGTTTATTTCATACTTGAGCTATCTCAGGGGTCAACTGTTTTAGATTTATTGCTGAAGAATAAAATTTGAATGAAGCAGGACCCTCACCCCAGGGCTTTCTCTCTTTCCCTCTGCCCCTCCCAGCCCCGCCCCTCCCAGCTTTTCCATCTTACACCCCTTCCTTCCTCCTTGTCCCACACTTCTTGTCCCTGCACCAAGGCTAGGCTGGGAAACTTAACAGCAATACCATTAAAGTTTATAAAGTGAGTGACTCATGTGGACACATGGAATACTTTGCTAAAATTATACTTTTGATTAACTTCTTTTGTTACCAAAAAATGTCAAGTTATTTTTGGCTTTTAAGCTGATGATCATTTAACTGATGTTTCTGTGGTCAATTGCTGACTCCAGAATCAGGTATGCAATTAGATCACATACTTCGAGAATACCCCCTATCCTCAATTGTCTCTGAATAGAGTTGCTGTTATAGCCTTTTGCGAAATCTGCAGCTGTGATGACCATTGAAGTACAAGATTAATGATGGTCTTTTTTGCTCATGTTTTTCTTTTACTGGCTTTTATGGTTTTTGTTATTTCTTTTCCCTCTAGCTGGACAGAATACTTTCAGAAGAAAAATCTTTTCTCAAGGTTACCTTGTAGCTATGAAAGCATTGTTTTCTCTCTTTCTAATAATTTTAAACAATTGTCACTTTACCAATTGTCACTTGTTCTCTCCTCCCCTCGGCCGCCACTTGGAGAGTTCACTGTGCAAGTTAGGAGACATGTCCCTTCCTCCTACTGATTTCATTTTGGGATGTGCAACTCTTTTAGAATGTACCTTCTTGGTTGGCAATGACCCCCTGAAAGCCAGATGCGACATCCTTAAGCTTGTTGACTGGGGTGGTAGAAATGAACGTGAGTGTGGAAACCACCCAGACAGACTTGAGATAAGATCCTAGCTCACCCTTTAGCTCTGTGGCCCTGGGCAAGTCACTTGCCACTTGGAAGTGGGTATGATAAGCCTGTGGGATTTTTATTTAGGTCAGATAACTCATGCAAAGCCTGGCATGGAATGAAAACCCAAGCCATTCCTTCGTTTTGATTTTCTGACGTGTGAGTAGGCAGGTCCCATAGGGCCAGGGAAAGGTGAAGACATGAAGACATTTAGTCTGCAGCCCATCTGCCGTCCTCGACCCCATTTTACTGCTAATTGGTTTCCCCTTTATTTTGATATAACTTGAGCAAATTTTATTTTGCTACTCCTGACTTGGAACTTGAACATCTCAACCACAGTATCCCAATGACGCGAGTCTTCCTCTACCAGACATCTAGAACTTTTCACTACTTGTAAAAAATGCACGAAGCAGCTCTTTTGTGACAGGTGACTGAGGACCTCACACGTGAGCCCTAAGCACAGCATTCAGACTGTGGGCACTGCACGGGGGGCAGTGGACCGCAGGCATGGGCATGGGAAATGGACCCTTTGACCTGCTGCAATGAGTACTCAACGCCTCTGCTTTTCCCTTTCCCCCACTTGACGTATTCTGGGTTCTCAATATTTGATCAAATATTGGCCAGCTTTGTGGCTCTCTGACCTGTGTGTTCCCAAAGGACCCGCACTTGGTTTAATGCTCTGTTGTCACGGTCTTGCGATTTTTTAATAGTGTTTGAGCAAGGTATCCCCCAAATTCTGATGATAAGACTGTATAACTCAGTGATTGGCTCAGTGATAAAACATGGCCTTTTAGGGGAAGGCTAGGAAATCAACATTGTACTTGCTTCTTTAAACCGATTTCAGTACAATGACAGGAAAGTGTGAACCTGAGTAGAATTGCTTGGGAACAGACCTGTGGGTACACCATTTTCTCAGTCCTTGCCCTCACACATAAGCAGCCATGAAATGTGTTGTATCACAAAGTCGGAGGCATGATTGGGCAGTATCGTTTCCATGTTGCTCACACAGGCAGGTTGGATGCTGGGCTGCTCACCTTTCCTCTGTGCCTCATCCCAGTTGACGAACAGCCTCATTTTCTGTCTTTCCATTTAGTGTTTTCTGCTTGACAGAATCAGTGAAGGGTGGTTCATCTCCTGCGCTTAAGCATGTTTGCCCACTTGCCATGTGGCCTCCGACCTCACATGGCAAAGCCCTTCGGGACCTGCTCCACACACTGGCCATTCCGGCACCGCCTCCCAGCCACCTGCTTTTAGCACGAAGGGCCTGTCTTTGAATGGGAATGTGTAGAATTGTTAAACATGCTGTGCATTGGAGAAAATAACCAATGAACACCAGGAAGAGTTCAAACTCACCAAATCTCAATATAGATGCTCAGGTTGTTGGGGAAGGCAATGCAATTCGTGGTTGTTCTACCATGGGCTCATTTACAGCAAATGCTCCTGCAAACCAGTGGGTTAAAAAAATGGCAAATATTTCTCTTGCCATCTGTCTGTGCCAGAGAACTGGGGGGTGAATGAGAAGCTAAATGAGTTACACATGAACGTTTGTTCACCACCTCACATAACAAGGGCAGCAAAACTCTGACTTTTTAAAGACCCCTGGGAGCTATTGACTGTGGTGAATGGGAGAGACAATTTATTAGTGTGATGTATGTTTCCTAGTTTCTAATGACACATAACTTATCCCATGAGCCATGATACATATGGTTTAAAGAGAATTTTAAATGAAAGCAATTTTTTTCTAGCAACACTAATTGCCTAGCAGCAGTAAATTACTCATCCCCTGCTGCCTGTGGGCTGTGGTCATTACTCTCTCCTTGAGGTTGAATGGATGTCCCCCAAGAGGAGTGTTTGCTCTGACAAAGTGAATTTCCATCCTCACTTGTGAGCCTGCCCTGCTAGGTCTGCAGAAGGAGGGGAGTTATAGTGACTTTCACTCTTAGTACTGGGGGGTTGTGCTGATAGTTCATCTTGCATGAACTGTCTCTGGCAACAGGATGGTGAGTTGGGTCTTAGCTTCTGGTTGCTTTGGGGGGGAAATTAGATAGTTCCTGCCTTCCTGAAGTATAAATTAAGGCACCTTGAAGAGAATTAGACAGTACCGGAAGCAAGACTTGAATACTCTATTGTATTTGGCCAGATGGCCAAGGTGTGGGGTGGAGGTAGGGCTTTCTGGATAAAGGGAATACCGGGGCCAAGGCTTGGACATCTGAGAGAGAATCCAGTTGGTTAGGAAAACCATGTTGTGGGACGGTTAGGATATAGGTTATTATAACTTGGGAAAATAATAGAAAACTGATAGAGAAGTGACAAGAGAAGGCCACGCGGCTGCGAATCTGTGGGAGGGCTTTAGACCTGGGAGCTGCCGAGCCGGAAGAGGCACAGCTGTGAAGGATGGATAGGGGTAGAATGGGACAAGCTGTGATCACCCTGGTTTTTTTTAAAGGTGATATTGTAATTCTGTAATGAAACACAGCAAACACAATGAAAACTTGCCTGAAAACTGTCCCAAGGGAATATACCAGATCTCACATATATGTTTTATCTATCACCACATGTATTTTTTTCTTTATTGAAAGACTTTTCTGCTAAATGCCCAGTCATTTTCTTGGGAGTTCATGCTTTTGGACTATGCATTTAGAGGGGAGGGTCTGTCTTTATCACTTTTATTGTGGAGAATCACACTCACTGGAACCAGTGGATTACATGTGCATTTCTGTGACGTGAGCGGTTCTCCATCGGCATATTTCCAAGAAGCGTCCTGATTCTGCACCCTCCCTCCCCAAGTGCCCTACACACGCACACATTCTGAAGTGCTCTGCCCCCTGCCAACTGCAACTCGTGTCTATAAAGGCAGCAAGACTTGTGGTGTCACTGCTAACGAAGCCTGACATCTGCGTCTGAAGCTTACAGATTGCACTGAGACTTCCTGAAGATTCCATCCCCTGCTCCCTCCCCATGGGTAAGTGATCGCAGAGGCTCAGAGCTGCCTGTGGCCACCTGGGAAAGGAAGGTTGCAAGGAAGAGCACAGAGGTGCCATGTCTGTATGCCTCCCTAAGTCTGGGGCAGTGTGTGGCGAGGTTGAGGGTTAGGGACAGGGACGTTAATCAATGTAGGGACTCTGAGAAGGGATTGTGTTGAGTCCACCCCCACAGCCTTGATATGGAGGGTGGTGGTGAACGTAGTCATGTTAGAGGAACGTTCCTGCCAAGGTGGACCCAGGTCGGGGTCAGCACAGAGAGGGTGGCAGGGTCCCACCTCACAAATGGGGAAAAAAAAACAAACAAACATGAAATACTGCAAGTGCCTGAGTGCATGTGAGCTGATCTGCCTCTTTACTTCAAGAGCCCTGCGGGGAAGGCCAGCGCCTTGTGCCAAGACCAACCCAGAGATGTCTCCTTTCGAGCTTTACCTGCCTCTGGGAAACTCACCCCATGAGGATCAGAGGTGGTAAACTCTAAACACTCCCTTGCTGTGGGGACCGTGGGAGGGTACCATGGGGGGGTGGAG
This sequence comes from Artibeus jamaicensis, assembly GCF_021234435.1. Lineage (NCBI taxonomy): Eukaryota > Metazoa > Chordata > Mammalia > Chiroptera > Phyllostomidae > Artibeus > Artibeus jamaicensis. The sequence continues at coordinate 30,373,089 of NW_026522025.1, read as the reverse complement.
TGGGGAGCCGAAGTCTCATTGGGGGTTTCCTCACCTCTCAAAGCAGCAGGGCAGGGGAGCCAGGTTGGGGTTGGTGCATCGGTGGTGACCGACCGCAGAGCAGGGGACTGATCTGAGCCTTGAGGAGCGCAGTGGGTAGCCTCCTGCAGGCCGCTGGGGGTCACCCTCTCCCTGTACTCAGAGGGCCAAGCCATGGCCTTAGGGCGATCCACGCCAGTGCTGTCACTCTGGTTGGCCAGCCGGACACAATGTGGGAAAGCAATCAGGTCCGCAATCATTTCTGGGCAGTGAGGCAGCCCAGTTTGGTCTCTCATCCCCCCATCGCCCAGAGTCCTATCTCTGAGGAAAATGCAAGAGCGTTTCCAGCCGGCCAGCCTGCAGACTGCTTCCGTGTCTGTTCTGCAGAAGGTCAAGCTCCTAGAATAGCCTTTAAGGAGCCACATATACAGACTGAGGAAGAGGTGGGTGGGTCAGTGAGGATTGGTCGACTAGACTTTTGTCCCCCTTGCACAAACGGCTCTGTAGTCCATCTGGAACAGGTGCGCAGAAGGCAGATGAGGGAGGTGTGGCCGTGGCTAATTGGGTGATGGCAGGACTTCACCTCCCTCACACTTTTCTCCTTAGAGAGGAGAGGCCCTGGCCTTTAGTCCTTAAGCAATATATTCTGTCAAAGTTCCCACATTTATTGATTGAGACAAAAGAATAGACATTTATTAAGCTGAAGCAACTACATAAGATGAAACCCATAGACATACGTTTCTTCCCCATTGACCGTTTTAAAGAATGGCCATTCCTGCTAACAGCAGGTGGCTCAGAGGGTAAGTTACTGGGATAGCAATGGGTGCAGGCCACACGGACTAGTGTCACCAGCCCTATCATCAGGAATGTGTGTTAAAAAGATAACCATTTACCACCTCACAACCATGCAGCCAAATCAATTGCAGATGAATTGAAAATTTAAATGTAAAACACTAAACCTGTAAAAGAACCAGATAAACCTATAGATGAATATTGATCTGATCCAAGAAGTAGAGAAGGGTTTTCTGAGTTTAAAGCTACAAATAAACCATCAAAGAACAATCAGATTTACTATGTAAAAATGAAAAAATTTGGAGAATTAAGAAGGCAGGCAAACGCCTGGCTCCGTATTTTCACTACATTCTCGGAACCATCACGGAGTCCTGGTGGGCTGCCCCCAATGGCAAGGACTGAATTTTGTGTCTGCATCTCACACCCGTAGCAAATTAGGTGTAGCAAGCACTCACAGTTGTATCTTTTTAAAGCTTATTTGGTTGAGTGCCTACTATACACATGTATTATTGCTACCCATCTCAACAGACTCACAATGTACGTATCAGGATTCCGTTTGCCAAAGGAAAAAAAAAAAACTGGGCACAGAGTAGGCGGCAGAACCTGGCTTCAACTCCAACGCTTGTGACCCCAAAGCCCTCCCCCACTTTCCCTTTCTGTTGTCTGCCTTCTAAATAATACTGACTGAATAGAATTAAATGTCAGTAAAAAAATGTTTGACCTAGTTAATGAGAAATGTGACTTGCGTTTTCAAACAACACCTTGTAAAGCAACATTCCTTGAGCTCACACAATGCTGGTGCTAATGAAGAAGAATCCGTATCTTCCTGGGGGAGTTGAAAACTCCATAGAAGGTCCCAGCTCTAACACTAAATTGCTAAGTGATTTAGACAAGTTGTTAGTTAAGCTGCTCCAAGCCCCTGAATCCTTATCTGTAATACAGGGATGATAAAGTTGAGAGTACAGAGGAGTGAAGTAACTTGTCCAAGGTCACACGATAATAGCTACCAGAGCTAGGCTCAGACCCAGGCAGCCCCTTTTCAGAGCTGGATAGTTCACAAGGCTGATTAATGCCTAGGAGACAATGGATGTAAGCAAGCTTTGAAAAGGATACATGGGACATATTGGTGAATGGAGATAAAATTATAAGCCTGAGTTTTATTTTGATGCAAGAATTGTGAAAGTAAGAGCTTGAGAGGGACATCTCAGATGCCTGGGTGTGTCCTTCTTGACCTAATATCGATTTTTAATTTCTGTAGCTTAAATGTCCACTGGCAGACTGGTCATCCCTCCTGCCTCCATGTTTATGTAAACCAGTATGGTCGCACTGATTAATGACGCAGAGTCAGCGTGCCCACAATTAGACTCTTATCTAGCCTACTTCTTAAAAGAAAAGAAAAAGAAAACAGATAATGCATCCACTGGGGTGGAGTTTCTGGCACGAGCGATAATGAATCACCAAATAGTTGTGATTGAAAACAGATAGCCATCCCATAAAACCTCAGTGCAGCACCTCTTCCAGCTCGCTGCCCAGAAGTCAGGAGAGTGGGTGTTACGTAACGTGTTTTAATATCGCCCATGTACTTTTCATGCCTCCATGCAGTGTTTGATCATCGACGAAGTCAGCAGTTGTACGCCCACCTCAATTAGTGTACCTTTTGGAAAACGCCCTTCACATTTTCTGACTCTCTGATTTATTTAATTTTTTAATGAACCACTTGAGACCAGGTGGAGAATATTATACTCCTTTATGCTTTAATACTTCTGTTTGTATCTTCTAAGATCAAGACACAGATGGTATGGTGATTACACAAGAGAAAGAGGGTAGAAGAGAGTCAGTGGGGTAAATGGTGATGGAAGAAAACTTGACTTGGGGTGGCGAACACACAATCCAGTGTACAGATGATTTATTATAGAAGTGTATACCTGAAACTTACATAATTTTATTAACTGATGTTGCCCCAATAAATTCAATAAAAGAGAATTCTTCCCTTATGGGGATTTGTGCAAAAAAAAAAGTCTGTTATAAAATTACAGCACAATAATCAAATTTAGGGAATTTACTATTGATACAATGCTTTTTGGGGGGGTCACATCTACAGCCCACAATCCGATTTCTTCGATGGTCTCAGTAACTCTCTTTATAGCATTCTTTCCTCCCCGGTACAGCACTTGAACCAGGAACAGGTCACACATCCTTACTTTCCTTTCATCTGGAACACGTCTTCAGCCTTTCTTTTACTTTATGACACCGAGATTTTTGGAAAATACTGGTCATTATTTTACATAGAACTCTTTAATTTGAGTTTATTGATCTTTCCTAGTGAATAGGTTCAGGTTATGCATTTCTGGCTGGAATAGCACAGAAACCCTGTGGTGTCCCCCTCTGGCTATCATAGCGACAGGCACATGATATTGGCGCGCTCCTTGTGGGTGATATTTATTTTAGTTGCTCAGGTAGGATGTGGTCTGCCTTTTCTATCATTGTGGTGGCCATAAAAATGTGGGGCTCAGATCCCTTGCGTTGAAAACCATAAACTGGCAGCTGCTGGCCTTACAGTCCTGCGTGGAGACCGCCCTTCCCATTGGCTGCTCTCAGCCAATGAGTGACTGCAACAGCGATCCTGAGGCAAGCTGGGTCCTGACAGACAGGGGGACCCCTCTGATGGACTCCTATCAACCTGGCTGAGTTCCTCCCAGGACCATGCTGCGTCTAAGACTCTCATACCCAATGCTGCATCTTTTACTCTCTTCCTTGAAGGCGAGGCCTACAGCACAGTCTGACAGCCCTCCCTGCCCCCCCACCCCCACTCCCTTTTTCCCTCAGGGGATTCTCCCTGCTCCAATTTCTTCTTAGCCACCTGCTTCTTGGAGGGTCTGCACTAACACAAAGGGATACCAAAAGAGGTTGGAGAAAACAATGGTAGATGGAGATTTGGGACTGGTTTACTGGTTGCTCGTGGGTAAAGAGGAATCTATCCTGGGTATCAGGTGGGGTACAGATGCAAGCTGGTAGCCTGGGTGGCAAACATTTCTGCTGGCGACCTGGAAAAGTGTCCTTGTGATAGGGAATGACATTGCAGCTGTGATGATTCTGGATGATTCCAGCATTTAGAAGATATGGGTAAAGGGATGCATACAAAGACAGAAGAATTGGCTCATTACTATTAAGTTGATTGACACTCCACAGAGGTATGAGAAACCGAGGGCTGAAGATGGGTAGTTGAAAGTGAAGTATGAGAACGAGAGGTCCCATTGGTAGCTTACAAGGGGGTCCTGTCTCCTGCAGTGCAAGAGCAGACAGACTGAGCAGTAGGCTAAGCGCTCTGACCAGTAGATTTTCCTACACATATTTTATTTTATTTATTTTTTATTGATTCATTTTATTTTTATTAGCATTTAGTCTCCTTATACCCTCCTCCCCCCAGCAATCACCACACTGTGGTCCATGCCCAGGAGTCCTTTTTCCTTTTTGCTCAATCCCTCCACCCCTTCCTCTCCCTCCTCCCAGATGTCATCCGATCCTCATTTATGAGTCTGTCCCCATTTTTCTGTTAGTTCAGTTTGTTTATTAGATTCCACATATGAGTGAAATCATATGGTGTTTATCTTTCTCTGACTGGCTAATTTCACTTAGCCTAATGTTCTCCTTGTCTATCCATACTGTCGCAAAGGGTAAAATTTTCTTCTTTTTTATTGCTGAGTAGTATTGCATTGTGTGAATGTCCCATGCTTGTTTTATTCACTCATCTACTGATGGACACTTGGGCTGCTTCTGTATCTTGGCCATTGTAAATAATGCACAATGAACATAAGGGTGCTTATGTTCCTTCAGATTAGTGTTTGGGGTTCCTTCAGGTATATTCCCAGAAGTAGGAAAGCTGGGTCAAAAGGCAAATCTATCTTTAATTTTCTGAGTCATGTCCATATTGCTTTCTGAAGTGGCTACACCAATCTGCTTTCCCACCAACAGTACAAAAGGGTTCCTCTTTCCCTACATCACTGCCAGCACTTGTTGTTTGTTGATTTATTGTTGATAGCCATTCTGACAAGTGTGAGATGATATCTCATTGTGATTTTAATTTGCATTTCTCTAATTATTAGTGACATTGAGCATCTTTTCATATGTCTATTGGCCATCTGAATGTCCTCTTTGGAGAAGTGCCTATTCAGGTCTTTTGCCCATTTTTAATAGGGTTGTTGGTTTTTTGGTATCGAATTTTCTAAGTTCTTTATACATTTTGGATAAAACCTTTTCTCAGATATATTGGTGAATATGTTCTCCCATTCTGTGGGTTGTCTTTTCATTTTGTTGATGATTTTTTTTTTGCTGTGCAAAAACTTTTAGTTTGATGAACAAAGTTGGAGGAATTACACTACCTAATATTAAACTATGCTATAAGACCATAGTAATCAAAACAGCGTGGTACTGGCATAAAAACAGACACATAGGTCAATGGAACAGAATAGAGAGCCCTGAACTAAAGCCAAACCAATTAATATTCAACAGAGGAAGCAAGCATACAGAATGGACTAAAGATAGTTTATTCAATAAATGGTGTTAGGAAAATAACACCATTTGGACAGATACTTGCCGAAAAATGAAACTGGACCACCTTCTTACACCACACACAAGAATAAATTCAAAATGGATTAAAGACTAAAATGTTAGACTGGAAACTATAAAAATCATAGAAAAAAACATAGCAAAATCTTGGACATTGCTTGTAGCAATATTTTATCACATGTATTTCCCCAGGCAAGGGAAACAAAAGAAAAAAATAAATAAATGGAACTACATCATACTCATATTTTTCAGACAAGAAGATAAAGACTCATAGAGATGAAGTAACTTGCCTTTACTCACTCAGCTTTGTCACAGGTCTGCCTACCTGCATAGCCCTCACTCTTTCTGCGGCTAATGTGTGTGGGGCTGACAGAAGAGGAAGGCCATGGCCTTGGGGGGAGGGGAACGTTGCTGTATTATATTCACTGTGTATTCTATCTCAATTCCTTTTCACTACAATTTTGAATAATTTTTTTTTGCCAGAGTAATGTCCTCCACTTCAAGAGTCCAGGGTTACCTAAATAAGCATAATGGATTGAATTGTAGCAAAGTATGGCAAGACATTCTAGTTATGCTCGCAAGAGCTAGAAAAGCCACTACTAAAAAAATATGTTTGTTTAAACACTGAAATGCAGTTCCTTCTTTTTAGGTGCACACACAGCCCTTGCTGTGCATGTCCAGTGAGAGACAGGGGCGTGCTGAGAACTGTTTCACTGGGCCAAGCTTGGATTTGTGTAAATACCTGAGTGGGAGTAGTTTACAGATTAGATAAAGCACAATAACAGATCATTGAGGATTGGCGAGTTTGTTTAAGAGATGGCGTGGAAAGCTTTTTAATACTAACAATCTGTCCTAGGACTGTGGATGCACAGTAATGCCTTACACTGACACGGTGCTAAAAAGTTTGCAAAGGGCTTTCTCCTGTATTATTTAGTTTTACTCTCACAATAATCCTTCACTAGGTAGAGCAAGTTCTATTACCCCTATTTTGTATGTAGTAAAATTATATTCTTTCACAAACAGAAAAACTGAAGTTAGCTGAAATGCCCTTGCATTGTAAGAAGTCTATCTGAAACCTGGCATATGAGAAACACACTCTCTGAAACAACCTACGGCTCTGCCTGGAAATGTCCATTTATTTTATAATATTTAATATTTAATATAAGTGCTAATACACTGGAGTCAGTGTTCTCAACCTGCAAATAACCCTCATGCAAATCTATAATTCCTTTCACTGCTGTTTGCAATCAGAAGTCTTTTTCCTTTGATGATTAAAAAAATTTTCAATATCTTCAAACCCTTTAGAGTATCATGGGATTAATTAAAAAGGAGAGAGAAAAGAACCAAACCTAATAATTCTAGATCTGATCTATTAGGGAGGTGGGATTAGTCTACTTCTCTGAAGGGTTGAAGGTTTGAGAAAAGCTTTATAGACAAAAGTCTGCTTTTTACAAAGTAGCTTCCTGGAGAATTATTTCTTTTGTATATGTGGTGATTGTCTTTATCCCAAATAGCACTTTTTGCCTTAAGGTTTCTTTTGTTTGATAGTAACTGAGTTACACGGGCTTTTTTGTTGTTGTTTTTTGCTTAGTTTATATTTCTTATCATTATGACTTAAATATATCTCATTCACACAATATGTAGGTAGATTTGTTGGTTCGATTACTGTGCAGTATCTCCATCTTTGAATAAATTCATTATTTTGTTTACATCATTGTGATAACAGATATATTTGTGTTTTCTATGTATCATGCTCTTTTTCTTGTTTCTTTCCCTTTGCCCTTCCTTCTGGTGGGTTAATGGAGTTTCTCTTTATTCCTTTCTATTTATTTTCTTTTAGTAGGTACTCATAACTTTTTACCTAAATTAGAAAAAACTGAAGTTAGTGGGAATCTCTGTGCTACTCTTCAATAATGTAAGAGTTCTAGATCTTTTGCCTCGAGTCACCCTCAGTCTTCGTTTATTCTGTCTTACATGTTTTTCTTCTCTACTATTTTAGTTCCTTTTTCTATCTCCTTTTCCTCCTAAATTGTTATTTTTTACTTCTTGTCTGGCATGGGCAATGCTTATTCAGATTTACTCATGTTTTTACCACTTACCTTAGTAAAAGCACTTTTTGCAAACCACTTCTTCTTTCTGGGTTGAATTTCCTTCCTTCTTTGGTAGCTCTTTTATTGAGGCTCAGTCTTCATCTAAAAATATATCATTGTTTCACCCCCAGTTTTCAATAATTCTTTAGCTGAAAATTAAATCCTAGGTTGCCCACAATTTTCCTTCAACACTTTGGTGAGGGCCTTTACGTTGGTTTCTGTTGTTGAGAAGTGTTATCAGTCTAAGTGATCTGCTGGTTCTTGCTGGTTGCTTTTCAGATTTATTAGTTTTTAATACTTCATTGTGTGCATGTATGTATTTTAAATTTTTAATTGTTTGAGGTCATTATACTTCTGCTATCAAAAAATCTTCCTAAGTCCCCATCAGTAAATGAGTGGATCAAAAAGTGGTACATTTACACAATGGAATATTATGCAGCAGAAAGAAGGAGCTTCTACCCTTCAGGACAGCATGGATAGAACTGGAGAGCATTGTGCTGAGTGAAATAAGCCAGGCAGTGAGGGACAAATACCATATGATCTCACCTATAAGTGAAACCTAATCAGCAAAACAAACGAGCAAGCAAAATATAACCAGAGATGTGGAAATAAAGAACAAACTGACAGTAACCAGAGGGGAAAAGGGAGGGGGATAACAGGACAGAGAAGGGGAAAGGTCATCAAGGAACAGGAATAAAGGACTCAGGGACAAAGACAGCAAGAGTGGGGGAGGATTGAATGTGGGAGGCTGGGGTGGATAGGGTGGGGGAGAGTCATGGAGGGGAAATGGGGATGATCATAATTGCACACTAATTAAAAAAAGGAAAAAATAAATAAATTGATGATACATTGAGGGAAAATTGGTCTGATATGCCAGGGTATATTCATCTTAATATTTAATGTATTATGAAGTATCATTTATAAGTTGATCATATAATTTGATGTCAGAAATTCATGAAAAATATTCATGTCTTTCTCTAATTCTGAAAAATGCTGAGTTGTTTGTTTTTTAAAAACATTATTTCCTTCTACCCATTCTCTCAGCTTGATTTCTGCAGCCGATTAGGAACATGCCGCGCCGTCTTGCCCTTCCTGCCGAGTCCCCTAACCTCCGAGTCACACCACGGCCTCTTTTCCCTTCCCGCTGCAGACTGGTGGGCTTCTTTCCACACATCTCTCAGCTCCTTCGTTCTCTCTTCAGCTGTTTTCAGATTTGCGCTTAAGGGGTTCCTTGAATCCTTTTTCAATTTCAATGACTCAGTTTTTCATTTCTAGGAGTTCTTTTTGGTTCTCTTTCTATGCTAACCTCTTTCCCTTCTAAAGTGTTTTACTTATATTTTCAGTTTCTTACATGAGCTACACTCATTAAGATGTAAACAGAATACAAATTTAATTTTTTCCAACTGTCCATTTAAACCTGGTATATGCCTGACTTTTTCCCTGCTTTATGGATGAAAGCTTAGCCGTCTCATAAATGTTCTAGCTATTAATTGTTGGATGATTAGGTGTCTTGTGGTTAGTGTTAGACACAGAAACAGTTCTATTTCAGTCATTTTAATTCCCTACCAAGTGTATTAATTAAATTTCTGAATTTTATTCGAAGTTAAAATTTTCCTCTTTCCAAGGTTTGAGTTTTTCTGCAGGGAAAGCCTGAAGTGGGGGAGCGGATCTGACTGCCATTGCTGTTTCTATTCCTTTCGGTGCCTGGCTTCTCAGTTGTGTTGGTTTCTAACTTCTTCGGGGGGAGCCCACGAGGTTGGGAGAATAGAAGACCGGGCACGCTCTTCTGTGGCCGGGCCTGTCTTCATCTGGCTTCAGGGCTCTCGGGGTAGCAAATGTTCACTAGCTGCCTCTTCATCTCACAGGAGGCCTTTCTGGGTCCTTCAGAGCCTGCCCGGAGCCCAGTCCCAGAGGCCTCAGGCTGTTCTAGCTGCAGCTCTCAGGAGTGGGCAATGCCTCTCTTGGAGCCGGTTCTTCCTTCTCCAGTCCTGGCTCTGCCTTTCATAACTTTTTACTTGTATGTTTATTCCCGCACATGGACCACTGTTCTTTTTACTGATTCTCATGCCTTCTTCCCCTCATTGTTATTTGCCTGCACAGCGCGTGTTTCCGCTGCAGCAGTAGAATCAGAGTAAGCTGTGCCCCAGTAAGGAACAGGAAACTGGGACCTGAGCCTCCTGGAACGTGTTTATTGTAGCGAGGTAATTTATCATGATGTGTTCTCTTGCTTGTAAGTGAAATATTTATTGATATTTGCAACACATATAAAATTATGTGATGTCACAATAGGTTTCTTCCATAAGATCATAGAATGCTATTTTATGTATTTATTTGGTTTTAAATTTTAGAACATTAAAAAGAAAGCTGAAAATTCAAGCTCTTGATCTTTCATTTTATATGAATCCTCCTTCTGTTTTGTACAGACTAAAGGTTAACAGCTCAGATTGCCTTTATACAGTATTCGTGTCTTACTCTATTGTATTAGTATCCAAAATACAAAAACATTAAATATTTATCTGGTCAGTATTCATCAAATCCAATTAAAAAAATCAATCCAGGAGATGAGATGTTAGTGTCATATTACAGCTGTCTTTTGCAAAGCAAGGAAAAAAGTTTAGTGCATAGGATGCAGAAAATTCTAACAAGATTTACTTATAACTATTTTCTTTTTCTTTATCAGGTTTACCAGAATAAATATTTGCACAGCTGAAAGTGTTGCTAGTAGCGAGTTGTCAGCGGCTGCCTAAGGCAAGGCAAATACCTTGTCCTAACTGGAGGATCAGGTTCCGGGGACGTTAGCCTATTATGTAAGGTGTTATCGCTGTTCACATGTGGCCTCAGCCTCACTTAAACACCAAAGTTTGTGATTTGCAAAAGGTGGGTTCTCTTTTGCACCCCACACTTTCAATACATGCAAACTCCGAGATGCCCTCTTCAAGTATCTTGGTGTAGTACCTACACATTTCTCAGGTTGCAAACTTTGCCAGCAAATGTATAACTATTTTTCTGCATATGGGCCTAAGTTGTATCTTGAACTTCCTCTTTCTGTCACTGACTGAAAATTGAATTGTCTTACTTTCTTGGTAAACTCATCAAATTCAGCAGTCTTGGTCATTTGACGTTTGTACTTAAGCTTCTGCCCCTCACGTTTTCTCCCTGTTGTGAGATTTGATTCTGAGTGGACTTTGCTGTGTTCAGGTGCTAGGGTGGGGTGGGTAGGTACACATGCCTGGTTCATGACACCCTTTGAGAAGTGACTTTGGCTCCTAATTCTACTGGCCTCTCTTCCTGCTGCATCCACAGTCCATATTTCCCTTTAGGTACTTTTCTACAAAGAACCCACTATAGCATGTATCACTCTGGGGCCCAGAGAAAACTCAAGATTTGGTTCCTCCTATGCCCAGCTATGTCATGTCACCTCTTCATACTGCTGTTCCCACATCACCATGGCAAGGAGCACTTATGCATGGATGTTTTCTACCCAAGTTGCAGATAGGCAGCCGGGTACAGTGCCACTAGTTAGAATAGGCTAGGTTCCTCTGTGTTGACAAATGTTCCCCAAATCTCAGTGGCTTAAAAAGACGAAGGTTTATTTGTCCCTTGCATGTCACCATGCCTCCATCAGCCTGGTGCTGCTCCGTGCCCTCTTTACTCCTGGGGCCAGGCTGATGGAGTGGCCTCCATCTGCCACACTGCTGGCATCAGGGCATAGGGAATGGGAACAGAAGGAGCCGTGTGCTGGTGAATGGGCTCCCACTTCGTTAGCCAAGCAGAGAAATAGAATTCTCCCCGAGGTAGTGGCAGCGTGTATTGTAAAATAGTATACTCCTGCACTGTTCCTGGGTTTCTAGCTTAAAGGGAGGATCTATGTTTCTCTAGTAACTTAGCCGGAGGCGTGGAGAGGGTCAGAAACCTCGTGCCCATGTCTATTGTTCTTTCTTCCCTCCATCGAATTCTTTTCCCGAGTTGGGAAACCTTATCTAGTCTTCAGGGAGGGTGGTGTGGTTCTTCAGCTGTTTTCTTCCAGTTGATTGTTTATGGAAAAAGAAAGTTTGTGTTCAGCTTCTGTCAGCATTTCGCCCTTTGAAGCTCAAGAGAACCCACCTTTCGCAAATCACAAACTTTGGTGTTTAGATAATTTTTTTACTAGTTATGAGTAACTATTTAGGAACCTGGGAGCTGAAAACTGTTTTCTTTTATTCTTTTGGGGTTTTTTTCCTCTTAAAGATTTGTTGTTTGTTTGTTCTGTGTCCTCCCTCATTAAAGGCTCTGCAAAACAGTGAGTGCTGAGGGGTCCAAGGGACAAAATAAGCAAAGATAGTAAGAGAAAGCCTCAATTATTATCTCCAAATGCTATTTTTTCATAGTTGTAAAGCAAGTGAAATGTTGCTAACATGAAGCCTGCTCGGAGGAGGAGAGATTTAGGGTGTTACCATCCTGAATGAGAATTTGAAGTATGCTTTCCTCGGTGGTGGCGGATGCCCACTTCCCACCCCATGATCTCTGAGGCTCATTGTAAAGGATGTTTGTGAGCAAGTAACAGCCTTAGCTTCCTGGCTTTTGCCCGGGATCTTTCGTCTGAGAAATACAAATGTGTACCTGTTTGGAAACTAATCCTCTCCCCTTAAATTCTGGTATCTCAGACCATAGAAAAGTGAACAAACCCTCAAGTCTCAATTTGACTATATACATTTTTTATCCATAATTATTTGTTTAAAAAGGCATGTGATCCAATAATAAATGTATTACTTTTAGACAATTCAGGCCATAAATGTCAGACATGTTCATGGCAGAATTTTGAAATTATGAAATAGCATACAAAAAATAAAAATATAAATATCCCACCTTCTCATAATATCTACAGGTAATATATAGAGATATTTATTTGGGGTACTTTATACAAACACATGCTTAAAAAAGAGAAAAGATTTAGTTATATAATGTTGCATCCTATTTATATAAAAATTCGGTATAAAATGATGAGCATGTTTCTGTCATTAAATATTCTTTGAATGCATGATTGTTGAGGCTGCAAACACTTATTCCTATAGATACATGATGATTTATTTGATCGGTTTCCTACTGGATTTTTAGGTTAAATGTATAGATTGTTCTTAACATGTCAACTGTATAAATAATACTGGACTGTTGATATTTGTATTAAAATCTTTGTGTACCTTCCCTGTTATCTTTAGGTTACCTTTCTACAGGCAAATTTACTGGGTCAAATGGCATGAACATTTTTAAGGTTCCTGATATATCACAGTATATTATGCCCAAGATCTCATAAACTATAAGGCACACAAATATTTTATGTAACATAAAGAAAAGGTTGCCAATTAAATATAATGCTTTCTTTTCACATATGCCTGTTATATTGTAATTTTTGAAAGAGTTTTTTGGACTTATTCAAACATACAATCAGCTTCGAGATTATTCCCATGTATCCATAAAAGAGAAGCAAAAACCCGGCTGAGGTTTTCACTCCTCAACTTTCTCATTTTTTTGGAGTCACTTTTTGTATCTGTGTGGTCCTTGGCCTGAGTTGCACCAGGAGAACTTGGAGGAAGCTTTAAAAAAACAAAACAAAACAAAACAAAACAAAACAAAACAAAACAAGGCCCTCACCGGTGTGGCTCAGTTGGTTGGGCGTCATCCTCCAAAGCAAAAAGTTGTCAGTTGGATTCACAGGCAGTCAGGGCAGTTGCCTAGGTGACGGGTTCAGTCCCCAGCTGGGGTGTGTGCAAGAGGCAACTAATCAATGTTCCTCTCTCGCATCAATGTTTTTCTCCTTCCCTTGCCCCACCTCTAAAAAAGGGGGTGAAGGATGCTTTACTTTTTGCTCCAGGATTTTCTTCCAAAGGTTGGCATCCATTCTTTAAAATTTGGTATGCCTGGGTAGGAAGTAACAGACTACGTCCCAACAACTGCCCTACTAACAGTGACTGTAAAACACGTCTCAGTTTAGAGATACTAACGTGTAAGGGGAAAAAGCAGTGTTTCTGAGAATGATTGAAAACTGCTATATACAGCAAATCGTCCATCAGAAAAGCTTTACCAGTGTGTATTCCCAGCAGCACTACAGGAAGGTGCCCATTTCCCCGAAACCTTGGTCAGTTTGGGGAATTCCTAAACTCAAAAACTTTTGCCAATTTGATAGGTGACAAGTACTATCTCACTTCAATTTACACTTATTTTACTATTAGGTCAGTTGCAATGTATTTTTATATATTTTTGGTCATTTGTTTTTCTTCTTTTGCTAATTCTTCATATACGTGACTTGTTTTTTGTTTTGATGTTCATCTTGTAAATATTGTGTTTCCTCAAAAACAAAAACAAAAATGAACTAAGCAAACAACTGGAACAGGAACAGAATCACAGATATGGAGGGTTATCAGTGGAGGGGGGAAGTAGGAGCAAAGGTACAGGGAATAAGAAGCATAAATGGTCGGTACAAAATAGACAGGGGAAGTTAAGAATAGTGTGGGAAATGGAGAAGCCAGAGAATTTCTATGTATGACCCATGGACATGAACTAAGTTGGGGCGAGAGGAATGTGGGTGGGAGGGCAGTGCAGAGCGAAGGGGAATAAAGGGGAGAAAAAAATGGAATAACTATAGTAGCATAATCAGTAAAATATATTTTAAAATAAAAAAAGGAAATATATATTGTGTTTTCTACATGGCTCCCAGTGAGTGATGGGGGGCAGGTGTTCATCTTCTACCTATTGTATACTGCAAATAGTTTTCTCCGCTAGTTGTTAGTTTGACTATTTATAATAAATTTACAGGATTATTTTATATGCAGAAATATCTAATTTGCATACAGTCAAGTTAATTAGTATTTTCTGTGGTTTCTCCCCTTGCTCTTATGTTTAAAAACATTCACCCCAAACTTCAAATCAAATAAATATTAATCTTTACTTTCTTCTAATTCTTTTATGGTTCTTTAAAAAAAAACAACACTTTAATGCATATGAAAATTACTTTAGTAAGCATCCAACCTTATTTCTCCCCAAAAGTCTATGAATAAGATCAGGGCCACTAACTAAATAAGCCTTCCCTTTCCTGCTTATTTAAGATGTCAGCTTCTTTAAGTATAAACATTTTTATATTTATGATATGTATATAAGGCAGCTCTTCTGGTGTTATGTTTCATCTAGTTTTGCACCATCATTTCGTCTTAATTATTAATTAAATTCACTATATAATGTATCATCCAAACTAGGCTGCTTTTGCAAGTGAATTATGCCTGGATGACAAGCATAGGTCTGGGCCCTGGGGTACCCTAGTTATTATGGGTTTATGATAAATTTTCATATCTGCTAGAATAAGCGTTCCATCATGACTTTTTTCAAAATTTGTCACTCTTTTCTAAAAAATATGCAGAATTAAGCGGCGATGGGATGAATGTGCAGGAAGTATTTTTAAAAGACTCACAGATGTCATGTAAAAATGGTTTGTTCAATTTAAATGAAATTAAGTTGATTTTGATTTTTGATTTTTTGGTCTTTGTTGACTCTCTCTGTGACTTCTTGTTGCTTTTCACTTGAAGGTACATGCAGTTGAGAGAGACACTATGGGCCGTCAGCTGGCCTAATGCCATCTCTCTTTTTCTTTGATTTCTGTAGTTAACCTTTTGCTCAGTTTCTCCTCGGAACCTTCCAGCTGACTGTTACTTCAGGTACCACTTACATCTCTCACTCCATAGCTACCATTCCACTTCCTCATATTCTTCACCTGCCGTAGTCATCCTTACGGCTAATTAGTACAGAAGGATGGGATGTAAGTGAAGTGAAGTTGTGTTACACTTCACTTCAGATATTTCAGTTCAGTTATTCATAAAGTTATGAATGCAAAATCTATGAATTCCTGTCCATTTGATCAGAGGTCCATGCCAAGTTGGAGGTAGAGAAACATGGGCCTCTTTCCATAAATCCAGGAAAGAAGTTGGCTGGAGTCCCACGTAGCTTCTCACTGTGGCAGGAGGCAGGCCTGGTTTTAATTTAATTACTTTATTTATTTTGCAGCATTTATTCTCTGCCAAGTAAAATGCTGGCTGACACAGGGTCTCCAAGGCCATCATAATTCTTCCCCACCGAGCATTCTGAAATGCTCCTTTTGTCCATTATAGAAACAATGTTATAAATCTCTGTGTCTCCAGGAACATAAAACACAACACCATATACAGGGAACTGATCCGCAAATGTCTGTTGAAAAAGTTTTGAATGACGTTCCAGATGGTGGTCTTTAAAACAAAGTATACCCTCAGGCTTTGTGTCTGCCATTTCTGATATTAATTTTGAACTTGGTTTTACTAATAAAACATTTTGGTAGAGCCTGGCTGGTGTGGCTTAGTGGATTGAGTGCTGGCCTGAGAACCAAAGAGTTGCCAGTTCAATTTCCAGTCAGGGCACATGCCCGGGTTGTGGGCCAGGTTCCCAGTGGGGGACGCGTGAGAGGCAACCGCACATTGATGTTTCCCTCTTTTTCTTACTCCCTTCCCATTTCACTACAAATAAATAAATAAAAACTTTAAAAATAAAACCATTTTGGTAGAGAACTGAGACACCACACCCCTACAAGGACTCAAAGAAGGTTCTGGTGGATAATCCTTGGGCGTCTTTCTAAAAACTAGGACTTGAGCCCACAGCCTTATTTGTACTTATCCTTCGCCTCTCCTCTCTCCTTTCCTATCCTTGGCTGCAGTTCTCTCTGTATGTGAGTTGGGCGGTCTCCTTGCCATCTTCTCTTTGCATCTTTTCTCTAGATCACTTCCTGGCCGTCCGCTCAGATATGACCCACATCTACATGAAGTATCTTTTTCTTTTTGCAGCACAGCTTCCCATATTCCCTTCTCCTTTCTTTCTTTTCTCCTTTTCTTTTTATTTATTTACTTAGGATTTATATGTGAAAGGCAGTCACATCTGGCTTCACAGACTCCCGGTTCTACTTTACAATGGCCAGGTTCAGGAAGTTCCCAAGTTATGATAATGTGTTTCCAAACTGCCTTTGCTAGTAAGTTGTTTGGAACTTGGAACAAATTTTTCCAGCAAAAGCAGTCCCTGATGAGTGTTTGTAGTTCCCAGTCCAGCCCACAACAACTTACTCAACATACTACACATTTGTTGAGTCAAGCATTTGCTAAGTGCTGGTGGTTGAGAATTTTTTTCTGTTACCAGGTTGCCCTTCAGCATCGAGTGCTATTTCAGTTGAGCTGTTCACTCCCCTGACCTCGTTCTCATATGTCATCTGCAAGGTTTTTGCTTGTTCTGGTAAACATGATCTTTCTGTGGTACCAGCTTTGCACGTTGTAGTCCTCTGTACACAGTTCATCTGTAAGGCACCACAGTCATTTTCTGAACACTCAGGTGAGGCAACAGTAATTGTCCAACGTTGATCACCATTTAGGCACATCATTATGACGGTCTGAGCACACCAGGCTGTCCTGGCCTATGGCACGAGGTCCACTGCATAAGGAATACAACATCATTAAAACACGATCTTCAGAGAGAGCAGGATTTTTTTGATCATAGGGGGCAGACCATCATTCAGGTCATTTCCTGGAATAAGGTTCCTAGCCGGCATACAAAAGTTGAGTGAATGAATGAACAGCAAAGGGTTACAGGCAGTCACATGTACTCAGTGTTTCCTACGGTTCTGAAGCATGAGGACTTCACAGCACAGTATTTCCCTTCTGCGTGGTCACCGGGCCCAACTTTGAGCATGTCTGTGACCTCATTTTGCTCTGCAGAGTTCAGAGAGAACAGTCTCCATGACATTGTTTTATTTTACATCTATCTCCTTTGCCAAAGGTGGGTCAGTGGAGGCTTTATATTTCAGCTTTGAAAAACTACCCCAGGAGGCCAGGAAGCCTCTCATAATTTAAAATATTTTTTGTTTCCTGTTTCAATCAAAAGGTGCCGGGTTATGCACCTTTCGGTAGCAGACTAGATATACGCGATCATCCTTTAGACTCTGGGGCTGCCTGCACCCTCGGGTAGCTTTGCGTTCAAATTTTACAACAAACGTTTGTCCTGGCAGTGAGCCTACTTCCCGCAGGGGTGGAGGGTGGATGGGCATGGGCTGTACTTCCATGCAGCCTTTTCAAAAGAATCTGAGGGATGGAGAAGGACAGCGCTTAGTACGGAACTCCCAGGTACGGTTCTGTAAGGCCTGCGGACGCTAGGGTCCTTTAGTTGGCTCCTCATCCTCCTTCTGGAGGACCACCCAACCTGAGGGCCATTCCCAGGCAGGAGAACATCTGCAGAAAAACCCAACCGTGGCGCGCCGGTGGGGGGCGCTCTCCCGTGGGAACTGTCAGACGCCTTGGGCAGGGCGGGGCAGGGAGGGGCAGGGCGGTGGTGCGGCCCCTCCGCCCCCTCAGCTCCACCCCTAGCTCGGCCAAACTTTCCCTGGACTCCAGACGCGTTGCAGCGGCTGCTGGAAAGTAGGCACGCCGCCGCCACCCGCCGTCGTCCTCCGCTGCTCCTCGCGCCCGGCGGGAGCCGGGCACCTGGTCGCCCCGTCGGGCAGGTCCCGAGGGCATGCGGCAGCCGCAGGGGCCCCGGTTCCCGGGCTCGGCGGCGCGGGCGAGCGTGAGCGGTGAGTGGAGCGCCAGGCACCGGGAGGGTTCCCGGGGCCGCAGACGCCCGGGGCGCGCGTGGGGAGGCCGGTCCGCTGGGGCCTCCGCAGGGTCCAGCTTTTCGGGGTTGCCTGACTTCTAGCCCTGGACCCAGATTCACTCCAAGCACCTGGGACAGGACCCTCCGGGCTGAGTGTAGCGCACCTTGCCCTTTCCCACTTTTTCCCCCGAAGAGTGAAAAGCAATCGGGATGCCAAAGCCGCTTTGCGTCCGCGCCCGCTGGGGGCTGGTGGGCTGAGCGCCGGGAGCGCCGAGAGCGCCTCGAGGCTCCGCTCTGCTTTTGCACAGGTGCTTCTTTTCTAAACTGTCTTCCTGCCGTCAATGAGAAAAACAGGTTTTCCCCGCGGAGCTCGGGGATGTAACCTGTACTCCTGGTACAATGGTATGTCTCGGAACAGCACGAACCATGCAAGGCATCAAAAAATTCGGGGAATAGTTATTATTAACTAGTAACACTGTTGGGAGGTTGTGCTTTGTGAGTTAAGTGAAGGCCCCGTGGCAGACAAAAGTGCTTTGTTCTGTAGCAATGTTACTTTATTGCTTTCCCTCAGCAGGCTGCAACTACCCAAAATTGCTCAGAAATTTCTCATGCATGTAATTTGAGGAGTGATCGTGTGACTGTGAGTATTGGAAACAATTTAACCTTAGGGTAATCATTAAAATGGTCCTCCAAAGTATGTGTAGGTCAGTTTTTGAGTACCTGGTTTCCACGATATGGCCCCCTCCCATAATTATTTGTTGTCGTTACAACACATTTACCTCCTCCCCCCTGCCACCCAGCATATATTACCTGGTGTGGGAATGTTACTTTAGAGGCTAAGGGATGCCTAACCTCTCACCGTTCCGCCTTGGGTTTTGTTTTTTGTAAGTTGGAGAATAAAGTAAATGTTCACCACAAACAGCTGGGCTCTTTATAAGCAGGTTATTATTCCATGCACTGCCCTGCATTTCATCAGTGCACGAACTTCTGTATTGCTGGGTTGTCAGTAGTTGCTATCCCTGCTTCCTAGGAGACATTGGATCTACTTCTGTGTGGTCCCAGTGCAGTAAGTAGAATTTTCCTCCCCCATCCCTGCCCCTGCAGAAGTGATACAGTTAGAAACGTACAACCTTGGCTCTGTTCTGCTTGTCTAAACAAACTGGGCTACCCAGCAAGCACACCCTGCCAGTGAGGCTTATGTGTCTGAGATAAGCTTCCAGAGTTGTCTTTCGTGCCTTGAGGGTGGGACCCACTGTCATGACCACAGTGCCTGGACCAACTGGACTTAACTTGCATCGATGGTCACTGCCACATAACCGGAAAAATAGATCATTTAGGTACATTTTTCTTGTTTTATATTTTTTGTCTTTAGAATTCAAAACTAGGTAATTTTGCTTTAACTACAAATGACACACCCTCTTTTCTAAATCTGACAAATGCATACAATCAACTACCAGACTCTTAGATCAGATCTGTTTTAGGTATCTGGCTGTTTTACAAGACGTTTGCTAGAACAGATCACTGTTTTCTATAAATGAAGACTGAAAAGACAGCACTAAAATACGGGATAGTAGTGTTTTGTGTATGTTCATCAGAACCTGTTTGAGAGTCTACAACATGTTCATTCTCTCATTTTTCTAAAACACACACACACTCAGGAACAAATGTGCACACAGCATTGTAGGCACAGGCTCTCAAAGTCATGTCCACGTGCCTGAGGCTGGCTGCTTCTCCCAGGTTTTCCATCTTCCTGCTGAGGAGCAGAAATCCACCATAACTTCAGCCCAACCTCTTATTTCTTTGGGCTAGGGCAAGAAGAATCGCTGTAACCCAAATGGGAATTACTATAGCTTAAATTACCCATTAGCCATTCTCCTGGGAGTATACATTAGTTCAAAATGCTTTCTGGCCTGTGATTATACCCAACAGGGTGGTTAAGTCTGATTGCAAGCTTCTAAACGGCAGAGTCCAGGCCCAGGGCATTAGGAATGTGGTACGAAGAGAAGAGCGGAGCTTTGCAGTCAGACCGGCCTTCATTCCAGGCCAGCCTTTGTGACCTCAGGTGCATTGCTTTGCCTTGCTAAGCCTTCATTTCCTTGTCTGCAAAAATGTAGTTTATATCCACCTCCCAAGATTAAAAGAGAAAAGCACTTAGTATGGTCTCCAATAGACAGGAAGTGCTCCTTAAATGCCGGTTACCTTCTCTTCTAGATGAACATTTAAGTATTGACATTTCTGGAACCATGGCTGCAGGTGTACATTGTTCCAGCAAAAAGACAGGTCCCCAAGCTGTAGGGGACTTCGGGAAGTTCTGCACACTCTCCTTACTCGCTTCCCTCTTTCCTGGCAGTGGTCCTTTTGCTCTTTTCCCCCATCATCCCTCCTGCATCCCTCCTGCATCATCCCACTGAGCCGCCTCCTGTCTGGCCTTGCTGATCCTTTGTCCCCAGTACTGGGTTCTGTGTGTGTGTGAAGGAGTCCCCTGGAACTTGGTCCCACAGCGGATGGAAAGCCCTGGAGCCTGTGCTTTTATAATGCTGGGTTAGAGAGGTGGTCGGAGTACAGGTTCTAATCCCAGCCCCACTTCTGTGAGTTCTCGTGCCCTTGAATAAATCATTTGTCATCCTCAAGTCAGTTCTCTCATGTACACAATGGGGGTAATAATTGCTTTTCTACCTACCTGTGTGGACTGTTCTTGGGTCCCAATAAGTTATGTATGAGAAGGAGCTTTGTACCCTGTGAGGGCTGTACAGGCATTGGAATTGAAGATGCAGGACCCCCAGAGGCGGGGCACCCAGGCGGGGGCTGTATGGGGTGGTAGGACTTCCCTGTGGGTGCCGGGTGTGCCGAGTGCACATGGCTGCAGTCCTCTGATGTCGAGGAGACATCAAGGAGGAAATCCTGCCAAAGGTTCAGAAACCGCTCTGTGGGGAATACAAGAGGAAGATAAGTATCAGGACTGAGATTATCCAATACTGTGTAATAGAAGACACAGGGCAAAGTTCCAAAGAAGCTTTATTTCCTTCTTAGAATTACCTGTACTGTCTGCTCATCCCAGGTTTCGGGGACAAAAACCAAGAGTGAGCTAATCGGCCAGTATGTCCGAGGAGAGTGTCGATGGCAGTGCTCAGACATTGAGGAGGGGAGCCCCAGGCCGGCCTCCTGCCCGGTGCCTCCGGCTAACTGGGGCCTCTGCCGTTCACTCTGCAGAACACTAAACTGACTCAAGGCATTTCCCCTCTCAAACAGTTAAGCTAATTATTTCATTTGATCCGAAAGGCATGTGTTGCTGTCTGTCTGACCTGCCTGGTGAGCCAGGTGAGTAGGAGCCAGCCAGAGGAGGGTTCTGATTTCCTGGGTTGTCTCCACCCCCTCTTCACTCCCCAGGCTGATCTCCTCCTCATTCCTCCTGACCAGGCCTCTGCAGTGCCTGGCGCCCAGCTCCTGTCCTGCCTGCCTGCTGCCTTGAACGCCTCCCTCACCTGTTTCCCAGTACCGTCCGAGCCCCATGGACCTTGCCTCTTCTCAGATGTGAATCGTTCACACACCTCAGGCTGGGCCAGGCTGGGTGTCACTCTGGAAATCAGCCCACCCAGTACAGCCTACCTTACCCCTTCCGAAGGACATTTGTCAGCCCTCCTAGTTCCCTCACCAGCTAGTCCTATGCCTTCATTGTTTCTGGGACATTAGGTGGCAGGTTTTACTTGCCTTGGCCTTGACTCAGCCATGTGCAAATTCAGTGGTATCATCAAGGGATGGCTTTCAGGTGGCAGGACTGGGTTGGAGGGCACTTTAGCCCTTCCATAAGCTGTACCAGTTTGCCCAAAGGCCCTCCCAACATGAGGTCTACATTAAAGCACTGTGCTTGCTTTGTTACTGCAGCTTGAAGGCAGCCCCCTCGGGTCTGAGCCTTCCCCTCAGAGTGCCCTGAAGCCCCTCCTCTGCAGAGATTCTGGAGCTGCCCCAAGATAAACTCAGACTAGGTAGCTCAGAGGTGCACTGTGGAGTCAGTCGGAGTCTTTCACGCCCCAAAGAGAGCTAGACATGCAAAGGTAGGTGCAGAGTCCTTTGTCATAATTAGTCATTGAAGGGATCGGGTATAGAAAATCACTGTATTAGTTACCTCCTTGCCCTGGTTGATTTGTAATAGGTCAGTTCTTTGAATGGGGACTTTCCCCCCCATTGGACTAAACTGTAGCATGGATCTAACAAAGGGAAAATAAGTATAATCCATTTCTATTTCCCCATGGCATTTAGATTCGTCAGCATTTGCCAAAGAAACAGAACCAATAAAATATATATGTTATTTATGTATAGCTATGTTAAACATATTATAGATGTTATTTATATATAAATATGTTATATATAGAGAGAGAGAGACAAGAGAGAAAGAGAGAGATTGATTTATTTTAGAAATTTGCTCTAGAGATCAGGGAGGCCAAGAATTCCCACAATCTGCCATCTGCAAGCTGGAGAACCAGGAAAGCTGGTGATGTAGTTTGGTCTGAGTCTGAAGGCCTGAGAACCAGGAGCACAGATGTCCAAGGGAAGGAGAAGACCTACATCGCAGCTCAAGCAACATGGCAAATTTGCCCTTCTCCCTTTTCATTCTACTCAGGCCCTCAGTGTTTCACAGGAGGCCACCCACATTGGCCAGGGTGCTCCTCTCTACTGAGTCTGCTGATTCAGTTGCTAATCTCTTCCTTGAACACCCTGAGGCACACCCAGACAATGTCCTACCGGCTGTCTGGGTATCCCTTAACCCAGTCAAGTTGGCACATACCATTAATCATTGCATGACTGAATCAGGAAACTGAACCTATGGTACCACACTACCGTCCAATCCACAGAGCCCATTCATATCCCATCAGTTTTCCCCCCAAATGCCTTTTTCCCTGTCTGACCTGGATCCATGTTAAGTTTGTCATGCCTCTCATGTCTCTCCTGGAGCAGTTCCTCAGACCGTCCCTGTTCCCGAAGTCCCTGCAGTTGCGCAGGTCTTTGCTTACAGCTCTTACAGCTGTAGGATGACGCAACCTGAATCCAGCAGGTATTTCTTCAGAACCAGACTCACGCCATGTGCTCTTGGCAGAAATATGTACTCTGCTCTTCTCAGCAGGTAACATTAGAGTCCAAAGCACCAATCTGTCCCACCACTGGAGTACTGGCCTCGGCTGCCTGGCTGTGTTGGTGTCTGCCACATTGTCCCACCTGAAAGTCACCATTTTGCCCCTGGAAAGGTATACCAAAAAATTTGTAGGAAAGTATTCTAAGGTTACGCTGACAGCCTGCTCCTCATTAAACCTCTATCTACAGCCTTATCATATTGATGACTTATGCCTGAGTCAGCCACCTCTCTGAAGGCTGCCAAATAGTGATTCTTTATTTCCATCACTCCTATATTTGTTAGTTGGCATTCACTCTAAGGAGCAAAGTTTTTCTTCTTCATTTATTTTTTAATTTATATTAGGAAATATTTGTGGATTTCCTTTGTATTCAATATGTTGACATCTTACTGTCACTGTTTATTTTGATGGTCACATGGTCCTCATCTGGGCCCATGGGAGTCCCTTCGCACTGGCCCTTTGACATCCTGTATCCTTTTGACATTGCTATCCTTCCCCGAGCACTTTAAACAATGTCCGGCACTACAGGATATTCCAGACTTATCTTGCACTTTCCCTGACTTAGTACTTCCTCTATCTTGGTGGAGAATGGTATTTAGAAACCAAGCTATGGGAGGCTGATGGGCCCATTGTTACTGGGGTGTCATTGCTTTAGGTCTTTGAGAGAACAGAGCTAGGAAATAGAAACATTTATAAATTTTCTACATGAGACCATGTATTATAAAATCATCCATTCATACTAATAGTGTACCTCCAATTCCAACCCAACACCCAGAGATCTTTCTGTTCTTTCCATGTTATATCTTTGTACATTTCTTCTCTGGAAGTTGGAAACTCGATCCCATTATCGTTAATATTTGTACCTATTTGCTCAAAGCAGCCCATCCCCCAACAGCGAAGGCCATCCTGCCTCCTCCGTGTCCACCTGCCTTCCCACTGGCTCTCGTCCTCGGCTGCTTGGCCTGCCAGCGCATGTGTCTTGTCGGCTTCATTTTCAGCCTCCTGTCCCTCCAGGTCATTGCTCTGGGTGGCTTCCCAACCAAGTTGTCCAAGGCTCTGTGCAATTCCCCAAACTCCCTCCCATCACGTTGCTTTCTCTGCCCCGTGCTTATGCCTCAGTTCCGGAAAGGGAAGGAAAGAGAAGGCAAAGCAAGAGAGAAGATAGGAATGAAAAAGGAAGCAAAGATAGAAATAGTTTATGCATTTTTAAATTGCCCTCCCCAAAAGTGGTATCAATTTTTATGCTCAGCAGCATGGTCCGAGAGTGCCATTTCCCCTACATCCTTGCCAGCACTGAATTTTACCCTCCTGTTTAAATGTGGTCAGTCTGAGCGCACTTCACTTTTGTCTGTCTTACCGCCCGTGCCATACCCGCCCCCGTGTTACATTTCATTCTGTGTCTCGCTGTACCCTGTCAGTCAGGCTTTCTCAGCCTTGGCACTGCTGACATTAGGCTGGACAGTTCTTTGTTGTGGACTGTCCTGTGTGTGCCTTGTAGAATGTGTAGTGATTTCGTTGACCTTGAGTCACTACCTCAGCTATCTCCAGATACTGGGAGATGTCCCTTGGGAAACTGGAGGATTAGCCCTGGCTGGATATGTGCTGCTGTAGATTATGAGCTTCCTGAGTGCATTTTACATCTTTATACACGTTTTTGTATACCTGTCCTTCCCCTGCATATAGTGAACAGTGGGAAAATGTTACCTGGACAGGGAAGGCAGGAGTCAGTGGTTGGGTCGACTCTGCTGTCATTGGCCCAATGGCTCTCGCCCATGACGTGTGTGCAGCTCTCCACATATGCCAAATCCATGAACGTCAGACAGAAGGAAGGGGACCGCAATGCTAGCAAGGATTGCTACTAGGTCGTTACTAGTTTTCCTCTGGTAATTTCCAGTCTGATTTCTTATAGGCAGATAAGGTTGATGGGGAAAGTAGCATGCTTAAGGAGAAGGTGTTTCTTAAATTACATCATTCCACATATCAGAAGTAAACCATTTGCTTGCTTTCTCCTCTGAGCTTTCTCTAAAACAGGCAAACTGGCTAATCATTGCCATTTTCTGTCATGTACTTAGAGTTTTATTCTGTCCTTTTTATTTGATTATGTGAACTTTCCCCCCATAAACTCTTGTCATAAATTCTAAGTAGAGATACACTTACAAATTTTTATTGACATTTACCATAATCATTTTGTATTTCTTCTAGAATCAGTAAATGTTTGTAAGAGGCATTAATGTTGTTATAGGGGACAAATCTGCGTATTTCACTCTCGGGGGGAAAATAGAATTAACCACTGAAAAAAGGCCATAGTGGTCAGTGTGGTGACAAGATCCCCGGGCCAGAATGATGGCAGCTGGCCAGAGTGAATTCGTCTCTCCCAGGGTCGGTTTTCTTCTCTGAAAAACAGAGAATGCTGCCCTGCCCATCTCACCACGGGAGCTGATGGAAAAAGAGGTGTGAACTCACTTAGAAAGTCATGCAGTGGTATGTCAGTGGAACTACTCTGGTGGATTACTCTAAGATCCACATGGAGTGAGAGGTCTAGAGGAAGTATAATAATAGAATCAGAAAGTTAGGCATGAAGCTTTCAACTCAGCCAGCTCACCTCCTTGTACACATTTCATCCAGGATTAACGGTTTTCGGTGGTGGTGAGAAATACCAGCTAATGACTCTGGACAGGGTAGTGGAGGAGAGAAGGCCTTGGCTTCGGGGTCTATGCCAGGGACCCACCCAGTCTGAGGGAGGGTGTTTCCCACTTTGGTCTCCCCTCCCTGGTAATCTCTATTGGGACCCTTTTTCCCCTACTTCTTGGGAATGAATGGGCTTGTTCTTTTGCTTAGTAGACTTGCCTGACTCTAGACCCAGAAGTGAGCCAAGGGCTTTATGTCAGCTCTCTCCTTCCCTTTGTCCCAATAACCCAACAGGTTAGAGTTTCTCTCCCTTTTGCAACAGAGGAAATTGAGTCTCAACGAGATTAAGTAACTTTCCTTAAGCCCACTGACAAATAGCAGTCAAGAAATTGAAACTATGAGTCAGAAGTCGTGCTAAGCATGCTATTTAAATCTCTAAAGAGTCTCAGTGGAAGATTCTCTTGTGATCCCATTTTATAGGTGTGGAAATTGAGGCACAGAGGTTAACTGACCTGCTGGTAAACAAGGCTCCAGACTCAGGCCTGCTGCCTTCAGAGGCTGCGCTCTTTGTGTGCGGCTGTCTACTTCCCCCCAAATCATTTGTTGAAGAGACTATCTTCTCTCTATTGTTTACTCCCAGCTCCCTTGTTGAAGATCATGTAACTGTATAAGCAAGGGTTTATTCCTGGGCTGTCTATTCTGTTTCATTGGTCTATATATCTGTCTTTATGTGAATACCACATTGTTTTGATTACCGTAGCTTTGTAATAATATATTTTAAAATCAGGATGTAAGAGGCCTCCAGGTTTGTTCTTTCTCAAAATTACTTTGGCCCTTGGGGATCCTTTGTGGTTCTATATAAATTTTAAGTTTTTTTCTGTTTCTGTAAAAAAATTCTGAGTTATTTAACTTTCTTGGGAAGTATTATCTACCATTTCCTAGGCATCTTGCTAAGCACTTTATAGAAATAAATTTAATCCTTTCAGCAATCCTTTATGGTAGGTGTAGTTACTATGACATTTTCAGAGAGGAAGAAAAAGCTCTGGCTGGATCAGCGGGGTACCAGGTTAGAGTCATTGCTGAAAGCGATGAACCTGCATCTGACTCAGACCCAGCCGATGCGTCTGTTCCTTTCCCCTCACTGCCCCGCCCCTCCCTGTGTATCACTGGCCACTGTGCATTCCCTGGAAGGGTCGAGTTTACCAGAACTCCCCAGGTCTGGCCTTCCCTTCTCCAAACTCTAAGTACCCATGCTAAAATGTTTGTTATTTCTTTATTCTGACTGAGAAACATCATTATATAATGGAGGAAAAGAAGCTAGAACCCTCCCGCCCCCCCCAAACCAGAAACAAAAACACAAAACAAAGCTCTCATTCAGAAGAATGGGAGATAGATGTGTAGCAGCCCCAGGTGCCTGCAAATGAAGCCCTGCTGAGCAGGAGTGATTCAGGCCTCCCTGCCCTGGCTGCTAAGTCAGCTTTGTGGCAGGTCCCCCTTCTGTCCTTAGGGAGTGGCCTCCCCGGGGCCAGCTCTTCCTCGTTCATTACCCTCTGTGTCAGGATCTGACATCCATATCAGAAAGTGTGTGCTTCTTGGAGGAGAATGAACACAGGCCTTTTCAAGCCCAGCCGTGGCTTCCAAGGCAATATAATTTGGTAAAAAGGTCATAGGCTTCTGATGGGTCTATTCGTGTCTAGTCCATCCCGTGTGCGAGTTACCACATCCAAATTCTGTTTCTGGCCCGGCGTGCCTTATTTCCCACCTTCTGTGCTGGCCTACCTCCCTCTTCCCTTCCTCACTGGCCTCTGCCTTGAGGTGCTGCAAAACACGGACTTAGGTGGGAAGCTGCAGCCTTTCTCCTGTATTCACTGAAGGCCCGTGTTCCTTTTGGGCCACGGCATCGTCTTATCGAGAGACCTTTGAGAGGCTGTCAGTGGCGATACTGTTTTCTGCTCTTTGGAGTTCCAGAAGCAGTTAACTTCCCTAATCTTCCAGGGCGCCCCCGTTCTAGATGCTGTGTATTCCTTTCCACCTTTGGTGACAAATTTACAAACAGTTCTGGCTTGAGCTCATCTCTTTCTTGGAAGCCTGGCTAACGCTGCACTAAGCAGCTGCCACATACTCACATTCTGCTTCTTCCCAGCACCTTCACCTAGAGCCACCGTCTTCTTAGGGAAAGATGCCCCAAAACAGTGACTTGAAGAAAACAAGAACAAAAGTTTATTCTTTTCTCATTCACAGTTCTGAGATAAGTGGTTCAGGTTTGAAGGTTTTCTCACCTCTTGTTTTCCCATCATCTGCAAGGGCCATGCTTCCAAACTCGCATTGTTTAAAGACTGGTTTCTTTATGTTCAGTGTGCCAAAGACCAGTACCCACGGGTTTATACCCACGGATCATCCACTCGTATTTTACAGCAATGTCCGGGTGCTGTGAACGTCTCTAAGTGCCTATTCACAATTTCTGTACTCGTCTTGTGGTTGATGGAAACTAGTCCATGCACCACTTTGAGTCATACTTCTGGGACTTTGCCTGGTCTGAGTGATCACAGGCTGTGTTCCAGCTTGCAGGCAGACAAAAGAGCGTGGCGGAGCCCACACTCGGTGTTTCAGGGCTCACCCAGAAGTGGCACACTTCACTTACACTCACCTCCGGTTGGGAGGAACTTGGGCACATGGCCATCCTAGCTACAAAGTCTGGAAAGTGAAGTTCATCACTCTATAAAAAAAGGAAATGCAATTTAGCAGTCTCTGCCGTAGAATGTAAGGCTAAATAATGATACAAAAAGTAATCACAGGAGAAGTCGCAGGGTATCGTACAACAACTATTCATGACTAAGAGCAGGAGCCGAGGTCAGCGCCTCACCACACAGAGCAGGATTTCTTAGGAAATAGAGTCTGGGGTCCTGCTGGCCCTTTTACTCATCCTGGGGCCCAGAGGCTGGTTGTGTGGTGAGGTTAACAAGGGGAAGTTCACGTGAAAAGAGTCTGAGAACCCTTATCAGGGGGAGGTCCAGGAACCACATACCCTGGCTTGGAACTGAGTTAGAATCCACAAGAGTGCTGGGCAGGAGCATCTCTGAAGGCCTGCAGCGTGACAGTAGTTAGGGCCCGGGCGGGCACCAGGGAAGGGAGCCCCAACGTTGTACCCTGTGCCCAAGCAAAGCACCGGGAAGAGGGAGAACTGACCCGTGTGAGTGGGATGAAGCCTCTCCAGTTCCAAACCTCTTCACCAGCTGGTGAGTGTTGAACTGCGCACAAAGAGTGAGACCTGCAGCCAGCATCATTTTAGCCGCCCACATTAAAAACCTGGTGTTTAAACTGGAAACGTTGTTCCTTATTGTGGCTTCATGATCTCCAACAGCGGACTTGAGGGAGATTGAGAGTTCTCGCCTACATACCTGCTACCCTTATGGAGACTTAAAAAAATTTTTTTTAATTTATTTTTAGAGAGAGGGGAAGGGAAGGAGAAAAAGTAGGAGAGAAACATCAATGTGTGGTTGCCTGTCATGTGTCCCCTACTGGGGACCTGGCCTGCAACCCAGGCATGTGCTCTGACTGGGAATCGAACCAGTGACCCTTTGTTTCACAGGCCCCGTGCTCAATCCACTGAGCTACACCAGCCAGGGCCCCTTATGGAGACTTTTATCTTGTTTATCTGGAATTTGGGAGCTTAGCATGAGAGAGAGAGAGGACATGCGAGGTGTCAGGGCTTGAGATAATTATTTGGGAGACATCACATAGAGGAAATAATGTAAGCAGTAGTGAAAGGAAATTTAAAGGGGAAAAAAGAGAGGGTGGAGAACTGACTCTAGGGTGCATATACTTCAAGGATGGTGGCAGAACAGGAGACAGAAGTCAGTACTGAGCACGGTGGGACAGGATCCAGGAGAGGGCACAGTCAGAGAGGCTTGGGAGGGGAGTTTTCAGAAGGGAATAACTATCAATTTCCACAGTGTAACCAAAGAAAAAGGGCTGGAAACAGGATTTGGGGAATTATTCAATCAAACTTTATTTCTTGCCAATTACAAGCAAGTTTTGGCGTTTGTGCTTCAAAGAACAGGGAGACGAACAGATACCAGTTCTGCTCTCAGTAGATTTCGAAGTGAGGTTAATGCAAATATTTAATAAAGTATATTGAATACTGTAGGAGAGTTTCCAAGGATTTTATCAGCCAAATTTCTTGAAAGAATAGCCTATACTTTCTTTCTACTTCCCTATCACCCAGGCATTACTCAATAGAGTGTGATCAGGTTCCCATCTCCTCTCCTTCCAACCAGCAAATTGAAACTAACCAATGGGGGAACAAAGCGTTTGTTGTGCATCGATGGTGTGCCCCCGTGTTGGGCATCGGGTGCACAAACGTGCCTGAGAGACTCTTCTAGTAGAAGCTCACAGTCTGGAGGCAGAGGCTGACACTGAGGCAGAGAATGCTTCTACAGTGCCAATCAGAGGATTTCCCTCTCCCCCAGTGGCTGAAAGAGAGTCTGAGTCTGGTAAATAAAAAGGCACTTTAGGAGAATCAGTGGATGCATGTATGAAAGTCCCAATTGTATAGATTTGTATAGGTTCCAGATCGCCTCTGATGTGTGTATTCACATTGGAAGAGCAGAGGTGAAGAACCCTACAATAAAATGAGGCTGTGCATGGAATAGGGATGAGCTTATTCCTGAGCACTCCTCCCCTGCTCCAAGGTTTTTTGTCTACTCAGGGATTAAGTCTGGCTCATGCTCCTGGGTTTCAAGACCTATTGCATCTATAGCATCTCCAATAGGGCTACAGACTGCAGCGCTTCTGGGAAAGCAGCACTCACTCAGCATCCCTCATGGCTAGCCATGCCACAGAAAATGCCACTCAGGAGGATGCATCAGTGGTACCCACCAAGATGCAGCCCTTGTAGCTACTGTTCATGTTGCTTTTGCTTCACATGAGGCTGCAGTGCCCCCTTGGCTCATTACCCTCCTCCTTGCCCTCCTCGCAGATCTGCTAAGGAGCAGTCTACTGCTTTTTTCTCTGAAGTGTCTTGTTTCAATCCTGGTTAATCCTTAGGCCCAAATTAACACTTATATCCATGTCATTTAGTTCCATGGTTCACAAGATTAAGAACACAAGAGAGAGTTGGAACTGACCCTGCATTGCACTGGACCTCTGAGCTAGACTGCACTGTGCAGGGATCTGCTGGAATCCAGTGCAGTCGTCTTTGTTTTCTATAACCCCTGCAACTGTGGGGAAGTCGCTCATTTATCGAAGCCCTGTGTGTAGAGAAATTTACTAGGGTGCTGGTCTGTGTAAGGGGGCATGGAGGGCATCACAAGAATTGTGCTGCTGGTCCACACCCAGGGTTTATTCCTCTTTCCTTCTCTGCGAGTTGTTATGTTTATAACCAGAAAATGTTATGTGTGCTAGATCTTACTAAAAGATTTAAGAAACTCCATAACATACTAAAACCTTAAAATAACACTTTCTGTTGTATTCCAATGTGCTGTAAATGACATCTGTACTACTCAGAGTTCCACAGGAAACCAATGATCCAGTCCAGCTGGTACTTGGAGTGGGGGATGGTCACTTGGTAACTGGGGGAGGGCAGAGTTCGTGCAAACCAACAAGAGAGGTGCAGCTACAGTACCCCAGAGCTAGAAACAGCAAAAAGCAATCAATGCCCCTCAACCTGAAACATGAGGGAGGGAGAGGACAAGTGGCCTGATGGGAGCCAACCCAGCCAACCTACAGTGACCAGGTAGGGAGGGAGCAGGGGAAATAATTTTCTCAGCCTCCTCTCTCCTCCAGATGGCTTGCTGTACCTCTCACCGTACCTGTCATTGGTAGGAGCCGGAAGGTGAGCGAGCCTGTTGATGCTGTCCCACTGGGTAAAGACCAGATGGAGAAGGCTGGAGAGTGGAGCTGGAGGGGCCAACGATGGGATCAGACACAGCATTCAAATGCCTTTTACGTGCATTGCCATAAGCTGGCTGTCTTTACACAGATGTGCTGTTTTACCACCAGTCCGGCCCGGGCTGGGAGAGTGAGGCAGGATGGCAGGGCGGGCTCTGAGCCTCTGCATTAACGATGAACCTGCTTCCTGACCAGTGTGGAATTCCTGCTGGGCCGCGCCTGGTTTGTCAATAGCACCACGTTCCTTGCCAGCCTCCGAAGCCTTGATTGAAACAACTGTTTTCCACTCTGGCCACATCTTTGAAAACATGATTTTCCTTGCTATGTAGTGTTTCAGGGTTCAGTCAGGCACTAACCTGGGCTGGCACGGTGCCCAAAGCGTGGAGGGATCTCTATAGGTCACTGCCGACCTACCGCTGGTAATGAGGAGGGATTATTTGGAACAAACCATGTAGAACAAGACCCTTGAACAGTGTCAGAACTGCAGGCAGAGGACAAGGGCATGAAATGGAATAAGCGAGGGAATGCAGAACCATGCTTAGATCAGAACGAACAGTTCGGGTGAACATTTTGTTGTCAATTTCACAACATAAAGACATCTTATTTTCTTCTCATGGGAAGTCATTTGCTTTGAACAAGCACTTTGAAATTTCTTAGAATATAGTTTCACTGAGTGACAACATTCTTTGAGTTTTGGCATTTTTTCCTCCTTCAAAGCTACTGACATGATTATACAACAGTCTGAGGATCCTTTTCTGTGTAATAGAACATATGCAGTTATGTTATTTATTCATATTATTAATTTTGAGGATTTTTAGTAGCATTTTTCTTTTAAGAGGGCCAAAGGATAAAATATATCTGATGAATTAGATGAGATTGAAATTGTATAATTAGGGTGGTGAACACACAATACAGTATACAGATGATGTATTATAGAATTATATACCTGAAACCTATGTAATTTTATTAACAGTGTCACCCCAATAAGTTCAATAAAAACGTGTAAAAGTTTTACACTAGAGAAAGTAAACACAATGAAATATTTACATTATATTTGGATAAACTAAGCCAAGAATTGCTGATCCATATAAAATCTGGGTCTCACCTCTTTTATTTGATTTAGTTCTATATGTTTTCAAGTTTGCTTTCCTGTTTAGTCAAGAGGTTTAAAATAGTCCTTAGTCATCAGTGAGATCCCAGGGACAATAAACTTGATTGTAGTTGTTTAGTAAACAAGTCCCAGGGTAGAAGTCCTGTGGCCCGTGTGTGTGTACACCACAGCCTCCTGTAAGCCCGCCCACTCAGTGGGAAGAGAAGGCGCAGCGGTTGACCCAGCTGACGGACCACAGACTGTCCTCCCTACCTTCAGGGCTCAGAAACGGGTGTCAGCCCAGTAACCTGTTGACTCCGCTAAGCTCAGGCGGCAGTTTTCCCGTGTGCCACCACCTCCAAGCTGAAGATGACTTGCAGCTTGGAAGTTTCTCTGTTCCCCAGTACAGCCTGCCCTTGCCCGCCTGTCTGTGCCGCTGTGTCTGTTCACCACCCAGCAGAGGTGCCGAGTGAACTGTGGGACCTGTTTCTGTGGAGAGAACGGAGGGCTAAATCAGACCAATGTAATGTGCCTGAGATTACCACAAATTCTTAAGCAACAGAGTAACAAAACTTTAGTACGTGTGAGTTTAGCTTTCTTAAATGATCTAGTGCAGGGGTATCCAAACTTTTGGTGTCTCTTGGGCCACACATTAAATACACAAACATTAATGAAAACTGATGAGCAAAAAGGGGTTTTAAGTAAATGTACAATTTTGTATTGGGCTTCATTTATAGCCATCCTGGGCCACACGTGGCCCGTGGGCCATGGGTTGGACACCCCTGATAGTGTATTAAGGTAACAAACAGAGCCCTGCACTTAACAGGCACCCCCAAAGTGAATATATGAGCTTTCCCTAATAATATCAGAGGCTTACAATGCTCTAATTACAGACAATATCCATTTAAACTGAATCTCAAACAGATTGCTACTCCTCTGTGTATTTTACATAGCAGAGAGTAAAGGAACTGCTCATGAAACATATGGGCTTTATTTATTTTTAAATTACTGCAGTATAGTAGAGTTGATAGTATCCTCTCCCCTCATCTTTAAAAAAAATTAAAAATGATTTGTAGAACAGTTTTATATTTACAGGATAATTGAGCACATAGTATAGAGTTCCTACATTATACCACCACTTCTGCACACAGTTTTCCCTGTTATTAACATCTTACATTAATGCACATTTGTTACAATTAATGAACCAACATGGATACATAATTATTAACATATCCACACCGTATTCATATTTCGTTAGTTTTTACCTCATGTCCCTTTTCTGTTCCAGGATCTAGGATACATATCATTTTTAGTTGTTTTGTCTCTTCAGCTCCCTCTTACCTGTGACAGGATCTGATTTTCCTGGTTTTTGGTGACCGGACGGTTTTTGAGTCCTGGTCAGGGATTTTGTAGACTGTGTCCCAGTGGGGCTTTGTCTGAGGTTTTTCTCACGATCGGGCCATCAGGCTGGGGCTATGGGTTTGGGGAGGAAGGTGAGGTAGTGCAGTGCCATTCCTAACCCATTTTATTAAGATCCCAGACGAGCAGCGTGACTCCTCCTGGTTGGTACTGACCTTGATCACTGTGCTTGTCAAGTTTCTCCAGCGAAAAGTGACTGTTCCCTCCCTCACCTTTCCATGCTGCCCTTTCGGGAGGAAGTCGCTGCGCACAGAGCACAGCTAAGGGGTGGGAGTTGCAGCCCCTCCTCTAGGGCGCGAGAGCTACATTTATTTGGATTTCTTCTGCGTGGGAGGTTTGCCTCTCCCTTCTCATTTATTACTCATTTATTATTTATTACTTCTCATTTACTTATATTAGTATGGACTCTTGGATGTTTCTTTTATAATGCTTTGATTTTGTTGCTCAAATTGTTCTAATTGTGGCCATTGAATTCCCTCTCTTTGAAATTTTGTTCCGAAGAGGGGCTGTAGTTTCTGATGTCCGTACTGACGGTGGGGGGTCTCATTGTGGGACTGCCCTTCAGACCACCCTGTCTCATTTGCTCTGATGAAGCTGCTGTTCAAGGGTGGCAAACAGCCACCGCCCCGCCCCACCAACACCTCTCAGTCAGCAGGGCTTGGAGCCAAGTCTCTAGAGGGAAATGAAAGAGTTATGAGACCCAAATTAGAAAGTATGCAGAAGAAGAAAGTAATAATGCTCAGTGTGGGTAAACGGTTAGGGTGCATGCAGGCACATGTGCACAAGGACACTTCATTGCATTCCCCACTTAACAAGTGCTCACTGAGTGCCCACTACGTCCTGGGCCGCATTCCAGGTACAGGGGATGCACCGTAACAGCACAAGGTCCCTGATGTCCTCTGCGCATGGGGAGATGGACCATCACCCCAAGTAGACAGCGTCAGGTGGTGAGAAATGCTCTGAGGAAAAATAAAGTACTAAAGGGCAAGAGTGCAGCAGGGTGGGGCAAGGTGCTCTTTCAGACAGTGGCAGGGAAGGGATCGCTGATGAAGTGGTGTTTGAGCAGGAACGAGGTGGAGGTATGACCTCTTGGGGTTTCTGGGGAAGAGGCTTCTGGGAAGAGGAAATGATAAGTTTGAAGGCCCTGAAATTAACGACTAAAATGAACCTGAAGGGTCATATGTGGGTTTAAATCTCCGATGCTATCCTGAATTTGCCATTAACGTGAATTATTAAAAAGAATTCAGTGAGCAAACGTGATTGCTTTTATGCAGGAGTGATCTCTTTCCTGTCGTGAGCATACAACTTACCTAACCCCGTGTGACTGGTGTTCCCAGAAAGCAGAGGACTGTTTTCCATCTGTGGACCACAGGGAAAGAGAACATGCACAGCTGCAAGGGACCTTGTTTGGGCTCCGCCTGATTCTTCCTCTGAGGAAAAGAAGACTTTTGAAAGCCAGCTGAAAGGCCCGCAGCAACTTGTCTCCGATGTAGATAGGAATAAAAGCTGCTTGAGTGGTTTTCAAATGTCTTAATTTTCGTAATTGTTCCCACATTATGGGCTGGCTGGACATTTTTTTAGAGCATCAAGTTTGGGAGAGTCTAAATGAAAGCTTTGCTCATGAAGTTTTCATTTGGATTCCACATATAGACTTTCTAAACCATCATTTTATGAAGGCTTAAATTACTGAAGTTTGAAGTTGTGGTAATAGCTCCAAAGTTTAACATCTTTTGTTTTTGGGTCAAAACTACTCAAGTCCTCTATACTTTTAGTAAAAAAGGGAAAAAAAAACCAGCTTGAAATTTGGCAGAATTAAAGTTTAGTGATCTTAAAATTGTCTTGATATCGACCATATTGTGTAGTCTATTAGCATAAAATTTGAAAATATATGTTCAGAAAAGTGTGTTTTCTGTGCTTATTTGGGTTATTAAAACAAAACAAAACAAACAAAAACCTCAAAGACTACTTAGAATACCCATTTTTTTTTCATATAGCGCAAGAGAGTCTTGGAATGTCATTTGACTGGGTCATTGTACTTCGGTAATTCTGTAGTGATCTGAAGTGTGATGCTTGGTCTGTCTGGCGTTTCTTTGTCTGCGGAAGGTAGTGCGGTGTTGCGGAGAAGCACGGGGGCCTGGGAGCACCGCTGCGTGAGTGGAGCCCAGGGTCTTCCACTCACTAGTTGTGCGGCCTCGGGAAAGGGCACTTTAGCTTCCTCATCTGCGAAATGGCTGTGATACGAACGCCTCCATCGCTGCGGGAGAGTTCAGTGAGATGACCCGTGTGAAATGGTCATCTGGCTCCAGGCACAGAGTAACCACTCAAAGATTAGCAATTAAAAAATACGGTGGTGATTCATAACGAAGTAGAGATAATCCAACAACACATAAGGAACAAGTGAAGGAGTTCTCTAACTGGCATAGTTGGTAGGTGATGTGTAAGTCAGCAAAAGCATTTAATTGAACCTTTTCATTTTAGTGGGGGAAGAGATAATGTAGGAGAGAGACTCATTCACTCATTCCACAAGTAGGAGCATAAAGAGCATGGCACCAACTCTGCTGGCGCAAGACTGCTCTAGGGTGGAGGTGGACATAAATGCATAAACACAAAAGAAAATGTGTGACGGATGGTAGTTGCTCTGATGAAGATAGAGCAGGGCTCTCTGACAGTGAGAGCTGTGTGGCTACTTTTTCCCCTCTCCCTTTTGACCAGCATGGGCTTGTTCTCTATGTCTATGGGTTTATTTCTGTTTTGTTTGGTTTATTCATTTTTTGTGTTTTTAGATTCCGCATATAAGCAAAATCATATAGTAACTGTATTTCTCTGTCTGACTTATTTCACTTAGCATAATGTTGTCCAGGGCTATCCATGTTGTTGCAGGTGGTACCATTTCATTCTTTTTTGTTGCTGAATGATACTTCATTGTATATATAGGGTGGGGCAAAAGTAGGCTTGCAGTTGTTTATATGGAAAATAACATAATAACCAATATATACTAATACAAGAATCAACAAGTGTGTTTTGCACACTCAGAACTGTAAACCTACTTTTGCCATCCCCCATCTTGTAGATACCACTTCTTTGTTCATTATCTATTGATACATATCTGGGTTGTTTCCTTATTTTGGCTGCTATTAGCAAAGTTGCAAGGAACATAAGGGTGCATATATCATTGCAAAATAGTGCTTTTGTTGTCTTTGAGTAACTGCCCAGAAATGGAATTGCTAGATTGTATGAGGGCTGTATTTTAAATTTTTTGAGGACTCTCCATACTGTTTTTCATAGTGGCTTTACCCATTTGTAACCCCACCAGCGTGTGGGGTACCCTTTTCTCCACATCCTCACCAACACCTGATATTTATTGAATTATCGATGGTCGCCATTCTGGCAGGTGTGAGGTGATATCTCATTGTGGTTTTAATTTCCCTGATGATTAGTGATGTCAGACGTCTTTTCATGCGTCTGTTGGCCATCTGTATGTTCTCTTTGGAGAAGTATCTATTCAGATCCTCTGCCCATTTTTCTAATTTGAATTGTTTGAGTTTTTTAGAATAAAGTTGTATGAGTTCTTACATATTTTGGTTATTAATCCCAAATATACATATCTAATAGATATATATATATGTCAATTACAAATATCTTCTCATTTTGCAAGTTGTCTTTTTGTTTCGTTTATGGTTTCCTTCACTACACAAAACTTTTAGTTTGATATAGTCTCATTTATTTGATTTTTCTTTTTTTGACTTGCCCCAGGAGACATATCCAAAAAGATATTGCTAAGAGAAATGTCAGAGTTTACTGTCTATGTTTTCCTCTAGTTTTATAGCTTTGAAATGTGGGGGGTTACTTGGGATTGGTCAGAGAAGGTATCTCTGTGAAGGGCATGTTCAGGCTGGGATCACAGAATCGTATTTTAAGGCTTGAGAGGGGTCAAGAGATGATAAATCCGATCATTTGTTGCAAGTTCGTCAAAGTTTTTGGTCATTTCCACTTAAGAAAATACAGTGATCTGTAGTTAATGTGTACTGGGGACTGTCAACAACCTTGGCAGTATATGGCAGAAGAAAAAAAATCAAAAGTAGCAATTTACAAAACTTCCAGTTATTCCTTTTTGGAGCTCTGGGGCAGTTGCATTAGGAAATGTTTTCCTGGGGAGCTGGGGGGAACGGTGTCCTGATTTGGTTAGCTGTCAGAATATAAGGGCACGTGGTTACCTGAAGCTCTAAGTAGAAAACCGTTTTATTTTCATTTTCACTGAATAACTACACTGTGCTTTGCTAGTCAGTGTAGTAATGAGAAGCGTAAGCGACTCCTTGAGTCTTTTCCTTTGAAGGTCAGTTTTGATGTCGCAGACTGCAGTGGTCAAAGAAAAGCACAACACACCAAGTGGAATTGCGCTCCTGAGACAGAATCGGTAAAGCAGCATTTACAGGCCCACTTACTTATTATGCAAAATGTGGAACAGAAAAATCTGGAAAGAATTTTTTTAAATGACCCACAATTCCATCATTCTTAATATTATACTTGGAGACTTTTTTCTTATCTTTTTTCCGTATCTTTAAAAAAGTCAAGACACTATACATATTTATATGTCTATGTGTGTATATGTATATAAATATGTGTGTGTATATAATTATTTGCAATTAAAATTATGGCATATGCTTTTTCTTATATTACCACAACTTTATGGTAATTGTGATTTTAAAAGGCTGCATCTAGCCTACATAATACTTTTTACCAATTTTCTATATGAACTTTTTTTTTGGCTCTTATTGTCTGTTTTACCCAAAAGTAGAATTCGAGGCTGAGAGGCAGAAAGCCGTTGGCAGAGCCTCTGGATGTTCGTGGTTTCTCTGCCTTTTAAGACAAAACTCCTTCTCCGTCTCAGGACCATTTTTGTTAAAATACGTCTAAGAATGTGCCATTTTAATTTGCATGGGGAAAGTTGAACTTGAAGATTTTTTTAGGTAAAAGTCATTGAGGTTTTTAGGATATCATATCATTACAAATTCAACCAAATTTGTGAATCAAAACTAAAGTGCTAAGACTCCTTTGAAAAGAAGTTAGGAAATTTTAAAGGGTTTTTTGGGGTAGTATTATAATTCCATAATTTTTCTTACATATTAATCTTCATATTGCTGATAAGTTAAGGATAATATAATTTTAAATTAGAAATGTGTTTCAGGTATCTACAGCAGATAGCAAAATAAAACATTATTTTTCAATAGTGAAAGGACACATTAATTGCATCATTAAATTTTTCATGTGGTTCTTTGATATTTTTCTTTTGAATTTCTATATACTTTCAACATTTTTGCAAGCTGAATATTTTCCTTGGATGTTTAAATTGAATTTTACTAGATTAGAATCTTCTACTCAATTCATACACTACTAGTAAGATTATAAATGCAATCTGTCTCAAGGGCAGTTTGATAATACGAATCAGAAATCCTGTAAACAAGTTTATGTCCTTTACTTCATCAACTTGAAATCTGTGGATTAGTATTAAGGAAATAATTGGCCAAGTATATAGAGATTAGTGCACAAGAATGTGCACCTTGGTTATAAAAGCAAAATACTGGAAACAATGTAAGTGTTCAGCATTTAGGGATTGGTTAAATAAAGTGTAGTATATTCAGCTACTGAAATATTAAGAAACTATTAAACTGATCAAATATATCTATACTTTAATTTGGGGAAATTATCACATTAAACTGTAGCTATATTGGCCTGTTGTATGGAGTTACCTGATACCGGCAACTAAATACTGGTGAATGTCTGTGAGAGTAACTTTTGTCATTATTAAAATCGAGTCCCCCTTCCTCATAATTGAAAGGCACTGGAACTATTTGTCTCTTGAGACCACGCTCAGTTGGCTATTTAAGCATGTAAAGTGGAATTCTTACCTTCCATTTGCTGTGGCAGAGAGTTATGTGTCTACTTCACTTAACAGTATCATTTTATCATTAAAATGTAAATTAAAAGGAAGACTACCTAAGATACATTTTGTACTACTTCAAATTGATATCCGATACCCGATACCCGTCTCCTGATTCTGCATGTGGTATTGGATTACAGAATTTGTAAGAACCTTAAAAGCTGTTCAGCTTTGGCTGTCAGAGCCACCTCATTCCCAGCAGTGAATGCCCAGGTTCTGAGCCTCCTGGGTCTCCAGCAGATAAATTGCAGCCTCATTCCGTGTGCTGGAGCCCATGGTTATCCTCCCCAGAAGCTAGATTTCCTGGCTTTCAGCCCATTTCCTTTGATAGGACCTTTCAGGCCTATATCCAGACCCTTGCGAGGCAGAACACCTGGTCTTCCTGCCAAGCATAGGTGGACGGGCAATCTCAGAGCCTCTGCCCAGCCTGTCCCTGGCCAGAGTCCCTCACTTTTGGGATCTAAGAGGTCTCATCCTGAGATTAGTATCTTCCCTGTCTGCCTGATAGTCCAGTTTGGGGTCTGCTTTCAGACGTGTGTCCAGAGGACTGGCCCTCACTTGGCAGGTATGTTCTCATATCCTTGGATGTCTGCCCACACCCCAGATCTCAGTGCTGCCAAGGGGAGGCCTGCCCTTCCGCCACCGCTGTGTTAAGGAGAGCCCAGGGAAGGAACCGGACCCACAGTGACCGAGTTGGAAAATCCAGCAAACAAATTCCCATTGGTACCATTTGGATTAAGAGAATAAGAAAGGAATTTTTAAAAAGGTCAGGAAGGAGTATTGCGACCAGTCTCCAGCCCTGCCCCACATGCTTATTAACAAGCGATTGTTGTCATGGTAGCTTGAAACCAAAAGATGGCAAAAGGAATCAGAGTGATGGAAAACTGATCTCACAGGGAAGCCATTTGGTCAGGTGAAAAGTAACTCAGCACCCGTTATCTTGGCAGCAGTGTGCCTGGCATTACCAAGCCGCCTTTGATTAATGAACAGAACCCATGAATAAGAAATGAGCTGGAAACCACCAGGAGGAAGCATTACCATTCTGTGCCGTAACCATCACCAGTGCCAAGTGGATATGGCAGGGCTTAGAATATTTGACTCACTGCTGCCTCCACCATCGTTTATTCGTTGATTCATTCCGCCACCGGTCAGCCACCATCCAGCAAATACCTGCTGGGAGGCAGTCAGGGCAAAGGGGCCCTGGGATTATAATGGGGACACTGAGCTTGCACCTGGCCTGGGACGCAGACCCAGTTACCAGTGTGAGGTGAGTGCTGTGATAGGAGGCCCAGAGCTTGGGTCTCGGAGCAAGGGACATTCACTGAGATCTGAG
Organism: Artibeus jamaicensis; assembly: GCF_021234435.1. NCBI lineage: Eukaryota > Metazoa > Chordata > Mammalia > Chiroptera > Phyllostomidae > Artibeus > Artibeus jamaicensis. The sequence goes on along the minus strand of NW_026522025.1, from coordinate 30,331,577 downwards.
GGACTGAGAGGAAGTGGCCAGACCAGGGGCTTAGCAGTGGCAGCGGGGGCGGTTTATCGATTGATTTTGCAAAGAATGATGTTTGTCTCTTCTTTGCGTTTCTTTCCAGGATGTTCAGCTCTTCTCCACAATGAATGAGTGTCACTATGATAAGCAGATGGACTTTTTTTATAATAAGAGCAACACTGACACCGCCGACGACTGGACAGGGACAAAGCTTGTGATCGTTTTATGTGTTGGAACATTTTTCTGTCTGTTCATTTTCTTTTCTAATTCTCTGGTCATCGCAGCGGTGATTAAAAACAGGAAGTTTCATTTCCCCTTCTACTACCTGTTGGCCAACCTGGCGGCCGCGGATTTCTTCGCCGGCATCGCCTATGTGTTCCTCATGTTCAACACGGGCCCCATTTCAAGGACTTTGACCGTCCACCGCTGGTTCCTCCGCCAGGGGCTTCTGGACACCAGCCTGACAGCCTCCCTGACCAATTTGCTGGTGATTGCTGTGGAGAGGCACATGTCAATCATGAGGATGCGGGTCCATAGCAACCTGACCAAAAAGAGGGTGATATTGCTCATTTTACTTGTCTGGGCCATTGCCATCTTTATGGGGGCGGTCCCCACACTGGGCTGGAATTGCCTGTGTGACATCTCTTCCTGCTCTTCCCTGGCCCCCATTTACAGCAGGAGTTACCTCATTTTCTGGACTGTGTCCAACCTTTTGGCTTTCTTCATCATGTTGGTGGTGTACCTGCGGATCTACATGTACGTCAAGAGGAAAACCAATGTCTTGTCTCCACATACAAGTGGGTCTATCAGCCGCCGGAGGACGCCCATGAAGCTGATGAAGACAGTGATGACTGTCTTAGGTAAGGGGAACCAAGCGAGCCAATCTTCCCATGCATTCAGCAAATATCTATTGAGTACCTACTGTATGCAAGGCACTTAGTAGGTAGCAGGAATGCAGCAGTGAACAAGAACAGACCCCACCTGCCTCAAGGGTCCACTCCAGTAGGGGAAGACAAAATGAGTATTCTGATAGGGATAAACCAAAGAATTTTATTATAATGTTTATAAAGTAAAGGGTTGAGGAATCTAATTGGGAAAAATAAAGCAGAGAAGGCAGATGAGGAGTGCTAAGCAGGTATAGTTTGCAGTTTTAAGAAGAGTCGTGAGAGGCAGCTTCATCGAGAGGATGACTTTTAAGCAGGGACGTGAAGGTGGTGAGGGACCCGAGCACGTGGGTGTCTGGGGAAGGGTGTTCTGGGCCGGAGATGCAGTGAGCATCGGTCCCTGGACAGAAGGCCACTGTGGCCAGAGTGGAGTGAGGAGGGCCAGACTGAGAGGAGGTGAGGTCAGAGATACTGGGGAGCAGGATGGGGCCACTCAGACTGTGTAGGGCTGTGCACTTACTGTAAGGACTTTGGCTTTTCTGAGTAAGATGAGGAGCTGTTGAAAGGCTTTGAACAAAGGAGCGATGTGGTTTGACTTAGATATTAATGGCGCCTCTCTGGCTGCTGTTTTGAGAAAATACTGTAGCGGGCAAGGACAAAAATGGAGAATTTCTTACAAGGGTATTTCAGTGCTCAGGAGGGACAACAATGGTGAGGGCTGAGGGCGGCTTGGAGGTGATACGGTATGGTCCGCTCCTGCATGTCTCTGAAGGTAGAGCTGAGAGAATGTGCTGGCTGGTAAGGTGTGAGGGAAGGTGAGAGGAGGAGGGGAGGCGGGGAGCATTATTTCTGAGATGGGAAGGCAGAAGAGGGGCATTTGCAGGAAGGCCAGGAGTTCGGTTTCGGACAGGCCGAGGTTAGGGTCCTATTAGGCATCTCAGTGGAGTCCCTGGGTAGGCAGTTGGGTGTATGAATCAGGAGAACAGGAGTAGGTACGGGCTGGAGATTGATATTTGAGAGTCATTGAGGGGAGAAACAGTAATTTAAACCACAAGACAGGAGGAGCTCGTCATGGAGAAAAGAAGAGGACCCAAGAATGAGCCTCAGGACACTCCAGTGTGAGGAGGAGGGAGAGAGGGGGCAGCCAGCAAAGCGGTCCAGAAGGACTGCTCAGGAAACCCGGGAGAGTACGGTGTCCTAGGAGGCAAGACCGGGAGGCCCTGAAGGAAAGGGAGGGTCGGCGGTGGTCATCCTCCTGAGCGGGGGGTTTCATGAGCCTGTGGGGTTGAGCGGGGCTTAGTGATCTTGAGGGGAGGCTGTGCTTAGTGTAGCCAAGAGCCCGATCCAAGTAAAGGGAAGAAGGAGAGGGAGGAGAGGCTCTGGGGCAGCCTCGGAGAACTTTGCTTTGCCTCGTGAGCCCCGTACCACCAAGCAGAAACATTGGGTGAGAAGAATTTTCCCTTCATTATGTTTCTCTGTGCTGGGTGGTCTGTTGTCCCTCAGTTCCAGTCCTGGGTTACAGGCAGCATTTGTGGCACGTGGGTGGACAAGAACGTCTGTGGTTTTACGGGCCTTGTCGTCCCTGTGAAGTGGCTGCAGCAACGGGGACCCTCGGTGAGAGATCCAGCAGTGGATTCCTGTCAGGTCCCGATGCAAAGGACCTGTAGGATGAATCCTTGGGAAACGGTTTACATCCGAGGCTGCAGGGTGTACACAGCATGGTACAGGACCCATCACGATACCTCTAAGTCCTGAACCTGCTGGTAAGACTCAGAGACCAGCAGACACGCAGCGTGATGTGAAAATAATTTCCACCTCAGGATTGATTTTAGTTGACAAATATTTATGTAGTGTTTAATAGATGTCAAACATTGTCCTAAGACTCTTACACATATTACCTTATTTAATACTCATGGCAACTCTGGGGGGTAGGTACCCCCATTATCCCATCTACCAGATGCAGAAACTGAGCAGAGGGTTCAAGCCGTATGCCCAGGGGCGTTCAGCAGCTATTACTGCTGGAATCATGACCGACCGGATGGCCTTCAGAGTCCACCCTTTATCACCACGCTCTGCAGCCTGATCTGATTTGTTTGGACTTTTTACTGGTCTCATCTCTGTCCTGTTTTCTGCTTTGACCACCTCATTCTTCTTCAAGAACCTTCACAAGGACATAGGCAAGAAAAGATATTTCTGGTAAAGAGAGAAGTTGGTTGTTTATTGGTGCAAATGAACTCTGCTCCTCTCCTCGCTTAACTTGCAGATGCAATCATTCGCTTGGCTGTGTGTCTTGAGAAATCACCTGCCTGATAAAGGAGAAAACTTTCTTTTTCCAGCATATTATGTCCACATACAGCATGAGCTCAAAAAGACTTCTGTAACCCCAAGTGGAAAGAATAGGACTCTTTGTGAGGCAGTCACGGTCACTAGCTTTGGTTTTGTATGTAACTTTGGACCATACAGAGGATTTAAAATAAAGCAACTGTGTGGTTTTGGTAAGTGTGGTATTAGATAAGGGAAGCGCTGGCATAACAGTGAAATTGCCAAGTAAAATAAGAGAAGTCGTGACATCAGGACGGAACAATATTGGGGAGTTGGTTAACGACAGGAAGGCAGTTTGGGGTTGGGGTTTTGGATACGTTCCTCAGTGGTGAGACAGGGATCTGGTGGAAGACAGGAAGTTTGTGGACAGGGGAAATGAAACTGAAGAGCCAGGTGGTGTGAGGTTTTCAGACTTCTAACTCCTGATTTCTTTGGAAAAAAAAGATTTTGGTTTTAGCCCCAATGCTGTCATTTTCCACAAGGCTGATCTGAAGCACATTAGCTCACCGTTTTTTTGGGGGGGGCAGTTAAATTTTTTCACCTAAGGTGGAATAAATAATTGTTAGGGTCTTTCAGAGTTATAAAATTCAATGGTCCCATGATAACACAAAGCAGCTGAGAGAGGAAGCCCCTTGGCTGCTCTGTCTCGTGCAGGTGGCGTTCAGTTGCCTGAGGCGGGTGTCGCCCACCTGAAAGTGTTTCAGAAGAATGAGCAGTGCTGACATTGACTGCCATGACTGTCACAGGTTCTGAGTATGTGGAAATTAATAGCTTAACACATTTCTATAATGATTACCTGATTTAAATATCTTTATATTAAAATGCTGAACCTTTCTATTTACTCCTTGTTATGTATGTTGTAAAAAACATTCATTTAAGATTGAGGTTTCTTTTAACATCCTTTAATAGGAAGTTAATCAAATATATATTAACTGTTTGTTAAATGGCATTTAAAAGGCCAAAGACTGCTGAAATCCAGTGAGCTGAATCTCATTTGAGAAAAAGGGGAAGGGATGGCCTGGTCTGCGGGGTTTGGGAAAGGCTTCTTAGAGGGCTTGGATGCGATCTGGGAGGGTAAGCGGGGTTTGTATGGCAGGAAGGGAAAACATCCATGGTAGGAGACACAGTAGAACCAAAAGTGCAATGGCAGAAACCTCTAAAGCTTTTGCACGTCCCCAAGGACAGCCACATGGAGCACGGCCGTGTGTTGTGGTACAAAAGGAAATAGTTCAGCTGTGTGCTGGAAAGGTTTAGTTGGCCGTCCTCTTTGGGAGGAGAGTGGTAGACCAGATGACCTTGGTGCTTCTTTCCAGCTCTGGATTCTGGTTGGACACAGCAGTATGTAGAGCTGGGTGGGGAGCAGATTCTTTCCTTGCTGAGGGAGGTGGTAGTAGTGATAATGGTGGTGTGAATTTTAAATCTGCGCATGATTGGAAAGGCATCTAATCATCGTGTTCCCATTTCAGCAGCCCTGAGGCAGAGTGCTTGCTTGCTCACTTCTGGGTTATGATGTGTCATGGGCCCTTTACGTGAAAGAAGTTGCTCGTTGAATGTCCTCATCGAAAAGACACCGGGACATATGATCTTACTTTCACAGCGCACCAGGGCCTGGCTAGGGGAGAGGCCTGTTTGTTGAAAGTCAGCTTGTCAACGTGCCTAATCACCTGCAGCAACCAAACACAAGAAACCCCACACGGAAACCTCTCATGTGTTGTCAGGCAGCGCACCCTGTGAACGGTGCACCCAGGGGCATTTTGTTTCCCAGAAAATGGGCTGGACTTGCTTCTATTTGGCAATGTCTTGAAATGCAAAAGAAAAGAAGGGTTGAAGGGCTTTGTGAACCACACTTTTGAAATCTTCAATGAACCCTCCTGTCTCTTAGGGTGGTGTTTTTCGAACTGGAGGTTGTGACCCATTAGCAAATAATGGAATCAATTAGAAGATCATAACTGACACCTTTTTAAATGACATAGAAGAGAAAACTATCTGAGTGCATTGCACGTAGGTATTAAGGAATGTTTTATAATGAATGGGGTGTGTGTGTACTGGATTATGGTATAAAATGTATTTCTTACTATAGGTTATGGTCAAAAACATTTAATACGCCATGGTTTTAAGGTTAAAGTTTCTTTTTTTTCGGCCGATAAGAACTAAACTCTTCTAAAATATGAGAAACATTATAGTTAAGGGCCTTTAAAAGGTTTGTGGTCATTGAAACAGAGAGCTGCGTGGTTTTCTTCTCATCTCTCCCTCCCCCGCACCTCTCCATTTAGGTCAATGCCAGGTCCTCTTTGCCTTCTCTCAGGGGGAGGAAGAAAAGGCGAGGCGATGGTGACAGAAGAAACAGTGCTCAGAGTTCTCATGCCAGGACGCGGGTAAAACAAAGCACCGCTGTGAGTCTTGCTAGAGCGCTGCTGACAAGCATACATGGCATTTCTGCAACACCATTTGCTTCTCAGAGTTTTAGTTCATTGTTCTCATTCGTTCTCACAGAAATCCTGCAAGCGGGGATGACGTTATCCTATTTTCCCGCCACTCCCCTGGATGCACCCTGTACTCAGTGATGATTAATTATTTACGGTTCCTAGTTTTGCATCCCTAAGCCTTTGCACTTGCTGGGATACCTTTCCTCTGGTTTTGCCTGGGAAACTCCCATTCATCTTATAAGACTCAACTCCAGGGCCTGTGTTCTCTGGATCTTTCCTTGTCCTACCTAGGTATTGTAAATCTGATTGCCACCTCCTTTGGGCCGCCTCTGTTTCATCTATACCATAATTAGCACACTAAATTGTCTACATGCTTTTATGTTGAACTAGGATGTGCATTCCTTGAAGTCAGGGACTGCACCTGACCTATCTTTGCATATCTGATGTGCAGCGCACTGTCTGTGACACACTCATTGAGATTGTAATAGAATGGATAAGTAAGGAAATCGAGGTGTAGGGAAGTTAAGAAGTGGCTTTCAAAAGCTGGAAGGGTAGGTAGAACCCAGGTCTCCTCACACGCAGGCTGGCCTTTGGCATGAGGTCGCGGTGGCTGGGGAACGAGTGGGCATCTCGTTGTACAATGTGAGAGACTGAGGTCTCAGAAGACTAAGTGACAGTGCTACGTTGGGGAGAGGGAGGAAAACAAGTGGATATTTTGTGAGTGCCTCCTACAAGGAGGTCTGCACGTGACATGCTTATAGGGTTTTCTTTCACTTAATCCTCAGAACAACTTTGCAGATCTGTTTATAGGTGAGGAAACTTGAGTGGACTTAAGTGTCTTGCCCATAGACCCATACTGGTGTAAATAATTATAGTTAATCTTCATTTTGCGATATGTGTGGTTCTGAGCATTTGTGTGTTTTATTTCATTCAGTCTTCCTGACAGCTCTGTGAGGGAGGCTCTGTTATTATTACCAGATGAGGAAACGGAGGCCCAGAGGCGTTTGTTGTCTTGCCCATGATTGGAAGAGACCTGAGATTAGAATCGAGCAGTTTGGCTCCAGGACCCCATCTTCAAGGTTACTTAGCAGCCTCTTATAAGTGATGGGGCTAGAATAGCATCCATCAAAGGGAAGAAGTATGTAACCTGTATGTCCCTTGATTTCTAGTGAAGTTTATTTCTCTGAAGTCACTTGATCTCTCAGAGTGTAGCTAAAGATTTTGCAGCATGATTGTCACAGTTAGGACAGTGTCTCCCAGGAAGGACAGCTCCACTGTCCTCAAACTTTATGCTTATTAAAGTAAATTGCAAGAGGTAGGGACTTTGGAATAGGGAGGGAACCAGATTTAAATGCTTTGCCACTTCCAAGTTGTGAGACTGAGCAGTGCACCTACCTGCTTCGTGACTTAGCATTGTGCTGAGCACATAGTAAGTACTAAGCAACTTTTATAATAAGTGCTAAGCACTAAGGAGAGTAAGCTACTCCTCTTAGGCCTTAATTTGACCCTGACAGGTCTTGCCCAGCATCCAAGCCGAATGCCCTTGCCACACCCCTGTAAATCCACAGGTGCTGTAGAGATGGAGACTAGAGACCTACGTTGGTGCCATCATGATGGCCAGTTTTGTAGTGGGGACAGGGAGGAAGCTAACTGGTAGGCTTTGCAGAGGCTGCCTGACTGCTGGCAAATGGTACCAGCTTGGTTCCTGGGGATCAGGGCTAATTGAACATGTGGTCACCACAGAACTGAAAAGCTCTGCACTTGCAATGCTAGTCCCTATAAACGCCCCCACTGCAGCCCCAGTGAAATTCTGTTAATGATTCCTGTCTCTGACAGATAATCTTTACATTAATAATTCATTTCACTTTTGCAACATTTATGAATAAAACATTATAAGCGAGACCCTGACCATCAACTGTTAGCATAATAAGAATCCCATAATACAGCATCAGTATCTTGTGCATAGATCTACAAGACAGTTCTCATAAGAAACTACCCTCATCTTACTAATGCTTCCTGCCAGGATGTCCAGTTAATCAGGTGCTGTTAGCGTCATTACTACGATTGGAAATTTGCCCTTTGTCTGAAAAGAATGGGGACCAAGAACCCTTTGATTAAATTTCTGTTTCTGGCCTTCCTCAATGAAATGCGCATGCTCCATTTTTAAAAAGGGGGGTGCACACACACACACACACACACACACGCTCGTGCACACGCAAAACCCCAGAGTCTGAAGAGGCTCACCAGAGCCCCTGGGGATTCTGAAACATTTGTTTTCAGCTTTGTGGCCTTCTAGTGGCTTCTGTGATACAGAAGCCTGAATTCAATATTTGCTGCCTTGCTTGCTTTAGCAATCAAATATCTGTTTAAAAAAACTAAAGCTTTGCCTTAAGAAATGCTGAGTGAGACGATCAGATTGTCGGCACGCAGGCACTCTCTCGTTGTGGTGCAGTCGTATCGGAATGCCTGATGCTTTTCAGAGCCGAGCCACCCAGGCACCAAGACTCAGAACATTGAGTCCAGGGATGCTCATACTTCTGTCTTGAGCCAGCTAATCCAAGGAGCACCTTCAGCTTTTCCTGTGCGCTTCACGGTGTTGCAGCACGGCCCTCAGGGAGCGAAGCATTTGTTCCAGGGCAAACTGAGTGAGCGGGCGCAGATGTGTAATCTCCTCACAGACACTGCTCCCAGAAACACTGTTCCACAGACCCTCCACTCTGAGAGGGGTGGTGGTGGTGGAGAAAATGTCTGATATTAGACGGTAAACACCTTCAAAATTTGTTTTAAAGTCCCGTGGTCGCATGCCACTCTACCGCACCCTTTCAGATTGTCTCCACTTCTTGACACCTTTCCACCACCACGGTTTTAGCTCTGCCCCTCCCCTCCCGCCTCTGCTGTATGCAGCCCTCTGTTGTCTCATGTCAGGCCACCAGCTCTTCTCCTTGTCCCCTGCATGGGTGTTGCAGGGACCTCCCTTTGCAGTCCGTTCAAAAGTCATTTTCCCCATTCATGGTCCTTGTTGCCAGTGCAGTCCTGCTCCGCCTCCTTCCCCCATCCCCCACCCACCCCACAGGGGTGCCCGTCCCAGTCTGCTCTGCTTCTCTCACCCCCAGTCACTCTCCCACCTTCAGAACTTTTTTTTCCTGGCTTTTCTTCTTCATAGAAACCTACAACCCTCTTCTTTGGCCAGAACAAATAAACACTGACTATTTCCTGAGTGCGGGGTACAGAAACACCTCTCAGATTCTACCTCTTTCCCAACCCCCCACATTCCTGAAATCACTGACAAGTAAAAATGTATGTATTTAAAGTGTACAACGTAATTTTCTGATATATGTGTATGTTGTGGAGTGATTACCAAGATTAAGATAATTCAACAACCATCACCTTACACAGTTATTCTGTTTTGTTGTAGTGAGAATACTTACTGTGTACGGTCAGCAACTTGCAAGTATGCAATACTGTATTATTAACTGTGGCCATCACGACGTGTGTTAGATCCTCAGAACCGATGACCGATGTTTTGTACCTTGGACCGACCTCTCCCATTTTCCCTCCCCCGCCCCTGACAACAGCCTCTCCAACCCGGAAACCTCTGCTCCATGTTTAGTAGCTCCCTCCTTCCTCTCAGCCCATCCGTACCCTCCAGCTCCTGCAGGGGTTCTCATTCTGGGTTTTTTTAATTGGCTTTTTTTCTTTTAGTCTCCACATGTAAGTGATAAAATACAGTGTTTGTCTTTCTCTGGCTTATTTCACTTAGCAGAGAAGTTCTGTTATCCACCTACATTTCCAACCCTTCTACCAGCACCCGGCCTCCTGGAAGGGTTCGAGTTCCAGAATTCAGGAATCCCCCCCCCCCCCCCCCCGCCACAGGGCCTTGATTTCTGCTAAAGGAGAATGTGATGATCACCTGTCCCACCTCCGGGCTGACGCCTGGATTAGCATGGTGTATGCTGACCCATGGTAGAATTTCCTCAAATATGTGTGAACATTGTACTTTTAAAGTTTGTGCTGGGGACGTCTGTGGCTTGTGGGTACATAAAGCAAACAGGTTGGTAGGGAATAGGGAATAATGGGTGTGTGCCGGAATCCCAGCCTGTCACAGACCTTAGGGGTCCACACGGAAGCTGGGAGAGAAAGGGCAGGCGAACCCATGGTATTGGCTGGGGGACACCGCAGGCAAGCAGCCCTTCCCCTGGCTGTCCCTTCAGTCCAGCCACCTGCTCTGCCTCCCCACCAGGTGCTTATTGGAACTCTGCAGAGTGTGAGAAGGAAGGATCCTGTTACCTCGAAAAACCAAAAAGTTCACCTTGTCTATAAATCACTGCTAGCGTCGTGGCCAGAGATCCGGTCTTCCTAGTTCCTCCTTCTAGGGGGTCTCCCTTCTCGCTGTGGTGGACAACACATGGCCTTGGGTGATGCCTCAGTGACAGTGACACACAACAAGGCTTGGCTTTTTCCATCAGGTCAGAGAGTTTACTGCCCACCAGCGGGCCTGTGTTAGCCTTTATGGTTTTGGAACGAGAAGAGATTTCTGCTGTTTGTACTTACTCATCATAAACAGGTGCTGAGCACCTACTAGGTGTTTGGCAGTGCGCTCACTGTAAGATGTGGCTGCTGCCCCGAAGGCACTGTGACTCTGTGCTTGCTCTGATGTTTAGTAGATGACAGCAGAAGGCCAAAGTGTGTGAGTCAGTGGTTGGCTCCCGTGTGGGGTTACCCAGGGGCAGATCTGCTCTCTGTGGCTTTTCCTGTGTACAGCCCACAAAGAATCCTTTTAATAAGCTTATCGGAGGAAATAGGAAACTTACCAAAGGAAAAAAAAGATGACAAAGGAATAGACACAAGGGCCACAGGCCAAAAAAAAAGAAATGTTGTGAATGGTCTGTAGAGACCCTTGAAGAAGTAAGATTTGAGCCAGAGCTCAGAATGACAAGGGGGGGGGAGAGGGCAAGGCGTTGCAGAGAGGAGGACAGCAGGGTGGGAGACAGGTGTGCGCATGTCTAGGGAGACCAGACCAGGGCCTGGGGTGGGAAAAAGGGGGCAGGGGGGCTGCTTTCTGGAGTAAGGGGTTTCCATAGTAATTGCAGTCTGGTTTGAGAGGCACATGGGAGTCAGAAAATAGAAGTCCTTGAATCCAAAGATTGTGTGACTTTATTGTCAGACACCTGCAGAGAGCAGGTAGATTTCATTGGTGTGTGAATTGGGCCTGGGATGGGTATGATGCAATAGGGAAGGGTGGCACTTGTGGCTAACTGGATATATCCAGCTTTCACTAAAACATTCTGCAGGTCGAATTAAATAGGTCTGTGGCCAGTCTTCAGCCTATAGCTACATTGCCTCGCATGGCAATGGAGAGCACCTGTAGGGTCTCGAGGGGATTGGTGGGTTGGGAGGAAGGTGGGGGCTGCTAAATGCAGGGCAGAGTTTTAGAAAGATGGGAGGGGTGTGGGAGGGAGAGGTCACAATGAAGACTGCTGGGACTGGCACAGGGCTCTGTGGGTCACAGGTGGCTCAGGAGCCAGAGAGAGGCAGAGCTGGCCTGTCCAAGCAGGCACTGTGGGAAGGCACATCTATCAGCAACAGGCTGATTCCTGGAGGAATCAGTGGAGTGTGCGTTCTGGCAGGAGGCAGAGCTGGAACAGGCACGTGACCAGAGTCAGAGAAACCTGGAAGCAGGAAGCAGGTATCCATCCTGGAAACTAAGACTCCTTAAAGCCTTTGGGCTTTCCCTAGCTGACATCACCTTCCTGCTTCATTCTCACTGAGAAAATAGAAGTCATCTGGCACGAACGTCCCTAGCTCCCCTCCCTTCACCAGCTTAGCCAACCCGCGAAGGCTCCCAGCCCTACCTTTACCTTTCTAAAGCCCACTGCTTCCAGCCTTCCCAGGAGCCTGCTCTCATCCTGATTCTTCCACTCCTGCATGTTTGACCATTAAAAATTAATCATAGCGCCTGACCTTACCTCCCCTTCCTAACTACTGCTCTGTCTCTCTCCTTTCCTTTCTTGTCCTAGTAATAACTCAAACTGGGGTTGACCAGCTCTGCCCCTACTGAGACTACGCTGATGAATCCACCATAGATCACCTAGTCGTCGAATTTAGAGATCTGGCTTGACCTCCCTGTTGCGTGGCTGCCTGCTTCATACTACGGTTTGATGGTTTCTCCCCCCTTCCCCCACTTCTCTGTCTCTTGTCCAGTCTCTCCTTCTCTGGCCATCCCTGAAATGCCCTTCGCTCTCTCGACTCCGCAAGTTCTCTCCAGGTGATCATGCTGACTCCCGTGGTGTGGACCGAGGCCTCTCTGTGAATGCCTCCCAGAGCAGTGTCTCCATCCTCAGTCCCTCTCGTCAGATCCAAATCTGTTTCCAGGTGCCCGTTGCACACACGCCTGGACATGCCTGGACCTGTGCACTTCCTCTTCCCCCGTGAACCTGCTCCACAGGTCGAATTGGATGTTTGCAGTGCAGGTCCCATCAGCCTTGCCTTCCGACATGGATCGCTAGGTGTGGCCCCCTGTCTCACCACCTATGTCCAGTTAGGGAACAAGCCTGCTGGAGTGGTACCTCAGATTTACCACATCCCTTAGACAAAGCCACGCCATTCTGCCGCCTGCCACAGTCTCTGTCTGGGTTCCTTCCTCTGGTGTTTCTGGCCTCAGACCTTCTTCCCTATCACCAGCTAAAGCATTTACCTAAAAAGCACAGTTAACACTGCATAATCTTTTCTTGGCTCCTCTTGCATACTAGATAAAGCCCAGATTCCTGAGCCGGTATTAGAAGCCCCTTCTCAGTTCTGTTCCCAGTCTTCTTTTCCAAACACTTCCTTCCCAAGCAGCCGTGCTCGGGCCATGCCGAGCTTCTCCCCATCTGTGTCCTGGAATGCACGGCCCCTGGGTCCTGGTTCTCACCAGTGGACTTCTTTATTGAGGTGAAGGGAGTTTGAAGAGAGTACCAGGTAATCCTGGGGCTAGCATTGACTTGGTGAGTGATGCTAAGGCAAAAAAGATTTTTTTGTTTGTTTGTTAGGCGTGGGACTAGAGGTTGAGGGACCTCCAGAGAGTTCCTCGTGATTATTACCTCTTTAATTCCCTCTTTCACAGTTAGCCAGTTACTTGGGTGGTGGTTACATTAGGCCTGATGACAGGACTGAGATGCTTATAAAAAAAAAGGCAGGAAAATGTACCACTAAAGATGCTAAGTTATGAAGTTCTTTACTTTCACCCTCAGTTGGTCGGAGTATCGTGCTGTACACCAAAAGTTGGGGGCTTAATCCTCAGTTGGGGTGCATATGGGAGGCACCCAGCTGATGTTTCTCTCTCTCTTAGGAAGAGAGAGAGAAAATCCCCTCGTCTCTCTCTCGAATCAATAAACATATCCTCAGATGAGGCTAAAAAAAGAAGTTCTTTACTTTCTTCTGCGTATCTTCTCTGCTCACCCCACGTTCCATTATCCCATTAGTCTCCACTTATAAAAAATAAGTTCAGAGATAAAATTAAGTTTGGATTTCAAGATAGCCACAGCAGAGCTCTAAGCCAAGTGAAGGGTGGGTCCTTGTGAGGGCAGGCCCTGAGTGACTGGGTGGGCCGCGTGCACAACTGTGAGGCTGGCCGTGGCTGCTCACTTCAGCCCCGTGGCCTTAACTAGCCCAGGACCAAGTTACTATGACGCAGGGCACGTTGGGACTTCGTCTCATCAAATTCGCTCCCCCAGCCATGTGCCTGTTTCCAGGGTGAGGCTCCATACCACCAGCTTGAGCCCTGACAAGATTGAGGGCATGGCTGGGACAGCCCCAGGGCTCCCACTGACAGCTTATACAAAGTGGGTTCACCGGCGAGTCAGGGAAGGGTCTTTTCCTGCCCTGTGTCTGTTCTGAGCCTGCCTCTGCAGGTCCAGGACAAGGCTGTGCAGGAAAGTATTACAGCTGGAACAGTCTGTCTCCTGACTGCCCTCACCTCAAGGACCCCATCAGTGAAAGGTCAGGACTTTTTGCGTGACTTGAACAACTCCTGCCTCAGAAGGTCAGTGTTTTCCTCCCCGGAATGTGTTTCAAACTCTTGCATTCTGGGGCTTCTTGAAGTTGTCTCTGATGTTCTGTGGAAGGGTCTGGACTCCAGAGCAGTTATACTGAATTTGTTTCTGAGGGTTCAGAAAACTGGAAAACATGGAGCAAAGTTCCTAGGATCTGCACGGCCTCTTGTATGTCCTGCTGCAACTTTTCGGATACACGATGGACTTAATGAACGCCGTCCCAGAGTGGCACTCAGTGTCCTCTTCTGGGGCCAGGGAACCATGGAGGATGCTGAGGTGGGTGGCAGACCCGAGCTTTTTCTGGGCATGCCAATTGAATCTTTGTGCAGCTTAGAAGCTAAAACTGTGGCTTTTCAGTAGCATTGGATGGACCCTCAGAAGGGCATAGAGGTGGTCCTCCAAGAGGTGAATGCTAATTTCTGGGGTAATAGCTGGACTTCCTCCATTTGTTCTAACGTGGGGCAGAAATATTGTTCCTCTATTTTAAGGTAACTTGCAGTCAGGAAGGGTAGCAGTCGTGTGAGCCTGGAATGTCTTTAGGCTTCCTCATTCTTCTTCGCTGGCTGCTTTATAATGAGGGATCAGTCATGCAGACCCTCCTGACGAGGGGAGTCTCTCTGAATGCAGTTCCCAGGGACAGTGCCAAGAACCAGTCACTGGATTCTGGACTCTCTTCATCTGGGAAGGGACAATGGCTAGCCTGGAGCCCCACATGGACAGTCTGAAAGTTGTCAAATTGTGGGCTTTCTTGGAGCCCCTTAAGCTCAGGAATGAGGTAACACAGGAGAATTCTCTGCTGGGGGCAGGGGGAAAAGTCAGATCTAGACCTGGCCCAGGTGGGAACTCCATGGTCAGGCTCAGCCTGAGGGGCCATGGTCTTCAGGATCTGCCAAAGAAGGATGGGATCTCTCTCTAAACTGAGCAATTTGCTGTTACCTGGCTCTGTGGCCCCTCTGAAGGCCCTAGGGTTAGGCTTTAGGGCCCTGGAGAAATAAGATCTGCCTCAGGAGGCTTCAGAGCCTCAGGGTAGAGCAGCATTCTCGGGTCATTCAGAGACTGGCTTCACCTGGCACCGGATGTTCAGAGAACACAGCTGAGCCAGGGTGCATGGGGCTCACCAGCCAGGGACAGCCTTGGACACGGCAAAAGAGAGTAGACTAGGGTTTGAAGGTTCTGTAAGAGAGCTTCATTCCCCTGAGGTTCTTTAAGGACTAATTGGAGAACACCGATGCATGTCTTAGACAACATTTATCTGTGAGGGACAGCGAGCTGAGGCAGCCTTCGTATGGTGAGCGTGACAGGTGAGATGCCAACCTCATAGCCCTCTTGTCTCCATAGGAGATACATTCTCTAGGGTCTCGGGGCTCCCCTCGAGTTTCCTAGGAGCTCTCTGAGCATTTCTTGGCATGTGGGCTACTTCCTCACCTCTCACCAATGGCCCCCTGGGGTCTGGTGACCTTTCTAGGTGGAGTTTCTCCAACACACCAGACCAGGAAAGGGTCACCAAGTGATGGCGGGACCTGCATTTAAAGTTAAGGAAGTAGTACACATGGGGGCTGGCCACATTCAGTTGGAAAGCACCTGTCCCCTTCGAGCTGCCACTGTCCGAGCTCTGCCGCAGATGAAAGGCCGGGGCGGCTGGCAGGCTGGGCCAGGTTGTTGGAGAGGCTCACGAAGGCCAGTGCCTGCAGTTTAAGGCAGTGCTGGGGGAGTGCCACAGACACCTCTGTGTAAAGTGGCAGATCCTGGAGGGCAGTACAGCACAGCAGCATGGGCCTTAGGACAGTGCCCAGGAGCCAGCAGGGAAGGGTTGGGGTCCAGGCAGAAGATCTGGGGACAACAGATGTCACTTCTTCTGACAACCAGGTACAGGAGGCCACCTTGGGGTCAGCAAGAAATCAGAGTCAGGAGAGCCTGGCTGCAGGTAGTGGGGACCTGGTTTCCTACCTGGACCAGGCTGGGCAGGGATCAGGATGGGTGGATACATCCTCTGAAAAGCCAGCAGGTCCCTGAGAGGGTAGGGGTAGTTGGGGAGAGGCCCAGCCTCAGCAGACCTGGAGTACCAGGCGGCTCACCGTGGAGACCTCATTAGCAGGGTGGGGGTATAACAGACACCAGTATTAGGGCTAAACTGAGGCTTGAGGCTTGTCATATTTCTCCTGACCAGAGATGGGGTCTACCGGGCTCCAGGGCCTTGGTGTGGAGGGCTGCGGAAGCGGGCCCCAGACAACTCATTAGAGAAGTGATTTCTGGAGGCAGTGTGGTGCTGTGTATCAGGACCCCCAGCAACATTTTTGACATGTGCACGAGCTCTCGCCCCTTCCATACGTGCAGACCAGTTTCTAAATCAGGGGTCTGCTGTGCGGCAGAACCCTAATGTGCCTATTTGAAAGAAACTACCAAGTTTTCTGCATATTCTCATTTCATCCGGAAACCCTTGAGTACAAGAGTTACTGTGATAACAGTGAGAAAGGGAAAAGGAAAATGGATTTAAAGGACATTAAAGCAATAGGTGCCTCGGGAGGTGGGCCTGGGGGAGCAGCCAGAGGGTGGATCCAGCTTCAGACTTCTACTTTTGGATGACTGAAAGAAGAAAGAAAATGGCAGTTTAGAGACAGAAGAGGCTCAATGAAACGGAGAGGCCCAGAGCCGAATCTCTGATGTTCCTTAGAGAACCCAAGATAGCATTTCTTTTAGAACCTTTGGAAAATACACACCCAACCCTAATCCCTAGGAGAATAAACCACGGGGTAGCCCCTCAAAACTCTCAGCACATTGGTACTGTGTAATTGCTTTAATAGGACCCATCTATTTAATACATTTCTTCTCTCTGCCTATTGTAAAGAGACTTGACTAATTTTTGACATTGCCTGGTTCTTTCAGTTATTAGGAATACACTGTTTTGTTAGGTTGAAATTAGCCAGGTTGAGTCTGTGTCACATCTCATTTGCTTTGACACAAGTAGTCCCTCTGTGGGTAATGAAAACCATTTAATGGTGTGGTCCGAAGGAGAAAACAATATTGCTCAAGCTATGAACATGGACTTCTCGCTGACCTCTCTCAATGGCCTGCAAACGGTGCTTCCAGTATTATCGCGCTCTGGAGGAAGCGGGGAATGAACTCCTGCCCCAAAATATTTTAGAGAAGGCTGCATATGGAAGACTCATTAAAATCGAAAGCAGAGAAATATAAGGAGCTGTCAGTGAGAGGGTAGGAGGGCCTCCTAAACTTAACCATGTGGCGGGGTCCACTGGTTCTGGGCTCCTGGTCCTCAGCAGCCGTGAGTCTGAGTTGGGCACAGGAGCCTGTGCTGATGGCACGTGGACACTCAGAATGGCCTGGGGACTCGGACTTTCAGAGAAGTGCAAATTAGGCTGATAATTTCTCATTTGAATTCTCCATGTCAGGTGGAGAAGTTTTCGAGGCAGGGACCAGTGCGTCTCATTTACCTTTATGCCTCCCATGGTTGGGTGTGGGGAACGTTTGTCAGATTGAATCACCTAAGCAAAGGAGTCTTCAAGAAGACGTCTTTAATTCTGTGAAACCCCTGTGGCTGACACTCCCGAGGAAGAGAGAATAATCATTATTACCTGAGAAGTAATGTCCAGAGGCAGTGTAATTGGTAGGTGCCCATTGTTTCGGCCACGTAACTGAAACGCCTTTCCAATGCCTTTGTCAGCCCTAAGGAAAATGTACCTGGGAAGTCTGTTTGATAATCTTTTGTGATCAATAAACTTACTATCTTGTTTACTTTCTCACTAGACCTCTGGTGCTGGAAAATTAATAGAACTTTGTAATACTGGGCTAAAATGTGCTTGTTTGAAGCTGAGGGAATTGGAGCCCACCTGCCTTATTTGGAAACGGGCCCTCTTCTTTGAAGCCTTGGTAAGAGTAATGACTCTTAGGGTTACGGTGACACGGAGCAGGTGGAATGTGTTGTCCGGCCCTCCTGTTCATACGCCTTACTTGTACATAATGGCAGCAGCGCCATAGCCAGCAAACCGTTAGGGATTCCTAGTTCACAGTCTCCCCTCCTGCTGCTTGGTGGGGTGAAGCGTGACATCTGCTTTCTCCAAGTCCTGTATTCCCTCCAAGTAACAAGTTTTGTATCAAAGTCTATATTTTTTCATTTAAAAAAAACCTTGAATAGTCTAAAGAGATTTTCCTAACCTGTTCTTGTTTCTTGTTTCTTATGTCTTCAAATAGAAGCAGCAATGCATTTATTTGAGTGCAAGTGCAAGATCATCTGTAAGGATGGACCAACACGCTTGGCAGGATAGGAAACGTATAGATTTGCTGTGCAGTTTTATTTTACTGTGCAGCCCCAAGGGTGCTTCTTACTGCTCCTGACATGACCCCGTCACTTTCATCATGGGGGGCTCACAGTTCCAGAGCCTTGGCCCCTGCCTTCTCTCTGGGGGGTTAGCAGGATGGCGCACGGGCTTCGAGTCCGAGCATTTGGTTCCAGCTTTGCTCTCCAAGCAGAAATTTACTTCCCTCCCTCCTAAGTTTCCTCACCTGTACAAATCCTAACACAAATGCCTCCTAGGAATAAACAAAATGCAATGCTAACAAGAAGCTTAAACAGTAACATGATGGCTTCTTGGAATTCATGGTTTTAACATGCTTTTAAAATTTGCCCTATGAATTTGATTTAGCTACCCAGTAACCCTGAGCAGTAGACAGGGCAAGAGTTCCTAGCCTCCTTTTATGGATTAAGAATAAATAAAGCCCAGGGAGGTGACAGAATTTGTTAATCTGAACATTGAGACTAGAGCTCAGAATGTAGGTAAGCAGTTTTATAAATATTAAAATGCTTTGGCTGCAACACTGAAATGATGTTTAAAACCTTTACTATTTTTATCAGTATGAATGTAATACATGTTTGTTGCTAAAACTTATACATTATGGAAATTTATGGTGTAGGGAGTGGAAGTCCCCTCAGTCCTCTCTGTTTGGAGAGACCAGAGCACAGTCAACAGTTTGATGCGCTGCCTTACAGACGCTTTTCCTGAAAATAATGAAAGTGTGTGTGTACCGCTCACACACACTTAGTGATGATTTTTGTACAGAAGTGTGCTCTTCATATTCATGCTAGCTCTCCAGTGTGCCTTTTTTCATTTGGCAATGTATCTCAGATTGTTTGGAGGTCGGTATCTACATACCTAATTCTCTTCAGTGACTGTGCAGGATTACACTGTACCCCACACTCGGTGGTTGATGTTTTATGGGCTATTTCTATCTCTCGCCATTACAGATATTGCAGCAATGAGCATCCTTCTGTGTACATCTTTGAGCATTTGTGAGACTATTTTTATGAACTGTATTATTTGAGAATTTAGTAGGTCAACAAAATGCCTGTTTATTAGATTTTTCTAAATTGTCCTCCGGCAGATGATATCAGTCCACACTCCCACCAACAGTGCAGGGCTCTTTCTCCTTCTGCTTTCCATCAACACCAGATTTTGATGATTCACATACCTTGAAATGAAGCATCTCTGCTTTGGCACAAGACATTTGAAAGCATGAGACCTATCCATCTATCAACCCCTGTCAGCAAACCGAGGGCAGAAATCATAGAGTAGTAAATTAAAACCGACAAGGAGGGGAGCACATGTTATGCTAGAAATTGAGATATTTGGCTTCTGTTCCTGTTCGCTCATTCCAGTAGGACCCAGCGAGGGCCAGGGCCTACTTAGGCCCTGGGAATAGAGTGACACACAAAACAAAGTCCCTCCTTCAGGAGCTTACATTCTAGTGTGGGTGAACGGTGAACAAATAATTTGGAATATAAGGTCAAGGAGTGTCAAGATCTCAGATGCAAAATAAAGCAGGAGAGGGGTATGGGGCAGAGCTGGCAAAGCTACTTGAAATCGGGTGGTTCTGGGTGTTTCTCTGCTGACATGATGCCTGAAGAGAAATTCAAATGTGGTAAGAGTTGAGCTTGGTGATGATCTGGGGGGAAGTTCCAGCTACAGCAAAGGCCCTGAGAAAGGAGCAATTTAGAGGTTTCAGAAATAGCCCCAAAGTTTCACTGACTTTTGATCTGTCGGGAGAGGATAATTGGGCTGCTTACTTTAAAGAAGGCCACGTTCAGGTGCATGGACATGGGAAATGCCCGTGTCTCTGTAGAACAGCGGTGCCGTTAGTGTAGACCAGGATCCGGACCAGTGAAGTGCATCAGTGAGTGTCCGCCGATGTTCAGCAGGAGGGGAGCTGCGTGCAGCCTCTCTCCCTGGCAACACGCCTGCCTGTGTTGGAACTTACAACAGTGCAGAGCAAACCCACTGCCCCTCCAGCAGGGAGAGGATAAGCCCAACACACTCTTACGACTGAGAGGCCCTTCCTCCTGTACCTGGGCTTCATAAGAGCCCAGTTTATTATTAAATGTATTTTAAGACAACTGGAGAGAAGAAATCACGATTGAAAATGAAGTCTGACAGGAGGTGGTCACAGAGAAGTTGCCACTCAGGTGCCTGGCGAGTTCCTCCTGTGTCTGAGGCTGAGTCACCACCCGCCTTCCTGCTGACTTGGGGACTCCAGCATGGGCTGAGAGCAGTAGCTAGGAGATAGAGGGGTGGCTGTGTGGATGGGGAAAGAGGACATGGTGAGAGAAAGAAGGCAGTTACAAATGTAAAGATGAAGACAGGAGTTAGAGTTCTCTGCAGGCCAGAGCCTCCATGGGTGCTGGACTTGGGCTGAGCCCCGCCACTGACCCACACTTGGCTTACTTCCAGTCATGTGAACACCAAGACGGGGGCTTGCTTTCTCTTCAGCACCTGGTCCTCTCCTCTTACACCCAATCTTTTAAGGAAAAAAACCGTAATCGACTTGATAAAAAGTTTACAGAGGCTGTGGCAATGCTTACTTACTGGGCGGATTACGCTCACTGCTCACTAATTTCTCCATGTCTCAACATGTAGTGAATCTTTTTCTTTGCTCTCCTCCGAGAGTCTTATGCAAGAGGGCTCAAACAAGAAAAACCTCCTTGTGAACAAAGCAGCACCCCTGGAAGACTTTGAAATCCATGCCAAATGTGATATTGAACTTGAAATTCAAACGTAGAAGTGTTATTATTATCTTCTGCTTCTAAGAGGAACTCCCAATGCTACCCACATTTACCTACATAAAGCAAAAATGTGCTTACTCATAAATACTTTAACATTTTTTTAAATTTGTATTTATGGATTTAAGAGAGAGAGGAAAGGGGGGAGAGAGAGAGAGAAGAGAAAAGAGAAGAGGGACATTGATTATTTGTTCCACTTACTGATGATTTCATTGGTTGATTCTTGTATGTTCCCTGACCAGGAACATACAAAAGTTGAACACACAACTTTTGCATATGGGCCAGGCTTAACAGATAACTCTTAAATGACAATTTTTAAAGCGTTTATGAATAAACAGACTGATGAGGTTTATAATATGCACAAATTTTCATTTCATTAAAATTAAAACAAATCTACTTAAGTGCATTTCTTTAATACCTCTCTTCAAAGCCCCAACTTATGAAGCTGATGGAACTGTAAGAAAAATGATTTCTGCCATTTCATTTACATCGTTAAAACTCCTCACATAGCCATCTATTATGGAGTGTTTTTTTTTCTTCAAACTCTCTGGGAACCTTTTGGCTTTTGACCAGTGACTGAACTTCTTTTGTCTGAGACTCTAAAATCACTGCAAGTGATTGATCTGTTGGTGGTGGGTACAGCGTATCTGGAAGAAACTATATATTTCTTCATTTTAGGTCCTATACTTAAATATGGAGTCTATTCATGCATTAACTGTCCTTTTGATCCCCCAAACAGCAATGGACTCCTCTTGCCTAAGTAAAAAAGGAGAGAACCAGCAGTGTCCAAGAACCCAAGGGTGTGTGGGGCACCAAACCTAAGGAATAGCCTGAAACCGGGGGTGGGACTGCACCTGGGGTTAACCAGGAAATTCTGTTCACTTTTGTGCTTACTTTATCCATACTTTCCTCTGCAAACTGTATTCCCCCCTTCCCTGCTCCTCCTGATTATCTGGTACAAGCCATGATGGCCAGTGGTTCCTAAGTGCATGTATCAAGGTCTCTCTGTCTCTCTCTTTCTCCCATTTACAAATTTTCTGGGAAAAGACTCAACTGTCCCAGCCTGAAATTATATGCCGACCTGGCCAGGCTGTGGCCAGCTGTGACTATGCACAGCTGGCCAGGAGCTGAGGTCTAGGGAAGGAATTTTGATTGATCCATTCCGGGGTAGGGACTTCGAAGGAACCGGTTTTGGTCAGGAGTGAAATCGGCGGTGCCAGGAGCTTCACCTGTGTAACCAGGTGGCTGGAGGGAGTGTGTGTGCAAATGAGAGAGACCTAGACAGGTTAATTGAAAGGGGTGCAGTCACTCCTAGAAGCAGTCTCCAGAAAAGAGGGAATCCTGATTGTAGGTGTCCCATTTTAGTCCCCAGACATGAAGCAGTACACACTGACTGACCTGCAAATATAGAAGTAGAAGCTGGGAGAATGACAGAGGAGCACTGAGAATTTTCTAGAACCTCATGGGAGCTTTCTCCTTTTTTTTTTTTTTTTTTTGCCACTCAAGGACAAACTCTACTTTAATGGAATACAAGCACTCTCCTACCTTTTAGTTGTTTCAAAATGTTTTTATTAAGTTGATGAATAAAACATTCTTTGTCATAAGGCACCATTTTATTAAATTAATGAATAAAACATTATTTGTCATAAAGCACCATTGTCTTTGCAAACCTCTCAGGCAAATAGAGACTTCTAAGATTATGTTTTCTCTTAAGTAGGATTTTAGTCTCTACCATGAAAACGAGAAATAGAGTTTCAGGCACTCATTTGACCTGTGATCTCAAAAGAAAAGATGAACCTCGGTGGATACTTTGTCATTTCTGCCACCAAGCATTTCCAAAGTATGGGGTCACTGTGGGAACCGAGGGGTAATGTTTATGGTAACAGTTCTGGTTGCTGTTTCTTCAGGAGGAAATTCTAGTGGGTATGTAAATGGGTCGCAGACGTGAGGATGAGGGCTTCGGGTTGGTTGCTCAGCAGAAGGCCAACTCTGAATAAAAGTTTCCTATGGATCCGTGCCGCAGCCACCCTTTTCAGCCCGTGGGGGCTCCATTTCAGTGATTGCTGAGCAGAGACAGAGCTCCTAACAAAGTCCTGGCGTGGGGTTATATCTTTTTCTAAACAAACTTGTTTTAATAAGAAATCTGCTTTGCTTTTAAAAGCACACAACTCATTTCCCTGTCAAAGTCTGAAAACACAAGTTTTTTCAGTCTTAGTAAATCCTACAGGAAATTTTCTCTATAAAATGGAACTTACTTGGTCCTAAAAATTCTCACAAATCTGAGGTTGTACTATTAGTATTAGAGTACGTTTTTTGTAACTGTCTTATAACCGTGGTCCTCGTGCGTAGAAGTTTATATAAGGAAGTACATGCTGTGAGACTTCTGGGTCATTCCCTCCTTAGAGCGGGTTAGGGGCCTACTCATTCATCCGCTGGCTTTGTTGTTGTTTGTTCAAGAGTCTACTTACTGTTTGGGTATTTTGTAAGGGCCCATTAAGCTATCTCTCTGATGCCTTATAAAAGATCTTTGGACAATATTTAATTCTAGGAACAGCATATATTTGAATATTGTCACTTTCTTTGATTCAGTGCCCCTCGCCTGTAAAATTGAGCTAATGATATTCATGCCATTTTACAAGTGCTTTTAGTTCCTTCATTAGCATGAACGCTAATAATAGCAAACACATAGTCCTTATATGTTTTAGAAGCTCACTGAAGCACTCTATAGAGATTAACCTATTTAACTCTTATAGGAATTATGTGTTATCATCATCTCCATTCTAGGCAGAGAAGTTAAATAACTTGGTCAAGATCACACAGGTAGTCATCGGAAGAGCTAGGATTTGAAAGCAAGCAGATTAGTTCTAGAATGTGCTCCTAACCCATAAACCATATTCCTAAGCTTTGTCACCCTTTATGAATTCAGCAAACATTCCTTGGCCTCCATCTACGAGACCACCAGAAATTAGGTGTTCTGTTCCCTTCAAGACCTTCGGGAAAATAGACCATGGTGGGGAAGGTGGGTGCAGTGATAAACGCAGCGCTCTGGGGGCACTTAGAAGAGGCACATAACTTAACTTTGAGAAATCGTGCAAGCTTGTCTATAAAAGGGGAACATGATAATACCTACCTCAAAGGATTGATGTGAGGATTAAATGACCAAGTGCATAAAAATGCTTTGAATAGAGCCCCTCACATCAAGTGTGAGCTGCTATTTTAAACCAGGCACTGGAGGTGGTGCGGTTGTGCGAGAAACTGTACAAAGCATGCTGAAGGCGGAGGGAGCTGCAGGGACAAAGACCCAGGTGTGAAAGCAGGCCAGCCAGGTTGGGGCAATTCAAACAAGACAAGGTGGGAACAAGGTGTCTGAGGAGCAAGGAGGCTGGCAGGTCGGTTGGGGCGAGGTCGTGAAGGACCTGCCTCTCAGGCTGAGTGCTTTGGGATAGTCTTGAAGACTTTTAAGCGAGGAGGTGTCTCTGTCAGACTTGCCTTATATACAGATGGCTGACCACACTTCGGAGAATGAATTAGAGGGAGTAAGACTGGAAGCAGGAAGGCCATTTGGAAGGCTATTAAAAATGAATCCTGGCTAGAGATTATGGGAATCGGATCTAAGGGAGAGATAAAATGGTTGGAAAGAAATGACTGGATTAGGGAGATATTAAAGAGGTAGAATTGACAGCACTTGGCGGTTGTGCCCATGTGAGGGTAGGAAGAAGTCAAGGATGACACCCAAATTTGTGGCCTGGACAACTGAGTGGACAGTGATCCTTCTATAACTCAGGGCACGTAATCCATGTGTAAAAGTGTGGGTTCTGGAATCACGGAGAATGGGACCATGAGAGGGCGTGGAGTACGCAGTGAAAGAGGGTGACCTGTGAAGGAAGCTGCCACGGACCGGGCGTTGGTACTGGGTGGCACAGACCCTTTCCCATTCGTGCAGAGCGGCAAGAACCCATCTGTTGGCAATGGCGACCCTCATCCACAGCCTCAGATACATTTTGCTTCAAGGACCCCCAGTTTTTCCTGTTGTCTCCAGTCCCTTCCCAGGTGGAAGGTGAATGCAGCTTGTTTCTCTCGGAGCTGGCCTGATGCTCTTTCTGCCCCATCACATCTAGAGCTCCTGCATTCTCGGGAGATTTCAAAAGCCACGTTGTGTTACAGTAGGGGCTGCAAAGTCCACCTGGTTCCACCAGCCCAGGAGGGTGTTGCACGAGTGCACGTGACAGTTCTGAATGTCTTCTCTGAGTCACATCTTTTTCTTCTAGCTACTTTTTACTCTAGTTTCTGGGCAGATAAGGATATAAGTTTTCCCGAAGGAGGAAATCATTCCCCATTGATTTTACTGTGGCCCAGAAAGGAAGGGGTACGTAAAGCATAGTGAAGATAGATTACAACCTGCACAGACTCTCCCCAGTTTCTGTATCTCGTTTCTTTCACGGGTATTTCAGTTTTCCTTTTCTGTGGCAAAGGACAGATACGAACAACATTTGTGTGTGTATAGCACCTATAGTCAAGATTTTGCTAATGGGCCTTATTTCCATGTTTTATGGTAAGAAAGTCCTGCTGAAGATTGGCGTTTTGTTTACCCTGCATTGACTGCATAGGAGTAGATGCCACTTTGGTTTCTTCTCTGGATGCAAAAGGACCCCAGGGTCTCCTTGCCGGCCCCGGCCTGGCTACCTTCACGAAAGCACACTTGCTGACGATGTGGAATCAGCCTAGAGGATTTTTTCTTTAAATAAATAAAGTGATGTGTTCATATTAAGTGAGGTTTCTTAGATTAATAAGTGATAAAGGAGTGATTTTCTTTCAGTAATAGAATTCTTTTTAAGAATACAGGACTTTTAATTTGCAGGAGAGATCAGCCTTAATTGTATCATTTGCTCATAAGATTCACTTAACGCCTCTGGGTCTCAGTTTCTTTAACTAAAGAATGAGGCAATTAGAAAGCACAAAAGTGGCTGTTCATTCTGAGATCTGTAATTTTAAGATTTTGTTCTAATTTTCTAAATTAAGTCCCACATAAGCTATTATGGTTGATTGAAAATGAATTGTTATTATTCTTCCCTACTACACAATGTGTAAGTAAAAAAAAGAACATAATAGTTTTGAACTTTAGAACCTTATGTTTCATATTCTGACCATCTTTAGAAAAGTTCTGAATATTTTATAAATATGAGTGGTTTTGTATGAAGTCACAAAATAAGTCATAAATTTATATTGCTTAACTTTTAATGTTTGATGAAGAATCTTGTATGCTCAGCAAAATTGTAGAATAGATTTTTAAGGAAAAAAAAGAAGTGGTATTCATAATACACTACAAAAATTAAATAACAAGTTAACCACCCAATTTACCTTTTGCAATGAGGCTGTGAGGCCAGTAGGTAAGGAGAATGCTATACACAGTGTGTGTGTCGATGCTGGGCTGACCTCTGATTATTGGGGCATAATATTCTGGTGATCACAAAGAACTGTGGTCGAGGTGATTAAATGATTAAAGTGCTGTGTTCATATTAAATGAGGCTTTTTTTAATTAGTCAGTGATAAACCAAGTAATTTTCTTTCAGTGGTATAATTCTTTGTAGGAATATAGAACAGTCAGGAGATTCACCAATAACTGAACAGTTACACCTGCAGGCTGGTGGTTAGTGATAGGATTGATGTCAACTTAGCAAGAATCTCCAGGACTGCTGGAGAACTCTGCAGTTGGTCTGTATTTGCTCAGCAAAATGTCAATGACTTGGAGTTGTAAAGAACATTCCTGGCAGGTGGGAAATATGTAGCGGACAAAAAGAGGAAAGAAGAGCTAATATGTTAGGTAGGAGGATCCAGATTCAAACAGCTGTCACCTGAGTACAAAGACACGCCAAAACGATTATGAACAGCATTTTGTAAGAAGACAGTTTATACTGACCAGAAGTACTGTGGTGTAGAGGACCTCATCCTGTGCAATTGTCAAAAAGTAGACGGCAGTCGTAGACATAGGAACCAAACATGAAGACTCCAGCATGAGAGAAGTAGGCCTGCTGTCTCTGGTCACAAGTCAAGTCCCCAGTGGCACAGTGAGGCCAGCTCTGGACATCATGTTTTGAGAGGAATATTTCAGTGCGGTGTGTATCTAGAGGAAGGTGATTGGGTTTAGAAGGGTTCAGAATAGATGAAGGAATTAGGGAAGTGTCACCAATAAGAGTAAATGAGAACCTACCTAACCAGTGATTTTAAAACAGTTTAAGAATTGTTACCTGGAAAAGGAATTATATTATAGAGGTCTGGAAGTTAAAGCTGGGATCAAGCTGTCAAGAAATGACAGAAAGGATATTTTAACTTATTATCAGAAGCATTTTCTAAAAGTTGAGCTGTTCTCCAATGGATCTGGCTGCCTAGTACAGTGGGGGCTGAGTGCCCCCTTGTCAGAGGCGGTAGGTGGATGTTGATGACCCCCAAGTGTTGTGTTACTTAGGGATGCTTTCCCAGGGTAGGAGGATAGATAGATAGAGAAACCGTGAGAGCTCTTGCCAGCCTCAGAGTCTGTGAGTCTATTAAAAAAATGTTTCATTAGATTTATTGATAAGATTTTCTTACAAGCATGGGAAGATGACTTGATCTCTTTTGGACTGGGCACAAGCATTAAATATTTTAATTGCATGGGTGTGTATCATCTACATAAAGCAAACAGCCTTGCCAAAAGCCCCGTGCACTACATTAGCTCTGGCTGGGCCGATTGGAATTGCCAAACAAACAAGATGATTCATAATGGAAGCTTCATACGGCAAAAGCTAGGAACTGCGAAACTGAGGTTCCAGGTTACGGGAACGTCGCTCCTGTTCATCTCTCTCTTCTCGTTTAGGATTGGCTTCTACTGGTGACCCCAGAGTCAAGTTCTGCTCTGTTAGTATTGAATGGTCTTCTTGCCCTCGGACAGATATCTACACATAGCTTTATTCTTTTATTCACTCATGAATAAACATTGATTAAGTGCCAGCTTTATGTCAAGCACTGTGCTAAGAACAGGGGGTGCAACCGTCAGCTGCGCTTAGTCCTCGTCCTTGAGGCGCGTACGGTCTGGTGGGGAAGACGGGCATGGAAATAAAGAGTATCTGCAGCGTCTCTGGTGCTGTAACAGGGAAGCTGAGTGGAGAGGCCTCCACACCTGCTTCTGCCACTCCATTCTTCTCCTCTTAGTTCCATCTGTACGGCTATGTCCTAAAAGACATAAATTTTGTGTTAAAAATCATCCTTCTGGGATTACGTAGAAAACAACAGGTGGTTTCTGTATCTTGAATAATGCTAGTTAATGAATAGCTTCCCACCCCATGCCTGACTCTTGAGTTTGACCCTGACCGTCTCTAAATGTGGGAAGCAGGGTCAGCAGCAAGGAGGGCTGACCTGTCAGGTCTCGCTCAGTACCGAGCCCTGCTCTGGGTGCTTCACACGCCAGTGGTCGTGAAGCCCTTGCAGTGACCCCGGGAGGTGGGTGTTCTGAGTATTTCCATGTTACAGATGAGGTGACTGAGGCACAGGGGGCCTCAACAGCTTGAGTAAGTGCCCAAGAGTACCCAGAGCAAGTGGTGGCTCTGGCATTTGAACCCAGCAGTCTGGCCCTTGAGGCCAAGCTGTTAAAACTCTATACCGTACCGCCCCTCTGACCAGTGCCATTGCAGGCCTTCTAACTCACAAAAGGCCTTCCCTAGAGTGACCATAGGAGGTCACAATCATGGTGATGACCCGATGCTAAGCTGGCCACCTTGGATCTCAGCTCTCACGCAGGCCACCCCAACCCCAGGACGGGGATTTTGTCTGTTTACTTGACTAGTAAATCCTCAGTAAGTGTGTATCAAATTAGTCATGGTACACAGTAATAAGTAAATACATTTGCTTCAGGGAACCAAAAATTGGTGTGTTGAAAGAGGAAGTGTTTTATGTTTTTCTCGTGGGTGAGGGGAGAATCGATAAGAAGATGGACTTTTTATTATTTGAGTATCAAGATGTCTTCAGTTGCACAGCTTGAGCGAGACAGTGTCCCGGACTCCTGGTATCTGCCCCTTATCAAGTCTAGGGTGCTGGGTTTGTCTGCCCTCCTGGACCAGGGTACGTGGGTGGTCTCCAATTCAGAGGTGCGTTCCTTTAACCTTTGAATGATCTTTCTCAGCATCTGTACATGTATGATTTTTAGATGTTTCTTCTTCACTGATTAATGATTAACAAATCCTGTGTTATTGTTTACACATCTCCTGTGTAATGAGATTAGTGTAATCTCATCTGATTACTAGGATAGGAAAGGTATATAAACAGTAGATTCTTTCAGACTCTGATATAATGTGGTTTAAACGTGTTTGATTAACCCAAATGGGGAAACACGTGGACTATAAGAAAAAGTCTCAAACTCTTCTATTCTAAATTGCAATAAATCTCCCCAAATCAGTAGGGGAGCCTTCGGCATACTGGGCACCCGCGATAGCGCGCTTTGCAGCTGCTTTGTGTGACCCGTGCCCTGGGGCTGTCCTCGCTTGCTGTGACCTGCATGTTGTGGCGTCTGATCCTGAATTTCTGTGTCCTGTGTTTGGCCAGTGGGTCAGGGGACCAACTGAGAGTGTCCTTCCTACCTAGTGATTCAGTTACTGCATTTCTTTCCCAACTCCCTTCAAACCCTGTCTTCTCCATCAGTTCTTCATTGTTTGCCCAACCTGTAGAAATTTCTTCTCTAAGTCAATTTTATCATTTGCTCATTCCATTCTCTTGATGGATGTCATTTACTATCTAATGATAGTTACTTTTATGTGTGTGCCCTTTTTGCCACACTACAGGACAAACCCTCTCTGGGCATGGACTGTCCCTTAAACCATGCTGTTTTCCCAGGCGTAGTACAGAGACTGGCAAGTGTGTTGATGGCTGTAGGAAGAAAACGGTCCCCTTGCCTGCAGGAGGATGTGGCGGCCACAGCGGGGCAGCACCGTTGGCACCGGCAGTCCGCACGGGGAAACACGCTGTCTGTTTCCAGGGTGAAGTGATGGAGACTAAGTTCAGTCTAATTTTCAGTAAAAATAATACTTTAAAGGGGAACTGTGTTCCCACCCAAGGGCCTGGAATGTTCATGCGCTCTCTAAAGGAAAATTTTTAAACTAATACTCTATTTTATCAACCATGAATAAAATATTTGTACATAGCAGAAAGCATGTATGTGTCTTTAAAGTGTGTGTGTGTTTGTGTGTGCATATGAATTGCACAGGGTAACTAGAGTAAGCAATTGTATGTTTTAAGATCGTTTATTTTCGAGTACAGAGGTGTAAGAGGTATGTGGAGTTCCGGGGAAGGACTGGGGGTCTTGAAGAAATGACCAGGACTTACCTCTAACACCCTTTGCAGGAAGTAGTGGGGCAAGGAAAGGCTCACGGTTTGGGAGGAAACTGTTGGAGGTTATTTCAAATCTCAGCAATGGTCAAGAAGGGTGTAACTGACCAAGAATAAATCAGTGAAAAATGACTGCAAATTCAGTTGCTGTGAGTCCAGAATTGCCTATAAAGTAGTTGATGGTACATGGGCTTGTACGAATGACACAGAGCCCCACGGATCAGCTGCGCTCATGGCAAAGTGTGTTCGGAATTCCAGCCGACCAGCCTGGAAAGTCTGGGAGCAGAATTAGCCGTTGAGTGCATTCGCAAGGTGGGTCTCCTGCGGTGCCAGAGCCTTGCACTCTCCTCGATGGCATAGCAAAGCGACCAGGGCCTGTCGCTTGAGGAGTGTTCTGTCTGAAACCAGTTTGCTGGAGTGAGTCCTTCCAAGTGGAAATCCAGCGAGGTCATGTGTAAGTTCCTCTGTGTTTCCTACCTGTGACATGTCAGTTTTCCTTCTCTGCTTCCTTGAAAATTGAACCCCTACTAAGCATACAGCCCCAGTTGGGTGTTGGGACCCCAAGGTGAATATGGCAGCATTTCTGCCCTGAGGTGCTCTCAGTCTAGCTGCAGGTAGAGGGCTAATCCGCTAACGGTGTCTCATTTGACCATAAGCGTGTAGAGAGTGCCATGGAAGCATGGAATGGGGAGCAATGGACCTAACCTGAGGCGAGTGACTGGGGAAAGCTTCGCAGAGAAGGTAACAGATGAGCTGTCCTTCACAGACTGAGGACAGGTCACCAGGCAGTGAAGGGAGTAGACGGAAAAACGGGAATACAGCGTGGGCATCGGAACTAATTTGTCGTCCGCCTTCCTCCCTTTGGCCTGCCCTGTCTGTAGATGGCAAGTGTGTATGGGCATGTGGGTGTGCGTGTGTGTGCAATGAGCTAGAATGCCCAACGTAGTTATTTAGACTAAGGAAACATAATTACCAGGGAGTTCGTATACTCAATACATGACAAGTCCAGTTGCAGTCAGAGGCTGCCTTTTGCACAGAATCAGAACAGTAAAGACATGTCCCAGACATGAGAACGCAGTGACCTTGACAGAGAACTTTTCTCCCTGGGAATTGCATAAGGTCCTTCTAGGCATTCTGGCTCTCGTGACATTCTTTCTGCTAAGATGTTACCGCCTTCAGTCAGATTTCAGTAAAGATGTTGCAGGTCTGGGAACTAGTGTAAGATCTCCTGAAGGAGACTTTGGCTTAGAGCTTAACCTTTTGTGTCTCAAGTCCGGGTGCCTGTGGGCTACCTTCACAGCCTCTCCACTGCTGCTCACAGTGTTCATCCTTCTTTCCGCCAGCATCTTTTACACACATTCTATTTGTGTTTTCCAACCTTAATTCTTCTGTTTTCATCCTTACTGTGGACTTAAGCCACCCATTCTCTCATATTTCTTCCATCAAACTTAGAAAGTTTACTCAAAGTAAACTAAGAATATGTATCTAAATAACAGTTTTTCCAATTGCATAATTTGTTCATTATAGTAAACTATTATCTAAGTCATGTTTTACTGGCAATTTTCTTTTTCTTGAGTATGAGCCTGATGGATAACATCCAGATTCTTTGCCCCATTCCAGACTCCTAGAATCAGAACTTCCAGAAGGGAACTTGGCAGCACTGTGTGCATGGAAGTGGTCGGTAGGTGAAATCAGTGGGCACAGTTCCCACTTTTACACTTACTTTCCGATTGGGGCGAATTAGTAAATCGACCCACCAGCCAATCACTGGACCATCAGGTGCAGAGAGTGGTCCCAGGGCAACAGGCAGGAGGATGTCGGAGGGCCTGCCCGGTTGCTGCACTGTTGGCACAGGGCGGAGCCCGCCCAAGGGCCTTGTGGGGCTGCGGCCTCAACTGTGAGAAGGAACTGTGAAGTCAGGAGTGGGCAAAGAGCACGTGTGTGACCTGTTTACCTCTGTGGTCCGGGTCTTCGGCACTGTCATTGGCTCCTCAGAGGGGCCCAGTAAGCATTTGTTGACTGATGCATGAAATCTGGGACAGAATCTGAACAATAGGATCGAGTGAGTGCTGGTTAAGTTTGGAGGGGTTGCTAAGTTAGGTGGAGTTGTCATCACAAATAGGATACATGCAGAGTTCCTAAAGAAAAAGAGGAAATGAAGAAAATTGGATAGAGAAGAGCATTTGAGAATAATAGGTCATGGTGGGGGGGGGGTGGCAGCAGGGCAGCTAGGGGCCTGAGAAAAAAGGAGAGCAAGAGAAGTCCGTGTTTGTGGCTACCACCGAGGTGCTGCTGGGTAGTAGCTTAATTGGTAAATATTGATACATTCTTGGCATTTGAGCAGTAGGTTCTTACCAGCATTGCTTTGTATATTACAAAGTAAACAAAAAAAAGTCTTTAGAAAACAAAGATGGTATCACATTACATTCCAGTAAAGCGAATTATGGTAAATGTCAATTCCAAACGGCTTAGCGAAGGGTTAGGTAGGGTCAGAGGTAACAAGTGGAAGATATCTCTACAGAATGTGAGTGGTGCTGATTCCCACTTTTGCCAAGTTAAAACTGTAGATGTCCATCCCTTGGATTTTCCCCCTCTTAGCAGAAAGCAAAAGTGATGCAAAATGAGTATTGGAGAAGCTGGCTATTGAAGAATTAGCAGGGTGTACTCACAACAAAATATCTCCACACAAGTGTGCGTGTGTCCAATGCTTGCTTAGCTGCTTTCACAGGGAAGGCTTGAAATGGGAAAAAAGATGTGAATCTGTTTTCCTGTGCCCTTGTACCAGTTTTCAGATCTCAGATGAAACTTGGGAACTGAGCTACAAATGTGTCCTAATAACCACTTTGTTTGCTTGCTTTTTAAAAAAATAAACGTAATGGTGGTGAGCTACTTTTCATGGCTCATGGGAGTAAATTCTTAAAACCAGCCCATATAGATATGAATTGTGTTTCCTGGTGTCCCTGGATCTACTTAATCTATAAAACAATCTCTGGCACCTACCCCCACTATGGAGAGTATCCTCTGAACACAGATTCTTGTCTCAAAGCTTTTTAATAAGCTGCCCCGTCCCCATGTTGTTCATCAGGGCTCTGTTGACTTGATTCCACTGCCATCGTTACCGAATTCTCTCAGCCCACAGCACCTTAGACGCAGCATCCTGAAGGGCAGGGGGGCTTGCCAGAGGCACGGGGACAGGTGGCTGGGGACAGCTGGTGGCCTCCGTCCTGAGGGCACAGGTGGTATCACCCACTCTGGGGGTGATGCATGCTCCCGGTGGTGACACAGTCATCGAGAAAAGGCAGAGGTCTCATCACCAGGCTCCGCTTCATGAGGAAGGGAGAAAAGGCTTGTGTTTAAAAGGTTTTTAAGCTTCAGTTATCTGGGAAGTGGATTGTGTGGACCCTCACTCGAGATTACAGATAAACGAGGGAGTCTAGCCAGCCTCGTGCCCACCGTGTGTAACCTGCAGTGGTTTCCCTCTCCCGCCCCTGTTTTCAAGTGGAGACCAGCCACGGTTATGCTCCTCGGGAGGGGGAAGGGCTTGATCATTTGGGACACTTCTGCTCCGTGTACGGACAGCACAGTGTATTTCCTCTTCTGTACCTTTGCACTTTTTGTGACTAATATATTAACACGGCTAACAGGGACAATTTAAATTTAAATGAGCATCACAATGACAAACCTCACATTTTACCCAGTTGATTTTTACTGATTCCACTTCAAGGGTTCTGGCTTGGTTTTGCCATTAAATGACTTTCTCGTACTCTTGCTGGGCATTTTCTGTTCAGTGAACTACCTGTAGGTAAAATGGAAAGAAATTGCCTTTCAGAGATTCATTGGGAAAAGCGGCTTTAATCTTCTCATTTCTCAACTACATAGGATCAATTTAATGGTGCTTCTTGTAGAAGAAATCTAGTGCATGCAAGTGTACTTGTTCCCAAAATAGAAACAGAAATAGCTTTAGCAAGAGCTGATTATTTTTTTGTAAAGACATGCTCATGGCAAAGCAATTAAGGCAACAATAAAGGATGTCAGGAAGAAGGGCAGATCAGCTGGACCATGGCGCCTGTATCTGCTAGGATATTTGGGCATCTGTTTTGAGATTTTTCTAAGTGTATACGTGGTCACACACAAATGCATGCTTAATTTATTCTTTTCATCAGAATGGGATCTTAAAATTTATAGTATTTGGTAAGCTTTTTTAGTAAGCACAAGATTTTATACATTTTATACCAATATCATGCTTGTTTTCAATAGCTGTTTTAATAATATTATGATTGTTTTCAGTAATATTATTTTCAGTCAATATTACTGATTTCAATATTATTGTTTTCAGTTATTTCAACATTGTTTCAAAAATATTGTTTATATTGAAAACAATGTGATAGTATCTGCTATTCTTAACATTTCTATCCTTTTAAAAACTCGATCCATGGTGACCCGGGAGAGGCTGGTAATGCTACCCATTGCTGAGACCACGACCAGCATGCACTCACAGCATCGTGTGTGCCCCCTGCATGGTCAACATTAGCTCCTCTGTCTCCTTTGCCTTGTTATTCCTGTGATTAGCACAGTGCCTGACACTTAACAAGTGCTGTCTGTATGTTAGTTGAATAAATGATCAAATATCCAAGAGCGTTCTGGACGCCCCATCTCCAGATACCAGTTTCTGCTGGAATCATGGGACATGCATCTTACATTTGCCACAGACTCCTCCCTCTCTCTCAGCACCACACAGACCGTCTAGCTTTGCCTCCCTGCTTAGTTACCTGGACTACACATCGGCTATGCCTGGAGGAGGCTACGAGTGGAACCCAGAATCATCCTAGGGAAGCTTGCAGGCCATTCAGTCCATCCTCATTAAGATGCGGATGAAGAAACCGGGAGCAGAGAAGTAGAATGGACTTTTAAAAAGCATACTCTCATCCAACGGTCTGCATTTGAATCAAAATCCCCTGCTTCGTTGAACAAGCTGTTATTAGTACCTTCTATGTGTATGGCACTTGACTAATCACGGGGTATCTCAAGTTGAATAAGATCTGAAATGGATCTCCCCTGAGGAGTTGGTCTAACAGAGCAGCCAAACATACAGAAATAGGACATAGTGGAATAAATCATGTGTGTGCACACGTGGGCACGCAACAGCAAGGAAAGCAGCCCACCCGATGTGTTTATGAAGTGGAGGAAGTATGGCAGGGGAGGTAACCAGCACTACCTGAAAAGTTGTGTTTTCCATGTGGGCACTCTCCACATATTCTCTCATTGAATTCTCACAGAAATTCACTTGGTTCCTTATCAGCATGCTCATTCCATAGCTAAGGAGATGCTGGGAGGCCCAGGAAGGTGAATTGATTTGTGCAATGGGCAAAACCCAGGATTTCAACACAGGGTCTGCTTGATTGCATGCCTGTGGTCTTTTTACTATACAAGGATGGGGAGTGTGGTTATTTCAAAGGCCAGTTCCAACTGATTGCTAGAGGCCGTGTGGAGCACTGTTCTGTGAAGTGCTCCAGGCCATACCTGGGTTCAGAAGCACTTAGTGAGGTGGGTTAATGCTGCTGCCATGTGGCAGATGGAAAGTGGTGGCCGCTACGTCAGGACTCTGTAGCTCCTGAACCGTACCATGCGGTCACTCCTCCAGGCCCAACTGTCCCTAACTCAAGGCTCCCAGCTCCTGCCGCTTCCTGTGCCCTTCTTCTGAGTTCACAGTGGTGTTTCGTGCCATCTGGGTGTCCAGAATCTTGTCACCTATTCAGGTCAGCGTGCTGTCTCTTATGCTGTAACTCTTCAAAATTTTCAACCCAACCAAAGATAACCCCTCTTCCATTGCCCCAGGACCCTACTCTGTGCTAATGGCAGTTCATATGATAAAATATTACATGCTTACGGCTGAATATGTTAATGTTTTTAGGTAAAGGGCAGCAGAGGCCCTTCCTAATTTGAAGGAATGACTCCGGTGAGAATTACAGAGCCTTGGGCAGGCTAGTGGGGGTCTGTCGGTCCTGAAGGTTATACCAGGCAGTGCACCGACACATAGCTGACCTCACACCTTGTCTTAGATGCTGTAGAGCCCTCGAAATGATAGTTAATGAGGTGCTGAGGTATTGTTAGTCCGTGCCTACACTACTTAAAGAGGAATCTAAAGGAGGAGATGGTGTTTTCTTATGCGCTTTATGACTTCCAGCTGTGGCCCGGAGTTATACACTAGAATTAGCTCTAGGTTGTGGTTCTAGCCTCTGCTTTAAATTTTATCTCATAACCACTTGGCACCAACATTTTCAATTTTCCAAAGCTGACCATAAACTTGAAACAAGTGTCTAAAACCAGCTGTCAGAGTCCAGCAGTGGTGGCAGTAGTGTTAAATGAATCATTGGTGGGAGGCTTAACTGCTCATCAACTGTTTGAAGTGTCTTCGTGTTTTCTTTCTACAGTAAAAATAAGTCAGGTTTACTAAAGGTATACATTTTCATTCCTTTCACACATGTGCCAGTCTATTTTCTGAGTTATTGGACTTCTAAAACACTGCGGGTGAGTGAGGATGCAGTTGGATGCAAACCGCATGTGGACGTGTTATTTTTAAATTGTTGAATAAATCCTGTATATGGAAAGAGCATTTTCACTTGACTGTTCTATTAGTGTATGACTTACACATTGTAATGCTTCTTACCAAGGGCCATTTGCTTGCAAATTTTAGTTTTAAAGTTCTTTGCAAATAAAAAGAGAGCCTCCCTAAGATGAGGTTCACAACCTGATTTTTATGTAGAGTGTAATTTTCTATTTCAGTGACTCAGACAGCCCTGTGGCTGACTAGGTTAGCATTATTGCTTGTGCCCTGCCGCTATTTCCTGGACTAAACACAAAGAATAACAGAGTGAACATAGTTAAAATGTATCCTCCTCTTTGATGAAATGAGCAGTCCGTGTGCCAGAGGGAAACTGTTCTGTGTGAGTGATTGCTGTTGGTATGGATGCTTTATTTGTGTGCCACTCAGATCTCGAGATTTCTTTCTAATTGCATGTGTGAATTTTTAAACAGAGGAAAATATGGCTAACTAGTTGGAAGAGAGAAGTATGAGCCTTGAAGAACTAGCCCCATGCACCTCGGGGCCTCGGTGTTCTCTGTATCGGTCACTAACATCCCAGGAATGCCGAACTATCTCAGATGCATTCCAGTGAGGGGCCTCGCTCCCACACACACTGATCGTCTTCTTTCTTATTTCCTATACCGTGGAGATGAGGCATTAACCAGAGTATCATTTGGGGTATTTTGAAAACTTCCAAATAAGGGGGCGGCAGTTATAGATTATTTAAACGTAATGTTGAGTGGGGACTTTGGAAGATCTTTTATTTCACTTGTTACCAATATTTTCACGTGTGATTGTATCTTCCAAAGTGTTAGGCCTTTCTTACGTTGATGTTTCTGACTACCTTAAATTGCAGTCATTAAATATCACCTCAGTACTTCATTGAATATTCTAGTATATGATTTACTATACTTGAAAAATTAACAGTAAACTCATAATATTGGTTTGAGTAGAGCACTGAAACTAGTTGACTTACTCAGTAGAGGAAAGCTCCTTATAGTCTGTTTGCACTGTAAGTGCATCTCTTAAACAGGTACTGAAAGAGCATAGAACATCACTAAAATAGAGAAAATAAAAAGTGATTGCTTCTTATCAATATAACTAACCCATCACCTGGCAATAGAAGGAAATGAGAATTGCTATCCAAATACAGTCATTATGGAGACATTCAGTCTTAGTAGCTAGCCTGTGGCAGGTGGTTGCTGAGCAAATCTTCATTAATGGGAGGACGTATGGCTGCCACGCCCACCGACTGCCAACAACTCCTGTCAGCGGTTCCGTGTGGGGCTCTGAGACCTGACGTGAGGTCTGGCTGCCTTCCCCAGGGCTCTGCCTGGAGGAGCCCCAGATCCCCTAAGTGCCCGAGGACTGAAACTGACCACCTTCTCCTTCCAAACCTGCCCCCCCCACCGTCTTGCCCACTTGGTTGTCAAAACCACATGCTACCCAGTCACATGCAAAATTGATTTCACGACCCTTTAATGAGTTGCGACGGAGCAGAGTGTGAAAGCCTCTGATCTAGCCTTTTCCAGTGTAGTTCCTTTAGTCCTCACAAGAAAGGTATATGACTGTACCATACCATTCTAGAAGCTAGGGAGAAAGGTTAATCCATTACATACATTGAATACCTGAGGACATTCAGGCTTAATTTCCTTGGTAATCTCCTGGTTTTAAAAAAAAGTGGGGGGGGATCCCTGGCTGGTGTGGCTCAGTGGATTGAGTGCCGGCCTGTGAACCAAAGGGTAACTGGTTCAATTCCCAGTCAGGGCACATGCCTGGGGTGCAGGCCAGGTCCCCAGTTGAGGGCATATGCAAGGCAACCACACATTGAAGTTTCTCTCCTTCTCTTTCTCCCTCCCTTCCCCTTTCTCTAAAAATAAATTTAAAAATGTAAAAAGGCTTATGGGGTCTTATCTATACCATAAATCTAAACTCCTGAATATTGCCCACAGGGTTCTTCCAAATTCTAACCCAGGTTTATCTCCTAGGTTTCATCATCTCACTTCCTCAATTACCTACCCTGATTAAAACCACCTGAACTGTCTGGACCCCCCCCCCCCAAATGCCCCAGGTGTTTCTCACTTCTGCACAGTCATTCTCTGCCTTCAGCACGCAGCTCGTCTGAGTGTCATCCACCAGAGACCTTCCTGATGGTCTCTGTCAGTGCCTGACAGGCAGGACCATGCCTTGTCTGCATTAGCAGGTACTCCAGCTGGTATAGTACCTGACCCTGTGTGGGCACTTAATAAACTTCAGTTCTGTTCACCTGACTCATCTCCTCTACCATGGGTGTTGGGCTGCATTCTTAGGTCTAAGGATACAGACAGGCATGGGGCATAGCCCACCTGCTTAGGGAGCTTCGCACATGAGGGACAGAAGGGCCTATGTGTTTACAGCTACTTCCGGGACAGCACAATGCCCAAGAGGTTGTCTGGGGGAGTCAGACCTGGGTTCAAATTATGACCCTTCTGATGGTTGGCTTTTGGACCCAGGACAAACTCTTGAGTCACTCTAATCTTCCGATCCAGCATACGGAAGACCATAATAATAACAAGAGCAGTCACCTCGTAGGGCCGGGAGTTTTAAAAGATGGGTACATGTAAAGCCCTGAGCGCACTGTACGGCCCTGAGCTCTCGGGGCCTGTTGGAGCGGAATCGAGCACATGCTGTGCCCAGTGCCACGTGGGTGTTGTAGGTGGAAAGAACCGCAGGGGCTGAAAGGAGGTAATGGTTACTGTGGGCTGGGCGGGTGGGAGAGGCCTGGTGGAGGAGGTGGGATATGAGCTAAACTTAGAAAGAAAAGTAGATTTTAGATTAGGAAGTCAAAAGGCATTCCTGACGGGGTGAACCAGCAAACCAGCGTATGCCTGTGTGTAGACTAGTTTCACTACTAGTGTTTGTACATTTATTTATGTGTTTGATGTGCTCAAACATTTGTGAAATGGAAGTTAAAGTTACTGCTCTTGGGAGATGCTTTTTTTTTTAATTTTAAAGAATTCTGCCTCCTTTCTCTTTTCCATTACTTTTCAATAGGTCTGTATCGAGACTGTATTTTGCTGATATGTTTACCTTGGTTAAACCGTTCAGGGTTAGCGTAGAGACACGGTCGAGTCCCACAAAGTCCCCGTCCCACCCTGGAGATCATGACCGTAGGGGCCAGGGGGTCTGCATTGTTAAAGAAACAGCCCTCATGGCTGTGATGGCCGGTCAGGGCTGGGCTCTGCCAGCTGGGAGAATTCGACTTTGTCGGTGTTTAGCCGTGCAGTCTTGTAGGTGAATTTGGGAAACGGGTCAGATTGGTTTGATTTTTTTATGGGAAGTTGAAGCTTATAGTTTTATGGAATTGAGCAATTTTCTACCTGGAAAAGCATTCCAGTAGCCACTGCCTTCCTCTTGTTTGGGAAAAATCACTTCCCTTTGAACATCTCTGGATAATGTGGGCGAGGAAACGCCCTGTGTGATCGGGGAGCTCTGGTCTCTGAACAACCAGCTCCTCTCCTAAGTAGCTTCATTTTCTTAGAAGAGGTTTTACACCCAAATATTGCCTCTTTGCACTTTTCCATTTGTTTCAGAGGACCTACTGGACCAGGATAAGTCTGTCCTTCTCTTTCTATGTGATGGCCCATCATGTGTATCCTTAGCCCTTTCTTCTGCAAGAGAAACATACCATCTGATTTCCACTCCCATTTGTTATTGCCTGATTTTTTAAAAAAATGTGACTCAGGCTTGGCTTGCTCTCCTTGAAAACTGCTTGTTTCCAGCTTTTGTGGTCTGAGCACTGAGTCTACTAAAAAAATATTGTTTTAGTTTTTCCTTCCAAAGTTTACTGGAAATGGAGGGGAGATTGACTGATAGGTATTTCCCAGGATCCATCATCTGCTGCTTTTCTACGAAACAGCGCATTTGTATTGTTTCTGACATTTCACACATTCTCCAAGAATTCTCCAAGATCACAGTGTCCCAAGGCCACACCATTCCTGACACATTCTTCTCCTTTGAGATGCGTTGGGCGGCCTCCTATTTAGCTGCTTACATACAGTGAAAACGCCAAAGAATGAACTGTTCGCCGCGGCATCTCTGCTCTGAGGCGGGCTGGGCGGGGGGCCCCGCGGAGCTCAGTGGTGTTTCCCAGCAGTGCTGACAGTTCTCTCTCCTCCTGCCTATTCGCTCTCCTTCCTTCCTCCTCCTCCTCCTCCTCCTTTCCTTTCTTTTGCTCTCCTCTCCCTCCTTTTCTTCTCTTTCCCCTCCCTCCTTCCTTTCCCCCTCCCTCCTTCCCTTCCTCCTTCCTCCCTCCCTCCCTTCCTTCCTTCCTTCCTTCCAATGAGATCTTTCTGCCAGCAAACCAAAGAATGACTTATTTGTGATTGATATATGCAGCTTCACAGTCAGATATGACATACTGTGAATTCAACTTAAAAGGCCAGAAGTACCTCCCCTTCCCCCCTCTTCCATCACTCACTTTAGTAATAAGATCTTTTATGGCCCTCTTCTGAGCAGCCTAGATGTGGACAGGAACACAGGCTCTGGTGCTTGGTTGCCTGGGTTCAAATCCTGGCTCTCCACTTATCAGCTGTGTGGCTTTGAGCATATCACCTAACTTCTCTGTGCTTCACTTTCCTCAGGTTTAAAATGTGTTTAAAACCTATTTCCAAGGGTTGCTCTGAAGATTAAATGGTTAATTCATATTAGATGCTTAGAACAGTGCGTAGCATGTGATCATTGCTCAGTGACGTTTGTTAGGTGTTGATTGAGTGAATTATGCAATTTGATGTGAAGGGAAATGTATATGAATTACCACATATGATAAACAGAGCATAGATTTGAAAATTTATTTAGAATGTTTCAGTTCTCTGACTAATCCAAAGTAGAGCTTTATGCTAGAGGGGAAAAAAGCTTTTATGATTTTTTTTAAATCCCTTTAAAAAAACAGTTTTTAGAAAAACATATTGTCAATTTACTTTTATCCTTTTTTGATGTGTATATGTGTGTGAAATATATCAAACAAAATTATAGAAGATATATATACAGTTTAAAGAATTAAAAAATGTGAAAATGCCTGTGTACTTGCACCCAATGCAATAGAACATCACCAGTGTCTCCTGTGAGCCCCGGCCCGGTGGCCCCTCCCTCCCACAGAAATAACCCAATCGTAAAGGTCTGGTTCATCGTCTTGCTTTTTCCCATGGTTTTACCACATGTGGATGCACTGTGAAACCTATGATTGCTCAGATTCCTGAGCTTTTTAAAACTATACCACAATTAATGCCGAGTTTGGTTTCCAGTATAGTTGAATTCCTTCCCAACATCTTATTTTGTTCTTTATTTGCCCCCCTTGCCATTTTGCTTCCCACCTTCCTTTTTTTCTCTTTTTTTTCATGTGAGGTCTTTTCTCCTTTCCTTTAGTTCCAGTCTTCTCTCCCCATTGGTTTGGAAGTTACTTCCTCTATTAAATTCTGTCACGTGTATTTAACAAAGTATGAAGTTAGTCAATATTTTTTCCTCATTAGCACAAAGACCTTAACCTAAAGGGATTTCTTTGGAAATACGCAGTTTCACGTGGGAAGGACTCTTGACATCAAAATTGGCAGCTACAGCTTTTGCTGCCTGATTTCTTCAGTTCTTCCTGCTGGACAACATGGAATCACCTCTTGGGAACAGCGGACAGAACGAAAGTGTTGTATTATGTGCGGAAATACCCACCACTGGAACTGAATGGAGTCTTAAAGTTTATCTAAACTAGTATTTTTCAAACTTTCTGACTTGGCCCAACAATAAGAAATAATGTTTACCTCATGCCCAATATATACATAAACGTAGTTTGTAAAACTGAAACAGAAGTTTCATGAAACAATACCTTTCTTAGTCTATGTAGTACAATGTGAGTATGTCTATTCCATTCTT
Organism: Artibeus jamaicensis; assembly: GCF_021234435.1. Lineage (NCBI taxonomy): Eukaryota > Metazoa > Chordata > Mammalia > Chiroptera > Phyllostomidae > Artibeus > Artibeus jamaicensis. The sequence continues at coordinate 30,289,008 of NW_026522025.1, read as the reverse complement.
TTCTCAAATTAAAAAAAAAAAAACTTGTCCAAACCCATTACATTGATTTTATACCCACTAAAGCGTTCTGACCCACAATGTAAAAAACCCAGAACTTGCCCAAAGTCCCCCATTTGCAGCACAGAAAGCTGAAGCCCGGACCAATGGCATGGGTCTCCCAGACTTGTCAGCCAGTGAAGGGCTGGGACCCACATCCCTGAACTCTTATCCCTAAGTCCACTTCTTTATTCATATATGTCAGCCAAACCAAATATAGTACAGGATGAAGGAGGCCACTGGTGGGCTGCAACTGTGGAATGGAAAATTAAACTCCTCTGATAGCTCCTAGACATCTACTTTTGGCATCGCAAGATGGCCACTGCTCGTGAACCCAACTCACTGTCGGGACCACCTTCCATTACCCCGGCCTTCGTAACCACCCTCCACAGTTGCGATTATTATCCCTGTTTTATAAGTGAGGGAATGGAGGCTCAGATAAATGACTTATTTGCCTCCTTCATGGAGCTCATAAGATGAGGGGCTGGGTGTACCCGTCGGCTGACCCCATAGCTCATGGGGTTTCATGGCCTCGCACTGACTCTTTATAGTGCTTGTCTTGACTTGCTTACTGTTATACCTCTCAGAAAGAAAATAAAGCAATGATAGGAATGCTGTTCCGGACTGATCTGACCAGTCAGAGTAACTAGTTGGCGATGTGGTTTGCAGATTTGCTTGCTTATTCTCTCTCTCCCGTTAGCCCGGAGTGTACAGGCTTCACCTCATTGACTGTCTTGTATAACTCCTGGAACATTCAAAGCTCACAGTGAATGTTTATTAAGTGGATAAACAAGGGCATTTAGACATGATAAGGACTTTTGGATAAAGCAACCACATAACAGTTGGAGGCAGGTCACACAGCGACCAGGAGCATGGCGTATGGTGAAAGACTGCCTAGGTTTAATGTTAACTGGCTCTTATAAGCTATTTGATCATGAGCAAGTTGCTTAACTTCTCTTGTGTCTCAGTTTCCTGGGAATGTTAATGTTGCCTATCTCATAGTGTGGTTCTGTGCGTTACTACAGTAAAGCACTTAGACCAGGGCCTGGCTTGTAGTAAGTACTGTATAGTCACTGTTATCGGAGGTTGTGAGGATGTGAAACCTGTCAGGAAACCTGTAGGAAAACATGTCAGGAAGTTTAGAGGTAAGCTGAGTATAATCAGATGGCTAGAGAATCAGAGACGACCTTTCATATGCAATTGGGGCTAAAATTAGGCTAAATAAATAAATGTGCTAAAAAGCACACATCTCTCTCATCATGAAAGAGATTTATTCCTGACCAAAAAAATCCCTCAGTCTATAGAAGATTATTAAGCAGATGGCCTGTGAAAATGTTAGTGCTTATTAAGCACCACCACGGATTCATAAAATACAAAATTTTTGAGTAGGCAACTTAATTAAAAGACTAGGAGAATGTCCTAGATGCAGTGTGTCTTATTTTCAGGAAAGCATTTAGAAAATCTGCTTTAGAGAACAGCAGAGTGTTTGGTTCAGTGTGTGAGGCCTCCCCACCCAGGCCCCTGGATTTGGGCCTGGGTTTTCTCATTTGCAAAACGAGAAGAACAACTGCGGCCTCCTACTGAGGTTCTAAGAACCACCAGAGATAAGGAATGCGTAGGTAGCGCTTAGTAAGCAGGAGGTAAATATAGACCCTAATTACCAGGCCTGAGTAAGCAGATAAGAAGGTGGAATAGAATGTGCCAAGAGCCAAGAGGGTCTCAGCTGTTTGCCTCTAACAAGCCCTAGTCTCACTCACTCAGATGAAAGGTGGAAGTTTGCTTTGCAGTTGTCAAAACAAATTCTTAAGGTCCCTTGGTGCCACTGACAGAAAGCTGGGCCTTCTGTGCTAAACATGCAGCCTGAGGTCTGAGCACCTGTTGCTTGCTTTTCTCTCCTTCCAGGGGCCTTTGTGGTGTGCTGGACGCCAGGCCTGGTCGTGCTGCTGCTGGACGGCCTGAATTGCAAGGAGTGTGGCCTGCAGCACGTGAAAAGTTGGTTCCTGCTGCTGGCCTTGCTCAACTCCCTCATGAACCCTGTCATCTACTCCTACAAGGATGAGGACATGTACAGCACCATGAAGAAGATGATCTGCTGCTTCTCTCAGAAGAACCCGGAGCGGCGGGCCTCCCGCATCACCTCCACAGTCCTCAGCAGGAGTGATACGGGCAGCCAGTACACGGAGGACGGCATCAGCCAGAACACCATCAGCAACAAGAGCAGTTCCTAAACTGCGGGTGCCCTCTGCCCGCCCAGCCTCACTGGGGAAAGCTGTTGAGGAACCTGCCTCTAACAAAGCCCGTGTACAGTGTTATTCAAAGTCTGCATCAATCATTGCTACATTAAAAAAAGAATTGTTTCACATAGTTTAAAAGCATGGGCAGTAGAGGGAGGATACCGTGCATTTAGAGAAAATGCACAGGCAGAGGGCAGCTAGCGCCCTGGATTCCTGCCCGCTGCCCGTGCTGTGAGCTCCGCTGCCTGGACGAGCGTCCTGGGCTCTGCCGCCATCTTGTAGCCATTCCCTTTGTGTTTTAAAAGATGTTGGTAAAGGGCTTAGACCAAAATAAATAATATTGTTACTTGAGCCACTTTACATAGCTGCTTGGAATGCCTTATGTAGTGCTTTCTGCATGCATTTAAAAATTTTTCAAGTGCTTCAGCAGTGATTTTTTTCTCAAAGAAATTGTGGCCAGTAGCTAGATATTTAATAGGAATCTTGGAATAACAAATTGGCAAGAGCTCCAGGTAAAACTTGATTGTTAGCATAACATTCTGAGGATAAGGATTTACTTATCTCATAAGGATGTAAAGTAATAACAAAAAAGGTCAACATTGAAACTTTTTCCTGAAGCAAAAAAAAGGCCCTTCTTGTGGCCCTCTGATTATGCATGAGTGTGTGACTGCATCTTATATCTATACATTTCAGACTTGTATTTAAAGACATCAAAGACAGTGTTGATGAGATAAACTCACTGGCCACCTAGACATCCAAGTGTAGGACTGTAGCTGAAGAAATGACCTGTTGTGTTCTAAAAGATAAGAGAAAGAGGTGATTCATTTGAAAACAGACATTCAGCAGAGTTAAAGGTATATTGACAAGCAGGCTGAAGTCCTTGCATATAGGGTGAAAGATGAGCTTGATTCAAGTGCTTGTTGTCAGGTACCTCCACACCACTGGTGGCCTGTCAGAGGTAGTACGTGGACTAACATTCACATCTCATATTTTCCTCATGCTTATGAACATGCTTCCGGTTCTTGTCTCACTCATGGACTGAATTTTGATGGGGATCCTATTTTAAATGTTTCCCCTTCAAAGACCTCAGTAGGCAACATGAAAGGCAGGTCAGCAAGAAAACAAAAAAACCCATTTCATACACATAGGCTACTGACCAAAGTTTTCTGTGTAAAGCATTTAGAGTATATTCTGATTTTAAAATAACAGTAACTTTAAGGCAGATATTATAGTATTTATGTAGTTTGCAAAAGAAGTTTACATTTTTTTGCTGTTGTGATGTAACATGTATGTGCAAGAACTACTTGTCATAAAAGTATTTGAATAAAAGTCATGCTTTGAGATAGAATGTCCTAAAATAGAGAGTATTGTGATTTGAAGGTGTAGATTTTACAAACTCTGTGTAGTACCTGGGTCTATTTGAAGCTTATATCAAAGCTACCTGTAAAATAAAATTAAAAAAAAAAACTCTTCTCTTTTTTTAGGTGCATTACTGCCGTGTGTACTTTCTAAGTAAAAATATAGTTTGTGGTCGCTGTAGCACAGGTTTTTATTGCAGAAGAAAAATCACACTTGCTGTGAGGAACATACTTTTTTTGCTGCATTTTGAATCTACAGCTGGCCAAAGGGTGGGGAGCTGAAATTGAATTTTAGTCCCCGAATAGCTACTAAGGGATCTTTAAAGGTTTTATTTTGAAGAAAGCACCATTTTTAGTGCCGTGCAGCAGAGTGGCATATTCAGAGTGGTGTCTGGAGGGGATCCAAGTGAGAAAACTTGTGCTGCAAATATAGAGCTTTTGTCTTCATGCGCACACATATCTCAGATGGTGCAAGAGTAGAGGAGTCGTGTATGTTTGGAAATGATAAGTGGCAGTTGTCACAGGGCCACAGAGAACAACCCCCCTTGTAGTTGGACAATGAAAAAAAGAATGTTTCTCCTCAGTTCTAGGGCCCCAACTCATCTGCAGGCCATTGAGAGGATTGTTCTGAAAATGTGATTTATTTAGACCTTTTCAGACCAGCTCTTAAAGCACAGGCTTCTCCCTAGCCAAGCAGGATTTAATTGTCTTAGATTTATATGTCCAAGGTGTTCTGTTAAGTCTGTATTGGTGGGAAAATTAAGTCCTTCATGAAAACTGCCTGCTCAGAAAGAAAGATGTTTTTGGAAGTAAAATGTTGGCATTCTTGATGAAATTGTTTTAGAAGTGGGCGGTGGATTTGGGGCCATCACAGGACCTCTAGAAGCTCCAGGCACTGGAATGATTATGACACCACCCTCTCCTCGTGGGTGTAATTCCAAATAGAAACAACACTGAACGTGAGCCTCCATCGAAGCTCCGATTTCCCTCACAACCAGCCAGCACTGGGATGCTTTTTTATAAATACTAAAATTCAAAATTAGAAATTTGTGTGCCTCCGTTTCACCGCTGCTGAGCCTGGGCACAGCGCACAGTTGGATGGCCCGGGACCAAGGCCTGGGTACAGTTATCAGCTGCAGGCTGCAGGCTGAGTGCGGGGGCAGCTTCGTTTGCCTGCCAAGGCCACCTCACTAGACTCGGGGGCATGCCGTGCCCCAAGTGTGCAAGCTAATTTCCTCATGAAGTTGAAACTGTGTTGTGCTTATTAGCTCATTAATCCTCTAATCATTCAGGGAGGGGACAGTAAAAATGCTCGGCCCTCGTGTTTAATGGAATGAATAAGCATAATGAAAACAAGCCCTGTAAAGACACCCATGAAGTTGACTTAGCAACAGACTCAAGGCCAGTTTGTTAGTGCCTGGGGTAAAAATAACCAAAGTGTTATTCCACACAATGACGCCTTTCACCATGCACCTTAAAAGCATGCAAAAAAAAACCCCCCAATTTGACTTCTGAGATGCTTAGCAGAGAATTACATCCCCTTGGTGGACCACTAAATGTGATATTCAACTGCAAACCCTTAGGGCTTCTTCCAGTTTTACACATTGTCTTTCAGCCTAGGAGTTGGGGTTAGAATCATTTAGGACACGAAGAATTTTTAAAGTGAACCTGTGTTTTGTGTGTGTGGGGGGTACTCTCCTGAGCACACCCATGACTTAAAATACTTATAATTTAAGACTGGTTATCACAGAGGAATAATGTCAGGATGGGAAGTGCTGTTGCTGTGGGGGGTTTTGAATGGGGGGGCTAAGTCTACATTTTATTTTTTAGCATCCTCTCCAGTGCTGTTTAAAGTTTGCTCTCTCCCAAATTAGCAGATGGCAAACTACTAATGGCAGTGGCTCGGGGGTTCAGAGTGTTTTATTATATATAATTTCTGAGCTTGTAGAGCTAACAATAGCCCCATGGACACGAAAGTCGCCTGGAAAGGTTCCAGAGCACATCAATAAGCATGTGGTTCATGTCATTCTATACAATGGGGCACTTCTGTATGCCAGTTTGTGAACACGGCTTGCAATTCACTGGGTCAGCCAGTTTTGGAATTTACAGTTCCTGCCGGCCTTTTAGAGGGTTGCAATTTTATGCGGCAAAACTTTATAAAATTTTCCTATATCAGCAACTTCAAGTTTGCATAACTTAGATTTCCATAAACTGTATCTGTATTGTGTTTGTTATTAAAATTAGGGTCTGCACATACTCTTTTAATCATAAGGTTGCATTGAAGATGAAATGAGGGGGCTGCCTGTCACAAGCCCATGTCACATCTCTGTGTGTGATGGAAAATGGTATCCCTCCCTCAAGATGGTTTACTTGTGTCCAGTGGAAAATCATCTAACACAAATTTTGTTAGAACTTCACTGCTACCTTTGAGAAAACTGCTAATCCATAAGCAGGTCCTCAGTATGACTGACACGTAGATCTGTTCAGTTCACCACTCACACAAGTGTACGTGACGACCATCTTAAAGAAAGCACTAGAATTTCAGGATCGCTGGATTCTGACTTCTGTTCTGCCCTAAATTGCCTATGAAACTCTAATCTGATAGCTGATTTTGCGAATGAGTGTCTCACTTTGATCTGTAAGGACCTGTCCAGCACCCAAATTCTGTGATTCTGCATATCAACTCCCAGACAGGAACCCCAGGAAGAACCCTGTCTTTAAATTTTTTGAATTTTACTCCTTGCATAGGGATTTCAAAGAAAAGGAGTCCTGTTTTCATTGAGTGCAGCGGTTCTTGAGCTTTAGTGCGTAAGGATGACCTAGGAAGACCACCTAAAATCTGTGAGATCAAGGCAGGGGTGGAATGTGTACTCGTAAATTCATTGTGACTAAAGCGGAACTGCTGATCAAAAACAGAGAACCTAAAAGCTCTGGCTGGTGTAGCTCAGTGGATTGAGTGTGGACCTGTGAAGCAAAGGGTCACTGGTTTAATTCCCAGTCAGGCCACATGCCTGGATTGCAGGCCAGGTTCCCAGTAGGGGACATATGAGAGCAACCACACATTGATGTTTCTCTCCCGCTCTTTCTCCTTCCCGTCCCCTCTCTCTAGAAATAAATAAAATATTAAAAAAAAAAAAACAACAGAGAACCTAAAAGGCTTGGTGATTTGCTTATGTTTGCTAAAGTGAACTTGAATTTAAAATGTGTTCCCAGCAAAGCAAACAGAAAAACACACATTTTTACATTTAACTTAATCAACATGTTTGAACATTTCTTAGGTGCTAGGAAACAAACAAAAATTCCCTGCCTTAAAAGATTAGGAAAATCATAAATCAAACATACATACAAATAATCCAAGGGAAATAAAGTGAAAGGGAGCTGAAAATATTAATATTTTAAGAATATTTTAATATCCTAAAATATCCTTAATATTTTCATATCCTCACATACCCACATCACACATATTAAGAATAACATGTAATATAGCCAACCTTAAGGTATCACATGGAAGATTGGTATTATTGGTGTTGCTTTTTTTAGATCTGTGTAGAATTTTCCAAAACCTAGGGGAAGAAAAGGAAGTCACATAAATGTGTGACCTTTTGGGCTAAAATCAGCTTACAATTTATGGGCTCAGGATCTGCAACTGATGATCTATGTTAGGGTTGTGTTTTTCCAGTTAGATGGATGCCTGAGCGCAGGTTTGTATAAATTAGGAGATGGGACATATCGGTCATCAGTTAGAAGAACAGACTGGGTACTTGAAGCAGGAAAGTATTTAAAATAGGTAGGTTCTTAGGAAACAGTTGGAAATGCTAGAAGAGCAAAGATAAAGGGAGCTCCCAGGTCACTCTCATATGTGCAACGAACTTCCAGAGAAGTATCACCATGCAGGTCAGGACTTTCAGGGAACAGCCTCCAAGGCAGGTAGTTAGTGGAGGGAGGCCCAGGGTCCACTGTGAAATCTCTAGCTTCCTGCTACAGGAACAGCACGTGCAGCTTCTTATCCCTTCTACCTTCCACATTCTCTCATAATCATCGGTCCCTGACAGAATCTACACTGAGGTATTTGCTAGCTTTGTATTCTAGGAAATATAGGGTGGGGCAAAAGTAGGTTTCGGTTGTTCGTATACAGAATGATACAATAATTAATAATATAAGAATAAATTGTTTTGCATACTCACAACTGTAGTCCTACTTTTGCCCAGCCCTGGATAGTTCCTAGGCTTTCAACCTTTTAAATTCAGGAGAGAGGGCAGAGAGGATCAGCAATACAGCTGACTGCCTATCGATCGTCCAGCACATGAGGAAAAGGAAAAGGCAGGGAAGGCGTCTTCTTGGCTTCTGAGACGTTCCCTTTTTTGAGATATGGGCCCTATTAGTTTGTCTCTTACTTGGAGTAGAAGATAATATAACTATTTCTAGAATAAGGGGTTAAAATTCTTTAAAAAACATGTAAAGGAATTCTGGTCAAGTTGGAGGCATAGGTAAACATGGCTTGCCTCCTTGTATACCCACATCAAAAATTACAACTAAACTTCAAAACAACTATCACCCAGAATTGTCAGAAAATTGAGCTGTATGGAAGTATGACAACCAAGGAATTAAAGAAGTCACATTATTCTGGATGGGTAGGAAGGACAGAGACATGGAGATGGGTGGAGTTGCATGGATACACGGAATGGGTGGTCCTAACCCATGTGTGGTGGATAAAAATCTGGAGATACTGTGGGAGTGAGAGATCCCAACCCCGTACCAGACTGCCCAACCCAGGGTTCCAGTGCCAGGAAGATAAGACCCCATAACTTCTGGCTGTAAAAACCAGTAGGGGTTGGGGATCTCAGGCATCTCTTCCTAAAGGGCCTACAGCAGACTTACATCTTATACAGACTCACTCCCTCTGGGCTCCAGCACTGGAGCAGCAACGGGAACGGCACCAGTGGTGTATGGGGAGAAACTGAAGTTTCTGCCATCAGGACAAGTGCCAGGGGACTGCTTCCTCCCCAGCAAAACTCCAGAGGCCAGGTGGTAGCATTATCCCCTTTCTGAGCCCTCTCCCATACAGAGTCTCGGAGTAGTGACACCTTATCAGAGACTCCACTGACCTGGTTCACATGGGTTACCCTGCCCTGGCGATTACCTAAGGCTCTGTCCCATTCAACTTACTGGTGCGCGTTTCTACAATAGGCCACGCTAGTAAGACAGGGAGTCAAACAGCTCTACCTTATACATAGAAACAAACACAAGGGGGCTGCCAAAATGAGGACACAAAGAAATATGGCCCAAATGGAAGAACACAACAAAATTCCAGAAAAAGAGCTAAACAAAATGTAGATAAGCAATCTATCAGATGCATAGTTCAAAACACTGGTTATTAGGATGCTCAGAGAACTCATTGGGCATTTCTACAGCATAAAAAAGACTCAGGCAGAAATGAAGTTTACACTAAGTGAAATAAAGAAAAATTTATAGGGAACCAACAGTGGAGTGGATGAAGCTGAGAATCAAATCAATGATTTGAACATATGAAGAAAAAGAAAAGTTCAATCAGAACAGCAAGAAGAAAAAAAATCCAAAAACCAAGGACAGGCTGAGGAGCCTCTGGGACAACTTCAAACATACCAATATTGAATCATAGGGGTGCCAGAAGGAGAAGAGGAGAAGCATGAAATTGAAAATTTATTTGAAAAAATAATTAAAGAATACTTCCCAATTTGGTGAAGAAAATAGACATATAAGTCCAGGAAGCACAGAGAGTCTGAAACAAGATGGACCCAAAGAGGACCATACCAGGACACATCATAATTAGAATGCCAGAGGTTAAAGGTAAAGAGAGAACCTTGAAATCAGCAAGAGAAAAGCAGATAGTTACCTACAAAGGAGTTCCCATTAGACTGTAAGCTGATTTCTCAAAAGAAACTTTGCAAGCTAGAAGGGACTGGCAAGAAGTATTCAAAGTGATGAAAAGCAAGGACCTACAACATAGATTACTCAATCCAGAAAAACTATTACTTAGAATGAAAGGACAGATAAAGTACTTCCCAGACAAGGTAAAGCTAAAGGAGTTCATCATCACCAAGCCATTATTATATGAAATGTTAAAGGGACTTATTTAAGAAAAAGAAGAACAAAACTATGAACATTAAAATGGCAATAAACTTATAACTATCAACAATTGAATCTAAAAAACAAATTAAGCAAACAAGCAGAACTGGAACAGAATCACAGAAATGGAGATTATTTGGAGGGTTATCAGTTGGGAGGGGGAAGAGGGAGAGTGGGATAAAAGGTACAGGGATTGAGAAGTACAAATTGGTAGGTTCGTAATAGACGGGGATGTTAAGAACAGTATAGGAAATGGAGAAGCCAAAGAACTTACATGTATAATCCATGGACATGAACTAAGGGGGTGATTGCCACAGGGAAGAGGGGTACAAGGAGATCCAGGTGGAGGAGAGGGAAGGGGGAATAATTGGGACAACTGTAATAGCATAATCAATAAAATATATTAACAAATTTAAAAGTCTAGAAAATAGATAAAATTTTAAAAATAGGGAAAGTGTCCACACATACAATTTATGGATTCTGCATGATTGCACACAGATATTCTGAAGACTGAACAGGAATAAGACAAAAAAGGAACATAAGAGCATAGCTTCATTATTATTGGCTACTCATTATCCAAGCCCATGATGTCAAAGTTAAGATTAGAACATGAGAAGCAAAGTATTTGTGGTCACAGTTGATATACAACCTGGGCAAATAAAGCTCTACTTAACCTTTCCTTCAGGTCCAGGTGGTGGTGAGTCAAAGAGGGTCTTGAAGCAATATGAGTGAGCCAAAGTAGGGAGGTGGCATCCGACAACTGCTTGTCCAATTCCAACGCGTGAAGTTATTTAAATTTCAGAATTGAGTGTTCTTAGAAAATATTGATGCAGTGGACTAACCCTTTTTTAGAGTGGAACAATAATAAATCTAAGTTTCAGAGTTTGTGATTTATTTGGGGGAAAGTTATATGAAAGTTTCTTCTGATAGAAATAAGGGCCTGATTTATGCATCCTTGTGAGGAAGTAATGTAGGGATTATCTTAATTTTACAGTTGAGGAAACAAGTCCATAATACTGAATAAGTGTTTAAGTGACTAAATCAAGAATCATACTTAGGTAGTTTCTTCTTTGGTCTGAAAAATTTCCTGGTAATGGTATCTAACTTCAGATTTCAGAAAGCCAATGTTTGCTAGTGATAGGTTAGCCATTTTAGGGATTAAGGATGTTTAAGCACTTTGAGCAATTCAGCCTCTGAGAACATATGCTAAAGAAGTGATTCTAAATTAAGAAAAAGCTCTGCATATAATGGTGGTCCACACAACATAATTTACAACCCTGGAGACTTCGAAACAATGTACACATTCAAGTGCAGGATAAGTGGAAAGCATTGTCGTCAAGCACGTGACGCTGGAATCAAATTACCTAGATTTATATCTCAGCTCTTTCACTTCCTAGCTGTGACTCTGGACAAGTCCCTCTGGGCCTTCATGTTGTGCCTATAAAATGGGTCTAGAACTCCACCTATCTCAGACAGTTGTTGTGGAGATCAAATGATACATGTCAAGCACCTGGAACAGGTCAGCCACTGGGTATGTGTAGTTATTTTTACTGACAATGCTATTTAGCGGTTTAAAGTTATGGGCGTGGATCATCTAATAATATTGAGAAACACGTATGATATACAAATCAATTTGCTGATGGACTGGACATGGTAGCAAGAAAGGTCTTAAAGTCACTTCCAGGGTCTTGATTTAAACTACAAGAGAAGTGAAATTTCTTCCTACTGTGATAGAGAAGGCGGAAGATGTCGTAGATTTGGGATGGGGAGCGGGAACCAGGAATTCTGTTTTTGTGTGACATTCGAGGTCGAAGACCAGGGGGAGATGTTAAGAAGGCAATTGGATAAATGAATCTGCAGCTCAGGGGAGAGACCCAGGATGGAGATGTTGAACTTGGAGTCACCATTATAGAAATGGTATTTAAAGCTAGGCTAAGTCACGTGGATGGTAAGTGTAGAGGGAGATACAACACCTCTGGGAACTGAACCCTGGGCGTTTGTGACATTTGAGGTCAGAGAGATGAGGAGTCAGTTGAACCGACTCGTGGTGTCAGGAGTGAGGGAACACAGCTCGTGGTGTAAGAAGAAAACCAAGAGTCAGGGGAGGCCAGAGTGATCACTGTGTCACATGCTGCAGCTTGAGGCTTCAGAATTGGGACTAATTTAGTCTTGCAGGTTTTCAGTGACTTTGACAAAGCTGTTTTGCTGCAGTGGTGGTGACGAAAGCCTGATCGGAGGGGTGCAGTGAGATTGGGAGGAGAGAATTGGAGACCTTGAGGACTAGCTATTTTGACATTGTTGTTTTCTTTTCCTAAAAAGGAACCAGAGAAATGGGGCAGTAGCTGAAGGGGCATGTGAGGCCAACGGGGCAGATTTATTTCAAGATGACAATTATGACAGCATATTAGTCGTCGGTGGAAATGACCCAGTAGAGAAGGAGTAAGTAATGATTCAGGAGAGTCATGGTGATGATTTGTGGACAGAATGGGCTCCAGTGGAGGATCTGGCCTTTGACAGCATCAATTGCATCCACAGTAAGAGGGTGGAAGGTGAGTATGCATTCAGGGAGTTGGGAGACGGACTGGAGGGGGAGTGTTTACTTTTTTCTCCTATCTTCTGAGTAAGTGAGCACTCCAGATTCGTAGCAGTGAGTAATGATAAGGCAAGTAGAGTTGGAGGTTTGAGGAGGGAGGAAGAGGTGAAAAATCAGGGGACATAGGACAGTGTGTAGACCAGGGAACTTAGTAGGTCTGCCAGACCAAGGCCCATCTAGTGAGGCTGCTGGGCACAGATTTAGGACAATTGCAAAAGTTTGGGTGTTTCTCTTCAGCATGTCTTGCTGGCTGGCTGTCGCTGGGTTGTAGACAGAGCACTGAATTGTTTGTTGAGCAAAGTCTGGGCTCTATCCCAACCAATTAAGTCCGAATCTCTAGGACCCAGCCTCTGGTGGGTGTGACCAAAGTGACTGCCACTGCAGTGGCGGGGGTGGGGTGGTCAGATAAAGGTAAAGCTGAAGGGAAGGGTCAGAGGAGAGCCTGAGATCCAGGACATCCTGCTGCAAAAAATTCAGGGTCTGCTTAATTACCTAAATGTGGGCTGCAAATTTAACTGAGAAAGGAAGCCAAAGAGGAGAAACTAAGATTGAATGAGTACATGCTCTGGATTACAATTGTGCTGTAAACTTCATATACTTAGTGCTGTATGAAATAAGAATTGTAACTTCTACTTTAGGGCAAATAAGCTGAGACGTAGGTGCGGCAAGCAGCCTTCAGCTCCACCAATAACAAGTAGTAATATCAGGATTGGATCCACAACCCATTTACTCTGAAGTTTTTGCTTAAGACTTTGTGAAAGATGTGAGACTTGAGCTGTGTGTTAAAGGAGCAGTAGGGTTTTTATTTTGGAGACTCAAGAGGGCTCCCCGGCGGGAAGGATACTCTGAGAAGAAAAGGCTAAGGACAAGAAAGAGTACAAGGAATATTCAGGGAGAGGGATGCCTCTGGTGGCCCAGTGGGTTGAAGTATATGAAGGAACAAATGATTCGACCAGCCAACCAACAAATAAATGCTCTGTGAAGAAGGTGTCCATCTTCATTAGCCAGAGAGCAAGGCTGCCTGTCAATATTTTGGCTTGGCCAAAAAGTCCCTTTAGTTTTTTTCCATAAAATAAGACACATTTTTCATTTTCACCAATAACTTTGTTGATTTGTATATTCTGAGTTTGTCGGCTATTTCCCACGTGGTATAATGTTGATTGTTCTCAATTAATGTCTCGATTTGATCGCTATCGGCTTCAACTGTTCTCCCTAACTGTGGAGCATGGTCTAGCAAGAAATCTCGAGCACAAAACTTCACAAATCACTTTTGATGTATCTGATCAATTACAGCACTTTCTTCACACACTGCACAAATAGTTTTTTGTGTTTCAGTTGCATTTTTACCTTTCTTGAAAACAAGAAAGCATAATATGCCATAAATGTTGCATATTCCATCTTTAATGTTAAAATGGCAACACAAACATTCACCAATTTCTGTATTTTTAAAATGCATGCTGATATGAGAGTTGTGACTATACAATCTAACAAAATTATTTTGAATGAAGTTAAAGACAACTAAGCCTACTAGAGCCATCTCAGGGAAAAAACAAATGAACTTTTTGGCCAACCCAGTACTTGGGGCCCAAGGAAGCTGCATTTTGAAATTGTTAAGCAAATGTCCCTTGCATTGTTTATACAATTCATTATTATTTTTTTAAATGATAGCTCTGGGGCTCCACTGAGATAAAAGATGGCCTCTGAGTCTGATCTCATTTTCATCTGTCACCGTGGCTGGGGACCTTTATGCATCCACAGAATCTTAGAATCTGTATTTCTCTAGCTTTAATCTCAGGGTCAACATCCCGACACAGAACCGCTCCTAATAAATAGCTAGTAGTAAATGATAAAGAAGGCTACTATGTTTTATTTTGTTTTTCAAGCCAATCAATTTTATAGCTGTGTGTTTGAGTGCTGAAAAAATTCTGGAGACAGCAAAGAATTATGAAAAACTAGAACACACTGACCAATCGAATCTTTATCTCCAAGCTTCCCCCGTGGGAAGAGGCCCCAAGCAGACTGTTGATTAGCATCTAACAAGGCGCTGCTCCTGAAACGCTCCTTTTGACTGGTTTGTGAGTAACTCGATTTTACGCCTCTTTGGCCACCAGCAACTTCTCATGTGCACCTATGTGGCGTACACAGTGATAATACCAGTTTGTTTGCTTTCTCGCAAAGATTTTTTTGTTTTGTTTTTACTTTGAGAATATGGAAAACCATAATTCCTGAAATGGTAGCAAAAAAAGAGAGATGGAGAATAAAATAGCATCTCCCCTCAATAGTAGTGCTGTCTAGAATGGTGCATTCCACTCCCACCACCACCCGCTGTGGCCTGGATGCTCCTTTTGGAAATGAATGTGATCCAAATAGGGTGGAAAGTATCTTGTCTGTCCTATGGAAGAAAGCCTACACTTGGAAGTTTTTATTTATAGAAAAAAATTTAATCCAATCAAAAACTATGCAATGAATTCAATAGAAAAGGTAATTTTCAAGTATAATTTTTATACTTGTATGAGTTTCAGTTTCTGACCAAGAAAGTCTTTTTAGTTCAGGTAGTTCATTGATGCAGCTGGCACCACCCATTTCATTCATTGAGCAAACTTTCGTAGAGTATTTACCCTGAGCCAGACAGTGTGCTGGGCACTGAGAACAATACCCAGGAAAGTGAAATGGGCCCTGAGCTCAAAAGACCTCACACTAGTGACTAAGGCTCTTCCCACAGGTACTCATGGAGAAAGAAAGGGGCTAACTCAGGGGTTGCCCACACTGTCCAACCAGATTTGTGACTGTCCAGAAGTGCCATCTGAGTCATGTTTGCACAACTTGCAGGGTATGGTGTAACATTTACTATTGCTATGAAACCTACTGGAATTTTCCTCAAAACCAGTGACCACAAGGGCCTTTGTGTCTGAAGTGCACATTTTATGGTGAATATGTGAATTAGTCATAGGCATACATTAAAAAAAGTATTATTGCTACCTTAGGTGTATCTCTTGATTTTCTTTCCTTAATTACTAAAATCCATTTGATTTCCCTGCAGAAGTCTTTGCAGAAAGGCAAAAGATGTTCTATTAGCAAGCAAGAGCTGGGGGAAGCTGTACGGGCTGTGACCAGTGTCACCTGGACTGCTGAGGGGCTTGCTGTTGTCCCATGACAGATGTTTCAGAGTTAAACACAGACTGTAACCCCTTAAAGGACACAGCTCCTTGGCTTCCAGGACACCACATTGCCTCAGCTGCCACTTCTCAGTCCCTTTGCTGGTTTTGTGCTTCTCCCTGGCTTTTCATGCTGGAGGGTTCTGCCACTGGTCTAGTTTTCTCTTCCATCCACCTTAGCTCTCTTGCTCATCTCTTCAAGTCACATGGCTCTGAACACCATCTATTGTATGTGATGGCAACTCCCAATGTAGATCTGTAGTCAAGACCTCTCTTTCTTGCTCTCAAACTCTAAACTCAGATATAAAAAATTCCCCTTGAGTATCTAGTATTTATTCCCCGCCTCCTCAGACCCACTCTACTCCAAGCCCCGCCCATCTCAGCTGATGGGGACACCATCCTGCAGTTTGCAGTTGGCTCAGGTCGCAGTGTTGGTGTCCCCCTTCACTTCTCTCTTCCTCACACCCCGCATGCAACAGGTTGACAGTTGCCTTAGCTCTTTCCAACATGAAAGCAGAATCCAGCCACTTTTTACCAGCTCCAGTGGTAACTCCTGGTCTGGGCCACCTTCATCTCTTGCCTAGATTCTTAAACACCATCTAATTCATCTTTCTGCTTCTTCTATGCTTCTCCTCCTACAGTCTATTCTCCACACTGTGGCCAGAGTGACCCATTTGAAATCCAAGTCCAATCATGTCATCCCTCAGCTCTTAAACTTGCAGTGGCCCCCCACCTTATTAAGTGATGCCAGCGACCTTCATGATCTACACTGTCACCCCTCTACCTCTTTCCCATCTGTCTCCCCTTCACTCACACCCCTCCAGCTACCTCATCCTCTTGCTTGTCCTTGTGCATGGCAAGGATGCTTCCACCTCAGGGCCTCTGCACTGTTCCCTTTGCCTGAAATGCTGTCTCTTCTTATGTCTATATATAGCTCGCTACCTCATCTCCTTGCGGGCTTGACTCAAATATCTCCTTCTCTAAAAAAGAAGAAAATCTTGTCTTTCACAACAACATGGATGGACCTAAAGGGTATTATGCTGAATGAAATGCACCAGTCAGAGGAGGACAAATACCATACGATTTCAATTATATGTGGAAACTAATGAACAAAACAAACAAAACAGAAACAGACTTATAGATACAGAAAACAGACTGACAGCTTCATTGGGGCTTGGGGGGACTGGGTGAGATAGGAGAAGGAATTAAGGAAAAAAACCCTCATAGGCACAGACAACAGTATGGTGACCACCAGCGGGAGAGGGGGTTGGCGGGTAGAAGATGGTGAAGGGGGTAAATGGTGACAGAAGGAGACTTGACTCTGGAGGGTGAACACACAACACAATATACAGATGCAGCATTATAGAACTGTCCACTTGAATCCTATTTAATGTAACCCCTCTCCATTAAAAATAATAATTAAAAAATCTCCTCCATTTGACCTGCCCTGACCATCCCATCTAAACTGCAGCCCACCTCACTCTGGGCACTTTGGAGTGAGTCGATTGGTGGCCCCTCCCCCAGAAGATATGTCCATATCCAAATCCCTGGAACCTATTCATCTTACCTTATTTGGACAAATTTTTGTAGATGTAAGAAAACTAAGGATCTTAAGATAAGATCATCCTGTCTGGATTACCAAAATGGGCCCTAAATCCAAAGACGCATGCTCTTCAAGGAGATGGGAGGGGGGACACACAGAGAGGGTGATGTGAGAATGGAGGCAGAGATTGGAGCGAGGTGGCCACACGCAAAGGAAGCCATGGAAAGCCTGCTGCCACCAGAGCAGAAGAGAGCAAGGAGTCCCCCTCTCGACACCCTGCTGTCACCCTGCCAACACCCTGATTTCAGACTTCCAGGCCCCATAGTTGTGACAGAATAAATGCCTGCTGTTTGAAACCAACCAGTTTCCAGTAATTTCTTACAGCAGCCCTAATAAGCCTGTGTAGCACTTAAGCATCCCATTCAACCCCAAACTTGTTTAGATGTAAGTATTGATGTGTTTAAGGAATAAACAACCTGTTGTTTATTAATACTTTGTGTGAAGGAGAAGCACATATTTAGTATTTCATGTGCCTGTAATGTTTAAGACAATTTGGCCTAATATTAAAATTAACATATTTTTAAATCCCAATATATGATGTGCGAATAATTGCTTAAGATTTTTTAAGTTACATTTTTTTAAGTTTATGTACAGGATTAAAATATTTCAAATAAGCTAAGGTTAACCCTATTTATAAGTTTGATTTCTTTTTTTAGTTTTCTGTGTTATTTGAGTACTCAGGAAGTTATGCTACAAAACATTGAAGTCATTAAAAATACAAATAGATTATATCGATTTATCAATGCAATTTAAAATGCTTGAAGTTATGCTCTGGCGGGGTGGTTCAAGTCACTGAGCATGGTCCCGTGCACCTGAAGCTTATGGGTTCCACCTCCAGTTGGGGCATGTACGAGAGGAGAGTGATCGAGGTTTCTCTCTCACATCAGTGTTTCTCTCTCTCTCCCTCTCTTCCCCTCTCTCTAAAACCAACAGAATGTCCTCAGGAGAAGATAAAAATAAATAAATACATACGTAAACAAATAAATAAATAAATAAAATGCTTGAAGGTATTAACTTCATTGAGCTTAGAAATAGTATCACATGTTAATCAAAGGCTCTTAACATAGTTATAAAAAATATGGCAAGCTCTACGTAATGTTCAAGGGAAAATAAGATTTGATGCAGAACTTAAAAGCTTCGGGAAAATGGATTTTTTAATCTGTAACTTTAATAAATTAAATATTAATTTTTAAAAGCTACAGTAACCTCTGAATAGCTTCTACTGCCTCAGACCCACACAAGGGCACCAAAAAGCTCACATTTAGTAGAAAAAAAACATAAAAGAAACTTTCTAACTCTGCCATCCTCAGGAACTGGGCCGGGGAGGCGGTCCGCAGAGATGAATCAGTGCCAGGACAGCATCAAGGCCATCTGTGCGCGGTGGCAGCTGCGGAAGGCCATGACCCTCGCTGGCGGATGCCTTTGTTCTGAGCCGCAGCGTTCCCTCGTGGGGAGGAGCTTCAGCTGCGAAGTCCTCTAGTGACCCAACAGATAACACTCCGAGTTCCCTCAAAGCCCTACTCTGCTCATCCCTGCCTCTCCTCCCCACGGCAGAGCCGTTAAGGGTAGCATTCAGGCAAGAGTTTGATGATCTCCTTCTTTATTAGTTTAATCTGAGGTATCAACTCTCTCCCCACAGAGAAAACCACAGAAAGGTCATTTTGAAGTGGTAGCCAGCTCTGGTTTCAGTACTTTACTTCCCATTCATTGCTGCAGGTATCATTGGTTTCTTTCTTGTGTGGCTGTTGGTCCTAAAATTTCAGTTTGCTTCCAAGTTGGCCCACTGGTCAGGTCCTGGCCTGGCAGACAGAATGCTGGTCTTAACTCCACAAGAACTCTGGTCTTAACTCCATAAGAACTTTGGTCTTAACTTCACAAGAACTCTGCGTTCTTGTCAGTACACAGAAGGATCGCAGTAAGTGACTTACCACCTGTAACATGGAAACCATGAAAAATCTCTAAAGAAGCAAACATGATTTTAAATGAGGAAAAACCTAAGAAGAGATTTGACAATCATCTTAAAATATAGAGGGTAGGGAAAATAGATTTACAGTTGTTTGTATGGAAAATAATGCAATAACTAATAAATAATAACAAGAATACACTGTGTTTCATGTTTTGCATGCCCACAACCGTAAGCCTACTCTTGCTGACCACTTGTGAAGTGTATGCTTGTGTGCTATGCTGTATGTACACCTGAAAGTAATACAAGGTAATATTGAATGTAAATGCTAATTCCCACCCACAGTGCATGAGGCAGTTCCATTTTTAAGTTTCTGAGGTAACTCCAGACGGCCTTCCACAGTGGCTGCACGAAAGCCGAGCCACGAGCCATCGGACACGTCCCCACGTGGCCACGGAGGACCAGCACCTGACACCCCAGGCCAGCCTACAACTGCTGCTGTTTTAGCAAAAGCTTTGGAGCCACCAAGCAGAATTTTAAATGATGACAGACTTCCTTTAATGTTTGTTTGCTTGTTTATCTTTCAAGTAAAATGACAAAATGAGCAGCCTGCACCTACCACCCAACTTAAGAAACAGGATGTTCTAAATATCAGTGAAGCTCCCTGTAAGTGGCCAGATTTAGCCAAAAACAAACAACAATGAAAAAAGTATGCCCAATTAACTTCAAATTTCAGATGAATATAACAAGTAAGTTTTTGTTTAAGTATGTCCCATGCAAGATCTGGGACATACCTATACTGCAAACCTTGTTTATTGTTCAAATAGCAAAGCTACCTGGGCCCCTGTATTCATCTGGCAGTGCCACTTGTGAGATCCTCACAGTCAGCCCTGGTCCCCCCGAGCAGGTGACCAGTGCCTTGAAACTTAGCCTTATCATCCTTTTGCTATCATTGCTTTTCTTGCTTGTTTTCCAAGTTTCATGTATTCTTTTCCTCTCAACATTCTGTTTCTGAGACTCAGTTATATAATTGACTCATTTTCATGATTACAGTCATTTTATGAGTGTACTACAATTGATTTGTCCGTTCTGCCATTGGTGAACATTTGAGTGGTGTTGAGTTGTTTGTTAACAGAAACAGTGCTGCCTCAAACGCATCATCTGGTGCTCACGTGCAAGGGTTTTCCTAAGGCGCCTGCCTTCTCAACTGTACTAGACCGTGGCCAATTATCTTTCAGAGTGATTGTTGTCACCCATCACTAGCATTTAGGAGACCCATTCACTGTACCTTGGTCTCTCCAAAACTTAAAGTTGTCAGACGTCATTTCTGCTTGTGATTTTATTGTGTTTTTGCTTGATTACTGACATAGTAAGCTATGTTTTGTATATTGATCGGCTGTTCATGTTTCCTCTTCTGTGAAAAGGTTTTTTATTCTTGTTGCTTATTTTTTTTTCTGGTGGGGGAGATATTTTTCTTACTTATTTTTAGGAGTTCTTCATGAATTCTGTGTATTGATTTTTTTGTTAATTATATGCATGGCAAATATGTCCTCCAAGTTTTTGGTTTATCTCTCTTTATGGTGTCTTTTATTTTTATTTTTTAAAATATTTCATTTATTTATTTTTAGAGAGATGGGAAGGGAAGGAGAAAGAGTGGGAGAGAAATTTCAATGTGTGGTTGCCTTTCATGTGTTCCCTACTGGGGACCTGGCCTGCAACCCAGACATGTGCCCTGACTGGGAATCGAACCAGTGACCCTTTGCTTCACAGGCCTGTGATCAATCCACTGAGCTATACCAGCCAGGGCTTTATGCTGTCTTTTAATAAAAATAAATTCATAATTCAAATTTCTCTAAGTTATCAATCTTTTCCTTTATGGTTTATATTTTCTGGGTCTTGTTTAGAAACTACTCCTTATCCCAAGTCATAAAATTATTGATATATAAAATTTTTAAAGTTTTTTCTTTCATGTTTAAATTTTTAAATGTATTTTATTGATTATGCCATTACAGTTGTTCTATTTCCCCCTTCATTCCCCTCCACCCTGCACACCCCTCCCCCATCATTCCCCCCCTTTAGTTTATATCCATGTGTCACAAATTCTTTAGATTCTATATCTCCCCTACTATTCTTGCCCTCCCCTGTCTATTTTCTCCCTACCGTCTATGCTGCTTATTCTCTGTACCTTCTCCACCCTTCTCCTCCTCCTCCCACTCCCCTGTTGCTAACCCTCCATGTGATCTCCATTTCTATGGTTCCGCTCCTGATCTAGCTGTCCTCTTAGTTTGCTTTTGTTTTAGGTGTGGTTCTTAATAACTGTGAGTTTGCTGTCCTTTCACTGTTCATATTTTACCCTCTTTTTCTTAGATAAGCCCTTTTAACATTTCATATAATAGGGGCTTGGTGATGATGAATTCTTTGAACTTGACCTTATCTGAGAAGCACTTTATCTGCCCTTCCATTCTAAATGAAAGCTTTGCTGAATAGAGCAATCTTGGATGTAGGTCTTTGGATTTCATGACTTGGAATATTTCTTTCCAGCCCTTTCTTGACTGTAAGGTCTCTTTTGAGAAATCAGCTGACAGTCTGATGGGAAGTCCTTTGTAGGTGACTGTCCCCTTATCTCTTGCTGCTTCTAGGATTCTCTTCTTTATTTTAATCTTGGCTAATGTAATGATGATGTGCCTTGGTGTGTTCCTTCTTGGATCCAACTTCTTTGGGACTCTCTGAGCTTCCTGGACTTCCTGGAAGTCTATTTCCTTTGCCAGATTGGGGAAGTTCTCCTTTATTATTTGTTCAAATAAGTTCTCCACTTGTTGCTCTTCCTCTTCCCCTTCTGGTACCCCTATACTTTGGATGTTGGAACATTTAAAGATGTCCTGGAGGTTCCTAAGCCTCTTCTCATTTTTTTGAATTCTTGTCTCTTCATTCTTTTCTGTTTGGTTGTTTCTTTCTTTTTTCTGGTCCACTCCATTGATCTGAGTCCCAGTTTCCTTTCCATCATTATTGGTTTCCTGTGTATTTCCCTTCATTTCACTTAGTTTAGCCTTCATTTGTTCCTCTACTTTGTGACCGAAATCAACCAGTTCTGTGAGCATCCTGATCACCAGTGTTTTGAACTGTGCATCTGATAGGTTGGCTATTTCTTGGTCACTTAGAAGTATTGGCTCTGGGGCTTTGAGCTGTTCTTCTTGAGCCATAATGTTCTGGTTTGTTCGGGCCTGTTGTGTATGAGGGGCGGAGCCTTAGGTGTCCACCAGTGTGGGGCTACCCAGGTCACTGGGTTGTGACGCTGTATGTGGGGGCAGAGTCAGAGAGGGGCAATGGCATCTGTCCTGCTCTCTCTCAGATTCTGGTCCCCTCTGTTGCTTCCCGCAAGCAAATTGGGCCTTCCTAGTGCTGGTTCTGTGTGTGTGGGCTTGTGCACCCTCCAGGACCCTGTGGGTCTTTCCAATGAACTCTCTGTGAGCCTCAGAGCTTCTCCCGGCACCTCAACTCCAAGTTCTTCCCAATTGGTACTTTTAGGCTTTAATTCCTGGCCCTGGGGCCCTGGGTCATGTAGTCTGTCTCACTGCTCACCCCTTCACCTGGTTTATCTGCATGAAAATGTGTATCCTTTGCCTTGTCCCCTCACTAGGTCTGCCCGTTGCCACCCCAAACCTGGGATCTGCTAACCACCCCCTGCACACCTGGGTCCTCCGGCCACCTTTTCCTGCCCGACCCTGCCCTGCCAGCCGCTGATTCCGTCTAGTCTGGCTGAATGGTTCATTGTTGTCGGATTTTTGTACACTTCAATTTCCTGTGTTTTGGTTGCATTTTTGTTACTAAAACTTTGTTGTCTTTAAATTTGGTTGTGCAAGGAGGCAGTGTTTCCTCCTATGCCTCCATCTTGGCCAGAAGTCCATGTTAAGTTTTTTTTTCACCCTGATTTTATTGTATATGTGGTGTGAGGAAAGAACAGAATATCATTTTTTTCCAATATGGATAAACTCTTTTTTATAATATATTTTATTGATTGTGGCATTACAGTTGTCCCATTTGCCCCCTTCATTCCCCTCCACCCTGCACACCCCCTCCCCCCACATTCCCCCCCTTTAGTTCATATCCCTGTGTCATAGGTTCTTTAGTTTCTACATTTCCCACACTATTCTTGCCCTCCCCCTGTCTATTTTCTCCCCACCATCTATGCTACTTATTCTCTGTACCTTCTCCCCTCTTCTCCTTCTCCCACTCCCCTGTTGCTAACCCTCCATGTGATCTTCAATTCTATGGTTCTGCTCCTGATCTAGCTGTCCTCTTAGTTTGCTTTTGTTTTAGGTGTGGTTCTTAGTAACTGTGAGTTTGCCGTCCTTTCACTGTTCATCTTTTTTATCTTCTTTTTCTTAGATAAGTCCCTTTAACATTTCATATAATAAGGGCTTGATGATGATGAACTCCTTGAACTTGACCTTATCTGAGAAGCACTTTATCTGCCCTTTCATCCTAAATGAAAGCTTTGCTGGATAGAGCAAACTCCCAACATGGATAAACTCTTGTTTCTGCACCATGTACTGAACAATCGATCCCCTGTCACACACACACACACCCAGTGCCCCACAGTGCCAGCTGGTCAGTCTTCAGATATTTATGAACTTGTTTATGGGCTCACTGTTCTTTCCTTTGGTCTATTTGTGTCTCCCTGTTTCAATACTATGTTGTCTTATATACACAGATACGTCAATATTGCTATTTGTCAGGGTAGCCCCCTCCTACCCCCTCACACACACACACCTTGTTCTTATTCCTCAAGACTATCTTGTCTACTCATGGACCTTTGCCTGCCCATGTAAATTTCGGAATCAGATTATTAACATCTATGATAAACTATTGAGACTTTAGTTGAAATTACATTGAATTTGGGGAGAGTTGACATTTATGATATTGAGTTCTTCTACATATGAATATACTATATCTCTCTGTTAGTATAGGTCTTCTTTAACAATTTTCAATAAAGATTTTTCCATTAAGGTCTTGCCCTTATTTTATTAAAGTTTTGTTCCTATCATAATGTTATATTTTTAAATTATATTAAATATATGTTATATAGAACACAACTAGCTTTTGTATACTAAGCCACTTTGCTGATTTATTTTCTTAATTCTAACAATTTGACTATAGATTCTTTTGGATATTCTCTATAGGTAATTATATCATCTGCTAATAATAACAACTTTCATTCTTTTCTTTCTAATTTGTATGCCTTTTATTTATTTTTCTTTTTAAATGTTACTAATAGGAATCACAAGGAGAATGTTGAATACAATGATGATATTAGGTGTCATCAGCTTATTCCTGACTTTAAAGGGAAATGCTTGGAAGTTTTACCATGAATAGTATCTGCCATAAGTTTTTGTTTTGAATTTTATCCTATGAAAGAAGTTACATTCTTAAATTGTTATTTTCAGAGTTTCTATCACAAATTGGTTTGCTTTCCTCAAATTCTTTTTCTGCATCTATTGAGATGACCCAATGGTTTGTTTTTTTCTAATTTGTTAATATAATGAATTACATGAATTATTTTTATAATGTTAACCCATTTTTTTCATTCCTGAGATAAAACCAACTTAGCATGATGGGTTATCTTTTTCATATTCTGCTGGATTTGGTTGATAATAGTTTGTTTTTGCAACTTTGATTATGAAAAATATTGGCCTATAATTTTCCTTTTTAGTCCTATTTTCTTTGATTTTAAAATCAAAGTTACACTAATCTCATAGGCTGAATTGGAAGAACTCAAGATTGGTGCAAAATGTTCAATCAGGTTCCGTTTGGAGCACTGAGAGTTAAAGAGATTAAACTTCCAAAGCGAGAGGGTGGGCCAAGATAGCCTTTTCAGAGGAAATACCCAGGAATTAGTTCCTGGACATTATCGACTCTTTGTGTGGTGTAATGGCTTGAGAGCAGTGGAATTTGACGGAAATTTTTCTAGATTTTTGTAAAATGTTACTGGCATGAATTGAGCAAAATGGGGTTCAGTGGTTCCCTGTGGAGAGCCCCACATGTGTCCTCTGCCTCTCGGCGGGTCCAGTGCACCTGTGCCTGGCTGTCGTCAGGAAGGCAGAAGGCAAGAAAGGGCAAGGCTGGCCAGCCCCTTTGGTGATGGAGTGACGGGAAGGTGCTGCCGAGCTGAAATCATCTTGCATTCCCCAAATTTGCCTGGGCAAAGAGTGAATGAGTGTTTCCTTGGGTCAAGTACAGCCTGAAAGGCACAAAAGAGCTGGCATAGAGTTATCTTAGATTGTATGAAACAGTCAGGTCATTTGGAGAGGTGAACAGATTTCAGTACAGGCGAAGCTGGAGGTGGACTGTACTTTTTATTTTCGGGGGGGCATTAAATGGGGGTTAATAAGCAATTTCCAGAAGACAGTGCATAGGTTCACCTGAAAGCTCTCCGAAAGAGAGAGAAGCAGCTTTAACAACCCAGCAGGTCCAGAGAAAGCAAAGCACTCTGATAATAAGTAATAGCAGGTAAGTAAGGACTTTCCATTCCCTGACCCACCCCATCTCCCAAACCTGGAGAGGGTCAGAAACAACAGTGAGTAAATGGGCGGGTATCAGCTGTAAAGTTACCGTCTTTTAGCTCCAAACCCACCCTTTTATTCTCTGCTCTGTGATGCTGGGGCCATAACCTGGCAAACCATGTTTCTGCTTTGCCAGCTGTTCCTTCTTGGCCTCCGCTAATCAGGATGCTAGAGGGAGGCTGGAGGGCTGGAAGAGGGAAGGGATGTGCCCCTCCCTCTTCTCTCCTGTGGACTTTCTTGTCTGCTGGCGGTCCCTGTGTCTTCCAGACTCCTTTCTTCACTCCATCAGTGGCAGCTCCTTCCAGAGCAGCAGCCAATCCAATTTGCAGTTTCTCCGAAACTGACAGGGCCAGACTCATGGCACCCACCCCTTTACCCTGGACAGGCCCGCATGCCGGCCAGCTCCTCCTTTTCAGAGTCTGAGTCCCGACTCATGGGCCTCTCTGAGCTCAGACACACCAGCACTGGTGAGCATCACTTCCTCCTCAGCATCAGCATCCCTTGCCCAAGCCCTGAGCTGTTAAGAACTTAAATCTCTTTCTTTTATTCTCTCAGCCCTGGGGATGGTAGCTGCTTCTTAAAATTGCTACCTGCATGATGCCTTTTCTCTTCCTGTCTCCTCAGTTACCCGGTTAGTGAATTTATGTTTAGTTAATAATCCTTTATATTCGATTTGTCCTCAAATAACTGTCGTGTCTTCTACCTCCCGATTGGACCCCGAGGGATGGGGTGGGGGGGTGGAGAAGATGAGAGAGAAAAAGAGAAGACACTGACTCCATTTCCTGCCCCCAACAGGTGGCCAGCCTGCCACAGCCCTGGTTGGGGGAAGAGAAGGTGGAACGGTCTCAACATTTAAATCGAAAGCCTAGCTTATTACATTGTCCTGGACATTTGCGTTACTAATTTGAGTCTGAGTTTACCCTCTAAAAGCAAACGTTGGCATTTTCATTACTCAGCAGTAACCATCAACTCAAGGAGCTTGCCTGAGTTTCTACCTGGTGGCAGGGAGGGAGGACCTCCACTGAGAAGATGTATGGGGACAATCAGAGACAAAAACGCAGTGACTTTCTTGATGACAGCCCACGAATCTTGCTTACTTAGCACGAATCTGAAGCTGTAATTGAAATGTTTTGTAAACGCACAGATATAACTCTCAAAGCCTTGGATTTCTTTTGAGGGGAAGATTTTTTTTACTACAGGTTATATAAGCTTTCTATTTCTTTTTCTGTCAATTTTGGGAATTTATGTTTTTCTAGGAATATTTCCATTTAAAATGCACATTTTCTAACTTATTGGTGTAGGTTTTGCATCTAATATTTCTATTATCTCTTTTGTCTTTTTATATTTTCCTTCTTTATTCTTAATATTATTTGTTCCCCCTCTCTCTATATATACTTTATTTCCTTGTTCAGTCTTTCCAGGGATTAGTCTCTTCCAAGAACCAATTTTTTATTTGGTAGATCCTTTGTTTTATTTATTATCTGTTTCTTTAATTTAAAATTATTTTCCTCTTTTTACTTTATTTGAGGACATTCTGTTACTTTATTCCTACCTTCTTTTTTCTTTTTTTACCTTATGTTTCATGTTTAGCTTATTAATTTTAAGCTTCTTTTCATAATTAAATATTTAAAGAAGTAAATTTCTTTTCACATGCACCTTGGACAATCTATCTATCACCCTCTGCCGTGGCTGATTTCCCTAGAACTGAATGAATTCCCTGCATACCATACATTTTGAGTGCACTATCACGTAGTTCTTGTTCTTTACACTTACAGGGTAACTTTTCTTTTTGACCTATGAGTTAAGCAATGAGTTTTAAGCTTCATACTCTTTAATGAGTCATAATACAGAAAAGGTAGACATGCCTACGTATAATAGAGATATGTGACTATGTCACAGTGCCCAGCTTGAAAGAGTTCTGCAAACTAATTACCCACGATCCACAGACTAGGACTTAAACCCAGAGATACAAGCACTTTTTAAAACTGAGGTGAAGTTTGCCCAACATGAAGCTGACCATAACGGAGTGTGCAGTTTAGTGCACTCCCAGTGTTGTCCTGCCGTCACCTCCGACTTTCCGTTCCTGGCTTTTTAAGTAACGTGCTTTTAAATTTCCAAATGTATGGCGGTTTTAACTTATAATTTTCACGGCCTTCTAACTTAATTGTATGCAGTCTTCTAGGCTGAGTCTTTGAAACTGGCTGGGATTTTTATTTGCCCGATGCCCTGATGCATCACCAGTTTTCATAAATGCAACATGTGATTTTGGGGAACAGTGTGCCTTCACCGACGTTGGAGTGCAGTGCTCTCCACATGTAAAGTCCTGTACCTCAAACTAGTTCATCACGTTGTTCAAAATCTTTCCGACTTGACTGAATGTTTTGGCTGCTTGATCTATCAATGACTAAGAAAAATGTGCTAAATAGCCCACTCTGATCACGGATTTGTCAATTACTCCTTGAAGTACTGTCAGTTTTTGCTGTAGTGATAGACTTTTCAGACAACACAGAGACACACTAATCAAAGCAGAAACTTCAAATGTGCTTTCTGTGCAGAAAAGACTCCCAGCTGCCTCTGTCTTTTCTGCCACATTAACCCAGTCTGGTCGAAGTCTTCCCAGAACAAGGCGGTGCTTGCTCTCACTCTAACTCCTGCCCCCACTTTCCCTTCCTCCCATCCTAGAAACTCGTATGTTTAAAATACAAACAATGGTCCAAGAAGATGTTGAATAAAAATACTCTAAATCCTTGGAATTTCTTGTTTCATTTCAGCAACAGAGTCAAAAATATCTGTAAATTATTGTTCACTAATGCTATACAACCTTGTGGTTCTGCATTTTCTATAAGGGTCACTGTGCACCCAGGGCAGCCCTGGACCGAAGGTGCACCGGGCACTGTTGGCATTTCACGTCTGTGTGGTCTCGGGACTGCGCTGTCTCTTCAGGCAGTGAGTGATGAATTGTGATTCAGTCCACGGGATGGGGGGGCATCATCCAACAGCTGCCTTGTGTTTACTCACCACCTTAGCTGGAACAGGCACGAGAAGCACATGTAGTAAATCATTGGTCTGGGTCCAGCATCTTTATTCCTCACTACCTCCTACATCTAATACAATTGCTAATTGAAATAATTACTGGCTTTGCCTGAAAGCAAAATTCTATTTTGCTTAGGAGACAGGTTGACTGATGTGCTTTGAAAAAGCAGCAAAACGTCTTTCACTGTGCTTGGGTTCATTTCCCTTAGCGGATGATTTCTGTAACTTCACATCATTTTTCATTGGGCAAGTCAAGGGAAGCCAAGTTTTAGGAGAAATAAAGCTTGTTCCTTTTGAGTGGAACAGCGCCGGGAAGGTGAAACCATTTCATTTTCATGCAGACACACGTGCCCGTCCAGGTCCGCAGGGAGAGAGGGGCCTGGCTTTGCTCAGGTCAACTGCGGCACTCACACTCATCGGCTGTTTGAAATGGGCTGCCCGGCTGGCAGCCGTCTGGGCCCTGGGCCTGGCGCTGGAAGGGCCCCGGGGATGCTGACTCATTTCTCTCCCCAGGACTGAATGGTCTATTATTTGGAAGGGAGAATGAGCCAACCCAGTTTGCCCCAGCTTGCCCGTGGCTGACCTGGGAAGGGGGCCGCCTATCCGAGCCTCCCTTTACTTTGAAGAAGTCATTTGCGACTCAGAACAGTAAACAGCCTGCGGAATAGGTGCTGTGTCTAGTTCCCTTCAGACTGGAGGTCAGGGAAGTTCAAGATGGTAAGCTGGGATGAAGGGTCAGTGGGATAGTTCACATTATTTCGGGTTAGCTATCCTACCCCCAAACCCTCATCCTGCTCATTCTCCTGAAACCCGAAGTAGTGGCAAAGAAAACGATGGTGGAACACATAATTATTTGCCAAATACTGTGGAGATTAATATTTCAGCATTCATTTACAGAACCTTGTGTGCAGCCAGTTAATCTAGATATATTTTGGGATCATCTTTTATTAACACTTCCTTTGGGCTAACCTTCATCCCCACCAGACAGGCACGCTCTACTCGGAGGGTCGGGAGGGTCGGGAGGGTCGACCTGGGTCCAGCCCTCCTCCTCCTCACATCGGGGAAGGGTAAAAACAAGGGTAGGCGTTAGCAGCCAGGGTGGATCCAGGAGGAAGATGGGGAAGCAGGAAGGGTGGAGGTTTGAGTCACAATCCAAAATGCTCTGGCTGGTTGTGTGATGACCCGTGTGGCAGTTACTGTGACGAAGCCCAGTGTGGAACGCGGGAGAGACGGAGCCCCCCGAATCCTGAAGCCCACTGTCTGCTGGGGGTTAACAACAATAACACAACGAGAACAGGAAACTCTTATGGAGGGCTTCTCTAAGCAAAGCATGGTTCCAAGCACTTTATATATTCGCTCAATAGAAATAGCCAAGAGAAGAGTCGGTCCAGGTCTACGCAAGAAGCTCTCTGAAAATGCTGGCTTCACACACAGGACGGAACTGGCTCAGTCTCAAGTACCTCCTCCGGGGAGGTCAAGATTAGAGCAAAAGAGAGTGTGTGTGACCCTGAGGTTGGCCTTGAAGAATTAAAGAAGCCCCTGGCCTGTGGCCCTAACCTGGCCCAGCAGCCAAGACTCTGGCAGGGGGACCTTTCAGGCCCTCCTCTCGGCAGACTTATCTGCTGCGCGTCTCAGGAAGCTCAGGGAGGCTCTGCCAGCCCCTGGTCCCTGGAATCTGCCCGTCAGGATTACACTCCCCGCTGGGAGGAATATAAATATGGATGAAGCCCGGCGTCTTTAAACAGTGTACAAGAGCAGGGGGACACGCAGATCCAAATGATAATATTTTGAAAAGCCACAGGGAGCCTCTGCTGCTGCGGAGTGAGAACTGCTCCTCTTCTGTGTGATTAAAGAAGCCCTCCCGGGTTTTCCTTTTCCTCAGAGGCTCGCCAGAGGTTCTCCCCTCCTGCTACAGCGCTGATTGCTTTTTAAGGTTTCTAAGTGCACTGCATTTACATGTACTCCTCATTCTCTAAGTGAAAGGCAGGATGAGGCGCATTAATGAGCCTTCTGATTGCTGCAGCCCTTAAGAAATTAATTAACGCCAGTGCAGCACACACTCAGCATGCCTCCTGCTCTGTGACTTGGGGGGGGGGGGGCAGGAGCTGCACTTCTCTCCACACCCAACCAAGACCCCCAGGGTGTCCCCAGCCAAGAAGAGACTCTTCCTGGGCACATTTTGGACTGCTGGTCCCAGAGGATACACAGTGTCTTGGATACTTACGAGATAGTATCTTTCTCATGGCCAGGAATTGTGTTCCCCTAAACTAGGTGGTTTTAGCTGGAAGTTCCTTGAGTTTGTCTTGTTTTTTTTTTTCTTTTTTTCCTCTTTCCTTTTGTTTGTTTTCACACACCAGTATTAAGCACCAGCAGCACTTAAACAGTCCTTTCTTTATACTAATAGCCCGCACTTAAATGTTGCTTAACTTGTCAGGGACTGTTTGTATGTGTAGGCACACATGTGTGCACGCTCACACATTTACTTATTACATCTCACAAGAACCCTGGGGTAAATGCTGTCATTATCCAAAGGGTGAAATAAAGGTACAGAGATGTCAGTTAAGTCACTTAAGGCAACACAGGTAGCTAGGGCCCCTCTCTGACCTCAAAGGGGTTGGTTCAACAGCCATACCTTAACCATGAATCACATCTACGACCACTCATGCATATATTTGTGTTTTGGGTCATTTGGGGTTTTAAAATTCACACTGCGTTTATTGAGATGATTTCCTACTCATCTGACTCGGTATTTTTCATGCTGCTTCTGCTTCAGGCGACATCCTTCAGGACCTTGCTTTCGCTCCTGAAGAGGGTAAAGAGCCAGCCCACGCACAGAACTACTGTTTGAACATGCCTCGCCACCCGGGTGAATTCACAGCACCCAGGCGTTTCCCGCAGGAGACGGGACTGGGCTCTGTCCCCCCGGCTTCACCCGTCCCCGCTCCTGCAGGGAGAGGGGGGCTCTCTCACCTGGAGCGTCTTCTCCTGGGGCCGTGGTCACCGCTGAAAGGGTGGGAAGAACAGGGCCCGGCCACCCCCATTTTTCAGTTGAGGACTCTGAGGCTGACTTACCTGCTTCAGATCATGCAGACTTTTTTTCTTTTTCCTAACTCTTCAAAACTGCAAGCTTCGGGATTCCAAGTGGCTGTTCTTCTGACCACACTGCACTGTGGCCTCGTGGTTCTGCCGAGTGAAGCGCTGACCCCTTCGATAGTCATTTCTGATCTCGGGGCTCACATCGGAACGACGGATCCGACCCAAGGCGAGTTCCAGATGCCGGGCCCCTGAAAGAGCGGTGTACCTTTGTGGTACCGCCAGGAGGCCCCGAGACAGAGCTGCGGACCCGAGCGCCGGCACAGGCGGGTCCCCGGCAGCAGCCACAGGTGCAGCACAAAACAAACACTGAAAGGCGTCGGAGACTCTGGAGCTACCTGGGAAGCAGCTTTGGTTGGATCATATCTCCAGGTAAGAGAGAGAGAGAGAACAGCCATCAAAGGAAACAATCCGTTGTGAGCAAAGCCCTCCCCAGGCAGCGCGCAGCGGGCCCTGGGCCTGGGAGTGCTCTCCGATGGAGCCGCAGGGCGCACTTCGTCTCCAGGGCCTGCCGGGGGCTGGGCGGCTTGGAATCGGACCAGACGAGACGCAGGCTCCAGCCTCAGCCCTGTCCTGCCCTGACTGTGCTGCGAGGCCGACTGGGTCGTCCTCGGACTCTGTTTCATCATCTATAAAATGGGAGGGTAATTGTCCCTATGTCGCAGGACCGCTGTGACAATCGGAAACAATGTATGTCGGGAGCACACAACAGTCCCGATGCACACATAGCAAGCACTTTGAGTCCACAGTGCTCTTTGCCAGATTCCTCAGTCCACCCCGCATCTGTGGTCCAGTCTGAAAGGCTCCCCCTTTAGGACTTGGCTCAGAGGGCAGCCTCTCCCCAGACAGTCCCTGACCTCCCCCACCACGCCAGCAGCTCAGACCCTCCCACCCGCTTCCTGCTTTCCACGGCACAGATCACACTACCAGATGCTACCTATTGCTTACCGTGCTTATCTGTTTATTGTCATCTCCTCCCAAAGGGCAGTAGCCTGGTGTTGACAGCAACTGTGTTGGGTTCACTCCTGGATGTTTGCAGCCCAGAGCAGTGTCTACCCTGTCCTATGAGCAGTCAAGTAACTATGTATTGAAGACACGTGAGTACAGGGCCTCTCTTGTGACCAGGTTATGATTCCATAGGATGAGCCTAAAACTGGACGTCGGGCACAGGAGCTGTTGTGTAGAGACAAACAAGCCTTGGGTTCCAGAGCTGCCAGCAGATGCCCGAGAAAGCCGACCCAGAGCCACGCTCTGAGCTGTGGTCCCAGGAGCCAGCCCTCCAGCCCTGAAGTGCAACGCAGCCACCAGGCTGGAGGGGGTCCAAGCCGCTCACCATTTTCTTTCCTCAGAAAGTTACGGCCTGAGGTGACCTTGTGGGGTCTCCCCTCCCGGGAGCGAGGGGAGCACTTCCTGTCCTTCTCCCTCCTTCCCTCCCTCCAGGGTCATTACTGGGTGATGAGTACAACATCCTCAAGGACAGAAGGCGTATCTGCAGAGTAACCTGTGGCAACGGATGCTTTTAAACCCAGGAATTATTTTTCATGGCAGCGCATATCCCAGATCATCATTTTCGATCAGTACTAGCAACTTGAGGCTTGCTCCTGGCTCTATGTTCCTCATGTCCTACCCCAGGCGTGGCACCTGGCGGGGGTCCGCATGGGGGCATTCTGGACCAAGTGCCGCCTCCTTCCTGCTGGTGCCTGGGAAGGGGCAGAGGAGCCGGGGCTCAGGGAACGGGAAACATTCTGGCACCTGCCTGCAGGGGCTCCTGGTTCACAGGCCCATTGAGATCCAGAGAGAGAGACAGCTGGGTGCAACAACGTGCCTGAGAGCCATCAGTGCAGATGGACTTAGAGGCGCCTCCAGAGGGCATGGAGCTTCCCCAAAGTGCAAGGCCTGTAAATTCTAGGCACTTTTGGAGGTTGTAATATGTGATGGGTGGCCTTCTGAAGCCTGCAGGGAGCAGAGAGATCTAGCGAGGGGAAAAAGTGACAAAATGAAATAGCAAAGAGCAGAGTGTGCTCCTTGCTCGAGCAGTTCCAATGGTTCATGTTAGAATTCGGTGTTTCTGTGTCCACACTGAGCAGTTGGTGACGTGAGGATGAAGCTGCCTTTGGCCCTTAGCTGTGAATTGCTGTCTGTGACGTAGACAGTGTTTCCGTGTTGATACACGTGGTACACGACACAGCTGTGACAGGCTGCTGGACCGGGAGCAGGGAGGGACCAAGTCAGTAGGAACTGTACACCCTGAATCACGAATCTGCATGCTGGGACAGCTCAGACCACCGGGAGGACGTGGTAGGGTGGGCTGGGGGTGGGTGCTGAAGTGCTTTTTTCTTTTTAGCCGTTTCACAGAAAATCACAAAGTGTGGCTCACTAGCCAGATTTCCTAGGCAATGTTCAGGCCTCTGACCATGGGTGAGTTGCTTCTTCTGTTTATTTACTTATTTTCTCCCCATCTTGAAGTATTTTGTAGATAAACATAGCTCTTAATGAGGAAAACCTCTATCTGGGATTTCCTGGACCAGGTTCTGCCGAAGTGGGAGTGGCCTCTCCCGAAACAGCTGTGCTCTTTCGCGGGCGCTGACAGTGTGTTGTCCTGACCCGCCCCTGGGAGGTTGGAGAGCTCGGTCCCTGCCCCAGATACCGCCCCGCTAGGCTGGGCAGACAGACAGCCTGCGACCCTCGGGACCGAAGCCTGGCCAGCGGATCTAAGGGTACGTGGAAGAGCTCCATGTTGTAACATTTATTCCCCAAACAAGTCCAGGTAGTGGGAAGCTTCCCCCACTCCTCCAACTTCTTCCCCAAGGAGGAGCCATGGCCCCTGCTTCGTGCCCAGTCCTGAGCTGAAGAGCACCCTTCTGTGTGGCACCTGCAACATACTGTTTTTTTTCATATGTGAAAGCTTCTTGAGGACCCGCAGGGGACCCTGTGCCTGGGGTACCTGGAACATAGTGGATACTCAGTACATGCTTATTCACGTATTTGTCTGAGGGCCCTTCCTGCCGAGGATGTCGGGGGTGGCTTTATACATGGCGATGGCCTTCACCTGCAGTGAAACGCAGACATTCGTGGTGGATCTGCATGCTAAATGGGGCCAGGGGGATAAAGAAACCCAATCAGACGGCTTCTGTCAGAATGCTCACAAAAACATCCTGACCCCATTCCAAGGTCAAGGATGCTTGACCAGCTGGGACTCAGCTTGGCCTGAATGACAGAGTGTCCCCTCCTCTCCAGCGCGGCCCCCATGGAACCCCTGGAGACAGAAGCGAAGTCCTGGGTCTTCGCTGACTGACCGTGAGTCTGCCTTGGACAGCGATTCCAGGTCCCTTGGGATCCAAATGATGCTTGGTTTCAAAGCCTGTGTTGGCAAAGTCCACTCGTCGGCCTCTCAGGGCTCCCCTGATGGAGGAATGTGTGCTGCTGGTGGCAAAGAAAGGAATGACCCTGCGGAAGAAAAGCAAGGCCCCTTGGAGAGGCAGCGGTAACTGGATTTCACCCACTGCTGGACGACGCGCCAGGGCCTGGGAAGGCTGTTACTTTGTTAGCTCAGGCTGGTGGGAGCTGGGCCGGCCCTGAGTGTGACGGAGGGGGAGTCGCAGGAAAGACCTTGTCCAGGTGCGGACTGGGGGCACACTCCCTCAGACAAGAGAGGCTTTGCCCTCCTGAAGCCAGGGTCCGGAGCCCCTTTCCCGGCGGCTCAGAGACTGGGGCTGTGTTGTTCGTCACCTCTGGAGGGGGGGGCTGATAGAGTGTCAGGGGAAGCCCACATCCACCAAGCCAGGCCCAGGCCTTCCCTGGAGGGGGGTCAGGGCCCACAGAGCTGCAGGAATTCCTCCCTAGCAGCATATCAACTGCACCTCTTTTACCTGGGATTCTGGCACCGTGGATGCTTTTTAAAAGATTAGATTTCATTTCATTGCAAACACAAGGGCATTCAGGCTCCAGGGCCCTGGACAGGTGCCAGTGCCTCCCAGGCCCAGAGCCTAGGCTGCCTGCTCTGCCCAGGCAGCACCCTCCCTCCTGAGCCTGGTAACCGGCTCCCTGCACACACTCAGGGCGGCTGCGCTGCCTCCTGGGTGAAGGAGAGAAAGACAGTGGACCGCCGCAGGCACGCCTGCTCTGTGGGAACGTAAAGCCCAGGCATCTGCTCCGGGCAGAAGCTCCAGGGTGCCCGTGAGAAAGCCACCAGGGCCCTGGGTGTGCAGTCAGGGGCAGCTGATGGGCTGGGCACTGGCTACCAGCGGGGAACACAGAATGCTCCTTCACAGTACAGCGAGTCCACCTGGGCGCAGAGCCCCCGCCACGGCCGGCCCCTCTGGGACTGTGCCCTTGCCACTCGCAAGGCCACGAGCCATCATTGTTCATTCAGATGCCCCTCTGTGGAGGCAAGAAGGCTGGCCTCGTTGTCCCCCTGCCCTTGCCTCTCCTTTGTCTTCCTACCGCATCCTGGGAGCCTCTCCTCCTGCTGCTACCTGTCAGGTGTGCAAGGCGTATCTTCTAGAAGTCTCTCTTGGGACTGGCCAGGAGGAGAAAGGCACATTACTAATGGAGACATGAGTCTTTAGAGCATTTATTAAAGTCCCCCCGGTCAGTCTCCTGCCAAGTGTTAAGGCTTTCTGTCCCACAGAAGGAAAAATCACGTATGTAGGGTGTATGCAATTTCTCAGAGAGGGCAGGCAGAGAGCCTACTGCCACAGTGCCATCCATTTCTTCTTCGTCATCATCATCATCAAGAAGCATCTTCTAAGCAGCTGATCGCCATGACACCCAACAAGAGGGAGACGTGGGTGGGATGCAGCTGAACGTGGAGGAAGGAGGCCTCGACTCCGCCCCTTCTCTGCCTCTCAGCAGCCCTGTGCCCTTGAGCACGTGTGGTTTCCCTCGAAGCCACTGCTGGCTTCCA
This sequence comes from Artibeus jamaicensis, assembly GCF_021234435.1. Taxonomy (NCBI): domain Eukaryota; kingdom Metazoa; phylum Chordata; class Mammalia; order Chiroptera; family Phyllostomidae; genus Artibeus; species Artibeus jamaicensis. The sequence goes on along the minus strand of NW_026522025.1, from coordinate 30,252,429 downwards.
TTCTCTACTGCTGTCACAGATGGAGCCCTGGGCTTCCACCCTTACCCAGCCTGTGCCCACGGCAGACGTGGCTGATCCGTCAGTCTCCCGTGGAGCCTTAGAGCGTCGGCTCAGAAATGTTAACACAAGCTCCCGACAGCCAACACTCACCCAAGACAAAACATGTGGGTCATCACTGCCCAGGAGTTTTAACCTGGGAATGGAATTCTGTGCCAGAGGACAGGCCAGGTCACTCAGAGGGAGAGAGAGAGAGAGTTTAAAAATCAATAAAAAAATAAACCTACCTGCATGATCTGACCTGGCCAGGTGAATGATACTTAGTTACTTAGCAAAGATATTCTCACTGAATCACTGTATGTGGATAGATCAGGGTTAGCGGTATTAAAACGCACAAATCAGAAATATGCCTCTTCCTTATACCCATGGAGTTTTGGAAGGCAAGGAGCCTTCACCCACACCTTCCTTTCTCAGATGAGGGAATGAAAGCCTTGGTGGCTGTGATTTCCTGGCGGTTGACCTTGGTGGTGGCCATGTCAAAAAAGAATCCAGCCCAAGTGCTCCTTCCACCCACTGATTACATCGTCTTGCTCTAAGGTACAGGCAATGGATGGTTTTCAATAGTGTTTATCGTGAACATTAACAATGGCCCTTGACACCATAAAAAAATTCTCACTCAATAATTGAGCAGGGAGTCAGAACTCCTTCGTTCTATTGTAGCTCAACCACTCCCTGTTTGGATACCTGCGGAGAGTCACCCAGCCTGTGTCTGACCCTGGTTTTCTTGCCTGTACAATGGGCACCAGTAATGCTGTCTGTACTTGCCTCACCTGATACAGAAACCAAAGGCAAAGCCACGGAACTCCCAGGCACCAGGAGAGGGTGCTGAGCCATCAGGTGGTGGCTGTTCTTTCCAGATCAGCAGCAGCATTTGGCAAATGCCAGGGTCAGTGAGAGAAACCATCACAGCTCAAGGACGATGCAGGGGATTCAAACTGAGGGTCAGGCAGGCTTCAGAAGGGAAGCCTTATTTTAGACGGGAATGTCTGGGAAAGGAAAAACCCAGAGGGCCCTCCCAAATGTGGAAGGATTGCTCCAGGATCAGCAGGAGATCCATGAGGTCTTTCCTCCTTTTTCTGCTGCAGGTGTCCAGAGGAGAGTCTGACAGCAGGGGATGGCCCGGGATGAAAGCGTTGCATGCATGCCTAATGAGTGTTAACTGGGGAGCAGCTGAAAGCATTAAGGACCAGCAGGTAACAGATCAGCATGCAGGGAGAAACCCAAGCACATCTCCTCCTGATTGCATTTACCAGAGCACCTCGCTGGGTGTTCCTGACATCGGGAGCCTGGCTTTGGAACCACAAGCCCAGCACACCAAGGCCTTTGCCATAGGAAGTGGCAGTGTGCTCACAGAAAATAACTTTCTAGGACATGAATTAAACATGCATTTCTCCCAGGTCTGGCAGTTTGCCGCACTCCTGCAAAGGAGGAGCTGAATTGGCTTTGTTCTCTTGCTTCAGTTAAGCTCAGACCTCTGAACAGAAGTCATATTAGGGAGAAAGAGGCCTCTGAGTTGGCCACTAGATGGCGCGAGAGTTCTACGGATGAGACTGTGGCAGGTCCAACGCCCTTTTAAAAGGGAAATTCTGGAAAGGAATTTTAAGCTTCCAAGAATTTCAAACAAAGCAGGATAGGGCCTTAGAGGTGATCTAGTCCAAACCTATCATTTTAAGGCCAGGTAGGTTTTGCCTGGTGTAAACAGCTAGTTAGAGCAGAACTGACATTAGAAACCAGGTCTCCTACTTGTGTGTGGATCAGTCTCCTTCAGTCAGGCCCCCGTGTTTTCCTCTCTCTAGTTCTGTGTGTCTTAGACTCTTGGCCTCTACTGAAACGGGCGGCACCCTGGGCGTTGAGGGTGAAACACAGAAAAACAGGAAGAGAGCGGCATTGTTACGTCTCTTCCCCAGCGGTGTGGATCGGGCCTCACAGGGACTGAAAGGGGTCAGAGGATGGCACACAGAGCAGAGGCTTCTCCTGGGATGCTGCCCAGGCTGTGCCTCCGGGACACTGTCACCCGTCCCAGGGCTGTGGTTGGTCACACAAGGAGGGTCAAAGGCAGATGAGCATTCAACCCGGAGATCTCGGTGCAAGCGCTACTCCGCTCACCACTCACCGGTGCCAGTGACGGAGGGTGGCAGAGGGAGGGCGAACTCTGACCTCCAATTTCTATCCAAGACCACGGGACCAGGAAGTGAACCTGCCACTGTCTATGTTTTTGTTTGTTTTTACAAGGACACCCTACCATCTTCCAGAAAGAAATTCTTGCACAATTGAACAGTAGGTATAGTTTATTAATAGAGACAGAGATCAAGATATATTTAATGATAATGAAGATTCATTTAGCAAAGGTGATCCAAAAGTATTTCTTGGATGCCAAGTTTGTTTTTATAAATGAGTCTATTTTATTTGACATTCCATCAACCAGAAATCACTTATTTGGCACTTCTGCATTTTTTTATGCCAATTAATAATCCCTATTTATAATAAATGAAGTTTTTGCCTATTGGAGAGGTTCAGAGTACAGGATGTGCCCTGGTTTGAACCTTTTCTGCTACTTGTGGCCTGGGTGGTACTGGGCAACCATGTAACCTCACTGATCTCTATACTTCTCATTTCCAAAATCGGAATCACATTTGGACTCTAAACTATCTTCCAATGATATTGAATGCCACCTAGCAGGCAAGTTTTGTCTCTTCATGCCCTCCTCCAACAAAAGGAGCCAGAGCCCCTTTCGAAAAGTGGGTGATTTTAGGACCGAGGCAGGGGAAAATCCAGAGTATGTCTGGAGTCCTTTACAGGTTCCAGAAAGTAAGGGAGTGACACCCTTCCTCCCCCATCCCCTGGGACAATGGCATGTCAAAAGGACATTCGAGTTCATCTGAATTTGAGCAGTGAAATAATGATAGTATTGGATTGAGATTCATAGAATAAAAGAAATATCCCTGAGGCAGGACTGATATTAATTAAAGGGACAAATATCCTTTACAGAAGAGTTACAATGATAAGTGAGGAAATGAGGGTCAGATAAAAAAAAAATCCCTTCCACATAGGCAAGATCCACAGATGGATGCTAAAATTAGTGGGCAGAGGTTTGAAGGGAACAGGTTATCGGAAGGAGCTCCCTGTCAAAGCATCTCCACAGACACCACCCTAACAAATGGTCACGGTCAACATCAGCAGTAATGAGACACCCTGACATCAAGTATCTCTGGGAGGATGGACTGAGAAGGGCACGGCACATTCTTGACAGTTTAGATTTAAAAAATGCATAACCTCAATCTAATTATAAGATCACATCAAACAAACCCAGTCTGAGAAATACTCTAAAAAAATAACTGGCCAGTACTTTCCAAAGTGTCAAGGTCACGAAAGACTAGGAAGGACTGGGGAACGGGCCCAGATTGGAGGAACTGAAGAGACGGGACAAGCAAATGGACTGGGTTGGAGCCTGGGTTGGAGCCTGGAACAAAACGAGAACATTAGCTTTCCTCACTCAGGGGGCAGCAAGAAATGCGGCCGAAACGGGCCTGGCTCAGCTTCTGTGCAGCACAAATATGAACATTCTTCACATGAGCCAGGATGGGACGAAGGCAGTGCTGAGAGTGGAGCCGGACCAGTGGTGAACCTTTCTTCTGCCCCTCCAGCCCCCCGGGGCAGGCTGGCGAAGGACTCCGTGCAGCCTCCGGTATCCGTGACCCCCAGACAGGGGCCGTGTGTTCTGGGCAGACCCCAAAATCTGCGGGTGCCCCCTTGGGCCTCATTCGATTTTCAAGGGATAGTCCAGGATGTACTGCACATCCTGTACATCGCATACAGTAGAGCTGGAAAAGCTCTGAGTTAAAACACACCTGAGTTTAAATCCCACTCACAGCTACGTGATTGTGGGTCATTTACTCTCTGTCATCTTTGGTTTCCTCACCTATAAAAAAAGGATTAACAAGGGCATTTACCTCTCAGGGCTGTTCGCTGAAAGGATTAAACGAGACATGCTAAAGCCTCAATTAGTAGGTTGTTTGCCTCTTTTTACACCTGCATCTTTGGTGGTGCTGGCAAACAAATGGCAGGTTGCCTTGGAGGCTCTCAGTTTCTGTTTTACGTGAGACTGCAGCCTGGCTGGATGGAGTTGCTCCATCCGTTCTGGGTCAGGTGCATCACTAACAACACCGCAAATGGCCCCTCCACAGGAAGAGTGAATGATAAACACTAAAAGCAAAACACTGATTTAAGGAAGAACCAAAACCCAAACAGAGCAGATCAGAACTCAGGTAGACCTTGAGGGCGAAGGAAGGGCAAGCAGAGTGAAGACGAGACAAGGCACATACTGATTGCTTCTACTCAATATCCATTCTTCCCTGTTTTCTTAGTAAGGAGACCACATTTCCCAGCTTCCCTGGCATACAGTTATGCCCATGTGACCGATCTCTGGCCAAGAACATTTAAATGGATGCTGTTAGGTGGCACTTCCAGGGAGTTTCCTTAAAAAAGGAAAAATAGTTGAGATGCACCCCTTTTCTCTTCCTTTTTCCTCTTGCTTTCTATCTGGAAGGCAGGTGCAATGGCTGGAGCTATTGTGACCACATTTGAAACATGAGGCAGCCTCCCGGTGGAAACCACGGGTGAGAAACTGAAAGAAGAACCAAGTTCCTGATGACACCGCAGAATCACCAAACCAGGACGAGACCACCTCTTTCCAAACTACGTTTATTACACAAACATATCCAGTCTGTTATTAACGACTAATAGAAGTTTCTAACTGACGCAGGGGTATGGAAAGACACAAACAAAAGTAAAACCTGACGATCAGTGCTGATCATTACAGCACAATGGGGAGAAGAAATCCCCTTGGTGGTCCTGGCCTGTGAAAGTTCAGTGCATAAGGAAGCAACGTTGGAGGTAGGAATGAGCTGCACACACACACGCTGACTCGTTTTCACAGAGGAGCGGTTTCAGGCTCTGCAGGGAAGAACAGGTGATATTCGCTGGACTAATTGATCGGAAGCTTGAAATGAGTGTGTGGCATTATTCCTCAGCGTATGCTTCAGCACCTGGTTCCAAATTTAACGATCTCTTCAGGAAACAAGGGAGTAGCTACATCCACTTAGATCCCCGATTAACTTGGCTGGTAGGAGTCCCAACAGAAGTTGGTTATCGTGCATTTTCTTTTTTCTTTTTCTCTCTTTGGCCCTGATGGCATGATAAAAACACCACTTTTCCTTTGCACTAAGCAGTTTTCTTAAACCTCTTCTGCGCCAGTCACCTCTTTCTTCCTGGAAAAAAACAAGTGACATTCTATAAAGGCCTTAGAGTATATCGAGATGTTTTATCAAAGCAACAGACAGTTTTGCTCATGCTGGGCCGGGAGCACGTTTCGGTGTATTCTTATCCAAAGTAGAAACCTCCCTGGGTAGACTACAAAACATCACTGGTTAGAGGTTTAAGATCAGAAGTGCCGGATCCCCATAAAAATCTGATTTTGATTTCTTTTTAATGTTACACAGGACAAGAAACTACCAGACCTGATATCAAGCCAGAGGGGGGTTTGCGGAGGCTCTGGGGTTAATCTGCTTGTCCATCCACCTGCTCATTCATCTACCACCCATGCGAGAACATTGCTCGGGGCTCTCTGTGCGCCAGGCTTGGAGCTCACTGATGAAGACATTCCCGGGGGTCCAGGTGAGGATATAAATTACTCAACAAATATGGAACTGGTGAGACTTCACCTCATTTCCCAGCACAAGCATAAATTGGTGTGCTAGTGATACCGAAAAGTAGAAAGTTAAAAAGCAAGTGATAACAGATCCTTACTTTCCCCAGGTACTTACCCCGTAATAATCACAGGCCACCACTTATGGAAGGACAGTTTGTGTCAGCCACTGGCCATGCAGGGTCTCAGTGTGTCTTTACAACATTGCTGGGGAACGTTGTCAGCTGAGACCGGAGGAGGTTACAGTTACGCTTGTCCGAGTCACACAGGTGGAAATGCCAGAATTCCGATTAAAATTCAGGCGCAGACGGAAGCACCACTGGCTGCCCCACGCCCCACCCCCACCCCGCACCCGCCTCCGGGTGCACAGCTCGCCCGTGCCTTGCACTTCCCTGCTCTTCCAATCAACTTCACAGTGAGGCTCAAGGTGGGAAATTCTTTCCTGAAGGCAAAGAGACACGTGCAGCATCTCCACATCCTGGCAGGGGGACGGAAGCTACCATTGAAATAATAAAATTCCAGGAAAGGAGCGATTTAACAGAGCGACGAGGGAGGCATTTGTGCGGAGCAGGCAACGCAGTGAAGTCGTAAGCTCAGCAGTGATGCTGGAAAACTGGCATTCAGACCGGGGTGGCGATGAACGTTTGCTATCCAGTAGCATTTTTGTCACAGAAATGAAGTTTAAGGTGAAGGTCATTTCTCAGCCATCCAACAAACTTGCTTAACACGTAATGTACCTTGAGCCTAGTGTAATTTCAGTGGTTTCTCTCCGTGATTTTTAATACTGCTCTGTGCTCACCGGAAAATGCATTTTAATTTCTGACAGGCTATGCGAGCACTCAAATACCCCATGTTGTCATGGTGATTCAACAGCTTCTTCTAGCAAGCGTGTGAGGAAGAGTGGGTGAGGAAGAGTAACTTGTTAACTCTACCCAGCAAGCTGCAGGTGGGGAGCCAAGCTGAAGGCATAACAGAGAAGAATCATGCCTTGGAGGACCTGAACTCGTGGGTGTAAACGGAGACGGTCCCAGCTGCTCTGTCACCCAGAAGGTAGCGGAAGGGCCAGGCCGTCCCAGAGCTGCGTGCAGCTGGGGAACCAGGTGACAGAAAACCACGTGGAGCGGAGGATGAAGGGCTGCAGTGAAGAACTGCGAGCCGCTCAGTCTTACCGGGGAAGAACTACGGCACCGCCAGCACCCAGTCAGTCCCGCTGGGCTCAGCTTCCCCCGACTCCTGAGCAGTAGCTCCCGAGACAGCTGGCATCCCTGCCAGGCTGGAGGCTGAAATTAGACCGTCGGGGACGCGGTAGGCAGAATAACGACTCTCCTAAAGTATCTAGTCCTAACCCCAGGAAACCGAGATTAAGGATTTTTATTTAATTTAAAAATTTAAATTCTTAAATTATTAATTTAAAGAATTTCTATTCTTATTGATTTTAGAGAGAGAGGAACACAGATTCGTCGTTCCACTTTCTGACCTGTTCATTGGTTGCTTCTCGTGTGCGTCCTGACTGGGGATCCGCCCTACCACGAACTGAGCTACTCAGCCAGGCTTTTCAGATGGGGAGATTATCCTGGATTCCTCAGGTGGGTCCAGTGAAATTACCAGGGTCCTTATGGGGGGGGGGAGTCAAGAGGGTCGGAGAGATCGGAGGAGCCTGTGCTGCTGACGTGGAAGACAGAGGTAGAACGTGAGCCAAGGAGCGGAGGCAGAAACGGGTTCTCTCTTGGTCTTCCGAAGGGACCAGCCCTGCAGACAACTTGGTTTTAGCCAGCTAGGAGCAGTTTCGGACTTCTTGCCCCCAGAGCTGTAAGGGAGTGGGTGTGCTGTGTTTGGAGCCGCTCTGTGGCACACACAGCAGCAACGGGGCTCTGACGCACAGAGGTGGTGGTGGCGCCCCTTGGGCGCCCGCAGACAAGGGTGAGATGGCCCCGGGGCCAGGACCAGGCAGGGGCGGTGGGTCTGTGTGAGGACACTGTTCCGGCCGCCTGGAGCCTCCGTGCTCCCCCCGCCCCCCACTGCTGTCTACATTTGTAAACTATTCACATCCCAAGGGCCCCACCTCTAGTCTCTGTGCGAGACATACACAAAACAGCTTCTTCCAGGGCTAAAGGGCTGATGACCGGCCCTGGTGTCAGGGGCTCTGCCCATCTGCTGGGCCACACTGAATGGCCCCACTGTGTTTCTCTTCCAAAGTGTTTTCCTTGTTCTAGTTTTAAATGACTCTGCAGATGGTACTGCTTGATCTCTCTCTGCTTTCCTGGGAGTCTTGGTTCATTATGTCCATTAGCACTTCCCCAGTCCTTCCCAGCAGATTTGCCGAAGCGTTAGCATCAGCCGGCTCGCCTCCAGCAGAGCCCTGGCATCCTGGCTCCATTCTGGTTCCCTCCGGGACCTTGGCAGTGAGACGTCCCAGGTGGCCTCTCTACATTTCCCAGGTGGCCTCTCTGCATTTCGAGCCACATTTCTGGTAAAACCAACGTCTGTGCCCTTGGGCTTTAGAAGAACTGCATTCCTTTGCACTGGTTCTTCTTTGGCTGGGAAGATAATCACTTGCAGACCATAAAGAAAATGAAAGAAAAAAACCACCCAGAGTGTATAACTCGGAGCCTCCCTCATCTCACCTGAGCTGACTGCGATCGCAGGGCTGAGTGGACTGCCGGCTCCATGAGGCCCCCTCAGGGAGTGGCCAAGCAACGGCAGGGACCCGTCTGAGCTCCAGACTTCTGCATGTTGCCCTGCGGCGGGTGGGCACCCAGTCAAATAAGGATGCGAGGAGGTACCTTTGGTCTTTTACAAGAGCATTTGCATCCCAGTTTGCAGGATGTAAATCAAACTGTGCTTCCTTGTTAAGCATCCAGGACACGTTACAGCTGAATGTAGAAGACAGCATTAGGGCGGGCTAGCTATACAGAAATCAGCAGCATTTGAGGCTCCGAACATTGAAAACCAAGATTACACATGATGATAACGCTTTAATAATTCTAAATACCAATGGAAGCTATTTAATCCAGCTGCATTTTCTTTTCAAGACCTTGTTTTTTCTCATTATCTAGCCAGAGCTATGAATGATAGGAACTTTGATCCAAGTGGAAGCTCTCAAGAATCTATGGGCCAAATGCAGATGAAGTCAACTGGGAGGGCAACAGACAGCTGAAAAACGAGCTCACAATGACCAAAACATATTATTACATTAATAAAAAGTCATAAACAACCAGAACTACATTACATTAACTAAAACAAATGCGTGTGTCCTTTGAAAGCCCCCAGTGCAATGACGGGAAAATGCCATGCCCATCCCACCCCCTTCCTGCGACAGTGGCAGACATCACTAATCAAACACCATACTTGTCCTGCTTGGCCAAAGTGTCACACTGAAATCCTTCTCTGCATTGTTAGAAGGTGGAGGTTTTTGGCATGCAAAATAAAATCCTAGTCTGCAACTTAGAGTCACCATTAGCAATTTAATTTAAAGTCTCTCAGATTCTGAGGATTTCAGTCACTAGGATACCTTCACAGTGAGAGCAATGTGCTAATCACTGAGAGAACAGGGATATGATGGATGTGATGGATGTTTTGTTGAGCTACACAGAGTGAATTTGTAAGATAGGGGAAATCTCTCCAGGAAAGGTCATATTTGAGCTGACCCTTTGAAAGGAAGAGGGAGTAGAGACCAGCAGCAAGGAGCAAGAGCATGAACAGCCCAGAGACAAAAGTACATTTCTGGTACCTTCCAGGAGACGCAAGGCTGAGGTGGGGGCTGAGGCCAGGGAAACGGACTGAGTCATTCTCTGAAGGGCCTCGAATGCCACACCAGGAGTTTCCCATAGCAAAAGGAACATGGGTGATGGTTTGTGAAGAGATACCCAAGGCTGTCCGTGTTTGGAAAGGTGAGGCTTTCCTCTGCACACAGGAGGGTTTGCATGGGGTGAGCTTGGTGAAAAGACTCAAGTATCTTAAAGGAAAGGATGTAATCCTATCATCTCCCTTCCTCCCTGCCCACATTACAGAGCCTTACGGTCAGTTCATTTCTGGGTTGATGGCCGGCCTTTACACTGTTCTAGGGGCTTCTTCCTGAATTCTGGGAGTCCCTCTTCTGCCTCCATTCTCCCCAGGGTCTGGAGGCCTCTAGTGACCTGTCCTACTCTGGCTTGACCACCAGATTGACAGCTCACAGAGGGAGGGCAGGGACCAGGGAGAAGGCCCTGCCGTCCCAGTACCTGGCCCCGGCAGGTGCCCCACAGACCCTTGTTGAACTCATTCACTGTGGGATATTCCTCTTTTTAGTAAATACATCCCTACAGTGTGTTCACCCTAGATGAGCAGATCTGGATGTCTACACACAGGAAAGCCGCTACCCAGCCTCCTTTCTTTAGCCCCCTTCTACATGAAGAGAAGGGCTTCTCCCCTCCAGTCTTACAAACACAGTCCACATCCATTCCTTCTAAGAAGAATATTCTGAATAATACATAGACCTACACCCCATTCCAGGCCCTGGGGGTGCACTCACTAAATGCCCCTGCCTCCGGGGAAGGTTTTACTGCCCCTTCTGTCTCCGAGGGCTTTGTTAACCCAGAGTAAGGAAATGCCATTGTAGAAGCGACCACACACAGCCAGCTCTGTTCGAAGCCCTGCTTTCCCTGGCCTGTGAGCTGCAGAGTCAGAATCCACTCAATTCCGACCTTTCCACCAGCTACAACAACTCTCAGCTGCCCCTCCTGGCCACCGAATGCGTGATCCATGGGCTTTCCTCAAGCTCATTATGGAGGTGACAAGCATATATAGATTATTGACTTTGAAAGAAACATTTTTTCCCCAAATAAAATCCATTGTACTCTATAATGGCATGGAACAATTTTTAGGCGGTGGCAGTGCTTAGAGGGCATGTGACTGTGTCATCTCACGGTGTTTGCGTCAACCCCAGTCCCAGTCACAGCACTGGCAAACGCGGTCCATACAGGCTGCCGCCGGAGCAGCAGAGTTCTCGACCAGGCCGCCTGTGTGATGTAACGGTCACAGAGCCCCTGGCACAGGGCGGGCCTGGCCTGTTGCTGGGTCTCAGACTGGTTATTTTACTGCTGTTCGTGTTTCCCGATGCTGTAGATCAGGCCTGGGATGTTACCATTCACCCCTGAGGGGTCCAGGAGAACGCTATTTTGGAGTGGGGAGGGAGGGCCACTGGACTGATGGTGAACAGGAGAACTATCGCTTATTGAGTCCCAGCTCCGAGCCAGGCACAAGGCCAGAAACTGTGATATCTCACTTAGACATCTCTCTTTTGATTGATTTTAGAGAGAGAAGGAGGAGAGAGAGAGAGAGAAACATGGTGTGGTGTTCCACTCATTTATGAATTCATCGGTTGATTTTTGTATGTGCCCGGACTGGGGACTGAGGCCACCACCTTGATGTATGGGGACGATGCTCTAAGCAGCTGAGTCCCCGGCCAGGGCAGATATTGCTCTGTCCCTCCCAGCCCCCGGGAGACAGGCATTGTCGTTCAGGTGGACTTTATTAATGCTAGTTGTCAGTTACACACCACTGCTAGGAAATTTGTTGTAAATTGCATGTTGTGTTCATTTGTTTATCTTTGCATTATGCATCCTGTTTAAGAACATAAATCATTTCAGTAATGGATTTCCTTTCTGTAAAAGCAGTTAATAACATTTCCTACTTAATAGTGTGGTCATGAAAATTACATGAGGCAATGCAGCTCAGATGCTCCAGTCTGACTCACAGCAGCACCCACTCGAAGTTTCCTTTTAAATTGCAATTACTACAATGATGATGATTGATGCCGTTTTGGTTTATTTGAAGTTACATGTTTTGTTTCCTTTTGAAAATGAAGCTATTTCTTTTGAATAACAAAAGTAATACATGAAAAAGAAAAAGTACAGAGTAGTGATGAATAATATTTAACACTTTTAATGCATTAGTTACATTATTTTTTATCCTTTTTGTGTACCTGTGCATATACATACAAGTACACACATACATTAACCTGGAGGAGGTTGTGGCTCACCTGAGAGATACAAACTCCTTCTTAAATGTTGTTACATATATCAGCTGCGTAAAGTCAAGGTCATGACTAGCTTGAACCTTATGGCTTAATATCAGTCATGTAGAAACATCTGTGTGCCCAATACACAAAGTCTGTCCAGAAAAAAACCCAGCCATTGCTAATAAAACAAGATGATTTGCATGGCTTCCATGTAACCTGGCAGCCAAGGAGAGTGGACTGGAATGTGCACATGTGTGAATGATGACAACTTCACTGTACTAGTCAGTGGGGGTGGTAGACGCTGTTGAGTGAGCATGTATACTGTGTAGCCATAGCACTGAAAATGACTGAGTGAGTAGAGCAATGAATCTGCATCAAATTTTCTCTTAAGAGACTTCCGCCAAGATGGAGGTGTAGGTGGAAGCACTGCACCTTCTCACACAACCAAGTGTAAAAATACCAAAGTTTTAGCAACAATAACGCAGCCAGACCACAGAAAATTGAACTACATGGAAGTCTGACAACAACGAACCCTTCAGCCAAACCAGTAAGAGGGGCAGAGCCAGCAGCAGAGCAGGGTTAGGCAGGAAAGATCCACCGGATCAACCTGGGCACTCGACCCAGGTGCACCAGCAGCCATGGGCAGATCCCAGGTGTGGAGAATCAAGCAGACCCACTGAGGGCTGATCTCGGTCACACATTCATGCGCAGCTAGACCGGTGGGGGAGCAAGAAGTGAGACTGACTGAAGGCCCCAGCGGCGGGAAGTGGCAAAGGGAACCGCCATTGTCCCTCTCTGACCCCGCCCCCACATACAGCATCACAAACCAGCGACCTGGGTGGCCCTGCCCTGGTGAACAACTAAGGCTCCACTCCTCATACATAACAGGCATGAACAGATCAAAACATGGTGCAAGAACAACTCAGAGCCCCAGAGATGATAAATCTAAGCGATGAAGAAATAGCCAAACTTTCAGATGCACAGTTCAAAACACTGGTGATCAGGATGCTCACAGAACTGGTTGATTTTAGTCACAAATTAGAGGAACATATGAAGGCTAAACTAATTGAAATGAATGGAAATGCGTGGGAAACCAATACTGATGGAAAGGAAACTGGGACTCAAATCAAGGGAGTGGACCAGAAGGAGGAAAAAAATGACCAAACAGAAAAGAATGAAGAAACAAGAATTCATAAAAATGAGGAGAGGCTTAGGAACCTTCAGGACATCTTTAAACGTTCCAACATCCGAATCATAGGGGTACCAGAAGGGGAAGAGGAACAGCCATGAGTGGAAAACTTATTTGATCCAATAATAAAGAAGAACTTCCCCAATCTGGCAAAGGAAATAGACTTCCAGGAAATCCAGGAAGCTCAGAGAATCCCAGAGAAGTTGGACCCAAGAAGAAACACACCAAGGCACATCATCATTACATTAGCCAAGATTAAAATGAAGGAGAGAATCCTAGAAGCAGCAAGAGATAAGGGGACAGTCACCTACAAAGGACTTCCCATCAGACTGTCAGCTGATTTCTCAAAAGAGACCTTACAGGCAAGAAGGGGCTGGAAAGAGGTATTCTAAGTCATGAAATCCAAAGACCTACATCCAAGATTACTCTATCCAGCAAAGCTTTCATTTAGAATGGAAGGGCAGATAAAGTGCTTCTCAGATAAGACCAAATTCAAGGAATTCATCATCACCAAGCCCTTATTATATGAAATATTAAAGGGACTTGCCTAAGAAAAAGAAGATAAAAAAGATGAACAGTGAAGGGACAGCAAACTCACAGTTATTAAGAACCACACCTAAAACAAAAGCAAACTAAGAGGACAGCTAGATCAGGAGCAGAACCATAGAAATGGAGATTACATGGAGGGTTAGCAACAGGGGAGTGTAAGGAGGAGAAGGGGGAGAAGGTACAGAAAATAATTAGCATAGATGATAGGTAGAAAATAGATAGGGTGAGGGCAAGAATAGTATGGGAAATATAGAATCTAAAGAACTTGAGACACATGGATATAAACTAAAGGAAGGAATGGTGGGGAGGGGGTGTGCAGGGTGGAGGGGAATGAAGGGGGGAAATAGAACAACTGTAATGGCATAATTAATAAAATGTATTTTTAAAAAATTCTCTTAAGCTTGAACATTCCTCTGTGGAAAATATTCAGATGATTCAAAAGGCTGTAGCTATGGGTAACTGGTGATTGGCAGGTTCATTGACAACCTACCCGCTCATGCATCATGTCTCATGCAGAGTTTTTGGTGAAACATCAAATCACTCAGATGACTCAGCCCCACTACAGCCCAGATTTCATGTCCTGTGACTTCTGGCTTTTCTTAAACTCAAATCACCTTTGAAAGGGAAAAGATTTCAGACCATTAATGAGATTCAAGAATATGCAACTGGGCAGCTGATGGCACTTGGGAGAACAGTGTGAGATGCCAAGGTGCCCACTTTGAAGGGGACCGAGGGGTCATTGTCCTAGTTGCAATGTTTCTTGTATCTTGTATCTTCTTCAATAAATACCTCTATTTTTCATATTAACATGGCTGGATACCTTCTGGGAAAATATGTATGAAATAATGTTTAAGAAAAGAGTTTGTATCTCTCTGATCAGCCAGGAATTGTGTTTCCAAAACACAGCTTAAGCTATCAAGAATTTATCTAACCCTAAAAGCAGTCATTCATGTAACCACTCATCCCCCTATCCAGTAAAAATCACTGAGGATTTAGGACATGCCCAGCACTGCTAGGACTGGATAAGACAGTGAACAAAGCTGTGATGTCTTCAGATGCTTTTTACAGCTTGAAATGGGTGACTTTGAGAAGCATGGAGGCTTTCTGTACACAAAACACACCTGGCTGGCAGACAGCAAGACAGACCTGCAGGGTCCCTCACCTGAGGTTCTTTCCTCAGGAGCTTGAGTCCCCTCAGACCCTGCCCCCACCCCTTCCTGCCTGCCTCTAATCCCCTCCCCAAATACACACAGCGGGTGAGGTGGTGGAGGCACCCATTGCTCCAGAGGACTGGGTAAGAAGATTTTTAGGCTGCATGAAAACAAAGATCTAAATTTTCATAGAGAAACATGATTATTTCAGCAAAACGAACAACAAAAAAAACCCACCTCATTCACTGATTAAATATGAGCAAAGCCATAGGAGTACTATTTTCTGTGGGCAATTAATCAGACTCAATCTATCTGGTGGCCAAGGCCAGCACTTGTACCCAGCGGTGTTCAGGGAATATTTGGGCACTCCGGGCTCCAGCCAGGACTGCCAGCAAGCTCTGCACAGATTGCCAGGGAAGGAGTAGTGGGTGTGTAATATTTATGCTCTCCATTCAAAACAAACTGAACAAAGAACAAAGCTTTCCTTCTGTTGGCAGTGCAAGCAGCTTCAACGTATGGCACTCCCAGAGCGCCTGCTGAGGAGTGGGCGTCCAGTGTGCTCCAGGGTGCAGCCTGCAGGCATCTGGCTGAGCCGAACTCTAACGGGGAAACAGGGCCCAGGAAGGAGAGGAAAGGGGAGAAGAGGCTTCAGTAAAGGCACGTGCCCGTCTCGAGATGGAGGAAATGTGCCCATCCAGATTGCCACTCGCTCTCCAGGGGAAGCGTGAGATTGCGGCTTGAGAAGAACAGAAGGAGGAGGGCAGGGGTGTAAAGAGAAGGTGGACAGGAGAGCTGGGAGCTGGGACACACAAAGGGAAGCTATCTGTTATTTCCTGACCACAATTTAACTCTAAAATGTATTGCGATATTTCTTGCTGTGGGGGCTAAAAAATGTTAATACATCTCTTCCCACCTTCTAAGTTCTTCTGGCTGGGCCAATAACCAAATTAACAGAGACAGACTAATGGGAGAAAGTCAAGGTCTAATACTGCACAGGGGGAATTCACATAGACCTGATAAATCCATGAACTTCCAAAGACAGCGAGGTGACGCTGGGTATGTAAGACCTCTTGGACAAAGGAGAAAAGGGGGGACATGGATTTCAGAAGTGAGAGTGGGAGATTGAAGAGCAGCATGCCCACACGTGTGCACGTGTGTGCACACACACACACACGGGAGGCAAACCCTTGCTAGGACACTCAGAAACAGGGGACCTAGCTACCGGCAGCTGCCTGAAGCACAGTCTATTTACCACGCTTAATTCAAATTAGGCTAAGGCAGCATCCTAAAAGCTCCTTCCTGAATCAGGTGCTATATCCAGATCTCTTGGACAGGCGTGGGGGAAGAGTCAAAGGTTCTTCTGAGTCTCCTGTTTCTTAATAAAGAGTTTAACATCAACAGCAACTTCGGGGTGGCAGAATTTTGGTCCCGTCTTAGCCTTTCTTCAGAGGCTTACGAAAAGTGCCACAGTGGGTGGAAACTGTGTTTTGAGAGAATGGATTTGAGTCACAAAACTAATGTGTAGTAAACTGATCTGAACACATCGAAAGGAAAGGCACGGAGAATTCATCCCAGACTTGCAGCATTAGTCCAGCCTTTCTTTGGCAGGAAGCTTTGCTTCTGTGTCTCTGTAACCTGACAAGCAGCAGAGCGAGAGGCAGTAGCAGAAGTCAGAGAACCAGAGCTGGGGTGTGTGTGAGTGGGGGTGAGAGAGGGAGAGAGAGAGAGAAATTCCTTCATCCAATTTAAAATACTTAGAATGTGTGATTTTTAATGCCACATAGAGCATGTTGTACCCAGAGTGACTTGCCGTGTCCAGGCGCACTGGTGCTAAGAAACACACGTGTAGGAGACCCTTCTGCATGGCGTGGGCCCAGCCCCCAGTGGCAAACATTTACTGCAAAGTATGCTAAATCTTCCAAGGAGGAGTGTAACTGGTTCAAACACTTTTGCCCTTTTCATTTGCAAATATCCCTCTTCTGTGTTGTGATTAGTGGCATTGGCTCCTTTGTTTTCTGTAAAAGGTAGCCACCTAAGGCAACTTGTGCATAGTAAATAAGGACCATCAGGTAATGTGCCAAAAAACCCAATAGAGTCCAGTCAGGGCAAGGGCCTCGGCTTTTGCTCCCCTTGAGAGAAAAACCATGCTGTCCCTTTTCCTCCACTGGACTCAGTAGTCCACGTGAATGTCTCATTTTATCCATAATGACATGGACACTGCGGGTCGGTGTCCACATCAGCTGGCGCCCGAACAGGGACCCAGAGGCCACGAGCCATGGTCATTACAGACAACACACCAACTTGGTTGGAGTATGCGCATCAGCCCAGGTAAGGGCCAACAACCCCAAGTGCTGTTTGGGAATGTCGTAGGGTGTGTTGGATTTCAGAGGAAAAGGGTTTTCTTCTTAGGTCATCCTCCCTTGTGACCACTTTGCAACTTACCTTTTTTAGGAAGCAGGAGCCTTGCTCCCTCTCCCAAGCTTTTGCCAGGAGGCAACCCCAAATAAGGTCTGTGCTTGGGAAAAAGAGGAAAGATTTTCCCTTTAATCAGCTTAAAAAAACATCACCTAGTTACAGGACAGTTTACAGGTATCGCAGCAAATTCTTTCTTTTAAGCCGCTTCTTGAGGCCCCTTCAATTTTGTCTTTTCCCTTCATCTGCCGGCAAAAGGACTTAGAGGTGCAGGTGGAGAAAAAGCAAAATTGAGACTGGTTTTGTAATCACCGTGCTTTTGGCGGGAAGAATTTCAGAAAAAGGGTTCTTTTATTTGTTAAAAAATAATTATTTGGAGATTTCTGTGAATCCTCAGCCATGAGGAACAGGCTCTCTGGAAAACCAGAGCAATGGCTGAAGCTAGTTCAGCAGTTATGGGGCTGCTGAAGGTCTCCTACATAAGGGACCTTTACATTTTTGGAAGTAGGGAACAGAAGGGACAGATGTGCACTAGCTGGGCCCTTCTCGCAGTTCACGCCAGCTGCCCTGATGTTACTGAACAAGAGGTCCGAGGGGGGACGCAATAGTTGGCCCACCTAGGGATGCCCAAACTGCTACAGAACAAGGGTCCCTCCCAATGACAGAATACTAATATCTACTGGGCTCTTCTGTCCGCCGCCAATTGGAAAGACATCTCTCAATGCCAGAGATTTATGAAAAGGAAACAAAATGTTTATTTAATGCTATTCAGGCCTAACGCCTCCACTAAAATATCAAAGTTCTTTAGGGTATACACCTACACCCACACAGCTCTCCCTTCTCCCACTGTCCCAACTCCGGGTACTCTAAATCAGGAAAAGAGCACACGTCTGTGTTTCAGGCCATTGACACTGTCAGCTGTGTCACTGTGCAGGCAACATCTCTCTAGTTAATCCAAAAGTCATATGGCACCCTCTCACGATCCATTGGCAAGAATTCTTTGTACCCAGTTCCAGTCAAAGTCTCTCCTGTTTTCCAGGCCACTCGGCCAAAGGGGGCACCCCAAAGCCACGTGGGCCTCTTCTACCAAAGCTGCAGGGGTTCGCACTCCACCAAAATCATGTGGCTTTCTTCTTCACCTGGCTGCAGGGATCTCCATTCTGGCAAAGCTACATGGTTTTCCCTTTCACCTGGGAAGGTGGGGGTCTGCACTCTGCCCAAAACCATATGGCTCCCTCTTTCACCTGGCCAAGAGGGGACCCTCACTCTGCTGAAACTGCCTGGCTCTCCCTTCAACGGCTGCCACGTCCTTACTTTGCTGAAACTCTGTGGCTCCTTCCTCACCTGGGCAGTTATCGCCTCAAGTCCTGGAGCCAGTCTTTCCCAAGCTCTCATGCAGGTGCTCTCACTCAGGGGCACAGCCCCTAGTTACATCTTGGGTAGAAGCCACTCCGTTCTCCCTGGCTCAAAACTTGGCCACAGCTATTTAACATATCTATGAAACCAGTTAAAGGTTAATATGTTAAATGACCATTCTGGAAGTTGTCTGCAAAACTGTTGCTATGCAAAACAGCTCTCAATGGCCCTGGTTCTATTTGTCTCTTCCCCCTGGGGGGGGGGGTGAGGACATCTTATATGTCTCTCCAATATTCCTATACACTTTGAATTCTGGACACCATTCCAAATCTTTTTTTTGCCCCCCCCCCTTGGCGGTACCCTGTATCACTGAGTCTCAGGGCCCATCCGGTGGGCTCAGCAGTGGCACAGGTGTGTGCGTGAGCTCGCAGCGTGGCTGAAGGTGCCCTCGCGTGCACTCTCACCCTAGTTGAGTGGGGGCTGGATCTCCCTGCCAAGGAGGGCAGTGGCCCAGAGGGGAGATTGGTTCCCCTCGCCTCCCTTTCTCCCCAGTGGGGTGCATACTGGGGGACACGTTCTCCGCCCGGATGCATCCACACTGTTGCAACTGGCCGGGTGCGGCGGCACCTGCCTGTAGTCCCAGCTACTCTGGAGGCTGAGGCAGGAGGACCGCTTGATCGCAGGAGTTCCGGGCTGCACTGCACTATGCGGATCTGACGTCCACACTAAGTTCAGCATCAATATGGTGACTTCCCGAGAGCCGGGAGCCACCACGTTGCTGAAGGAGGGGTGAAGCAGCCCAGGTCGCAAACGGAGCAGGTCAAAACTCCAATTAAAAAAGTAAATGTGTTTGCCGGTACAGAAAAAAACTATTTCTGAAAGTTGTGAATGTGTTTATGAGTTTGTCAACCTAAAGCATGCTGTAAGTGGGATGGGTTAGCAAACAAACAAAAAAAGGGGGGGATTAGATGTTGGAACTGCCCTGTCTGGTTTTAGGAGCTTTAATCCACCCCAAACCCCTGACCCCCATGGCTAAGGCTGAATGAGTGACCTTGGTACCATAAGCCACTAAAGCCAGGAGCTTCTCTTCCTGGCAGGAGCACGGCCTCTGCCCACTTTACTTCACCCTGCCTGACCCCCAGTGCTTGGTCAGTTAGCCAATGATGGGTAAGATCCCTCAAGGGAGGGGCGACCTAAGACAGGCATGATCACGTGGAGGCCCTCAGGGAAGGGCTTGGGGGACTATAGAAAAAGAGGGTAATGAACCCTCATCCCTTGGCTCTGACACAGCCTGAGTCCTCTTTCTGTCTGCAAGAAGTCTCCTAATCTCTTGGCTGCCTTCATTCCTGCTAGAACTAAGCCTGAAACAATGCCAGAGGTGGGTGCAGCCTGTGCTGGAAAGGGCAGGTTCCCTGGGGCAATCAGGCCTAAGAGAGAAAGCATAAAATCCTATGAAACCTGCTTTGCTAATATCCTCAATTTAAACGATTTTTGTTTCCCCCAAATTTTATGGCCCTTTAGCTATCTGACCCTGACTCAAAGTAGGCCCTCCGAGTTCTATTTTGTTATCTTTGAATGTTATCTATTTGATCATTACTGCCTGACAGTGATTGATGGGCTTAGTCTGAGAATGTGGGTCTTTGGAACCACAGTTGCTTACAGATTGTAATAATGCTGTATGTACTTTGATGTATTTGCAAATTATTTTCCCAAGGTCGTGTGGGAGACCAGCAAGCAGCAAGCTTTGTGGGATCCATAGTGGTCCTAACTAAAAACAAGGGGGGAGATGTAGGGGACCATTCTGTGTGATGTGGGACCAGCCCCCAGTGGCAAACATTTACTGCAAAGTAACTTTCTAAAATTCATGCTAAATCTTCCAAGGGCCAGTGTAACTGGTTCAACCACTTTTGCCCTTTTCATTTGCAAATACCCCTCTTCTGTGATGTGATTAGCTGCATTGGCTCTTTTGTTTTCTGTAAAAGATAACCACCTAAGGCAACCTGTGCATAGTAAATGAGGACCATCGTGAGATGTGCTGAGAAACCCAATAAAGGCCGGTCAAAGCAAGGGCCGCAGCTTTTGCTCCCCTTGAGAGAAGAGCCATGCTGTCCCTTTTCCTCCACCGAACTCCGCAGTCCATGTGAATGTCTCATTTCATCCATAATGACACTGTGGGCCGGTGTCTGCATCATACATGCACATTTTAAAATTCGACGTGAAGCCCATATTTGTCCTCGGAGATTGTGAAATCCCCCAGAGACTGTTGCTCCTCAGCTCGCCCTCTGAGCAGTGGAATTGGTTTCCTTCGCCAAAGATCACCTGGGCACCGTTGGGGCACCCTGGCCTTTGTTCCTCCTCCTCCAGGACACCTGGGATCACACCACCTTGCTGAAAGCTCCACCTCACAGGTGTGACTGGTCGCAAGGTGAGCCCTTTCCTTCTCCCACCCCCCCCCCGCCCCCGCCCTGAGACCAGAGTGTTTCAGGGACTGCTCATCCCTCAGCACAGGCAGAGCAGGTGGAGATTGTCAACCTTTTCTATCTCATGGCACGCATAAACAAATTACTAAAATTCTGCAGCACATCAAAAAATATATATTTTTGCCAATCTGAAAAAATAGGTATAATTTCAATTCATTCACAGTGGATGGCTATTGTTATGTTGGCTGTTGTCACTTTATTAAGAATTTCAGAGAAAAGAGGTCAGTGTCCCTGACTAAATCGTCAGGTATTGCATGTTTTAAAAGTCCCCGTGGCACACTGGCTGAAAAATCACTGCCCGAAGCTAAGATCATTTTCCCCCTAGACTGGGAGGAAAAAAAAGCAAAATTATTGAAGAAATTTGTACACTTTCATTCTCTCTAAGGGTAAAAATAACGGTGGTCTCTGCCCCCTTCCCTGGAGCGGGCCCTCAGCATGGTCCCGGGACCCTGGGGCTTGTGTGCAGGAGGCCGGGGGACGTCTCAGTGGCCCCGAAGTGAGGAGAGACCCGGGTGACTGGCGTGCGCCCCGTTTCCGCTGTTTGCCTTTGGAGCTCAGTGAGTGTCTTTCTCCCGAGCCAATGAATAAAATCTGAGAGCACAAAATTCACTTTGTAAGAAAGAGGAGAAAAGGAGGGACCCAGTGTTTGCATTTGCTAACAGATACTCCCTAATAACAGATGGAGGCTTGCTCGTTCGGGTTGTCCACATCTCCGCCCCACAGTGAAGCAGTTTTGCTGTAGAGTCGCGTGGCTGAGGCCCCATCAGAAAACGCAGGCGTTTAGGTCCGGGGCAGCTCGAGTCGGGAAACTGAGTCCTGCACCCGGCAGGCTGCGCACTTTCCCTGTGAAAGACCGGAGTGTGCGCATCTGAGACTGAGTGTTCTCGCTGAAAAGCCAACAGACCTTTGGCGTTTTACAACGTACATTAAAAATATTTAAAAACCATTTTTGGTTCTCAGGCTGCACAAAACGTGTGGCGGGTTGACGGCTGGAGTCCCTTGGCAGCCGCGCCACCAGCGGCCGTCCAAGCCTGCACTTACATGCCTGTAAGCCACGGCAGGCTCACCACCTCGCTGAGCAGCCAGTCCTTCCGAGGCGGCTAAACTTGCTAGGAAACCCGCTTGGTGTTGAACTAGATTTTGCCTCCTGCCTTTCATTACTGACGAATTACTTTAAGAACGGATTCAACGCATGCTAAGAACAGATTTAAGTTCCACAAGAGGTGTTCGGTGTCACCTTCTGTCTGTGTGTGGGAGCCACTGGAGAACAAACCAGTGCGCGGTGACACGGCTGGAGCAGCTGCCGGGGCCAAAGAGCCGTTTGCCTGCGTGCTCCGTGTGCCTGCACCGCGACGTGCCACGAACTCCGGTTTCTCTGTTCAGGTTTTCTGCCTGACCCCTGGTAGGCCTGTGGCCCGTGTCCTGCCTCACCGTCATCTGCAGGCCTCCCGGCTAGCGCCCCGCTGCGCATTCAGTGCCTCTCTTCTTCCAGGGGGCTGCTGGCCTGCTCCGGGGCCTTCGGGACTTGACTCGAGTACTGTCATCACTGAAGTATTTAAACCACACAGAAGCAGCTTCTTTCTCTTTCTCCGGCCGCCCATCCTGTTCAAATGCCGGGTAGACTGGTTTTCCAGTGAACGTGAAAGTGTGCCAGAAATCACTGTTACCATTTGTGTCCTTTCCGGATGATGAATTCCTTCAGGGCAGGGACTTTCTTTCTCAAGGTCAGCGTCGCCTCGGACCCTAGCCCCAGGCTCTGAGGACAGTGAGAGTTCAGTGAGTGTTTCTGAACACGAGTGAGAGGCAGAGGACAATGCTGGGTGGATTCGCTTCAACCTATTTCAGTTTGTAGTGGGAGGTTCTTTTGTTTGTTTTGTTGGCAGTAAGATTAGAACTACAGTATTATGTAGGTAGTATTGTTTAGAAACCGAAAGAAACCCACCCTTAGAGACAGAATTTGACAGCGATGGAAACAGCCAGCTTCTCCAATGCTACCTGTGCCCGCAGGCCTGACTTTGACCGCCATCCAGCACGGAGCAGCTGCCTGGCGCTGCCCACGGAGGGAGCTCCGGGCGGCAGCTGGGCCGCACGGCAGTGCTCTCTGTTTGTAGTTCCGGATGCTGGGCGTGAGCTTTAACTAATTACACCTCGCATCACCCCCAGGAGGTAGGTAATGATTATAGACGTGCTTGGCTGAATGTCTTAATAATCACTTAATAGAATCTTATCATGAGAAGCAAATTGCATTAAATGGGCAAATGAAGTTGACTGCGAGAAGCAGAGTGAGGAAATAAAGTGCGATGGGGGGTTTTATGTGGGAAAAATCCAATTAACACCTTTTTAAAAGAGTTGTTCCCATGGCTTTTTATATCCTTTCCAGTGCCCATCAGAGGGTTATGTCCTGAATAACGACTCTCTCGGTCAATGTCAAATAAATTACAGGTAAAAAATAAAGGATCTGAAAGGAGGCAGGCAGAGTAGCCCTCTGACACATGCTGCAGAATGCTCTCGCTGTGGAGCTGCGGTGGGGGGGGGAGGGCGGGAGGGAGGGCGAGCTTCACAAGGACACTTTGCCCCTTGTTTTATTCTGGAGGGGTTCAGATCAAGTCGCCCCAAGATGTACTTCAGTGATGTGCGGATTATTTTGAGCTACAGGCCACCGAGACCCTTTGGGCTCGAGAGAAGTTTTGCCCTCCACCCCTTATTTACCGAGAAGAATTTAAATTCGAGAGTTTGCCAATAACAACAGATTTTTTGGAGGTAACTTTTTGACGTATCCATATGGAAGGGCAATGGCCAAATACTGAGCACCTGCCCTTCTAACCATCCTGCAATGAGCGTCCTCCCCTCGGAAGCCCCAGGGCGCATGGCCTCGTCCTCAGCTCCCTACGGCGCAGGCTCCTTATTTTAATTTCTGTCCCTGAACCTCGCGTGTATGTGAGATTCCCATACAGACATGGAGTTAAGTTTGGTTATTTCCTCTTGTTAACCTGTCTCATGTAGATTTAATTATCAGACCACCTGAAAGCACCTTGGGGGGCGGAAGAAAGTGTTTTCCTTCCCCACAATTCTTACGCAAGAATGGCTGTCTTTATGTCCAATGCCCAACCAGATAGATTGTGTGGGGGAGGGAATAGACCCTCCAATTCCCATGTTTAGACAGCAAGGTAACAAAGTTGGTGAAAAGAGAGCTCAGGTGTCCACTAGACACACTCTGGAAGGCAGATGTAATTTTGTGTCCCAGCCAGAGATAAGGAGACACCACAGTGGCAGCTGGGGAGCTCCTGGGATGCCGGAAGTGAAGGAGGGGTGGGCTTTACTCAGCTGAGGTGCTTCTGAGAAGCATGATGGTCAGCATGGGAGCTGGGCCTTTATAGGAGACCCAAAGGTGGCAGAAAGGCATGGACAAAACCCAGGCTGCACGTCCAGGATACACAGCTCCAACCTGCAAGGAGCTAGGGCTTGAGGGTAGGGAGGCCAGAACCACGGGGTATGGAGTCAGGAGACCAAGGACGGACGACTCTGTGTGGGACACAGACCGGACCCAAAGGAAGCCACGATAGAAACTGAACTCAATAAAAAAGCCCAGCAAGAGCACTGAGCTCTAAAGGTTAATTGTATACCTAAATTGAATGTGTGCACACACACACAGAAAACCATACACCAAAGTGTTCCAAGGGGGCTCCCTATGGAGAGGTTCGTGGAAAGGGGGTAAGATAAGGGAACTTTCAGTTTTTCTACCTGTCGTTCTCTGCTCCTTGATTTTTCCTTCTTTTATGTGGGACATGCATTCAGGTAAAAACAATGACCACATATTTGCCATTTTAAAAACAAAATAGGGAAGGAGTAAAAGTACATACTGCTTAACAGAAAGGACTCTGAGGCTTTGATCTTTGCTTGGAGAAATAATCTCCCAAGGACAAGGACAAGATGGAGCCTAACACGGTTCCATGTGTAAGATAGAGCTGGCATCTGTTTTTCTCACAATGCAAATTTCTTTACCCTGGTCTTCCTCCTGGAAGCTCTTGTGCCACAAACAACATGAGCAGCTTTTTTGGGGGGGGAGGTAACCTGCATTTCCTTTACTCAATACGTCCCTTGCCTGGGGCCACGAGGCAGTCCAGCACGGTGCAGCCTCCCTCAGTTACCCTGTTTCCCCCAGTCCTGAGCCTGAGGCGCAGCCCAGGCAATTGCAGCCTAATGGCCTGCTCCTCACCCTCATTCCCTTCACATCTGTGATGGACAGATCTCAGCGTCATTTCAGTGTCATTCTGCTTGGGCAGGGAACATTCTGCTTCCCAGTCTTGGAGGGATGACTAATGAGAGAAAGAAAGCAGGTGTCATGAGCAACCAGGGTCACTTTTCTGGCACCAGGACCTGCCACCGCAGAGAACAGGGCGGATGGCAGGAAATGAAATGAAAAGACAGGCGGGCTTTTCCATCACCATCCAAAGACTTGCGTTTCTGTTGCAGCTTCAGGCCGGTGCTCACTCTGGCCACGACGAGCAATAATGCCCTAATGGGTTTTCAGAACGTGGCAAGTGGTGGCCAGATGGGAATCACTGATGCCTCTGGAATGCAGTTTCTTCTCTGGGTGCCAGCAGATTCCTGCTGACTCCCTGGGGGAGTTTAGCAACATGTCATTTAACAAATTAGAAGGTGAGGCAAATTAAATACGGTAAATCAAAGCAGAGTTGAAAAAACAAAGTAGAAGCAAGCAGTCCTTTTTAAAGCATGCAAATTTGAAAATGTAAGGTTTCCAAATGCTTAGGGAAAAAAAAGGAAAAGTTACCATAGCAACTCCCAAAGTCTGCTTAGCTACCTAGCCCTAATAGTCCTTCAAATGTCCTGTTCTGTGGAGGGGGCAGAGATGAGAGAGGTTTGAGGGAAATTTTTAATTTTAAAATAAAGGAAATAAATAAAGAAACAAGCTCAGTGGATGATGGTTCTCCTTTAAATACCAAGAACAGTATTTTAAATGCCAACATTTCTGGAAAGGAGCCTTGGATAGTGATTCCGGTTGGAGCCTTGGGTGTAATGGTGACTGACCACTTGGTGGCGCTGTTGTACCACTGCTGAGTTCTGCAGAGGCCTTTCCCTTGTTCCTCAAAGACAAGGGACTCTTTCTGTGAACCGCCATAAAATTCATTTATTCAAAAATGTTTACAACGTATCTACAAGGTACCAGAAATCGTGTGGATCTCTGGGGATAGGCTGATAAACAGAACATTTTGTGGAGCTCACAGTGTAGCAAGAGAAACGAGGACTCAAATGAAATAATGGCACGTTGTGATCAGGTCTGTGAAGGAAAGTATCAGGCTCCAATGAGAGGAAACAATGGTGGCCAACTGCCTTCATATCAGATGGTCGGTGGGGTGTTCTGGCTGCACACGCCACCGCCGCTGCCGCCACCACGACCAAGGGATGGAGGAAGTGATACAGGGTGCAGCCAGGGGGGCCCCCCAAAAAAGATTTAGAAAAGTGTCCAGAATTCAAAGTGTATAGAAATATAGGAGAGACATATAAGATGTCCTCACTCCCCCCCCCCCCCCACAGGGGGAAGAAAGAATGGAGCCAGGCCATTGAGAGCTATTTTGCATAGCAACAGTTTTGGAGCTAACCTCCGGAGGAATGGTTATTTAACATATCTATAACCTTTAACTGGTTTCATAGATATGTTAAATAGCAGTAGCCAAGTTTGGAGCCAGGCAGAAAGGCAGAAGGGAGAAGGGCCAGAGGGGAGAAGGTAGTAGCTGGGACTCAAGATGGGATCTATGAGCTGCTCTCCTGAGTGAGGAGGGCTTGGACTCAGGATGTAACTAAGGGCTGCGCTCCTGAGTGAGAAGGCCTGTGTGGGAGCTTGGAAAAGACTGGCTCCGAGACATGAAGGGTCCCCGCTTGGCCAGATGGGGAGAGAGCCACGCGGTTTCAGCAGAGTGAGGACCCCCTGTTGGTGGGGTGAAAGAGGGGAGCCACGTGGTTTTGGCGGAGTGTGGACCCCCTCTTTCCCAGGTGAAAGGGAAAAACCACGCAGCTTTGCCAGAATGGAGATCCCTGCAGCCAGGTGAAGAAGACAGCCACATGCTTTTGGTGGAGTGCGGACTCCTGCAGCTTTGGTAGAAGAGGCCCACGCGGCTTTGGGGTGCCCCTTTGGCTGCGGGGCCTGAAAAGCAACAGAGACTTTGACTGGAACTGGGTACAAAGGACTCTTGCCAGTGGACCATGAGAGGGTACCACAGTACTTTGGATTAACTCGAGATCCTGCACAGTGACACAGCTGACGGTGCCAGCGGCCTGCAACACAGACGTGTGCTCTTTTCCTGATTTACGGTACCCGGAGTTGGGACAGTGGGAGAAGGGAACGCTGTGTGGGTATAGGTGTATACCCTAAAGGACTTTGATATTTTAGTGGAGGCATTAGGCCTGAATAGCATTAAATAAACATTTTGTTTCCTTTTCACAAATCTCTGGCATTAAGAGATGTGTTTCCAATTGGCGGCGGACAGAAGGGCCCAGTAGATTTTAGTATTTTGGTTTTTGGGAGGGGCCCCTGTTGTACAGCAGTTTTGGGCATCCCTAGGTGGGCCAAATATTGTATTGCCCCTCCCTCGCACCTCCTCTTGTTCGGTAACAGAAGGGTGGGCTCACAGAGGGACGGTAGGGGGCCGCCTTGGCTCTGGCACAGCTCAGGAAGGAGCGTGGAGAGGGATAGGCAGGTAGGGGCGGATCGTGCAGAACCCGCGCTCACAGTAAGACTTCAGCTCGGATTTATTCTTAGGGCAAGCAGAAGCCTTGGAGGACTTTCAGCTGCACAGTAAGGCTATTCAACTTGAACAGCTTGCTTTTCATGCTGTATTGCAATTCTGGTTTTATCTTTGCTTTAGATACGTGTAAACACTTTGGAAAAAATTCAGGATTATAACGCTTTACATTCACAGATGTGTTTTTCTATAATACAAACTGTGGGATCTAAAGCTTAACAAAATCTTTGCTGATGGGGCAGAGTGTAAGAAGTCTGAGAGAAGGAGACAAACTGTTTGGTGAGGGAGCACTGGGTTAGGACGCGAGTCAGGGAATTGGGGTAACTGCTCTCCTCACCGCACTTCTCATACGGTGTTGTCATTGCTCTCCACCCGGACCCAGGCAAGGACCGTCTCACCCATCTCAGTAACCACAGCGACTATTGGCACAGAAATGCAGTAGACTGTCAGTACGTGTGGATGGATGCTCACGGGGGTGAGTGAGTGGATGGGTGGGTGGGTGGATGGCTGGATAAGTGAGTTTCCTGCAGAACTTTAGTGACGCTTTCTGAAAGATAAATCATTTGCAGCTTCCGGATATAAGAAAAGCATTTCTCTGGACACCTGGTGTATGTACCAAGTATCAGTTGAGCACCTACCGTGTGCAAGGCACTGTACTCGATCAAGGACACAAAAATGAGTAAGAGATTATAACAGTCCTCAAGCTACTTGCAGTCGATAAAGGAGATAAGACCAAATCATAACTAATCCGCGTTTAGAAAGTGTTACATTCACAGAGCAAGGTGTGAACTAAGTGCTGTCGGTGCTGAGGAGAAGGAGGACTTCCTGCTCCAAGAGTTAAAGGAATGTTTTCAGGGAAACGACATGTGAGTTTGGTCTCAGAGGGTGAACGGTGTCCTCCTGGGATAACAGAGCTCCCGGGGCCTGTGCTAAGAGTGAGGAGCAGTGGCTTGTCCCTGTCCTTGCCGAGCGGAAGGAGAAATGGGGCGAAGCCCTGCCCCGTCCCCACTCCCCATTGTGTGAGCGCAGGGTGCATCGGCCCAGTGCCTGCGGACAGCCTCGCTCCCCAGACCAGGAGCCGCTACTGACGAGTGTGTTCTGGACCCCGGCTTGTCCAAACTCCAGACTCTAAACTGCCCGTTGGAGTCTTTAGTTTGGGGACACTCTATTTTTCTACTGCAGTATTTTTCCAACTGAAGATCACAGTTCATTAGGGGGTCAGGTAATCAATAGAGTGGATGTGACCCGCATTGTAAAAAACGAGTACAATAAGATGGAAACTATTCAGGTACATTGCATGGAAAGGCAATGTCATCTCGTGAAACTTTCTCAGTTAAATGTAACATGTGGATGCTGGTGGCCCTGCTGGGTGACTCTTTTCCCGGAGGCTCCAGGGCACAGACTTGCCTGCCAGAGTGCACCCTGCTACCAGAAAGCTTCCAGGCTTTCTGATAATTGAGGAGAGAGCTCCCCACTTAAACTTAGATCTCCTGGAGGGCCCATGAATGTGTACACTCATGATATAATTTTAGTGGAATCAGAATACATTTCTGTGCTCAACACAAACATTTATTTTTTAAAGATGTCTTTTCCGGAGTGCCACTGAAATGTTCTCAATTCCCCATCTGTGCACATGGGCACCTCTCCTCCCACAGCTGGCTGATGAGACTTTTTTTCTTTTACTGAGGTGACATGGTTTATAACATCGTGTGAGTTTCAGGTGTGCGGCATCATAGATCAGCGTTTGCACGTAGCGCACTGTGCTGTGTCAACACCGAGTGTCGGGCCTCATAGGGCAGGGAAACGCAAGTCACCATACGGGCAGAGATGGGAGCCGGGGGGTCAGCCTGGGCCCCACAAAGCCGTGGGGCCTGTCAAAGGACCTACTTCTATTTCGTTAGAAGTTTGCAAATATGTGGCTGCTGCCGCTCATAGATTTTAGTGAAGATTCTGCATACTACCATTTTTGACTTTTTGATGTCTCATAGAAGCCTTTAAATGTAGGTCGTGAAATCCTCAAAGCACAATTAAATTTGCATAGGAGCAAGTGATGTATAGCTTGGCATTAGTGGATTAATCCTCTGATTCAGTGAGCACTTTCAAAGCACCTTGGAGAGCTAGGGAGATGAGCTGGCCTCCGCCCGCCAGCAGCTCAAGCCACGCAGTGCGAGCACTCTGCAAGTTGCTGCGACACTTTTCCTTCTCAGGATGGAGAGTTAGGGAGAATAGCCCCCTGGGAACAAAGAATGAACCTAACCCTTCCCGACAAATGAAGGCATTTTGAGGAGTCTGTCACGGCATCGGCAGAGCAGGCGGTGTCAGGTGGGCATTTGAAAGGGGTTGCCCTCCTTTCTGTAACACCCAGACCAGCCTCAAGAATTAACCGGCAAAACCGCCTTCCGCGCTGCAGGGAGCATGATAGAGGAGTTTGGAGTGCAGGTGAGCCTTGGGCACGTGTGTGTAGAAATGGCTTCAAGCTCCTCCTTTTCCTGTATTTCTTACATTGCTCCCACAAATCGCAGACAACTGGCAGCCAGTAAGATTCCACAGGGAGAACTTCAGGATTTTGGCTTAATGTCCATGTCGGCTGTCAGGGAGTGGCCACTAACTGCTTGGTGAGGTGGCTTCAGATGAACAATAGTCTTCCTTCACTTGTAGGTTTCCTAGAATTTTATTAATTCAACATGTCTCAGGAATAATTTTTTGGTGCTGCACCTCCTGATCTCAGCCTTTCTGGGAGAAGGGGCAGGGTGTGACCTGGTGTAGCTGTAGGCACAGTGACCCACAAGGACTGGGGTGGGGCCACCCACTGTGCAGGGGCCATGCTCAGGGGGGCGGGCTGGGAAAACCTGCAGATGCCAGGCTACGCCAACCCACCTGGAAGGCTGCGGCCCCTCCACCAGCCAAGGGCAGCTCCGCTCCAGGGTTCCTGGGTCGTTCTGTAGGAGCTTCAAAGAACAGTGTAGTCCAAACCCGTGGACCTCACCAAACTCTCGCACCACCCAGCGTGACCACAGAGGACCCCCAGCCCAAGTGCTATCTGCCTGCCACCCCAGAGCCCTCAGAGGCAGAGTCGACCTAGAGACGACCCACTGTTGTGTCTGCACTTCAGGTCCCCATCTGGCTCTCTCCAAATGCACAGGCTTGGGGTGCGTCAGAAACCCACTGTCTCCCGCGGATCAGGCACCTGGACTCATTCTTTCTGTGCCATCTTGCCTCCAACCAAGAAAGAAGCTGGGGAGAGGGAGTGTGAGCATTGGGAAGGTTTGTTCTCCTGCCTCACATGAGCAAACGTTTGCTCGTCCTCGATGAGTAAGACTGCCTATCTAAATATTCCGAAATGAAACCAGCGATAACTGGCGCAGCTGAGCTGCCTGACAGCAGCCTCAGCCCTGACTGTGACTGACTCACAGATCTCCAGTGTCCTCATGTCGGAAAGTCAAAACATTTTTGTGACAGAATTTGCACTGAGCAAATAACAGCTGGCTGGACAGAAGCTGGAGGAATTAAAGCAGCTCAGTGTTGGCAGAGTGCAGGGGGAGCTCACGTGGGGGTCTTCACTTATCTCCTCTCTGTTGCTGGTCAGTGAAACCTCAGAGGTCGGTATGTCACGGCAGGTCATGGTGACTGTGGGCGAGGAGGACTTCACCGTCACCTGGTTCCCTTTCTCCCTTTGGTGGGAAAGGAGGGGTGTCGTGTGCAAACATACTCGGATACACACTTTTTCCTCTCCAATTCACGCTGCCAGCTTGGTGCCGGCAAACTGGCGCCCCACAGGTGATTCTTAATCCAACTAAAATTTGAAAATCAAGGCCTGGCGGGGACCACAGCCCTGGCTGCACATTGGAATCATCTGGGGAGCTCTGAACAACACAGGTCCCAGGTCCTACCACAGCGTCATTGATAAGAATGGCCCTCCAGGCAATCCAGAAGCGTGCAACTCAGGAAAAGAAACGATAACAGTTCTCCAGGTGCCTCAGGGGACTGAGCCTGGGTGACACCAGGACCCTGTCCGGGCTCCTCTCGGGTGCTCTGAGGCAGGCCAGGGCGCGGGTCCCTCTGACACCGAGTGGGGCTGAGCCAGGGGTGCAGGACAGCACCACAGGCTCCCTCGTGGGAGCGTCTGCTTTCCTCCTTGGGGTGTGGGTGGGCTTTCCCAGGTACCAGGGGCTTTCTCACCTGCGGGGGAATGTGGCGAGGCCCCCAATGTGTGCATGTGGCTGAGAGCAAGGCACCAGTGAGAGTGGAGTTCCTGGGAGGAGGTGTGCATTCAGCTGGAATGACATCGGGGGACAGGATTCGCTTTTAATCAGGGTGATTTTCCTGCTGTCTTTCCTGCCTGAAGTGATATATAATAGAAATAAATCCTTCCCGTAGAGTAAAAATAGAAATAATCTGATTTCAAAAGAGGGTAAGTATATGTGGTAACACAAACTGCCAGTCTCGAAGGTCTTTGGAATCATTACCTTTGATATTTAAAACTCTGATATTCTATTAAGAGTTCACAGAATCCAACATTGATTGGCTTACTTGTGGTGCTTCTATAACATAATCCCTTCAATATTTCCACAGTTGTTATCATCCAGAAGATGTTTTTGAGCACTCATGAACGCCGGGCACTCGGCCCGGCCAGGAGGAACCAGCAAGCCGGTCAAGATGTCAGCCCGAAGGCAGAGGGAGACTGGGGACAGGCAAACAAACAAACACAGGACAAAGCAATGTCAGCACTTATCAGGAACAAACACTGGGTGCTGTTGGATTTGGAGGAACTATTCATGAATGCCTGAGCAGGACAGTCCGTTTGAGTCAGGTTTTGAGGGGTGAGTAGGAGTTTTCCAAGTGGACCAGGCAGGCACTCCAGACAGAGGGGGCGGCACATGCAAGAGGTGGATGAGCAGGTTGCCTTCAGAAAACGATGTGTGTTTGTTCTCTGTTCCTGCTATTAAAAACCACCATAAACTTAGCAGCATAAAGCAACACCGATGTGTGATCCTACAGCTCTGGAGGTCAGGAGTCCGGCGTGAGCTAAGGGTAATGTGTTCCCGGGCTGCGTTCCTTCCTGGCAGCTCTGCAGGAGAAGCTGTTTCCGTGCCCTTTTCAGCCTCTGCACACAGTCACGCTTCTTTGCAGCTGGAGGTGAGCTCCTCCAGCTGCACGGACCCTCGTCCAGCTGCAAAGCCAGCAGTGACTGCTCAAGTCCTCCCTACATCACATCTCTCCGCCCCTTCTGCCATCATCCTGTCTCTCTCTGACCACAACCAGAACAGGCTCTCTGGTTTTATGGACTCATCTGATTAGATTGGGCCCACCTGCTTAATCCCGGATCATCTCCTTATCTCAAGGTCCACAACCTCAATCACCTCTGCCAAGACCCCTATGCCATGTACCGTAACTTATGCTCATGTCTGAGCACTAGGGCGTACACATCACCGGGGGCTCATTATGCTGCCTGCTCCACTGTACATCAATTTGTGCACTGACTTTTGTGGACCAGCATGACTAAAAAGGATAAGCTGTAGCCAAATCATAAATAACCTTCTATGTTGGGTCAAGGAGTATTCAGTTTATGCTGTGAGGGACCAAGAGCCACTGACGGTTTGAAGCAAGGGGGTTCCCTCTTAGAAATCTCTTTATCTGTACTGGCCAATCACAAGAGTTCATGGAGGGGGATGCTTGTTACTAAGATTCTCACCCAGCCTTGGAGACTCTGATCTAATAGGCGCAGGGTGAGCCTGCAGGAGTGTGTTTTTGACCAGTCAGCTTGCAGTGCACCACCAGAGAAGTTAGCTGAGAGGACAGCAGGTGCAGGGACCAGTTAGGAGGCTGTGCCGTCAGTCCTGGTAAGAACTAATAGGTGCATAATTAAGGTAGCCAACGGCCCTGCAGAGGGAGGCAAGAAGGGGCATTTTAGTAATAGTTAACAGGGAAATTTGGCAAACCCATCGGGATCTACTGGGTGCTGCTCTGGGGAGTGAAAAATGCATATTTTAGAATCAGACAAATGTGGGTTCAAACCCTGACCCCACTGTGGACTTTGCTGAAATAATATTTCTGAACCCCAGGATCTTTGACTATTAAATGAGTATAATAACAGGAACTTTGTATAATTTATAAGCATTAGCAATAATGTATATAATAGGCACTCAAAAATGGCCACAACTACTACTATTATTACGGTGGTGGTTGGTGTCCTTACACAGGTGTGGAGAGTAATGGTGGGGGCCAGGACAAAAAGAAGGAGGCAGAGGACTACTAGAGTCTTGGACTTGGAAGGCAAATGGGTGGAAGGGCCACTCACCCAGATTGGAAAGGTCAGAGGAGAAACAAGCTGGGAATGAAGGACAATGAGTTTCAATTTCGAACAAGTTGAAGTGGAGAAGAAAGAGGGTGGGACTTCTGGGTGGAGTTTCCAGAAGGCAGCGAGATTACAGGTTTGGAGTCAGAAAAAAAATCGGGAAAAGCTGCTTTTACCAATGCCCTGACAATTAAAAAGCCTGTTACTAGACACACAAGGCCCTAAACATTCATTTTGAGCCCAATGGCCTGTGTGGCTCAGGTGGTTGGAGTGTCATCTGGAACCAAAAGGTTGCCGGTTCTATTCCCAGTCAGGACACATACCTAGGCTGCGGGTTCAGGCCTGGGCGTGCGTGTACTGTCTCCAGTATGGGCACGAGCGGCAGACAAGCAATTGATGTTCTCTTTCACACTGGTGTTTCTCTCTGTCTCCCTTACTCTCTCTAAAAAGCAATGAAAAGATGTCCTTGGGTATGGATAAAAAAAAATAAACATTCATTTTGAGCCCTCAAGGGGCTGTTTGGTTTATGACGTTCCTGGACGCAGGTCTTGAAGAGACAGACTGGGCTGTGGTCCTTCTGGGATGGTTGGCAGAGGCCCACGTGCAAGTCCCTGCCTCCTGCCCTGCCACTTCGCTCACTTTCTGTGTTATTAACCCAGGACCGGACCTTTCTTGTGAAAGTGTAACCAAATGCAGGTCCGGGTGCCTGCCATGACGAGAGCCAACACTTGAGAGGCAGGTGCTGATGTAAAGGGAAGAGGTTAATTTTCAGGTGCCAACCACCTGCCAGTCTGGGTCCCCTGAGTCTCCCAGGTGCGTTGACGCTTCAGACTTGTCTTTCATATCAGGCCCCTCCTTTCATGCTCAAAGCTCCCACTTCCCATGACTCAGGGCCCCTAACAGAGGGTGTCATCTGCTCCCCATCCCTCCCCTGCAGCCCGACGCGGGAAAAGCACAGGCCTGGGAGCCGGATTTCCGGGGAACAGTCCCTGCCCTCCTACCTCCCGTCTGGGTGACCTGGAATGAGACGCTTAACCTCTGCGCACAGCAAGCCATGCTCTTTCCAGGTCTTCATTTTATTATTTTAGATACAAATCCCTCATTCGAATGAAGTCTGAAGTGGAAGCCCCGCATAGGTAGCAGGCCAAGTGTTCCAGAGAAGCAGGGATGGCAGTTCAAGGGCCTGTGCACTTGCCCCAACTCAGCAGAGGCCCCGAGGCTGCCCCGGGCAGGAAGGTCCCTTTGTGCTCTCATGGTCTTCGCTTCGGAAATTCTGCTCATTACATCTCCATCCTGGAGCCCACCAGTGGCCCAAAGATCAAGTCTAAACGTATTAGTCTCTCGTTTAAAGCTCGCACAGCCTGGCTCCAGCGGACCTTTCTGACTCTCGGTTCTGCCTCACCCCTCACAGCAGCCCTCTGGTCTAATAATGGCTGTCTCTAAATCGTCCTTTATGTTTCCCCACCTTTGCACTCCACTCCCAACCCTGTTAAGCACCTGGATCAGTTTTCTATTGCTGGTTTAACGAAGTACCATAAACTTAGTTGCTTAAAAATATAAATGTAACATCTCACAGTCCTGGAGGTCAGAAGTCCAACAAAGTTCTCCCAGGGCCAAAACACGGGTGTGGACAAGGGTCCCCTCCCCTCCGGGAGGCTGCAGAGGAGGCGTGCGTCCTGGCCTTTTCCACTCGGAAGGTCGGCCCTTCTCCCCCTTCACACCGGCAGCGCCGCGTCTCCCTGCACCTCCCTTCTGTGGTCGCGCCTCCCTCTCCCTCTTCACCCTCCTCTGCCTCCCTGGTCCACTTTCAAGGATCCTCGTGATTACATGAAGCCCATCCAGGTAATCCAGAATAATCTCCCCACCTGAGAATCCTTAATTTAATCATGCTGTAGAGGCATCTAACATAACCACAGGTTCCAGACATTAGGACAGGTTTGGGGGCCATTATTCGGCCCACCACCTAGCCGGATCCTCATGCACACAAGCCGTGTGAGTGCATTGCAGACTGTACCGAAGGGTGGAGAAGGTGGCTGGAGAGGAGGGAGGTTTTGTTGCAGCCACGCAAACTACTACTGCACGCGAACTCTCAAAGATCGTCCTTCTGGCCCTTCTACTACCGGACAAGGGCCTGGCCCTGAGTGGGTCTGCCTGCCCAGGCCAGCTCTTAACTTCGAGTAGGGAAGGTTTCACCGCATGAGTCCAGGTGACTGTGAGGATACATTTACTAAAGCTGGGGACAGTGAAATGAGGAAGGCCTTAGCCTTCCTCAGGCCTAGAGCCTTCTCTGGGCTCAGCAGGAGCGCCCAGGCTGGACTGCCTCAGCTCACTGGGAAGTCAGAGAAAAGGGGGCCTTGGGGACAGTTCAGGGGATCAGCCTGGGACGAGCTGCTGGGTACCCACTGCCTTAGAGTTTAGGAGACAGGTGCCTGTGAGGAAAGAGGTTGCAGGGAGGGGAGAAAGGGAAGGGAATGTTGCCAGGGAGAGCACTCGGGGCTTTTCTC
This sequence comes from Artibeus jamaicensis, assembly GCF_021234435.1. Classification (NCBI taxonomy): domain Eukaryota; kingdom Metazoa; phylum Chordata; class Mammalia; order Chiroptera; family Phyllostomidae; genus Artibeus; species Artibeus jamaicensis. The sequence continues at coordinate 30,215,973 of NW_026522025.1, read as the reverse complement.
TCTCCCTCGGGGGTAGGAATCTTAGGGGAGGCCTCGGGGGAGGGTTTCAGCTGCATACTCATCTGCTCTCCAGGTGTGTCCTTTTAGGGTCACGATTTCCATTGGTCGGTCAGTGACACAGGGCAGGGGTCCTTAGTCACTGCAGTTGCTCTGGCGTCATCCACTTGGTTCTGCTGCTTGACTAGGCCTGGAGATGAAACACAGTGGAGACCTGGATGTTATCTCCAGGGAGGAAAGGAAGAGGGAGAAGTTCCCCTGGGGGCGGCGAGGTCCTTGTTTGCTCAGTTTTGCTCTCTTCCAGGTACCGGGGGCCTCCTGCCCTGGTCGCCACCTGTACCTGGCTGTAAATTGCCTGGCCAGTTTGTTCAGCTCTCTGTCTGTTTTTCTACTCCACATGCCAAGGAGTTTCCCTAGCTTCTCACTATCCTGTCTCACCATCCTGCGTGTGGTTCCCTGGCCATTCTACCGCACAAGGCATCTCGGCCTCAGCCTTCTCTGACTTCTCCCCCGTGGCTTGACAGGAGAACTCTCAGTTCTTCTCCCTGTTTTGCAAAACAAAGGTTCTCCAGCCCTGCTTTCATGAAAGGGACACTGATAAAAACGTCCTTCACTGAACAGGAGCCACCCTCGATGGAATGTGATCAGATTTGTAAACCCCAATTCGTGAGCTCGTGATGGCACGTTGACTGGCCCATGGACATGGGGCCGCTGCCCACCTCGGAACCACACCTGTGCGCTGGCTTCTCTTTAGATGAGGACACCTCAGGAAAACATCTCAGGAATCGTTTTTAGCTGAACAAAAGGGCAGGAATTCAAGCTGATGCTTTCCCTTCTCAAGATCTAAAAGAAGAAACCGGTGCTCAAATAAGAGGTGAGTCTCGACAGAAAGATGGCATTTTAAAAGATTGGTTAGCAGCTAGAAGGTGCCTTGCTCTGTGGCAGTCCCTTGCCGACGCCCTGTAGCCTGTTAGACCTGGAGGGTGGAGACCACTTCATTCCCTGTCAGTGTCCCCAGCACCCTAGTGTGGTACCTGCACATTACGGGTCCTTAATCCAGTGTGAATGATGTAATTAATAGATGCAATATAAAAACCTGTTATTTATACATTTCTGTATATAAATTTTCTGCTCGCAAATGCAATCCTTTCTTTTCTAACTCAGCAGGGAGGTTGCCCCGCTCCACTTACGATCTGGCTTGTTTGAGGGCGGACTGTGTTTCTTGTTCTCGGTGAGTGTTGGTGTTCAGGGAGTTGAGTGACGCAACAGGCGAAAACCCTCCACAGGGGACGGAACAATGGTGTAATGAAAGTGTTTGAAAGCCACACATCGGCATTAACATATGTGCAAAACGAGCTTTCAAACTGTGAACCAACGGGATCGGCAGCAGACTATTAATCTTCACTCTGCTCCTGAGTGATGTTTATTCTCGAGAGTGAGTCCATCACAGACACGAGCTCCAAACAGCAGCGATCCGCAACGCCCTGAGAAACTCAGCAGGGGACTGTGGAAAATGAATTCTCACTCTTGTAATTAAGTATAACATTTTACATTTTGTTTCATGTGGCTGACAAATATAACCCTTTCCCCAGGAGCAGTTTGTAAACAAAATGTTAGGCTTTTCTTGGTGCAGTGGGGACGGCAGGAGAGGCCCTCGGTGGGAGTGGGAGGAATCGCGTGCCTTTTCCAGGGAGACGCCTTCCGGCTGTGAGTGTGTGGAGAACAGCAAGGCTTTCACTTCTAAGAGTGCAGTCAACTCACCGCTGTTTGTGCTGTGAGAAAAAGGGCAAAGCACAGTTCAATCTCCCAACTTCCTAAAATAACTGTTTCCTACCTTTATCACGTGTGCCCACCCAGAGCAAAATACAAGGTCTGTCCAGAAAGTATCCAGCCATGTAATATGAAAAATAGACATTTGTTGAAGAAGGTACAAGACACAAGAAATATTGTACACAGGACAGTGATGCCTCGTTCCCCTTCAAAGTAGGCACCTTGGGACCTTACACACAGTTCTCCCAATCACCTTCAGCTGCTTCATGGCATTTTCCTGAATCTCATGGAAGGTCTGAAAACTCTTCCATTTCAAAGGTGATTTTGGTTTTGGGAAAAGCCAGAAGTCTCGGGGCACCAAATCTGGGCTAAGGGAGCTGAGTCACCCGGGTGATCTGATGTTTCACCAAAAACCTCTGCACAAGATGTGATGCATGAGTGGATGTGTTGTGATGAAGCTGTCAGTCACCAGTTGCCCATAGCGGCCTTCTGAAGCATCCCAATAGTTTCTGCAGAGGAATGTTCAAGCTTAAAGCAAAATTTGATGCAGATTTGTTGCTCTAGTCCCTTAGTCATTTTGAATGAAATGGACACACAGTACACATGCTCACTCAACAGTGTTCCCCCCTGACTAGTACAGTGAAGTTGTCATTGTTCACACATGTGCATTCCAGTCCACTCTCCTTGGCTGCCTGGTTACATAGGTGCATGCAAACCATTCTCGTTATATTAATAGTGGCTGGAATTTTTCTGGACAGATCTCAGAGACCAGTTTTGAGAATCACCTTCATTCCTCAAAATTGCACCTATCCAAACACTCACTGTGCACCCACTGACACTGTGGTTGGTACAACGATGACGTTCTTGCTGATGTGAAGACACAGAGAAGTGGTCCTTCATCCAGGCTGGGGGCAGCATGGGGAAGGCATAACCCGGGGTGGCCGCTGTAGAGCTGGGTTCTGAGGGAAGAGTTGTGGGGAGTGTCTGTGGCAAGTCTGGGGGTGAACTTGCTGGCTCCCAGGGCTGGTGTACGTAGGTGAGGTTGTGGTAGATCCATACTGTCAGAGAGTTTTCTAAAGTATTTCACCAATTTCACACTCTCACGATCAATACATGAAAGCTCTGCACCCCCACCCAGCATTCAGAATCGGGAGACCTCAGTTTTTGATGATCCCCTGACCACGTGCTTGCCCCTGTGGTCATTCTCCAAATGAACTGAGCCCTTTTTGTTTGCTTATTGGCTATTAGGATTTCCTCTTAATGTGGAGTGACTAACTTTTTGCCCAGTTTTCTAATTAATTTGAATGAATTAGTTATGTATTTTATACATTAGTCCTTTGTTGTTTTGATGTGTTGCAAATATTTCCTCCCATTCTGTGGCTTGTTTTTTTCACTCTTTATAATATCTTTTAATGAACAAATTTTTACATTTTAATGTAGTCTATTTCAGTGCTCCTTAAACTATCTGTGGCAGACATTTTGTCTTGGGTATTTTTTTGGGGGGTGGTTAATTTCCAATCAGCCATGGACTGGTAATTCTTTGAAATACCATAAAAATTAACTAATATAAAAATTAAATAGTGTCCTTGCCAGGTGGCTCAGCTGACTGGGCTCTGTCCTTTACATCAAAATGCTGCAGGTTCGATCCTGGTCGGGGCGCACACTGGGGGCCACTGATTGATGTTCCTCTCTCTTTCCCCCTCTTCCTCTTTCTCTAAAATCAACAAAAACATATCCTCAGATGAAGATTTAAAACAAATTAAATAGTAAAGACATTAAATATTTATTTATAAAGGAAATTAATATTCATTTAAAAGAAGAAGAAAGAGAAATAAGAGACGTAAATGTTCCAAAACCAAGCAAGTGATTTCAAGCCTCGTAAAATTTGTCCACATACAAACCCCAAAACCCCGGGGCACACGCCTCCCTGACTGGGCAGCCCACAGGTATGTCCGATGGCGGCCAGCCAGGGCGGAGCCAGTCTGTGAAGGCTTGGACACCTGCTGCCCCGGACTGCCTGTCTGCTACACTCTCCACATCAGAACCACGCAGTCTTGCCCTCAGTCATGGATGGCTCGGATCGTGCCGTGCAACAGCACTTAAGTCTCCTCACCAAGCCTTTCCTTCCTTTGGGCTGAGAGAAGTCATCAGACCTGGAACCCGTGCTAGTTCTCAGCAGATTACCTGAGTGATGATTCCAGCCTTCAGCAGGATAGTGTGGGAGAGATGGGAAGCATTCATCCTCCTGAGAGAAAAAAGAGTAAGGAGATCTCATTGCCTCAAAGGACCCCACCTTACACCTTTCTCCCCTTCCACAGTGGGCTCCTGGTGAGAGAGTATATTTCTCAGGCAGTCGTAAAGAGGCAATTACTGTTAAAATAAAGCCAGCCCTCTCCACTCCCCAAACATGAGCTAAGCACTGGCTGGGAGAACGATCATGCATGCAGTCATTTCCCATAACCATGACAAACAGCTACTATAAGATCAATGTTATTTGGGTTGTAAAGTAAAATTTTAGCATTGGTGGGAGCTATATCTTCACAGTTCAGGCAAAGAAGCTAAAGCCCAAGAGGTTTAAATAATGTCATACAACCAACAGTAATTTTCATAACTTTTAATTGTGAAACAAAGCAAAACTACAGAAGATCACACAAAACCAAAATATAGTTTAGTGAAGTATTACCAGGCATACACCTTTATAATCACTACCGAGGGCAAGAAATAGAAGTTCGCCAGCACTGCAGAGACCCTTCCATGTGCTCTGACTTAAGCAAGGTCATAACGTCCTATAGTTCTCCAAAAGTAGCCACACTCGACTTTGGGCTAATCATTTCCTTATGTTTCTTTATGGCTTCTTTTCCTGAGTGTATATCCTTAGACACTATGGATTGGTATTGCCCAGTGTTAAAAATTTGATAAAAATCTTTTCATCTATAGGGTCTCTTCCATCCTTTGTTTTTCTTACACCTCCAGTGAAGAACCCCGCACATTGGACCTGTTAACAGGGGTTCTCAAGCATCAGCCTGCGTTGAAGCCACCCAGGGAGCTCATTAAAATGCAGACACTGAACCTCTCTTCTAGAGGTTCTAATCTGGTAGGTCAGGATGGGGCCCGAGAATATGCATTTCCAGAAGTTCTCCTGTGGTGCAGGTGCGGCTGGTATGGGATCACATTTTGAGGATCACTGACCTGGGGAATTTTGCACGGTTATGATTTTGATTGCTGCTTTGTGGAACATTCCTTCACTGTCCTCTCTGTTTCTTGCCGATTGGGTGCTAGACTCAGACTCTTGACCAAACTAGGGTTTATTCCTTTGGCAAGAATATAAGTTCTGTGTTCTTTCATGAGGAGGCACAAAATATCTGGATGTCTCTTTTCAAATGTTGACAGCAGCCACTGACGTTCATTTCCTAGGCTCATTAATTCATTAGTGGTTGCAAATCAGTGACGTTCAAATGATATAATTTAGTTTTCATTTATCAGCTCAAATAATATTACAAAGAGATATTTTTCTTCTTTACTATTTGGTTATACATAATAAAGTTTATATAGCAAAGACAGGATAAATGCTTGATTTTTCCCATCTATTTACCAATTTTCAAGGTGACTAACTGAAAGATAATCTATTATTTTCATATATTTAAAAATATCATTATGCCTTGGCCAGGTGGCTTGGTTGTTTGCTGCACTGTCCCATACACCGAAAGTATGTGGGTTCAATCCCTGCCTGGATCCCTCCCCAGCTGGGGAGAATCGGGAGGCAACCAACCTATGTTTCTCTCTCACATTGATGTTTCTTTCCCTCTCTCCCTCTTTCTCTCTCTCTAAAGTTAATAAAAACATATCCTTGAGTGATAATTAAAAATATATATACATATATCAATATAAATTCAGTTCAAATATATTTTATGTGTTGCAATCCATGGTAATTATTATCATTACTGGAATTCAAATTATTCTATCTTTGCACACAAACTCCCCAGGTTGGCTTAGCCTCTTTTCGACATGGCCCTGCAGCCTCTGACAGCTGCCTTGCCCTCTGAGTGCCAGGATGCTACGGGCTCATTCTGTGCACTTCCTGTTCCATACCCGGGACCAGCCGGTTCTTCAAGAATAAGAAGCCTGGCTTCTCGAAATAGTATTTCAACACCACAATCAGCTCTAGGGGTCTTCGTGATACCTGGGTTGCTCATTGTTTCTAGAACTTTTCAGTAGATCGCTATAAATAGAGTCACATGCATATGGATTATTTGTTTTTTTAAGTACTTCATGTATTCATATTGACATTTTTTTTCAAATACAAAGACTGCCTATTTCAAGACTCTTTCATGTAAGAATTTTGGTTCTTGAGCACACAATGGGTGATAAGATTAAAATATCTCAATTATTCAGTTGCTTTATTCCACATTAAAGACTCAAGATAACAATACTAATGTTATCACGACCAACTATGGTTACTAAAAACAGCTAAAAATTTTTTTGCAAATGTTATTTTCATTCTTTTTCCTTGTAAAAAAGCATAGTGGCTTTATATTTGCACTGTTAGAGCGTACTACCCCACCGTATGGTGGATGCTTCATCCCTCCTAGTTTCGTGCGGTCTGATTTTACAGGCAGCTACGGCATCAGGGCTCACCACTAGTCCGTTTGTCGATGTCACTCTGATGATTCTCGTGTTCTGAGAAAGGGCCCAGGGAACAAAAACCCCTGGGTTCTTGTATGTTGATAACAGCTTGTGCCTTTTGTACTTGAAAGACCATTAGCTGCATATAAAATTCTTGACTCACACTTTCTTTCTCTGAGTATCTTAAAAATGTTACTAAAATTTCTTTTCTCATGCAGTGTTACTGTTAAAAAGTCTAAAGATAATCTAACTTTCATTCCTCTAGTCACACTGCTGGTGCGCGGCAGACATAACATGCAAACCCAGGCATTTAACTTCAGGCTCTGTAGTAAACATCTTCCATTTGAGGCTGTTCGGCGTGTATCAAACCTCCTTTCTATATTTTGATAGTTTTCCACACTGAATCCCAAGCATTTCCCAGATTCCTTTGCAGCTGGATTGCAGAGGTATGTCATTTGGGTTTCACCAATCAGATTTAACAAGTCTGATTTAACAAATACTTCGGGATGATGACCAGTTTTTGTGTGAACACATTTTTAATTCTCTTGAATAAGTTAAATTTGAATTTCAGATAAATAGTGAATAATATTTTAATATAAGTGTGGCTCAAATATTGCATAGGACAAACATATTTTAAAACTTTTGTTTTCTAAAATTCAAATTTAACCTGAAATTCTGTATCTTAAAAATTTTCACCTGAGGTTATATTCATTGATTTGAGAGAGAGAGAGAGAGAGAGAGAAACATTGATTGGTTGCCTCTCAGACACACCCCAACTGACGATGGAACCCACAACCTAGGTATGTGCCTGACCAGGAATCCGACAGGATGACACCCCAACCAACTGACCCACCCAGCCAGGGCCGGAATTCTGTATTTTATCTGTCAGCTTTACCCGGGTGAAGATTGGATAAAAAGTGAGAAATATAAAGAAGTGCCATTGATGAATTCTATCAAATATTTGAGAAAGAAATAATACTAATTTACACAATCTGTATCAGAAAGTATAAGAGGAAGGAACACTTCCCAATTCATTTTATAAGGCAAGCATCATTCTGACAAAGATATTACAAGCAAAGTAACTAGGGACCAACATCTCTCATAGATGCAAAAATCCTTAACAAAAACATTGGCAAATTAGATCCAAAACTACATTACAGGGAGAAGATGATAACGAGATCCAAGAACCTTCGGACTCAGCCCTGCTCTCCCAACCAGCACAGCCCTGGGGTTCAAGAGCAACCATGATACATAGTTCAAGGCCATTACCCTGGGGTTCAAATCCTACCCTTTGATTAAACTTCAGACAGTGACACACCAAGACTAGGTTATTTTGCTTCACTGTGGAATTTTTGTTTCAGAGTTAGTACTTTAGGACACTTTGTCATAAATGGTTGGTATGAAAAATTATAAATATTTCAGTAGAAATGTTATGAGTGGTATTATCACAACATTTCATATCTGTAGGAGACTCAAAATCAGGAAAAATGATTTTTCTCAAAATATTTTATTTTCTTTTTACTTATCTTGTAGAGCCTTCTGAATCCTGTGACTGATCATATTTCTCATGTTCTTTTGACCAGTAGAAAGAAGTGTGAGAGCCAAATTTGCAGCCCATCTCTAGTAAACATTAAAATATGCAGCTAACATTTTATGTGTTAATCATACCTCTAACTTTATTTTCCTTCTATTCTTAAGAGTCTTGTATTTAAAATTTTGTCATAATAAATAGTATATTTTTTGCAAAATGTCCCAAATTCCCTGAAGAACACAAAATTCTGTTTCTATGTGTACATCAGACGAGGCTTATTTTACAAGTACACTAATGTTCAGGATACTGGAGAGCTCAGATGTAGAAAACAATATGATATTTAAAATTATTACTTTGATGGTAGAAAAAGGATGTATGATGTCATTGAATTCCAGAGTTAGAATGTCAGGCTGATGGCATAGAATTAAATCCTGGAGCTCCCTGCTGTACGTCAGTGGGCACCCTTACCATCGGTTAGCAACAAATTCATGGCAAATCGTGGCCCCTCTGGAGTTTGCCATTAGGGCAAATTTTAAGAAGGGTGAGAATTTCAATAAATGCAAGTTTTACTGGAACTTCTATATATCTTTGTTACTTTTCCTTCAATATGACTACTGTTAAAAGAGAGGTATGAGTTTTGTATCTTGTTTACCCTCCTAAAGAAAAAAAAATAAATAACTCCAGGGACTTGGCAAAGCCATAAATGTACATTCCATTTATCCCAGAGTTAGTCTGCTCTAGAAAATAAACAAATAAATAAAGCCTGTGATGGTTAATTTTATACATCAAATTAGAGAGCTTTTAAACATTTAATAAATTATTTATTCATAGGTCAACAAATGTATGTATACCAAACCAAAAATGTAGACAATCAAGACTGCGTTAGTAATGTGTGGACATGCCAAATAAGACTACTCACACAACCTGAATATTTTGTAAACATCATAATTATTGCATAAAACACACTGAACACAGTGTTTATAATCTCATTTTTGCTAGCAACTCTCCTCAGAAAAGATCAGCTCTACTCAGTTCTATACTTGAAATATCACAAATCCCAAATCAACAAAACTTCCCTGTGTTGGAGGACCACTCCGGCTAAGATAGTGATTGCTTCAGCCTGTTATTTCCTACTAACACGTGTGCACACGTCCCACGCGTGTGGTGTTTTGTTTTTAAAGTTTAATACAATGTAACATTAGTAACTGGCACAAATGTGCTGTGCAAAATTACCCTTTGGTTCCATTCTACACACAGTCCACTTGATTTTATGTGTATAATTGTCATACATGGGAGTAAAACACTGGGACCTTCAACCAGAATGGTTATTTTCAGTATTTTGCTGAAAATTCATATTCAAATATAAATCAAGATGTTAATCTATGCAGTTTGAGATATTTTAGAATCCTATTTTCTGACCCTATTATTCTTAAAAGTAATGCATGATTTCTGGAAAATTTAGAGAAAGTTGTGACAGTTTCAGCTAGTTAAAAAATGTTCTTCTGTTTATTAAATTTCTCAAAGAGTTTTGGTGAATTCACCAGTTTCTAAAACTGGCCTTAAGCAAAGGTCTGAAACCTACCAGGAACCATGAAACCCAGTTAGAGAAGTTTTTCAATGAAGTTAACATTTAAGTTGGTAAACTTTGAGTAAGCAGATTGCGCTCCTTCGTGTGGTGGGCCTTATCCAAGTAGTTGAAGGCCTGAATAGAACAGAAAGACCAGCCGCCCTGAGCAAGAGGGAATTCTCCAGGCTGCCAGCCTTTGGACTGGAACTGCACACCGGCTTTCCTGGGTCCTTGCCACCTGTCTGTAGTGCAGATTCTGGCCTTGCTGGCTTCTACAATGGCACGAACCAATTTCTTATAATAAATCATATATATGTATCTGTATGTATATTCTATTTGTTTTATTTCTCTGGAGAATTCTTAATGAGGCAAACCCACAAGCAAAAACAAAGTAGCATGAGCTGCTTTAGAGCAGCTATGAATCCTCCTTATGAAAATAAAGCTGTGAGATATGTGACAGATGGATCTATTTTTCACTTTTATAAATAAGAAAAAAACTCTTTCAAAATGCTTGCAGGTCTCAGGAGAAAAGACTCAACATGCTTTCAGAATAATCTCACAGAAATGTTACATGCAAGTTTTGTTTAAATCGGTTAGAGATTCTATTCAGTTGTGAGTAATTGAAACCTCTAAAAACAAAGGTTTAATCAGATTAGATGCTTGCTTTCCTCATAGATATAAAGTCTGGAGGGAGGGAGTCTGGGGCTAGGACCTAGGACCTAGAAGGCCACCAGGGGCGCAGCCCCTCCCCCCCAGCATCACACACTGAGCTGTGACTTGCATGCTCACAGCCATGTGTTTGCCTATGGCCACCACACACCAGATAAACAATAGGGTTAAGGACGAAAACTATCTAAACCCACTTTCTTTTAAGAGCTTTCCAAAAGGCCTTCCCAGCAACTTGGTTTACAACTCCAAGGCCAAAACCCATGTCTCTTCATCACCCTCAGCTACATAGGAAATGGGGTTGGGTACATTGTCACCTTGAACAAAACTGAGAAACTTTTTTTAAATTATTAAATTTATTGGGGAGACTCTAGTTAATAAAATTATATAGATTTGAAGTGCACAATTCTACAATACATCATCTGTATATTGCATGTGTGCTCGCCACCGCAAGTCGAATCTTATATCACCATAAATTTGACCCCTTTTCTACTTCTCTCCCTGTCCCCCTTTCCCTCTGCCAACCACCATACTGTTGTCTGTGTCTGTGAGTTTTTGTTTGTTTGCCTTGTTTGTTTGTTGCTTTCAGTATTATATCCCACAGATGCGTGAAATCATGCTGTTCTTTACTTTTCCATCTCTCAACATGATATTTTCAAGATCCAGCTGTGTTGTCACCAAAGGCATTATTTCATCTTTTCTCATGGCTGAGTAGGGTTCCATTGCATGTATGTATCACATCCTCTTTCTCCAGTCCTCTATCAAAGGACACTGGCTGTCTCCATGTTTCGACCATTGTGGATGATGCTGCAATGAACATAGGGGTGTATATATCTTTGTGAATAAATGTTTTCAGATTTTGGGAGTAGATTTCCAGGAGAGGGATTGCTGGGTCATATGTTAACTGTATTCTTAATTGTTTGAGGATGCTGTATTCTCTTTTTAATAGTGGCTGTACCAATTTACATTCTCACCAGCAGTGTGTAAGAGCTCCTTTTTCTCTGCAACCCCTCTAACACCTTGTTGTTACTTGTCTTGTTGACTATGGCCATTCTGACGGGCGTGAGGTGGTATCTCACTGCGGTTTTGATTTGTATTTCCCTAATAGTTAGTAAAGTTGAACATTTTTTCAAATATCTGTTGGCCATTTGTATGCCCTCTTGGGAGAAATGTCTGTTTGGGTCCTCTGCCAATTTTTAAGTGGATTATTTGGGGTTTTTTGTTGTTGTTGAGTTGTATGAGTTCCTTATATATTTTGGATATTAACTCATATTTATAGGCTGTTACATGCAAATATCTTCTTTGGTTGGTTGCCTCTTTGCTTTGTTGTTGATTTCTTTTGGTGTACAGAGGCTTTTAGTTTGATATAGTCTCACTCATTAATTTTAATTTTAATTTGCTTGCCTTTGAGGTAAAAAAAAAAAGAGAGAGAATCTCTTAGTCATGAGAGAAGGGAGAATAGATAGTAGGCAGGCAACTAGGAGTGTCCGTTCCTCAGGATCTGTGAGGTAGTTTCTGGGGCATGAATTGTTTGGGTGTCCCTGTGCCCTCTGAGTGCAGAGAGGGAATTATTTTAAAATAAAGTTCAGCTTTTGCCACTTTCCTGGTTACCTGCTTCTGAATGTATCAGTCCTGGGAGAACTTGTTGGGAACTGAAATGTCACTCAAAGCCCTCAGAGAATCAGTGTTCTGTGCCTTGCCTCAGGGTGCACGGGAGGAGATGGCTAGGAGTGGAGTGACATGGGCTGGGCTGGGGTTCACTTCCTCAGCACAGGTGTGGGGTACAGCTCGGGGGTCCAATGCATATATTCTGGATGATCTCTAAACTCTTCATTTTTTTCTATGTTCATTTTAAGGGTAATCTAAGAAGAATTTATTTCGTATATTATGTTAATAAAACTTCTATGATAATATGTAGTTGAAGGACATTTTAACAGAATCAGACATCATTTAAGAAAGTATTTTTCAGCTTGGAGTTTGCAGACACATTTTAATGGGCCTTGAGGACTGTTTTCCTTGAAGAGTCTGTGCAGAACTGAAGTTTGAACAACCTGCTCTATGGCCTTGAGCAAGAGCCTTTGGAGAGGAACCTACCCGGCACTGCTGTCTCCTGTTTACTGAACAAGTAAGCAGCTTACTCTTGTCTTTTTAAACAGCTTACTGCTGTGGCAGTTTATTCACTAAATACAAGCAGTCTCCTTGGAGCTGATGCTGAGACAGTCGGCCCTGGAGCTGAGAGTCAAGGACTTCACAAAATGCTGAGAATCAACAATCACCTTAAGAATGCTCCTGAGGGGAACAGACATTTGGGAAGCTGCTACTTTCTTCAGGGAGTTTCTGGGGACATCTTCCGCTCACAATGTCTGCTGCTGTTGTAGAGGGCGCCTCGGGGGCCCAAGTCATCTGGCTTGAGCTAACCAATCCAGAGAGTGGCGGGCAGAGTCATGCTGGGTGGGAGGGACCCCACAACGAGGTAATGAGGACCTGCACTGTGCTCTGCCTTATTTATTGCTGAATTCCCAATATCTAGGCTACTGCCTTGGTATACATTACTGGCTTCATATTTTTAAGAATGAAAACAAACTCACACCTGTGGGGGGGGAAGGGGTGAGGACATCTTATATGTCTTTCCATTATTCCTATACACTTTGAATTCTGGACACCATTCCAAATCTTTTTTTTGGGGGCCCCCTGGCTGCACCCTGTATCACTAGCAGCATCAAAAGCAGGCAAGGCCGCCGCAGGCATTTGGACCGTGCGTCCCTGGTCTGCCCTCTGGGCACCAGTCCACATTAGGCTTGAGCAGGGATGCGGGACCTGGTCCAGGCACTCCTGGGTCAGCCTTTGAATCAGGGTAGGATGGGGGTGGGAGGGTGAGCACCAAGATGGTAAAGCTGTCCTCTAAAGCTAAGATTGTTCATTGAGAAAGAGTCATCTTGATCTAGGCAGTCATGAGTTCCACCATCGAGCGTGAAAGACAGAGGGAGAAGGAAAGACACTTACCCAGTCATTGCTAAGGCACCATTGTCTGCGAAGAAGGCCACAGAGGGTCCATTTGGGTCTCTGCCCCCTCCATACCCGTAATGCCCAGACAAGCCCATCTTGGCAAGGGTCTCCCAGACAGCACAACCAACTGTGCCTGATCCCTTCCTTCAACTCTTGTAGCATTTATGATTGTGCCAGGGGTGAGTGCCGAGTCCCCACTCCACAAGAACACCATCGACTTCCTTCTGCCCATCTAACTTCTCCTCAGGGAAGGAGACTTACCTAATCAGTGAACTTGGTGATGAAACTGAGCATACTCGTACCTGACTCAATCTCTTTCTCTCTCATTTCCTCTGAGTTTCCAAGTCTCCAAAGGGTATGTCTGTTAGTTCTCCTGTATGTTATAAGTTACAGAACTTGTTCCTGTTGCAGGAACCTTAGTTGCATAATTGAACCAGTGACTTGCTAGATAAAAGGAAGGGAATGGGCAATTCTGTTTCACTACAAATCTAAAGCCATTTTTGTGTCTCCTATAACTTATTTTTTAAATCATTTGAACTTTGGCAGGACCTACCACAATGACAGGTGTGGGGAAGGGAAGAACAGTAATTATACCACCCTCAGCCTCAGGGACAGATTGAATGGGCTGACTTCATATCTTTTAGCCCAGGCTGTTCAAACTGACTAAAACAAAGAGACCAGGTGGCACCCTGTGGCAGCCAGCGTTTGTGGAAAACAGGGGTATCTGATTACTTCCATGTGGATAATGAGAAAGGAGTCCAGTGTTAACCTTGACGTGCCCAGAACTTCTAATTCTAGCCACAAACTTGGCTTCCTGTCCATCAGGAGAAAACCACCAACCAACTTCGCTGAGGCCTAGAATCTGTGGGTGATGAAGACAGCCAGGTAAGGCCATATTCATCAAGATGTGAAATATAAATGTACATTTTAGTGCTCCATCAGTTTATAAAAATTTGGAAAGACAAGGGAAGATATCCATAGTGCAAAAGATTGGAAAATCTTTTCTACACTAGACCTTTTCTGACTCTACAAATGGATTCAATAGAAAAAAGAAAGGCTTGAAGTCTAATCCTTTTCCAATTAAGCCTGGAAACACTCAAAGAGGGATTTCCAACTGTGGATTTAAACTCTCTAAGATTGCTTTCATTAGAAGTTCATATTTATGGGTCAAAATGTGAAGAGGATGAAGCCGAAAGCAGATTTGCTGCCTTTTTCAGGGAAAGAATAGCCAACTGGCCCAAATGGAAGACACAAATCTGGGCATTGGGCTAATTGGAAAAATAGAAAACAAAATAATCTATTGCAATGTAGCCATTGGATTGAAAGCTGTAATTACATCACCAACACTCTGTATAGAGTTGCCTAAGAAGGGTGGTTTGATCTGCAAGGAAGCCCTGGGACTTTGTGGCAAGGTGTCTGCCTGATCTGATGGAGAGGGAGACAAGCAAGCCCTGTCCGCTCTGTGCGGACGGAGGTCTGTGGCGCAGCCGGAGCTCGGACCCCTGAGAACTACAGACACCATACAGAGGTGTTTGGTGGCTGTCAGTTGAAAAAGCTGTTTCTTCAGTTATGCTTTCTCCTGTGGAAATTTGCATAGAAATAATCATTATTTCAAAAGTGAGTCTTGAATACACGAATGTTTGTAAAATAGGGTTAAGTCTTATCTTCAGTTTAAGTATTTTAGAAAGGGTCTTTCTTTTTGCTTTTCTTTTATGTATTGAATTTTCAGTCTCTAATCCCCAAAAGGAATCTCACCTAAATACCCACTTTGATTAAATTTCATATACAAATAGATTTTGACCCCTTAACTATTTGAAAATTGATAACATTATGTCACAGCAACAAATAAACAAACAAACAAAAAACAAGAAAACACCAAGTAATTCCAGAAGAGGACCTTTCTTTCTTTTTAACCAGTGACCTGAGTCAATTGGCTACAAGCCCCATAATCAGTATTAATTCATTGATATTTAACAGTTTTAACTTTTCATACTGGTAGAGAAAATGCACGATATGTAAGGAAAAGGAGTAACAATTTCTTTTTTTCAGTGAGCTGGAAATTCTGGGAGTGTGTGAGACTGATAAGTGAGGTGAAGGCATGACCTTCGGGTCACTTCATCATTAGATTACAATTAGTGCATTTCTCTTGGTCTTACTTCATCATTAGATTACAATTAGTGCATTTCTCTTGGTCTTTAGCTAGGGCTAAAAACCACAAGTTACAATAGATGTCTATTCCGAGGAGGGAGTTTCTGATGAGTCTAAAGTGCAATCCAGTCTGCAGTGTGCTGGTTTAGAATGTGCCTTGGTAATGCCATGTTTTCCGCTGTGGCAGCAGAATGTCTTTATCTCTGCTGCTCGCCGGATTTGCATTAGAACGATACTTCTACAATTCATCAGACCAGTAATAACACAGTGGCATTTAACCTGATATTCAGACGACACAATGTATGCCCATCGCCCTGCTCTATTTGCAGTTACACACCAATAAAGGGCCTTTTCATTCAGTCCTCTGCCTGTTCCGCTGAAAAAACACTGTTGATGTTTCTTTCTTAGTCACACATCTCTTAACTACACATTCCTTAGCCTATAATAATTAATGTTTCTGGCCAAAACACTGGTTCAAAGGTTTTTTGAAATTCAGACTCACAGACTTGTCCAGTTGGATTAGGAAATGAGGCCTAATACATACCGAAGAAGGACCAAACAGCCTCCCTCTTCATTGTAACTGAATTCCTAGCACAGGGCCTGGCACATAGAGTCTCCCCAATGTTTACTGAATGCATGACTGGATAAATAAATGAAAGCCCCAGCCTGGCGTGATCTCCCAATGCACAACAGAATGGGAACAGCTCAGCACTGAAACCACAAAAGCACACAATTTACTTTCATAGATTCTGTTTTGTCTTAAAAAAACCACTTTGCTGAAATTTGAACTTCCACCTAAAACTGGGAGCATTGCAACTGTGAATGCTGTTTGGCCACATTTCTCCTGGTCTGAGCTTATTGACTTTTACTAGTTGTACTTTTATTGGAATAGACCTTGTTAAGGGAAGGATTTTCTTTGTAGCTTTAAGCCCACATTTGAGGGTTCATCCACCCTTTTGGGGGTTGAAGGCAGGGCAGACAATCAACAGGTTCTCATCCTGGATGTTCTGAAACATAGCCAAGCTGTCTTCACTAATTATGGAAGTTTGAAAAGGTTAAGGAACTCAGCTGTGTACTTTTTCCATTCAAGCATTGTTGGAATGGAAGGAAAAATAACTGAAATACTTATGACATATTCCCCCATCATTTCCTTTCCCAATTTAGTCAGCTACTCTTTCTCCAGTCATTGCCTCAAGAAGAAATATAGCAAGGGAAAGCAGAGAAAACAAGACCTTTTTTCGGTGCTTGAATTTTAAAGGGGTACAGAAAATTATGTGAGGGAGGATAGCCAGGGAAGATCAAAGGCTTCCCAGGCTGCAAGAGAAGGCAGTTTTCAGGGGAAATAACAGATATGTGGGAAATTATTTTGGAGGATCTCAAAGAAAAGAAGCCCCTCACCAGCTCCTGGGGTCAGCCTGGACTTGGGAGCAGCGGAGGGGCATGATACTGTGCAAAACCCCAGCTAGGTTTGTGAGGTTCCAAAAAAGAAATCAGAGCCTTATCTCTCAGGTGGAGCCTCAGAAACTAGAAAAACCCCAGAGAAGAAACAACTTTGGAGAGTCTAATAAATGACCTACTGCGGTGGGAGCAGCATTATGAGTTCCAAGGGCCCAAGACTGACCTGCAATTAGATTAGACTGAGGCAACTTGAAGAAGGGGAAAGAGAGAACAGGAAGGTAAGTGGACCATATGGAATGATGGATGTCTCAGCAGATGGTAGGTGTGGGAAAAAAGACATTGAGGGTTAGATAGGCTTGCCATATCTCCCCGACTCTATCACTTGGATCTCTGGACACCTCTACAGTATAGATACAATTACAGGTAGAAGTTAGGAAGGATCTTAGAGTTGACTGAGCTTTGTTCTACACCCTAATAGAAAATGGGTTTTAAAAAAGAGATCTTCAGTTGCAGACAAACATAGCTGTTTCTTGTACACTTGCATTTGTAGACTAAGATTTAGACCCACTACATTTAGGACAATAGGAACGGTTAACATTTATTGAACACTCGTTGTGTAGTGTACCAGACATCATTTTAAGTGCTTTATGTGTATTAATTCATTTAGAAAAGAGCATCTTTGTTTATGAACTTTGATTTGACTTTTCCAGTACCCTTATATAAGAACATTAGAAGTACTATAGTATATTTTTGACTAGAATAATTTCTGTTTTATTATTCAGAGCCTACTCATTAAAAACAAACCCTTTTACTATGGATAAATGCTACCATACAGAAAAGTAGAGAGGATAGTATAAAGGATCCCCAAGTATCAAACCCTCAACCTTAATAATTATTAACCATGGACAACCAATCATGTTTCATATTTTGAACCACATCTTAGACATTGTATCATTTTATTTATGTAGTCAGTGTGTATCTCTGAAAACTAAGGCTGCATTTCATCAAATATCCTTGATTGTCTCATGGACTTTTTTGAACATTTGTTTACTTAAACCAAGATCCAGACAAGATTCACACATTGCATTTGGTCCATATGTCTGTTACATCTCTTATTGTGTAGGTTTTCCTTTCTTCTGTTTATTTCTTTCTTGTATTTTATTTGTTGGAAAATCCATATCCCATCTGTCCTGTAGATTTTTCCACGTTCTGGGTTTTCCAGATCTCCATCTGATCATTTAGCATGTTACCCTGACAACTGTTGGTTGCTGTAGTTATTGCTAATCTTTAGTCTCATTTTTTTGTCTGCCGACTCCATTGTTCCATCCATACACACCCACCACATATTAGAGGCCTGACTGAAAAACACAACCACTCCGTAACACAGTTTGATGGTAGGGCAAAGTCATCTTTATTTTCAGTGATTCTAAAGCTTTCACCTGTGAAATTTAAATCTCACTTGTTCTATTGAACAGGGATTGCTCCCTTTCATCACTACACTGCCATCTAAGCAGACACCCAGTTACAGAAGACTCACCACTCAGCTCAAAAATCTGTATTTAAACAAAGGTAGACACTACCACACGTAAAGCATTCATTTGTCTTGGCTTTTGTATACTGCTCCTGTGTTTCTAATTTCTTTGTGTTTACCAGACAATGCCTAGTGCCCTGGGATCTTCGCTATGCTAATCTGCTCCCCAGCCACTGTGGAATTGAGGTCATGCCTCAGGGAACAGGCTTTTATCTGATTGGGCATCTTGAATGGCTGATTTATTTCCATTCAGGCCACTGTGGAGGAGATGACAGTGGACTCTCCCCTGGGAGAAGGTGGGCCCGAGACTAGGCAGCATTGGATACACTCACAGCTGAGAACTCCTGAAAACAAAGAGTGAAGGGGGAGGGGTGTGTGTCCTGCCTGTTCAGAGCAGGTAGTTGCAGTTTAACAATCAGATAAGCCACCCGCAGCTCACGTATTGTGTGTGAATGCTGACTGTTATAATTATTGTTTTGGATATGGCCTTTGGGGTGATAGTAGCATTGACTTATATCCACTCAGTTGGCCTCAACATTGTGTCATCTCTAATGCTCTTTAATGCCTCTCCAAACTCTGCTGTATGAGAAATGTATATGCTAGTCAGCCAAATGCACCCTTAAACTGGCTTTGTTATAAATAATTCCCAGTTGCATCTAGCTTCAAATCTATTTTATATTTTGGGAGAGTACAGTTATTTTTATTGCTTCTGAGTTCCAATTATGACAAATGAATTTGCAAGCAGAAAAAAGCTTGAAGAAATGAAAACCTAGAACCATACTACTAATGGAGAAAGCACATTTTGTGTTGGAATGTCAGTTTCTGTAGGAAAAATTTGGTGTCCTCAGAAGTACAAACTGGTGAACATTGCTAGATCTACCAGCCAGAAAGGTACTTCAAAGAGGTTGTCAGCCTAAAGCCCTTGTGGAAAATGAGATTTGCTCCACAGTTAAAAGTACCCATGCCTTTAAAAGGAATGAAAAGTAGCTTCTTGGAAGAAAGGGCGTACTAATACTTAATTTTATAACCTTGGCAATTTACAAAATGCTCCATCATTTTAACTTAAGACATCTTTGTGGAGTGTGACATTATGCACATTTTTAAGAGCAATAAATGAAATAAAGGGAGACTAAGTGACTTGCCAAAAATCACATAGTCAATAAATAATAGGTTTGAAAGGTCTTTGGATGCCATCTGCCGGCCCCCCACTAGCTCACATCACAGAGGCTACACATTGCAGAGTATCGGCTTCCCCACGCCCTTCCCTTTGCTGCCAGCTGAGCCCTGAGCTGCCTTTGCTTGTTCCCGTAAGCACAGTAGGAAATGGCTCCGCTTCCTCCTTACCTTCCTTCAGTGCATTGCTGGATATCTATGTGCTTGGAGGGTATTCTTAGAGATGAGCTTCATTTTCTTAATTGTTAAGATTTCTGCTACGACTTAAATGTTCTGTCTTTTGACTACTACAAAAGTTGATTTAACAAAGGTGTTCAATGTAAAAATGTACACGACTTGATTTTGACGCTGTCACACAACAGGCGATGTGGAGAGGGGATGCGTGGAAGCAGCTGGCTTCCCTGGTGAGCACAGCCTGCCTTCACTCATTCCAAGGCTTCCAATGCGACGATACTGTTTTCTTGTATTACCATCATTACAACATTGTTCTGTTGCCCACTAGCTGCCATCTCCTCGCTTCGATATTCCTTGGATATGTCTGCCACCATGTAACTTGGTGTCCATAATTTTTTTCAACTCAAGAGGGTGAGCAGGTGAGCTTTGCTCATGGTGCCTTTCAGCAAGCTCATGATACCAAACAGCATTTGTGGTCTCCCTCACACTCCTGTGGGGGACCCCCAATGTTCTGTATTTTTTAAAATTAAAGCTTCAAAGCATAATGAAAACAATAGCTACCATTTCTTGAGCACCATTTGGCATTAAGTCCTATACTGAAATCTTTTTTGTGTGTGTATTGTGGTTACCTCAACACAGCCTGCAACCCTAACTTAACCGTATGGTAAGTGTCCTGAGCCACCGAGCTGCGAAGCAGCTCTCCCCAAGTCTATGAACTCCCATCACCTCTCACCGGGATTATTACAGCGGCCTCCTAATTGGTCTTCTTGCTTTCACTTTGGCATCACCACTTCCATTTTGCACATTACATTCAGAGTAATCTTGACAAAACTGACAGCAGAAGAGGTCCCTGCCCTGATGGCCCCCCACCCCACTTAGCGAACCGGAGCTCAAACTCCCCACCCTCCCTCCTTTACACTCTCTGGGAGTCAGAATAATGCCCCCTCCCCACACGAGATATCTCGTGTTCTGATCCTGCACACCTGTAAAACTGTTACCTTATGTCGCAAAAGGGACTTTACATATTTAATTAAATTAAAGAACTCAAGGCGGGGAGTGGCTTTTGGGGTGATTATCCTGGATTATCTGAGTGGGTCCAATGTAATTACAAGGGTCCTATAAGGAAAAGAAGGAGGCAGTGGGGAGGGGGACAGGGAGTGGTCAGAGAAAGATCTGAAGGTGTTAGCCAGCTGGCTTTGGAGATGGAGGAAGGGGCCGTAAGCCAAGGAATGCAGACAGCCACAAAAAGCAAGAAAAGGCAAGGAAACTAATTCTCACTGAAGCCTACATGGGGCATACAGCCCTTCTGACACCTTAATTTCAGGCAAGTAAAACCCACATTGGATTTCTGATGTATACAACTGTAAGATAATAAATGTGTGTGTTTAAGTCACTAAGTTTCTGGTAATTTGTTACAGCAGCAATGGGAAACTAATACACACGCGTATTCTCTTACTAGTGTTCTGAGCTTCCAACACAACAAACTTGTTCTGGCTTCATGGCCTTTGTACTTGTCCCCTCTGCCTAGAGTGGTCTACCCTGAAATTGTAGAATGACCACCCCACCTGAGGCATCCCACCTGCCCATTGCTCTCTGTCACATACTTTATTTTGTTTTCTTTGCGTTAGTAAGACTATGTTAAGTTACCTTATTGATTAATTTGTTTGTTTTCTTTTTGTCTCATCTGACAATAAGTGTAAGCTCCATGAGAGAAGGGCCTTACCTGCCTTTTTTGTTGCTATATCCATGACGTCTAGGATATTGTCACATGGCATCCCTCTGTCTCACTGTAGACAGACAGTAAGTGACTTGGGGGGAAGTTTAGGAATGGGAGTGGCAAACATATACCCAAGCTCAGGTCAGTTTACTCCTAAACATTTATGAAATGGGCCTCTTGCTCAGCCATCCTCCTGTGCTCTGTAGATGGTTTCCTCTGGACCCGTGCCAGATCTGGAAATCGGGGAGAAATGGAATATACTCAGAGAGGTAATTTCACCATGCCTTTCTCCTCGTTGTTGGCCTGTTGTTAGTCACCGTGGAAGACCTCCAGGAACAGAGGAGAATGGGCCCATCTTAGAGGTCGTTGTTGGCAATGACACTCTGAGACCTTTACGATATCTAGGGTCTCTTTATTGGATATACAGTAAACTCGGTATTTATACTCCATATTTGTAATTAGAAAACTTGAATATCCATTTAGCTTCATTCTAAGAAGCCAGATCAAAAAAGAAAACTCAAGCGATTTCTTACAAATGCATATCTGCCCTTCATTCCCGCCTCATATGACTATTGGCTGTAACATTAATACCACACATTTACATAGGGTAACATGGATCTCCTAGAACATGTGTTCTGGGATTTGTGTGGAAAACATGAAAGTTGTCGCTTAATAGACATCATTAAAATCATTCTAGAGTATCTCGAAGAGCTGGAAAATGTCAACAAGGGGCAGTATTGGATAGCTCTGAGGGCCTGGGCAGGGGTCTTCCAAGACATATCCAGTCTCAGTGAGAGTCTAGAGAGGTGGAGGAGAGGGGTGAACGGCACCAGGCGTGCCAGGCACACAGCGCTCCAATGCGTTAGCTTCCCCAGGAGAAGGAGTATTGCCTCTTTTCTCAGTCCCTCTATTCAAAATCTCATGAGTGAATCTCATTGGGTTATGTGTCCATTCCTGAATCAGTTTCTGTGACCAGAGGGATGCAGTACTCTGCTTGGTCAAGACTGGATCTCATGACCATCTCCAAGTTTAGGGTCAGGATCAACTCCATTTAACAGCTTCAAGGATAGCTAGGGAGACATGGTTTGCTAAGGAAACTGGGATATTTTTACCAGAAGGAGAAATAGATGCTGGGCAGGCAAAAGCAAGGTATGTCTTCTACCTTCTCTAATTGCTAAAGGAGGAATTTCAAGCACCAAGAATCTTGGATAAGGGAGATATTTCTGAGGTGCTTTTTTTGGGTCCTCAGATATACCATGTTACCACCAGCCTACTTGAAAAGCATTAAAGAGCCATCTGGCCTGGGTTTGAATATTCTGTCCATATGCTTAAAGTTCTAGCTTGAATCCCTTGGCTTGTAAAATCAGGTAGCAGCATTTACATGTGCTGAATTCTGAAAATGTTGAGATTATAAATAGTTCATCATATTTTG
Source organism: Artibeus jamaicensis (assembly GCF_021234435.1). Taxonomy (NCBI): domain Eukaryota; kingdom Metazoa; phylum Chordata; class Mammalia; order Chiroptera; family Phyllostomidae; genus Artibeus; species Artibeus jamaicensis. The sequence goes on along the minus strand of NW_026522025.1, from coordinate 30,193,240 downwards.
TAAGTGCAAACAGCAGCTCTAAGAATTGTAGCATCTCAAACACTCCAGCAGGATGTATGCGTTTCTCTGTTTCAGTGTGTGTGTTAGTTTTGTTAGGTTTTGTATAGTCGAAAATAGGATATTTTATTATCAACAATTATTCTTACACTAGACAAATGATGTAATAAAACTCTGTACAGATAAAAACTTTGAAATGCTTATTTCTGTTTCTCGGGTCTGTGTTTGTTGGAATATTTTAGAATATCTGTGTTTTTTATTTTCTATACTAGATTGGCAGAAAGTATGTTAAATTTAAAGTAGGCTAAAGCTCTATTTCTTATGAAAATAAAAAATAAAGGGTATTAATTGTGTTGCTCTGATTTGAATGTCTTGTGTTGTTGATTTGCAACATTTAAATTATATTTCTTTTATCTTTTCTGAAGTTGCACTTTATAGCCCTTCACTTAATATTTTTAAAATATTTCACCTATTTATATTTAGAGAGGAAGGGAAGGAGAGAAGGAGAGAAACATCAATGTATGGTTGCCTCTTGTGAGTCCCCCTCTGGGAACTGGCCCGAAACCCAGACATGTGCCCTGACTGGGAATTGAACCATGATCATGTGGCTCAATCCACTGAGCTACACCAGACAGGGCTTGTTTAATATTATTTTAAAAATATTAAAAAAATATTTTATGTATTATTTTATTCATATTGTTTATATTTTATAGATGATTGCACTAGGCATCAAAATTTATTTCACTGACTCCACTTCTGCTATGGAATAAATTCTAATCTAAGTATGTTAGAGTCATGTCTTCCAAGATTTGTCTGGTGCCTACTTTTCCAGGTGCCTGTTCCACCGTAGGAACTTACTAGGGGTCTCTGCTATTTTAATTTATTCTGCATCCCTTTTTCTTCAGTAACAGCATTGGCGTCCTAACTGCTCCTCCTTTATTCCCTGTGTTGCTGCTGGGACTGCTAATTGCAGCAGCGTTGCCTTTGGCAGAGGATTTTAGTAGGTGATCCAAGCACTGGGAGTTGATCACTGGAAATAAGGAGGTTGAGGAATGAAGAAGCCATGAGACTGGGTGGACCTTTCATGTAGGTATGGGAATCAACAAGTATAATGGCAGGACACTGGAGGAGAGAAAGATAGTAAACCTGATGCTGAAATCTCGGAGAATGTGTGGGAGTGACCAGGAGGACGGAGAGAGCCAGGGTGAGGAGGGCTGGAGGGAGCGCCAGGCTGATGGCGCGAGCTGCAAAGCTGCTGTTGGGGAGAGCAAGAAAGGGAGCATGGTCTGGAGGTGGCGCGAGGAGGGGGAATAACACCGGTACCACCTTCCAGCCCGTGGAGCATGGTACTTGAGAGAAAACTGGTCGCTGCTGATGAGGGCTGCAGGTGCTCGGGGGTCCTGGGGGAAAGCCAAGTCTCCCTTCGAACTGGCAGGGGAAGGGACTGTTGAGAGACGAGTGTGGATGGAGGGGAATTTTGTGATGACAGAGCAGTACAGGAGTAAGGATTTGAGCAATGAAACGGACCTGGGAAGCTCGGACATCTGGAGGTCCCTGAAATAAACGTCTAAGACAGGATGGGGTACCCTGGTGGCAGCTTAAAGAGACAAGACAATTCTAATTATTCTTGGAACCTGGCTCAGGCAGTTCTTCGGTGAGGTGAGAACAGGCACTAAATTGATCAGAATCCAATTGATCCAATAATGCTGTCCATTCTTCTTCTTTAGTAGCTCGAGTGGGCCCCCTTTTCAATCCCCCCTGGTTCTGTCTGTGTTGACTTAGGTTACTCATTAGTTCTTTTCTGGATTATTATGATTGCTTGCTAACGAGTCTCCCTCCTTGGCCTCGCCTCTCCATCCTCCACATTTCTGCCATAGCAGAATCATTCATTTAATCGCGCACCTCCCCTGCTCTAAGTCCACCGACGGCTGCCCCAGTGTTGCAAGATAAGATCCAAACTCCTATCACGGGAAGGCCCCTGAGGACTGACCCTTGTTCTGCCCTGTAGTCCCATGGGCCCCAACTGCCCCCTAGACTCAGGCTGTTCCCTTTGTCCACAGTGCTTGGTCCCGCTTTTTCACTTGATTATGTTGTATTCATTCTTTGAAGTTAGGATTCAAATGTTTAATAGAATGTACAAGAAACGGGCAGAGCTGGTTGTCCCACAGAAGGGAAACTGGGGGGAGGGGCCTGGGGGAGCAGTGGGAGGCGGGGGTCAGAAAGAAGCTTCCACCGCAGGCCCTTGTGCTCATTTTGAGTTTTATATTTATTATATGAACATATTGCCTCATCTTTAAAAGTCATGGAAACTTTTAAAAAAATCCATGAAAGCATCAAATGGACAAAAATAAACACTTCAGTGTTTCCTTTTTTGTGAAGTTTCCCCTGACTCGACACTTCCCTCCACTGAGCCCCCACCATGCCCACCACATTTCTCTATATAACATGTATCGCTCTGTATTGCAATGGTCAGTAAACAAGTCAACAGTCTTACTGACTTCATGGCCTGGAGGTTCCTTGAGGAAAGGGACTTGGTCTCATTCACCTTTGAATCTCCAGCACCCTGCACAGCACTGGTACATAGCAGGCGCTCAGTAAAGGGGTGTTGGATTAATGAGTGAACAGAACTTCTGCCCAGAAGGGACACAAAGACATGGAAGTAATCCCACTTATTTTACAGATGGAGAAAATTAAGCCCCAAGAAGTTGTTCATTAAGAATTAGTAGCAGAACAAAGACTTTCAATCTAAGGTAATGGGCTTAATATGGATTATACCTATTTATTTTGACTTAAATCCCCAGATTTTTCTAGAAATTTATGATTTCCTACCAGTTTCACCCCACAAAGGACACTTTTATGCATATCAGATCATGGGTCCTAAATTTGGGTTTGGAAAGTATATATCCTGAGTAGCTCATAGATCAGGTTTATACCGACAGAAATCACAGGAACATCTTGTGGCATGTTTACCTGAAAAGCTGTGTTTTGTGGTATTGTTTTCCTGAAACACACACACACAGTATGGTAGGTGTAGCTGTATAACAGTGTCTTTGGGGGTAAGAGGGTGGCATCGGGAAATATGGGATATTCAGTTCTCATTTGTTAATATTCGGTGAATATCCAGGGCACGTGGAGCAGGACCAAGGGCGTTTTGTTTTGCATGTCAGCCTTTTTCTCCCATGGGAGGTGGCGGTGCGGATGAGCACCTATACCGTGTTTTAAGTGCCCAGAGAAGATCAGTGGTCAAGGTCAACGGTCTTCAAACTTTTGATCACTTGCCTCCCTGAAAAAATCTGGAAATATTTACTCTTCTCCCACATTTTTATGTTGCCACCTATCATTTTTCATCATAAGTTTGTAAAGGGTGCAATTTCCAAGGTATTGCAATTCATTTTTAAAAGAAAGCTGTTAGCTCACTTTTTTAGTTTTCCCCAAAGAATCTACATCCCACATAATTTGTTACCCTCCGTTACTCATTTTAAATATAGATGACCTAGCTCTTTAACAGAAAATTACACTGTTCTTTCTTCTTCTTGAACTCATATTTTCATTCTATTTCCCCTCAGAATGTTATCTGATTGTGTATTTTCATGCTTGAAAAGTGTTTATTGATCATTTAATCATTCTTTACAACAGACATTATAACTACAAGTTTACATAATTTTCCTTTCCTGTGACTATGAGGATCTAAGTGTTAAAAATGTCTCTGGTTGAAGTTGCCCCTACAATTGTTAGTGATACACAATTGATCAAACAATAGCTGTATTGCAAATTGGTAACTGTGTATTTTTAAAAATAAAATAAGATTTTATTGAAAACACATCTGTTAATGAAATGGAACTTCCTCTTTCCCAGTGGATTTGTGGAAGAATATTATTTATAGCTAGAATGAGACCGAGTTCTGCCTCAATTCTATTCATGCATCTGTTCTCAGAGATAGAAATGCTAAGGCACTTTGTCCACAGAAATAAGTAGATGGGAATGGCTGGAATTTGTTGTGGCAGTGTTATTCCATTCCTCAAACTCCTTCCAATTATATGCCAAAATCATGTGGTAATCTAGCATTTAAATTACTTTCATTGGTCTATCAGGTGACAGTTCTGTTTCCAGCCATCATAGTCCTTCCCTTTGTCAACACTAAGGCAGGCTTCCAGTTTTCTGTGTATTGTGCACCTGGGGTCAAAGCGCCAGAGCGAGGTGTGGGATCTGCAAGAAGAATGACTTTCTTTTGTTAAGTGGAAAAATGGCTATAGTGAAATGGGGTGGAAAAGAGACCGCAGGCATGTTCTCAGGCAGATACAGTTTAGGAAAGTACAGAAATGAAATGGAGGATGTGAAACTGATTCTGTTAAAACTGTCCACACTCTGGACCACTCAGAGAGCCTTCACCTGCACAGGTAGAAGGTGGCTGTCTGGTTGGAAGATTTCTCTAAATTAACCGGCAGGCATTTGAACAAACACGGTTAGAGAGCAACAGAGATTAAGGCAACCCTGAAGAGACTGGTGAGAACCTGGTGGTTAAGTGAAGAGCTCTGAAGTTTACTAGATGCATAAACTTGGGCACATTTTTAACCTCTGCCTCTTAACGCTTCTTCAGGAAGCAAAGCCAGTAATGACACTTACCTCAGATGGTGGTTGTTCCATCTAATTGAATTAATATGCAAAGCGGTTACAACACTGCTCAACAAGAAGTAGTCACTCAATACATCTGTAACATTAATACTAGGGAATGATTATATATGACACAAAAATGAAGATGACTCCTCAGTAAGTTAAAGTTCCATACATACTTTGCTATTAGTGAAGCTAGCTGGTTTAATTTGTAAATTAAATTAAAAAGTGCAAGTATTCACAGCAGGTAGGGGCAGAGCCAAGATTCTTGCCCAGAGCTTGTACTCTTAATGATCTTGCTATGCTGACTCTTGAAAAACAAATGCAATAAAAATAAATGAAAATATAAGGTATATGAGTTTCTAGATCAATGGGTAGCCTATGCTAGGGAAAGTTTACAATCAGTTTATTTCAGAGAGGCAAAAATAGTGTTTGATGTGTTCTTTCCTCATCTTACATGACCACAGAAAGTTCCATTAGCTCCATTTAGGACAATTCCCATCCCCCTGCCACTTATTACTAAATATATCATCCAACTTTTGGTGCTTAGAGGTTCAGTTGCCTTGCTACTGTTACAGGGGCTTCAAGCAGATCATGTTCAACAGTTTTATCTTTGTTACATGAAAATTAAAGTTTTTTCGATACTATTTTATTTCCCCAGTGTTTCTACTTGTCCCCAACCCACCCCATTCTAAATTTGGGTTTTATGTTTGATAGCATATACCATAACTTGAAAAACACAACAAAAGAGCTTGAAAACCCTCATTTGAATAACATCAACTTCAGGAACAGCTGCTAAGATAAAATAAACCCAAGAGAGCTCAGCAACCAGAACCCAATTGCTTTCCTTTTTAAAGGAACAGGCAGATTCACATGTGATTGTAAGTCTTAAATGGTAACTTTAAATCAATATTATATTTTAATTGATATCAAATATGAATTTTTATATGGGTGTTTTACCTAGTATATAGGGGATTCTATTTCACTGTTTTTCAATTTAAACAATTATTTTGTGACATCACTGATAAAAGTGCACAAAGCAGAAAATAAAATCCATCAGGAATCAAGCCTCCAGATTCCTCCTTCACTGAGAATGCAGAAAAATAAAATTTGCTTATTATAATATAAATAATGAAATCAAATGGAAATTTTTAACTAAGATAAAATAGAATTGCCAGAATAAAACAATTTGAGCAGTTTTGTTGATCGCAACACCTCAACCTTTTGTAGTGTGGCTCATATTACAGAAAACTCAATAAAATAGTTATAAAAAAGTCTGAGTTTTAAATAATGAAACATAAAACTTTTTAAAAGAAATCTAATGCTAAAATGTAATCTTATAGAAGTGATAAATGATAAAGAGATTATTTGTTCTATGAAGGTGTCATTCATCAGGCAAAAAGACTACTGTAACTTTTTAAAATCTAGTCATTAGTACATTTAGAACATGATTTGATTTCCAAATATATTATTTACACCTGACTTTTACTAGAAAAGAGCTTTAACATGAAGAAAGTACTAGCAAGAAAAATAGTACTATGGCCTGAACATCTCAGCACAGCAAGTTATTTTGTCAAAAGATGTATATATGAATATGCTTTAATTTTTCTGGCCCAGTTAAATTTATATATATGTACTTTTACAAAAATTTTAATATCCTAAATATAAATTTATAATTCAAAGCATAGGAACAGTTCCACATTTTTCCTGCTTCTAATTTAATTATTTTAGTCAATCAATCCTTTGCAAATAGCTCCTATACTTAATTTTCACTGACTTTTTCTGCTCACTTGGCTGTTTCCACTTGGGACACTTGAGTGTATTTGTACCAACAAAATACAATACTATACTGTCAGGTCACTTTATGTGAGTTCTCCTTTGGTGTACTCTCAGATAAGATGCTTTTAACTGCAAGTAACAAAAACCCTCACTAGTAGTGACTTAGGCCACAAAGCGTTTATCAAGGACTAAACAGAATGCCAATAGGAAGGAAGCCCCAGCTTGTTTTGGGAGCCAGTGATGGCAGCATGACCCAGTGGCTGAGCCAGGGTTCAGCCCAGGCCGTCTGCCCCGAGTGCCTGTGGCAGGTCACTTCTTCTCGGCAGTGTTTACACTGTCATGCTTCCGTCTTCCTGGGAGACGTGGAGTTTCTCTGGTGAGCAGGGACCTTGGAACCCTCACTGGTAATCACTGGCACATGATAATTATGCAATAGATAGTAATTAAACCATTGAGGAAATTTGGAAGTAAGAGCAAGGGAAACTAAGACTATGTAAAATAAAAGAGTGCTTTGGTGCAGAATTAAATTAGTTAGAACTATTCAAGTTGGTGCTGGATCTTTGTGCTCTGTGTTTTTAAAATAGATTTCAGTATAATAAAAAATACCCAATTTTTGGTCATTTATACTCCCCCCACTTCCTTGGAGGGTCTTTGCAAATTTAGGATGTAGACTGAGCTAAATTGCACTGTGTAAGGAAGGTTTCAGGGCCACCTTTGTCAGCAAGGTTCGGATGCATGTACGTGTGTGCTGGGAGGGAGGAGGGGTCAGTGAAAACGAGGCAGCTGGAGGAGAGACCCAGGAGGAGACATGTATGATTGGTGAGGTTTTAAAAAGTGGAATGTTATGTACTGTGTGATGGGAATCCATAAGACTTTCGTAAATTTAAAAAAATGGTACTATGATTAGATACAGAAGAAGATGAATTCATGTCAAGAACTTTAGTTAACATGGTCGAATTGTTGTATCAAAATGTTCAGAATGATTACTTATCGCATGTGTGTGCCGTGCATGTGTGTTTGCCACATTTATTAAAGGAGGTGTGTTTACCCATGTAGATATAGGAATTGAGAACTCTTTTGGTTGATAGCTGACCACTTTTCTATGATAGCACCTTATAAACTATTTGAGTGATTTATGCACAACCACATTTTACATGGTATATTTTAAAATTAATAAATTAATTTGAAGGCAAATGGAGAGTTGGAAACCAATGTGTTAGAGGTTAGTAAAAATCTATCAGGTATCCTTGCTCAGAAAGAATCCTTTCAAAAGGAATAGTGGAGCGGAGCACTCAGCAGGTCAGACAAAAATCTTAAGTACTAAGAATGGGACACCCAGGAGGTGGTCATGCATGTGTCTTCTGCTGCTCGTGTCTGAGTCTGGCAGGGTGAGTTAGGGCAGGGCCGGGCAGGGCAGCGTGGGTAATGAGCAAGGATAGTTTTCTATTCTGGGAATTTTTACCCCAGAGAGGTGGGAGGGACAGGGAACCACAGTGGTCTGTTTTTTCTGTACACTCAGCCAGCATTTTTTAAATGGCTCAGGACTGTCATTTCAAGCTGGACTGCTACTGGCCCAAAGCCCAGGGATTGGCCGGAAATGGATCATCTTTGGAAATGCAGCATGATGCAGAGATTCACTCAGATAAGCAGAGGAGCTGTGCCCAGCTCACTGTAAGGCTACCTTTAGAGTCAGGAAGCAGAGCTGGTGGCCTGGAGTTGACTGGCTGGCAGAGTGAAGACTGCCTCAAGGCCTTACTCCACCTCCTTCCCCGCCAGGGGTAGCCCTGGCCACTTCAGCCCACAGGTGGGGCTCTGAGGTCTTGCAGCCCTTGGAAGCTGTTCTATACTATCTGGCAGTTAATTACTCTTAGCCTTAAATTTACCTGGAGTAAAATGAGATCATGGATATGAAGTTCCTAGCACAGTATCCAGCAAGATTTCGTTTATACACCCTGCCACTGCCAGAAAGAAAGTCCTGGCTAGAACACAGAATTAATGAATGTGGGTTGTTAAGGAAAGGTGACTCAGCCCATCTTCTCATCTGTTATAGCGTACAGGCCCTAAGAAATTCTTTGCTAGATCCAGAAATTATTGCTGCCATTGAAATAGCTCAGATGGTATGAATTACAGCTTGCTGTAATTATTACCCAGATTCGTATACATGTATTAGTAGAAGCTGTGCGGCCTGAATGTTTGCTGGGGTATTTAATACACTAGTTTCTGAGAAACATATATGAATAAATAAGGGTAGATTATTAACTCGATACATAATAAAGTCAGAGCCTATTTATTTCAGCAAAATTAAAATGTTTTAAAATTACAATACATATAAAAATTCACTTACAACAGAAGTTAATAAAGTGAAAAGTGGATGCTCTTTTCCTACTATCGACCTCCCACCCAATTTCCCCATTAACAGTGTGGTTAACAGCTCTAATTGCAGGCATGGAGGGGCTGGGGCTGTGAAGGCAAACAGGACCAGTGAAGTCCCCACATTCGTGGGCTTATGTTTTAGTGGAATAATACAGACCATAAGCAAGCAAACAAACAAACAAACAAATAAAACCAAGCCTGTGAAGTTTGCTTTATCTATGGAACTGGGATCCAAATGATGAAAAAGAACCATAGTCTTGAACCCTGTGGGAAGAGCCTTCCAGGCTGACTGAATGGCAGGTGCAGAGGGCCAGGGGGCCAAAACACAGGCTGCTATGGCTGGCACTTGGTGTGCCAGAGTGAGAGTTCCAAGCTGGGGACCAGATCATGTGTGCAAGACTGGGTAGAGAGTTCAGTTTCATCCTAAATACAATGAGCGGCCATTAAAGGTTCTTAGCTGTAGGGAGTGGGAGAGAGGAGTGGAGAGCATTTGATTTTCATTTTTGAAAGACTCATGTAACGGAGGCAAGAATGGAAGTCTGCAGACAGATTGGAAGAGATTCATTCCACATCCACACAAACATACAGAATATATGTATATATATTTTCCTGAAACTTGTTACCCATGTACATTTTTAGAACTCCTCTCTGAAATTATGTTCAGAGTCAGTTTACTGCATGTCTTAAAAAAATCAAACACATCTTATTTTTTTACCTTTCTCTATCCACCCAAATGTAACTTAGTTGGAAAACATAGGTTGGGCATGTTCAACACTCTTCCAAAATGTGTTCGACAGAATTGGCTCTAACTTTTGGATTGTTCCAAAAATTAGGTTTCTTCTCAAGAAAAGAATTCAATAATTCCGTGCCTACTGATGTGATCGCTTTTGAGCAGCATCATTGTAATGTGTATACATTAGCTTGCCAAGGCAGTTCTTTGAAATGAAAAAAACATTCGCTTGAAGTTATGTTCCTTTATTCACCAAATAATTATTGAGCACCAAGCACTAAGTACCAGACACTGTTTTTGGTGCTGGGGACACATCAATGAACAAGCAAACAAAACCTCTGCCTTTGTTGGGCTGACATTCTATAAAGGGAGGATGGACCAAACAAATGCACGATCAAATAAAATAAGTAGGTGTTATGTTACGGGTGAAGATTACATTAGAGGGATTTGGAAAGCTGGAGGGGCCCAACCTGACAACATTATTTAAATTGTAATAATTTAAATAATGTTGTCAGGTTGGGCCTCACAAAGAAGGTGACTTTGTGTAGACTAGAAAGGGGAGAGGTAAATACAGCTGTTAAGAGGGAGGACATTCAATTGGAGGGAATAGCTAGTGCAAATGTCCTGCAGCACTAATGTGCCTGGCAAGACTGAGGAACAGTGAGGCAGCCAATGGTTACTTGAGAAAGGGAGAGTGTTGTGGAACATGAGGTAAGGAGATGGAGGGCCAGCCATAAGAACCTTATAGTCATGGAAGAATTTTGGCTTTAACAATGAATGAGGGGGAAAGCAGAAGAATGACATGCTATAAATTACATTTTAAAAGAATTACTCTGACCACTGTGATACAGACTATACAGAAGTAGTGGTGGATGTTTTGATGTTTTAGAAAACAACAATACTTGATAGTTGCACTTCCTTAATTTTGCAAAAAGAGGGCAAAGTAGCCAAAGTAAAGCATTTAAAAAATATTCCAGATTGCACCTTTATCCTTTATCTTTCCTTGCCATAGTAAAGTACTATCAAGCCCAGTTCCTTTAGCCCCGTGTTTAATGTGTCCTTACACTAATTTTAGGCTGATGCCAAATTCCTTATTTTGTCCTATATGTCAGTCAAATGTCTTGGCTGCAAGAAACTGAATAGCTGACCCACACTGGCTTAAGCAACTGGTCATTTACTAGCTTACATGTGAGCAGTCTGGAGGTACACAGAGCCAGAGTTGGTTAACTCGGCCACTCAGTGACATTTGGGGTCTGGATTGCCTTTCCCCTCTCCCCTTTTCTTTCATTATTTTGGAATGTGCCACCACAGCTCTAAACATATTTTGCTCACTGGAGGATGACCAGGAAGGGACGTAGGAAAAAGACTTCCTATGGGCTCTTGTGGGAGGGGTCTCCATCCACAGAGCCCAACTCCCATCCACCAAGGTGAAAATAAGTCTACCAAGAGATGATCTGCTTAAGGAGAGGTGGCCAGTCTCTCAGAGGAGAAGGGCCAGGAGTTTGTTCCACAATGAGCTTTTATTGGGTTCAATTCGCACAGGAATACAGGTAAAGCTCATCAATCATTGTCAGCTAGTAAGGCTCAAACAACAGATAACATACCAAGAACTCTGAGGACTTATTCTGAGTCAGGGTCAATTAGATAAAGGGCCAAAAAACTTGGGGAAACAAACTTGTTTCATGCTTGGATCCTTATCAGAAAATTGGGGGCATTCTTAGCAAAGCAGTTTTCTCAGGATTTTATGCATTCTTTCTTAGGCCTGATTGCCCTGGGGAACCACCCATTCCTGTCCAGGGCTGCACCCCCTCCAGCATTGTTTCAGGCTTAAGTCAGGCAGGGGAAATAAGGCAGCCAAGAGATTAGGAGACTTCTTCCAGACAGAATGAGCACTCAGGGTATGTCAAAGCTGAGGGGTGAGGATCCATCACCCTCTTTTTCTATAGTCCCCCAAGTCCTTCCCTGAGGGCCACTTCGAGACTGTGCCTGTCTTAGGTCGTCCCTCCCTTGTGGAATCTTACCCATCATTGGCTAACCAGTCATCCACCTGGGGCCAAGCAGGGTGAAGTGAAAGGGGACAGAGGCCGGTGCCCCCTGCCAGGAAAATAAGCTTTGTCTCCTTAGTGTATTATGGCCCTAAGGTCTTTTACTCAGCCTTAGCCATGGCGGGGTGTGGGGGTGGTTACAGCTTCTGAAACCAGGCAGGGCAGTCCCCAACAGGCTCTCAGAGATAAAAGTCTGGCCTAAAGCTCCCTCCCCCACCATACACACTTCTCATAATGTACTGTCACCTCCTCAGTTCCTAAACCAGTCCTTGAAAAGGGTACGGCATACCAACACAGCTTTGGACTAATGGTATCCCAAAGACCATCTCAGAACATCTACAGAGTTACAACTATTTTTATCATACTACTAAAATGCTAACTTCTATTCCCATTCTCTTATGAGTGTACAGTTTTCCAAAGGCTGCCTGAGATAGTGCAACAGATTGAATGCAGCAAGTATGAAAGTCCAATTGCCTTCCATTAGGCCAGACATTCAAGGCATTTGAAAATTTTTAAAGTTATGTCACTGTTTTTGAAAATATAGCTGTTTTCCATTAAAATGTGCTATTTATGTTAAGATGTATTTTTATTATTTTATAAATAAATAATTTAAAATTTCCGTTTTAATTTCTGGTATGGTAAATATCTATAAATATAGCCCTTTGGGGGGTTCTCAATAATTTTTAAGAATGAAAATTGGGCCCTAAGAGCTAAAGATTGAAAACTGTTGATTTATTGTCACAGGTCTGAATCATCCTTGGAGCTCTGGGTAGGGCCGAATGTTTTGGAGTTTGCCTCAGCCTGACCCAGAGCTTCTTAAAATCCGATTCTGTGAATGGTTAGGTCACAAAAGGGTGTGCTAGATGCTGCTTATTTAAGTTATCAACCTTAACTCCTCTAGTTAATCAGAGAGTGAGCTCTCACTTTTACTGTGAAGAAGCAAAATGGTCAAAATGAAGCCTTAAGTGTTACTTCAAAAAAAAAAAACCTGTCACATTAAGTTGTTCCTTCTTAGTATGGGAAGTTTTGGGGACAGACAGTTGAAATTTCACACCCCCTTTTTGGAGCAGAGGTTACCCTTGCCCCAACATACACATTTTTTTTACCACTACTCTGGAGTAGGGAGTAAGGTAATTACTGGTAATAATTGGTTTCTTCTTCCCCAGCAGTCCTGCCTTAACAGCGTCCTTAACACTGATGGTGCCTAAAGGATTATAGAGCTGCCATTCAACTAAGCTTAACAGCATCCAGCCAGACCTCCTGAAGGTGGACAGGCCACCGGTCCCCAACCTTTTTGGCATCAGGGACCGGTTTCGTGGAAAACAATTTTTCCACAGACAGGGGTGTAGAGGGGTCGGGGAGACACAGGAGGTAATACGAGCTGGGTAATGAGAGACTCGCCTGCTTCCTTCCCCTGCGCTCGCTGCTCGACTCCTGCTCTGAGCCCCAGATCCTAACAGGCCACGGACCTTTCTTTATAGGTCTTCGGCCGGCCGAGAAGGTTGGGGATCCCTGACTTAGGCCAAAGGCAAGCAGGAGGATTTCTTTGGATTCTGGAGCAGTCACTATGGCGTGCTTATTGTCTTGACTTGATCTTTCATCCAGGGTTGAGCATATGTGCTTGTAAATTGGGAGGAGGGTACTCGCCCCTCCCTTATTCTTCATTGCTCACGTATATATTTTTTCTCATTATTTTGTATTTTAGTTTCAAAGTACTCTCAGAAGCCTTCTTAAAATAGCAAGCCTGTTTCCCCCCCTTGAATAAATAAATCCCCTCTCTTTTACACACACACACACACACACACACTCCATCAAAGTACATTTTTCTGTTTATAACTCAACTCATATGCCTGTGATTTCCCCATCGGATCTTTCCTTTCTATTGGCCTCTCTACTTCCCTAGAAAATTTTAAGCTGACACAGAACCGATAGGAGCCGGCTTGACCCCGGCTACGGGTGCAGCAGCGGGGATTCACTTTCTTCTCACATATTTTGCTGGGTGGGTGTGGGACATTTCTGTATAAACTTGTGGACCTTAAGAGCCATTTCTTAGTCTTCCCATTGTCTTCCGTCTAGGTAATTTTCTTCGCCGTAGTTTTCCATGTAACTTCCCCCCGGTTGAGTTGTTTGCAACCACGGTTCCCGACGCTTGAAACTCCCTTCCCCTGGGCCTGACCTAATTCTGGGTGCCGGCTGTTGTTTGGTTTATTTCTCCACTTTTAAAGCGCACGTGGCTCTACAGGGGAGCTTCACTTTTGCTCCCAGTCTGGGTGTTGGGGTTCACTGGAACCCAGAACACGTGTTTTAATGCAGTCACGACCCCTCCCCCGCCGGGCCCCTAGCCGGGTCAGCGTGAGGCGAGGCGGGGCGGGGAGCAGTGCCCGGCCGGGTGAACCACAGGGCGTAACAGGTGCTACAGCCACAGCTGCGCCAGCATCCCGCTCGGCTCTAGGGATAAGGTTTTCTTTCTTTCAACGGGTTTTTTGGAAGTAGGGAGGAGACCAGGCCCCCACCGGACCAATGCAAGCCGCGGTTGTTCATTGCCTAGCAACAGGCGGAGCCAATGGGAGGTAGCCCGGCCTGCGGCTCTGGCTCCGCGGGGGCGGGCTGGGAACCTAGAAGACCTGCCGCGAGCAAAAGGCAACTGCGAGGGGCGGAGCGGAGCCGTGCAGCGGATCCGCAAGGCGGGAGCCGGAGCCGGGGGCGGGGCCGCAGGCCCGGGGCGCTGCGTGCGAGCGCCTCAGCGGGCCCAAGGGGCTGCGCGATCTTGAGTACGACGCCGTGCCGTGTCTCCCGGCAGCTCCCGGGGACCGTGACGGTGAGAGCCTAGCCCCACGGCGCGGATAGTGACGTGCCCGACTGGGGAGGGGCGACTGCACCAGCGGGACCCGCGACCGTGGGTCCGGGGGTGGGGGTGGGCGCGGGGCTGAGGGTCGGCACCTGGCTGGGCGACCCGTTTCTCATCCAGAGGCTCGGCGCGGCCGTTCGGGCGGTTGAAGCTGGCGAGCGTTGACCTCCCCGGCCGCGCCCAAAGGTAGATGTGGGAGGTAGGTGCCAGCTTGGGGATCGTTCTCGCTGGCGGTCGCAGTGCTGTGCGTATGGTAGGGCTCTGGCCCAGGGAGCCTAAAACCCTCTTCTGGATGGAAAGAGCTTGGCGCCTGGCTTGTAATGACGAGCGATGCGGAGACTTGGGGGAGGAGGAGATGGCAAATTTGGGGCTGCGGTGTCTCAGCGGAGGCTGCAGGGCATACGGGTTTCGAAATTTTTTAGCGCAATCCCCGAGAGTTGGCCTTAGAATGAGTTACTAGGCGTCCCATGGTTGCTGCAGAAGAAGAGAACCTTGATGATAGTTATATGTGTAAGGGAAGAACTTACATCATCTAAGAGGCAGGCATGTGTGAGAATATTTCCATGTAGAATTTCGTAGTATAGTACAGTAAACTGAATTATGAGCTAGCGCCCTGCCCCCTTTTGAGCCTACGCTGGTCGCCCAGTTATGCAAGTCACTTGGGCCCAGGAAATGGAATCTGCTAAATAATTTGTTCTCAGCACGTGTGATACAGGAATCTTTAGATTATTACCCCACTTCGGGGCTGTAGTTAATGATTGCTAAATTATTATTACTTGCGACGCTGATCAAGTGCTTATTTAATCTGAGCGAATTGAAATTTCCCAATTCTGGACTCCATACTGGGGTGAGGATTAAAAGAAGCCCTCCTCCGAGGGTGGTTCAGAAGTGTCAGAGAGGGTGTTTCCTGAAATTTGAAAATGCTGGGCTTCCCTAACAATTCAGATTGGAGTCTAGGTCAAGATTTGGCTGTGAATTGTGGGTGCCTTAGAATTGTTCACTATAGAGGAGGGATTGGTTTACTGTTGAGGTAGGAAAAAAAATTCTGGCAGCTTTGACCCTGACCTGAAAAAGTAGATATGACTTAACACATTTAGAAGACTGAACAAAATATGAAAAGAATGTGAGATCTAGAGAGAGGGAAAAATGCCTTTAGAGTTTAAATTTAGGTCAGGCTAACCTGAAATTTAGAATAAGATAGGTTTATGAACTTGGATTTAGCCAGCAAAACTTAATCCATCCAATCCTAACTATTTTAACCTACAGGCCTGGGAAGATTAGGTTTTCATTCAAACTAAATAAGTGAAATTACTGATTTTGGTGGAAATACTTGATACTCTATTCTGCCTCCTGTTAGTGAAAGTTTCGAAAAATGCTTTTGAAGAGGATGAAGAAACTGGTAGTTAAAATGAAGGTTCTTTTAATGACTCACTGGGTCTTTTCAGCCAAGTCATTTTATACCCTTCCGCCTCTTCTCTTTCTCCATGTGTACAATGAAGATAATAAAGCCCTAGGGTTATGTAACATGAGTGAAACAAGTTTGAAGATAACTGCAAGGACTTGGTTATTCTAGGATGAAATGTGAAGATCTCATAACACATTGTGCCTTATGACAAAACTTGTTAAAGTATATTATGTTCCAAACACACTGAGGTGGTATATAAGAAAACTAAAATGTTAACTGTTAAGATGACTTGCCAAAGGCCTCAAGGCCGACATGAAATCAGATTATATCCTTGGCCTACCCAGAATCCTGTCGTAGCCGCTCTTTGACAAAGCTGGCCATGACACAGTTTTTATAAAAGGGGACATTTGAGTGTCTTCTATGTAATATGCACCTACAGTTAAGATGGAAAGGCACTGTTCCAGAATTGTGTGATTTTAATTCATTTCCCATGCTGAAAATGGAGCAGTCCCAAAGCATTTCAAGTGTTTTTATATATCACTTATCAGTGAATGTGTAAGCCTTGAATATATAAGCCTTATTAGTTCGCTAAGTTCACAGAGAGGTTTTAGTACTCTGTGGGTTTGTCTTGTGTCTCTCTGGTGATGGTGATCACAGTTAGTTGCTAATGAAGGTACAAGTTATCTTGCATCCACAAATTTATGGATTGAGATAGAATAGAAAAGTGTACCATTCATTATTGATACTGGAAAAATACCTAAAATTTTTACATTTGATAGTGGGTCAATATTACATAGTACCAGCAGATTTACTGAATTATATTTTAATCTTTTAATAAATATTTATTAAACACTTATTAAGCCCTCATCAACTTGCCAGACCTGTGCATAAAAATGATGAGTGTTGCTTTATGGAGTTTGTTTTAGGAAATTTACAATAAGGGAGAGAGCAGAAATAGAAAATAAAAAATGCAAATATGGGAAGGCTTCAGAAAAGAGAACTTTACCTGTGTCCTATTAGAGGGGAGGAGGTAGTGGTGTGGTTCCCCTGTTGAACACACAGTGGCCTGTTCTGTGCAGTGTAGCATTGGGGACACACAGGTGGTTTGCTAGTTAGAGCCGGGTGGGGTGGGTTAGTGATAAGCTTGGAAAATAGCCATATGACCTTTGACCAGTAAGTGATAGGGAATCTTTAAAAGGTTTTGTTCAGGGGAATTGTATGTCATTTTCACTCTAGAAGTATTTCCACCAAAATCAGTAACTGCCCTACACAGCAGTTAAAAACTAAAAATATCTTATTGAAGCCCCCAGAAGTTTTTAGAAAGTAAAAATGCTTGTTCATATAATCAACCTTTACTGAGTATCTTTTTCATTTGTTTTTTATTGAGGTATAATTGACATAACATTAATTTCAGGTGTAACACAATGATTCGGTATTTGTATATATTGTGAAACGATCACAGTTTGTCTAGTATCTTCTGCTTTTAAGATGCAGGAGTAGAGATGCAAGGATAAATCAAATACAGCCCCGTTTTCAAGCAACTTGCCACTCAGTCGGGGGGAGACCACAGTTATAATGCAGTGCAGAATCTGAGTGTCATAAGAGGTATGTTAGGTCCTAGCAATGCAGGATCTGGGATGAGAGAAGATAAATTCAAATTAAAAACAGTTCTTAACCAGAAATTAAACCGGCCAGTTTAACAATCAGTGCAATCCTGGCTAACATTTGTAGTTCCCTATTAACCCTTATTTCGTACACTGCCCTCCTTAATTCTTTCGAGTCAAATTTTTGGTTTGACCACCATTCTACTTAGCTTTGGGACCTTGACAGAGTTGCTAGTTGCCCTTTATCTTCTCTGTGTCATGGTTGTCTCATTTGTGCATTAGGGATGCACAACCTGCTTTATAGGGTTGTGATGATTAAATAAGAAAGTATGTTCATATCTAGAACAGTGCAGGAAAATGTACATTTTCTGAGCTTACGTTCACTGAGCACTTAGTATTTCTATTTGATGTAAAGTGCTGTAGCTGGATAAGAACCAACTTAAGGAGAGGATCTCTTTTTTATCACTAGTGGAACTATATGAGCCCCTGATAAAGTCTCTCCATTCAAAGAGGCCAAACACATTCTGTCACACCAAGCTTTGCTTGTTATCTCCTTTTCTTGTTTGCTGATCGCTTGCTTCTCTGAAATCCTGTTTCCATTTTCAGCCCTCACTAATCACCAAGTTTAACATATTTTTCTGTTTAGATCTTGCCGTTTCTATCACATTTGTTGCCTGCCATTCATCACACTTTCCACTTGAAAACTTTTTCCCCCTTGCCTTTCTCAAAGCGTGGCCACTCGGTTTTTTATCTCTTACATCTAGATTACCTTCACTCACCTATTATATGTTGATGTCCTTTAGGGGTTCTTTCTGCTTCCCCTTTTTTCTGTATGAATGCAACGATCACATACATTCTAAATTTGCCTGGATGCCTTTTGACCTCCTGGCCCCCGAGTTTATCCCTGTTTGAATGTCTCATGATGCATCTCTAAACCCAGTGAGTTCTACACTGAGCTCATTATCTCCACAATAAACCAAACTCAGGCTTATTAACCTTACTCTTCTGCTCTCTTCATCTAAGAGATAGTGTCTTCTCTCTGGTAACAGAGACAAATTTTTTTACAAAGAGTAAATGCCTCCCTTTTGTTTACTTGTCACCATGTTTATTAATGCAGCTTTTGAAGTATCTTTTCTGTGTCCTTTGCTATCCTCATTGTCATAGGTTAAGTCAGCCAGCCAGTCCCTGACTATCAGCTGCCCAGTTTGCCATGTTTTTGTGCTGGGACTGCTGAAAAAGGAGCCCATTTTGGAAACATTAAGATGGGAGGCAACTGCTCGAAGAATATTGTTCTAAAAGAGTTGTAGCACTACATACGATACTAAAATCATATACAAAGCTTGAGTAGCTAGTAGATCCTATAACCAGGATGAGTACCAGCCATAGGGCATACTTTCTACCTGATAGTTAGTAGTGTAGGTTCTCAAGGTCCCGTCTTGGGTTAGTCAGTTTGTCGCTACTTGATTGTAATCTGGTTGTTGTGCTTTCCTAGTTAAAAGGTGGCACCTTCAACATTACTCTTTCCGTTCTGTATCCAAGTTTTAGAAATAGCCTACATAAGATCTAGCATATAAAAGCAAGAAAATATTTGAGAAATCATCACTAAATACAAACCATCATCAGCTGTGTGACTTTATAATAAGGAGATGGGCTCAGAGATTTTATATCTTGATCTGGATACTTGCTCTGTGTCAAGAGGAGGCCAGGGTCTGTGAGGCTTTGGAATCATAGTTTTTATTCTTACCTTCCAGATTAAATAGCTGGATTTTTATACCTGCTTTCCTGGTTTGTAACTGGATAAGTCAACTAATCTCTCTGAGCCTCAGATTCTTCCATCAATAAAATAGTGTTATATCTACTTCTTACTAGGGCCATCATGAGGATAAATGGCATAGCTGATGAGCCACATCTGGCCGCTGTAGAGGCTTAGAGCGGTGGTAGTTCTCTCCTACAGTTCCACACAGTTGGCTAGTACAGGAGTTCTTAACTTCCTGCCCATGGACCCTTTGCAGATTTGTGGATGCTTTGTGAATCCTCTGACCCTAGCTCAAAATGCCTGTTTCAATACAATGCTTTTAAGGAGGGAGGGTCATTGGTTTTGGATTCTGTGACCCAAAACAGTTTAGTCCCTGAGTTGGCAGTTGGCAGTTGGCAGCAGGCCTAGGACCCAGGGCTTTTGGTGTCTCATTGCCAGACAGGGTACAATGTAGAGTTGTTCAAAATATTTTAAGAACATTATATATTAAAAATATATTTTAAAGGACTTGAGGTACAGAGAATCAGATTAGTTACAATCCTTGGCTCATGACACAGTCTCGTAATTGGTCCATTTGTTTAGTTTTAATAATATACTCATAGGAATCACCTAACATAAAGCAAAGACCTGGACGGGCCTCTCCGTCCCTTTTTTCTACTTGCCTCACCTGATGCAACTATTTACTGAACCCTGTATTCATCATTTCCTTGGTATCTTTTTTATATAGTTTTATTGAAACTTTAAGTTTTTAATACATACTCTACCACTAGAAACTATATGTTAGATGCCCTATCTTTTGAGATGTTTTTCACTTTATAAGACTGAAATTCATCCACTTGAAAGTATATTGCTGAGGTTTATGTACATTTTATGTCACTGATGTCTTCTGATTGCTGCATGATGTTCCATTTTTCAGCTTTGAAAAGAAAGATAGCTTCTTTTTTGTTCTTTTTCTTAGTAATTTTCATGTAAGAACGTTATCCCTGCTACTCCTACCCCTGCACTGGAAGAATTTGAAGTTGGTATACTGTCTGAAAATTGTTGCACTCTTGGTTCATACACTAAATCAGCTTCCTGCTTTTGTAAGCTGGCACCAGTGAAGATGTGATTGAAGGCCTCTCTGAGTTGCAGCATGGCCAAAGTGTTGGCTCTTCTTTATCATGATATTACAGTGGCGTGCCTCACACTAATATGTCATTGAGCTTTGTTGACATGTATCCAGCAAACTTTATTGGGTTCCTACTATGGGTCCGTTATGATATCTCATAACAAATCAGGGTACGAACAGAGCGATGACAGGCCTGCTGACCAGAAACTCAGTTTAGGTGCAGAGAGGGGTCTCATTATGGTTAGATCTGGCTGTAGTAGGGTGAATGCAAAGGTTCAGGAAGCAGAAAGAGAAGAGAATGGTAGTTTGGGGAAAGCCTGGCAGTTGGGCTTTATATTCTAGATTTTCCAAAAATGTTTTTGTGTATTGCTTGTTTGAATTTTAATATTTTGTATGCCTTGTAATTCATTCTGGTTACTCAGTTGGAAGTTACTCTCTGATTATAATTTCATCTCGAGGTGAGCTGGTAGAGAGTCAGGTACCTTTGTGTATGTTCAGTTTGAAAAAGCAGCTCACACACTGTGTATTCCCTTCTCTTCACGTGAAAGCCAGCAGGGTGTAATAATTAAATGTGCTGGACCACTGTGGTTTGAATCTTGGTTTTGTCACATTCTAGCTATGCCACTTGGGCAAGAAAACTCTCTGGGTGGTCTGTTGCCTCATCTGTAGTAGGGGGAAAATAGCTATTTGAGTTATTTTTGAGATTGAATGAGTTAATACATGTTTTTATGTGCTTTAACTTTCTTATTCCAAGTAAATGGTTATGCATAATAATTTTATTTTTATTGTTAAAAGTAAGTAGAATCTCATTTGTTAAACATGTGGTTTTGCAGACAGTGTGCTCACATTCTGTTATAAAAATGTGATGAAGAGATTTTGATACAGCTATACTTGATTCTATTTTAAGCCCCATGAGATATGTAAAAATCATAGATGATAGAACTGGAAATTCTTTAAAGGTCATCTAGTTTGACCTCCTAATGTGGACACTGAAAACCAAAGAAATTGGGACCGGCTCAAGGTTGCTCAGTGAAATGGTAGAAGGGGCAGTGCCCCTGGCACCCATTCTGGTCGTCTTCCAGCTCCCTCTCAGCGCCCCTGGAACGACAGTTCCCAGAAGAAAACTACATTTAATTGGAGAGCCAAGGCCAAACAGATGAAAACATAGCAATAAAAAGTCAGTCTATAGTGAAATGTCAGATGGTGTGATGTGAACTCTTAAGTACATACCTGCGTAACTTCATGCGCTGCTCCCTTGAAGCAGAGTGTAATTAACTGATTGACCTGGAAATAAATTATACACACACACACACACACACACACACACACACATATATATATATATATATATATATATATATATGTTATTGCTCATGCCATTCTGCCATTAGTTTTGGTGTTTGAGAGTGGTGCTATTCATCCCCATTGCCTCTGCTTATCATCAATTTCTGTTTAAAAACTTGGATTTTTTCCTTATTATATGAAATATATATTTACTCATAGACAATTTGGAAGACACAAAGAAGTAGAGATTATTCATAATATTTTATGGGTGTGAAAATGCGTGAAGAAAGGGATGAAAGTCCTGCCCTTGTTCTTCTGTTTTCTACTCCCAGGCTGGTCTTGTCTTCCAGTTTTTCCTGTTCTTCTGTCTTTATAGAACAGAATTTATACCTGTACTTATATACTCATATATAATTTCTAAAAGATCAAATAAGGTCATGTATTTGCTGCTCTGCAGCTTAAAAAATTACTTGATAAAATATCATGGAACTCTTTCCAAATAGTAAAATATCTAATAATAGCTAATTGGCATTTTTGGGTATTTAACCATGTATCCAAGGCCCTTTACATGTATAAAGTTATATTTAATAATGTTGTTACCTAAATTTTGAAGCTAACTTTAGGGTTTTTTTTTATTTTTTTAGATTTTATTTATTTATTTTTACAGGGGAAGAGAAGGAGAAAGAGAGGGAGAGAAATATCACTGTGGTTGCCTCTCCTGCGCCCCCTACTGGGGACCTGGCCCACAACCCAGGCATGTGCCCTGACTGAATCAAACCAGTGACCCCTTGCTTTGCAGGCTGGCATTTAATCCACTGAGCCACACCAGCCAGGGCACAACTAACTTTATTAATCACATTGTAATTCTTTGAGGTAAAGACTGTTTTTACTCTCCTTCTGCAGTTGAGGAAAATGAAGTCCCAAGATCTCTGTTCTGAGCAACTTACCTTATAAGTGCTGGAAGTGGGTTTGAAACCAGGCCTGACTTTGGCTCCTGTGTCATTATAGCATGCTGTTTCTCATACTGCAGCAATAATTGGTGTATATAAGGAATTTAATGTAGCATTCTACTCTATAAAGTAGCTTTTTAATGGCAAATTCTGGCTCAGAGCTTCACTGAGATTATATTCCTCAACCCAAAGGAATACACCTGAAATATTTTACTATGATTTGTGTCTTCACACTATTTGGGGCAGTCTTTGTCCTGTTGGGAGATTTGATTTAATGATTGGTAGTAGCACATACTGCTTCCCGAGCCTCCCATCCACTGATTCTGCAACTCATGGCAGTTAAGAGAATGGGTTCTGGGGTCTGGGGTGGGGAATACACCCCGGTTCTGCCACTTGCCAGTTCTAGGACCTTGCACCAATTACCTAATTCTTATGTGCCTCAGTTTCCTTATTCTGTAGAAAGGAAATAACAGTGAGGGTGATTGTGAGGGTTGACCTCATAATATTACAGAGCATTTAGAACGGCACCTAACATGTGTTTGTTAGATCGGTCCCCTGTATACCAGGTACACGCTGCTCAGATATACCCATTATCCCATAAACCCACAGCTATCCTGCAAAGTAGATAGTGTCACCCTGTTTCCCAGGTGAAGAAACAAGCTCAGGCTTGGTCAGGGTGTGACCCCAGTCTGTCTGACCCAGGTCTGTGAGGCTTGCATTGCTTGCACTGGACTTTCCAACTGTGGATTCTCATAGCCACAAGCTGAGCAAGAGGCGGATTTTGAGTTTTAGCCATTCAGTTATATATTAAAATGTAATTTGTGAAGAATTTACTTCTGTGGGAAATAGCTATACTATGAAATTGTGCCATTTAAGCCAAATCATTTAGATTTTAAATTTGTAAAAAGCAGATTTTCTAGAGGTTGAATTTTTATTGTGTTTTTATTTTGATATGCATGCCTAAATTGGGATTTTGTAGTTTACTGTAGCAGAGGCATTTGCATTGGAATTAAAAACTATACATAGTCTTCCTTGGAACAAAATTAGAGTAGGAGGTCGTATTAATTTTTAAATAATCATAATGTGGTTCTTGAGAGCAAGTGTGTCTCTTAAAGTATGCTGATAATGAAATTCTCAAGTTTTATGACTGAATTTGTGAGATAAGCACTAGTGTTTAAAGACTTAGTTTTAATCATTTTGTTTTCTCAAACTAACAATGTGGTGGCTCTGACTTTGTGAGATCTTAACAAAGACCTTAGTTTGCTATTTGTGAAAAATCCTGCACAATATTTAGAAGCCCAGATGGTATAATGTTTCCATATAATGAAAAACTATTATTTTTCTCACACTTGATTGAAGTTTGTTTTAGAATTCTGATTAGGTAGGCAAATGTGCCTTCTCAAGTTTGAATTCCCAGTGAACCTGAACACTTAAAATTGTGTACAGTGTGAAGGGAGTCTTGTAATCCTGATGTTACTTACATTTACATTTTTGCTGAGCTCTCTGTCAGTGAGCATATGTGTTAGGAGAGGCTTGGGGGATGGAGAGAAATGCTTTCCCCTAAGAGGCTCACATCTTTTGCATCGTTTCCACTGCTGTTTTCCTTTAACCACTTCTGCTTGCTGGAATGAACATGTTGCTTTACAATTAGTTATTTACCTGAGTATTCATTGATTATTCCGCCCATTAAGATAAGTGGGAAGACTACAGAAATGTAAAATAAGTGGTATTTAAAGACTAGCTGGGAAAGATGAAACATGCTAGTAAATGGATGGAGGATCTAGAGAGTGGAATTTTGCAGGGTGTGTAGAGGGCATGGTGGTGGCTGAGCTCTGAAGCAGTAGTGCGAGGGAGGTGAAAGAAGCAAGCAAAGGTGGAGAGCACAGGCTGGAGTGCGTGTGCCATATGTGGGGCTCAGTGCATTTATAAGCATTTACTGAGCACCTGCTGGGTTTCAGAAACTGTTGGATACAGAAATGAATGATTCCCTATTCTGTAGAATTTCATACACTAATGGGGGAGGCATCCAACTATAACAACATGGAGTGGTTAATTACAGTGCTGGATGACATCATTGTCCTAGAACTGAGTAGTTGCTTTTGTACTTTATGTTATTGCTTTAGTTATGTTTCAGCAAGAGACATGTAAATTAAGGAAGGAATTCAGAAATGTATACAGGGATGGGCAAAAGTAGGTTTACAGTTGTTCTTATGGAAAATAATACAAGAATAAGCTGTTTCATGTGCTCACAAGTGTAAACCTACTTTTGCCCACCCTGTATATATATTTTAAAACTTTTATTAGTTATTTATTGCTGAGTAACAAGTTACTCTAAAATCTGGAAGCTTAAAACAGTAAGCGTTTATCTCCCGATTTCTGTTGATAAGGAACCTTGAAAGCACCATGCTGCTTCAAGGTATTGGACAAGGTTGCAGTCATCTCAAAGCTTGACAGGGGGAGGATCTACTTCCAAACTGACTCTTCTGGCTCTGTGCAGGCCTGAGGGTCCTCACTGGAGACATTAGTTCCTTGACACATGGTCTTTCATGGGGCTGCTCCCAACATGAGAGCTTGCTTTCCCCAGAAACAGGGATTCAGGAGTAGTGAGTAAGAATTGATCCCAGATGGAAGCCACAGCCTTTTTATAACCTAAACTTGGAAGTGAAATCCCATCACTTCTGAAACATTCTAATCATTAGGAGCTAGTTGCTAAATCCACCCTGTAGTCAAGGGGCAGGATAACCCAAAGGTATGTATACCAGGAAACAGGAATAATTGACGGCCAAAATAGAGGCTGCCTCTTCCAAAATTCCTCAGGTGGCTAATGCATATAGAGAACTGAGTCTTTGCGTAGAAGGAAGAGGAAGAACCAGCTAAGGAAGTTTTCTGATGGAGAAAAAAAACAGGTGTAATTAACCTGAACCACAGATGTTTTTGCTAAAGATACATAAAGTTACTTTGGATGTTGTCTTAATATTTAGTCTACTGCAGAAAATAGTAAAATAAGTTTTTCTGTCCTCATTAACATTGTATGTACCTGATCTAATTTCTGGGAATTGTTTTTATGCCTTTTCAAAGCACAGTATATGAGAGAGACGCTATTGTTTGTGGCATAGCAGAGTTTATAAGTGTGCCTGGATTTTAAATAGTAGATAAGTTTCTTCTAAAAAAATGATGAAAATCTTTCCTATTATATTCTACTTGGAAGATAGGTAGATGGAGAGATTTGAGTGTACAGTGCTGACGGGTGCAACTGATGGTAAAATGAAAAGAGCACAGTTTTGAAGACTGAGTTTTTTGTCCAAACTTCACAACCAATTACAAATGACTTCAAGTAATACTGTCGACTTTCTGAGCTCAAGTTTCTTGTCTATAATATAGATAAATACATATGAAAGAAAATTCTTTGACATGGAAATAGTAGATTTATGAAAATTCCAAATTTTCTGTCAGTTTTCTAAACTAGAAAATGCTACTAGATAATTCTTATGTTCTGCACAATCACTTTACCCAAACAAACTAGAGTCCCTTGTTTGTTTTATACCTGAATTATATGGCATTGGTACTTTGCCACACAGAGGGAAGCCAAAGCAGTCCTTCAGAAATAGTAAGATGATATTTGTTTCTAAAATGATTGCAGTTTTACTGTAATTAGTCAGATTCTCTATTATGAAGACTTACTGAAGTGTACGTTTGGAATACTCGAAACAAAGAAGTGTATGAGTGCCCATATGCATATTACATATCAGTAAGGAATAAGCTGTCTCTCTGAATAGAATTTTTTTAACAGATCAATTATTTAATTAGGTCCTTTGTAAGAAATTTAGAACACCAGTTTGTGAGGATAATGCCTATCTGTGAGAGCAGACACGGAATGGAGTTAGCACTGGAGCTGAGGGACAGCTTTGATTTGTGGCAGAATTTACGAGTCCACGGCTTCCTGATCAACCTTGCGCGGCTGTGTAGTCTCTCTCCTTCTCTTGGTCAAAGATCTTACTCTCCTGGTGTCTGGGCTGGCACAGCTTCTCCTTGAAGTAAGCATCTGTTTGGGGATTTTCACACACTGATACCAGTTTTGATAGCGGTGTCAATGACAGACTTCTGGTGTGTTCTGTGTAGAGGAACTTGATTAAGGACAGAGGTCTGGTCACAAGTAGCAGGCCGCTGAGCAGGCGCTTCAGGAAAACTAGCCTCTTGCCTCTGTGACGCCCAGCAGGGACGGTCCGAATGGTCCCAGGAGTGACGCTGGCCCGTAGTCTCCTCACATACTAGGGAAGGCTTTCTTGATGTGGCTCAATAGTTTTCAAGGCACACCTTCATTGGGATAATATGTAGGCATTCTGCAGCATTTTTAACCACTCAGGTACCACCATTCTGGTTGCCACAAACTGGTTTTGTGACAGTAGCAAGAACTTTCTCCTTTTTCTTTTCAGTCCTGGATTTAGCTGCTGAGTAGTGCATCCTCTCGTACGTGGCCTTTCAGGAATACATAGCCGATTGGCACTATCTGCCACTTCCTCTGACTCGGACCGGGTTTCAGCTGCAGCAGGGCTTTCCCATTTTAGGCATCTTGGCCTTGAGGTTAACCTTCCTATTAGCCTCGCCACCAGCATCAGCCTTCATGGCTCCAGGTTTCTTCCCCTTAGTATCTGGAGTCTCAGGTTTTTCACCTGCCATCTTGTAAGGTGGGAAGAAGAGGGGAAAGAATTCTTAGTTACGGAATACTTTCTAGGTTATTTGTTTTTATATATTTTAAGATTGTTTCCTAATAGTCTTAGATGAGTGAAATGACTTTTACAAGATGTTTAAATTCTTTAAGCTTCAATTTTTGTTCATAAAATTCACTTGTGATCTTGATCTATCTTGAAATCTGGGGAGCTGTCCTAACAGCTGGTATTTAGAGGGAATTGAGGATTCCAGATCACTTGAACCAAAACCGACCACTGTTGACTTTTTTCCTGTTGTTTTCTTTCATGAAACTATCTAGCATAATCAGATTTGTTCTATGACTTGCAATAGATAATTGTGTCTAGTATACAATGGTTTGCTATGACTCGATTAATATATTGGGTAGGCCAAAAAGTACATTTGTTTTTTTCTGTAAGATGGATTTAGTAGTGCTTAGTTGTCTTTAATTTCATTCAAAACAATTTTATTAGATGGTATTGTGACATCTGGCATATCAGTGTACATTTAAAAAAACATCATAATTGGTGAATTTTTGTGTAGCCATTTAACTATTGAAGATGGAAGAAAGCATGCAACATTTTCATCATATTATGCTTTATTATTTCAAGAAAAGTAAAAATGCAATTGAAATGCAAAAAGACTTGTGCAGTGAGTGTGTAGAGAAGGTGCTGTGACTGATCGAATGTGTCAAAAGTGGTTTGAGAAGTTTCGTGCTGGAAATTCCTTGCCGGATGATGCTCTGCAGTCAGGTAGAACAAATGAAGTTGATAGCGTTCAAATTGAAACAACAATTGAGAACAGTCAGCATTGTAACACGAGGAAAATCGCCGACATACTCAAAATATCCAAATCAATAAAGTTATTGGTGAAAGTGAAAAACATGTCTTTTATGGAAAAAACCATATGGACTTTGGTTTGTCCATATGACTACCTATTTATAATAACATTAATTGTGTATATATATATATATATATATATACATACACACAACATAATATGTATATAAAATATGGAACTTAATTCTGGGCCAGTGCCATGCTTTAATGGAGTCTTTCTTGGCTGCTTTGAGGCTTTCAAAAATGAACTTGGGATGGTACAAGATTTAGTTATAATTAAGCTAGAATAGAATACTGTGCTTAAATTAGTCTCTTGATTTTTGAGATATACATTGATTAAGAATCTTAAGGCTCCTCTCTTGGAAAAACTGAAACTGATTGGTTAACTTTTATCACAAGCCTTGTAGTTTATAATTAGTTGCATCATTGAGCAGAAGAGGTGATAGAAGGTTCTAGATTATGTGAAATCATATACTAGAAGTTCTTTGTTTCATGGCACTTTAAAATGGAGTTCTGGTTTTCATTGTGAAGATTTAGTCCTGAATACTTTGCAGTTGATTTCATCTTAAGTAATAGGACAGGCAGCAGTGTTTACTGTCTAAACCTGCAGATGCTGGACAGCTAAATTCACAGAGAAAGAGCACCTGACTTAAATTACAGTTTTACAGAATGGATATGCAGTAGACACACTTTGGTGTTTGACAATCTTCCTGTATGAGGACAAAAGGCACCTATCGCAGTTGAGTCATTTTCAGATATCCTGAAAGATAAAAGGACTTGGAAAAGTGCCATGTCTGTTTTCCTCTAATCCTGTTCCTCCCCACGATTTATTGATTACAGAGTTAATCTACTGCCTGATAGATTTTTTATAAGGACATGTGTCTTCAGATCATCTAAGGATTTATGTCCAGCATTTATTGGGTACAGCAGAGCATTCTGTTACAGGTTTTAGAATTCCGTCATTTCAACAGTCAGATCTGTACCTTGCTAATGATAATTGCTGATATTAATTCAGTGTTCACATTCCAGGCAGTTTGCAAAATAGTTTATGTGCATTATCGCACTAATTCCCAGGGAAAACTACAGAGTAAGAGCCATAATAATGACAGTTTACCTGGGGGTAAACTTGGTCTGAAGAACATTAAATAACTTACCCAAAGCAGAGCTGAGTTAGAGTAGATGGGTTATTATCTTTTGGACTCTGTTTTGCTTATAGCTCTTATCCCTGAAAGCCAAAAGTAAAATCATTGCCTGCCTTGATGCAAACTCAACCTTTATCCTGCTCATCCTGTTCATCCTGTTGTTGAAGACATCCATCTGGACAGTGGGAAGTGCAAAATGAGTAGAAATATGGTAAAAATTCCGTGCCAGAGTGAATGGCTTTCTGTGTATATGTGCGTGTGACATCATAATGTTACCATACCACCACCCGTAAATTCCAGAGGCAGAGGTTTTGCGAAAAAGGAAGTCTTTTATTTAAAGGCTATACAACTTATGAAGAATAATGACTTCTGCCTCGTTCCCTTTCAAACACCCAAAGGTAAATAATCCCACCACCCTCTGCCAGATCAGTTCAAGGCTGCGTCTGGAATCCCCTCTCCCGTTTAAGAATATTGTCCTTTGGGGGCTTAGATGGTTCCCAGTCATAGTTTGGCTCCAAGTGTCTTTTGGAGTTTTCTAGCCACATGCTGGAGCTCGGGGTCTCCGCCTAGGGCAGGGGCGTCACCATGCTCACCTCCATGATATATGAGTGTTGTGACCTTTTCAGCCCATGCGGGCTCTGTGCAAGCTGTGTCACAAGCCACATTAGTTGTTTTTACCCTTCCCCAGGGTATGGCAGCCTGTCACACCCCAGCTCGGCTTCAAGCCACACCTTGGGGTTTCTTGCAACCCTGCCCTCACTTCGGGACTGCAGTCTTTTTGCCTTGGCACTTCCTGATCCCTGTCCTTGACCCTCCCCTCTGCCCAGCAGTCTGGCCAGACCTCTATGTTACAATAACATGTAATACATAACATCATTTGCATTAGTATAAATAGTATGCTGCTATATGGCCTAGGAATCATCTGTAATTTCTTTTGCCTGTATTTTAATCCATCTGTGAATCCTGAAGGCACTGTCTCCGGCACACATTCCTAACTTGTTCACCTGTTTCCACTCTCAGAACTTCAGTGTAGTACTGACCTTGCGTGAATGATTGTAGTAGCTTGGTTTCTTTCAGCCTCCACTATTGCTCAGCTATAATCTACTTAGAGGGGAGAGTAGTTAGAGTGATCTTTTTTTAAGGCCTCAAGATCATGTTGCTTTCCTGCCAAAACTGCTTCAATAACGTTTTGTTGCAGTTCAGAAAAAGTCCAACTGCCTACCATCTATCCTTGCTCATGTACCTGAAACTTACTGACCTTTGTGTTATTCTTACTTACCAAGTTCATTTCCATCTTGGGTCTTCCTACCTATTGGTTCTCTACCTGGGCTGTTCTGCTCATTGATCATCTTGTGGCCAACCCCTTATTATTTAGGTCTCAGTTCAAACGTCAGCACCTTTCTTTGCTAATCTAGATACCCTCACCCTAAATTGCTCTCATGTTAACTGTGTTGTATGTTCTTTATAGTTCTTATTACACTCCTAGTGTTATGTTCATGTAATTTATTTCTTATCTATTTCTGTCCCCACTGGCATGTGAACTTCTTGAGGGCAGGGCCTCCCCTGTGCCTAGAATAGTGCACTTGGCACATAGTAGCACAATTAAAAATGTATTGGATGAGTGAAAATTTTCATCTCACTTTAACATTGTATTGTGAATATTTCCCTACAGTCGTATATATTCAGAAAAGAGGTTGTGAACCCAGATCCACAGTCCACATCTGGCCTATTAAAACATGTTGTTTGAGGAGTAACTTAGACTCAGTCAAATGTACAAATCCTAAGTGTACATTTTGCTGCATTGCACTAGTGTGTGTACCTGTATAACCACCTTTTCATCGAGATATAGAAGGCTCTTTCATATCCCCTCCCGGCCCTTCTTTTCACAGGATAACTGGCATAGTTCATTTTTTAAATTGGTTTCCAACTTTAAAAATTGGGAGATTTCATACAAATATCCAAACGGCCAGCGTCTTTTAAGAAATGGAAAGCTGTGATGACGCAGGACCTGCTCTCTCTTTGGACACAGTGCGTTGTCTCGGAGAAGCAGCTGTGCAGAGATGGGGGTGTGCCTTCCATCTTCGCTCTCCTCCTTCCCCCCTGACCTTGAAATCAGGTTCTAGTTGCCACTTATAGGTTCAGTGCACTTTTTATGATGGAGAAATATTTATTCAGTTATTTCTGTTAAAAATGGAAAGATGAATGCCACACTAAAAACATTATCTGTTTCTTAGTCTATTTCATTCAGACTCATTTCTCGCCTTTTATATATTTGTTAGCCACCCTAGTTCTATTGGATTGGCGAAAAAATTTGTTTTGTTTTTTTCCGTAAGATGAAGTTTAATGTCGTAAACTTCATTCAGAACCCATTTGTTAGATTGTATTATGACAGCTGGCATATCAACGTGCATTTAAAAAAAACTTACCAAAATTGGTGAATTTTTGTGTAGCATTTTACTATTGAAGATGGAAGAAAATATGCAACATTTTTGTCCTACTATGCTTTTATTGTTTCAAGAAAGGTAAAAATGCAACTGAAATGCAAAAGTATACTTGTGCAGTGAGTGTGTGGAGAATGTGCTGTGACTGATCAAATGCGTCAAAAGTGGTTTGTGAAGTTCCGTGCTGCAGATTTCTCATTGGACGATGCTCCACCACTGGGTAGACCAGCCGAAGGTGATA
Source organism: Artibeus jamaicensis (assembly GCF_021234435.1). NCBI lineage: Eukaryota > Metazoa > Chordata > Mammalia > Chiroptera > Phyllostomidae > Artibeus > Artibeus jamaicensis. The sequence goes on along the minus strand of NW_026522025.1, from coordinate 30,161,401 downwards.
GCGATCAAATCGAGCCGCTAACTGAGAATAATCAGCATTATACCACACAAGAGATAGTTGACGTACTCAAAATATCCAAGTCAATAAAGTTATTGGTGAAATGAAAAGTGTCTTTTATCTTATGAAGAAAACCATTCTTTTTGGCCAATCTAATACTTGGTTATGTTTAAAAGTTGCACGGTGTCCCATTGCATAAATGTATCGTTTATATAAACAGTTCCCTACTGTGGGACATGTAAGTTATTTCTGTTCTTTTGATATTGCAAAGAATAATAGGTGAATCTTTGTACAAATCATTTTATTAGGATAAAATTTTAGAAATGGAATTTCTGAATTAAAATATATTTTCATTTTTAAGAATTTTGATACATGTGGTCAAATTGCTTGATAGTAGTATAAGTTGATATCTTTCTGGGGAACTTAATATGGGGGAGTATTCATTTCTGTACATCTGTGCCAATGCTGGGAATTAACAAAAGTTTTGCTGATATAGTTTATAAAAACAAAAAATGGGAATTGCTGGCCAGGAATTTTTCATCTTATCTATGTAAATAAGAATTATACTTTTATTTTAAAGGACATAGTATAGAAATATTTATTACTCAGTACAATGCTGTCCCTCGAGTTGGGAGTTAAGTCATGTATTTACCATGTACTTTGTATATGAAGTAATGTGAGTATCTCAGTACAACTGGAGAAGTCCTTACTCTCGACCCTCACACACATGTGTGCACAACACACAACAGTTATTACTGAGTTCCGCCATGTTGTATTCTGGGTATACATGAGAGTAAATAATGCAAAATCTTGCTGTTTTGAAGCACATAGAACTAATTTCTACACATTGGTTGAATATTTGCCTTCATATTTTTAACTGGGTGCTGCTGCTCTGTGATTTGCTTTTTAAGGAGATGCCTACATAGAGGAGCAACAGCAGCAGGACTCCGTGTTGCACTGCTGAACTGGTCCCTCAGGTTCCCTGGCTCTGGCGATTGCTATGGGAGATTGGATGACTGTTACAGATCCAGGTCCGTCTTCAGGTAACTGAGTTTAAAGTAACTGTAAGCTAAAGCAGTGATTGTAATGGTGATTTTTTTCAATGAAACTATAATTACCACAACATTGAAGATGTGACGAATGAGAGAGACAAACAATGGTAAAATATTTATTTCCATCTTGAGTAAAATTATTAGGGAGAGCTTAGAATTATGCCATAAGATATGTTTTGGATGGATGATAGATTTCTTGATTGTTACTATTTTTGACAAAATTTTTATGCATTTGAAATAAATTCACTGGCTACTTTATTTCTCTGATGTATTCCTTCAGTTGCATAAACTTTGAGTGCGTAGACAAGTGACTTGTCTGTTTTTATAAATCTAAAGCACTGTAAATTAAGGTAGCAGATTGTAGCTTAACATGCTTATTAGTAAGAACATCACTTCATAGTTGTGTCTTTTTGGAAAAATGTATACAGTCTTCATACAAAACCCAACTTTGTCTTAATTTGAAAATACTTAAAACTATTTATATAATTCAAAATCTTTGATAATGAATATTATATTAACATTGCATGCATTTTATAAATTAGTTATATAAGTGCCTCTTATTCTTTCAGAAAGCAAAAATCTCTCTCAATATACCTCAGAAACAAAGATGTCTCCATCAAGTTTATACTCCCAGCAAGTGCTATGTTCTTCAATACCTTTGTCAAAAAATGTGCACAGTTTTTTCAGTGCCTTCTGCACAGAAGAGAATATTGAACAAAGTATATCATATCTTGATCAGGTAACTTTTTTTTTGTAAAAAGCAAGAGTGTATTGTAAATCATGTTCTATAGTAGAAGGTGTTATATTAATGTTAGGAGAACACTTGCCATTGCAAGTGTGCTGCTGTGCGAGGGCCAGGCCTTCATTAGATTCGTGGAGATCTTCGTGAGCAGCTCTCTAGATACAAGGCCCATGTTTTCCCCTGGGGCAGGGTGGCCTCCCATCACCCCAGGGGCTCCTCCACCGAGTGTCGCCCTCATTTTACTGATGTAGAAACTTGAGTGCTCTGCTCTGAGTGAATACAGAGCAGAGACAAAAGGAACCTGGTTCTCTCAGATATGTTTCCTTCAGAATATTTACTATTTTCTTAACTATCTCAGGATATTTTTTTTTTCTTTCTCAGAAAATATTTCTGTCTTGCATTTCTTTACTAAGTTGTCTGATAACCAACTTTTAGGAAAACGTTTTCTCCCACCAGGAATTGACTACTTTTGGTTTCCCTTCATTATATGAAGAATCCAAGGGTAAAGAGACAAAGAGAGAATTAAATATAGTTGCTGTTTTAAATTGTATGAATGAGCTACTTATACTTCAGCGGAAGAACCTTCTAGCTCAGGAAAATGTGGAAACACAAAATCTGAAGCTGGGAAGTGATATGGACCATCTTCAGAACTGCTATGCAAAACTTAAGGTAGAAATTACACGTCAATCTGAATTTTAATGCCATTATTATGTAATTTGATGGTGTAAATTTTCATTGGCTTTCTCAAATTTTAGAGTTAATATTTAAGTTTTATTTTTTTTAAATGGCTGATTAAAAGTGAACTTAAAGTAACTTGTGCAAATTCATTATACTACTTCCTAATATCTGTATCAGCAACATTGATTTAATGAATTGTTTAGTGACTTGCTGAACCTGTAGACAGTTAGAGTAGGAAATACTTATATCCGAGAAAAATAAGGATTGCCCCACCCCATTCAGTCTTGCTTAATAAATTAGATGCTTAATTTACAGAGGTCTTAGTATGACAGGCTGCATCAGTTAATTCCAAGAAAAGTATTCTAGAGGGCATCTAAGTGAAAGTTGCTAAAAATCTCAGTACCAGAAGCAGGCCAGGTTGCTTGTCACTTGTAGAAGTCTCTGGGGCTCGAGAGACGACCACAGAAGAATGCTTCTGCAAACTTGCTTATTTCTCTGAACAGAGGAGGTATTTTTCACGGGGCCATTGACCTCTACCTTAAAATATAGAGCATTTGTTGCTGGCTTCTGCTTTACTTTCATTCTTTCCTTTTATGTTTTCCTTTAATTTTTTATATTTTATCCATTGAGAATGAAAGGGAAGGATGTATTGAAAATCACATTAGGGTAGAGACTTCTGATTGTGTATGATGGAGGATGTAATAGAATCAACCCAGGGTAAATTTTAATAAAACCTTTTGAATCTGCATACTCCCAGAGGGTCAGCCTCCTAGTTTTTCACCTGTTGGTCCGTGCCTCTCCACTGTTTTTCTTCCTCTGTATCCCCCCCTCCCACACTCCCTGTAAGAACAGATAACAACAACAAAAAAAACCACTTAATATCTTGAATCTGAGCTGTGTTGGAAAGCAATAGGATCTCTGTATGTAATATTTGGAAATTAGTAGGGAGTGTACAATAAAGAAGTGGCTTGGAGCTGGCCTATATGTGAGTGCTGGGAGCATTTGGTAATTGACTTAAAGAAGCATCAGCTCCTCAGCAACACCTGCTCCTACTAGCCCCTCTTTGCCTAGTGCGATTTTCTGTTGTCTTCTAGCTCATGTACAGTAACAACAGTATATTTTCTCTTTAGTATTTTTAGATTTTGTACACCCTGTATGCCTAAGGAGTGGAGATTATCCAGCTGTGCATCTCTCTCAGCACACTGGGGAACTGTAGTGGGCTGGAGGGGCCAGTTGCTACCTCCAGGCTTATTAATAGGCTGCAAGTTGTGGATACTACTTCAAGTATAATCAAAGAGACCTGTAGAAGGTCTTATGAATTAGATCAACCCAGAGTTGTAAACCCTAGACTAAGTTTTAAAACTTTTTACATGTGGTCATCATTGGCCAAGTCTTACAAATAGCTACTGAATAATTAATTACATAATGATTTTGGTAATTTGGGGCTGTTGAGCCTTTCCCCTAAGAAATGATCATTTATTAGGACTATGCAGAGCATTGAGTGTTTTATAGAATACCTTCTAATTTAGAATTTGACCTGGGTTAGTATCAGGTATTTTGGGTCAACTCTGGACAGAAATGTGTGTTTAGAGTTGATCTGTCCTTGAGTTTCTAGATCTACCATATGATTCATTCAGTTTTTTGAGCAAAAGTTGTAGAGTGTGTACTAGGCACTGGGTTTCAAAGATGAGTGGAACCCAGTCCCTGCTTGCACGGAGATTGTAGTCTAGCGGAAGGAGATATCCGGAACAGTAATTATTTGTTTCACTAATTGTTCTTGGTGTGGGTGATAATGAAAAAGCTTCCACAGGGAGGTAACAACACTTGAGCCGAGTTTTGAGGGATGAATAGAAATTTGCTAGTGTTTGGAAAATGCGTTCTAGGTAGAGCATAGTAGTTTCAGGGAATAGCACATAGAGCTCTGTAGAGGCTGATGTATGTGCTGTATGACGAAAAGTGGTAAGCGGTGAGGCTGGGCCCCAGGTGATGCGAAAGGCACTGTGCAGAAACCTGGGGGCACCGAGGAATGTAAACGGGAGACATGTATTGTGCAGATATCAATCTGGCAATAGTGCAGAGAAATCATAGAGGGGAGGTGTGGATTTGTATTTGAAATGGAAGTGGAGGGGCGTGGGGCTCCGAAAGCCCGATGGAAAGGACAGCTGTTAGCAGGCCTCGGCAGTCACGCAGACCAGGGGAAATTTGGACTTGGACAAAGGTAGTGCCAATGGAGATAGCAAGGGGGAGCTGTGAAGACAATTTGGGAGGTAGAATTTTATGGAAAACTGAATTTGGGGAATAAGTCATGAATTTAAGATACTTTTCAGGTCTCTGACTCGGGTTTGCTGAGGATGGTAGTGTGAGTCACTATGGTAGACAGTGCAGGAGGAGAGTGTACAGATTTGCAGGGGTGATGATGTGTTCAGATAGTGTTGATAATGACTCTGAGTGAATCTCTCATTTGACAGATTGAGGATGTGTCAGCTGGCCCAGAGGCTTTAAGTTCAGCCATACCAAATGGTCTGGCCTGGTAGAAAGTTTTAAAGGAAAGGGTGCTACAACTTTTGACAGCCTCAGAGTTATCAAGTTATAACCCTAAACCTATGGATATCTTCTTGAGATCCATTGTTACAGAGGTTGTGCAAGTCATTGTATGAATCATGACATAACTTGAATGGCTTTCATATTTTATAAAGATAAAAAGAAGATTTAAAAAATATTCTAGTTTCATGCAGAACTTGGCGCAGTTTCTTTAGAAGCGTGCAGAATGAATTGAAGTGAGCGCCGTATTCTACACTGATTCCAGCATTGCCGCCATTTCTTCCTGAGGAAAATCTTTAGAGTGTGCCACCTGCAAGTGACAGTCAGTGTCACACTGAGTCCCACCTTTATGACCTGCAGTGTTCCTCTTTGCCAATCACCAGTCTTCTTTAGCCTTAGCTTTGTCACTTTGGGCTCTTTCTCAGAGCATGCTATAGAAGGGTTAAAAAGTATTAAAAAAGAAATTTAAGATCCTGGGGGACGACATCACTGGAGTAAGTGAAGAGCCTTACAAGGGATCCACTTTGAAGATCTTCTGAGTATACATTAAAAATTTGGTAGTGCTTTAAAAATATTTTGTGTACCTCCAAAATTTTAGCAAACACCAGCATACGTAGCTTGTTTTCACCAATCTTTTAAGAATTCGTTTGCTCTGAATCCTGTGTTAATTTTAATCAAAATTGCATGTGAATGTTTTAGGAACAACTGGAAACCTCCAGGAGAGAAATGATTGGGCTTCAGGAAAGAGACAGGCAGTTACAGTGCAAGAACAGGAATCTGCATCAGCTACTGAAAAATGAGAAAGATGAGGTGAGTTGCCAGTTCTGCAGATAAAGTTTAAGTGAGTTTTTTAAAAAATTATTTGAGGTGACCCTAAGAGCCACTTCATTTTAAAACAAGAAAGAACAATTTAATCATCCTCTGTCAAATCGTGTGGTGGACCTCTGTGTACAATGTTACGTCATATTTAACTGAGGGGAGGAACCCTCCCTGTAATCCCCTCTGCCAAGTGGACCCACCTGGAATAGTACACCAGTCCCTAGCTCGTGGCAGCCAGTATCCTCGACCATCCCTCCTGGATGTACACGCGCTGTCACTTTTTGTTAGGCACAGGGATGCTTTAAATGCAGATGTCTTATTCTCTGCCTTACCTCTGCTTAATATCTGGCATGCCTCTTCTTGCACTATCTTAATTATTGACATTGTTCAGCGAGTCAAGAAATTGATTAATTGAGCACAAGAGTTGCTGTTTAAAAAAAAATCACACTAAAAAAATCTCGTTTCTGAGGCTAACAATATTGTAATCCTAATCTTATTTTTGCTTTCGTGGTTACTTAGTATTTGGACCTATAGAGCCAATGCATTTGAAATTATTTTTTAATTTATGCAAGAAGAAATCATTATGTTTTTTAGATATGCGTAAGTTGTTCTATCTATCTACACTCATCCACCATTACCCCCCGTGGTGTCGATTTTCCCATGCTATTCTTACCCTCCCCCCTAGATCATTATGTTTTAATTGCTCTGCAGTTTTATTCTTGACCATGTGATAACTGTAAATATAATACTTAATATATAATTTTAGTGCTGTATATGTTGTTTTAACTATAATTAAAGATTGATGATGTAGTGTATTTCTTTAAGGACCTTGTAGTGATTTAGACAGATTTGTTTTACCAGATTTGGTTATTTAGTAGTATATTTAGTAAGTGATTAATGAAGCATCTTAACTAAACCCCAAGGTTGCTTATATATTTCCTTAAGTTATTTCTCAGAAAATTTTGACTTAATCTGTAGGTTACACATAAGTGATTTGAAAATAGTTCACCTTTAATAAGGATTTAGTTAAACATGATCATCTCTTACAGATATTAAGAATGTTTATGTAGAATAGAGCATAGTTCTATTAAGGACTGCCTGAGAAGCTATAGTAGAAATCAATACTGATCACTAGTGTCTGGCATGTAGTAGGTGCTCAGCAAATGTCAGAACTGGGTTCTGCTCTTTGTACTTATTCTAATTTCACAACTGCTTGTGGTTGGAGAAAAATGAACCCCTTTACCTGCTGCCGTCCATGTACCATGACTACTTTGTCTTGTCACAGGTCGATAAGCAATAAAGTGATTCAAGTCCTTCGTATGAAGAAATCACTGCAAATGATCAGATGAATTCTGCTTGTTTCAGATGAAGCTTTAATTACTTTAACACTTTCATAAATGAGTTTCTGGCTAAGTCTACACGTAGGGTGAAAGGTGTAGAATAGTGATTTGCAACTGGTGTGCCACAGAATTGTTAAAACCTGCAGTACCTGATTGTTTAGTCAGAGGCACTGACCTCTTTTCCCTGAGAGGGTCAAATGAAAAATGACAACAGCCAACCCAACAATAGTCATCTGGTGTGAATGAATCAATATTATACTTATTTTTTTGGTCAGATGGGCAAAAAATAGATTTTTTGGTTATCCTGAACTTTTAGTGATTAGTTTATGTGTGCCATGAGATGAAAAGGATTGACAGTCGCTGGTGTAGAAGATAATTTAGAAAGCAACAACAGATTTTCAGAGTTAAAAATAAAAATTTGATGTGATTCATTTAAGTGATATTTTAAAGAATGATTTTTAGTAGTTACGGAGAAGGAAGAATAATCCTAGAGTTCTGAAACTATTTTACAGGGAACTGAATGATAGGACCTCTTTTCTCTTTCGAATTTGTGAGGTTTAACTGGGTTTATCAACCCTTAAGGGACAGATTTGATAGAAATTCTTTTTTCAGGTACAGAAATTACAAAATATCATTGCAAGTCGAGCTACTCAATATAATCATGATATGAAAAGGAAAGAACGTGAATATAATAAACTAAAGGAACGTCTACATCAACTTGTTATGAACAAGAAGGATAAAAAGATAGGTAAGAAGCAGCTGGCGAGGATGAAGCAAATAAATAAGCTAATAAAATACTATGCTAAGAAATAAATGTAAAAGCATTAAAAACAGTTAACTCCTGAAGTGTCATTTTCATACTTTACACAATTTTTAAATGATGGTATATATCCATATAAAGTAGAAATTGAGACCACTGGTGAGTGAAAAATAGTGATTTTGTTTTACTGATTAGTTGCATATGCAAATTGCATTTCTGTTAACATGGCAAGTGTAGGATTAATCCATAGAGAAAAACTAAGGCAGAGGACACTCTGATCTTCCATAATAAAGAACCAATGATACTAAAAATCAGGATCAGTTTGTGGTATCACTAGAGATATGTTTCTGAGAAAATTGTTCATCAGACCAGTAATTTGTTTGAGTTCCTTTAAGTTGAGTTGTGCGTTTTTGAAACAACTATTCAGAAGGATGGATTATGAAAGTTATGCTTATATTTGAGTCTAAGGTATACTTCTGTCTGGTATTCTTTTGGAAATTAATGTGTAACTTCATCCAGGTTTGTGCCTAATTTCAAGTAAATAGCATGGAGTAAGAAGTAGGTCTACATGGACACGAAAGTAGATACACGTAGTTTCACTTGCCTGTTAAGTCTCAGGGGACATGAAATCTGTGCGTTTATTTATTGGAGCATGGTTTCTAAGTGGAGGATAGATAGTCTGTCCTGTAACCTATATTATGCAGTCATACCCCTAAACTGTCTTTTTAAACTGAACTTGAACTTGCACGCAACAGCTGATGAGCAGATGTTTCAAGCTGTCACATGCTGGGCTCTGGCTCCCAGCAAGCCATTGTGTTGCCTGCATCACTCATGTGGTACAGCAGAGATGTGCAGCTATTCAAATACTTTATTCTAAAAATTATTGAAAACTAAAGTGTAATAAGCAATTAAGACAAGTTTGAAAATCTTTCAATATTATGAGGTAATAAATCTTAAAGTGTACTTGGACAGTCATTGGTTTTTAAGGTTGGTTTACCTGGTGTTCATTCATGAAGAAAATAAAATTAAAGAAATGCTAAAAGTGTAAAATGTATTGCCTAGTTAGAGAAGTTTATTAAAAATTTTACACTGGTAACAGAGCCTTTATTTCATGGGGGAGAGGGGTGGTCTGGCTTGTTTCACCCAGTCCAGACCCAGGTGAAAGTGGCAGTTTTACAGTGTGGTGTTATCAGCTCTGACATCACAGTAACTGACCCCCTCCTCTTCTTTCTTCCTCATACCAATTGCCTCCATCTCCACCCAGTGCAGACTGGGCATTAACCCGATGCAGGGCCTCTGCTCCTCCACTGATGCAGATGCTACAGGGCTTGGCAAACTTCTGCAAAGTTCACGTAGTCAGTATTTTGTGTTTTGTGGGTCTAAACTGTTAATCTCTGCCATCGTAGCACAAAAGAAGCTGTAGGCAATGTATAAACAAATGGTGTTCTAATCAGACTTAGTTTATAAAATCAGGCAGACAGCCTTCAGGCCTTGGTTTGCCAGCCCCTGGCGATGAAATTAATGATGACAAAATAACATTTTTTAGGAATTTACTGTGTTAAGTGCTTTAACAGTTTCATTTGCTCTTTATGACTTACTTTTGGTAGATACTTTTGTTATTACCTGTATTAATGAAGAGACAGGCTGAGCAGTTAAATAACTTGCCATAGTCTCAGTGCTTATCAGTGATGCAGCTATAATTTGGTATCTGGCTGACTGAGCCCAAATATTAATTCGTATGCCAGATTGACTTACGTCCCTGATGTGTTGTAGAGTCTATTAGGGTTTTAAACACTTTATCATGCACAGTGAAAATTGGTTTTGTTCTGTGTGTTCACATTTGTAGCTATGGAAGTTTTAAATTATGTGGGGAGAACTGATGGAAAAAGAGGCTCTTGGAGGACTGGTAAAAGTGAAGCAAGGTGAGATCCGATTTCAACTGATAAACTTAATCAGGCTTTTCTTTCTGTACTGTGTTTTCATACTGACAGTTTCTTTTTCAGGAATGAAGATGAAATGTATAAAATTCTATTGAATGATTATGAATATCGTCAGAAACAAATCCTAATGGAAAATGCTGAACTTAAGAAGGTTCTTCAGCAAATGAAAAAGGAAATGATTTCTCTTCTTTCTCCCCAAAAGCAGAAACCCAGAGAAAGGGCAGATGATAGCACAGGAACTGTAAGTGGCTCTTTCCTCTAATATAATCCTCAGATTGCGAATTAGAACAATTGAAATGCTAGGTAGGTGTTCTTGGTGGGGACACTATTGATATTTTGGACAGACACTCTGCTATGCTAACCCCAGTCATCTGTCACAGCCAAGAAGATGTCCCTGTAAGTTTCCAGACGTGTCCTGGGAAACGATGGGGATTATTTTCTGAGAACTTAATCTGTGCCGAACACTGTGATGAGCCCTTTTATAAGCATGGTGTCATTTCATTCTTACTACAATTTGATGCTGTTGATACTATAATTATCCCCATTTTATAGATGAAGGCACCTGAGGCACAAGAGTTAGCTCATTATCACATATGACAGAAGCAGGGTTTGAATCCAGGTCTGTCTTGCTCCAGAGTTTGTGTTTTTAACCACCGTGCCAATATTCTTTAAATATTTTAAGTATTGTGTACTTAAGCAAAGTCTACTTTTCAGAGAGTGAGACTTTTGTTAACTTTAGGAACCAAATAATCATTTAATTCATAAATATATTTATAGTATATTATGTTCTAGTCCCTGGAAAGAAAAAGCCAAAAAGATTTTGACTTTTCCCTTTTCTTTGTTTGGGCTGCTGTAACAAAATACCATAGACTGGTTTTTAAACAGAAATTTATTCCTCACAGTTCTGGAGCCTGGAAGTCCAAAGTCAGGGTGCCAGCAGATTCAGTGCCTGGTGGGGGACCTCTTCTCGGTTGCAGATTGCTCACTTGTGTTCTCGCTTGGTGGAAAGGGGGCCAGAGAGCTCACTGGTCCCTTTTGTAGAGGCACTCATCCCGGTCATGACCCACTCAGTGCCCAACAGCCTCACCTCCCAGTACCATTACACTGGGGGGGGTTAGACTTTCATCATAGGAGTTTTGAGGGAGTACAACATTCAGTCCATTGCCTCCCTCAAGAAGCTCCTCTTAGGAGAGAGACGCATGTAGAGAAGTAGTAATTCTCTAATTACTATAGGCTGCCATAGGGTGGTACAGTGTGTAAAAGAAAAGTTATGGCAATCAGGGAAGATGTCACAGAGCAAGTGACATTTTAATTGGCTCTGTAAAAAAATTAGTAGATGTCTTTGAGGTAGCAAGTATGGGAAAGCAGTTGACCAAGGGAGAGTAAAATGCACAACTGTCTGAGAAAACCAGTCACGTAGTGGCAAAAAGTTCTTTTTATTTAATTGTTTTACATGTAAATTTAAATTCTAGAGTCAAGATTTATGACTAAAATCTGAAAATAACAGTGTTGACAGAAAATGCTAATTATCAGCAAGTCACCAGAACTTTTTTCTTAAACCTATGTTTGAGGACTACAGGTATCCCCCGACTTTTTGAAAGTTTGCAGTGTACCACTTCGCTTTTATGAAAAAATAACTACAATACGTGTTTTCATTAACTGAGGAAAAATCCAAAGAGGATTGCCACTTTTAAATGAATAGGAATTGCTTCTTCGCTGCCCGCCATTTCGGTCTATGGAAGGTTTTACAGCAGCACTCTGCTTTCGGAAATCGGGGACCCGGTATTTATTTGTAGTGTCAAAGATCTTTCCAACCGATAAGCCCATCCAAACTCTTACTTTTTTCCCCCTTCTTTAAAAAACAACATTACCTGAATGTTCTTTTAAACTCTACAGTTTGGGGCCTGCTTGACGTCTTATATTTAGTTAACCTTCTCTCTCAAAGTCTCTCTTCTGGTCAGTTCCTAACATTCACTAGTAATACCGCTCCAGGATTAGCGTAGTTTCTATTACTCCTGTAGTTTCTTCCATTCCTGGCCCATCCTTTACTAATCTCTTCGTTACTAGCTTTCAGTAAGCAAAAGTACCATATTTTACTGCGTATAATGTACACCCATGCATTATACATGAGATTATTATACCCATGGTATGTAATCACTATACCCATGTATAGTGTGCAACCTTATTTTTCCCTAAAAAAGTGAGCATTATATATGGCAAAATGCAGTAGGTAATAAATAAAGATCTTTCTCAGATAGTTAAATTCCCCCTCTCCCTCATTACCCAACCAGTAGTATCTGTGTAATTCATAATTACATTCTTCAGATGTTAAGGTTTGGAGAAACAACCTTTTAGGATATTTTGTGGTTTTGAGAGATCTGTGTTCCAGCCCTGGCTGATGCGGCTCAATGGATAGAGTCCTGACCTGTGGACCCAAAGGTCGCCAGTTCATTTCCGAGTCAGAGCACATGCCTGGGTACTGGGCCAGGTCCCCAGCTGGGGGCGTGTTGAGAGGCAACTGATTGATGTATCTCGTGCACATCAATGTTTCTTTTCCTCTCTCCGCCCCTTCCCCTCCCTCTAAAAATAAATCTTAAAAAAAATAAGATCTGCTTTCTAGATCCTTCTTCTGTTAAAATTAAAGTAAGTCAACCATGTCTTTCTCTTAAGAAAAAATTCTGGAGCATTATAGTAAGAGGAAAAAAATGGATGGAATGCTGGAATATATACGTAGCATCCATATTTCATTTATTGTTTTGCTTAATTATAGCCAAAATTTATACTAAAAATTTACATTAAGTGGATTTTTAATTTTCATTTTGTGGTTTTAGAGTTTCATTCAGTTTGGAAATGCGCAACAATTTTGTTCGTTTTTCTGAAAAATAATGGATTTGTAATATTCTTAAAATATACGGAAGAGAAGGTATAGCTCTTTGGAAGAGTTAATTGGCAAATAGGTCTGGAAGATTGACTGGCAAGAATCGAGTACTAATGAGCTGCACCCTGGGCATCTCCCCACCTGCTTCCCTGGGGTGCCCCGACCTCTGCAGCCCATCACTGACCTGAGACTGTTGATACAGTTCTTCAGACTCAGGACCATTTTATGTAGATTCAGATTATTATGACATATTCACTTTAATATTCTCCATATGTTCTTTATCCTGCTTTCATTCTATTTGATAATATGCAGTTACTAAGTTTGCTACATTTTGCTATAATTTAATTTCTTAGTAGAATTCACAAAGTAAATAATCTCCAGTTTTATTTTTAAAATTTATATGGGAAAAATAGGATTAACAACTGCTTTCACTTTGGAGATTATTTTACAGGATCATTTAAGCAGTCTGAGATTGGAGGCAGGGGGATCTAACTTTGTCTTGATTCTTCCTGTGGCTGTCATGCACTGGGCCACCTACTGTACTTCCTGTCTGAGTTTCCCCACATTGTACTGTGATTTGGGGATTACGTAACATATGAAAGCATCTAACACATTAGACAGGTCATAACTTGCTCACACAGCTCTGCAACTCTTGTTGCTAACTATATTTAGATTCAAATTCAGGTTTGAAGAGACCTGCGTTGAAGAATTTCTACCTTCAGTATTAATTGATTTTTCTTAAGATATTTATGTTAAGTACTGGGTCATATATGCTTAAGGTACAGCACAGAAATGATTTTGATAAGTATTTGACAATCAATCTGATTGCTACCTCCTTTGCATGGAGGGACATGGAAAGTGTTAATGCTAAATGAAATAAGCCAGTCAGAGAAAGACAAGTACCATACGATTTCACTCATGTGTGGAATCTAATGAGCAAACTGAACTAACAAGCAAAATAGAGATGGACTCATAGAGAGAGCAGACTGACAGCTGTTGGGGTGGGTGTGGGTTGGAGACTGGGTGGGGTGGATGGAAAGATTGAGCAAAAAAAAGAAAAATACCCACGGACCAGACAACAGGGATTGCAGAGGACAGCGGGGTGGGGGAGGGTACGGGGCGGGGGAGAAATGGTGATGGACTTGGGGTAGTGAGCACATAATACAGTGTGCAGAGGATGTGTTACGGAATTTCGCATGTGAAACTTGTGTAATTTTGTAATAAACCAGTGTTACCCCCAGTAAAGTCAATAAAAAGAAAAAATGCCATTTTAAGATACTGGTCTTTTTGTCTCTTGTAGGTTATCTCTGATGCTGAAGAAGATCCTGGGGAACTGAGTAGAGAGAGTACGTGGGACCTTTCCTGTGAAACCGTGAGAGAGCAGCTTACAAACAGCATCAGAAAACAGTGGAGAATTTTGAAAAGTCATGTCGAGAAACTTGATAACCAAGGTAACTACCGCCTAAATGTGGGCAGACTGAGTTGTGACGCAGTTCATGTAATTTTCAGTCACTTAAAAAGCCATGTTATGAGCTCAGACCTGAAGTACTTTAGCCCAGTTTGGTGGTTTAAAAAGCCAGACTGCCCACTTGCAGGCGTGAGGTTTGACTGTCACTGAGAAAATGCGCTCGACTCTCAGAGTAAACCTTTCCCTGAAGAGAGGACACTGCGCACGGCATGCGGTGGGGGACGTGGAGTCTCTTCCTGAGCCTTGGGAATCAAAAAACAGTAATCATCATGTAGTATAGACATGAACTTATACTTATTCTGGATACTTGCGTATTCTCAGGCTCCTAATAATTCATTTTTAAATTATTTTCAAAATAGTAGATGCTAAGTGTTTTTGCATCAATTAGGGAATACATAAAGTAGAATATCCAGGTCTCTGTTCCCTGTATACAACACGTAACAGGTTGGTGCATATATTTCTAAACTTTCCTCCTTGCGTTTTACAAAATAATTTATTTAAAAATATATTAACCTGGCTGGTGTAGCTCAGTGGATTGAGCATGGGCCTGTGAACCAAAAGATCGAGGTTCGATTCCCCATCAGGGCACGTGCCTGGGTTGCAGGCCAGTTCCCAGCAGGGGCCAGTTCCCAGCAGGGGATGCACCAGAAGCAACCATACATTGATATTTCTCTCTTTCCCTCCTTCCCTTCCCTTCTAAAGATAAATAAATAAAGTAAATAAAAATACATTAAAAAACAAAAATTGAATATTTTAGACCTTTCCCTGTCAATGCAGATAGTATAGAAAGATCTACTACCTTGATGAATATATCCATAATATTTTATATTTATTAAAATTTACATGCTTTTAAATCAAGAAAATTAAGCTCCTTCTGAGTAAGCGAAGTCTCTTTTAAGAATTCTAAATTGGCAAAAGTAACAAACACAATGCCAGTTTTATTAAAAAATAAAGAGCAATTAGCAAAATTACTGTAAGTACCAAAATTAATTTACATGAGATTTTATGGAGTTGAGTGAGTCATCATTGTTTGTTGTTAAAGAGCAAGTATGTTTGGACTTTGTTAAATTTAATACCAGAGGGCAAGATTTGTGGCACTGCATTGACCTTTGAAGAAGTGTCAAAAGAACATAGTTTATGAATGTTAATTATTTTTTCTTCTGTAAATGTAGGTCATCCATTTTTAATTAGGATGTAATCTTGAATAAATAGAATTACAAATTAAATGTTGGCACTAAATCTCTGTTTGTATGGACATCATGAAGTCCAAAAAGAGTACCAATTTATAGTTGTCATAAACTCCTTATAGTTGCTTTGATTTTTAAAAAATTTCAAGTGTTAAAATAATATAAATTTAAGTTCATTATATTTTAATGAAATTTTTTAAGGGCAGTGGGAGGTAACTGTCTTTCAGAAAACCTATGAGAATCCAGAAAGAGAAAAGTTCTGAGAGCCTTGATTTTTAAGTATATGTCCAACCAAAAAACAGCATAAACTGGTGACTGTTAAACTTACATCAAGTTACTCCTTTTGTGTTAGTCTCAAAGGTGCACCTAGAAGGTTTCAATGACGAAGATGTGATCTCACGACAAGACCATGAGGAAGAAACTGAAAAACTTGAGTTAGAAATTCAGCAGTGCAAAGAAATGATTAAAACTCAACAACAACTTTTACAGGTAAACGTGAGTTCCTTTTTCAAACTGTTCTCCCTTGAGAAGGACTAAAATGTTACTGAATCTTACTAGATTTTTCTTCTTATTTCATAGGATCTGTAGTATTTGACATTTGCCTGGTCTAAACTAAGTTCTCTGCTTATTAACAGGTAGATTAGTGGGTGCTTTGCCAGTTAGAGTAGAAGAATTTGAGGAATGACACACGTCAGTTGAGTTTCTCATTGTTCGTAATTCCTGTCCATCCCCTGAAGCTTGGCCTGCCTCCCTTTTCATTTCGTCTTGTTGGAGTGCTGCAGGGACCCTCTGGGGCTTAACTGTGTTCTAACATCTAATAGCAGCAGCTCGCTACTGCCTGTGACGATGATACCACTTCACTGCTCCGAGATTGTTATTTGCTGGAAGAAAAGGAACGCCTCAAAGAAGAATGGTCTCTATTTAAAGAGCAGAAAAAGAATTTTGAGAAAGAAAGACGAAGCTTTACAGAAGCCGCCATTCGCCTAGGATTGGAGGTATCTTAAACAATTAGCTTTCAAAATGTAGAGCTTTTGAGAATGTGGGGAGGCCTCACTAAATGCGTCTAAGTTTTGTTTCCCTGCTGTCCATTTTTTCAAAAAAGCATTTTTCCATTGATTTCATAAATAACTTGACACGTAAGGGATGCTAAGCACATGAATTATAGGATATCTGGTTTTTACTTTTAAGTAAACTGTGTAATGCTTCTACTTTATGTTTGCTCAACTTCAGACACTATTAGTTTATCTTTGCAATGAGAGGTGACGTTCTCCTAGTTACACTTATTCCACTTCTCTTGCCCCGGTCGGTACTCCCCAGTTTTTGTGACGTTATTTTTCATTGTCAAGTGTTATCACATTTATGTTACATCCTGTCATATAACCCAGGTGTAAGTATTTTGTGTAAGGTTGAGACTTACAAATGGAAAACCAGGAAAGAACATTGATAACATCATAATTATGTGAACTTTCTTCATTTGATTACCAAGTAATAGGCTTAGACACATAGAAAATAGTCTGTATGATTAAGACTGTCAAGCTGGAAGATAGTCTTCTGTGTATCACTGTGTGCTACCTCACTAATTTTCTCACAAGTAGTATGAGTGAAAAATATTCTGAATTCTGGAATATACAAAAATGTATTCATACTTGATTGGTTTGGCTGAATATAGAATTTAAGTTCCAACTTCCCCCTTTGAAACTTTGAAAAAGTTATTTCTTCTAGTATTTGGTTTTGCTGATGAGAAGCCTCATTATACTATAACCTTCATTAATTTGTAGATAACCTGTGTTTTTTTTTTCCCCCATCTGTGGAAGCTTTTGGAAGTTTCTATTTGTCAAGTTCTGAAGTTTAACCAGAGCCTGTCTAAGTAGTCCCCTTTAGCCTGAAGATACACTAGATTTCTTTATGTTAGGGCTATTTTCTTCTGAAAATTTTCCTCCTTTGACTTCTCTTGCATTCTGGAACTTTTATTAGACAAATGTTTGGCCTTTTGACTGTATCTGTAGGTGGACTTTTATGCTCTGACTTTGGGATATTCTCTCACTTTTATCTTGTGCACCATCAACCTGGTACTCAGCAAGATCAGTATTACTCATTTTATCCACTGAGTTTTTATTTCAGAGTTTATCTTTAAAATTTTAATGTCTTTTTTGTATAGTATTATATTATTTTTTAGGTGTGCATACATGTCTCATAATTTGTATTCTAGTTTTTTAAAAAGATTTTTTTCTATCTTGAACTATTAGCCATTATCAGTTCTTTTTGTATTATTTTGTATTGTTGTTCTATTACAGTTGTCCCAATTTTCCCATCGCTCTTCCCTGCCACGCCCCCACAGCCAGGCCCCGCCCTGCCGTCCTGCCTGTGGGTCTTTCGTACCTGTTCCTCCACTAGGCCCTTTCCCTTCTTTCCTCCCTCACCCGCCCCCCCCACCTTGGCCTTTTTTCTCTTATGCTACTAGTTTTCTTCAAATACCTGGTGATGCCTGATTTTGTTTTAATATTCATGAGTGAAAGACTATATATGTTGATTGTTTTAAATAGCTGGCATGGATTTTCTCCACAACTATGAAAGTCTACCTCATCAGTAGCTATCTTCCTCAGGAAACCAGAGCAGTCTGCACCAGCACTTTCTCCTGCAGGATCACCTGCTTCACCCCCCTCCAGGAGACACTCCTGCCACTTCGCAAACCTCTTCCAGTTCTCAGCAGGGGCATCTCTCTGCCTCTGGTCCTCGGGGGACGCCAGGCTCAGGGAAGGATGGGAGGGAGGGAAAGACCGGAACCCTGGGGGCTGGGGGAGAATTCAGTACAGGACTCATCAGCTGTGCCAAATGGGGAGGTTCAACAGGTGCCCCTTGTGGTTTAGTGGTGGCTGCTAGTGCTGGCGGATGGTTGAGGGTGACAGCAATGCTCGGTAAAGCCTGCCCTCCTTTCTTACGTGGTCACCTTACAGTGGGGTGTTTTCTCTGTTTATTTGTGTGTGTGTGTCTGTGTGATTTTATAATGTTCTGTGTGTTCAAAAGTTATGCTAATATTCTGTATGTTTAAAAGTTATGCTAATATGTTAATTTTTTGCTTTGTTCTTTTGAATTTATTCAAAATTGATGTGAAAGGTAGTGATTGGTTAGTTTATTGGGTGAAATGGGTGGCTTTTTATTTTTTTGAACTATTTTCTTAAATATTTTTTAGTTGTCTAGGTTAATTCATTTGACTTAAGAAATATATACCTGATAGCCGTAAAGCAGACACAAAAAGCTGGAGAAATCATGTGAAATGGCAACTATATGAATGCTAAAATATTGATCAGTATTCCTTTGGTTTGCTTGTTATGACAGAGAAAGGCATTTGAAGAAGAAAGAGCCAGTTGGTTAAAGCAACAGTTCTTAAATATGACCACCTTTGACCACCAGAACTCAGAAAATGTGAGATTTTTCAGTGCCTTCTCAGGAAGTGAGTACTCCATAAACTCTTTAACTTGAAAATTCATATATAAAATACTGTAGATTATTAAGATAAAACTTTGGAGAGCACAGTAAGAGTTTTCTAATTGGAGCTTTAAAAAATCAACTTTAGCATATCATTTATTGTAGTGAAAATGAGAATGATGGCAGGACTATGCATGCCAGAGACCACTTTTGTTGTGTAATAAGATTGAGTTTTTTTTTTAATTTATAAATTCATAAAACAAATATTCTTAAAACTAGATCCTTCGAAATGTGTGTGGCATCTGTATAACAAAGACTGCCAGTCTTACTGTCTCACACCTTACTCAGAACTAGAATGAACCTTCACTGCATTTAATACCTCACCATGTGTTCTACCTTGTTTTGTCTCACAGGTTCTGATCAGGACAATCTTACAGTGCACTCCCGGCCACGACAGAAGCCTCACAGTGTGTCTAACGGGTCTCCAGTTTGTACCTCTAAATTTACCAAATCTCTTCCTGCTTCTCCTTCGA
The DNA here is from genome assembly GCF_021234435.1 of Artibeus jamaicensis. Classification (NCBI taxonomy): domain Eukaryota; kingdom Metazoa; phylum Chordata; class Mammalia; order Chiroptera; family Phyllostomidae; genus Artibeus; species Artibeus jamaicensis. Next base: position 30,142,040 of record NW_026522025.1, on the reverse strand, counting down.
CTTCTGACTTCTGCCAGACACGGTCCTGTGTGTCAGAGCACAGGTATTGGTCCACAGATCGTCTCCTCGTATATCGGGGCTTCGCTAGAATTCTAGGAAGAGTTGTCCTGTCTGTAGTGTGAGCAACAGTAGAGGCTTTTGAGAGAAATTTAGTCAACTGATTCATGATTATGCAAATATTTATTGGGTGTCCGTTATGTATAGAGAGCTGTTAGGTGTTGGAAATGCAGATGTGCACAGGGAGATCTGGGCCCTGTCTTCTGGGAACAAAATGATATAATGTGATTCTTTTTATTTCACACTTAAAATATACTCTTATTTCCATGAGTCACTTAATATTTTAAGTTCTGTAATTTTATTAGATAGAAGAATATTGTTTTGACACTTTTTGTAGAGCGTGTATTGCAAAGCTTCTTTTGATGTGCCCATTTCACTGGTGCTGTAGGGCAGAGTTTGAGTAAAGCCCACCCACCCTGACTTGTAAAGAGGACCTGCACCCAAGGGCGACAGGGTGAAATAAATAGTTGCTCCCCATCCCGGGAACCCCACATATTGCTATTAACTGCTGCATTTTGGTAGTTTCCTCTGTCTCGGGTTGCTGAATCATTTTCTAAGGTATAATATCAATTCTCTACCACACAGCCTGCTCCAAGTGAGTTTTAACTAAGCAGATAGACCATTCCTAGTGATACAGAGGAACAGAAAAGAGCTGGCGGGTGCATTGCAGAGTTAGCTGGCGATCGCTTGTCTCTTAAAGCTGGAGACAGTGGTGGGGGCCTGCAGATTGCCAGGCGCCCTGGAAAGAGGAGCCGGGCCTGCCGCACACTTGGCCTGTGGTAGGGAGAGACCAGTATGCGGTGAAGTATTGAAGAGGCCAACTAGCCCGCGGACCAAGAGTTGATAAACAGATGAATTTTAAAACAAAAATATGAAGCTTTAAAAAAGGACAAGATCCCTAACTTATAGTTGATTTTTGAAAGGATTAGGACTCTAAGTAAATATTGGGGGCAAGGAGGAGCTGGGGGAAGAGCCCTTTTGGCAAGGGTAGGGACCCTGAGGTGAGAACACTGTGTGTGGGTGGTGAGTGTAGTTAGCAAGCAAGACCAAGAGGTGGGATTTGGGCAGGAGGGTCCTATCCTTTAAAGCCCTGGGTGAATAGGTTGGGATGAAAACATTATTATGTATAAGTTCAATGTATATAAATACAGAGAGAATGAGGTCAGGAATCCCTGCGTACTCATCACTCTGCGCCGGCAGTTGTCCACTGGTGATAATATCGTCCATATGTAACCCCACTCTGCTGCCCACCCCTGCACACACTTGGGATTTTATCTATAAAATAGTTTAGTCTGTATTTGTAGGTCAGATATTATTTTAAGGGCATTAGAAAAGCATTGGAGACTTTTAAGCAGGAGTGTGAAAAAATTTAAGTTTTAAAAAGATGACTCCATTTTATCACGTAGGCAGCATGCTTGGAGCCAGTAATATAAGCTGGGAGGCTCAGGAGGCGTTAGTGGAGCCGAGGTGAGAGGCGATGGGGACTGGGCGAGGGTCATGATGCGGAGATAAGAATGTCTGAACTTAGGGTCTGTTTTGCAGTTGCAGCCACTAGGTTGAGTGTTGGGTTGAATATAGGAAATGAACATTTATATAATTTATAATAAAAAATAATGCAAGCTAAGAGTGTTTTCTTATATAGAATATTATTAAAACACTCAAATTAGACCAATCAGAACCAGACTCAACTAGAATTAATGTCTAAATTTACATATATAATTTAGACATACATTCCAATTACCAGTTACAAGTAATGTGTTTTGTATCTAAAAGAGAACATAGCATAGTTGCCTCAATTATTTTTATGTATTTAAAATTTTTACCTTTTTACATAATTATTCTTAGTTGTGAAATATTTGCCATAAGTATTTCTTGAAGACATTGTTTTATGTTTAATGAAAGTCCCACATTTAGTACCCACGTACGTCATGGGGTGTGGTAAAAGACAGCACTTGGTCCATTGTAACAGGCTATGAAAATAAAAATATATGTAAACATAAATGGATTATACAAATGCTTTTCTGTTTCTTGTATTCCCAGGTTTTACACTATACAACATCAGTAGCATAGAAGCAAAAATTTTTTTTTAAAGATTTTATTTATTTATCTTTAGAGGGGAAGGGAAGGAGAGAGGGAGAGAAACATCAATGTATGGTTGCCTTTTGTGCGTCCCCTGCTGGGAACTGGCCTGCAGGGAACCTGTCTGCAACCCTGGCATGTGCCCTGACTGGGAATTGAACCGCGATTGTCTGGTTCGCAGGCCCGCGCTCAATCCACTGAGCTACACCAGCCAGGAGAAGCAAAATTTTGAACTAAAAGAGATTTCATTAAGCTATTCACAGTTACTGGCCTCTGAAGATTAAACTTAGAAAAGAGTTGTGTGACTACTTATCAGGACAGAAGCTATTGCAGCTTGATGTAGTTCTTGAAATTTTATATATATTTTTAAATCCTCACCCAAGGATATGTTTTCATTGATTTTTAGGGGGAGGTAAAGGTGGGGGTGGGGAGAGAGAAACATTGATTAGTTGCCTCTTGCATGTGCACCCACCAGGGATCCAACCCACAACCAGCGTATGTGCCCTGGTCAGGGATGGACCCACACCTTTGGTGTTCGGGACAGTGCTCCAACCAGCTGAGCCACCCGACCAGGGCTTGAGATTTTGTACTATTTGGTAAATTTGGGTTCCTGCTCCTGAAGCACCTTGGATCTTGGTTTGTAATAAAATTAGAGTAAATAATGAGGAGTATTTGTGGCTAATTTCTGTAACATCCCCATTGCTCCTTTATAGGATGGAATTTTACATAAAGCCTGTGCCTGGATTCCATGCAGAGTAACTGTGTACTAATAAGTTAGAGGGTTTAGTTGATCATTGATCTTACCTCATATGAGATGGCAGGGATTCTAAGAGCTGAATTGTAAGCAGTTCCCTTTTTTAAAGCAATCTTGAATTATGTTTTTGCTTTAAATTTGTAGTATTAAAGCAAATTATTATGTTTTTCAAAGATTGCCACATTGTAAAATCAAGTTAGTAAGCCAAAGTCAGAATGTTTAAGGAAAAAAGTTTCTGTGAAAAAAATTATGTAAGATATTCACTTGATTAAAATGTATTATTTGTTGGCTCACCCCTGTAAATTTGAAAGTAATCATGTAACTAGATTTCTTTGTCCTGAAGCTGGTTGCAGAGCATTCCTTTCAGATTGTCCCTGAAGGTAGAAGCTGTGTCTGTGATGAGACACCAGGTGGTTATGGCCCCACTCATGGCATTGAGCACTGTCCCGAGTGTGCCGTGTACGCTAACTCGTTTAGTTCCTGGCACAGCCTGTGAGATAGGTACTGTTATTACTTTTGTTTTGTGACGGAGGAAGTTGAAGAACAGGGAGGTTTAACTTGCCAAAGCAACATAGTAAGTGCTCCATCTTGGGTATGGACTCTTACCCACCTTTGCACGCAGTCATTAAATACGTCTGGGTGAGTGGGCGGGTAGGTGAAACCATGCACCAGCAAACGGATGAGCCCTGGAAGGAAACGGTAAAGAGATGAGAAAACAGTGGAAGAACAATGGGGGTATGGGAAATGCTAGCTTTCAAAACTCACAAGTTGTCTTGGGCTTTAGTTGGGCAGCATGCTTTAGAGTTAGACTAGAGAGATAAATAAATACATGGATAAGATAAAAATAAATAATTAGGCAACTTTGAAAGACTTCTTTGCTCCCGATCAGTGTGGATTTAAAATTTACTTAGCATGGGACAAGGGAGCACTCAGCCTTTAGACACTGAGGCATATCTAAAGTGTAAAAGGAGAAGGAGGTGATTTTAAGGTCTACCTTTCTTTCCCCAATAGTTCAATCAGTGTGCTGAATATAACTCCTGAAGAGGCTAAACCAAACCGGGTTGGAAGAGAATGTGCAAGTCAGAAGTGGAGCGTGGCCTCAAGGCCTGGATCGCAGGAGGGCTGCTGCAGTGGGTGCTCCTTGACCTACACAAATTCTCACTTAGAGAAAGATGACTTACCTTAGACACTGGACTGGAGTTTTCATTAACGTGTTCATCGAATTTCACATCTTAATTGAAACAGGGTGTGTCATAAAGTCAATCATCTCTAATAATTTAAGATTGTCTGAGTTGTTTGTTTGGACTTCCTGTTCCTCCCCCAAAGAACTCAAATGTTGACTCTATTTAAAAGGATATAAAGGTTTGGATATGTATTTTTAGTAACAGAAGCATCTGGTTCTGTGAATAAAGGAATGTACGGAGGTTCGGATGGAGACAAAAGCACTAGGATGGGTTTCCTCTGTAGGTACTAAAGATAGCACTTTTAGGAAACTGATTGCTATAAATGCTTTAATTTTGTCCCATATCTAGTTGGCATTGAGAGTTTAGCCTTTACTTGAATGTATACTGTAGATTTTTAACAAAGCAAGTTCTATATTTATTATGTTTAGTGTGATTTGAAATTTGCTCTTGTATGGTTTAAATAAAGTGAAATTTATGTATGTTTTGTACATAGATATACATGATTATGTTAAGAAGCTTTAAGATATAAAAATTTTACACATCCATAATTATAATGTTTCATGCCAGTAAAATTTTTATTAGTGGTATTGTTTACAGGTGCATTAGCGCCGTCACCACATTATGTTTTAAGAAATTTTTGAACCCATTTGAGCAATAAGTACTCAAGCTATTCCATGAAGCCAAGTTCTTTAGATAATTGACATCCCTAACATACATGTTTGAGATTCTACAGCATTAGATTTTTTATATATGTAGGATATTATAATTTTTCAAAGGAGTATTGATTATGGGGTAATAGAGTTAAGACAACAAAAGTACCTTCAAATAAAGCAATTTAAGAATTTGGCTTAAGGTATTTGGATAATAGAAAATATTAAGATATTTGAGCTGTTTGGATGGTGATATTTTCTTTACCGGATGGGTGCCCATGCCGTAACAGCTGTGCCAACTAACACTTTGTATAGTTGTCAGTGATTTTGGGGTAAGTTTTCAACAAGGCATTTGCCCCTAATGTTAAGGAAATTGGACAGTATAAAAGCAGTGGGTTTTATAGTCCAGATACACTCTGGACAAACTAGTGTCGTGTCCTTTTCAGAACTGGTTGCATGTTTCTTCATGTACGTTACTATTAATAGTAATAATATGCGCAGACCCAGGCTCTTTCCAGAATTTTCATCAAAAAGTTTTAAGTGCCAACCTTTCTGGTCTCTGCACAGAGGCCTGCACAGACCCATCCTCGCCGGCTGCCATAGTTTAGGCCCAGCGTCCACTAGCTCAGCAGTGGCTGTTCCATTCAAATTGGTCGTGTCTTTAAAAAGTGTTTTTGTCATTCATTCACTATATATAGTATAATTCTTTGGAATTGTGTAGCAGCAGCCATTTTTTCCGGGTTAGTAGGATATTATTGAGTATCTTGTAAGATTAATGTAACTACTCATGAGAAAGTAACCACATTTATAGTCTCAAAAAATCTAGCTTTTGAACAAAAGTAAATTTGGCACTCACTACCTTCTGCGGGATGCATGGCCGTCTCTTTACCATTTAAAACAGTAGAAAATGGTACAGTTTCAGAGATGGTTCTGTATTCCAAGGGAAAACAGCTGGGATATCATTCTTTTGTGATTGAGCAATAATGTGATCAAAGAAGAACAATCAGAAATTTGTAGTCAGTGATACATTTGTTAAGAATTCTCTAGGAGAAACTCCCTAGGAGTTTCTATGGTGTATTTTGCCAGAAATGAGCATTAAAATTTTATGGTGAATCTCTTACTTTAGGAGATACTGCATTCCATGACATTGGATTTCTACAAAGGATTATCTTTTTTGTTGTGTTAACATTTCAAAATGGTTGAATTCTCATCCTGGAAAGAACACTCCTTGAGAGACAGTCAGATCAAAGCCAGGCTCACTGTCCCTGGATGAACGTGGGCACAGAGCCGCTGGGAGCTGTTTCCCCTCACAGCTTTTGCTGCGCTGTGCTTTCCAGCTCCAATATGGCTCCCGGTCGTACGCACTCCCAGGATGAGGGAAAACCCCTGACTTCACACATAAAACTCCTAGGACTTTGTTTTCCTTCCCTCTCTGTGTATCTGTGACGTTCTGAAGACACAGCTGCACGGCAGCCTGACCTTGCACCTGATCGGGTGATGGCACCTTGGAGTACTTCAGCATGAAAATCCCGATAATCCTGTTTCCTTGTTTATCAATCGATGTGTAATTCTGGAGTATTTTGTACCTGGAGTTTGTTTTTACATGACATATTCCATTTTGAATTTTCAGAACATAAAATTGACAAAATTTAACAGAAAAAATTTATTTACTACTCTTAATTTTTCGTATCTTCAGTTGATGATGAGAAACTTAATAGAATAATCATGACAGAAAATTAAAGTTAAAATTTATCTTAAAATAGGTGTTTTCTCATAGAAGTAATGCATTAAATGTTTAGATTCATAGAGTGGTCCAGAAAAAGTTGTTTTCCTCATAGTGTAATTAAAATACTATTGTTTATTTAGAGTTCCCTATTGCCCACCTTACTGGACTTGTTCGAAGGCTTGTGATAACATGGTTTTGCTGGGAAAACAATTCCACGGTGCACAGTGAGGAGGAGAGTGGAACCCGGGCTCCGCCGCCCGGCAGAGCAGGAGAGGTTTGGCAGTGTGTGCGCCCCGAGAACCCAGAAGCCCCTCCGGATGCTCCTGTAAAAACCTTCACAGTGTGTTGCCTAATGTAAATCATGCTATTATTTCTAAATAGACTGGATTTAAAGTAAGCATGGGTTGTGGAAGTCTAGTAAATATACTTTTCTACGTGTTTCCCCTTAATTTTTTTTCAATCTCATGAAAAGCATTTACGAACTACCTGCTGTGTGCCGGGACTTATTTATCCATTCTAGTTGATGGGGATTGGAGGACAGCTGAGCACACTCCCTGCCCCTGAGAACCTCAGAGTGGAGTGGGAGACCAGGTCCGTAGACCTAAATTGTAGTGGGGCCCATACGCTGTTCAGTCATTGTGTGTGAGTACCAGGACTCCCTGTTCTGCTCTGGGACTTCGTACCAGTGACCTGGCTGGGCTTCCATTCCAGTTAGTCTTTGGATTATTTCCAGTGGGAAGTTCTGTGGAATCAATACGTTATCGTTTTATTTTGCTGCATTTTGTTTTCAACAAAACAATGACCTGCAAAGCAGTGTAAGATTTTCTGCCCACAAAAGCACATTGTTATCTAGCAGAAATGGTATTTACAAAGCTTTGGGCCCTATAGGTAAGGATAATGAAATAGGTTATTCTAGTCATTTTTCTGAATAGTGTTTTTTTTTTGGCTGGATGTAAAATTAGAGTGGGTTGGTTAAATTGTTTGATTTACACAGGAACTTTAACTTGGCTGGTTAAGACTCTTAATATTTAACATTTACAAATAACTGATTCAGTCTTAGGGGTTACCGTAATGCCAATCCTCAGTATTAATATATTTTGTTCAGAACTATTTATACCCAGTATGATGCTTAACATAGTAAACACATCACTGTTAATGAAAATATAAAATAGTAATGAAACAAATATCAAATCACTGCATTAGCATACACAGACTATAAATTTCAGGTCAAAATCCTAAAACTCTTCCCCGGAAGGTGTGTAGTTTTTGTGTTCATTTCCAACCCCACACGGTCGGAATCCTGCACAGAGTATTAGGATAGAGTAGGCCCTGGTACGGATAAAAGACATGAACTTGGTGCAGCTCAGTACAGAGGTTTAAGTCTTGCCCGCGAAACGTCCAACGCGGGTCGGGCAGTCCACCCTCTGTGCCGTCTGGAACATGCGTGGGCCCCGATGCTGTCAAATTGAGGGAAGAAGGGGCTGGCAGATGCTGTTGGATATTAAGGACCTGCTCTGAAAAGACACAGATTCTGCCTTCATTGCTTCGCCAGGAACTTCTGCTGACGTCCCTAGCCTAACTACAGACAAGGCTGGGACACGGAGAAAGCAAAGCTGTTTTGTGATCGACAGTGTTGCACACTGTAGTTAGTGCTTAATGTTTCATCCATTCAGTTATTTAAAACACAGAACATAGTACTACGTGCAGGGGGTTTATTGCTGATTATGAAAGGTTTCAAATATTCTTGATTTTTAGAAGGAATGTAAGTTGCCTAACCTTTTCATAATATAAAGTTTTACAATGTTCGAATGGTAGTTCTGCATGGTTACTAAAGTCCAGTGCATAAAACACATTTTCTTGTGCTCCAGTAGCCCCGTGGGAGATTATCAACCTTATTTTTAGAGCTGGTAACAGACTTGGATATTAAGTGATGAACCTAAGGTCACATAGCTAGTAAGTGATAAAATCAGAACTTAAAAATCCAGATCTGCCCTGACCAGTGTGGTTTGGTTGCGAGTCATCCTGCAAAGTGAAAGGTTGCCTGTTCGGTCCCCAGTTGGGCACAAGCTTGGGTTGCCGGTTCAGTTCCCAGCTGGGGCATGGCACATACCAGGAGCAGTTAGTGGATGTCTCTCTCACATCGATGTTTCCCTCTCTGCTTCCCTTCCCCTCTCTAAAAATAAATAAAATATTTAAAAATGTTTCCGAATCTCTAAGTTCTTAACTTATGGCAGACTGCTGCAGTGCCTTTGGTATGGCTTTTTAAGTGAAATTGTTCAATTCTTAACACGCCACCCTGAAAGGTTATCATTTGGTCCATGAGTGAGACTCAGCCATGTTTTGTGATGGTTACCCTGGCAATTCTGTTAGGAACTGGGCTTCTACCCTTTCAACATTAGGGCAGTAAGGCTCTCACTGAAATAGCTAGTTTAGTAACAAATAATACTCTAAAGGCCACTGGGTGGTGCAGGGTGCACCTGGGCAGCCTGCTGTTCCCGCCTTGTTAACTCCGGGTGAGGTGAGTGTGCATGGGTCCCTCCCTCTGCCTGCAGTCACGGTGACCAGAAACACTTCTGTTTCGTCCAAAGGTCTGATAGCCTCTTACAGACATTTCATCATGAAAAATAAGTGTTAAAGTAGTGGAATTAAGTAATGTGTGAATGTTTTTACTCAAAAAGAACTGCTTGCAGGACAGGTGAGGTTTTCTAGTCTCCAGTTGCATCTGCACTTAAGATGCTCAGTTTCCTTATTTCTGGTCTGTCAAGACAGATTTATTTCTGGTTACAGTGCTCCATTAAAGCATACCATGCCCCAGTCTGGTGTACTGATTGGAAAAAGTAGACTTCGCACGTTCCCGAAGCCCTTAGGCTGATGTCCTACAACCCGCCCTCCGTTCCAGCTCTGGATCCAATTCTCTATTAAATCTGATGTCTAAACTGAGGCAGACTCTGTCCATCCCAACCAGGTGGGCTCAGGCGCTGCTTGTTCTTCAACCTCAGTGTAGTTGTAGTTGATTATAATGTCATAATTGATTTACTCTGAACACCTTTGGATTTTTTTTCTTCTGTACTTCTCAATCTGGAACTGGCTTAGAGCAATCTTTTATGTTCTCATTTTTTTATTAGTGAAAAGTATAAATCAAATGCAATTCGTGAGCATGCTTGATATTTCCTTCATTCAGTTCCTTTAAGATAGTGCTTGTGTAAAACAGCAACCTGAACTTTTTTAGCCTTTTTTCTTTACCAATAGCTTTTACCTTGAAAAGCACATACTTAATAGATTATTTTGGTAGTTTTATTCTTTTTTAAGCACAGTATTAAATAATAATGAAATCTCTCTAAATTATTTTATCAGTGAAATCAACCCTCCTCACCCCCCAAAAAACACATTCTAGATTTAGATCCATTAAATGAAATAGAAATCCATCAACAACTATCCCTGTGGCTGGTGTGGCTCAGTGGATGGAGTGTGGGCTGTGAACCAGAGGGTTACCAGTTCTCTTTCCAGTCAGGGCACACGCCTGGGTTGTGGGCCAGGTCCCCAGTGCGGGTAGCATGAGAGGCAACCACACACTGATGATTTTCTCCCTCTCTTTCTCCCTTTCCTTCTCTAAAAATAAATAAAATCTTTAAAGAATATATCTTTAAAAAGCAACTAGTCACACAAGCCTTGGCATATGTTAGTTCTAAGAAAAACTATTTTGATCTTAAAGAAACCATAAAAAATTTTAACTGGAATTTGAAAATTGAGTTTTGATCCTTTGCTTTTTAAGCACTGTTGCTCATTTTTATCAAAGGCAAAGCTGAGGAAATGACTTACGAGTGCTTTTAATTTAAAATCTATAATTGTTCAAACTGAAAAGATGTAATTGCCAGGTTACAGCCATGTCCTGCAAACTATTCTCATTATATTAGTAATGGCTGGACTTTTTCTGGACAGACCTCATATATAAATTTTATCCTGACTCAAGCAGAGAGTGAGAGAGAGAGAGACAGACAGACAGACAGACACGGGGAGAGAGAGGAAGGAAAGAGGGAGAGACATTAGTGTGAAAGACAAGCATCAATTGGTTGCCTCCAATACACACTCCAACCGGGGATCAGGCCTGCACCCAGGCAACCAGGGATGGAAGTGGCTACCTTTTGGTTTTCCAGGATGATGCTCCAACCAACTTTATCACACCACCCGGAGCTGTATTTACCACCTGGAAGCTGCCTGTGCATGAGGCCCTCCTGCCAGACTCTTCCTAATACATCACAGGGAAGTACAGTGAGAAGAAGCGGGCAGTGGTGCTGATGGCAGGGGTGACAGGCCCCCTGACCTGTTCTGCCTGTATGAGAGAGGAGGGGAGGGCTCTCTCTCCTCCATCACCTGTGCAGACATCACGTCCCCAAAATTGAGGGAATTGCCAGAAGATGAATTACTGTGTTTTATAGTTGGTTCAATGATATCTGGTAAAACGGAGGGAGCGAGCACTGGCTCAGTTTGGTGAGCCTTTTTCCGGGAGCCTGGTTTTCTTCTCAAGTGCAGGACGATACTTCAATGTCTTTGTGGCCGCAGAGCTCTCTCCCAGCCGTCACCGATGGCAGATGGCCTGGTAGCCGGGAAAAGGGGCTCTCTGAGAAGCCTGCCACAGGGGTGCTGTCCCCCTGGGATCCTGCAGGGAAGCTCAGGCCTTATTCTCAGTGTCTAGATGTCAGAGCTGTCCTTAAATCTGTGGCCATGGGGACAGGAGCCACAGCCTGCAAGGTTCACCCTGAACACAATGGAGCACTTGGGTGAGGAGTAAGAATGCTATTTATTTTTCTCTCTCCTGGGGACTTACTTATATTTCTCTTTCACGGAGATGACTCAATCCTAATGTGAAAACTCAAGTGAGTTATTGAAATAAGGAGGCAAAAATAAGATCTCCAATAGGTTTCCAAGAAAGAACTCTCAGGGTTTGTTTTTATTCCCAGTACATTTTCACCTGGCCGTCCAGTTTGACCCTGAATGCAATCAAATCATGCTAACGGGAGGGGTGAGATTCTCTTACATTTGAGTACTTACTGTATGAACAGCCAACATGCGCAAACAAGCAGAAGGCAAGTCATAAACTGAGTGGCTTCATGGAAAAAATTGTTACTGGTGGCTCAGCCAGGTAAGAATTAGATGACCATCCTCTGTGGGCTCAAGTATAAAGATCTGAGCCTTACGGATTGTGTCTGTGCCCTAGTCCAGCTCAGGGCTTATAAAACTGACCAAGAGAGCTGCTGTCTGCAGACCAGAAAGGGTTTAGTGACACACTGGTCATTCAACCTTGATAAAGGTTCAGGTCAGAGCATCTCTGCGGATAGTTCCTGAGAGAGGGAATCATCCCACTAGTTCTGAGAAATGTAGGCTCCTAACTTCAAGTGACTCATGTAGTATAGAAGCTCCTTATGAGGTTCTCTGTTTTGAAATTTCAGTGTATAAATTTTTTAAGTGGCTGCTAAATGCATGTTCAGCTCTGTTATGGCGTGTGAAGAGCGTTACTTAAAAGATTCTACATAAATAAAGAATAATGAACTCATCCTCTCCCTACTGAACATTTTAGAGCAGAGTCTGAGACACAACCTCTTTCTGCGTGTCGCCTGCTTGGGGATGAGAAATAGAGCAAATCAAATGGAGTCACTGAAGTCAAGTTGCTAAATCACTACGATCAAGTAGGTTGAGGAAGAGATTCTGTTCTTGTTTTAACTAGCCTGGGACCTTGAACTTTGGACATCTCCAGCACTATACCAATGCCTGGATATACACCAAACCTCCAGATAAGCCTCTGATTACTCCCTGAAGGTCTGAGAAAAGCATGTTCACGTATCCAGACCACCAGTCATCTAGAGAACGGCCCCAGAACAATGCAGAGGCTAAGAATGCAGGACTGATTCTTCTCAAGAATGTACTCTTTACTATAAGAATCTTATTTCTTCTTCAGAACTGTCAACCTAAGAAATGTTCAAATTTGTAGAGAATTTTTATAAGTCTATTTGAGCCAAACAGATGACAATTGCTGGGAAGCAAAATCTCAATGGGTTGAGGAAATGCTCCGGAGAAGGGCATTTTAACAGCGTATTTTATACATTAGAATTAAAGTAGGAGGTGTAAAGGGGGTTACCTAAAATCCGCGGGTGGTAGATTAAGGGGCTGAGAGAAAGGAGAGCTGGGAAGTCTCTGAGACTGGATAAAGAGTAATGTGAAGAGACACATACTTCTTTCACATTGGTGGGTATAGAGGAGTTGTTAACATTTACGGTGCACAGAGATGGTTGGTAGGGAACGAGATGACCATGAGGGTTTCTCGTGGGAGGCTGTACCCTGAGAGGCCCAGAAAAAGAGGATTAAGCTGACATTACAGCGTATGTTGTCTTAGACGCAAAAAGAGAATAGACAGGCTCACCTCGTAAAGAGTGACCTTTGTCAAGAAAGTTACAGGCCCAGGCTGTGACTATCCTGCCCAACTCACTTTTGGGTTAGGAATTTTTATGTTCGGACCATCCTCTGTGTTTACTTTTGGTCTCTGAATTTGCAGGGCCCACTGGGCAGGCATCTCCTGAGCTTGTCAGAGTTGGTATGTGGCCCTTTTTCATCCACAGAACCCGCCCACACAGCTGTCGGGGAGGTCTCCATGAAATATACCTCAGCTTTTCATCTGTCTTCTGATTAAACCTGCCTGATGGTTCCTCACCGGCAGCAGGACAAAGTTCAAGCTACCTGACCCATCACGCAAGTCCTTCACCTGCTTCCGGCCACCCCAGTGTCCTCCTCTGCCCCCCCCCGCATCCTGCAGGGGGGACTGCAGACTGCACCCCAGTCCCCTTCTCTCCTCCTGTTATTAAAGCTGTTAAAACTGTTCATCACATTTCATTACATTTCCTAGTTTTTCTTGCAGTTAAATGTGACCAGGTGACAAACTATAGGAATTGAACTATAGAATATAGTTATAGTAAAGAATATAGAATTCTAGTTTAAACCTGCAGAATGTAAATGGAAGTATCATCCACGAGTTTCCAAGAACTTTTGCAGGAGGGAGCTGGCACACTCCTCTGCCCCTTTTGCTCCTTCCTACACCCTACAGCCTGGAACACAGATGTGACTGATGGCATCACTTGGACCATCAAGACCAGGGACACTCCCGAGGGGAGGAGGAGCAGCAGCTAGAGGGTGTCGTGCAGCCAAACTGCCTCAGCCCTAACCACCTGCCCCTCGCCCTTTCTGTGGGAGATGAACTTCCCATCACTTAAGCACTGCTGTTCTGAGTCTCTGTCCCCTTCTACCGAGCCCAGTCCTGACTGACATAGGGTTTGGTGCCGGAGGGAGGGCGCTGCAGGGGACTCTCTGCTTGTCCTCTTCTTTCTTTACACTCCATAGGGACTCAAGAAATCAGCCAACCTCGCGATCTTTGAATTCTTCACTCTTGCCACAAATGTTTATTACTATAGACATTTGGCCTAACAACATTTTGCTTTCCGTAGATACTTTTCCCCCCAGGGCCCCGCAAGGGATGTTTTAAATGACTGCTCTGCCACTGTGTGCTGGAGATTGGCAGAACTAGTGAATGTTTGCAAAGGGTATCTAATCAATAGTCACACCCAAAACCACAGCTTCAGGGCATTTTGGAAATGAGGCTTTATGTCCAGTTCTGTGGGACAGGCAGGCGTGCAGGGAATGAGCGTGTGGGGGGGGAGCCCCGAGTGTCCAACACATGCTCCCCAGTGCATGCAACCTGACGGGACAAGTCTTTCCTTTGCGGACTTTGCCAAGATGTTCCTGCTTCCCTTACAACTTTTCTGCATTTCCTTCTGCCTTCAGTCGTGTCTTTCCCCTCCCTCACTTCTCTGCCCTGGGCTTTATGCTTACCCTGAAAGCCCCAGATGCTGCCCCTGGCAGAGCAGACGCGTCCTGGCTGCTGGGTCTAAGCAGCACCCGGACTCACCCTCAGTAACTGTCCTTAGGCAAATCACACTCAATTGGCTTAGCCCTTCTCTGCTGAAACCCGAGCTCCTCGATGGCCAGATTAGTAAGTGCCTGTCGTGCTATCTGTGCCCACCTTAGCACCCTGTTTGTATTCTCAGTCTGACATGAGCAGGAGCTAAGAAAATGTTTGTGGAGCTAGTGAGTGTTGATAATGGCCCCAGACAAAGGCCCCTCCTGTCTCAGACCGCAGGGTTAGGGGTATGGGCTCCAGAATACAACTGCTGGTGTGGGGCTCCCAGCTCTGCATGGACCAGCGGGGGGGGCATCTCCGGCGTATTATGTAGCCCCACTGAGCCTCAGTTTCCATCTCTGTTAAGTGATTTAACAACACCTACAGGGTCATTGGGAGGATTAGATGACACAGTCCATGCGAAGCACTTAGCGCGGTGCCCAGCAGACAGACAGAACTCAGTAAGTGTGATCTATTAACATTTCACAGTGGTTAATCTCTTTTTCATAGTGGTTCACAATCCCTCTTTTTCTCTGCTCTCTTTGTACTTTGCTTTTCAATAACATTTGGACTCAGCAAACATTTTCTGAGCCCCAGTGCCTTGTCAGGACCAACACAGTTCCCACCTTGTGGAGCTTGCTGCCTATTGGGGAGGCAGTCACATTAATTGTGAGCTACAAGGAAGCTTGGCACATGAGCAATAGAATTTCTCAACAGTTTCCATGGAAGCCCAGCAGAGAGAGGCAGTCATGGGGCAGGGTGGAGAGGGCTGCTCAGGAAATGATTTACAGAGGGGTGAATAATCTTGAGAGGACCCTTCAAAGGTGAGTGGGAGGGAGAGGAGCCTTCTGGGCAGAAAGGGCGGCAAGCAGAGAGGCCTGGAGGTGTCCCCTACACAGTGTGGCTCAGGGGGCCACGCAAGAAACAAGAGCAGTGGACCTCACACTGGAGCATGCATCCTGATGCCTGGAAGCCTCGGGACAGTGCATATCGCTGGGCTTCTCCCTCCGAGTTTCAGCGGCATTAAATCTGGGCTGGGGCCTCAGACTGTTTTTGACAGGATCCAGGTGGTGCTCCCGTTGCTGGTCCAGGGCCACTCTCTGATGATGGTCCAGGGCCACTCTCTGAGAGCGCTGGGAGGCCAGAGCACCGAGGTGGGGGCGGGGAGCCGGGAAAATGTGGGAAGCAGAGCTCGGCTTCACAGGCCTGCCCAGGAGTTTAGATTATATCACATCGAAAACTACAGGACTGTTTAAGGTGAAGAGTGAGCAATCAGATGTAGGTGGCAGAGTACATGGTAAGGGCGCACGACTGCGGACAAAAAGACGCGTGAGGAGTTGAATCGGGGAGCTGTGGGAGGTCTGCACTAGCTGAGCAGGGTCCAGACCCGTGCCCGGCCCCAGCCCCTCAGCCCAAGCCTCCCTCCCGTGGTTGCCCCTTTCTCTTCATCACAGAAAAAGAGGCGCATCTCTCACCCCATCTCCTCTGGATCTGCTCTCTTCCAAAGCACGTCTTTCCTCCCCTATGTCTTTCCTTAAACTGTGTTGGGCCGAACCATCAAACACAGACAAGCTCCCAGAATCACACTATGCTTTGATTGCTATTATTGATCATCTTTGTTCACCAAAACTTCTCACTAAGTGGTCATCACTGCCCCGTGTCCTCACACCCAGTCCTTACCCCTCAGTCTCACTCCGCGCCTGCAAGAACAAGGAGACAGCAACTGGTCCAAGTTACTTGCCTTAACCGCACCACCTGCGTCAGCCCCACAACCTCTTAAGAGAACCCCACGCGGAGGCTCCAGTAAAAATAGTTAATAAATGTTGAAAATGTCACAACAGAACTGAATTTTTAAGCCTCCAACCATTATTAACCTTTCTATTTCAAAACAGCTCACATGAAATTAATGCAGTAGAAATACATTCTTGTTCCTAACTTAGCCAATCTAACCCAAAAATGTCTAAATGATGAAGTTAAAATAAAATGGAGACTTATGTAAAGTATAATTTCATTGGGAGGTATGTCTTATATTCTCCTGATCTGACTCTCTACCCCTTTGTAAATGGATTTATCCAACTTTGTATTAATTACTGCAATAAAATGTTTACAACTTGTCTTTCATGTGTTTCTAAATTTTTAAAAATTGTTATAGGCTTGAGAAAAATGGTGCTTGTTTGACACTGGGGGCATAAGCAAAGCCTACTCCTTTTTTCTTTTTTTTAAAGATTCTACTTATTTATTTTTAGAGATAGAGGAAGGAAGGGAGAAAGAGAGAAACAGCAGTGTGAGAGAGAAACATGGGTTGGTTGCCTCTCGTACATGCCCTGACCGGGGACCAAACCTGCAGCTGGGGCTCTGCCTGGACCTGGAATCAGCGGCAGCCTTTTGCTTTGCAGGGCAACACCCGACCTGCTGAGCCGAGGCAGTCGGGGTGCAAAACCTCCTCCTAGAGGCTGTTCGGTCTCATGCTATGAAGAAACACGGATGTCCACTGAATCCAGCTCGGGCTCTTAGATGTGTAACAGGGATTGGTTGATTGCCTAGTAGGCAGTTTTCCGAGTGTTGCTTATCGCTAGAGATTTCGCACTTTCAGACTTTTCCCTCTCCTCCGGACCATTTATGTTTGGGCTGTAAATCTTTGATGTCTATAGTCGTTTTACAGATGCCTTCCAATGGTGAGGGAGCTGGAATATTTCCAAAACAAAGTTCTGACTCAGGCAGGGTGCGTTTTATAGTGTCAATGAGTCAGAAGAGCTAAGTGATACAAACCAGACAGACAGGCCCATTTGTTATCAATGAATTTGCTCCTTTTCAATGTTTTTCTTCCACTTTCTTTACGTTGTGACTTTGCAAGAATCCCCAGTTTTCTCAATGGTTCATATTCTTCCCTGGAAGCAAAATGAATTATTTTATTTTTCTAATCAGTGAGAACCCCAGCAATTCTTTCATTACTATCAGAATTTTCTAGGATTAAGGGTTTCTCTCTTTTTAAGGCAAGACATGTCCTCTTTTAAACACAGTTCTGCGTCCCTTTACTTTGTTTGATTAGAGAACACAGAAAGCCTGTGATTTTATTTCCCATGACCTCCTTCCACTGGACCCCTCCCCTCCAGAGAGCTCCCGCAGGGGAGACTCCGCACAAATGCGCAGTCAGGGCTGAGGCTCTCTCTGCTGCATTGCTGGAGGGAGTCCTGAGAAGCCGGAGGCGGTGGGGGGAGAGGAGGTACTCTCGGTTCTTCTCTCACTCCAGGGACCACCCCAAATCAAAAGAGAGAATTGGCCACACCAAATACATGAGGCTCTCCAATGAATTCCAAGTGTTTAACTTAGTAATTTAGTTGCTCCCTCCGGTGCAAAATATTTTAGAAGTTACTTAAAAACTGCCAGAATATTTTCTCTTTCACACTGGTTCCTGCCTTCTCAATTTGAAATTGGCTTTCTTGGTTCTTGTTTTCTTTCTTTTTAAAATTTTTATTTATTGATTTTTATAAAGAGGGAGGAGGGAGGTGGGGAGAGGGAGGGAGGGAAAGAGAGAGAGAGAGAGAGAGAGAGTGAGAGAGAGAGATTCATTGTTCCAGTTACCACTGGTGCACTCGTTGGTTGATTCTTGTGTGTGCCCTGACCAGAGACTGAAACCACAACCTTGACATACTCAGATGACGCTCTAACCAACTTAGCTACCAGGCCAGGGACTCGGTTCTTCCTTTTTCATCAGGGAGGGACCCCGCCAACTTCTGCCTGCAGAAACGCCGCACTAGATCTGCCCTTCTCGTTCATGTCAGAGGCCTGGCTCAGAACGACAGTGACCCTCCCAAGGGGCAGCCCTGCCGCAGCCCTGGGCACGGTGGTTTTCCTGAAAGCTTGTAGTCTAAGGAATAAAAAAGGTAGGGAATTGGGGAGAAATTATAGCACGTGAAGGTCTAGCATGTCTTCAGGAGTGACATCATGGAAATATTCTCTGACTCTTTAAATACCATGTCAAGGTTTAGCCCATTACAGGGTCTGACACCAAACAGATGTTTGACGAATATTTATAAGATAGAAGAATAAACAAACTGCTAGAATGAATTAAACAAATGATTCATAAATACTAGAAAAATGTGTTATATATTGTTTCAAATGCTTTGATTTGAGAAATGTCTTGGCCATTTCCCGCAGTCCTGTTCCCAGATTAAGTGCCCGCACACTGACAACACGGTGGCTACGGATCCGAAGAACGCCCCTTTCTACCATCACCAAAGCCAACTGCCCTAATGGCGCCCGCCTCTTGGTCTCTGTTAAATCTGAGTTCACCAATGGGACAGTTGGAAACCATTATGCCCCCAAAAGTATTTTGAACACAGTCATATTCTGAGGACTCTGTCACATGCTGCGTGTGACCCTGAACTGCAGAGCCACACAGATGTGAACACGGCCTTGTGCTTGCTGACGTTCCTCTCCGCCGTCAGGTGGAGATGATCAGGTGACAAAGAGGTTGTTCTCTCCTCTTGTCTGCAGTCAGCATTTCTGGAGTTTGCCCACCAGATATGCCATTCACAGAGACTGAAAGGACAACTGGATGATTGTAGGCAAGATCAAGGATGTCAGCCCTGGCCAAGAGAAGCTCATGAAGACTGATAAGACTGTGTTTGTGAACAGCCTCCAGGTCTGCACTCAGCTCCCCAGCACCTTCCCGGGGTCAGCACCACAGGGGGCACAGCAGTGGTGCCCTCTCTCCTGAGTCAGTGCCACACTGATGTGATCAGAGGTTTTCAAATTGTGTCCCACCCAGTCTGGGATAATCTGTCAGGGGCCCTGGTGGCCAGTGGGTCTTGCTGTGGAGCCAGTGCAGGGAGACGATCTTCAAGCCCCCCTTTTAGTTACAGGTCATAAGCTCCCTTTCCTCCTTACCAGGAATGGATATGACAGTGGGGCTGGCTAGATGCCACTCAGTGCACGCACTTTAAGCAGAACACAGCACACCTGACACTCAGAACTGGGAAAGTCATTCTCAAGCAAGGCAGCAAGCCCAGCGCACAGTGAGGGCTCCTTCCCTCCGTGGAAGAGATGTTTCAGGCAGAAGGCCCACTCTTTGAGCAAATACAATAATGAATGGAAAGGGAAAAGAGACTGCAGTAACGGCTGCGCAGTCCAGGGGGCAAAGCGGGCTCAGCAGTGACACGCACAGAGTCAAACGAGCAAAAACAGCCTCGGGGGCAGCGGTAACCAGGACAAATGGGGGATTCGCTGGCGTCTTTGCAGAAGCAAAGACTAGAGTCCATGGTAAACATGCCACCAAATTCAAGCATTGGGCTTCAGACATATATTTGGAATACACTCTAAATCTATAATTATTCACCGGACATGTTTTGATGAGAGAATATATATTGAATGTTTGTAAACAGCAACATGGCAATTAAAATAATTATTTATATACTTGTTATTAATTATATAATGATCACAAATATATTATTACTAATTAAAAGTGTCAAACTTTTAAATCTATATTGCAGAGGTTTTTGGTCATTTGGCTATATTATTAATTTGATATGTATTTCAAACAGGCCCTATATTCTGAGTTTCTAATTCTGCAAACAACTGCCACATGATAAGGTATCTACCTTGCAAGGGTGACCAACTGAACTCTGTCAAATAAATCTGTGCTAAATGAGGCTAACATTCTGCATTTTAAAAATTTTGCCCCATTCCTATTCTTTCCAAAATGAGTCAGCCTGACTTCAAGATTCTTCAAATCATCATTTTAATGGCTTCCATTACACCTTATTTAAGTTTTTTGTTAAATGGAATTTAATGAAGCTTCAGTTTTGATTGCAGAGTAGACATTATTTTTTAAATTTTACTTGGTCTGTGATATCGTGGGCTCTGTCTCTCCACTTATAATGACAGCAGGGTCATTTTAGTCTTATTAGTTTATTTCCTTTAGTTCAAACACACCAGGGGCCTATCCATTAAAATTCAAATCATCCCACAAATATAAGGTAGGTGTTATTTCTCAAGTGAATTCTGATTTTGCAAGGAACACATCTTCCATTGCTGGAGAAAGCGAGCCCTCGCTAGGGTCACCCAGGCGAGGGATGTGTGGGAATGGGTTTGGGAACGGACAGCGGGAGCGAACGGACAGCCAGAGCCACTGCTGCCGTGTCTCTCTCATACCAGAACAGCTCAGGGCATTTCTATTGTGTGTGTGTGTTTTTTTTTACTGTGTGACTCCACTTTTTTGAGGTATCCGAGTAGTCAAGTCCATAGAAATCCAGAGTGGAATGGTGGTTGCCATGGGGATGAAGAGATACTGCTGAAGGAGTCGAGTTTCAGGAACAAACGGATTCTGCAGACCTGTCGCACGGCAGTGTGAATGAATGCACTAGACATAGCTGAGCTGCACTCTTAGCAACAGTTAAGATGGCACATTCTGTTACATGTTTTTAACTACAATAAAAAAATTTAAAAGCCAGATGATTTAAGTTAAAAAAAATAACCAACCAGCAAAGCCGGGTCAAGGGGCGGTGGTAGAGGATATTGGCAGTTCTTCCTTTTGGAGAGCAGGAGGAAATGAGAGGTCAACCCAGGTTCCCACTCCCCTCACCCGACCTGCCCCAGCTAAGGACACCCCCTTTCCCTCCTTACTGGGGACTGGTGAGGGGCACGAGGCAGCTGGAGGGGCAGAAAGACGAGAAGCCCTGAACACTTAGCTGGTACCCAAATGGCCAAGGATCGCAGCTGCCATTTCCCCTAACTGCACTGTCTCCTCTGAACACATATTAACAACTTACTTTCCCCTCAATATGAGTCTTAGACTGTTCTCTGTAAACCTAGTGTGGAGGCCGAGAGGTGAGAAATGTGATGTAGACACTCATCCCGGGGTGTCTCTGCCATCCTGTCTATCCTACCTATTTCCTCTCCCCAGAAAACTGTAGCCGAGGTTCACCTGCAGGCAGGGGTGGATGGGGTGATGGGTAGTAGGTGATAGGAAGCCCTTTTTGCCCATAAGAGGAAAAGTCAGCCGGGAGGGGAAGGCCGCCTTTGCTTTCCCTTTTGCTCAAATGGGATGTTGCCCTTTCTTATGCCCCCTCTGTCTAAAGCAGCCAGAGCCACTGGGGGTCCTGGGCATGGGCTTGACTGAGGGCAGACATGCCCTTCACCACCACCTCGGGAGCTCCTCCAGCCTCCACCTTCTTCTGCGATTTGGCATGGTTTGTTGCATTGCCCCTGTTCCCAGGACCTTGACCATGAACACTGCTGTTGAATTACCTAGTGTGCTGAGTAGGTTTTCCTAAGCTTTTAGGCCTCTTTTTCTTTCTCTCTTAAAAAAAATCCTCTCCTAAGGATATGTTTATTGATTTTAGAGAAAGAGAAAGAGAAACACTGATGTGAAAAAAAAAACATTAATCAATGTCCTCCCGTATAACCCAACTGGGAATCAAACCCCCAACCTTTCTGTTGTACTGGACGATGCTTGAAGCAACTGAGCTGCCCAACCAGGGCTACACCTCTTTTGACTAGGATGCGGTTAGTTCCAGAGATGAGACAGGAAGGAAGAAAAGTGGTAGTAACGGCGGTACATATCCATCTTTTTCTTTCTTTCTTTCTCCTTCCTCCCTCCCTTCGTTCCTTTCTCTCTCTCTCTATTTCTTTGCTATTACAGTTGTCCTGGTACTTTTCCCCCTTACACTGGAAAGGAATATGAGAAAGAGAAAAAAGCTATGAGCTAGAATTCGATAACTTATTATTTTACTCACAATTTTCAAATAATGAAATATGTTTTGAAACCAAAACAATATGTTATAGCACTGTAAAATATTTTTATTGCCCAGTAAAGGCAAATCATAAATTACAAATAAGTCGTCTTCTGAAGTTTTGATGTTATATCAGGTTAAAACTCAATTAAAAGTATGTCTTCATTGAAAATAAGAGATTATACTCTCAAAGCTTTAAAAACAGCACCCCCTCCCCAATCGCCAGAGAAACATTTGTAGACTGTTAGAGGTCATTCTGTAAATTCTGTACCAAGGTTTTTTGTGTCCTTTTGTGTTTTGATATTTATTCTGGTTGTTTGAGAATTCAAAAAGAAAAGATGTGGAGGTCAACGTGAATGGTGAAAGCAGGAGCTTCAGGAATAACCCAAGCAGCGGCAGCTACAGCGACACAGGCTGCAGCAGAAGCCACGCCCACAGCAGCAGAAGCCACGCCCACAGCAGCTCCCTTTGGCCCCCTACACGTGCCCAGAATGGCAGCAGCAGGAAAAGCAGGTTCTTCCAAGGGCAGCAAAGGAGGCAAAGCGCAGGTCGTACCTGTGTCCAACGTGCCTGCCAGTTTTTTAGAGCAAAAGACCATGCAGCAAAGTCACTAGTTAAAAGATGGTTGGTCAAGGTAGAGGAGTGCCCTGTCGCCGTGTTTTTCAAATTTTATTTTTTAATCAGTGAAAGCATTTTATAATAGCCAACATGTTAATATAATACAGGCAAAATTGGGGATATTAGAATCCGAATTTTCTACTTGAACTTTTTTGCTTCATTATAGAGTCCAATGTCCCGTTCGAGCATGAGAAAATTGGTCTCGAGTTAACAATCTATGACTATGGCACTGAACACTTTTTATTAAGGGGAAAACATGCAAGCTAATTTCTTCCTTTACTATTACCACTAACAATATAATTACATATTGTCATTTTTATGTCTACTTATTAAAAATACATAATTATATTTCCTTTTTGTCCACTTTTAAAAATAAAGAGCCAACATTCTTTTTAGATGACTGGGAAAATCCGTGGTGTATGTGAAAAGTGATGATGAATAAAATTGGAATCCCAAATGCCCAACAGCTACCGAGCTGAAGGTGCAGGGAGTGTTGGTCAGTCTTCACGGACTCCGGCCGAGTGAACCCAGAAATGTCTGCTTCATGATCTGAAAGGCCAACTTCTTGCCATCTTTTTACTTTTCATTAATCAAACGATATCGCTAGGACCAAACAGCGGTAAAGACGTGAGCCTGGGACTATTCAGGTCCTTTGATTTCATCCAGATGCGGCCCACCCCGGACCTACTGAATCATAAATTCGAAGGCCGAACAATCTGTTTAACAAGTTCTGCCGGTGATTCTGACACATGCTAGAATTGAGAGAGCTCTTAGTTCAGCAGAGCTGGGCTGAGGTCCGAGAATGTGCATTTCCAACTAGTTCCCAGGCGGTGCTGATTGGATAGCACACTTTGCCAACCACTGCTCTCCAGGCTCTGAGCGTCTTTTGGCGGGGAGCTGATACTGACACACAGAAACAATTCCCGATTGGCGAGTCTCCGAAACTGGGTGGCGAGGCCTGAGTGCAGCAGAGAAGAGGAAGGGAAGAAGACGGGAACTAGGGTGAGAATAGGAGGCTGCCTGGAGAGGGCGTCCTGTAAGCAAAGGTCCACAGGCAGGACAGAAGGCTGCCCCCTGGCTGGACAGGACAGATGTGGAGAAAGATTGGCCACTCCAGATTAGAACAGATCATGGAGAAACTTGGTAGTCAGGCAGAAGAATATGGACTTGATGCAGGAGTGCCTGCTGCTCTGGAGCGGGAAAATGACAGGAGGGTGCAGGATATGTGAAAGGTTCGTCTGGGTGGACTTCAGGAGGAAGGGAGGAGAATGGCGGCTGCAGCTGGAAAGTTGGGAGGCAGCAGGATGTGGCACAAGAACTTGCTGCAGTCGGATGGTGGCACTGCCAGGGCTTGAATGCTGGCTTTGCTCCTTATAAGGAAAGGGCTTCCAGGGCAAGTCAACCCAGGTGCCTTAGTTATGTTATCTGTGACATCTTGGGACAGTCAGCCTGTGCGCCTTAGCCTTATTACCTGTAAAATGGAGCTGAGAATCATCCAAGATCTATAATTTAAGAACAAGGATTTGAATTCATAGCAGCTAATGGAGAGGAAATGTTCCAAAATGAAAACAAACAAGCTGCTCTCAAAGTTCCGAGCCTGAGTGTAAAAATGGTAGTAGCAAGAATTACGGAGACTTCAAGATGAGGAAAACAATCTGACTCCCCCTGACAAACGATATTTTAAACTAAGCTTGAATCAAATCTATGAAAAGCAGAAATAAATTATTTGTGTTTATCATTAAAAAGTATTGTCTTTTCCTGAGAGAACTGAAACAAGATCTTTATTTTGATAATATTTTAGTTCTGGGAAAAGAATTTGCATTGTTTAAAATTTTATTGGCGTTTAGGGGGCTTAAAATAAGTTTAACTTTGTGGAGGTCACAGCAAAAACAGTACATTGTAGGTCACATGTATCAGAGAGATACATACACATATAATAACCAAACTGACAGCTAAAATGTTATGGCTTAACATTTGTCATGTACAAATGTGCAGCTAGTCATGACCTTGAGACTATGTACCCGATACACGTTACAGTATTTAAACTCATATGCTGTAATTAGTATATTTTCATTATTTCATGAGGTCTATAGTATTCAATTTCCCTTATAGTCATCAAGAGAATTTCTAAAGACAAATCACTTTCAAATGTTCTTTTCTTCTAGAATCCACTGGTGTTGATGAGCAGTGAAACCCAGTCCACAAGTGTGAACATTTGGTAGAAATGGTTGATTCTCTCACCTCGAGTTCCGGTAATAAAATGCAGTGCTGTGTACGAAGCCGTAATCCACAAATTTAGAGTATTGGGCAACTCATTTTAGATTTATTTTTTACTGGGAGATCACAAACACTATTTAAGTGGATATTTGGTGATGTGAAAAAGTATTATTCCATCTACTTTATGGTTTTCTAGCAACCTGTTTAGAGTCTTGGAAAAGAATGTCCTTAAGTGTGTCATAGCCAATAAATTCTGATTTTTAAAAAGAAAATGTGAGTGTACGGAAATGCAGCTGACGTGTGTGTGGTGACTTTCGGATCCCACGACTTTACTGAATTTGTGTATTAAATGCTCTAACAGCACCTTTGGACCTCCAGGGTCTCCTGTGTGTGCGGTCACATCCTCTGCTAACGAGACAACTTCGCTTCTTCCTTGCTGATAGGGATGCTCTTCATTTCTGTCTCTTTCAATTTACTTAGATCTTTTAACATTTCTCTCAATAATTTTTGTACTTTTCTACACAGAGGTCTTGCACCTTGCACTTGTTTTTGTTCAACTGAATCCCAGATGATTGATGTTTTATGTTGTTACTGTAATTTTTCTTTTTGTTTTTTGCTCTATGGCATGCTACTATGGCATATGCAATGCAGGAATTATGCATGGCTCTATTTTAATAAAAATATTTAATTAGATTTAAATTGCCAAAAATAAATTTAAATTTATGCTTTGTTTAAAAGTGTTATAACATGACAATCTGCATAAGAATGTTTATGGAAGCTTTGTTCATAATTGCCAAGTTGAAAGCAATTAATATGTCCTTCAGTAATTGAATGGATAAACTGTGGTACATCCAGACAATAAATGTTATTCAGCACTAAAAACAAATGAGCTATCAAGCCATGAAAAGACATGGAGGAAATTTAAATGTATTTTACTGACTGAAAAAAGCCAATCTGAACAGGCTCTGTACTATATGATTCCAAACATGCAAAATTCTGGAGAAGGCAACACTATGGAGACATTGAAGAGATGAGTGGTTGCCAGTGGTGAGGGAGATGGAGAGAGGGCTAGGTGGAGCACAGAGCATTGTTAGGGCAGTGAAACTATTCTGTCCAATATTACAATGGTGGGTACATGTCATTAGACATTTGCTAAAACCCATGAAACGCACACACCAAGAATGGACCCCAGTGAAAACTGTGGACTCCAGGCGATGGTGATGCGCCAGCGTAGGTTCACTGTAGCACAGGCCACGCTCCGGTGCTGGACGCCGGCAATTTTGCTATGAACCTAAAACTGTGGTGAAAAAAGGTATAATCGTTAATTATTTTGTATGTTGCCTTTTCTAGAATAAATATAACTTTTTGGAAACTTACACATTTTGTTTCACATTTACTTTACTTTTTAAATGAAATGTATTAAAATTTCATGTTTTAAACACAACTATATTTAAAAATACAGCTAACTACACCTTACTTTTGAATCCTTAAGATCATTACTCTCAAAAGAATACAAACAGTGTGAAAATCTTTATTATTATAGTATAATTAGTGGCTTCACTGAACCAAAAACATGAAAGTAAATCTTATGGAATGAGTAAAAAATCAAACCATCAATGTCTATGTAATAATAATTAAATGTTATCACCTTAACAGTTCATTGACTTTCAGTCATAAAAACAAAACACACACTCACACACGTAGATGTATTTATTTCATCATTATAAGCCATATGTTTCCAGATAGAGCATAGTTTGTTGGCTTGGTTATAACTTTAAAATCTTTAGTCTTCAGGCAGGTGTGCGAACTTCCACGTGTGCCCTCGCCCTGAAGTGGCACAGGTAGGGGCGCCCGCAGAGATGCTGGGAAGCCCGGGCCGTTGGCAATCATCTTACTGTAAGGAGAAAGCCTGCCTGAGAACGAAGCCAATTCCGAGAGAAGCAGAGATGAGAAGTGGAGAATGAGACTGAGAACTGGGGATATTATTGGAGTCATCGGGTCCTGAAGATTCATACATGAACTTTTAGTTTCTTAACCTAATAAATTCCCTCTTTTTCATGCAAGCCAAATTGAGTTTTCTGTCAACTGTATTGGGTGTCATAACTTACATGGAATCCTGGTATCTGGTTCAGAAAGTGTGGTATTTTCACACGGTAGCAGCGGGAATGACAAGATAGCAGTGGGCAAGAAGAATGAGAAGGAGCCAAAACTCAGAAGTTTTGGAAAAAATTAGGCGCGAGTGAACTGTGGCAGTAAAATAAATATTATGAATGCGATTTGAGGTCTCTATTTGTGAATGATCACTTCTTAGTGCTATGCCTAAGATCAAATACCCTAGTAGTCCATAGAGAAACTTAAAGACTGTTTACAAAATTTTCATATGTATATACTTTTCTAGAGAGGGTGTTCATAGCGATTTTTAGTTCCTCAGAAGGAATTGTGAACTCCTATATGTTTAAGAAACTTGGCTGTACTAAATGGGGAAAGAGTTTTGAAAAGGTGGTAGGATGTAAAAAAGAACAAAAACAAGCAAACAATAAACAAACAACCCTCCCCCCACCCCGTACTTTAGAAAGACTATGAAAGCATCAATTATGGCGGTGTTCTCCCCTTACACACCACAACCACCTGCAGGACCATTGCCTGGGGCTCTTGTTTCTAATTGCCACTCCTGGTTCCACACTGCCCCAGGGGATCAGAATCTCTGGGGGGAGGGCCTAGGATTCTGCATTTTGAGCCTTGTAGGTAATTATTATCAAGGCTAAGGTTTGAAAACCATAGTTATAGCTCGTATTAAAGGAGGGGAAGATTGGAATTCAGAAAAGTAGATTACAATAAGCCACATGAAACAATCTGAGTGTTCTCATCATCTGAATGTGTTACTTACTGGTAGCTAGGCTACTTACTGGTTTCAAAGCAATTTTGTTGGAAGCATTCAAGTCTTTGTTTTTTCACCGCATACTAATTAAAGACTACGGAGAATACTGCTTGAGGCTTTGGATGTTAAACTTTGCTAGCTGCACGTTCCAGACAGACCTATACATGCCTTTGGAGGAGTTTTTTACTCTAAAACATAGTTTGGGGCACGTTGGAGTATTTTGTTCTGCTCCCATCTACAAAACAAGAAAAATTTGAGTAGTTAAAAAATATGCAAAGTTATAGTTCTTTAAATATTGCTCTGATGATGTGTACATATGAGTTTCAAAAGGAGCAAGAGTAAACAGTGAGAAGCAAGTCTGCCTCATCCCATTTTCTCTCAGGTACAGTTTTCTCTCCTTAGAGGCAAACACCACTAGCTTCTTGTGCACCCACAGTGTATAGATGTCCTGTGCATGGACAGACATATAGCAATCCTCATTTGGGTAGTATGTAGAAAAGAGAATAACAGGCCTGAGAGTGCCACCCTCAGAAAGGCCTGTTTGCAAGGTTGGCTCTTGGCTAGCCTCAGGGAACTTGGATTTTGGTTGGTTCTACCATTTCCCGAGTTTCTAATGAGTTTCCATGGTGGACAACATTTCACGCTGCAGTAATTAAGCCTGTCCTTTGTGACTCCGTGGGGAGTGAACTCTTAGAAGCTTCTGCTTGGTTTCCTCCAGCCTTTGCCCCATGTGCCTTTTCCTATTGCCAATTTTGCTTTGTATCCTTCTGTAATAAATCTTACCTGCGAGTACAGTTTTTGCTGAGTCTTGTGAGTTCCAGTGAATTACTGAACTTGGGAGAAGTCTTGGGAACCTCCAGCACAAGGAGATACGTGTTTTCTTCTGTATCACAGAGTAGTCTGACACTATAGGAATCAGAAGGCTCTTTTCTTCTTGATTACAAGACAGCTAGCTTCAGCGACACCATTCATTTAAGAATGTACTATTTTATTGAGTTCATCCATCAATCTCATTCCTACACCACCATTATCCTATATCTTGGCAATAAAATGTTTTCTCTGACTTTCATCTTGACTCACTGCTTACTCTGGAGATGACTACAGATAAGTGGATCAACATGTCGTTTCCAAATTCTCTAGCATGATTTAATCTGACCTTGATGTTCTGGGATGCTTAGCAGTTATGGGATTTACCATGTTTTTTGGGTGGGCAGGGGTTGGGTTGTTATTTATCTCTCTCTCCTGTTTTAGATCTCCTATTTTCTGTACCTCTTTTAGTCCTCTTTCATCCTTTTTTTGTTTTGGGTAAACATATTCTCTACTAGTTTCTTAAGAAAGCATGTATAGTAGGTAGTACTTTGAAAATTTGCATGACTTTCCACTTGACTAATATTTTGGCAGGATTTTATGGGAAATTATATCCTTTCAGAATTTTAAATACATTGCTTCATTGTCTTTGAGCTTCAGGTGTTGATGTTGAGGAAGCTCATGACATTCTGATTCTATGTGACTTCTTTTCTCTTTGGAAGCTTTTAGGATCTATTCTTCGCTCTCTCATTCTGAAAACTCATGTCTTTCAGTCCTGAAAGTTCTTCTTGAATTACTTAATTGATCTCTTCCTTTATAGACTGCTCTTTCAATTTTCTTTTTTCTCATCGAAGAGTAGTTCTGCTCTATTTTCCTCAAATTGTCTTTAACCCCCCTCATTTTTGCTATCTTCTTTCTGATTTTCAAGAACTCAATTTATCCACTCACTCCCCCTTTTTGTTGTTGCATCCTGTAGAGGCTATGTTTTCTCTTCAAGTTTTGGGAGTATTTCTGAGAGTATTTAAAAAGTGTTCACCCTGCAGTGTCTGTTTTTCTTCCACATTAATTTTTAAAAGTTGTTTAGGCCTCTTTTTTATATTATTGGCTTTTCTTGTTTGCTGTCCATGACTTGAAAAGATAAGAAGTAAAAAGGGAGAAAGCTCTGAGTGGATCAGGCTCTTGACTTTGAATTTCAGTACAGAGTAATCCGGTGTACAGTTTGTGGGGAACCCTGATGTCAGTATCTGTGGTCAGGCACCAGGTCACTTAGTTCCCCTTTTACTGCAGTATCCAAGCACTGCTAGAGATTTTACTCCCTCCAGAGAATTAAACCTCAGAACTTGAGCCGAGGTGGGAAAGGGGCAGCTGCCTAGAGACGCAACACTGGAGGGAAAAAAAAACTATGGCGATCTAACTGCTTCTCAAGCAGCTTTCACTAATTCCCCCTTATTTTCAGAAATCCACTCCACCCCGCTCAAATCCTATTTTCTCAGTCACCTCTTGCAGCTCCAGAACTTTCCAGGTGTCTAGTTTAAACTGAGTTCTCAGCTTTCCTCACTGTTGGAGCTGGGGCGCTTACCTCTCGTACCTGTGCTTTCCAGCTTCCAAAATACTGTAGCTGTCGTCTCCTCCTCCCCCCCGTGGGCTTAGGGTTTGTTTGCTTTTTTTCCCCCTGAGGAAGTGGGATTCAAACAGCCATCTTAACTCAGAACGTATATCTCTACCTTAAAAAAATCTTCTGGCCATTCCAACTCCATCATTCTTCCTTACTTTTCAAGGACATCCACTTCTCCACTTGGGGGCGACCCTGCACCTGCAGACTCCACAAGGAGTACACAAGCAACTAAGAGCTGCGGAGCATTTGGTGGGGATACGAAAGGCACAGGTGATACTTACTTGAGAGTCACCTAATGGGCAGAGGCCCTGGCTCACAGCATTTGCCTTTTAGAGAGCCCCTTCTTCTTCCAACCTCCATGCAACCCAGCCTTAGCTAACGCCCAGTCCTTCCCCTTCCCAGCTCAGAAGCACCGCCCACGCCCGCCCCCTTCTGGAGACCTGCAGGCTCCGCCCCTCCCAGACAGTCAGGAGGGATCCACTCGCGCCACTCTTTGCAACACCGGCATGTCCAGACAGTGGCTTAGACTCCGACGTGTGCTACCGCAGCATTGGAGCAGCACCCCTGGAATCGCTCTGCTGCTGCCGCTGCTGCTGTTGCTGCCGATCCAGGCTGGGGCCAACTGCCCGTGCCAGGATCCAGGGCTGTGCCAACCCATCCGCGACCACCCCGACTTCGAGGTAAGCGCCTCTCGCCTTGCCCCGCTCCCACCGCCCTCCCCCCAACCCGGGTCTGGTCCCACAAGCCTGAAGAGAAGTTCGAGTTGACCCTCTAGAAAGAGGTGGCTGCTGCTGCTGAAACGCATTTGACCACTTGCCTGGGGCTTTCCTATTTATGAATTTACTTAATCTGGTAGATGAAGAAATTCTGGCTCGGAGAGGTTGAGTAACTCCTCCCACGTCTGACAGCAAGTGACTGGAAGAGGCAGGCAAGAGTTCAAACCCAGATCTGACTCCAAACACAAGCTTCTCTCATTACACAGCAGTGTCTCTGCCCTGCACTCTCTAGCCTTACAAGCAAGGGGCTAGGATAATGAGCTGTTTCCTGAGCTGGAAGACCCACTGGTTTTCAAGAGGAGGGTTCCTTTTGAAAGAATCTCTGCCCTCCAACAATGCACTGGAGGGCAAAATGTTTTGCTTTTCTATACTCACCACCCCTGTCCTTCAGGTACCTCCAAAATCATCCTCGAAGGTGGATAAAAATAGGTCTGTCAATAAATTTTCCTTCTACACCTAACTATTTATAGGGCCTTTGCAACTGTAATCAAACTGTTTGGGGGGCAACATGAAAACTGACTGCTAGATTTTGATGACTGCGGCAGGAATGGACCTCAGAGAGGTGTACAGGCTTAGTCCAAAGAGTAGTATTGTGTAATGTAGGCACAATTGCCAGTTCTCAATCTAGCAGATAAGTTTGATGCTGCGGCATTTCAATGCCAATAAAAAAAAAACACATAACGCTGTTTAGGAGGAAAAATGAAAGTGGTGAAAGTGTTTATGATGGAGAACACTCTTAGCAGGTTAGACAGGGTTTATGGGCATTTGGAAAGCGAGTTATGCGAACAAGCAAAATTGTGTTCATTGCATGTTCCTGATAAATGGTCTTTTTTTCTACTGACCTCTTCTATATTTTTCAAACCCCATGACTAGATTATATAGCTTTTTTTCTTTTGTTTTTCAGTTAGTTCATCCAGCTATTTTTCAGGATTTCTATTATATCACAGACTCTCAGTAGTTTTTTTTTTTTTAACAAACTCAATTTTAACTACCAATTAAAATAGTGGTTAAGGTTTATGATAGAGATATGTGTCTAAAAACAATGAGCTGTTCAATTTCACATTTTCTAATTTTTATAATTTCAATGGAAAACTGCTTAGCAGAAAAATGAGTTATGTACAGTGAATTCTGGAAAGTGAAACAAAGCATAAGTCCAGAAATTGGAAATTTGAGAAATGTCCAGTTTAACTTTAATAGCTGGATCTCCCCACCAGCCTTCCCCACCTGTTCTACTCACAGTGGACCAGTAATCAATCAATCATGCTCCCCCACCCCCCACTTCTCTCTTTTATTTCTTAATGCAAATCTTAGGCTACACCCCTGCTTAAAATGCTCTAATGACTTCTCATTGCTCTCAGGATAAAATACCAAATCCTCCCTGGTCTACAAGACTTTACTTGATCTTGACCTTACTAGTTTTACCTGAGCCCATGTACTTACAAGATTGTGTTCTAGCCACATTGACTTTCTTTTGGTTCCATGAAATCAGAAGTCTCTTGAGGGATTGAAACCTTTGCACTTTTTGTTCTGTTTGCTGAAAATGCCTTTTTTTGTTGTTGTTGTTCATAGGTATGTCCTTTCAATTCTGTCCAGATCATTCTACAGTTTTCAGTCCTTTCCTAAAAGTGTGTAGTCCTCAGGGAAGTTTTCCTGCTTGACTAGCGAAGCAGCTCCCCTCCTCCTGCTGTCGTGGTCCCTGCCCTCCTGCGCAGCCCTCAACGTTATTGCACTTGGACAATGGACCTGTTCTCTCTTTTTAACCTCTTTGCCACTGATGCCTAGCAACATCCTCTCCCGATTCCTTACTGGAGTTCAATAAATATTTGCTGAATTAATTAACACCTTCTTTGGGATAAAATAATAATGATCAGTGAGCCTTCTGTGCTTCTAGAATTATGCGTGGTAAAAATACTGGAAAAACAACATTACCTGCTTTAGAATTCAACTTGAGCACTATTCTAAGAAGTCAGGTTTACCAAAATCATTCATAAAAACACAGTATTTATGTCTCTGCCTACAGCAGCCAGAAACTTGAGGATTATAAACTTCCTCTTTCTTTTGCCTTACTCATTCAAATCGTCACAAAGTCCTGTTGACTTTGCCTCCTTAG
Source organism: Artibeus jamaicensis (assembly GCF_021234435.1). Classification (NCBI taxonomy): domain Eukaryota; kingdom Metazoa; phylum Chordata; class Mammalia; order Chiroptera; family Phyllostomidae; genus Artibeus; species Artibeus jamaicensis. Next base: position 30,108,894 of record NW_026522025.1, on the reverse strand, counting down.
GGTCTTTCAGACCTGAGTATTAATCTCACTTATGTCTGCTGTCAGGTGAGGTCACCATCATTTCTTGTTAGGATTCTTATTCTGCCTCCAGTTATAGCCTCTCTTGAATCCATTTCCACTTTGGCTGAAGCGATAGTTCTAAAATGCACACATAAATGCAGACCTAAAATGCCCATGTGTGAATTCTCCTCTAAAACCCTTTCCTTCAGGATAAATTAGTTCCTTCAGGACTAATTTCTCAAGAGAGCTTTCAAGGCCTTTATGATTTAATCCTGCTTGCTACTCTCTGGTTCCTCCCTGCTGTTGCAATCCAGTTCTAGGGGAAAGCCACTCTCAGTATTTAGTTACACCACCACCATGCTCACTCTACCTCCAGGCCTTGAGACTTGCCACTCTCTCTTCTTAACTACCCATTCCTGCTTTCCAGGCTGACTAATTTCCCCTGCCACCAATTACACTGGGACTCCTACCCCAATGTCTTATTCACTGGCACTCTCATTACCCCCAGTACCTGACATATGTTTGGTATTTAATGTTATTCTGGGGGGTCAACGTGATGTTCTTCTTGGGTTAAGTGATGGTGTTTGTCCTGGTGTTCTGGCAGGTCTTTGTGTTTGATGTTGGTGGCAAAACTTGGAAATCTTATGACTGGTCACAGATTACAACTGTGGCACTTTTTGGAAAATATGACTCAGAACTTATGTGCTATGCTCATGCAAAAGGAGCCAGAGTAGTGCTAAAAGGTGAGTACAGTTTTTACCAGATGTGTCTAGACAGTTGGTAAGTTTACTTGCATCATTTGCTATTGCCGTTTTCCAAATACTTCCCTTTCATGTTCATCTGGCATATTTTTAGCACTCTAAACTCAATCTTGATATTGTTTAATTCATTTTACAAATGCAATTATTAAAGAATTAAACAAACCGTGGCACCATCTTGAGACAAATGTGACTCCTAATTAGCATGATGTCCTTTAACTAGTCATAGTCCATAATTTCTGCTTCTGCTTTGAGAATGATTTTATTATTTACTGGAAACAGTTATTTTGGAGGTGAATAAGTAATGACTTTTTATTATTTTATTATATTATTTCTTCATTTAGAAGACAAAGTAGGAGCTTAGTATTCCAAAATAATGAGATGTTTAAAGGACATTTTGATTTCTTTGGAATGGGTTTGTGAAGTAAATGTCATTTAACTGTGAAAAGCATATATGCACAAAAGATGTATATTTCTTTCACAGGAGATGTATCGTTACAGGATATCATTGATCCTAATTTCAGAACATCCTGGATAGCTCAACAAGTTAACTTGGCCAAAACACAATATATGGATGGAATTAATATAGACATAGAGCAAGAAATTAATTGTTCAACACCTGAATATGATGCATTGACTGCTTTAGTCCAAGAAACTGCAGATGCCTTCCATCATGAAATTGAGGGCTCACAGGTAAAAAATTCTTTTGATATATTTAGGAACCCCCTAAACTTCCTTATCAAAATGTATTCTTGAATGTATAACTAATAGAATCTAGGATAGAATTTTGGCACTTATATCTTAGAATATATTTCTGGAACTCTGACAGTTTTATGAAATAAATTTTATAGACTTTTAAAAAAGATTTTATTTACTTATTTTTAGAGAGTGGCAAAGGGAGGAAGAGAGGGAGAGAAACATCGATGTGTGGTTGCCTCTTGCATGTCCCTACTGGGGACCTGGCCCTTCAACCCAGGCATGTGCACTAGACTGGGAGTAGAACCACAGCCCTTTGGTTCACAGGCCTGTACTCAATTCCCTTAGCTACACCAGCCATAGCAAAATTTTATAGACCTTTAATGTGCTAAATCTGATCTTTGTGGACATCAAGCCACAACATGGATTCCCCCACCTTCTAGCTTCGGGACTAGAAATATTAGAGAGCAAAGGGATCAGCCAGAATCAGGAAGGGCTATGTTGTTCAGGTCCCGCTTTCACCAGTGAAGGACAGACAGCTCTTGCCTCAGAGTAGAGGCACTTCTGGGTACCTCAGCTGCTCCATGGACTTTGAATTACTTGTAAAGCACCCAAGGCCCACTAAGGCTCTAAGAACTAACTCCATAGAACTAGTCAGAGCCATGACAAAAGGCAGTGTGCTTCCCCACTGCCGTAATGAGCCTGATTAGAGCAGCAGATCAGAGCACGAGACATCTTGTCAGTCAGTGTATGGGTAACAAAGGGTAATGTGGCCCCAAGGTTAGTGATGGCCAAACCTGGCCATATAGCAAGATAACAAGATGGTCACAGAAAAAGTATATACACACTCACACTGGAACCCACTCCCAGGGATTATTATTCATGTGGTTTAAGTGAGCCTGGAATTCATATATTTTTAGAAAGTTTTATAGGTGATTGTGGTTAAGTTGAGGAGATTCTGGACCAAATGGAGACTACAAGAAACTCCCGAATTTCCCTCCTCACATGGACACACAGAATGTACAGCTACAAATGGAACAATTTTCTTAGAGAGAATGTAGCTACATATATGGCGACTGAGAAAAAGACACACTCTGCCATAAACCCCACCCCTAGCTCCAGACTCTGAGGAGTGACGGGTTTGTACCTTTACTGCTCCGATTTTTAAGGCTCCTGTGTGAGGGATGGGACCCCCAAACACCTAGCTCTGAAAGCCAACAGGGCTTGCAGTCCCCAGTCCCAAAGGATTGTAGCAAACAAAGAGGAGTTTCCCAAGGCACTCGAGCACTTGCAGTGGGTATTTGCCCAAGGACTCAGCTCAGAAAGAGCAGGAAAAAAATCCCTATATTTTCCCCAGGAAGGGTTTAACTGCATATATTACAAGTTACTGCCTACAAATCTGGCTTCTAATTATCACACATTTAGGTAGTGACTGCAATTCTCCCCAGGCCCCAAAGAAAATAACAAGATGAAAACATTATAAAAAGATCTTAATGTAACAGAGATAAATAATTTACTCGATAATAAATTCAAAATAATAATCATATGTGTCTCACTGAGATCAGGAGAGCAATGTCTGAACAAAATGAGAATTTCAACAGAGAGACAGAAAATATTGAAAAGTACTAAACAGAAATCATAGAAATGAAGAATAACAATAAAAGAACTGAAAAATCCAAGAGGGGTCAACAAAAGATTGAACCAAACAGAAGGATCAGTAAACTTAAAGGCAGAGAAAGTGATCTAATCAGAGCAGTAAAAAAAAAAAAAGAATGAAAAAGACTAAAGATGGCTTAAGGAATTTATGAAGTACATCAAATAGGCCTATATGTTATAAATGTTTATACATCCAATATCCAATATTAGAGCATCCGGATATATGAAGCAAATGCTAACATATCTGAAGGAAGCAACAGACAGCGGTGCTACAATAATAGAGGAGGATTTCTACACTTTCAGCAGTGGATAGATTATCCAGAAAGATAATCAATAGGGAGATTTCAATAAGGAAATACGTATTAGAACAAAGTGATCTAACAGACATACAACAGAACAATCCGTCCAACAACACAGAATACATATGTTCTCAAGTGCACATAAAACATTTTCCAGGAGAAAGCATATATTAAGCCACAAAATACATCTTAATGATGTTTATGTTACTGGGGAGACCCGAGTCAGGAGCTGCCTCTCCTCAGTTCTTGTCTTGCTCACAAGAGAAGAATTCAGCCAAGAGACAACACATGTACTGGAAATGAGATGGCGAGTTTATTTATGAAACATGTACGAGCACAAGCTGCAAGCAGGCACCCGGCTACTCTGAATGCCCCATGTATAGGGGAAATAAAGTTGTGAGTAGGTTTGTTGTATACACCGGAGCACCTGGCTACAAGTGAGCACTCAGCTAATCTGAGTGTGTTGACTCTCAGGAATTCAGAAGTTATATCCTTTAGTCAGCTTCTAGGTTCCCCCTCCTCCTCCCCTTCTAGACCTTGGGATCAATACATGATTTTAAGGATTTTCTTTCTCAGCTAGTGGAGATGAATGTCAAGGGCTCCCCTCCTCATGAGGTATCATAGTTTTGCTTGTGAAGTTCAGAACACCTGGCAATCTTATTGGACCAGGTTCAGGACTGCTGAGTTAACTGTTGAGACATGTCTCCCTTTTTTTCTTGCTCCCGTTTTAAGTTCTTTGTTAGATCATAATGGCAGGGGCACTGCCTTCCCGTCTGTCTGCTCATTCCGAGCTGCTACCTAACGTTTAGAAGACTAAAATTATATCAAGCATCTTTTCTGACTACAATGGTATAACATGAGAAATCAATTACAAGAAGAAAACTGGAAAACTCACAAACACATACAAAGTAAATACTGCGCTACTGAACAACCAATGGGTCAAAGAAGAAATCAAAATTGAAATAAAAATATCTCGAGTCAAATGAAAACAGAAAAATAATGTGCCAAAACTTATGGGATGTGGCAAAAGCAACTCTAAGAGGGAAGTTTATGCTGCTAATTGCCCACATTAAGAAGAAAGCTCTTGTCTTGGCTGGTGTGGTTCAGCGGATTGAATGCCAGCCTGAGAAGTAAAAGGTCGCTGGTCCAATGCCCACTCAGGGCACATGCCTGGGTTACAGGCCAGGTCCCCAGTTGGGGGTATGTGAGAGACAACCAATCTATGTTTCTCTCACACAATGATGTTTCTCTCCCACCCTTCCCATATCTCTAAAAATAAATAAATAAAGCATTAAAAAAATAGAGAGAAGAAAGCTCTTGAATACACAAACTTACTTTACATTTCAAGGAAACTAGAAAAAGAACTAATGAAGCCCAAAGTTAGTAGAGGAAGGAAATAACAATAATCAGAGTGGAAACAGATGACTTCTGCCCAAGGTGGAGGTGCAGATACACTGTGCCTCCTCACATAACCAAAAGGATGACAACAAATTTAAAAACAAAAAATAACCAGAACTGCCAGAAAATCTAACTGTATGGAAGTCTGACAACCATGGAGTTAAAGAAGAAACATTCATCAAACACGTGGGAGGGGTGGAGACAGACAGCCGTGGTGGAAAGGACACATGGCAAGGCAGTGGCTGGCATACAGGACAGTCTCACATATCCATGTGGGTAGACCAGGAAGAACAACTGGGGAGCTGGAACCCTTTATTTTCCCACGGTTCCAGCATGGGGAAATAAAGCCTCAAAAACTCTGGCTGTAATAACCTGTGGTCTTGCAATGGCAGGAGAAAGTCCCAGCCTCACACGAAGTTCATTGGAGAGACCCACAGGGTTCTAAAATGTACACAAACCCACCCACCCTGGAATCAGCACCAGAAGGGCCCATTTGCTTGTGGGTAATGTGAGAAGTGACTGAAAGCTGGTTGAGAGCCGAGCAAGCAGCATTGTTCCCTCTTGGACCCTCTGCCATATACAGTGCCACACAGCAGCATGGGTTGCTCCACCCCTTACATTGTAACAGGTACATGGAGACAAAGAAATATGGCCTAAATGAAAGAACAGATCAAAGCTCCAAAAATAGAACTAAGCAATGAAGAGATAGCCAACCTATCAGATTAGAGTTCAAAATGTTAGTAATCAGGATGCTCCCAGACATGGTTGAGTATGGTCACGAAATGGAAGAAAAAAGTGAAAGCTATGCAAAGTGAAATGAGAAGAAATGTACAGGGCATCAACAGCAATGGGAAGGAAACTGGGTCTCAGATTAATAGTTTGGACAAGAAGGACAAAATAAATATTCTACCAGAACAAAATTAAGAAATAAGAATTCAAAAAAAACGAGGAGAGGCTTAGGAACATCCAGGACAACTTTAAACGTCTCAACATCCAAATCATAGGGGGCCAGAGGGAGAAGAGGAAGAGCAAGAAATTGAAAACTTATTTGAGAATTTCTCCAATCTGGCAAAGGAAGTAGACTTCCAGGAAGTCCAGAAAGCTCACAGAGTCCCAAAAATGTTTGACCCAAGGAACCACACACCAAGGAACATCATAATTACATTAGCCAAGATTAAAAATAAGGAGAGAATCTTAAAAGCAGCAAGAAGAAAGGAGACAGTTATGTACAAAGGAGTTCACATAAGACTATTAGCTGATTTCTCAAAAAAAACCTCGCAGGCAGGAAGGGGCTGGAGAGAAATATTCAAAGTCATGAAAGACAAGGACCTACATCCAAGATTGCTCTATCCAGCAAAACTTTCATTTAGAATGGAAGGGCAGATAAAGTGCTTCTCAGATAAGGTCAAGTTCAAGGAGTTCATCATCACCAAGCCCTTATTATATGAAATGTTAAAGGGACCTATCTAAGAAATAGAAGAAGATCAAAACTATGAATAGTAAAATGACAACAAACTCACAATTATCAAAAACAGAACCTAAAAACAAAGTTAGCAAACAGCTAGAACAGGAACAGAATCACAGAAATGCAGATCATGTGGAAGGTTATTGATGGGAGGAGTGGGAGAAGAATGGGGGAAAAAGTAAAGGGAATAAGAAACATAAATGGTAGGTACAAAATAGACAGGGACAGGTTAAGAATAGTATAGGAAATGGATAAGCTGAAGAACTTATATGTATGACCCATGGACATGAGCTAAGGGGTGAGGGTGCTGGTGGGAGGAGAGGTGCAGGGTGGAGGGGAATAAAGGGGAGAAAAAAATGGGACAACTGTAATCGCATAATCAATGAAATACATTGAAGGAGAAGAGTGGAAACAAATGAAATAGACTATAAAGACAACAGAAAGGATAAATGAAACTAAGCTGGGTTTTTTTGAAAGAAAGTTGACAAATTTTTAGCTTCGAAAAAAGAAGACTCAAATAATGAAACTCACTAATGAAAGAAGAGACGTTACAACTGATGAAACAGACATCCTAAGGGTCATAGGAAACCATTATGAACAATTATACACCAATAAATTATATAACTTAGAACAAATGGATACATTTTGATAAACATACAACCATGTTACTGTTGGTAGGAATGTAAACCGGTATAACCACTAAGAAAAACAGTTCCTCAAGAAACTTAGAACTAGTAAATAATTCAGGAATCCCACATCATATACCCAAAGAAAGCCGCATCACTATCTCAAAGAGATATCAATATTCCCATCTTCACTGCAGCATTAGTCATAACAGCAATGGTAGAAAGTAGCCTAAATGTCTGTCAACAGATTAATGGATAAGAAAATATGATCTCACACACACATATGCACACACACACACACACACACACACACTGGAATGTTAGCTGAGTTTTTAAAAGGAGAAAAGGAAGGAAATCTGCCATTAGTGACTACTTGAATAACCTGGACAGAATTATGCTCAAGGAAATATGTCAGGTAGATCAAGGCAGATACTGCATGGTATCACTTGTGTGAGGAATCTAAAAAAGAATTTGAACAAATAGAAACAGAGAGTAGGTGGCTGTCAGGGGCTGGTGGAAATGAGAGGCTAGTAAAAGGGTATAAGCATTCAATTAAACAATTAATAAAGTCTGAAGATTTACTATATAATATGGTGACTGTAGTCAATAATTCTGTATTGTATAAATGAAATTTGTTTATAAAGTAGAACTTACATGCTATCACCAATTAAAAAGTAAATATGTAACATGATGGATGCATTAATTAACTTGATGATGGGAATCCTTTCAGAATATTGATGCATATCAAATCATCACATTGTACACTTTAAATATATTTCAGTTTTGTCAGTCATACTTCAATAAAGCTAAAAACATAGATTTTAAGTGTAGACCATGACTTTTTTGAAGACAGGGACCAACTCCCTTAACATGTCTAACACAATGTTCAGGAATGAAACATTGTTTACTGAATGAATGAAGGATACCTGCCCTTCAAAAATTTAAAATCCAGTGCAGGGTGCTCCCTTCGGCAGCACATATACTAAAATTAGAACAACACAGCGATTAGCATGGTTGCTGTGCAAGAATGACATGTAAATCTGTGAACTGTCCCAAAGAGAAAATCTAGTTAACTAAAAAATACATATATACATCAAATATATTTTATATTATATATTGTATACGTACTATGAAGCAGTGATTCTAAACCTATCTCAGAACCACTTGGTGGTACTTATTAAAAATATGCCCAGTGATTGATTCAGTAGGTCTGGAATAGAGGCTAGGAACTGTATTTTTATCAAGTTGTACTAGGTTATTCCAGCATATTTGGTCAACATGAATTTGAGAATTGTTGAAAAATTCATAAAAATGATATAAGGATTTATCTGTGGCTTTATGCAGGTAAGGGATGTTTGTCAGTGTGGAAATCAGCTTTGCAGATGAATACCATTTAGATCAAGAACAGCAAGTATCTGGTATGCAGGCTGCCAGTACTCTCCTCACATAGTTAGGTCTCAAAGTCTCATTCTTTACACTGCTGTTATTAATAAATTAGAATTGGTGTGTGCAAAAGATAACCTATTTGCTCGTGCTTATTAAGCTGCAGTGAGAGGCAAGGAGAAAGAGATTGAGGAAACTGTTTCCATGTTTGAGGGGCAAGTAGAACAATTTGGGCTTTTATGTCACGTTCATGTTAAGGAAATTAGTGGGAGGCACAGTTGCCCAGTAGGCCAGATTGCGGAAGATCAAGAGTGTCAGGTGGAAGAATATGCATTTTATTCTGTAACAGGTTACATGTGTAGAAAATGTTTGGAGAAGGATATTCTATAGCAGTATGTAAAATAGTCTAGAGGAGAAAGGGAGACCAGTAAGGACTAACCCAATAATACAATGAATAATGGGATTTATGGTTTGGATTGGGATGATGGCTTGACCCTACCACTCAGCCAGTGTTCAATAAGTGTTTATTGAGTTAATTAAATAATGGAAAGGAAAGGGAAGAACAATTATGAGAAGCCGCCCAAAAGAAAATGTGAGATTAGTATGAGGTATAGGAAAGAGGAGTCAGAAAAGGTTCTTTTCTAGTCAGCAGAAGTCAAAATGACTGAAATAGAGTCTGGAAGCTGAAGTGTACTTTGGGAACAGATGGTAATTTAGGATTACAGAAATGTGGTTACAGAATTAAAGAGCCAGAAATGCTCCTGAAGTGTTCTTTCTACACCCTTGTTTTATAGTTAGGAACACAGATTTAGATACTTAAAGCTACACAAACCTAGTTATAATAGAGCCAAGACTAGAACCAAAGACTTTTGATTTGTCTAAAATATTAATACTGCCTTCTAAAAATATGAGATTAACTATGACATGAAATCCAGGTGAAAATATTAATGCTCAGATGAGAGATAAGGGCTTACAAAATTGATTTGAAATTTACCTGCTTGGAGGAAATGAGTTTCTCCTTTACAATAGGATAGCTCCTATTTTGTAATATGAAGCAGTGATAAAACAGGGTCCAGTAAGTAAAAATTTTACTTTATAACCTATAAGCTTTTAATTTCAGTAAAGCAGAGCTTTCCTTAGTGATACCATTTAGAGAATTAAGAGAGAAGTTTGAGGAAAGTTTTTAAAAAAGTAAGACTAGAATAAACTGGCCAAAGTGTAAGAATTTTAACTGAAGTATCTCAATTATTTGTAATAATTAATCAATGGGTTTACTGAGAGCCTAATTAAGAACTTTTAATGCAACTTTAGATTATTTGCACACATATAAAATAAAGCAATGACTATTTGGTTAAGGTAGAGAGACTTGCAGAAGACTGGCTTACCATTCAAAATGAAAGATAATTTATCACTGTACTTTTATTAAAATATTTCCATAAAATTAGACCATTAAAGTGATTTGTTCAACATTTTGAGTTGATTACTTGTCCCCATAGCTATAAAACACCACTATTCTTTAACTGTAATGTTGGAACGAACCTACCGCAATGATGTCATTGTAAGTCAGGGGCTCAGATCGCCAACACTGGCCAGTCAGCTTGTGCCAACATATGGCCAGTTTAGCCTGCACAGTTTAAAAGAAAAACTTTTGTTTTTGAAGTCTTTTAGAGTACTGCTTTCATTTTCCAGTTGCTTAAGGCCCCGACCACACCTTACTGTCATTACACCTATTCCTTTCAATCTGTGAGTTTCCAGTGTAACTTCTGAAGACATTTGAGCTTAAAACTCCCCTTCTACACAGTTCTCTGCTCCTGGTCATTGTATATGTCCAAATATGTCTGGGTCAAATGTATGTCCATTATCCAAATGTAATAACAAGCATTGTCCAAATATATGTCTGAGTCCATGTAGGTAAAAAACATATTTCTTAGAACTGTTCTACTTCTACATGAGTTAAACCCTACATTCATATATGAAAGCAGTTCTGTTGTCTTAGGTTGTATGAGACAGAGAATATGTGATCAACAAAACATCTGATATGATATGCATATCTAAACAAAATGGTATACATTTCTCCGCAGGTAACCTTTGATGTAGCTTGGTCTCCAAAGTGCATAGACAGAAGGTGCTATAATTATACTGGAATTGCAGATGCTTGTGACTTCCTCTTTGTGATGTCTTATGATGAACAAAGTCAGGTCTGGTCAGAATGTATCGCAGCAGCCAATGCTCCCTATAATCAGACATTGACTGGTAAGGTACACCAAATAATCATTCATTACTGATATTAATTTCATAATCTAACACTAATATTTCTAAGTCATCTGTATATGTTTTCCAAATGTAAAGCTTTCTTGAAACATTTAAAAAGGCATTTAATTTGGAGAGCTTTAAAGTTTACAATAAGTTTTAAAGTTTTCACTTATTCTTCTGAAAGTCTTGTGGGATAAGTGTGTCATTTATTAAGTAATACAGATGAGATGAAAAGTAAGTTATCTTGATTGCATGGCCATTAAGTGTCACGTAATTGAAACTCAGGAAAGTGTTTTAACTTCAAGTCAACGTACTTCCCTCAAAGTCACATGAAGATATTTGCTTATCTAGAATCTGACAATATATTTTTGTTGAAATATCCAATGTTAATTTAATAGCAAAGAGAGTTATGATGCAAATACTTTCTATACATGATTGATAGGATTGGCTTTACCTTCTTTGACATTTGCCATCAGTACACATGCTGTATTACAAACTACCTGCATACCCAGGAGATGCTGTGGGCTCCATCCTGGGTACCGCAGTAAAGCCAGTGTCACAGTAAAACAAGTCGTAGTCATTTTGTGGTTGGACAGTCTGTCTTTAATTTGTAAAACAAGCAACTTCTTTTCAATGCAGCAAAGAGGGTATACCTGTATAGCATTAAAATTAAGAGTACCTCCTCTCATCCATATGATGCAGTCTTTGTATTATCTCTTCCAAAGTTTGGATTAGTTTGTACTCCATCAGCCAATTGAATAAAAGGTTCCTGTTATCTTATGGATTCAAGGGAAATTTTCTGATAGTTGGCACTAAGTTGTTGTTTGGTAAATAAATTTAAAAAATCCTTCTTTTTCATATGGAGGTAAGACCTTACAACCTGGCCTCATTTTATCATGTCATAATTGTTTGGAAAGGATAGTCTGATCACAAGCACATACTCTCAAAAATTTGACCAATAATGTAACCGTTACAATTAGGAAGCAACTACTCTAGTGTTCCCAAACTCTGTTTCATCAAAAAGATGGTAATTATGTTCTATTAATAAAAGGTTCATAACCAAATATATTTGGGAAATGATATATACCCCACCCATATCTTAGATATTTAATGGTACACAATAACTAAAGGCTCTGAAAAGTACCAAGTTTACTTAACATTCTACATAGTCTTGAAACTTCTCTTGGTAGGAAAACGTATTTTATAGCATTGAGCATTTAGAGATTGATAGTACTAGTAATTTGTTTATTTTTCTCTTTGTTTCTGTAACTACAGATTATGTAATACAGAGTAAGGGGGTGACATTTCTCATCCCCAGCTGTAATTCACCCTTTTAGGATATTTATACATCATGGAACACTTGTGCTTTCTCTAAGAAATTCTGAGACCTTCCTGGACAGAAATTTTAAGACTTATAGAGCTTTATCAAAACTTTAGGATCTGGAATATCAAATATATATCTTAGCAGTTAATAGACACAATCATCATGCTTTCCTGAAATGTGTCATTCTTCCTAGAATTAAATTTTGTAATTTTGTAATTTTTGCATCAATTTGAACTTAATTGTTCTCAATGTTTTTATTATTCAAAAGAAAGGGTTTAAAAATGATTTATAGTTTATAGTTCTTAAGGGATGACTTACAGAATATTAAAGAAACACTGTGCCAATATTTTGCATAAATGTACCTGTTTTTATAAATTTAGATTCTGAGCAGCTGCATAGCTTGTATGAACATATTAATAGACATATGAAGAGAAAAAATATGCCTTTTCTGTCCCTATTTGATTAGCATATGATGACTACATCAAGATGGGCATTAACCCCAAGAAACTTGTAATGGGTCTTCCCTGGTATGGTTATGATTATACCTGCCTGACTTTGTCAGAGGTAAGAACAGCTCATCTCTTATGTAATTTTTTGTCCTTCCTTTGTATTTTATATCTTGGATTCATATATATATATATATAATATATACTCTATTTGGAATTTATAAACTATTCTATATAGAGAGTATGCAAACGTTAGAATTTCTGAAATAAGTTTGAGACCAAACAAGAGAGTTTAATTATTGAATCCCATAAAAGTTTCTGAGTGTTTTGTATTTTCACTTAAAAATGAAATTTTACCTTTATACTGTATAGACAGGATATGTATTTATGGTACATATTTTTCTAATAAATAGATTTCTGATTTCGTTTTTAACATATGCTTAATCGATAATCGATAACATGAACATTTCTGTATTTCTAGGATCATGTTTGCACCATTGCAAAAGTCCCGTTCCGGGGGGCTCCTTGTAGTGATGCAGCAGGGCGGCAGGTGCCCTATAAAATAATTATGAAGCAAGTGAACAGTTCTATTTCTGGAATCCTGTGGGATGAAAATCAAAAGTCTCCATATTATAACTATAAAGTAAGACTTTTCACAAATTATGAACATTTATTTCTATTAGTTTTTGAAGTTGCATATTGTGTATTTGATATGCAGATTTTTTATCAGTTTTCTTTTAAGGTACAACATAGAGACCGTTGTTGAAAGATTTTACTTACTTATTTACTTACTTATTTAGAGGCAAAGGGAGAAAGAGAGGAGAGAAACATTGATTGGTTGCCTTTAGTACACACCCCACCCAGTTACTGAACCTGTAACCCAGGCATGCGCCCTGACCCTTAATTGAACTGGTGACCTTTCACTTTGTGGGATGGTGCCAGGGCCACGCTGCTGTTTACAGGAGTGAACTTGTCTTTAAATCTGTAAACATTAACTTTACTTCCCTGTGAGCAGTTCAAGTTATGGTCATTGTGGAACTTCTCTGCACGGGACACTTGTCATTGTGGGTGGTGTAATAAAAACATGCCTATCACAAGCAGGATTACTGCCCTGGTCAGTGTGGCTCAATTAATTGAAATTGTCCCATAGCCAAAAGTTGTGGGTTCGATTCCCAAGTTTCCATGTGGGGCACATGCCTAGGCTGCAGGTTTGATCCCCAGTCCAGACATGTATGGAAGGTAACCAAAAGATGTTTCTCACAGTGGTGTTTCTCTCTTCCCCTTCCTCTTTCTCTAAAAGCAGTGAGAAAATGCCCTCAGGTGAGGATTAAAAAAATAAGATTTCCTTAATAATTGACAAATATGTATAATGACTATGGTTTCTAATGAGCTTTGGGCCAAAACAGGTGGCTGGCTCTGAAAGCCTCCATTTCAAAGTAGAGAAACACTCTGATAAGGGTCCGATACAGGAAGCCAGTGAGGCTGAGAGCAAGAGATGCACCATCATGGACTTGACAATAGGAAAGGGCATCATGTCAAGTTAATGTCACAATTCAGTCAAACTATGTGATATTAGACAAATGAAAGACAATGTTAAAATTAGAGACTGAGAAATATTACAGACAGACCTGAAGAAATAGTGAATGGTCAGCAATTCTGCCAGATAGTGTTTGATAAATAGCAATTGCCAAAGAGGCAAAGAAGTTGTATTTTTTGTAATTTACCTTTAGCATAATAAGAACTGCTCACACCTTACAAATCTAAGTACAGACTATATTTGAATTCACTTTGGATTTATGTTACTATAAAAGGAACCCTAAAATGATATGACTGAAGTTAATTCTAGTAAGGATATCTATTTTTTAAAATATTTTTTAAATTTATTTTTAGAGAGAGGGAAGGGGAGGGAGAAAGAGAGAGAGAAAAACATCTATCGGTCGCCTTTTGTACACACCCCCGGGAGGGTCTGTTCCCACGACCCAGGCATGTGCCCTAATCAGGAACTGAACCAGTGACCTTTTGGTTCACAGGCCAGTGCTCAATCCACTCAGCCACACCAGCCAGGACAGAATATTTTTAACAAATTGTCTGGTATTCCAATTAAAAAATGACTGCAAATATACATATTTAATAAATTACGATGTATTTAAATCTATACATGCCTGTATATCAATTATATAGAAAGCTTTACTGTAAAGTTTTCTAAACTTTAGCATCTAGTGTACATGCCTAGTAATTAAACTACGGCATCCTGTAACCCTGTCTTTGCCAAACAGTATTTACGGAACTCTATTCTGGGAACTCTAATATTACACAAACATACACACACACTATGGGCAAATATATTTGGAAAACAGCGCACACTTTATGTCCCTCTTGGAGATTTAAAATGTACATCATATTAAAGGATTTGAGAGGTGCTGCAGTACATAATCCATTTAATTAACATAGAACCTCATTTCCCAGCACTCTTAGAAACACGTAGGGGGACAAGTGTTTTGTGGATATCAGTTTTATAAAGGCTGTTTGTAACCAATTATACATAATTTAGAAATATGTAATACAGAATAACAGTTGACATTGTAATGTAGTATCTTTGAATTCCTAACTTATTGTTTTCCTTAATGAATAAGGAGACACATTCTTTAGGGTCTTAGAATTCGGGAAACATTTTGAGGAGCCTTGAAGGCCACTCATTCACAGGCACTTTAGACAACAATCTAGTTACACCTCTTTTGTTCCCCTTTTTATTCATTGTAAAATTTGTAGCAGCCAAAATTAAGTTTCCAGTGTGACTGTAGAGAATCATTCTGCCTTCTTATGCTGTCTCAGCAACAGTAGCTTCATCTTGGTATTTAATATTCTTGAAGGCACTTATGCCTTAACCAAGCATATATCAATGTTATATATGCTTTGTTTTTTTATCCTTCGATCAGTCACTATTTTGAGGCATTTGAAATTTCTTAATAGTGTCAAAAATGCTCAAATTACTAGCCAGAATAATGGAAAATTCAAAGATACAGGTATTTGGATTTGTTCCTAAATCTTCAAAAAGAAATATTTCTATATTTACGTACAAGTTCTTCAAGTTGCCTTTAAATGATGAATCACAATTGTTACTAGAACATGCATGGCTTTTAAGTTCTAAATATTTGAAAGAACAGGATATAAGATATAGTATAGAATATACTTGTATGTAATGAGTCTACTATACTTAAATATGCCGTAGTTTATTTATTTACCAAGTGACTATTGTCCTTTGGTGTAGTCATGTTGAGGAAACCATTCTAATTCCAGTGGTGCTACCATAAAAAAGATGTTACTGGAATTAGTGGAGAACTGCCTTTAAAATTTTTTCCCAGATGTATATAAAAATCAGTAAATTATTTTAAGTCACAGGTTATTCTCTTTTTTACCTCCTATTTTCCCCTTTTTCTACCTTTTTGCCTAGATCTGCTCCTTTCTACTTTCCTTTATCTTTTATCCAATCAATGAGATACCTTGTAAAAGGGACTCTTTGTACCAGACGGGATAACTGTTGGAGAGGAGGGCTTTACAGGGTGGAAGGTGACCATGACAGTATTTTCTAGTTCATGGTTCGTGTGCATGAGGCATCCATGGAGTGCCGATCTGACAGGCTCTTTGGTGAGTGCTGTAAGACCTAGAAGAGGAGTTACTTTCCTTGTGTATTGTCATTACCTCCTTTTGATTTGACTAATTCATCATAAGCAAAAGCATCAGTTGAGGTCCTAACTAGAAACTGTAGGGAATGCAAAAAAAGAGTGTAAGTTGGATTCAGAGAACCACAGCAGTAATCCTCTTTAGCCTGGGGTGCGTATCCTGCTAACCTAATGGAACATAAAACGCAAAACAGACGAAAACCTATCAGAGTACTACTCCTGGAAAGTTTGGATTCAGTAGGTAATCATGTGGTATGTGTCCCAGGAATTCGTACTTTTTAATCATCAGATTAGAGCAAGGAAGGAATTTTAGGTAAGAAAAAGACCTTAAATACAAGACATTAGGAGGCTTATTTGTATAATCTCCATTGTTGTAAAAGTGCCCCAAGCAATGATATCTACAGAGTCTCACATTAAGAACCTTGAAGTCACAGAGCTGGAAAATGTTGTGCCCTTAAATTTTTATTATTCATTGTATCCTTTTTGAATCCCTGAAATTAAGAAATGCTTCCCCTCTTACTGTACTGCATACTTAAAATTCACATTTTCATTTATTTGTCCAGGACTCTGCTGGCCGTTTTCATCAAGTGTGGTATGATAACCCGAAGAGCGTTTCTTTAAAGGCAACATATACACAAACCCGTGGCTTACGGGGCGTTGGCATGTGGAATGCCAACTCTCTTGACTACTCTGGAGATGCTGCAGCCAAACAGCAAACTGAAGAAATGTGGAAAGCCTTAAAACCGAAGCTGTGATGTACATGCACATCTTTTGTCAAACTTAAGATTTAGAAAATGATCTATGTAAACAGATCCGGTTTCTTGAAGAGTCAAAAAATTTATACTTTTTTGTCGTGTATCTATATGTTACTTATCAGTATAATCAAAACCAGACAGAGAATAAAGAGATACTTTGATTGGTTGTATTTGAAAGATATATAGATATCTTAATTATCCAGCAACATAAAGGTAAGAAATAAGTCAACATACTATATTAATTATTCCTCTATAAGATACTTTAATACTATAATTAGGAACTACTGCTTTCAAAATTTTATTATGCTAAGTTTTCCCCTTAATATTAACATGTATGCTTACAAATAAATGCTAATTTTTAAATATATGTAATTTGAAGTGAAAATATTTGCTTAGCATAGTTTTTTTTAAAACCTAGGCTTTAAGAAGCAGTTTACTTTGTACTTTTTTCTTCAATAAATCTGACCTTAAACCCTGCAATTCCTCCTCCTCTTTAGGTTCATCAAACTGCTGTAAATAATTTTCCTGACTCCATATGGCACTCGTGCCCTCTGAGGCATATGAGTTAAACTCAAACCACTGGAGGGGGAGGGGAAAGAATATAAAAGATTAAAATACAAAGTACAAGAAGATAATTTAGTAATATTTTTAATTACTAGGTTAGACCTACCTATTATTTTCTGACTAAATTTTTACATGTAGTTATGGATGACATTTTTTGTATGTGGTTATATCTGATATTTTACAATGGGAAAAGCTTGCTGTCGACCCTGATTCTACCCCTTGTCATGTCCCCTTCATCTGCTGTCATTTGCCCTTCCAGTTACTAATATTCCCTTTACTTATGGACACGTATACTTTACTTCTTGGCTAGTTTTCTTTTCATGGTTAAATTTTTATTTTTATGTATCTGCATTATATGGTTTTCTCAAGCAGTTTCTCTTTCTAAAAGAGATACTTTGTGCAAAGAACCTTTCTAAATGTTCCTTTTCTCAAGGCAATTAGGAAGAACATTGTGTGCACTTTATTAGTTCCTTTAAATACGTAAATTAAAAGTCTGTATCCTTGAACGCTGGACTTACACAAATCCTGCATTCCCTGCACATTCCCCCTCTAAACTGAAATAAATGGTGGTCCAGGCATCTGTTAGGAGAATATCCCGTCTCCTACTTACACAGTTGTTATGGCAGTGTAAGAACAACCACTTTGTTATTCAGCAAACCATACAATTTGCTGAATTTCTAGTGTCTTATATAGTTACTAAAATATTTAAATTCTTAGACACTAAACTCTGTCATAAGTCTGAATGCAAGTTCAATATCCCTATTCTTTTGTATTTCCAGGTTACTTTTAATTAAAGTACAATGAATAAATTAAACAGTATTTATATGCAAATATATTCCTATTTATTAAGAATGTGATTTTAATCATATTTAGTCATATTAGCTACTACATTTTAAGATTATTTAAAAATAACCAAATGGACATCATTTTACTTTTATACATCTGTTTCCTGAAATCCTTTGTATTACCAAAGGATTTGGTGAAAAATATGGACTTTATGATTTGCATAAAATATTGCCATGGAGAACAAAGGTTAAACAAATCTGATCAAATAAATATTTAATATTTTACATACCTAATTGAAGCTGTAAAGATGTATTAATTTTACTCGGTGTCAGTTCAGCTTTCAGTGTGGATACATCTAAAATTGCTTGTTTTCTCATCTATAAAATGAATTATCTTTCATATTTACCCATCTAAAATTACATAATTGTCATCTGAATGAAGGTTTTTTTGTGACTGTTTTAACTGTCTTCTTTCATTTCCCTTTAATGCCTTCACTTGCACCAAATTACTAGGTTAAACTTATAGGTCAAAAGTCCTGCTTATTTACTGCTAGGTAACCTATCAAATAATTTTATTTAATAACATAGTCATAATAAAATTAAACTGTTCTAAAAAACCTAAAGCGAAACAATTTTTATCTTTTGCTAAAGCTTCAAAATTTGTTTTAAACTGAAAAGAAATAGTTAAAAAAAACATAATTACAAAAAAACCTTAATTTCCAGTCCTGAGAAACTAAACAGTTAAGAAGCATAATACAGTAGTGTTATTCCACTCTTCTAAGTGAATTAATCTCTTTGATTCTACCAAAAATGTCATTGAGACAGATGATACTACTACTTATCCCCCTTTTACAGTTGAGCAAACTGAGATGCCTAGAAGTTAAGTAACTCACTCCATGTACAGAACTAGTAAGTGGCACAGCCAGGATTTCAACTCAAACCAGTCTGGTGCCACAGCCCACAGCCCTCACTATTCCAGGTACTGTCCGTGAACCGAAGCCTTCATACATATCACCTGGGAGCTTCTTAGGAATGAAGGCTCTCAGGCTTCACCCCAGAACTGTTAAGGCAAACCCAGGTGATTTCACTTTGAACTTTGAGAAGCACTGCTTACGCCATACCAACTCGAATATGGTTGCAACAGACTCAGGCTAGGTGTTTTGCCGCTTAGTTCTGAATCTTATAGGTAAGTTTGAGGTAAATTAATAATAAATAATAATAATGTCTACTATGTGTCAATTAGGCACTATGGTTAAATGTAGAATTTCCACCCCCCCATCTGTAAGCCAAAAACTTGTTCTCTTTTTCTATTAGTTTTTCCTCTTTTTTTTGTGTGTGCTAGAAATTCTAATATGGGTTAAAACCATTCATAGTTGATATTTATAGGGTAAAAATACATTAAGATGACAAGATCTAATGTGCATACTTTCCAAAAGAAGAGAACATTTAGACTCTTGATTGAAGGCTCTGGAGGCATTTCTGTTACTTTCTCTTACCCACCCAACCACCAGTGAGGGCACGAGTTTCCACACTGGCTCTCTCTCTGTTTTTTTGAATATACAAAGTTTCATTCATTGAACCAATTAGTTTTTGAGTACATACTGTATAATAATGCTAAATATTCATGTTTACTTAAAAATGCTCCTTTCCCCTTTTCTTTTTCTATATTTTAAGTTTTAACCTTCTCAATGCTGAGCCAGGGATTAGCCCCGAGAATGCCAGTAGTGAAAACAATCGAGTACTGTGCTGTGCAGTATAGCAGCCATTTGCCAAATGTAGCTATTTAAATTTAAACCTACTCAAATTAAATAAAATTTGAAACTCAACTCCTTAGTCATCCAGCAAGCTATATTTCAAGTACTCAATATCCTTATGTGGCTAGTGGGTACCATACTGGACAGTGCAGGTATGGAACATGTCCAACATCACAGAAAGCTCTCTCTCTGATGGTGCTGAATTGAGCAAGGGGTCATTATTCCATCATCAAGCTATTTCTGATAAAGAGGTGAAGTGAGAGCATTCATACAAGTATATACATGAAAATAACTGCAGAAAGTGAGATAATTACCCAAGAGAGGGGGAAATTAAATGAAATTAAATTTAAACAAGTCAAACTTATTCATGAATGACTCTAGCACATGAAAACTACTTTTTAAAATATATTTTATTGATTACGCCATTTCCTCCCTTCATTCCCCTCCACCCTGCACACCCCTCCCCCACCATTCTCCCCCTTTAGTTTATGACCACGTGTCTCAAGTTCTTTAGATTCTGTATTTCCCATACTATTCTTGCCCTCCCCCTATCTATTTTCTACCTACCGTCTATGCTACTTATTTTCTGTACCTTCTCCCCCTTCTCCTCCTTACACTCCCCTGTTGCTAACCCTCCATGTGATTGATCTCCATTTCTATGGTTCTGCTCCTGATATAGCTGTTCTCTTAGTTTGTTTTTGTTTTAGGTGTGGTTCTTAGTAACTGTGAGTTTGCTGTCCTTTCACTGTTCATATTTTTTATCTTCTTTTTCTTAGGTAAGTCCCTTTAACATTTCATATAATAAGGGCTTGGTGATGATGAACTCCTTGAATTTGATCTTACCTGAGAAACACTTTATCTGCCCTTCCATTCTAAATGAAAGCTTTGCTGGATACAGCAATCTTAGATGTAGGTCTTTGGATTTCATGACTTGGAATACTTCTTTCCAGCCCCTTCTTGCCTGTAAGGTCTCTTTTGAGAAATCCACTGACAGTCTGATGGGAACTCCTTTGTAGGTGACTGTCCCCTTATCTCTTGCTGCTTCTAGAATTCTCTTTCATTTTAATCTTGGCTAATGTAATTATGATGTGCCTTGGTGTGTTCCTTCTTGGGTCCAACTTCTTTGGGACTCTCTGAGCTTCCTGGATTTCCTGAAAGTCTATTTCCTTTGCCAGATTGGGGAAATTCTCCTTTATTATTTGTTCAAATAAGTGTTCCACTCATGGCTGTTCTATAGGTACCCCTATAATTCGGATGTTGGAATGTTTAAAGATCTCCTGAGGGTTCCCAAGCCTCTCCTAATTTTTTTGAATTTTTGTTTCTTCATCCTTTTCTGTTCGGTCATTTTTTTTCCTCTTTCTGGTCCACTCCTTTGATTTGAGTCCCAGTTTCCTTTCCATTGCTATTGGTTTCCTGTGTATTTCCCTTCATTTCAATTAGTTTAGCCTTCATATGCTCCTCTAATTTGTGACTATAATCAACCAGTTCTGTGAGCATCCTGATCACCAGTGTTTTGAACTGTGTATCTGAAAGTTTGGCTATTTCTTCATCACTTAGATTTATCAGCTCTGGGGCTCTGAGTTGTTCTTGAGCCCTGTTTTGATCTGTTCGTGCCCATTACATACGAGGTGTTCACCAGGGCGGGGCTACCCAGGTCGCTGGTTTGTGATGCTAAAGGTGGGGGTGTGTCAGAGAGAGGCCACCCAGGTTGCTGGTTTGTGATGCTGTAGGTGGGGCCGGGGTCAGAGAGGGACAACGGCGGTCTCCTCTGCCACTTTCTGCCACTGGGGCCTGCATGGTTTGTCTCAGTGCTTTGCTCCTTCACCGGTTTATCTGCACTCGAATGTGTGACCTCGGTCAGCCCTCAGTGGGTCCTCCCATTTCTCCACACCTGGGATCCACCCACGGCTGCTGGTGCACCTGGGTCACGTACTCTGGTCTGTCCAGTGGATCTTTCCTGCCCGACCCCGCTCTGCTGCTGGCTCTGCCCCTCTTACCAGTTTGGCTGAAGGGTTCGTTGTTGTCAGACTTCCGTGTAGTTCAGTTTTCTGTGGTTTGCCTGCATTTTTGTTGCTAAAACTTTGTTGTTTTTGAACTTGGTTGTATGTGAAGGCACAGTCCTTCCACCTACGCCTCCATCTTGGCGGAAGTTGAAAACTACTTCTTTTAAAATATTTTAATGAGCCTTTGTAGTGATTCACAGGGTCCTTTTCCTTTAATTCTTACTGGAATTTTTACTAAATTTTACTTTGCCCTTGATTTAACATGCACCTTTTCAGAATTTAGTGGTTATTCTTCCATTTTTTTCACATGTGCTCTTTGTTAAGCTAACGATATTAGAACAGTCAATCCTTTCTACTCTTATGCTATTAACACCCAAAGTTAAAACACCAACAAGATAAGTGTTATCATTTAATGAGGAGAAATGAAAATTACCTTAGCTTCAATAATGAGTTTTATTTTCTGAATATCTGATTTTTAAGTTGGTCAATTGCACACTGTACCTCAGTGATCTGAAGTATAAGGTTATTCTGTGTGAGATATATTAAGATGTCTTTATTAAGGATAACACCTATACATTTTAATTTTTAATTGCCTTGCTAACATTAACTATAATGTGATTAACAAAAACCATAAGAGCAAATCATGAAAAAAATCTATTCCATAAAATAAACATTGCTTTGGAGTAAATTACTATTAACCTGTTGATTTGTTCAGTTTAGGGGCTGCTTTCTCTTTTGTTCTTCTGTCATCATTCATGTATTATAAAAATAAATAGGTATTTGCAAAAATTATCATGAAATTAGTACCACAAATGCCAACTATTACTACAAAAGAAATATGCTTAAGATATTAGAAAAGCTTTAGAAATTGGCATAATGCTTTATTAGCTGAATGAGTTAGCATTACTTTAAAATAATTAATAATAAAGTGGTATATTTCATATAAGAAAACTTATTTAGTACAAGTAAACCTATTTAATATAAGAACACTTTTGGTTACTTTTGTTTGAAAAGTTTATGAAGTATATGGTCAACAAAGAAATTATTTAAAATTTTAAGAGGCCTTTATGAAAATAACTATCATATATTGAATTTGATATAACAGCTAAATAAATACTACCAGATATGCTAAAAAGTTGTATCAGCTAATATGGACAAAGCATTACTTGAGCTTATTTAGATTTTACATTAAATTTATTTAAAATGGCAACCATCTGCCCTGGCCAAGTGGCTTGGTTGATTGGAGCATCATCCTGTACACCAACATGCTGCAGGTTTGATTCTTGGTCAGGGCACATACCTGGGTTGCAGGTTGCTGGTTCAGGTGCCTACAGGAGGCAACCAGTCGATGTTTCCCTCTCACATTGATGACTCTCTCTCTCCCTGCTCCTCCCCGCTTCCCCCCTTCCTCTCTTTCTAAAATCAATAAAAACGTATCCTCAAGTGAGGCTAAAATAAAGTAGTAAACTTTTATTCATAGAAACAGAGAACAGATTGGTGGTTGCCTGAGGTGGGGCATGGGGGAATTAGGTGAAGAGGCCAAAAGGTACAAATTTCTAGTTATAAGTTAATAAGTTCTGGTGGTGTAATATATAGCATAATGACTAGAGTTAACAATACCGTATTGTATATTTGAAAGTTGCTAAGCAAATAGGTCCTAAAAGCTCTGGTTACAAGAAAAAAATTGTAATGGTAAGGCAATAGATATTAACCAGACTTATTGCAGTAATCATTTCACAGTATATACATATATCAGATCATTGTGCTGTGTACCTTAAATCAATACAATGCTATAAGTCAATTATATAAATAAAATGGGGAAAATATAAATGAGGAATTTTTTAAAAACTTTTTTTAAATAAGATTTTATTTATTTATCTTTAGAGGGGAAGGGAAGGAAAAAGGGAGAGAAACATCAATGTATGTTCTTCGTGTCCCTGTTGGGCACTAGGCTGTGAACCGATCCTTTGTTTCAGTTACACCAGGCAGGGCTAAATGAGGAAATTTTTAATATTTGTATTGTATTTTACTGATTATGCTATTACAGTTGTCCTGATTTTTTCCCCATTTGCCCCTCTCCACCCAGCACCGCCACTTCCTCAGGCAATCTCCCCACCATTGTTCATGTCCATGGGTCATGCATATAAGTTCTTTGGCTAGTCCATTTCCTATATTGTACTTTACATACCCATGGATATTCTATAACTACCTATTTGTACTTCTTAGGCCCCTCACGCCTTCACCATCCTCCTCCTCCCCCCCCTCCCATCTGGCAAACTTCTGGTAACTAACTTCTTTTCTCTTGCTGCTTTTAAGAGTCTTTTCTTTATCTCTAAACTTTGGCCTTTTAATAATGATGTATCTTGGAGTGGGTCTCTTTGCATCCATTATAATTGGGACTTACTGTACTTCCTGGACTCGCATGTCTGTTTCCTTCACCAAGTTAGAGAAGTTTTCTTTCACTATTTTTTAAGATAGATTTCCGGTTTCTTGCTTTTTCTTTTCTTCTGGCACCCCTATGAGGCGAATGTTAGACCTCTTACAGTCCCAGAGGCTATTTATACTATCTTCGTTTTTTTAGATTCTTTTTTCTTCTTGTTGTTCTGCATTGTTGTTTTTTGATTCTGTATGTTCCAAATCATTGATTTGATTCTTGGCTTCATCTACTCTACTGTTGCTTCCCTGTAAATTGTTCTTAATTTCAATTAGTGTATCCTTTGTTTCTAACTCGATCTTTTTTATGCTGCTCATTAAGTTCCTTGAGCATCTTTATCAAGTGTTTTGAACTCTGCATCTGATAGATTCCTTATCTCCATTTCACTTAGCTCTTTTTCTCGAGTTTTGATCTGTTCTTTCATTTGGACCACGTTTCTTTGTCTCCCTGTTTTGGCAGCCTCCTTCTATTTGTTTCTATGTAATAGGTAGATCTGTTTTGACTCCGTGTCTTGATAGTGTGCCTTAATGAAGTGGGTGTTCTGTAGGGTCCAATAGCTCAGCCCCCCCTGTCACTCAAGCTTGATGTACTCAAGGTGTGCCCTTTATGTGGGCTGAGGGTACACCCTCTTCTTGTAGTTGAGCCTTGGTTGCTGTTGGCAGATCAATGGAAGGGATTTACCCAGGCCAGCCAGCTGCAAGGATTGGCTGTTGATCACTGACCACCCACCTGCACCCTCCATGAAGGATCAGCTGTGCAGGGGCAAGGTGGTGGTGCTCTGACGTGGTCTGTAGCTGTCCACTGGGTGTGTTGGCCCTGGGGTTTCCCAGGTGGTGCAGGCCAAGGTCATCCCTCATCTCTGTTTTGCCTGGGGCACCCTGTCTGAGCTATAAAGCAATCTGAGATGGTTGCTACTCATGCTGGGCTTGGAGATTCCCAGGTGACACCAAGTTGTGACTTTATAATCTGGCTGCTGCTATGAGGGCTCACTAAAGCCAGCTGTTGCTTGTTTGATAGGATTGAGGAGCCAAGACCAGCCATTCTTATGGAAAAGCAGCTTGGGTGGGCCCGTAAGTCAGTTGGGGTGGAGCCTCTATGGATATCCAAAGCAGGTCACACAGTGTTAGCCAGGTTGATGGGAGTCTCAGATATGGCACCAGCCTACTGGCTGGTAGCGGGGAGGGCTCAGCAAAGGGATAATGGACCCTGCTCACCCCGATGTCAGACACTTCATTCTCTCCTTGTATATCACTGGTGTCCTTCAAGCTGCTACCCTAGTGCTGGAGTTCACAGGGAGCGAGTCTGAGTATGTTAGTCCAGGTGTGGGTTCCCCAAGAGGAAATGCTTAGGGATCCAGCAGCCACCTCCATTGTCTCAATCCCTGCCAGTTCTTTAAAATGTATTTATTTATCTTTAGAGAGAGAGGAAGGAAGGGAGAAAAAAAGAGGGAGAGAAACATTGATGTGTGCGAGATACATTGCTCAGTTGCCTCTTGCACACCTATTACTGGGGACCTGGCCCACTACCCAGGCATGTGCCCTGACTGGGAATTGAACCAGCGACCTTTTGGTTCACAGGCTGGAACTCAATCCACTGAGCCACACCAGCCAGGGCTCCCTGCCAGTTTTTGCAGCCAGAAGTTGTGGAGAGTTATCTTCCTGGCCCTGAAATCCTAGGCTGAGGGCCCTGGTGTGGGTCTGGGACTCCTCACTCCAGAGACATCCCTCCAGAATTTTTATGTACATGGGTGTGGGGCCAGCCCATTCCACATCTGCACCCCTCCTACGAGTCTGGATGGATGGGGTTTCTTCAATTCCATAGTTGTCAGGCCTCCATTTAGCTCGATTTCTGACATTCCTGAGTGATGGCTGTTCTATATTTTATTTGTAATTTTGATGTGGTTGTGCAAAGAGGTGAGCCATGTTGGCCCACATCACCATCTTGACCAGAAGCTGAAATTTTTAATGTTTCATCATGTCTAAAGTTAACTCAATAATCTTAATCATGATTAACATATAAAAACTTTTTTGGATAAGTAGAATCAGGCAACCAAAATTAAACAGATAAGTGGCTCCTGGAGTTTGTTCTTTAATTATATGGTGGAAATATAAAAAAATTATACTTCCATTACTTCAATTAAAAAAATAAACTTCATGTCTCTGATTTTTCAATACTCAAGACTATCTTAAGAAAAAATAAATTGACAAAATTTAATATAATTTAATAATTTCTTTAGAAAATCAATAATTTGAGATTCTATGAATGTTATTAACTTACCCACACATAAAAGAGGAATGTAATAAATAACTGTTTGTCCCCCACTGTATTTCATCATGTGTTCATCTCTTTCCCATAGAGTCAGAGAAAATAAGCCTAACCTCAGGGACAGAGTTGTTTGTAATTGGTCTAAGTCAGCATAGAGCATTCCCTGGTAACTATTATTATTCCAGAGTAGGCCCGGTTGATCCCCCACCAAGCAAAAGGGCAAGTTTTGTATGTTCCATTTGTCTGGAAGAGGTTCTTTCTTAGTTTGGAGGCATATAACTCTACTTGCCATTAGCAACTCTATTGCTACCATGAGGGAAAGGTGTTTAGTAACCAAACAAACATTTGAAAATAATCAGGAAATACTGGGTTGGCCAAAAAGTCCATTATGTTTTTTCCATAATACAAAAGACACATTTATTCATTATCACCAATATTTTTTTTAACTGGGATATTTTCAGTATGTTGGCTATCTCCTGCCTGGTATATAACATTGGTTGTTCTTAGTTAATGTCTCAATTTGATTGCTATCAACTTCAACTGGTCTACTTGACTGTGGAGCTTTGTCCAGTAAGAAATCTCCAGCATGAAACTTCACAAACCATTTTTGACACGTTCAATCAGTCACAACACCTTCTGCATACACTGCACAAGTCTTTTTGCATTTCAATTGTGTTTTTACCTTTCTTGAAATAGTATGTAAAAAGTTGCATATTTTCTCCCATCTTCAATATTAAAATGGCTACACAAAAGTTCATCAAGTTTGATAGGTTTTTTTTTAAATGTCCTCTGATATAACAGCTATCACAATACAGTCTAACAATATTGTTTCGAATAAAGCTAAAGACAACTAGGTGCTATGAGAGCCACTGTAGGGGACAAAGTCATACAACCCAGTACCAGAAGCGCCTAGACATTTAAAGACATCATTACACTGGTGATTGTATCTCCTTAGCATCATGCATTTTCTTTTTGTTTAAGCCAGTCTGAGTCAAGGTTTATCTGCAGCCCAAAGCATCCTAAATATAATAATACTAACAATTATAAAGCAAACATTTTAAATAGAATTTCTCTAATGGAATATGAGCACATTTAGTAGCACCTTAGAGTTTGTGATGTTTGCCATATTCTTCGGTCTCATCTTGACCTCCCTGGCTTTAAGCTGCATGAGCAGAACTCTACTACTGCATAAGCATAGTAGAGTTCTAAATCTTCTGGAAATTTTACTAAAACCCCCTCCAGTGATGTTGTCACTTTCTTTGTTTCAAAGCATTTTTATTTCGAATTATCACAAGCTATAAAAAAAAAGCAAAGGATGTAGTTTGAGTTTGACTAAAGGATTAAACTGTTAAATGTAAAAGGGATCCTAGAGTTAATTTAAACTCTTCTATTCCCTCCCCTCCCTTTCTTATATGCTGAGAAAATTAGAGCTAAGAGAGAAATGTTTCTTAAATAATAAATAATAAAAGTATTTATCTACAAATATAGTGAAATAGTAACATAGCCAAAATCCATGACCAAGTTTTTCTTTAAGCTTATAATTATTTCTGGGAAATATTTATTTAAAATATTATATATAGTAAAATGCACATAATTTTTATTTTGATTACTATACCATAATCTGATTGGATTATGGAAAATTTATTTATAATTTTGAAAGATAGAGGCATAACATACTTTTTCTAATTTTTCCTTAGTCTTTTTCAGACCTCAAGATGATGTGTTTTGTGATATCTAGTGGTGCTGATTCATCTTTTATCAAGTTTATTCCACCTATATCCCCAGAATTGTGTGGATCAGATATCTCAAACCTGAGACCCTCAATTAGAAATTCAACACTACCAGCTAGGAAACTGCTTTGGACCTGATGAGGTTCTAACTACAAACTTAACAGCAACACCAACTGCATGCTAGATATATGCTACATAATATCAAATTATGTTCATGTTGATTTTTTCAGATCATCAAAAAAAATGTAAACATCATATTTAAAATACTTTATATAGTGATTTGATTAAAATTATACGACTACATAGAACTTAACTCAAAATTTTAACTATTGCCCTATATGTAATCTTTATACCTTATATAGTAAGCATTTCTTTCTTTTTTAAAAAAGATTTTATTTATTTATTTTTAGAGAGAGGAAAGGTAGGAAAAAAGACAGGGAGAGAAACATCAATGTGTGGTTGCCTCTCCTATGCCCCCGATGGGGGATCTGGCTTGCAACCCAGGCTTGTGCCCTGACTGGGAATGGAACTGTTGACCCTTTGGTTTGCAGGCCGGCACTCAATTCACTGAGCCACACCAGCCAGGGTTCTTTCTTTCTTTCTTTCTTTCTTTCTTTCTTTCTTTCTTTCTTTCTTTCTTTCTTTCTTTCTTTCTTCTTTTCTTCCTTTCTTCCTTCCTTCCTTCCTTCTTTCCTTCCTTCCTTCCTTCTTTCCTTCCTTCCTTCTTCCTTTCTTTCTTTCTTTCTTTCTTTCTTTCTTTCTTTCTTTCTTTCTCTCTCTCTCTCTCTCTCTCTCTCTCTCTCCTTCCTTCCTTCCTTCCTTCCTTCCTTCCTTCCTTCCTTCCTTTCTTTCTTTTCTTTCTTAGATCTTTCTAACTAATCTCTCTGCTTCTGTTCTTGTCCCTCTAAAGGCTACCATATAGCAGTCATTCTGAATATTCTAAAATATTTTAAAAATCATGTAAATCCCTAGCTTAAAAAAATCTTCCAGTGGATTCCCACCTTACTTAGAATAAAATCCAAATTCCTAGAATCAGCCTATCCGTTCCTTGCTGGATTTTTATTTTTTAATACCACCCAAGGATATGTTTATTGATTTTTTTAGAGAGAGGCAGGGAGAGAGAGAAAGACTGACGTGAGAGAGAAACATTGATCAGTTGCCTCCCTTATGTGCCCCAAGCAGAGCTGGAACCCACAACCCAGGTATATGCCCTGACCAGGAATCAAACCTGACACCTCTTGGTGTACCTGACAAGTCTCCAACCAAGCCACCCAGCCAGGGCTTCTTGCTGAACTTTCGTTGTTATTTCCCTCCACATTCCTCCTTAGTTATCATACTCCGGCCACACCGGCCTTCTTTCAGGTCCTAAGACAGAAAACTCATTCCTATCTTCAGACCTTGACATTTAATATCCCTTTTGTTCCTACTGTTCCCCACTATCTCTTTACATGCTTGCCTCCTTAAAAATCAAATCTTAATGGTACCTCCCTATAGAAATGCTGCTCTTGGAAACCCTAGCTAAAGCATCTCTCCTGCCCATCACTCTTTACTACACTCTTTTCAATTGACACCTCAGCTCTAATTAGTAGCTGACACTGTCTTATTTGTTAAGCAAGCTCCTTAGAGGAAGGGCCACATTTATTTATTGCTATATCCTCAGCAGTTAAAATAATGCTGGAGCCCTGGCCAGTGTGGCTTAGTTGGTTGGGCATTGTCCAGCAGGGCATATGCATGGGTTATCGGCTCAGTCCCCTGTCGGGGAGAGTCTCACATCATTGTTTCTCTCCTTCCCTTTTCCTCCATCTAAAATCAATAAGCATGTCCTTAGGTGAGAATAAAAAAATTTTTTAAATCAATGCTGGAACCCTAGCTGGGTAGTTCAGTTTAGAGCATCATCCTGATACTCCAAGGTTTCAGGTTCAATCCCTGGCCAGGGCATATACAAGAATCAACCAATGAATACTCTCTCTCCTTCCCACTTCCTCTCTCTCTCTAAAATCAATAAATAAAAATTTTTTAAATGCTGGAACTGAAGCACATAATAGGCTCCATAAATATTTAATGGCCAATACATGCCTTTAATTTGAAATGTTCCTGTTAAAATGGAAAGTGACTGATCATTCTCATTTTATAAATCAAAAGAGTGAGGCACAAAGAAGAGGAGTAGCTTGCCTAAGTAAAAGATTGATCTGGTACTACAATCAATCTTTCAATTTCTAGTCCATCCCTTGAATCCGTCTAATAAAATTGCTTGTTTGATGTGCAACAAGGCTGAGTCGCTGTCTTCACTTTCAGATAACATTTCAATACTAGGATGTAGAGCATTCAGAAATGTCTCCTGAAATTGTCTATAACCTTCAGTCAATTCTAGTAATGAAGTAATAATTTTGCTGTAAATTGAGAATCCTAAAATCTGTTAATTCCATATGCACCTGTTACCCTTATAATTCTCAAGTACAACCCAAAACACAGGACACTAAAATCATTTGACATCTCTCAAAGCATTAGCCTATACTTTTTTCACCCTGGCTCATTTTTTCCACGTCTACCAGTTATAACAATAATGTTTCTATTTCTATTGCAAAGAAACTACCTCCTTCTTCTACCTGATTCCTATTCATTCACTCATTCATTTATTCTTTCATTCATTCAGTTTAGCAAAACAGACAGACACACATAAAAAAATTAAGCACCTTGAGGAGACTAAGGTGATCCAGGCTTCTAGAGTGAGATTTAAGCTGAGATTGAATGATTAGTGAGAAAATAGCCAGTTGGAATGGGGAGAAGAGGATAAAAGGAGAAGGTAGGACAAGCAGATGTAGATGGCAGAGGGAAAACCATGCCGAAGGCCTGAATCCAAGAGGAGGCACACTTCAGATGCTGGCACATCTTTTCCTGGATGTCTTTCTTATCTCTTCCAGCTAATTTAGGTGTTCGTCCTCTGTATTCCTGCACGGAGTTCTGTAATTCCTTTATCATAGTACTCATTTATCAGGACGTATCATTACTGCTTAACTTGATTGTCATTTCCCTGTTGGGCTGTAAACTCTTGAGGGCAGGGACAAGGCTGTGCCCACTTATTAGTATCGACTGCTAGAACAGTGGCCAAATTCAGTAAGTGCTTAATACTTATATAGTAAATGTGTAGAAGAATGAATAAATGAATGTCCCTTATAAAAATATTTGAATTTTAATAAAAAATACTCTACATAAAGCATGTTGCATTTATTGTATTAAATACAATTAAACAGTAATTTAATGGTATCTGAATTGATCTCATATCAAGTATACCACTTAAACCATAACAGTAAAATAGTAAATAGTAAAAAGCACAAATTCTATAAAACTTAAGTTTTTTATAGTGATAAAAGATATGTAATAAACTTTACCATGATATTGTTTCAGTGTGCTTTGTTCATACTGCTTTTCAACTTTTATTAGCTCCTCTTTAATTCTTTGCAGATACTTTCTTTCTTCCTTTACTTGTTTTATTTGTTTGATAGCCTTCATTCCTAAAATATAACCCATGCTCATCAATGTCTGAAAGCTAAAAGATGGTTCATTTCCTAAAATATAGTGTATAAAACTTAAATGTAGTTTAAAATAAGTTCTACCCCAAATTCTATTTTTCTTCCTGTAATATAGTATTTGCTGCTATGGAAAACTCTGAGGAGTCATTTCCCTTTCTAAGAGTGATACCTAAGGGGATTTACATATATGTGAAGAACATAGTAGGTCCCATACATCTGTAAAGCCAGGTGAAGCTACACAAAACTCAAGTAGTTATATGTCTTGGTTTAATTCTTTTAGTAAATTTATCTTGGGCCCAAAGATTTGTAATTAAATCTTACATGAAAAATGTAAATTTTAGAGCATATTTTTTAATGCAGAAATCATGTTAGTGACCAAACATATGCACTAATTAATATAAAATAATGTAACTTCTTTGTGGTAAAACATGCATTAAAATTTTAAGTTTAATCACTTTTAGTGTATAGGCATTAAGTTACCCACAATGTTATGCACCCATCACCACTACCCATCTTAGGAAGTTTTTTTTTAACTTCTCAAACTGAAACTCATTGCTCATCATACAGTAATTCCCCATTAACATCATTTAACTTTATCTCACAGAATCATCTGTAATTATGGTACATCGTATCTGTACTTATGCTCATCATACTTACTACGAATCTGCAGTAAAGAGACTTCAGTTATTCCTGGAATCTCCACATTGGACTGTAAGTGACTGTAAGGTTGACAAGGAGGTGAAGGAAAATCTTTAAGATCTGGTAAGGTGATGTATTCTTTTTTACCTATCTGAAAGAAAACATGAAAATAAGTAAGATTTGGTAGGGTGATACATTATTTTTCCCCCATCTGTAAGCATTTGATAATATGTAACATAATACATTTTTTACTTAAATGGTGATATTTTTTGCATATATGTATTATACTTACAGACTCTTTCTTATGCTCCAGCTTCTCCATTCCACTATTACTTAGAATGGCTTCAAATGTAAAAATGAAGAAAAAGAGTATATTATTGCTTTCTGAATATGATTACCTTCTAAGATTTCTTGCCTTAGTTACTTTTTACAGTAGATAATGTTGACATTTTTCTAAGCTGGCTATGGTTTCTTTCATCTTGAGTAAATTTTGATCATTTACATTTGGTTAGAAAATTGGATACTCTATTGCATTTTCAAATTTTTGCACACACCTTGTTTTCATATATTTTATCTCTTCTATATTTGTGTTATAGCACCTTTATCTTTTCTGATTTTTGTGTTTCTGCCAATTTTTGATAAATGACTACAAGCCTTAACAATGTTGATGTTTCTCTCTCTACCACTTTATAGATCTTGAATTGTTTCAGTTCTGCTAGTCTTTTTTACTTCTGCAACTTACTAGTTTCTACTTTATCTTTCTTAAGCCCTTGCTACTACTTTGTTTTATCATCCTTTTTCAAGTTTATGTTATTTTATTTTCTTAACTTATAAAATCAGGTTCTCACAGGATAATGGCAACCTCCTAAATCAGAATCTCTCCATACATCCTCCCAACTACTATAAAAAGAAAGCAAATAAAAGTACCCATAATTTATATCTACAGCACAGCTAGGACACAGAATCCTTTAATTTACACATGCTTTAATCTACATGTAAGTGTGGAAATAAACACACTGGACCAGCAGATTGGGTTTGGGAGCCAACGACTGAGCAGAGCCATACATAACTATGCATTAGAGATAAGTATGTGGATCCTGGGAAAGAAGATAACTATGAAGAAGGGTTCCTAGTGTCTAACTGGGCTCAAATTCTGAAAAAAGAGTCTGGCAGCCATTTCTATACAGGGGCCTCTCACAAATACTGCACTTCACAGAGAAGCCTGCACTGAACTACCTGTCTCTGCACTGAACTGCTTGCCTGCACTGTCTGAGTCAACCCTTACAAAGGAGTTCCTAGAATCCCATTTTAATCCTAGGACTGAAGCTTTCCCATCCAATTGGAGCTGTTTGGCTATATCTCCACCAGCATCTTCACTGACCAATCAGAAAAGTGCCGTTTGGACCAAACTGCAAGAGAATTTGGAGTCCTCATTTGCATGAGAACAGACCAATCAGGGACCAGGGGCAGGGACTTCACTCTCTACAAGCCAGGTCCCCCTCTGCCTCAGGGAGCACACTTTCCCTTTCCACCAGAGGCTGAAGGCTGTTTCCCTGGCTGAACTGAAATACACAGATGTCTCACCAGAGCTGAGTAGAACAGACCCACAAAGGATAGAGCAGAGCAGCATAGAATGGAGTGGACCAGTGCACTGCAAAGCAGATCATAATGGAACACAACAGAGCAGAGGAGACCATCTGGGAAGCAAAGCACAGGTGTCTAGATGGAGAAGGGCCTGGTCCCACATCACAGCCCTGCTGCATAACGATTGAGCTGTTTAGCACTGAATAAAGTTTCTGTCTTCACCACAGACCAAACTGGAGATTTCTGTTGGTGTTGAATTGGTGCCAACAGTCATGAATTGACAACTATGAAGATGACACTGGAAACATCAACCACAGTTTTATCTGAAATAAGAGGCCCTTCCCATGCAGTGAAGAAATATTGAGAGTAAGAATGAGATCTAGTAAATCATAGCACTTTCTATGAGGAATCTAGAAGAAAAGGGCTTGTAAAATGTAGGGGGCCAGAGGTGGTAATCATGGGAAGACATCTTTTTTATGACATTTATTTTATTTTAATTGTTGTTCAAGTACAGTTTTCTCTTTTACTCCCATCCCAGCCCACCCACCCAGCCCTCCCCCCTCCCTTCCATTTCCCCCCCCCCCCCCCCAGTTTTTGTCCATGTGTCTTTTATACTTGTTCCTGTAAACCCTTCCCCTTTTCCCCTGAAATTCCCTCCCCTCTCCCCTTTGGACACTGGAAAACATAACTTCTGAGAGGAAAGTGCTTTGACAATAACGGGTGTTATTTCTTTGGTCCTAGATGGTAAGAGAGAAGAGGAAAGTAGCTAAGGTGAGAGCTCTGAAGAATTAGCAGGAAAAGTATCCAAAGAAAACAAACCCCTTCCCCACCAAACCCCATTTATTTAAAAATAAACAGCTGCATTTTGTTGTACCAACAGAAGAGGGTGCTCTAAACCTAAGACGCAGAAAAACCATCAAAATATTGCTCTCTCTTCCTCTATAAGAACACGTTTGTTAATACTGATAAAGAAAAATCTAACACAAGTAAACGTGAACAATATCTTTAAAACAATCTAGCATTCGCACAATTAGTTTTTTAAAACCCTCAAAATTGAACTAATAAGCAAAATAGAAATAGACTCACAGATAGAAAGCAAGCTGACAGCTCTAGGCAGGGGAGCTGGGAGGGCGTAGGGATCAAACCAAAAAAAAAAAAAAAGAAAGAAAGAACTCATGGGCAAGGAAACAGTGTGGTAATTGCAGGGGTAGGGGGTTGGATAGAGGTGGGGGAGGGTAGGAAGATAAATGTTGATGGACAAAATAAAAATAAGTAAATAAATAAATACCCTAAAAATAAACACGTTTTTGTAGATATTAACAAACACTCTAATTTAAAATTTTTAGCTACGAATAACAATGAAAACATAACAGGAACATGTGAAATAAAGTTGGCCAAACAGAAGAAATTAAGGAAAAAATAAAATTGTCTCAGAAATAAATAAATCAGCAATTATCCAAGGAGGAGCAGATATGACCAAATATATAGTAAGGATAATGAAGAATATAAATAAAATGGCAAACAAAATATCAACAAGATATTGTGGCATTGAACAACACCATAGGTGAAATGGACTGAACGGTTATTAATAGAGCCCTTCATCCCCAAGAAGCTAAATACACATTCTTTTCAAATGCACATGGAACATTTTCAAAGATAGACCACATGATAGGACACAAAACAAGCCTCAACAAATTCAAGAAAATTGAAATTATACCAAACATTTTCTCTGACCACAAGGAACTGAAACTAGAAACCAACCCCAAAGGAAAAAACCCAAAACACTCAAAATCATGGAGATTGAATAGCATGCTATTAAACAATGAATGGGACAAGAACGAAATTAGAGAAGAAATCAAAAAGTTTCTGGAAACAAATGAAAATGAACTCGTGACAACCCAAAACTTGTGGGACTCAGGGAAGGCAGTCCTGAGAGGGAAGTTCATAGCAATACAGGCCTACCTAAGAAAGATAGAAACATTTCAGACAAACAACCTAACTGTACGCCTATAAGAACTCAAGGAACAACAACAAATATATCCCAGAGCAATAGAAGGAAGGAAATAACCAAGATCAGAGCACAATTAAATGACATAGAGACTAAAAGCATCAGTGAATCCAGAAGCTGGTTTTTTTAAAAGATGAAAAAAATTGGCAGGCCTTTAAGCAGGCTCATCAAGAAAAGAAGAGAGGGGACCCAAATAAACACAATCAGAAGTGAAAAAGGAGAGATTACAACTGACACCACAGAAATACAAAGGATTGTAAGAAATAACTATGAAAAACTGTATGCCAAAAAATTTGAAAACCTAGGTGAAATGGACAAATTTCTAGAAAAATATAATCTTCCAAAACTCAATGAAGAAGAAGCAGAAAGCCTGAACAGACCAATAACAGCAGATGAAATTGAAGCAGTAATCAAAAATCTCCTATGGACCAGAGCCCTGGACCAGATCGTTTCACAGGAGAATTCCACAAAGCATTTAAGGAAGAGCTAACCCCTATTCTTCACAGACTATTCCAAAAAATCCAAAATGATGGAAGACACCCAAACTCTTTTCATGAAGCCAGCATCATCCTAATCCCCAAACCAGATACAGACACAACAAAGGAAGAAAACTTCAGGCCAATATTGCTGATGAACATAGACACTGAAATCCTCAACAAAATATTGGCAAACCGCATCCAACAATATATTAAAAAGATCGTACACCATGATCCAGTGGGATTCATCCCAGGGATGCAAGGATGGTTCAATATTTGCAAATCAGTAAATGTAATACATCACATAAACAAAAGGAAAGACAAAAATCACATGATCATATCAATAGATGCGAAAAAAGCTTTTGATAAGGTACAGCACCCGTTTAAGATAAAAACACACAGCAAAGTAGGAATAGAGGGAGCATTCCTCAGTATAATAAAGGCCATATATGAGAGACCTACAGATAACATCATACTCAATGGGAAAAAACTAAAAGCTTTTCCACTAAGATCAAGAACAAGACAAGGTTGTCCACTTTCACCACTTCTATTCAATATAGTATTGGAAGTTTTAGCCACAGCAATCAGACAAGAAAGGGAAATAAAAGGCATCCAAATAGGAAAGGAGGAAACAAAACTGTCACTGTTTGCAGATGACATGATAATGTACATGGAAAATCCTATAGACTCTACCCAAAAACTGCTCGACCTAATAAATGAATTTGGCAAAACAGAGGGATACAAAGTCAATATCCAGAAATCAAAGGCATTTTTGTATACCAACAATGAAACAGCAGAAGCAGAAATAAAGAAAAAATCCCATTTGATATAGCAAAAAGAAAAATAAAATACCTAGGAATAAACTTAACTGAGGAGGTAAAAAACCTATATGCAGAAAACTACACAACACTGAAGAAAGATAGATATCAAGGAAGACAAAAACAAATGGAAACATATACCATGTTCATAGATTGGAAGAATTAACATCATCAAAATAAGCAATTTACAGATTCAATGCAATACCTATTAAAGTACCAATGACACATTTCACAGACATAGACCAAACACTTCAAAAATTTATATGGAACCATAAACAACCCCGAATAGCAGCTGCAATTTTGAGAAAGAAGAACAAAGTAGGAGGGATCACAATACCTGATACCAAACTGTATTACAAGGCCACCACTGTAATCAAAACAGCCCAGTACTGGCATAAAAATAGGCATATAGATCAATGGAACAGAACACAGAGCCCAGAAATAAAATCAAGTCTCTATGGTCACTTAATATTCAACAAAGAGGGCAGCAACATAAAATGGAGTGAAAATAGCCTCTCCAACAAATGGTGTTGGAAGAACTGGACAGCTACATGAAAAAAAAAATGAAACACAAGCACCAACTTACACCATACACCAAAATAAATTCAAGATGGATAAAAGACTTAAATATAAGGTGTGACACCATTAAAGTCCTAGAGAAGAACATTGGCAGGAAAATCTCAGATATTTTATGCAGCAACATTTTTACTGATATGTCCCCTAGAGCAAAGGACATAAAGGAAAGAATAAACAAATGGGATCTCATCAAAATAAAAAGCTTCTGCGAGGCTAAAGAAAATAGTATTAAAATAAAAAGAGAACCAACTGTATGGAAAAAAATATTTGCCAATGATACCTCAGACAAGGGTTTAATCTCCAAAATACATGAAGAACTCACATGACTCTACTCCAGAAAGACAAAAAACCCAATCAAAAAGAGGGCAAAGGACTTGAACAGACATTTCTCCAAGGAGGACATACAGAGGATCCAGAGACACATGAAAAGATGCTCAATATTGCTAGCTATCAGAAAGATGCAAATTAAAACCACATTGAGATACCACTTTATACCAGTCAGAATGGCCATCATAAACAAAGCAACAGACAACAAGTGTTGGAGAGGTTGTGGAGAAAAAGGAAGCCTAGTGCACTGTTGATGGGGTTGCAGACTAGTACAATGACTATGGAAAACACTATGGAATTTTCTAAGAAAACTAAGAATGAATCTGCCTTCTGACCCAGCAATTCCACTGCTAGGATTATATCCTAAGGACCCTGAAACACCAATCCAAAAAAACCTATGCACCCCAATGTTCATAGCAGCACAATTTACAATAGCCAAGAGTTGGAAGCAACCTAGAGCCTGTCCGTAAATGAATGGATCAAAAAACTATGGTACATTTACACAGTGGAATTCTATGCAGCAGAAAGAAAGAAGGAGCTCCTACCCTTTGCAGCATGGATGGAACTGGAAAGCATTATGCTGAGTGAAATAAGCCAGGTGGTAAAAGACAAATACCATATGATCTCATCTTTAACAAGAACCTAGACAACAAAACAAATAAGGAAGCAAAATATAACCAAAGACACTGAAATAGAGAACAGGCTGACAGTGACCAGAAGGGAGAAGGGAGGGAATTTCAGTGGAAAAAGGGAAGGGTTTACAGGAACTAGTATAAAGGACACATGGACAACAACTAAGGGGGGGTGGAAATGGGAGGGAGGTGGGGAGCACTGGAGGGGGTGGGCTGGGATGGGAGTAAAAGTCAAAACTGCACTTGAACAATTAAATAAATAGATTTAAAAAATAAAATGGGCAAAGAAAATGAAACATAAAGATAGTAGTAAAATAGATCAGAAAAAAGTAACAAATATAAAAGGTAAAGATAACACTAATTGTGGTCACCGAGAAAAAAGTGGAATGGATCTGCTATTTTAAGTGTTTTCTAATTTTAGAAAACATTCTCGAAACAAAAGAATGGCTGTGTTCCACACGTACAATGGAACATTACTCAGCCATAAAAATGAAATTTTACCATTTATGAAAGCATAGATGAACATAGAGGGTTTTATGCTAAATGAAATGTCAGGCAGAGAAAGTCAAGTATTATACCATATGATTCTCCTTATATGTGGAATCTCAAGAACAATATAAATGAATAAACAAGATTGAAACAGACTCATACACAGAGAACAGATTGATGGTTGCTAGGGGGGAAGGCAGTTGGAGACAGGGTGAAAAAGGTGAAGGGATTATAAAGTACAGATGGTAGTTACAAAACACTCATGGGGATGTACAGTAAAGCATAGGGAATATAGTCAGTAATACTGTACAATAGTATTGTGCCACATGGGTGCCGGGAATACCAGGGAGGCACTTTGTAAAGTATGTGATTGTCTAACCATCATGCTATACACTGAAACTAATAAAAAATAACACTGAATATAAACTGTAACTGAAAATTAAAAATATAAAAAACATTCTTAAGTCACAGGCCTTAATAAACAGGCTACAGGCTTAGTTTGCCTACTTTTTTTCTACACAAAATTTTAAGTGTGGAAGCAGTTAATGGAATATTGTACCAAGGAGCTATTTCTATTATAAGTTGACACTTATCCACTTGATGATTGAAAAAAACATAGAAAGAGAATTTGGAAAAATAATATGTGGAAGACTTAATGTACTCAGCAAGGTACACTATATGGCACAGAATAGAGGAAGACATTTGCCATATATATAAGCACAAGTTTTCACTGTATATTAAAAATTCCCACCAATCAGCAATCTATGGCAGACAATTCAATAGAAATATTTGAAAAGTTACTTCCAAAAAAGTTATCAAAATGGAATCCACATAATATAAAATCATGATCAACTTGAAGAGTATCCCAGGAAGTTGAAATTTCAACCTCAGTGAAATGGCATTAATCACTCACCAGACTGACAAAAATTTTAAAGCATGAGGGTAGCATGTTTTGTTAATATCCAATAACAACAGAGCATTATTTTGTTGAAGATGGCATGCCTTTGCTCCAACGCATGTTTCATTGTAAATCTGTGGGGGCTCTGAGATGTGATTCTCCTGCCAGTGCTTGTCTCACACTCCATTCATTCAGTATCCAATCCATGAGCATCACACTGAGCATCAATGGGTCAGCTGGGCTATAAAATACAAGTCGCAGCTCTACTTGCAATACCTCTTGGATCACCTAGTGAGCCGTTTTGCTTTGGGCCCACTCAAAGTTGGCAGTCGTTTAGATTACTTGATTGAAAAAAGAAGATTGGAGCAGCATATCCAAATGTGGTAAATTCTCTCCAAATTCCAAAGAAGTCTATCAAGTGACTCATTCTCATTGGTAGCTGGGGCAAGATAAAAACCTAGCTTTCCCTTTAAAGGGCATATCTCCAAATATCCCAGATCATGGAACTTTCACAAATTTCACTGAATTGTCAGGTCCCTGAATTATCTGATGTTTATCTCCCATCCTCTAACCTCTAAAGTTAGACAATTTAGACATTTTAATCTGCAATTTTATTTAGTTTCAGTATAAATATTAGGTTTCAATATCACACTTAAACAAACACCCTAATATCATACCTGACTGTCATGTCTTCTATTGTTATTAACTCCATCATCTTCATTTTTCCAAAGAAACTGACTTAAAAGAAATGAGAGATTTGAAAGTCATGTTAAAAATGATTACATACATATTAGCCTTTCATATTTTATTTCATCTTCTATAAACAGATATAACACTAAAATTTTTTAAAGTTAGCCTGAGATTATTATCATAATTCCTTTTAATCTCTTTAATGATCAATATAAACTATACTTAGTATTAGCAATAAAATTGTGTTTCATTATAGCTAAATTCAAATCATAGTCCAATGTCTATTGCAAGGTTAAATAACTGTAAACTCTATAAACATTTTGTTTGTATTTCTTTTGTAAAAAATAGTTTATAAATTCTTTATTTTTTATATAACTTAAGTTCTGTAATTTTTTAAGTACTGATTTGAATGAAATGATACCAATGTGAAACTCAAGCATACTGATTAGTTTACCCACAACCAAGAATCAAAGAGAGGCTGAAAAATTAGTTCTAAGAAATGCAAATGAAGACAGAAAGTTTTCTGTAACTAGGTTGGCCCTGATGACAAAAGGATTACAACAGAAATAAATTTAACTTAAAATATCACTCATTTAACTCATATCTTTGAGTTAGAAATCCTTATAACAGTACTCTGGATATATCACTCTTCTTACAGTTTAGATTATGATATGTGCACTGAATATTTATACTAATTACCTCTTTTTGGTGCTAAAACAGTCATTATTTGAATCTTCCAATGATCCTGGCGATTCAGAATTTCCGAATTGATTTTTTGCAGTCTGGTTTTATTCGGCGTGTCTTCCCCCCCCCAGGGGAATGTTCATCCAGGGCAAACAGAGCTCATAACATATTAGAGTTTATAACACAACAAAGAAAATATTAAAATAAAATTTTATTTTATATGAACATACTATTATCTTGTCCTATGATTCAGAATATTCATGAACTTTACTATACATAATAAGAGGTAACAATTTCCAAAGTAAATTTTATGAGATATTTCATGAAGGTGAAAGGAAAATTCTTTGGTCAATTCAGTTTGGGAAAAACTGGATTAAGCAACTCTAACAGAAACACAACTGTGTATGAAGATACACACACACTCCTACTGCATGATTTCTCTGTTTTTATGTACATTGTGAATTTTCAAGAGGGAGGTAAGTTGGGTTTTACTCAAACTTAATTGTCAAAGTATCTTTTTTTTCA
This sequence comes from Artibeus jamaicensis, assembly GCF_021234435.1. Taxonomy (NCBI): domain Eukaryota; kingdom Metazoa; phylum Chordata; class Mammalia; order Chiroptera; family Phyllostomidae; genus Artibeus; species Artibeus jamaicensis. The sequence continues at coordinate 30,066,744 of NW_026522025.1, read as the reverse complement.
TGTAGCATTCTGAAGAACCCTCTCTGGAAATCCCTGGTGTAAATATAGAGCATATATTTTCATTTGTATTTCACATACATTTTCATTTATAACATCTCCCTTCCTTTTAACAGAATTATGAATCTGGCAGTGATAATATAGATTTTTCCCCTTGGACAAATCAACTTTTTAATTTAGAAAAAATTAATGAGTCATATTAATATTCAAAAAGTCATTTTACAAGGACTGTCACAATATTTTGCAACCTGAAAGCTTATTGGTTTAATTTTAATCTGGCTGCTACCATTTATTTCCCAGGTGGCACTAGAATAATCATTTAAGGACAGCAAACAGAATTTTTCTAAAAAAATATATTCAATGCAAAATGAACAAAAAATGGGTATGTCAGCTGTTTAAGAGCTACTAGTAAAATGCCACCCTCCCAATCCGCCGCCCTCAAAAGAAACAATACAGAACTGATTGGATTCTGAGTGACATTCTGATTGGGGTGGGACATGTTCCTTGTATTACTAGTGGCAGTTTGGAGCATGACGCACTGCATTATTTTTAAAATGGAGCGGGAGGGCATTGATAACTGTGTTTTTGACCTGTGAAATATTTGTCTGGAAAAGAATAAAAATTTAAGTGAAGAAAATAGCATTTGCAGGATACAGAGTAGTAATGTATGTAGCGTTTTCGGCAATCATGAAAAATTCTGTATGACTCTAGCCCAGTGTTACAAAGCATGGGCTTTTAGTCAAACCATAAGATTTCAAGTCCTGGCACTGTCACAGCAGGTGTGACCTGAGGTAAGTTATAGCTCTGACTTCAGTTTCCCTGTCCCTAAAATGACACAGTGCATGTAAAGCACCCAGCACAGCCCAGAATCCTTAGCAGTCTCTTCAAGTTCTGATTTCTATTCCACCGCATTTCCCAGTTCAGTTATTTCCTCCGTCTGTTGCCCACATGGTTGCCTAAGTTGTTTTTCTGGAACTTAAATCCAATCATGCCACCCCCATTAAAAATCTCAGCACGCTTCTCACTGCTTACATAATTCCTTAGCTTTTTGCAAGCAAGGTTCTTAAGGTTCCAATCCCTACCTACTTCTCCAGTTGTACTTCTTGGTACTTGTTCCTCCTCTTCCTACCCCTAAACTATAATAATAATAGTGCTAATAACAGTAATAGCTAAAATTATTGCAAAATTGTTAAACCAACTACCTTATTGAGAAAGTCCTGCAAGCTCCATTCATATCATGATCTATATGAAAGAAAGGCTTCCAGAGCTAGGCAGTGAACAATCTGCACAGCCCAACATTGGTAACCCTGGGTCTGAAGTCAGAGTATGAGGGTCCTCTATGCCACCTTAAGGAACTTGGGCTTGAAGTAGTAATCAATGAGTGTTTCAAAGATTTTTAAATAGGGAGACAGATAATTCAACTTGTAACAAGAAGAATGATTCTAACAGGATCTAGAGGATAGACTGGAAAGGAAGTTATAAGAAAGGGGGGTAGTTAAGAGGATTTTTGAAGTTCTTTTACCTCAATTATTCCACAATAAAGGAAATTTCAAAGCTTAAAGTCTGAACAACTGAAAATATGATAAAAGCAAAGAAGTCAAGAAAATATACTGGTTTGGGGTCAATGATGGAGTCAAGTATTAAATATGTTAAAGTTTAATTATGTCAAAACTGAGCACTGGCTGGTGTGGCTCAGTGGATTGAGCACTGGCCTGAAAACCAAAGGGTCAACAGTTCAATTCCCAGTCAGGGCATATGCCTGGGTTGCGGGCCAGGTCCCCAGTAGGGGGCGTGTGAGAGGCAACCACACACTGATGATTCTCTCCCTCTCTTCTTCCCTCCCTTTCCCTCTCTAAAATAAACAAAACCTTAAAAAAAAACCCTTAAAAAGATGAGAAGACATAGTGCACAGACTTGCAGGAAAGAACCGGAGATAACTAATGTAAAGAAATACCCATTTCAATGTGTAAAAATGGATAAAGCAATACTGTACTCCTTTTTTCCCTTATTAAAGGACTTATAAAACATACTGTGTATGTTCTTATCAGCTATATTTGATAATATCACAATGTTAGGGCTCATATATTTTGAATTCTCATGCACTACTAAAGGGCAGTTTGGCAATTTTATACAACTATTATCAATAAACGGTAGTATATATATGGAAAAATACTAAGAAACCCTATCTCACATAATGCATAAAAACTAATTTCTTGTAGACTAATTAATAGTAAATCACATGAGAATGGTAAATGTTAAATGTGCCTATGGTTAAAGAAGGTGCTAAGTTTGGAAGGTCACTAGGTATAGTGTAAACTTAGAATATAAGAATTGCTTAGAATATAAACAATGAAGCTGTTTAAGATCAAGTGTATTTTGCAGCTGTAAAGGCTGTTGTCATTAGCCTTGACTAGGGGGATGCATTTCATTTATAAATGTTTAGTATATTTACTTTTTCAATAGTTTATTTAGTGTATGAATTAAGGTAAAAAATAGAGTGTAATAACAACTTTATTTATATAAGTTTAACTTTGATTTTTAAAAATCACTTACCAGTTTTAAGAACTGAATTATTTTAGTAAATTGATGGGTATAGTGAGCTCAAAAGTCTAAAATTTTTTAAAATACAAATGTCTACCAAGATTAAAGTTGTTTTTGCATTGGTTTAAAATACTGTTTTGCTAACTAAGAACCTTTTAGATTTAAAATAATACCAAGGTTTTATGTAGTAATCACTTCCTTCTTTTCTCATTTAGCCTTAACTGTATCTGAAACTATAATATTATAAAAGAAGTAAAGGCAGTAGAGTTAATTAAGGCACAGTAAGTGTTTTGATTTTGTTTCTATTTTAGCATAGTACTTAAATGGTTTATTTCTCCCACCTGGTGAAACTATTTTAATATCCCCAAATTGAACTGTAGCTTTCCCTTTTATGGTGCCTATATTCATAAGGCTAGATTGGCCCAGAATTTCCTTACAGACCTGACTGCTAAAATATGCTGTAATAACCTCTTTGTCTCTCCCATTGCAGTTGAAATCACCTTCTTCCTTATTTTTGTTAAGAGGGTTTTTCAAAGTATTTTCTAAAAAACTTGGATCTGTTTCAGGTTCTTCTTTTGACAGAGTTACAGTAACTGGTCTGAGAATTATTTTGACAGCCTCAGCAACACCATTATTAGTCTGCCACCCATCTAAAGAAATTCTTGATGCTGAGTAAATGTTTCCAAAATGATCCATTATAGGAAGCAAATATAATTCTGACTGAAGAGCCTAAAACATATAGGAAATATTACATAATTAGAAAGTTAAAAAGCAGTAGGTTAAAAAATTAGCCAATAAAATAAAATTAGCATAGATTTAAAATGTCATGTTACACACATATGGAGGAACAAACAATTTGAGTTTCAGTTCTGATTCTTGTTTTGCCTTCACCTAGAAATAAATGAGAAAACAATTAAAGCTTTCATAATATTTTTCAATTATTTTTACCTCTACTTTTTTTCCCTTCAAAGGCTCACACTTATGCCATAGAAATCTAACCTGAAAGAAATCTAACCTGGTAGTTAAGGCTAGGTTCTAGAAAATGTAGAATATAATCCTATTTCTATTTTCTTTACTAAACATAATAGAAATTCTTTGTTACTTAATAATAATTATGGCTATCATTTGGATGACCTTACTGTGTGCCAGGCACTATTTAAGTGTTTTTCATATATTATCTAAGTTAATACTCAAAATTTCAAGTGATAGGCACACATACTGTCTATAGTTCACAGGCAAGATTGAGGCAAAGAGAAATTAAGTAACTTCCCAAGATTTTATAACTAGGAAGTTTCCGAGTTGGGATTCAAAACCAGGTAATCTGGCTCCAGAGTCTAACATTGTACTCTTTATTTCTCCTTTTTTAATTTTTAAAAAGACTTTATTTATATATTTTTAGAGGGGAAGGGAAGGAGAGAGGGAGAGAAATATCAGTGTATGGTTGCCTCTCTTGAGTCCCCTACTGGGAACTGGCCTGCAACCCAGGCATGTGCCCTGACTGGGAATCGAACTGCAATCCTCTGGTTTGCAGGCCCGCACTCAATCCACTGAGCTACACCAGCCAGGGCTGTGCTCTTTATTTCTTAAATGTTCATTTGTCACCCATTCATTCAACAAATATTGAGGGCATACTATGTGTCAGGCAATGCTATATATAGTAGAGGTACAATGGTAAACAAGGCCAAGTTCCTGCTTTAATGTAGCTTAACATTCTACTTTGGGAGAGCAGATGTTAAGTAAACATGATTTAGTATAGGAATTTGTGAAAAAAATAGAATAATGTAATAGAGTATACTTTAGAGAAAGGATATCTAAAAACTAGGTAATCAGAGAAGGCCATTTAAAAAAGATAATACTTGAGTTGAGACCTGAGTCATGAACAGGAAAGCCATTCAAAAATCAGGGGTAAATGATTTCTAGGCAAGTACAAGTATATTATAAATCAGAAGTGAGTTTGCTGTTAGGGACCAAAAGAGGATTTTTGTGTCTGAAGTAGAAAAGAATAGTAGATGAAATCTGAAAATCAGCCCATTCTTTAGGAACTCCTTATTGTTTGCCTAACTTTTTCAAAAGTTTCCTGGTTACAACCCCTGCCTCTAGTCTCTGAAGGCTTTCATCTGTCATCTTTTGTTCAAAAAGTCCAAAATTTTAGAAAAGAAACCTAAACTCATTAATCTGGCATTCAAGACATTCAACAAACTACTTTACAACTTATCTACTTATTTCCTTTCACACGATCAAAAGTGAACCACTTGCTCTTTCTTGGCTGCCTGCTTCTCCGCTCCTGTGCTCGCTCTATCTCCTCTGCTCAGAAAGCTTTCTCCACCCAACATCTTTGCAAGATCAGATATTTATCTTTCAACATCCAAAATGAACATCACTTCTTCCTTGAAGTTCTCCATCTCCCCTTTTCTCCTGCTGGAAGTAATCTCTTTTTCTTCTGAACATACAAACTATGCTATTTTATTTATTAATGTATTTTATCTTCACAACATGGAATGTTCTTTAAGGACAGAATTGCTATCAGATTCTTTTTTTCTCACTTCACATGCAGAAAAAAATCAGTAAACATTTGTTGAAAATAATAAAATATTAGAAGAATTTTAGAAGTTGACTTAAATTACCTTTAAGATCACTTTCAACCTAGGATTCTGTGATTAATATTTTGTAATTTTAATATCATGAAAAAAGTTATGAGAGTTATCTATTTTTTCCCTCATTTGAGGAAAACGAAACTAAAAATCAGTAATTTAATATCCTGGCAGATTAAATACAACTCCGATGACAAAAATGTCAAATCTAGCTGCTGATTCTAAAAATTCCATGTAGCAAACTCCTTTACAGTCTTACTTTGGGGGAAAATGTTTACTTTTTCTATTAAGAGTCATAACTTAATTTGTTCAATTAACATTTAAATATCTCTTGTTGGGTACTGATTATAAATATAATAATGAATAAAATAAACTCCCTCCTCATAGGGAACTAGAGTCTAATGACAGTTAGATGTTAAATAATCACATAAAAATATATAACAAGGTATATTATGTTACCTAGAGTGGAACAGGAATATGCTGAAAAGTTTACATATGAAAAATCTTGACTGAACAAATAAACCTTATATACATATGAGAAACCAGAAAATTTGAGATCTGGTGGATTCCTGGATTGAGAATTTCAGCTAGGAAGCTCTCTGCTTAGAAAATCCTGGCACTAAATCATAGAAACTACAAATAGGAGCAATCAGTAGATACTAGCTGATACCTAAAAAGGTATGTAGGAGTTATAATCATTTCACACCAACCAAGGCTAGTTGTGGCATATGCAATGGGAACTCATTTTTCTTCAGAACACATGTACATGTTTAAAAAGCTTTAAAACACTATCATTTAAATTCAAAGATATGGTCCTGACCAGTGTTGCTCAGTGGGTTGGGCATAGTCCCACAAACCAAAAGGTATCCAGTTGGGTTCCTGCCTGGGTTGCAGGCTAGGTTCCTGGTTGGAGGCATGCAAAGGGCAACATATTGATGTTTCTCTCCCTCTCTTTCTTCCTCCCTTCCACTCTCTCTAAAAATAAATTAAAAAATGCATGTTATTTACATGATTACATTTTAAATTTGTCTTCATTTTCTTCCCAGGGAAATTCACACATAAAAAAATACCCTCTTCATTTTAGTGCCTGATAATATGCCAATAAGACCCATCTGTTCTTGATGACCTGCGTGTTTAGCGATACTTTCATTTCATTGTGATTGTGTAGTTAAGGAGCTGAGTTGATGAGCATTTAAAAAATATTTGTTAAGATACACTTTTCTTTAATAAAAAGGAAACAAAATTTTAAAACTAATCACAGCTAGATTACTTCCAATGTATTTCAGAAAAAAAATTTTTTCTGCAACAGCATCTTCGCCAAGGAATTCACCAAGATACTCCCTCAGGGCCTGTCTTGTAAGCGAGGTGAGGAGATACTCTGAAATATCATGACATTGCCTTATAATGTAAAACAAAGTAAATTTCAGCTATATTAAAGATTGATAACTTGGCCTAGCTGGGTGCTTTAGTTGGTTGGAGCATCATCTCATGCACCAAAAGGTTTTGGGTTGATTCCCAGTGAGGGCCCATACCTAGGTTGCAGGTTTGATCCCCAGTTGGGGCACATGTACAGGAGGCAACTGATCAATGCTTCTCTCTCACTTTGATGTTTTTCTCTTTCTGTTCCCTCCTCTCTCTCTAAAATCAGTTTTAAAAAAATATCCTCAGGTGAGAATTTTTTTAAAAGATTGGTAAATTTACTCAGCTACCTCAAACACAAATACTAATTATATGTATCACATATATCTTAACATATTGTTTCTATGTTGCTTGGCACTTTGTAGGCCTTTTAAAATATTTTTTAAATTTTATTTATTTACCTTTTAAAAGAAAGAGTATAATTGGGAGGGGATGAAGAGAGACAGAGACAGACAGAGACTGATTTGTTGCATTCATTGATTGCTTCTTCTATGTGCCCAGACCAGAGATTGAACCTACAACCTTGGCATATCTGATGAACTGAACTAACCAACTGAACTACTTGGCCAGAGCTATAAATATTTTGAAAATATATTATTAAAAGTCAGCGTTTTTAAATTATGCAAATGAACACTTAATTAAAAACCCTTTTTAAAAAATTTTCACCTAAAGATATGTTTTTTATTGATTTTAGAGAGAAGGGAAGAGGGGAGGGAGAGTAGGGGAGACAGAGAGCCCAAAACATCCATGGGAGAGAGAAACATCAATTGGTTGCCTCCCATCCACACCCCAACCAGGGACTGAACCTGCAACCTTTTGGTGTAGAGGATGGCGCTCCAACCAAGGGGACCAAGCTCCAATCAACTGATCCATCTGACAAGGGCAAAACCCTTTTTGTACTAAAAGAAAAATGCACAGAAGATGGCAGTGAGGTGGATGGGAGCTGAATCCACTTGCTCTCGCACCCAACTGGGACACCTAGCTGATCTTCCAAAGAACAGAATGAACAGCCAACAGAATTCCAGCTGATATGAAGTTTGGAAGCCAAAGGTTGCTGAGGACATTTAAAAACAAATGTGTAAGACAATAGCATGTGAAGCTATGAGAAGACAAAGACAGATCCAGAAAGAAGTCAGAAGGCTAACACCAACAGCTGAGGCAAATTTCACTTTGCCAGCCTTTAGAACTTGCATTTTATTTCATTTTTTATTTTCTCTTTTTTCCATTTAGTTTTTTTTGTTTGTTTGATTCCATTGATCAATTTTCTTTATTCTCCGTTTTATATTGCATTTTAATTTTTCTTCTTTCACTTCACTTGCATTCCAATAACACACTACTCTTGGTCTTTTATTTTTTATTCTTTTTACTCAAATTATATGTTCCTTATCATATTATTGTTATTCCAAACCCCACACAGCACCCTCTCCTGCTCTTAATCCATTTTGCCATCTTCCTGAACTTTATTACTGTTGTGGTTAACTCTATTCTCTCACACGCTATGCCAAGTTTCTATCCCTTACTCTTTATCTCACCATCTAACCTCACATAAGTTCTGCTTGCCAAAGTCAGTTCACATTCTTTTTCCCTTCTAATAAGAATGTTATCTCTTTTTCACCTTTTATAAATAGTGGTTAGTTGGGTGAAATATCATGGCTATGTCATGGTTATTTATCATGGAAATATCATGGTTATTGCTGTACTTCTCCAAAAGATATCCTATCTGTCCTCTACTTGTTAGTACTTTAAATCCCATAGAATAGTCTCCTGCTGTCTTGCTCCATTTTGCCTTCTCCATGCCCCTAATCACGTACCAGACAAGGTGGAAGTTGTGAGTACTAGTAAACCTGCTGGAGGAGAGGACCCACCAACAGAGGAGCCACCAACAGATAAGCCCAAGTACATTAAGAGAGCCCACACGAATGGAAGGAAGGGGAACCCTAGAGCATCGAGACAAGGAGAAAAAGACACTGTACCACTGAGTCTCACAGAATTCCTACTATAGAAGTTTATCCTATGAAGACAGTTGGAAAAACAGAGCCTCAAGGATCACAGGAACAAACAAAAAAAAGTCATCTAAAATGGAGAGACAAAGAAAGAACCCACAATCAAAAGGAATGGAAGACTCCCCAGTAAAAGAGCTAAATAAAATGGAGGCAAGCAAACTATAAGATACAGAATTCAAAAGAATGATTATAAGGATGCTCAAGGAATTCATACACAACTACAAGGAACTGAGTGGCAACTACAACAGTATGAAAAGAAAATAGAAACTATAAACAAGGACCAGGAAGAAATGAACAATACAATTTCTGAAATTAAAAAAAACCACACTAGCCCTGGATGGTTTGGCTCAGTGGACTGAGCATGGGCCTGCAAATCAAAGGGTTGCTGGTTCAATTCCCAGTCAGGGCACATGCCTGGGTTGTGGGCCAGGTCCCCAGGAGGGGTCCTGTTGAGAGGCAACCACACATTGAATTTTCTCCCTCTCTCTTTCTCCTTCCCTTCCCCTCTGTCTAAGAGTAAATAAATAAAATCTTTAAAAAAAACACTAGGAAGAATTACAAGCAGCCTGGATGAAGCAGAGGACAGAATTAATGAGCTGGAAGACAAGACAGAAAGAAATACATACATAAAACAGCTGAATGAAAGAAGACTAAAAAAAAATGAAGTGTTAAGGGAACTATAGGGCAACATGAAATGTGACAACATTTGAGTCACAGGAATACCAGGAGAACAAAAAAAACAAGGGATAGAAAACCTGTTTGAAAAAAATAATGACAAAAAACTTCCCGAACCTGAAGAGGGAAAAAGCCATGCAAGTTCAGGAAGCACAGAGGGTCCCAATCAAGATGAACCCAAAGAGGCCCACTCCAAGACACCTCATAATTAAAATGTCAAGTTTTGAAGACAAAGAGAGAATCTTAAAAGCAGCAAGGAAGAAATAAGAAGTAACATACAAGAGAGTTTTGATAAGGCTAGCAGCTGATTTCTCAATAGAAATGCTTCAAGGCAGATGGGAATGGCAAAAAATACTCTAAGTAATGAAAAGCAAAGGCCTGCAACCAAGGCTACCCAGCTACCCAGCAAGGCTCTCAATTAAAATGGAAGGCCAAATAAGGAGTTTCCCAGACAAAAGTAGACTGAAAGAATACACCTCCATCAAATCAGCACTGTAAGATATGTTAAAAGAATTTCTTTAAGAAGAGAAAGAAAAAGAGTGAGAGAGAGAGGAATATAGGTACAAAGGGGAAAAATAGCAATGAATAAGTACCTATCAATAATAACCTTAAATGTTAATGGATAAAATGCTCCTATCAAAAGACATAGGGTAGCTGAACGGATAAGAAAACATGACCTGCACATATGACCTGCCTACAAGAAACCCACCTCAGAAAAAAACCCTACACAGACTGAAAGTAAAGGACCGGAAAAAAATATCCCAAGAAAATGAGCAGGAAAAGAAAGTTGATATCAGAAAAAGGAGATTTCAAACCAAAGGCCATAAAAAGACACACAGAAAGAAACTTCCTAATACTCAAGGGATGAATTTATCAAGAACACATAAGCATTATAAACATATATGCACCCAACATAGGAGCACCTAAATGTATAAGGAAAATCTTGGAGAACTTCAAGAAATATACAGACAGCAACACATTTATACTAGGGGATTTTGACACCCCACTGTCAAAAATGGAAGGATCTTCCAAACAAAATATCAACAAGGATACTGTGGCACTGAACAATGCCCTAGATCAAATGGACTTAACTGATATAAATAGAACCTTTCATCTGAAAGAAACAAGATACAAATTTTTTTCAAATGGACATGGAACATTTTCAAAGTTGGACCACATGATAGGGTATAAAACAAGCCTTAAAACATTTAAGAAAATTGAAATCATATTAAGCATTTTCTCAGACTACAAGGGCCTGAAACTAGAAACCAACCTCAAGAAAAAAACTCAAAAACACTCAAATTCATGGAGATTGAATAGCATGCTATCAAACAATGAATGGGTTAATAATGAGATCAAGGAAGAAATTAAAAACCTTCTGGAAACAAACAAAAATAAACACACAACAGTCTAAAACTTATGGGACACAGCAAAGGAAGTCATGAAGGGAGAGTTCTTAGTGATACAGGCCTACCTAAAAAAGATGGAAACATTTCAAATAAACAACCTAACCCTTCATCTACAAGAACTAGTGGAACAATAACAAAGCCCAGAGCAAGTAGAAGGAAGGAAATAACCAAGATCAGAGCAGAATTAAAAGACATAGAACAATTCAAAGAACTAAAAGAACAATTCAAAGGATCAATAAATCCAGGAGCTGTTTCTTTGAAAAGATAAACAAAATTGACAAGCCTTTAAGCAGATTCATCAAGACAAAAAGAGAGGGGACCCAAATAAATAAATCAGAAATGAAAGAGGAGAGATTTCAAGTGATACCACAGAAATACAAAGGATTGTAAAATTACTACAAACAAATATACTCCAAGAAATTTGAAAACCTGGGTGAAATGGACAAATTTCTAAAAAAATATAATCTTCCAAAACTGAATTTAAAAAAAGCAGAAAACCTGAAGAGACCAAGAACAGCTGGTGAAATTGAAGCAGTAATAAAAAAACACCTGGCACACAAAAGCCCTAGACCAGATGGTTTCACAGGAGACTTTTACAAAACATTAAGAAAGAGCTAACCTATTCCAAAAAACCCCAAATTATGGAAGACTCCAAAACTCTTTTTATAAAGCCAGCATCATCCTAATCCACAAACTAGGCAAAGACACAACAAAGAAAGAAAACTACAGGCCAATTTTGCTGATGCACACAGACAATAAATTTCTCAACAAAATATTGTCAAATTGCATCCAGCAATACATTACAAAGATCATACATCAGGATCAAGTAGGATTCATCCCAGGGAATGCTAGGATGATACAATATTCGCAAATCAATAAATGTAATACATCACATAAACAAGAGGAAAGACTAAATAACATGATCATATCAACAGATGTGGAAAAAGAATTTAATAAGATACAGCACCCATTTATGATAAAAAGATTCAGAAAAGTGGGAGTAGAGGGAGCACACCTCAACATAATAAAGGCCATATGTAAGAAACCTACAGCCAACATCATACACAACAGGCAAAAACTAAAAGCTTTCCCACTAAGATCAAGAACAAGACAAGGATGTCCACTTTTGCCACTTCCATTCAATATAGATTGGAAGTCCTAGCCACAGCAATCAGACAAGAAGAAATAAAAGGCATCTAAATTGGAAAGGAAGAAGTAAAACTTACTCATTGCAGATGACATGATAGTGTACCTAGAAAACCCTATAGACTCCACCAAAAAACTACTAGAACTAATATGTGATTTTGGCAAAACAGTGGGATACAAAATCAATATCCAGAAATTGAAAGCATTTTTATATACCAACAATGAAATATCAGAAACAGGAATCAGTAAAATTCCATTTGCTATAGCAACAAGAAAAATAAAGTACCTGGGAATAAACCTAAGCTAGGAGGTAAAAGACCTGTACTCAGAAAACTACACAAAACTGAAGAAAGAAATTAAGGAAGATAAAAGTAAATGGAAGCATATACCATGTTCATGGTTGGGAAGAATTAACATCATCAGAATGTCCATACTACCCAAAGCAGTTTATAGATTCAATGCAATCCCTATTAAAATATCAAGGACATGTTTCACAGATATAGAAAAAACATTTCAAAAATTTATATGAAACCATAAATGATCCCAAATAGCCTCAGCAATTTTGAGAAAGAGGAACAAAGTAGGAGGGATCACAATACCTGATATGAAACTATATTACAAGGCCATGGTAATCAAAACAATCTGGTACTGGCATAAGAAAGGACATATACATCAATGGAATAGAATAGAGAGCCCAGAAATTAACCCAAGTGTATATGGTTAATATTTGACAAAGAGGACAGAAGCATAAAATGGAGTAAAAATAGCCTCTTTGGCAAATGGTGTTGGGAGATCTGGACAGCTACATGCAAAAAAATGAAACTTGACCATCAACTTAACACCATACACAAAAATAAACTCAAGGTGGATAAAAGACTTAAATATAAGTCACGACACCATAAAAGTCCTAGAGGAGAACATATGCAGGAAAATCTCAGATAGTCCATGCAGAAATATTTTCATTGCTATGTTCCCTAGAGCAAGGGACACAAATGAATGAAAAAATAAATGAGACTTCATAAAAATAAAAATTCTGCATGGCTAAAGAAAACATCAGCAAAATGAAAAGGAAACCAATGGTATGGGAAAATATATTTGCAAATCATATCTTGGACAAGGGTTTGATCTCCAAAATATATAAAGAACTCACATGATTTTCCTCCAGGAAAAAAATCAACCCAATTAGAAAATGAGCAAAGAACTTCAACAGACACTTCTCCAAGGACAACATACAGAGGGCCCAGAGACATGTGAAAGGATGCTCAGTATCACTAGCCATTGGAGAGATGCAAATTTAAGCCACAATGAGATACCACTTCACACCAGTCAGAATGGCCATCATAGACCAAACAACAAGTGTTGGAGAGGATGTGGAGAAAAGGGGACCCTAGTGCACTGTTGGTGGGAATGCAGACTGGTGCAGCCACTGTGGAAAACAGTATGGAATTTCCTCTGAAAACTAAAAATGGAATTGCCTTTTGACCCAGGAATTCCACTGCTAGGATTATATCCTAAGCATCCTGAGATGCCAATTGAAAAGAACCTATGCACCCCAATGTTCATAGCAGCACAATTTACAATAGCCAAGTGTGGGAAGCAACCTAAGTATCCATTAGTAAATAAATGAATCAAAAAACTATGGTACATTTACACAATGAAATACTATGTAGCAGAAAGAAAGAAGGAGCCCCTTCTCTTCATGACAGCATGGATGGATCTGGAGAGCATTATGCTAAGTGAAATAAGCCAGGCAGTGAAAGATAAATACTATATGATCTCACCTATAAGTGGAAACTAATCAACAAAACAAACAAGCAAGCAAAATATAACTGGAGTCACTGAAATAAAAAACAAACTGGCAGTAACCAGAGAGGGTGGGGGAGAGGGATAATGGAGGAAAACAGGGGGAAGGATCACTAAGAAACATGTATAAAGGACCCATGGACAAAGCCAAAGAGGGGGAAGGACTGAGGGTGGGAGGTGGAGGTTTGTGGGGCTGAAGAAAGTGATAGTGGAAAAATGGAGACAACTGTACTTGAACAACAATAAAAATAGATACATAAATAAATAAAATAAAATAAAACTTGCCCCTTTTGGTACACACACACACACACACACACACACACACACACACACAAGAATATATACACCATTGAGGCAACAACAGAGCAGAAGACTTTTCAAGATTTCAAAGCATTGTTCCACCTTGGTTTATGTTAAAATAGTGATATGAATCCAACAACTCTTAAAATTCTTGTGATCTGGTACTGATTACTGCTCTGTAAAGTCCTGCCAGAAATGACTAACTGTTCTAATGGCACAAAAATTAAAAGATTCATCTAGGAACACACAATCTTTTAAATCAAATTAGTTTCACATTGTACTTCCTATATAAGTTTCTTACAATTAAAACTTTAAAATGTGCTTTGTGGTGGTCGCACTGGTATGTTGAGCAGGAGAGGTAGCTGCTGCACTGGATGTGTTCCTCACGATCCAGCGCCGCAAGACCACCACCTTCACAAAGGTGGAACTCACCAAGGAGTCCAGCAACATGTTCCAGTTGATGCACATTGTCAGAGGCATCCTCAAGTGGCTGCCTCATAAGCAGCAGCTGTGCAAGGATGACCAACCTCTGGATCATAGCAAGATACTGGTAAGTGTGGCTGCACCAGTCAACAGCTCTGCTGCAGGCCCAGCCACTGTGGGGCTGGCCTTTCAGGCAGATGGTGTATTTGAGGCCCTGCCCATACAGCCCTTTTTCCAGCCTGCTAGAGCTGCCTGTTGTCTTGAAGGCACAGGACTCAGGAAGCAGTGCCAATGAACAAGCCCTTCAGTGAGAAGGCCTGCCCCAGTTACCCAGTGCTCCATTCCCCCATCCAGTGTTCTACTCAGCCCCCCAAAAGAGATTCAGGTGCCAAAAAGAATGTGCTTTGTCATTTTAACCATCTCAAACACTACATGAAATACATCAGTACTTTAAGAAAACTAGTAGATCTTTTCCATTTGTGTATCTATCCAAAAGCTCTTTCTCCCATTGTACTATTCGTCTCTATTATAAAACGAAATGAACCATAACTCGGATATATCTATTGTAACTTCCTTATTAGATAAGAATTAGTCATAATAATCTGTAATAATTTTAATACATTAACTGGTATACAAATAGAGGACAAATTTTTAATTCCTGTGGGTACATTAAAAACTTGATTATTTTATTCAGGACAAATTTCTAATTAAGCAAACTCAAGAAGGACCAATCAAGACCTGATTTATTATTGTCCTAAGGTAAACTGACCCACTATACTATGAAACAGCAAAGAAGTTATGTTTTGAACTATAATTCTCTTTACCATTTCTGATTGGATCAACACTGAAGATCAAATCCTGGCTGGCCAGAGACAAATAAAATGGCCTGGCATGAAAAGATGAGCTCTTGGGAATTAAAATTGGAAGAACTCAAGATTCAAGTATGTAGTTAGTAGATACTGAATCAAAAACAATGGAGAAGGGGACGTCATAAAGTAGAATCATAGCCATGAGGTAAGTCTATGTTATGAGAAACCAATAATTATGTGAACAAGGACAGAGAAAGAGATAAAGAGTAGACAATAACTAACCGGCAGTGAGGAGGAAACTGAGGAGATACATAGGCAATTCATGGAGAGGAGTCAAAATTTTTGCTATTGAGCTCTCTAGCCTTGCACCTACTCCCGGTTTGGCTTATCAGTGAATTATTTGTTTTATGGATTTCCATGAGATAACTCTCTCCACTACTGCTCTGGGTTGATCTTTACAATAATATCTTAATACTGCTTGAGGCAACTGAAGTCTTTACTATCAAAACCAAAACAGGCTTCATTCGCCTCTTTAGGCACGCTTAGAATTTGTAGTTGATCTTAACCAAATCACATTTCACTTACTAACTCCTAACACACAATCTTTGGTATTTTCAAATTCCTTACCTATTATTAATTAGCTAATTAACAAAACAATGGCAATTCAAACAAAAGAAGATTGAGAGCTTAATAGCCAAATACAAAGTGATGGTAAGTTCTAGTCTAATCTCTCGTTGCATAATTTTGCTGCATAACTAACTCCCTGCCAGAAATGAAAAATTGGCTTTATCTTGCATACTAAATCCCATCGACTGGTAATTGGCATATTGGCTGCAGAAAAGTAAGATACTGAAAAGGACCCCAAAGTCACATCAGGCCTCAGTAGCAATATACAGAAATAGATTATCATCTATAGGCTTAGGAGGAGTAACTGTTGGTAGATATATCACCTACCTGAATTTTCTGATTTACTCTCTACTTTAAAAACAATTAGATATCATGCATTTCTCTGCATTTTTCCAAAATGATTTTGGGAGTCAGTAACACAGTTGGAAATTGAGCTTAACAATTTCATATTTAGCCTTGTCCAGTGTGGTCTGGTTGGTTGTAGTGTCATCCCAATACTGAAGGGTTGCAAGTTCGATTCCTGGTCAGGGTGCATAACCTAGGTTGCAGGTTTGATCCCTGGTCCAGTCCAGGTGCAAACAGGAGGCAACCAATTGATGTTTGTGTTTCTCTATCACATTGATGTTTCTCTCCCTTCCTGTTTCTCTAAAAGCAATGAAAGAAAATGTCCTAGAGCAAGGATTTTTTTAAAAAAGAATTTATTTTTTACTTTTTATTGTATTGGGGTGACATTGGTTAATAAAGTTATATAATTTTCAGGAGTACGATTCTATAATATATCATCTGTACACTGTATTATGTGTTTATCACCCCAAGTCAAGTTTCCTTCCATCACCATTTATCCCCCCATATCCTCTTCTACCTCCCCCAACCCCTCTTTCCCCCGATAACCACCATACTATATTGTCTGTGTCCCTGAATTTCTTTTTTTCACTTAACCCCTTCATGTTTCTTAACCATTCCCCAAAAACTCTCCACTTGGACAGCTGTAAGTTTGTTTTCTGTCTAGGAATCTGTTTCTATTTTTTTAAGTTTATTTTGATTTTGTTCATCAGATTCCACATGAGTGAAATCATATGATACTTGTGTTTAACTTATTTCACTTAGCATAATTCTAGGTCCATCTATGCTCTCACAAAGGGTAAGATTTCTTTGTTTTTATGACTGAATAATATTCCTTTGTGTAAATGTACCACCGCTTTTTTACCCATTCATCTATCTACTTACAGATATTTGGGCTGTTTCCAAATCTTGGCTATTGTAAACAATGCTTCAATGAATATAGAGGTGCATATGTTCTTTCAAATCAGTGTTTTGGGTTTCTTCAGATATATTGCCAGAAGTGGAATCACTGGGTCATAAGGCAGTTCCATTTTCAATTTTTTGAGGTTAATTCCATACTGCTTTCCACAGTGGCTGCACCAATCTACCTTCCCACCAACAGTGCGCAAAGGTTCTCTTTTCTCCACATCCTCACCGACACTTGTTTTTTGATGTATTGATGACAGTCATTGACAAGTGTAAGGTTATATCCCATTGTGGTTTTAATTTGCATTTCTCTGATGATTAGTGACACTAAGCATCTTTTCATATGTCTACTAGCCATCTGTATGTACTCTTTTGTAGGGAATCAGTTTGTTTTAAGTCTGGCAAATGTGACTCAGCCTTATATGGAAAACCTATAGGAACGAACTGGTGGGCAGGAGCCAGACCCTCAAACCAGGTTTTCCCCTGGGAATCAGGCCTAGAAAATGCCTGATTTTCATAGACTGTTATGGCTTGCTCTTGCTAAAACTTCCTCACCCTGGTCTGAAACAGTAGATGTTTATTGTCTATCTTCAAGGTAATTTCCAAAGCCTGTGTGAATTTTCCAGAGGATGGAGCTAAGCAGCTCACCACCTTTCCCTTCTGCATTTATTATTTTCATTTGTTTGATTGTATCTAAAATGTAAACAACAATATTCTATGTAATAGATAATAAATCCTTCTTTGATCTAAAACTTGAGAAAAGCAATAAAAGTCTGTCTAGGCAAGGGTCGGTGCATTCTCCCCCTGAGAGAGTGACTGAGGCACTCAGAGGTGCTCTCCCCTTGAGAGAGTGGCCGTGCTGTCCCTTTTTCTCCACAGGACTGCTGTAGCCTGTGCATTGTTTTCATCTTCAGTCACAACAGGCAGACTCTGTGGGTGGGCCAGAGTCTGCTACACTCATTGGAGAATTGTCTATCCAGGTCCTTTGCTCATTTTTTAATTGGGTTGGGGTTTTGTGTGTGTGTGTGTGTTGAGTTGTACGAATTCTTTATAAAGTCTGGATATTAACCACTTATCAGATGTATCATTGATGAATATGTTTCCCATTCAGTGGGTTGTCTGTTCATTTTGTTGATAGTTTCCTTTGCTGTGCAAAAGCTTTTTGGATTGATGTAGTCCCATTTGTTTATTTATTTTGTTTGCTTCTCTTGCCCGAGATGACATATCAGAAAAAATATTGCTATAATGTCAGAGATTTTACTACCTATGTTTTTGTCTAGGATTTTTATGGTTTTGAGTCTAACATTTAAGTCTTTAATCCATTTTGAATTTATTCTTGTGTATGGTATAAGAAAGTAGTATAGTTTCATTTCTTTTGTATGTATATGTCCAATTTTCCTAACACCATTTATTGAATAGACTATCTTTACCTGTTGTACTTTGCCTCCTTTATCAAATATTAATTGATCATAAAGGCCAATGGATTAATTTCTGGGCTCTCTATTTTGTTCCATTGATATACATGTCTGTTCTTATCCCAGTACAATGCTGTTTTGATTGCAATGGCCATGAAATATAGTCTCATATGAGGTAGCATGTGTCCTCAGCTTTGTTCTTCTTCCTCAAGATAGCTGTGACTATTCAGGTCTTTTGTGGTTCCATATAAATTCTTGAAATATTTGTTCTAGTTCTGTGAAATGCAACACTGGTGTCTTGATAGGAATTGCATTCAATCTGTAGATTCTTTTGGGTAGGACAAATATTTTAATGTTAATTCATCATATCCATGGAATGGTAAATGTTTCCACTTATTTGTTGTACCTTCTTCAAATGTTAAACTTGGTGATTAAGGGGATTGGGGTTATTGGCTCTTCTTCAGTTTCTTTCTTCAGTGTCTTATAATTTTATAAGTACAGTTCTTTCACATTCTTGCTTAAATTTAACACTAGATATTTTTTATGCAATTGTAAATGGGGTTGTTTTCTTAGTTTCCCTTTCTGATAGTTCTTTATTAGTATATAAATATGCAACTGATTTCTGGATATTTTGTATCCTGCTACTTTAGTGAATTCACTTAATCAGTTCTAGTAGTTTTTTGTGTGGAATCTTTAGGGATGTTTAAGAATTTCTTATTCTCTGTTCAGTGCCTAGAAATAAAGATTCTGGTGATTTTTATTTCTTGTCTGATTTGGTAATAGGGCACACAAAGAAATGTTCAAGGGATTTTAGAAAATTCTAAATACATACTAAATTTAGAAACCCCAAATGGGCTACATTTAAACATAACAATTCAAAATCTCATAAAAAGTAGTTAAATTGACTGAGAGTCAGAGAAGCAGGTTTCAAGTCCTATATAATCTATAAGGCTATTCATTCATGTTATCAGACTAGAGGGATTCATTTGCCTGTGCACATCAAAGCATCATAAGATGTGAACAGGAATTTGCAGCAAAGAAAGTAAAGATTGATTTAAGGAAATGCACCAAACCCAGAGTCACAGGTGAGATATTGTTCTTAGACCTGGCTCCCTGATGGCCCACACAGGAACAGATTGTATATGGGAAAAATGATTAACCATGGTGATTAAGGGGGGTGGGGTTGTGAGCTCCCCCACAATTGATTGATTGTTTGGGGTCAGGATACAGAGCATTAGATCATTATATCAGGTCGTGATGTCAGCCACGGCATTGTTCTGCCTGGCTTCATGAGGGTGTGGCCAATAGGGTCTTTGTGCTTTCATGGGCCTGGGGCTGAGACACAGCTGAGGTCAAGATATTATCTGTAGTCTGACTGAAACTCTTTTCTTGTGGTCAACATGCTTGAAGCTTATTCTTAAGACATTTTGGTGCTGACCAGAATCTGATATCCTAAGGGCTTAAATATTAAAGGAGTGGTAAGGAAGGTGGGGGGTAGGTAAGTCATGGTACTATTAGACTGGATGAGGTCAGCTGGAATCAAGAGAAAAGGAGATAAAGTCATAGTAAAGAAATGAAGTTTCTGCACAGCTACATTCATTCTAAGCCTCAGTTTCCAAGTCTGTAAAGAAAGTGACTAGGACCTTTGCAGCTCTAATATTCCTGACATAATTCCTGGTTCTTTCTTTTGAGGGAGAGCTGTGGTGCAGAAGGAAACTTTATTCAGTGCAAACAGCTCTATAGTGCTACAGTGCAGCTGTGAAAACATCATGGCTGTGGAACAGCTCTGCAGCATAATCCCTCATTCTTAAATCACCAAGGCATGCTGTCAATCTGTTCAGGATAAATTCAGGTTACATGTAGGTCTTGAAAATTCTACCTCATTCATGGTTAACCTGTGAATAAAATTCTCTAATCTGACTTCCAGGCAAGATGAAGGTGTAAGTAGATGCACTTTGCTTCCTTGCACAACCGAAAAAGGACAACAAAAAATTTAAAAACAAACAAAAAACCCTGAACTGCCAGAAAATCGAATTGTATAGAAGTCCAACAACCAAGGAGTTAAAGAAGAAACATTCATCAAGACTGGTAGGAGGGACAGAGAGGGGCAGAGAAGGCGGCACATTGCAAGGTGGCGACTGGCAGATCCGGTGGGTGAGGCAGCAGTGGGCAAACTGGGCGGTCCTATATTCATGTGTGGATAAACTGGGAGGAACAACTGGAAAATGAGACAGACCACACAACCCAGGGTTCCAGCACAGAGAAATAAAGCCTCAAAATCTCTGGTTGTAAAAACCTGTGGGGGTCGTAGCAGCGGGAGAAACTCCCAGTCTCACAGGAGAGTCAGTTGGAGGGACCCACTGGGTCCTAGAATGGATACAAACCCACCCACCTGGTTGGTAATCAGCACAAGAAGAACCCAATTCACTTGTGGGTAGTAGGGGAAGTGACTGAAAGTGGGGTGTGAGGTGAGCAAATGTCATTGTTCCCTCTCTGACTCTTCCCCACATACAGCACCACAATGAAGTGAAGTGGGTTACCCAACCCTGGTGAATACCTAAGGCTCTGCCCCTTATAATGTAATAGGTGCACTGAGACAAAATAATATGGCCCAAATAAAATAACAGATCAAAACTCCAGAAAAAGAAGTAAGTGATGAGGAGATAGACAACCCATCAGATGTTGAGTTCAAAATAGTAGTAATCAGGATGCTCACAGAAATGATTGAATACAAATGCAAAATATAGGATGAAGTGAAGGCAGGTAACCAACAGTGACAGGAAGGAAACTGGGCCTCAACTCAATTATTTGGAACAAAAAGAATAAACATTCAACAGGAGCAGAATGAAGATACAAGAATTTAAAAAATTAGGAGAGGCTTAGGAACCTCCAAGACAGCTTTAAAGACTCCAACATCTGAATCATAGGGGTGCCAGAAGGAAAAGAGGAAAGGCAATAAATTGAAAACTTATTTGAAAAAATAATGAAGGAAAAACTTTCCCAGTCTGGTGAAGGAACTGCAGAAGAATGGTGAAAGTCCAGGAAGCTCAGAGAGTCCCAAAGAAGTTGGACCCAAGGAGGAACACACAAAGACACACCATAATTAAGTTACTTAAGATTAAAGATAAGGAGAGAATCTAAAAATCGGCTAGGAAAAAGGACACAGTTACCTACAAAGCAGTTCCCAGAATACTACCAGCTGACTTCTCAAAAAGAAATCTTATAGGCAAGAAGGGGCTGGTAAGAAGTATTCAAAGTCATGAAAGTCAAGGACCTACATCCAAGATTATTCTATCCAGCAAAGGTATCATTTAGAATGGAAGGGGAGATAACGTGCCTCCCAGCCAGATAAGGTAAAGTTAAAGTTCATCATCACCCATCCCTTACTATATATGTTATATGGACCTATCTAAGACAAAGATGAAAATCAAAACTGAGTACTAAAATAACAACCAACTCACGACTATCAACGACAGAACCTGAAAAAAAAAGGGAAAGAAAAACCTAAGCAAACAACTAAAACAGGAACAGAATCACAGAAATGGATTCACATGGAGGATTATCAGCAGGAAGCAGGTGGGGGGAGGAAGGAGGAAAAAGGTACAGGAACAAGAAGAAGAATTGGTAGGTACAAAATAGATGGGGAGGTTAAGGATAGTATAGGAAATGGAGAAATCAAAGAATGGCCCATGGACATGAACTAAGGGTGGGGGGTAATGTTGGTAGGAGGAGGGGTGCAGAGCATGGGGGAATAAAGGGGAAAAAGGTGGGATAACTGTAATAGCATAACAATAAAATATACTTTAAAAATTCTCTAATCTATTTAAAGGAGTACCTGTTCTAGGCAAATGGATTAAAGTGCCTGAGGGCAGTCCCGAATTCCTAAGCATTTTATAGTCCTTAGACTTGTAAGACCAATAGAAGAACAAAGTTAGTTTTCTATGTAAGCCCTAGTGTAGACAAAATAGCACACATCTTGATTTGGGATATTCTCAGGATTGTGGACAAAACTCTTACTTGTCCACTTTTGTCTCACTGGTCTGTAATTCATTACTGTATCAGGAAGAAGAACCGAGTTTCCACAAACACCAGGATGATATGAAGCCAGGATGACTAAACCAGGATATACACACCAGACCATCACTTGCCTTATGAGAGAACTATGCTAATCTGCACATAGAGAACTTTTCAACCTTGTTTCTTGATCTCTGGTTTGCCCCCCTCTCTCTCCTTATGAAAATCTCTGTTTCCACTGAGATGTGGAGATGAGCTTTGAGACGTGAGTCCCCCATGTTCCAGGTGGCCGACACTTGAAAATTAACCACTTTCCTGTACATCAGCACCTGCCTCTGGGGTATTGTCTTTCACGGCAGCAGGCAGACGGACCTGCTTTTGGTTACTGTATCAGCAAAAGGTATACGTTTTTTTGTGTGTGTGCTGCAGAACTTTAGTAATTAGTTTATGTACGCCAAAAGATGAAAAAGGTTGAAAATCTCTGATCTAGAAGAGCACAGCCTTGAAGAGCTTCTTTTCAGAGCCCTCCTTTTAAGATGTAACCACCCTAAAGAGAGCAAATAATCTTAACTGATCCTGTTACCTATTTCTGCCTTGCTTGTTCCCACCTTTATGTGATCTTCCTCAGGTTCCCTCTTTAGTTTCAAATGTATAAAAAAAACTGCAAAATCATTCTTGGGAACATTTGAGATTTCACGCCTTGGTATATATATCCTCAATTTGGTTCAAATAAACTCATATAAATTCTCTACAAGTTTGAACTTTTTTTTTTACATTAACAGGATATATTAGGGGCATTTTAGGGTGGAGAAGGGTCTCCCAAAGAGGAATAGAATGATAAAGAACTAGAATCTATGTTTGAAAAGGAATTATAGAGTATGTGTATCCATATATCCTTTCAAGCTCTTTTAAGCAAGTATAATTTTCCTAATCATAAAATAATATTTACACAAATTTCCACTCTGTTAAAAAAGTATTATTTTTAAAAGGATTTTATTTATTTACTTTTAGAGAGGGGGTGGGGAGGGAGAAAGGGAGAGAAACATCACTGTGTGGTTGCTTCTCACACTTCCCCCTACTGGGGACCTGGCCTGCAACCCAGGCATGTGCCCTGACTGGGAATCTAACCAGAGACCCTTTGGTTCAAAGGCCAGCACTCAATCCACTGAGCCACACCAGCCAGGGTGATATTTATTAGTTTTTAAAGAGACAGAAACACCTTCTTGCCCAGAATAAAAGTTGATGTCTGATGCACATTACAATGTTTCTCTTGGTAAGTGGTATTTGAATGCCTGCTTACAGGATATCTCAAAGTTTATATTCGAAAAATAGAGAGTTCAAGATTGAAATGAAATAATTGAGCCTAAAACATATTTAGAGTGGAACATAGAAAATCAAACCTTATTTCATTTTTTTCTCACTGTCAGTACCAGTCAATATGGAAAGCACAGTATGCGTTTATAATAGAAGAAATACACCCTCTTCCTGTGCCCCCAATCTCATTCTGCGACAGCACAGGGACTTGGGTCCAGGAGTAGAAAATACTGGGTGGCCAGAAAGCCAAATTAGAAATAGGTCACCAGAAGGAGCTCAGGATGAGCTGACCACAAAAACGTCAACAAACACCCCTCTACTACCTGCTCAAAAACTCTCAGAGGTAGTTGATTTTACCTCCCCTGTAAAACTGCCTGCGTAAGCTCCTGGCCCATAAGTGCAGTCGATCAAGTTTGACTACTACACAGGGTCAAATGAGCAGTCCACCATCTTGCCCCCACAGGGCAGGGGTGAACATAACAACCAGGCAACTGCAATGAAAAAAGGAAGTCACACAGCTCTAACGAAAAATTTGGCAAGCCTACTTTTCCAAAAAGCCCACTGTGTCCCCAGCTTATAAAAGTAGCCAAGCTAAGCCAGCCCCTGAGCCAGTTGAGAATTTTCCTTTGTGCTGCCTTCCTTGTGCTTCTGCTTAGGCTTAATTTCTGAAAATTTATCTGGGGTTTCCCCTTGATTTCCATTTTGGGGAATCCAAGAACTCCAATGCCATTAAAAACCCTTTCCTGTGGAAAAAGTGTTTCTGAACTACGCACATGTTCAGTGATGAAAAGAAAGGTTGCTTTCACTTCTGCATGTATCTTCTGGGAAACCTTCCAAAAAGGGACAAAGCACAGAGATAAATTGTTTCTGACATTCTGCTCTGACTGGTGTGGTTCAGTTGGTTGGACATCATCCCTCAAAGTGAAAATTCGCTGAGCACATGCCTGGGGTGTGGGTTTAGTCCCCAGTAAGGGTGCAAACGAGAGGCAACCGATCAATGTTCCCCTCTTTCTCTCTGTTCCCCTCTCTCTAAAAATAAATAAATAAAATCTTTATTTATTTAAATAAAGCCACCTTTAAGAGGTGGTTTCTGTCATTTTTTTGGACCAGAATTATAACTACTGAGATGAAGTGTAACATTGAAGTAACAAAAAAAGTAATAGAAAAAATGTATATTTTAAAATTAAAGGGTATTTAATGATATCTCCACCCATCCATAGATATTGATTTAAACATACAATAAAGTCTTATGATGCTTATACTGGGTACCTAAATTATATCTTTGTTGTTTCTTTTAACTATGTATCATTATAGTTCCATACCCAGGAAAAACTAATTACCGCTCTGATATATGAGCCGCTTCATGAAAACAAATGTTATTGACATATAATGGGATAAAAATTAGGAAATCTAAGTTCTAGTCTTATCTATACCACAAACTAGCTTAATAACAGTGAGCACATCCCCCATACTCTCCAAACCCTAATTTGCCTGGTGACTACAGAAACGAAGAAATATAGTCACTCTTTGAAAAAGAAGTCAGAATTCTGACTTTCCCCTTAGAAATTGAACTTTGAGAGAGAGAGAGAGAGATGGATGTTGAGCTTCAACTTTTAACTATAAATCAAGGCACTTGAAACAATACTTTTTAAGTATTGTATTTATTCAAATATGGAATCTAGACCCAATAAACTAAAGGACTTAGGGTACTAGTTAAATAAGGCAAAGGTTTTAGGTAAATTTAAATTAATTATGCTCTGCTGACAAAACAAAAAAAATGACAGATTTCTTGGTTGCGTTTTCTTGCCACTCATTGTTATAAGAATTCTCTTGAAGGTCTTTGTTTTAAATCACTGTGCTGGGTCAAAAACCATGGACTGTTTAGGAGATATTGATAGTTCATAAACTGTATTTATTGCTAATCACTTTGGATGTAACTGAATTTAAAATAAACTCATTTTTCTCCTTTCCTATCCTAAATTGAATCCTTTATAGATGGACACTGCACAAATTTATGTATCTTAACCTGAGACAGCAATCCAAACCCTGTGGTTGATATGTACAGTAGTTCTTTAAAAACCTACAAAACCTTTCCTGTAGATATTTAAGCTTAAAACAACATGGGCTTTGCTTGTTCCTCAACACTCTTTCTCAGAGAAGAGGAAATTGAACTATGTATTTTCTCCTATCCTTTATAGTACTAACATTTCACAGTTCTTAGAATTTAGAGGTGTATTCTATAACTACTGGGAAATGAAATAAAACATTCTTTGAGTAAACATATTTATTTTTAATCTTCTAAATCTGTAAAGGATAAATGATATTAGCAAACAAACCATCCAAAGTGAAATAATTTAAAATGCTGCTGGGGAAGAGGGAGAAGTGACAATTACCAAGATATTTTGACATATTCTTTACATATACGATTTCATTTCATTCTCAAAAACAATTCTGCAAAATAAGTTTTATTATTTCATTTTGAAATGAGAAAACAGAGTCTCAGCCAAGTTTAAGTAGCTTGCCCAGGGAGACCAAGGGCGAATGGAGCCAGAATTCAAAAGAGCCACCTTGGTTTATAACCCTAGTCATTACATCCATTGTATGAATTAAGTACCATGCTAAAGTACACCTTTTTTGTGAAATGATTTTAATTGTTCAATAAATAAGTTGGGTTTTGTTGACATACAGCAATTACATACGAAAATTTTCATTATCAAAAAATTGAAATGCATCAATAATGTAATTATTCATATTCATAGAAGTCATCAATATATCCGTTGATGGGCTGTCCCAACAGAATAGGAAACATTTGTCGTAAATGCTGCGACATAACACATAACTTTCCCATGGGTGCAACAGCCGATTTTGCTTGATAAGATACTACCTCTTCGGAAAACCCTCTTGGAGATCAATTTCAAGCAGCAGGTAGTAAGTTACAATTGGAATGCAAATGAACAAATACACAAAAAATTAGCTTTATTTTTTAAAGTAAAATCAGCACTAACCCCCCAAATGAAACAGGTAACGAGAAGACACGTGTGATCAACAACCAGCACCCTGGCTTTTTCACAACCTCTTCCAGAACACCAAGAGATAAGAGGCAACAGAAGCTACACCTCGAGATCCTTCTTTCTCTAGGTAGCCAGCGCCCCGCTCCCGGCCACCGGGCTGCTCCCCTGGGTGGGTTCCGGCGACCTCCGCGCCCTCTTTCGGAGTTTGGGCTCGGACCGGAGGAAGCGGGCTGCGGGATGGGTCGCCATAGGGCAAACCTGGGTCTCTCCGAGTCGCGTCTCCGTGGAGAAGGGCTCCCAGTAACCAGTCGGTTACGTTTAGCTCCCACGCCTTGGCCGGGTTCTCACCTTCCGGTCCCTCAACTCTCAGCCGCCGACTCCGTCAGGAAGACTAGAATCTCCTTGTCAACTCGCCACGAGGCCTTTTATACAACTCCCTCAAGCGTCTGACTTGCTCTCACCAGTCCTCTTCTGAGTCTCTCTGGCCGAGGACTTTCTTTACTTCTCCCAAATCGGCCTCCCAGCGGAGAGTGAAGTGGTCTGCCCTCGCCCCTCGCGGCTGCCACGCCCTCCGCCCACTCCGCCAGCTCCCGCTCCCCTCTCCGCCTCCTTCTGGCGGGCGCCCCGCGGGGGTGAGGAGCAGAAACTACGCCTGCAGAGGACGCGCATGCGCGCCGAGGGTGGAGCCCCGGCGCGAAGAACCGGAAACTTAGAGACAAAGTTCCGAGCCCCGCCCCTGGTCTCGCTACCCCGCCGTCTGGCCCAGCGGACTCACTACCGACAAATCGGCCCAGCTTGTGTGCACCATGTCTGGTTCCTCCAGTGTCACCGCTATGAAGAAGGTGGTTCAACAGCTCCGGCTGGAGGCCGGGCTCAACCGCGTAAAGGTGCGCGGGGGTGGGCGGCCGAGGGGGAGGGGAAGACGGCGGCGGCGGTGGGGGTTGAGAATCGGCGGCTGAGCTGGCGGAGGCGGGCGGAACTCTCTTCCCTTGGGGAGATGTCCGCCAGCGCGGGCGTCGGCCGACTTTTAGAGACTGAGTCGCGTGGGTGCTCGCTGCGGTTTGTAGGTAGGTTAGTGCTCCTTTCCGCCCCAGAACTTTCCAAAGCGGCCGGCCACTGGCCTGGCCTGCGGCTTTCCGCATTCCGACCCTCCTTCCCTCTCCCTCCCTCCGCGGCGACTCCTCGGCTGGCCCAGCCAGCCGCTGCCCCGCGCGCGGTCCGCACCCTTCCCGTCCCTCTCTACCAGGTTCCACCGTGTCTGGTCACCCGACAGGGTTTTATCGTACTTTTGATTGAAAAGACGTATTTTTTCTTTTGGTGTTCGTGTCGAACCACTCCCTTTAGTAGTAGATTTTTTTCCTTTAGCCCAACCAACACATACTTGAGAACGAATTCTTGCATAACTGGAACCGTAGATCAAAGAAGCATGTTTGTTTTTGAAACCTTCCCGGTGTATAAGGCCACCACTGGTACCCTGTAGAACCAGCCTCATACAAAGCTTGCAATTCATACACCTATTTGGCAGAGTTTGCCGTGACCTGACCTTGGGGATATCTGCAGGTCCGCATGCCCCAAAAGTGATTAGTGTGGGCTAGTTTTACTTATTTTGGTGTCTGGTTAGCATTGACCTTGTCTTTTGTTAATGTACTTTGGGGAGAAAGCCTTTCAAGTATGTTGATGTGACAACCTAACATTGAAGTGCTAGTTCAAGTTTCTTCTGCTTTTTAAAAATATTCCAAGTGGATTGGCTTCGTTCTGGTACAGGTCAGCTTACATGTGAAACTACTTGTAATTGAAAAAAGAAACGAAAAGAAAAAAAAAAGAAACGAGAGTAGAATACAAATCATTTATTCTGTTCAAAGCAGCAGCCATTTTCCAAGATGATTTGATTCTTTGCTCATCGGGCTACTCTTGACTTATCCCAGAAATGTTTTGTAGACTAAGATGGTATCTCATTTACTTCCTTAAGTAGAAATTTCAGGGACCTCAGGAGGACAGGGAAATTCCCATCAGTCTTGGTGTGGGATTCCCCTCCCAGTCCTGTAAATTCTGTGGACCCCATTGCTGTTGGAATTCATTTCTCTAATCTCCAGATACTTTATCCTCTAGGATTTATGGTCAGTCTTGGTTGGATTTAACTTTGAAGTTTGACATACATTTCTTAACCAACCATTACATTATCATTCAGTTGTGCCTTTATCAGCCCTGGAAAGAAAAAAATGCCGATTGAACAAAGTGTTAATTTAAGTAAGTTAATTTAAGTAGGGGTACTTAGCTCTCATCTTCAAAGAAAATGAGATGAAGTACTCAAGGGCTTTGTTATGAAAACCTTAGCCCTTCCAATAACTCCTCAGCATGATGCCTATATCCTATACTTAATTCCGTAGGAGGCTTCTGGTTGGGATCATTAAAGCCACCACAAGTGACTTGGTTTTTAGAGTTCTCAATTTGTCTGATGTTAGGGCTGGGGGAGGAGGGGCACATTCCACCTTGGGACTTGAAATGAGCTTTTCTTTAGAGGAGCTGCAGAATGTGGTTAGCTCATTTTGTGCATCCTTTCTAGTCCTGACCACTGGCTAATGCTTTTTTGGTGTGTGTGTGTGATATTTTTAAGCTATCACAAGTTTACTGTTTAAACCTTTGAATACAGTCCATAGAAATTGTCACAAACGCTTAATAAATTCTCCCATATGTAGGGTGACCATACAATTAGTTGCCATCCCAGGACACTTTTGAGATAGAGGCCACTAATAATTATGCATTATAAGGTTTTCGCCTCCTGGATGGTTATTATTACAGTGTCTTAGGGACTAACAGCTTGTTGAGTTTCAGAACTTTTGTCTCAGTTTTCCCCACTCCATGGGAATTCTCAATGACTAGTTTCATGTTGATGGTTACATGGCTGGATTTCTGGGCACTAAGATCAGTTGAAATGTCACCTCCTCAGAGACAACTTCCTGCAGGTCACGTTCTAACAAATCACTTTAGAGCATCTTATTTGTCTTTTTCTCTTAACTGTCAGCTCCATAATAGCAGGGGCTTTTACATATTCTCATATGTAAAAGTGCCTAGAAGTATATTTGTGAAAGGCAGTTAAGTTGGATCTTACTGCACTTCGGGCAAGAAATTAAGATACTTTACTGTATTTTTACTGCTGATTAATGTGAGTGAAATCAAGCTGTGAGATTGTGAAAAATGTTACCACTTTAGCTTTATACCTACCTTCTTTTTGGAGTTAGTGGAGTAGCCATTTAACATAGTACTTGGTACCAGGTATTTGAAAACTGCTTTATACAATTACTAAATAAACTTGTGGAACTCATTACCTGGACTGTTGTATAAGTCAAACATACAAATAGATTCTGAGAGCAGAGTTTAGATTCCTGTCAGAGTGATGGATCCTTTTATCAGGTTAATATCTGGGATATGGCAGTATTCTGCCTGCTGTCTTGGTATAGAGACCATCTGTGATGCTCTTAACTTCCTTTTCAAAGGAAATACCCCAGCTGGACTGGACACCTGACTGCTCTCACCCTCCTCGAGGATAGTTAAAACTGAGAATAAATGATTACTTTTCCCATCTTCCTGAACTTCAATTCTAGACTTAGGATATTTTATTCATTTGGGGCATCTTTTAGGCATCCATGTACCACACCTGAACCATTCAGTTCACTGTTTTTATACCTGGCATCACCTTACCAGAATATATACAAATAGTAGGCATTTAAATGATACAGTACATTGTAAAGCCATGGAAGTTCCTTAAGTCCTGTTTTAGTGGTATTTCATACATATAGCAAAACTATTAAATCACAGTTGAGGCAAATTCAGTTTCTTAAAAACAGGCTGCTCAGATTGTTAAAATTGACTAAAGTTTGCTATCAGTTTTTCAGTCATCTGACACTGGGGAGAAAGCTATCACTTTCCAGTAACATTAAACAGCTGATGATACATAATGCCAAAACAATGGACTGAATGGTTTAGATTTATTTATTTATTTTAAAATTATTTTATTGTTGTTCAAGTACAGTTGTCTTTATTTCCCCCCACCACTCCCCTCCCCAACCCAGCTGAATGGTTTAGATTTAGAATGCTGTGTTCATTCACAGTAGTAGCATTTTTTCCAGTAATAATGCTTTCAAGGTGAAGTAATAGTTTGCTAGAATTTTAATGCTTTTTGCTTTACCTATCGTATGTATTGCTTTTAATAAAAAGCAAGATGTTGCTTACCCGCAAGGTTACACTTGAACAGCCTGCTTATTAATAAACTAGCAAAATGTGGTGTACTTTGCAGCTAAACGGAATTGTACTGTTTGTACTGAATCATTTGATGCTTCTAATAAGCAAAATAAAACAAACTATAGTCTTATTTACATTCAGTGCTTTAAGAGCTCAGTAGTGACCTTCAATTAGCTTGTTTTAAGAGAAATGTTTATTACAGGTATTTTGAAAGATTTGAGAAAATTTTCTTAAAACATTATCACCTTCAACTCTTTCCCCCTTTGTTATGTATAGGTTTCCCAGGCAGCTGCAGATTTGAAACAGTTCTGTCTGCAGAATGCTCAACATGACCCCTTGCTGACTGGAGTATCTTCAAGTACCAACCCCTTCAGACCCCAGAAAGTCTGTTCCTTTTTGTAGTGAAATGAATCTTTAAAGGTAAGTAAGACAACAAACCCCACACAGAGCGGGAATAACTAGTTGTCTTTTTCTTTGCCGTTTCTGTGCCGTTTGGCACTGCGTTTCCCGTCTGGATTTGTGAAGATTTGATGATATTTACTGATTTAGTAGTCACGAAGACTAATTGTTTCTATTTTATCATAAAGAGGGTGAAATAGATGATTTAATAAAGAGTATAGAAGAGGGAGTAGAAAATTACACTGCTTTAAGTGACAGTTCTTAAAGCATAGCCTAATGGTGTATTTGGAGGCCCCTAGATAACTAATTTTTATGTACGCAACAAATAGTTTTTAAAAATCTGCATTGTTTATAGGGATTACTTTTAAAGTATAACCAGTTGATTTGGATTGATTCAGATGCTTTTGTTTCAATAAAACTAAGCTATGGGGCAACATAGCAAAGAATGGGGATTTGTGAATACAAGAGAAAACATAACAGTTGGATAAGCTGATTTCTAAATTTTATTGTGTGCCTTCCAGATCAAATGTCTGTGTGTGCAAAAACATATTAGATGTAACTAACACATGCTACGGATAATTTAAAAGGCTGCTTTTAATAAACCTTCGTAGTTAGGGTGTGTACTCACTAGTATTGACCTATGAAAAGCAAACTTAAACTAATAGTACTTAAAAAAAAAAAAGAGTATGGCACACACCCTTTACAAACATTCTGACTCCTCAAAGTCCAGGAAGCTGCTTCCTAAAATACCATGTTACATAGTTGTGCCCTCCCTAATTACTTTTTGTAGACTTGGGAGTGTCCAGGAAGCTTGTGTGCAACGTTTCCAGTAAATGCAATGATTGGTTAAGGAGGTTAAGATTTTTGTAACAGCGAGGGGTTGGGGGGACACCTTTGAATAACAGGTTTCCATATGAAAGTAATTGTGTTTAAGTCTATCTCCTATTTAATAGTTCCTTGCTTCTGGCAGTATTAATTCTTCATGGCAGTTTTTGAAAATTATGTATTTTTATTGTATATGAAGATCCTTTTGAAACTTCTGTTCAGTTATATTCACTTTACAAAATGGCTTATTTTCATTTGATATAAAGTACTGTTAAGAAGCCTGGCTCTTAACTGGCTGTTAATAGTCTGTATTTCACAGCAGTCTACAAATAAGTGTTTAAATATGGTAGGGGTAATAACCCAGGTTTCAAAGTAAAGTAATGGTTATTAATCCTGGCAGTATTTGTGGATATTAAGATTTGAGACACTTTTGGCCAGTTAAAAAAATTCTGATGTGAAAGCATTTCTTCTCAAATTTGATGTATCTACAAATCACTTTGTTAAAATGCAAATTCTAAACCAGTGTTGTGGAGTGAGGCCCTAAATCAACATTTTTTATAAGCTCCCAAGTTATGCTAATGCTGGTAGTCCTAGGCCCACAATGAGTGGTAGTGGCATGGGTACAAAGAATCTACAGGTGAATCTATCCTCATAGCTTTTAAAAATATATGGTTTTTATAATTAAAAAAAAAAAACTAGCACAGGTAATATATCAATAGACAGTATAAGGAAAATGACAAATTACCATGATGAATATTCTTAGAAATAACCATTGCTAGCAGATATTTCCATTTAAGAGAAAAAGAATTAAAAAATGAGGATCGCCCTGGCTGGGTGGCGCAGTTGGTTGGAGCATCGTTCAGTATACTTTTAGGTTGCAGGTTCGATTGCCCCTCAGGGTCAGGTTCAGGGTGCTTACAAGAGGCAACTGATTGATGTTTCTCACACTGGATGTTTCTCTTTTTTCTCCCTTCCTCCCCCTCTGAAATCAATAAACATATCCTTGGGTGAGGATTAAAAAAAAAAAACAAGGACTATAGTATATAGGTTTTCATTCTGCCTTTTAAAAACACTTATGTATTTTATTTCATTAAATATTATTTGTAAATGAAATATTCAATGGTTGTACTGTAACTTAATTAAACTTGATTGAGTACTGAAGTTTCCAAATTTGAGGCTACACTAAAAGGGATGTTTTGACATTTAAATTATATTAACACTGGTCTTATGAAACTTTGGTATTCCACCAGGAGCTTGATGCTGGTCCCTTGCCAGCCTATTTGCTACTATTTTTCTGCCTTCCCCCTGCCCATTTTTCTTTATTGGGTTGGCCAAAACATCTGTATGGATTTTTTCATAAAATAAAAGATAACAGTTTTCATTCTCATCAATAACTTTATTGATTTGGATATTTTTAGCCTGTTGGCTATCTCCCTCATTGTATAACATTGATGGTTCTCAGTTAATGTCTTGATTTGATCACTATCTACTTCAACTGGTCTGCCCAACCGTGCAGCATCATCCAGCGAGAAATCTACAGCACAGAACTTTGCAAACCACTTGTGACAGGTTTGATCAGAGCACCTTCTCCCTACTCTGTACAGATCTTTTTTGCATGTCAGTTGTATCTTTAACCTTTCTTGAAATAATGCACAATATGCTGAAAGTGTTGCATATTTTCATTTTCAATATTAAAATGGCTACAAAAAAAGTCACCAGTTCTGATTTTTTTCTAATGCACGCTGCTATGACAGCTATCACATTATACAACCTAACTTAAAGACAACTAAGTGCTACTAGAGCCATCTCATGGAAAAAAATCAAATGACCTTCTGGGCCAACCCAGTAATTTGCACTGACTGCACACTTTTGTTATAGAATATCTCAACCTTTTAAGTATAAAGATGGACCTTGTATCTACCATCCTGAATTACGTAATTTTCCTCACCTCCCCAACCTTTGTCCCTAAACCTAGTTTTTTTCTTTATCCAGGATTGATTTGTTCAATAAATACACAAGATTAAACCCATCTTTAAAGAGTTTAATAAAAGATACACCTTTCCTACCTTTCCACATAGATAGCATCTTAAGTTTGCTGTACCCATGTTTTTACTTTCTACAACACACATTTCTTAGTTTATCTCCCCCGTGTAGATTGTTTAGTCATTTTAATGGCTATATATCTTTTTGTCTACTACCCTGTTGAGTTGCATTTAGGCTATTTCCAGTTCTTTGCTGTTAAAAGATCAGTATAGTGCCTGTTGGTGTACACATCTACCTTACTAGATATTACCAGACTACTCTCTCCAATGCTATTGCTTATTTTGGAGGGGTGTTCATATTTTTCTCAATGTTATCAGATGTTTGTATTAACCTTTTTAAAAATTAAGATCAGAGTGTTCTGGAAATGATCTTGGTAAAGTTAATCTTTAAGTCTTTATTTAAAAACCATAAATGATGTATACTTTAGAGTGGGTTTGAAATTAAGTTATGTTATAGTCATTTCCCATCCTGTTTTTCATTTTTTTCTAGAAATTGTGATGTGTCTGCTTAAAGTACTTTTATAAACTGCCATTTAGATGAATGCTGTAAAAGTAATACAAAATGTACTACTGTTCAGAAAAAAAAAATATTGTTCTTTGACACTTTACCCTAATTCACCTTTTTTCCCATTTTCAGGTGTTCTAAACCACTTTTCATGAACCAGTGAATATTTGAAGAGAGCTAAATTTGAAGCCTGTACAAAAAGCTTATGCCTGTAACACGTGCCACACTATACAAACTTCTGCTTTTGTCAGTCCTTAACATCTACCTCTCTGAATTTTCATGAATTTCTATTTCACAAGGATGATTATTTTATATACACTGGCAGCAGCATACAAATAAATACTAGTATAAAAGGGTTTTTGCTTAATTATTGGTAATACACTGTGTGTTAATTTGTTTTGAACACCTAAGATAAATGGCAATTTTCCTATTGTCATTATGGGTTGTTACTGTTTTTTCCAACTCCTCTCACATAACTCTATGCCATACGTTTACAAGACTGCTATAGAAGGTAAGTTTCATACTTCTTTTAAGGGTTAGGGGAAGTTACTAATACTACAGTTTCTATTCATAAGTTATTTACAGGGTTAACTGTGTTTTAATAATAAATTAATAAACTCCTTGTAAGGGTATTACCACTATACATAAAAACAGAACTTATCACCTGGAGTACCACAATTTAATGAATGAGGTACAATGTAGTAAGAAAAACAACCAAAGATTGGCTTTAATAATTTGCAACTTTGCTTGGAGTCCTTGGGAAACTGTTTTGCTTTAAAATGTTTACCTTTCTGACAGGCTTAAGGGAATGTTAAAACACTGCAGACACCTGGCCTGTTAATCATTCAGAAAACTGCATTAAAAACTATATGCCAGATCAAAGATTAGTCTGATATAAAACCAGTGTGTTGGTTACCTAGTAATCTACCAAGCAACGTTTTTATCTGAGCCGCATGTTCCATGAAGGTGCATAGGGGAATATTACATTGATTTTTGATTCCAACTTCATTATTCAGCTACCCCAAGTGTAAGAAACCTAAATTGCAACTTCCTAATCTCTTACCAAAATCACATTTATTTGTATTTCTTACAGATACAGTAAGTGGTAGGTAATGGCACAAGGTAATTTGTTCAGACAGGAAAGGTGTTATCAGTAAATGCCCTTTTGAAGCATCTTCTGTCACAGTCTCAAGATAGGCCTGCTCTGCAAAATCCAATACTATTTCTTCAGTTAACTTTATAAGTGGAATTTTCTTCTACTTGTATCCATTTCCCGGGGCTGAAAGTTAGGGGGTAAAAAAAGTTAGTAAACAATCCATGGGTAACAGTGCTTAAAAAACTGGGTCTCTGAAGTATCAGTCTTTAGGTCTCATATAAAAGGTGTTGGAAGTTACTTCTCGAATAGATGTATGTGTACATTAGATACAATTTTAAAGTAAAAATCACGTATCAGTGAACTACTGGTTACTAGATAGAAAAGAATGTTTTAAAATAATAGAGTTTTCATTTATGATTTATTATGATGTCAAAATGTCTACAAAATGTCTACAGTTCTCAAGTACGTACCAGAATCAGGGTAATACAGGCTTATAGATTGCTGGGTCAATTCAGTACATCAGTGGCCTAACAATTTACTTTAACAAGTTTCTCGGTAATATTCCTGGTCCTACTTTGAGAACTACTGATCTTTAGGATACTTTATTTGAATGAGGATTAATCACCAGAGCCAAATACCACATCAGTGAGGGAAGATATTCAGAAGAGTAACTTAAGGTATAAAACCCAAAGCTTAAAAAGGCATGGTTTCCTTCTCATTCCATAATTAAAATACTCTAAATGGCTTTTCAAGAGCAAGCACGTACCTTATGGACCCATTCATATTCTCCATATTTAGAATCAAAGGTTCCTTTCTGAAGAGATCTTAATTTTAAGGTAAAACGTGGTCCTAGTTCCTGAATTCCCACTTTCTTTTCACTCTTGAATATGTATCTTCAAAGGTAAAGAAAAAAGTTGAAATTAGTTTGCATAAACCTAACTTCTTTAACATTATGACCGGGTTCAAAAGACTATTTCTCATTTATAGTAACTGTCACAACACATTAGAAAACTGGTTTATGTTGAAAATGTATTTCATCATTAAAGTCAAAGTCCAAGGAGTTAAGGTACCTCCCTCACCTATGAAATCTGAAGAAGATATAATCCCGTTGATTGTGGAATGTGGCAACCTGCCTTCCAGTAAACTGAGGATTATGGGGAAAGAGAGATGCAAACATCCGTCCAACAGAATGACCCAGCCGTGTTGTAAAATTATTCAAAATTATTTCAGGTATGTGTTCTGTGGGGTCCTTGCCTCTTCTCTAGAAAAATGGTGAAAAATCAATGAATTAGCAAAGCTATATCATCGCAATTTTAATTTTATAATTTAAATGACAAACATGAAAATTTATCTTACAACAGACCACAGATGGCTTACCCAACCCATGAATTAAGATACGTCTAAAAGTATTTCATATGCTGTTAATGCACTAATGTGTTCTAGAAGAGGAACATGTTTCATAGTATCCAAGGCTATTTGCCTGTCTGCTGTAATCAGTCTCCCAAGGAAACTGTTAGTAGATAAAACTATCATTTTAATCAGGAGAGCAAATGCCATTATTAAAATCAGCCTGCTCTTTAGTTACAGCATCTACTTAAGCAAACATTATGAGACCAATGCCAATCAAGCAATGCCTAAAACTTACCTTAATTTCTTTACGCAGACGAACACTGCTCATCTTAAAATGAGCAGTTGGTCCATTTGGCAAGTGACTCAGAATTAATCCATCTGTTCAGAAAGCTAAGAACATAACTAAACTCCAATATAAATCTTGAATTGTTTAAATAATTGGTCCTCTATGCCCAAAGGCTCCTAAAATCTGTAGCTAGGTGAACAGGCATGTGTTCCTCTGGGTGAACAGACTTAGAAACCTCAAACTCAAGACACACAAGTCAACATAAATCTTTCAGAAAAATGGATTAACCTATTGTCCTACCTTTTCTCTTTTCACAATATGAAAAACAGATCATCACTTTCAACAGGGTATTTGAGCATTCAACTAAAGTCCACGTAACGGGGATGAGACAGGAAGGGATTCTAGAGTAATTAAGTTCACCTCCATGTGGACACCTTATAATCCTAAAAATGCACTTTTATGTTTGTACAGACATTTTATGTTCGTAAGGTTAGGATATGCTGTCAGCTTTGACTGTCATCCCACAAAACCAGAGACTCCTAAGCTCCCTTCTCCATATCAGCTCCTTCCGAAGGAGCTGATATCAAAGTTATTAGTGTGGCGCTGAACCGCCTTTCTGCCCTGTCTCCCCTGGTGTTTCCCAACCAGTGGGCAGTGGTACAATCTCTTATACACCATACACATTAATCTTACCATGTCTGTTTTTTAATTCATGCTATCTTAAATACCTGCAACAGTTTATTCATGCATTAAGTCCCACTTCAAATGCCACCTCTTTTTACACAGTCAAAATTAAGCTCTGAATCTCAGTTTTCACTGTTACTATAGCACTTGTCACTTATTTTAAGTTATAGTCATGTAAATGCCATTCTTCCCAGCTCTTGAAAGCTATTTCTGACATACCAGTGCCTACCACATAGCAGATTATCAGTAACTGTTTGAATATTTCTTTTCAAGATTCACCACAAGTTCAACGTCATGACACACAGCCAGAAGTATTTCTGTGTCATCTCCACATTTAAAAATTTAATCAAGTCTTAAGAGGGTTAAGAGAGGTAACAGTCATTTCCTAAATCAAGGTTTGAATCCTTTTGAAAACATCCCTACTAAATATGGTTTGTATCAGAAGCAAACTACAAAATCCAAATTTACTAATGCCTAAGTACCTGCAGTGTACAAAAAGTTGCCATTACTGCTAATCTCAACACAAACCATGCAAAACAGGAGTCCTCCCTTAAAGAACAAAGGATACTTGGGGTTTTACGATCTTCATTAATAACAATCAGATCTGTGAAATCTCTGGAGATGCACTGTGGAATAATTTTTTTCAGAGCCAGTCCTCTTCTGTAATAAACATGTGAGTTTGGTATAACTGTGGAGAGCTGTTCACAGAGTCGTACTGTTCTCTGTAAAACAAAATTACAAAAATCTTCAAAAGTAAAAACAATACTTATCAGCAAAAATACAATGAGTATTATAAAATGTTAATAGAGAGCAAGGCCAGGAAAAGAATGAAATCTGAACAGTGTTTCATTCTTTACCAAAGGTTGATTATCCTAAAGCAGTGAGTGACTCTCATCGGTGGTGACTCTGTTCCACCAGGAGACCTTTGGCAATGTCTGAAAACATCACCGTTTCTGCCGATTATGACTGGGGATGGGGGATGGCTGGTACTGGTGATATTCAGCAGATCAAGGCCAGAGATGCTGCTAACCATCCTGTAATGAGCAGGACAACCCCCAAAATGAAAAATGATACAGCCCAAATGTTAATGGTGCTGAGGTTGAGAAACCTTATCCTTAAGAATCATGCTTGGTAAACCTACATTCCACCACCAGTTACATTTTATTTAGCTTATTCACAGGCATCATCCAAGGCAATCAATAATTATCTCTTCTGAACAGCGTTCCTTTAAATAGTCTAAGTAATAAAAGAACATTAGGAATTCAAGGACTACACAAATTAATGTATTTATTACCCCATGAGGTCTATCTGATGTTGTAATGAGAATCTTGGGAGAAGTCTGTCTGTTGAAGTAAGAAGCAAATTCATCTGTAGCTTCATCATAAGCAACCTAAGAACAGAAAAACAAGATAATTTTACATCAAATACTCTCCTGGGTCAAAAATTTAAAAGTAGTTCTAGAAGGATTCAGTAACAGTGACTACCTAGCTGACGGGGGATTTAAAGTAGGCCTAGAAGGGACTTACATTAATAGCAACATGAAGAAGTTAAGTGATTTCCTCTAGAAAAAAATGTCAAAAAGTTTCGGGCCACAAACTGAAATGTGTTTATCCTTGAAAAATGGCTTCAGCCATAGCCAAGAGTATCAGGAATCTTCCTAGAGCTATTCTTCCCTCCAACAATATTGTCAGTAAAAACAAGAACTTTTCATCAACTTTAGGTCTGATGGTAGGCAAGAACCAGAATTCTTGACTCCAGATGTGGGGGGCCCAATTCAGGGCAGGAGGATGTGTGTGTGTGAAAACCCTAGCTTTGCTAATCCAAGCTTATAGATCTACTTCAGGATAGCTATGGAAATTTAAATAAACCATAAATTTAAAGGAGAGCTTCAGAAGTGAAAGAGCCATAGAAAAGACTGACAAGGTCTTCACAGGTCCCTGGCTGACGGCTTAACTGTACATGGAAGATACTACACATGGAAGAAACTCAGCACACGTGACAGGCAAGGGAGACGTGAGAAGTGGCTGCAACTTTGAAACATCTCTCAACCCAGACACAGCTTAGCTGGCACAAGCTATGTATATCATAGTGGATCAAGGTGTCTACACTGCGGTCCAAATCATTGATCATTAAACCACACAAATGGGAAATCCCTACAGAGTCAGTTTAAAAATAACAAAACTGGGTACAGACAGTGCAATTGTCCGACATACACCACCTATTAGTTCTAGGCAAATTACTAAACAATAACAAAAAACCCATAACCCTTAGGAAATGAAACAATTCAGTTATTACAATATGATATCCAGTTTTAAAGCAAAAAAATTAGATAAAAAGAAACAGGAAAGTCTGACCACAATCAAGGAAAAAAGCAGTCAATAAAAGTTGACTGAGGGCACAATGCTGAATTTGGCAAACATTTCAAGCAGCTATAATAGATATATATTCAAGTAATGAATGGAAAATATGGATTTAATAGCAGATCTGAGATGACAGAAAAGTCAATAAAGTAGAAAACAGATTGATAAATATCCAATCTGAAGAACAGAGAAATCAATCACAGAAAAAGGTGCAAAGCAGGAGAAACTTGGAGGGCAATGTTAACCATTCCAAAAATGCTGGAAAGAATCCCAGAAAGAGGAGTGAAATGGGCAGGAAAAAAATTAATCAAAGCAATAATGGATGAAAATTCTCCAAATCTCATGAAAAACGTGGCTTTTCAAATCAGGGAAAATTTTGAAGAGAAAAATTAATCATGTACAGGGGAATGATGGTTAATGGCTGATTTCTTATCAGAAATAATAAAGGTCAAAATACAATGGCATATGTTCAAAGTAATAACGGAAAAAAGTCAATTAAGAATTCTATATTCTAAACAACTGTCTTTAAAAAATGAAGGTAAAATGAGCACATTTTCAGATGAAAATGGAAGTAATTAGCTCTAGACTTGGGACATTTACACAATGGAATACTACTTGGCTATAAAAAAGAAGAAATTTTACTCTTTTCAACAGCATGAATGGACCTAGAGAGCATTATGCTAACTGAAATAAGCCAGTCAGAGAAAGACAAATACCACACAGTTTCACTCCTAAGTGGAATCTAATGAACAAACTGAATTAATAAGCAAAATACAGACAGATTCAAAGAGAGCAGGATGACAATCCTGAAGAGTAGGGTTTGTGGTAGAGGGATTGAGCAAAAAGGAAAAAGGATTCAGGGATATTGACAACAGTGTGGTGATTGCTGGGAGGAAGGGAATATAAGGGGGATAAATGGTAACATAAAAGACAATAAAAAAAAGAAAAAGACAAGAAAATACTACAGGATGAAAGAAAATGACACTAGATGGAAACGTGAAATGAGAATCTTTAGGAAGGAAAGATGAAATAATACACATGAAGGTAAACACAGGAGAGTGTGTGCACATATGTGTGTTTATATACTCTTAATTTCTTTAAAAATTGTTTAAATCGGTAATCACAACACTGAGTTTACAACATAAACAAAAGTAGTATATATGACAATAATGGCACAAACAAAATTAAGAAAATGAAGCTATACTGATCCAAATTTGCTATATTTTACCAGAATTGTACCAGTATTTATTTAAATAGTGTAATAAATTAAAAGTGCATGCTGTACTTCCTAAAGCACCAACTAAAAAAAAGTTTAAAAGATCAATAAGAATGAATAGAGCATACTAAAAAAATTTGTTTAATAAAAAAGGAAGCAGGATGAAGAGATGAAAAATAAAGATAAGATACATAAGATGTGAAAAACAAAGTGGCAAATCTACATCAATAATTAACAAATATTAACTGTCAAACTGGAAAAGCAATATCCAACCAGTGTCTGTGACACTTTAAATTCAAAGACACAAGTTGGTTGAAATATTAGAAAAGGCAAATAAAAATCCATCAAATACATTTTAAAAATCAAGGCGTAGAAGGAAAAAAATGGAAGATAAAGATTCAATCGAGAGAAAGGTAAAAGTAGTTTGAAAAGAGTAACAATAACAAAATAGATACAGTTTTGGTGAAAAGTCAAATGAATAATGATAGGAATGAAAAGGAGACAGCACTGTGATGTGCACCCTGACTCATGAGGTCTGCGACATTGTGGATGGGGGAGAGACATTCACATGGACTACTGAGTCCCGGGGAGGAAAAGGTCAAGCATGGCTTTTCTCTCAAAAAGAGCAAAAGCCTTGGCCCTTCCTGTGACTGGCCTTTATTGGGTTTCTCAGCACATTACATTATCTTACATTATCATCCTTATTTACTATGCACAGGTTGCTTTAGGTGGTTACCTTTTACAGAAAACAAAGGAGCCAATGCTGCTAATCACATCACAGAAGAGGGATATTTGCAAATGAAGAGGCAAAAGTGGTTGAACCAGTTACACTCATCCTTGGAAGGTTTAGCATGAATTTTAAGAAGTTATTTTGCAGTAAACGTTTGCCACAAATCCTGGTGAGGCAAAAGCAAGACTCAAAGCAGCCTAGGCATATTACAGGCCTGATTCCCCATGGAAGAAGCCATCCGTGGGTGTGGGTTCTGTGCATCTCCGAGTGGGACCTGGGCCCACACCATGCAGAATGATCTCCTACAGTACTGCAGTCTCACTAACATAAATGTACATTTCTAAGCAAAATGTTGGCAGAAAAAATACATAATCTCACTATTTTCAGAAAAAGTATCTGATAACATTCTACATGCCTTCTTCATAAAACAAGAAAAAACAACAAAAACAGAAACAACCACCCCGGAATTTCCTTAACTCACAATCAGAATATACCAGTAACACAAATACTTATTAATGATGACACATTAGAAGTTTCTCTTTTAAATCAGGATGCCACTAATGTTTTTCCACTTATTTGACATTATGCTGAAGGTTCCACTCAGAAAAATGAGGGGAAAAAAAGTTAATGGATTGAAAGTAAAAAACTTATTTGTAGAAATGATTTATCTAAACATGAAATGAAAACAATATGTAAAAAAAACTATTAGATATTAATTTGGGAAACTATTGGTTAAGGTCACTATTAAAAATCAAATGTGTTTTAATAATTCAGCAAATAAAATCATTTTTCAGAGATGTGTCATATAGTAATAAGAAAAAACATAAAATAACCAGGAATCGCTCTAACAATATTTATGTGTAAAGGTACACCAAGGAAATTAGGAAATTCACTGAAATACATTTTCACTATTTAAAGAAGTCCTAATAAAGCAGTATTTACAGTGCCTGGTCCCCCCCCCCCCCCCCCCGACAATGATCTGCTCTAGGGCAACTTAAAATCTTATATGGAAAGCCCTGGCTGGGTGGCCCAGCTGGCTGGAGCATTGTCCTGTACACCAAAAGGTTGTGGGTTCAATTTCAATTCCTGGTCAGGGCACATATTTAAGTTGCGAGCTCAATCCTTTGTCAGGGTGTATAAGAAAGGCAACTGATCCGAGTTTCTCACATCAATGTCTCTCTCTTTCTCTTCCTCTCTGTCCAAAATCAGTAAATACATCCTTTGGTGAAGATTGAA
This sequence comes from Artibeus jamaicensis, assembly GCF_021234435.1. Classification (NCBI taxonomy): domain Eukaryota; kingdom Metazoa; phylum Chordata; class Mammalia; order Chiroptera; family Phyllostomidae; genus Artibeus; species Artibeus jamaicensis. The sequence goes on along the minus strand of NW_026522025.1, from coordinate 30,023,031 downwards.
AAAAAAAAAATTTTTTTTTGAATGGAGGATCAAGAGTCCAGAAAGAGAACATTACTATGTACAGACTGGGATTTTAGGATAAGGGTGGGAAGGGGAGTCTTATCATGAAATTAAAAACAACTGAGAAAGTAAAGAACTGATACAGTTGCACCTCTGGTCAAGATGGTGATACAGGTAAAAGTGGTACTTGAATCCTCCCACGACCACATCAAAATTACGATGAAACTAAAGAAAACCATCGTTTAGAACCATCTTAAATCTAGCTGAATGTGTTTAAAGAAGCTGCCACACTGAGACTGGCAGTGGGATGGAGATGCAGGTTGGACTGGTCCCGCACCCATGTGTGGCAAATGAAAATTGGGAGGGATAGCTCAGCTGTGCTGGTCCCCTGAGGAGAGATGGGTCCCAGCCCCACATCGCACTCCCCAGACCAGGGTTCCGGTGCCAAGGAGAGAAGTCTCCATAACTTCCAGCTGTAAAAACCAGCAGGGATTGTGGCTGAGTGAAATGAAGGACTTCCGGAATCCCTGACATTCCTCTTACAGGACCCATATATGGGTCCTTATTTTGACTCATTTCCTCTGAGCTCTGGCACTGGGGTAGCAGCTTGAAAGGAATCAGGGACACATGGGAGGAACTGAATTGTGTGGCATCAGGGCGAGAGCTGGAGGGGCAGCTTTCTGCCAGAAAGACGTCCTGGCAGAAGCCATTGTTCCTTTTCTGAGATCCTTCCCACCACACAGAACCAGCAGACGGTCACCACATCTGAGTCTCCATTACCCTGGCTCACACTGTTGGCCCACCCTAGTGATTCCCTAATAGTATTAGGGAACAGTATTAGGTTAATACCATGCCCCACCCAACCTGTGGGCCCACCCAAGCTGTTTCCAGTGGCTAATCCATACAAATGACCTGTCTTGGCTCATGCTTCAGATTTTCCTAAAATCCCTCAAACAAGCAGCCTCGGGTCTCAGCCTGTCCCATACCTCTGGCTAAGTGATCTGAGGTCCAGCACTAGCAACAACTGGCCTTATTTGCAGCGTCGCCTCACCTGGGCACCTCCAAGCCCAGCACAAGTAGGTGCCATCTGCTGATCACTTTGTAGCTCATGCTGGGTGGCCCTGGGTCAGAACACAGGCATTGGCTGACCTTGGCCTACACCTCCCAGGTGGCCCCAGAGCCAGCACACTTGATGGAGAGCTTTAGACTACATCTAAATATCATATCCCAAATACCTGCACAAGTGACACACTTAAGGGCTGGACTCAGAGCATCAAAGCCCCTACACAGCTAATCCTCCACAGTGGTCAGTGGTTGCAGCCAGTCCTCACAGCCTATAGGCCTGGGGTGGTAAACCCCTCCCACTGAAGTGCCAACAGCAACCAAGACTCAACTACAAGAGGAGGGTGTACACTGCCCACTGGGGGAAAGGGGGTAAGGGGAGCTTGGAGTGCCCAGCTTGGGTGACTGGGAAGGCTGTGCCATTGGACCCTATAGAACACCTACTACAAAAGGCCACTCCACCAAGCCTGGGAGATGTAGCTAATACATAGAAACAAACATAGGGAAGCTGCCAAAATGAGACAGAGAAACATGTCCCAAATGAAAGAACAGAACAAAACTCCAGAAAAACAACTAAACAAAAGGGAGACAATCAATCTATTAGATGCAGAGTTACAAACACTGGATATAAGGATGCTCATTGAACTTAGTGAGAACTTACGACAACGATGATGACAACAAAACACACACAAAAGCTCAGTGAGAAATGAAGGATACACAAACTGAAATGAAGAATATTTACAAAGACTCAACAGTAGAGAAGATGAAGCCGAGAATCAAACCAGCAATTTGGAATACAAGGAAGCAAAAAACATCCAATCAAAAAAGGGAAAAGGTCCCCAACCTTTTTGGCACCAGGGACCCATTTTGTGGAAGACAAGAGGCAGAGCTCAAGCAGTAATGTGAGTGAAGCTTCATTCACTCACCCTCTGCTCACCTTCTGCTCACCTTCTGCTCTGTATAGCCCAGGGTTTGGAGACCCTGGTGTAAGGAGCCTCTGGGACAACTTCAAGCATACCAACATTCATATCATCGAGGCGCCAGAAGAAGAGAGAGTAAGACACTGAAAACCACTGTGAAAAGACAATGACAGAAAACTTCCCTCACCTGTTTAAGAAAATAGACAAACACATCAAGAAAGCTTAGAGAGTCCCAAACAAAATGAGCCCAAAGAGGCCTACACCAAGACACATCATAATTAAAATGCAAATGGTTAAAGACAAAGAATCTTAAAAGCAGCAAGACAAAAGCAGTTACCTAAAAAAAAGCTCCCCTAAAACTGTCAGCTGATTTCTCAGCAGAAATTTTACAGGACAGAAGAGACAGGAAGTACTCAAAGTGATGAAGAGCAAGGATCAAGATTACTCTACCCAGCAAACATATTATTTAGAATTGAAGGACAGATAAAGAACTTCCCAAACAAGAAAAAGCTAAAGGCGTTCATCACTACCAAACCAGTATTATGTGAAATGTTAAAGACTCTTCTTTAAGAAGAAAATGAAACTAAAAGATAAAAAATATGAACAAAATGGCAATAAATACTTGCCTATCAACAAGCGAATCTAAAAGACAAAATAAATGAACAAGCAGAATAAAAAAATGGTCTCATAATAAATCCCTATGTAGATATCACATTATCATATTAAAAATAGCTTTATAATAAACTTTTTTATTTTGTGTTTTAAAAAAAAGAACTGATACAGTGACAAATTTGCCAAACAAACTGAAAGCCCAGGAGAAAAGCCAAGCATATATGGACAGTTGATATATGACACAGCATTACAAGTCACTGTAGGGAAAGGTTGCAGATACTCCCACAATGGGGCTGGGAAACTGGTTATCTGTGTTAGGGAGAGGGCAGGACAAGAAGGAAAGAAATTAGCTTACTTTCACACCAGAAAGAGAAATTAATTCCTGATGACTACATACATAAATGTGAAAGGCAACTCTTCAATTCTTCTAGGAAGAAATATGAGAACATATGATCCTAGGATAGGGAAAGATTTCTTAATTATGACAAAAAAGCATAAATATTTTTTAAAGTTAAATCCAACTATATTAAGGTCTTTTGTTTATCAAAAGACATCATAAAGAAGTAAAAAGAGAATACACAAATTGGAAAATACTTGTAACACATAGAATCAGTATTCAAATTATAAACAGAAGTTCTATAAATCAGTGATATACACTGTAGGACAGAAAATTTGGGCAAAACACATAAGCTGGCATATCTTTACCAAAATCACAGTACATGCCCAAAAGGTTGCTCAGTAACATTAGAAATCAGGGAAATGCAAACTCGAATCAAAATGATTCGCCTATGATCCCCAATTTATCTCCAGCCCAAACCTCTTCATTTTCTAACTGCTCTGGCTAAAACCTCCATACCATTGAATACTCTTCCACACTGCATAACCAATCTTTCAAGAAATTCTAGTGCCTCTAAATTTCAAAATATACCTAGAACAAAAAAACCACCTCAGATTCAGAGCAATTCTCAATATTCAATTAACCACCATGCTCCAAGTCATCTTGTCATCATGTCTTTGCTAGATTACTTTAGTAGCTAACTAGTTTGTTTACCACATTATATCATCAGTAACCAGTCACTTTTAAAAATTAAGTCTGATCACATAATTCCTCTGTTCAAAACCACCCAATGGATCCTCATTTCACTAGCTGTAAAAACCAAATTCCTCACAATAGCCAACAAAGTCACTAATCCGGCTCCACATTTCCCCTTACTTTCCTGTCCTGTCTTCTACAGTTTTTCCCCCATTGCTCACTTAATTTCAGCATGTTAGTTAGCTTCTCTGCTTTTCCTCAAAAACATGCTAAGCATGCTCCTACTTTAGAGCTTTTCCACGGGCTGTTTCCCCACTCTGGAGTACTGTTCCCCGTTCTTCAAGTCTTTGCTCAAGGCCACCTCCATGAAGCCTATCCTGTTCACTGTATATGAAATTGCAACCCAAACCAACAGAAAAATGAACAAGAAACATGAACAATAACTGATCAAAAAGAAAGAAGTTCAAACTCATTCATTACAAGAGAGTAGCACATTAAAACTATGGTGAGATAATTTCTCAACTATCAGACTGAAAAAAATTATTTGTAATTACAGAAGTCTTGAAAGTTTGAAGAGTAACATTTATTTACATAAACCTCAAGCCCCCCTCCCAAATACTTATTAATTAATTACAGAGGGAAAAACTGTAGCTATAACAGAAGAAACCTGGCAGGCATTTTAATGAAGTAATGAAAGTCAACCAGTAATGGGAAAATCAATAGTACCAATTTTGATAAGAGGTACTGAAAAGGACATAACATCATATCTATAGTATTCCTGTCAAAAGTAAATAAACTGAATATAATCATGAACAAACCTGACTCATTTTCAGTGAAATTCTACAAGAATACCTGGTTTGTACTGTTCAAAAATATTAATGTCATAAAAGCAAAGAAATGTCTGAGGAACTGTTCCCAATTTATGGAGGTTAAAGAGTCATTATAATGGAATGAAATGCATAATCTTGGGGATTTTTTTTTGCTAAAAATGGTGTCATTGGGACAACTGGTAACATCTGAATAAGCTGTAGAAATTACATAATATTGTGTATCAATGTTAATTGCCTGATTTTGGCAACTATTCACTGTGCTTATTTTAAAAATACATTTGTTTACAGGTAAAAACATACTAAAAGTATACAGAAAGTAAAGAGGCTTCATGTCTGCCATTACTCTCAAGCATTTCAGAAAGAACATAAATGAAAGCCAAGTGTGGTACAATTTAATATTTAGGGAATCTGGGTGAAGGATATATACATGAACTTCTATTTTTCAACTGTCTGAAATCATGTCAAAATAAATAAAATGTATACATTCTTACAAATTCCTATATATATATATATATATATATATATATATATATATATATATATAATTGCAAATTCTACTCCAGGTAGTCCTGAATCTCCTTTACCTACTTATTAACTCTAGTAACCTATCATCTGCTAACACATGACAATTTATTTGAGTATATTCATTGTTTGTGTGTCCTCCTGCAATGCAAGCTCTGGGTGGACAGTAATTTTGTGGGTATATGTGTGACAGTGTTTTATGTACTGATGGATCTCTAATACCAAAAACAAATTCCAACACAGAGTAGGCAATCAATAAATGTTGGTGGAAGACTGACTGAATGAATGATTGTATCGGGAGATACGTGAAAATACTTTCATTAAATGCACGGTTCGAAGGCAAACGACATAACAAAACCAAGTTTCCCTTATAAAGATTTAAAATATATATATTCAATGTTTTAAAAACCTTGATTCTCTGACTGTACTGTTGCAAACTATTTAAAGTTAAAATGTAAAAAGTAGAAGATTACGTTGAAATGAAGAGTTTTATGAGGACACAAAAAATAACATCAAATATTATTCCTAAGTATCAAAATGTATAACAGGTACTACAAAATTCTACAGTATGAGAAATACTTTTCAAATGATGTATAAAAAAGGAGTATTAGCCCTGGCTGTGTAGCTCAGTGGATTGAGTGTGGACCTGCAAAAACAAGGGATCACAGTTCGATTCCCAGTCAGGGCACATGCCTGGGTTGCAGGCCAGTTCCCAGCAGGGGACACATGAGAGGCAACCACACAGTGATATTTCTCTCCCTTTCTCCTTCCCTTTCCCTCTAAAGATAAATAAATAAAATCTTTAAAAAGAAAGGAGTATTAATGACAGGAAGTTTATGTAGGTATAAAATAGAATACATTTCTGGAAAACAAATCACTGCCTTTTTCTATAGCATTATTGGGAAATTTAATTATTATAAAATCTACAGCAAATAAGGTAATATGCCAACAGTAGAGCTGTATCAATCCATTATAGAAATCCACCAGCAAGTACTTTAAACAACATACGAACAGATCATTTTTCATTACCTCCTCATCAGCAGGGTCTACTGTGGTTTCATCATACACTCGCTGGTTGTCAATGGTCTTGGGTATAGGTTTGGGTGGAGCCTAAATAAAAGAAAAAAGATTAAGTTGTAGTAAGAAACATTTTACATAAATAATTTTGCATTACAGTGGGAAGAATAACAGAAATTTGCAAACAATCCAAAAACGCAATCTGTTCCTCATTTCAACACACTGCTAAATCAATCCTAACAACTCTGAGTAAAAAAAGCTCATTAACTCTCTACCAGAAACACACACATACTAAAAGAACTGCCAACACTGGATCAAATGACTTAAAACCAGACAAAAGTCACAGAGGAAAAAGCGACAGCAAAATAACTGTCTATTAAGAATAGAGATATCAAACAAAATGGAAAAAATTACAAAGTACATATACATGTAGCTTTGTCCCAAGACTTCCAAAAAGCTGTTCAGAAACATATAACAAAAGCTACAAATCTGTTTCCATCTGCGGAACTAGTAATTCTAGTTTGGGGGATTTAAAGAGGGGAGCAATTTACATAAAGAAAGATGTAGGATCACTATTGTTTATAGAAATGAACAGCAAATAGGGCAAATGTCCAACAGCAGGATAATGACTATAGCACTTGAACATAATGGAATATTGTTGCAATCAGAGATCGTGTATACTCAGCTTAGACCAAAAATTGGGTAAATGAAATGGTAAGGAGAAGGCAACAGAATCATGAGTATACACTAACTGAAACAGTTAAAATGTATGTACACTAGCAGAGATATGAATATGAATTGATGGTATTTAGGATTTTATTTTTTATTACTCTACAAAACAAATACAAAATTTTAAATAATTTTTTGAAAAAAGTAGTTCCAGGAAGTCATCCTTCAATACAAAAAAACCCCAGAATGGTGGTATTTTCAAATGGTGACCAGCATATTAAGTTGCTGTAACTGATTATTGAGAGCTAAAAAGAGACTAACACTGCTTGATAGAATTTTGCAGGTCAAAATAGTCTAATATTGGCAATTTCATGTCATTTAACATAATACTGCTAAGAGAATGCATGAAAAAGCAGTGTTTTATTTCTATACTGTCTATAATTTCCCCTTCTTCAAACACTTATCTTTACTTGGTACCTCATCATAAGAAATGGGAGGGGGGAAGAGTTGTATGTTTTGTTTTTTTAAAATTGTATTTATTTATTTTTAGAGAGGGGAAGGAGAGAGAAAGAGAGGAGAGAAAAATAAAGGTGTGGTTCCCTCTCATGATCTCCCCCTCCCCCCTTTCCCAACCAGGGACCTGGCCGGCAACCAAGGCATGTGCCCTGACTGGAAATCGAATGGGCAACTCTTTGGTTCACAGGCCAGCATTCAATCCACTAGGCCACACCAGCCAGGGCTAATGCATTATATCTTAAGCTGGGTAAAGAGTAGAAAGGGATTTGTTATATTATTATCACACATCTGAAATACTTCACAAATTATGCCATGCAACATAAATATCATTGAGCTAAAAAGTTTATTTACCTTATCACCAAGAGCCTCTCTCTGTTTTTTAAGTTTTTTCTTAGCTGCCAACTTTTCCTAAAGGGTTTGAAAAAAGAACAATATTGAGAAGGCATTAGTTAAATCATAAACACATACAGAAACTACAAACTACTAATGCTACAAATGCTTACACTGAGTAATCTTCATAATGTATTAAAATTAAAATGCTGACATAGATTTTTGTAAGTTATCGTACAATAAATGAGCCGGCCCATCAATAAGATTTCTGTAACAAAAAGCCTGCTTCCTCTTCAAAAAAAAAATATCTAAATTGGCCAATTTTGAATATATAAAGCTTCACTAACTTTTTTACTGTAAAATTTCAAATTAAGTGAAAATGCACAAAGCATATCTAAAAAAAACTTTGCTGTTTTTTCCTGCACTCCTAAAGAAAGTCATGTCTATGCTGGTTGTTTCTCTGGGGAAGTACTAAAAATAAATGGGAATGGGAGATTCATTTTCACGTTGCTTCTAAAAAAGCATCACTAGCTCTCCGTGTATTTCGTAATCAAAATGTGCTTTTAAAAGTTAAGAACTTGAAAGGTGAGTTAAGACTGTACTGTGAATGTGTATCTTCTGGATATTTCTGAAGAAAATGCTTAACACACAACAGAAAAAGTTTTTCCCCATTGGCGTTATTAACTCTCAATCTATTAGGCTGCAAGAAGTCTTCTAGGGCACCCTTCCCCCATACTCAAACACCAGAATGGGTTAGATGCTCCTTCAACGTACTCCTTACTTGGCAATCAGGCCAAGTAAGACTCAGTCAAGGGCTTCAAACAGTCTAGTACGAGGAGGCAGGCACATAAAAAGAATATTATGTGTATGAACTTTTATAATGTGCAAGAATAAGCAAATTCTGCTTTTAACTGCAATTTAACCACAAATGAGCACTGTCAGCTTGGGCTTTATTTATCTCCCCCTATTTGATTACTTTCCAGAAGAGTATAAGGACAACGCTATAAAGAGTAAATACAATTACTAGAAACATTCAGCACTAATTTCGGTAAGCGTTGCATCAGAGAATTATCACTTTTAATTTATGTATTGCCTGCATTAGATTCTGTGAATTAACCAACCGGAGGAGGATGGGACCAAGAAGAGGGATTGCCTCCTAGATCAAGAGGAAGTAATTTTCACTACCCGGGAGCAGTAGCGAAAATTGCTTCATTCTCAGAGTCCCCCTAGCAAAAAGCTGGTAAGAAAAGGAATCACGGACGCTCAAACAAAAAGCAGGACGACGGGAACAGGACAAAACATGCCCAACAATCCAAACCCTTCGGATTAGTCACCACAACTCGGGACCCCAGGCAAGGGGACCCAGCAAATTCAACAACCCCACCTACGTCCCCACCACCCGCGCGCAAAAGACACCGCGCATGCGTCCTGCCGCCTCCGCCCCTCGGGTACCTTTCGCTGCTGCTGTTTCCACCGCGTGAACATTAAGTGTCGCCGCTGTTTGTTTTTGATCTCGGAAATGCTGAAGCCTGGAGGAAAGGCAGACACTTTGGGGGGTTGGACCCCGCTTTCTGTCGCTTCATCCTTAACGACTGCCGCCTCTTGAGGTTCTTCGGTAGCGCTTTTGCGTTTCAGGGCTTTCTTTCGGCTGCCGCCGGTCTCCTCCATAGTGTTTGTTCCTTGGCGTCTGTACGGAAACGGAAATAGTTTCCTCCACTGGGCCTCCTTAAGCTTTGATTTCCGGGGGAGGGAAGTTCTCTTAACGACAACAGTAGAGTGCTGCGTGAGCTTTAGCTTCTTAAGAAGTTTGTGTAATTTAGGTCTGAGGATTGTTAAGAGGGTTGCCCAGCTATATGAGCGTTTTCTGTGTGCCCAGCCCTCCAAACATTGGAACAAAATCTTTGCCGTAGAGAGTTTACATTCTACGGGAAATGAACTTAAAATGAACTCACAAATAGTGTGATGAGCTATAAAAATAATACACGTATGAAAAAAAAATAGAACAGGGTAAAAGAAGATGACAGGGTAGAAGAGCATGTTGCAGCTTTTAAAAAGGAAATCATACATGTCCTGGCTAACCTGGTTGGAGCCTCCTCCAGATGCATTAGAGTTGCTGTTCTATCCCTGGTCAAGGCACATGCAAGAGTTAATGAGTGCATAGATGTGTGGGACAACAAATTTGTATCTTTCTCTCCCCCTCCTCTCTAAAATGAATACATAAAAAAATAAACAGGAAATCATATGGGCTTTGTTGAAAAAGTTACATTGACCAGAGATTTGAAGGAAATGATGGGGGTGGAAGTGCTAATCTGACAAAAGCTCTCCAGGCAAAGGAAACTGACAGCTCCAAGGTGCATAGTCAGTAGCAAGCCTGGCATGTTTGGGAAACACCGTGGAGGTCGGGAGTCAAATGAGAAAGAGGAGTAAGGGGAGGAAGGTGTTAGGAATGACAAATTGTGAGGGGTTGTGTGAGAACTTTGGTTTTTGTTTTATGTGAGATGCATATCTCTTGGAGGATTTGAAAAAAAAAAAAAATAACATGACCTGACTTGTATTTTAAAGGCATCACTCAGACTCTTCTTTTGAGAATAGACTTCAGGGGAGAGAAAGTGAAAGGAGGGGAGAAATGATGGTGTCTTGAACCAGTGTGGTTCTAATGGAGGTGGGAAAAAGTGATCAGATTTTTTTCAAAAGTACTTGATGATTAGAATGAAGGACATGAGAGAAAGAGAAGAGTCAAGGACCACTCCAAGACTTTTGAACTGAGCAACTGGGAGGATGGAGTTAAGTCAGTTGAGATGGGAGAGACTTCAGGTAGAGCAAATTTGAAGGGGAAGATTAAGATTTCAGTTCTCCAAATGTTCAGGTTGAGACACTAGTCATGAATGTTGTTTTCAAGTAGTCAATTGGGATGCATGATTCTGTAGGAGAGACATAGGCTAGAGATAAAAAATTGGGAGTCATCAGCATATAGAGAGTATTTCAAACCATTATAGTGAGTGTAGCTAGAGAACTGAAAAAGAAAAGAGTATGAAGGAATGGCCCTGGGAAAGCCCCACAGGAAGAGCTGGAGAGAAAAGGAGGATCTACTACAGAAGAACGAGAAGGGAAAATCAAGGGAGTAGCATGCCATGGAAGCCAAGTGAAGCAAGTGATTCCCAGTGGTTAATTTTTTTTTATTCCTCATTGTTTTTTTAAATTTCTCATTTCAATGCTATGAAAATTCCCTTCAAACAGAAATAAAGACTTTTCTGGTTGCCTGTTAGTAGTTAATTTTTCATAAATTGCCTGAATTTCAAATTACATGTTTCAGTATCAACAACGTTTTGATAATGTAACATTTTGATGTCCATACTGCATTTCTCACTTGTCCATGTTCTTTTTTTTTTTTTTTGAAGATTTTATTTATTTATTTTTAGAGAGAGGGGACGGGAGGGAGAAAGAGAGGGGGAGAAACATCAAGGTGTGGTTGCCTCTCACCCACATCCCATCAGGGACCTGGCCTGCAACTGAGGCATGTGCCCTGATTAGGGATCAAACTAGGAAGCAACCCTTTGGTTTGCAGGCTGGCATTCAATCCACTGAGCCACACCAGCCAGGGCTCAAGTTCTTTTAGACAGGATATGAAAAACATCAATACTATGTCTTTCAGAATAAAGCCCTATCAAAGCCTGCTTTGAAGCCATAAACCCAAAATTGTGATTAAAAACAACCCATTATGTTTAGATTCCAAAGAGCTGCTGCTACTACTGGACCTGGGGTCATGCTGAGCCAGATGCTGCTTGTTTGAGATTTTAGGAAAGTCTGCAGCACGAGTCAAGACAGGCCATTCATATGGATAAACCCCTAGAAACAGTTGGGTGGGCTGGGCTCTCAGGGAATCACCAGGCAGGGTGAACTGTGTGAGCCAATTTGATGGAGACTCAGATATGGTGCCCACCTTTCTGGGAGATGGGCTCTGAAAAGGAACAATGGCCTCTGCCAGCACTTTTGCCTGGCAGAAAGTTGTCCCCTCCTCCAGTTCTCACCCTGATGCTGGACAATTCAGGTGCTCCCCATATGTCTTGGTGCTTTTCAAGCTTCTGCTCCAGTACTGGAGCTCAAAGGGAACAAGTCCAAGTAAATCAGTGGTTGGGCCCTTTAAGAGGAACATCTGGGACTCCAGAAGCCCTTTGTCTTACTGATCCAAAATCCCTGTTGGTTTTTATAGCCAGAAGTTATGGGGACTTCTCTTCCTGGCACTAGAACCCTGGCGAAGGGTCTGGAGTGGGGCCAGGACCCCTCACTTCTCAGGATAGGCAAGATATCTCTCCCAATTTTTATCCACCACTTGTGGGTATGAGACCAGCCCATTCCACGTCTCTGACCCTCCTACCAGCTTTGATATGGCTTCTTTAAATCCCTAGTTGTAAAACTTCCATTCAGCTAGATTTCAGGCAGGTGTGAATGATTTTTTTGTAGTTTAGTCATAGTTTTGAAGCCTGAAAGGACTTCTATGACTAGAATAAAATCCTTATTCTGAACTCACAAAAGCATTGATCAATTAAGCGAATGTGTATTTAATGCTATCAATAAATTACTATGGTGAATGAATACAGCAAAGAGTGGGCTCTATGTTCATATCTGTGTTCAGATCTTGACTCAGTCCCTTAGATGCTATAAAATCTCAATTAGATCACATTATCTTTGAGCTTCAATTTCTTCATCTGTAAACAGGCTACTTATACAGACACATAGGTTGTTGAGATTACATATGTTGAATAAACACACATACTCAGTAAATGCTAACTAGCTATTTTTATTAATTCTAGGTATAAGAAACTATGCTAAACATTGTGGAGAAAATGAAGACATCATGTTTGCTCTCAAGAAGCTTACAGTTTAGAAGGTGAAACACAATTCTAGAGTAAGTATTGAATAGTGGTTAATGTAGAGTGCTCCTGAACTTGAGATCTATTTCATCCATCTACTGTTTCTCACTAAGCATTCATTGTCCATTATTTTCAGGGCCCATTCACAGTAGAGTATATATCATTTTAAAATAAAACACTTATTTTTAATATTTAATAAATATTTTTTTCTTACTTGTTTTAGTTTTAACATTTCAGAGTCCCTGTAATACAACTCTGGGATACCAGATGAGTTCAATGAACCAAACAAGTATATGACCAAGATTCTGTTCAGAAAATTTGATTTATTGTTTTATAGTATGACTTAAGCGCTTTACATCAGAGAAATCATTCCTAAGGTCCAAAATATTAATCCACTGCACAAGAATAAGGGATACCAGTTTTGGGGTTAGAAGTTTTTTTTATTTACAGTGTGATAAATACTTGACAAACAGAGCAAATTAATGCTTCCTGAACTTGAATTATGCTGTACATTTAGAACAGGTAAGAACTGTTTAGGAAAATACAAAATGAAGACCACAGTTTGAAAATACACTTAGACCAAGCCTCATAGTCATGTAACAGAAACTTAAACTGCCCTGATTTCCATAAATGCTGACTCTGACCTGAAACAAAACTTAAGCTTTCTTCATATTAATCTGACCTTATCACTTCCTAGCCAATCAGCTATATATACACAATTAAGCTTATACAGTGCTACTACTTTTAAAAGATTTTAAGTTTTAGTAACCAATCACAATAACAAAAATTTTGTGTTCCCTCAATGCTTTATAGACTGATCTATAGCTGCTAAAAGTGGAGCTTCTAGCCTCTTTCAACTTTAAGTCTCCCTATTTACAAGTATTTTGTTTCTTGCTCAATAGAAGATTCATATCAAATAAAGCTCTGAATTTTCTCCTTTTTTAAAGATTATTTAAATTTACTGTTAGAGAGAAGGGAAGGGGTGGGGGGAGGGGGAAGAGAGGGAGAGAAATAGCAATGTGTTAGAGGTGCATCAATCCATTGCCTCTCACATGTCCCCATCCATGCCCACAACCCCAGCATGTGCCCTGACTGGGAATCAAACCAGAGACCCTTCAGCTTGCAGGCCAGCACTCCAGCCACTGAGCCACACCAGTCAAGGCTGAATTTTCTTTTGACAGGACTTTACATAACTAGCCTCTCACCTGTGGATATTTCATTGGTATCAAGGAGATGTTTTTGGCATTTACTATGTCAAGGAATTTTGAAAGTTCCCTTTTCTTGTTTATTCTATACCTTAAGTTATCTCAGTGACTGTTGACATTTGTTCCCAGACTTTGCCAACTCAGGAGATTGCTTGCAAAGTTGTCACAGAAATTCGTAATGCCAATAGAACTTGCACAATGTCAACTCTCCTTCAAAAGAACTTGAACTCAATTAAGAATAGAATTAATACAAGTTTGTGAAGAGATATTAAAGCCACACACCTTCTTACCAAAAACTGAATTAGAGTGGCTGAAATATGAAGACTTTTTAGATATCAAAAACCTAGAGAGTAGTTATGTGGCGAATACCATCATCTCTATCTAACCCACACTGTGAAGTAAACATAAGGCATGTGACGGCCTTCCCAGAAACCAGACATACAAGGGAAGCAGAAGTTCCTTTTTCCAGAAATAGATCTTCACATTGTGTCTTTGGAATAATTTCTAATAATTTCCTTGAGACATTTAATTTTTTTTCAACACACTAATCTTGGCCATGATGATATAGGATGCAAGGGTAAGCTTCACTATATTTTCCAAATAGCTTGATCCCAAGCAATAAGGTGAACTGTTTGGATAAGCATGATGTTTTCTGCCTGTCACTGTTTCCAGAAAGTCCCACCGTTCCACACATGCATTTTCTTGTGATACACATTTCTAATCCTTACTTGACCAGGGAATGTGATATCATAATCAGTGTAGTTTCACTAAAATATCATCTCCTGAAAGGATTTCTAGTTATTTGATTCATCAAAGGATCTTTAGTTTATATCTTTGGAAGGTATATAATGCTTCAGGCTGGTGTTTCTGACTATGGAGGAACATAAATATGTTTAAATATCACTCTGGAATGACTTGTGTGTGTCCAAGTATTTATTTTGTTGATTGACTCATTCAACAAATATTTATTAAGTTATACTTTGTGCCAGATATTCTGGCTCTAGCAGTCAAAAAGAAATCACTCCATGTCCCCAGAGAACTCCAGTGGATTAAGATTAACAAGTATGGAAGCAAATCCAAAAATTGTGAGAGGTTCTATGACTACCACCTTGTTGTATAATCAAGTCCAAATTTAGAAGTATGCCTTCTTTTGTCTTTTTCAAAAAGCTGGAATAGGTGTATTTGTAAGGCACCTGTTGATAGCTGAGAATATATTTTCCAAAGAGAGTAACTAATGTGTAGTGATTATATTACTCAGGACAGAGACACAAATACTTATTCGTTTGTTTGTTTTTAGCCAATACTGCTTATTTTTCCTTATATTTATAGCTTTTCCAAAATTATAGAAAGAATTACCACGTAAAATAAAATATCTTTTATGATATCATTTAATAAACATAAAATATAGCAAATATTTTGTACAATTATCAAAGACACATATTTAAAATAAAAGATAATGAATCATAACCCTTAGCTTAGACTAACAATTCTCAAACTTTCCTCAAAACTCCATAAACTCTTGAAAATCATTGAGCACCCCAAAGAAATTTTGTTCAGGTAAGTTATACCTATCTATATTTACCATGTATAAGTTAAAACTGACAACAAATATGTATGCATTTATTTAAAATTAGTAATAATAAACCCATTATATAAGAAATATACTTTATGGAAAAAACTGTATGTTCTTTAAATTTTTATTTATTAATTTTAGAGAGAAAGGGGGGAGAGAGACACACAGAGAGAGAGAGAGAGAGAGAGAGAGAGAGAGACGGAGAGACATCTGTTTGTTTTACTACTTATTAATGCATTCATTGATTCTTGTATGTGCCCTGACTAGGCATCAAACCCTCACCTTGGTGAAAATGACTATATTTTTCAAAACAAAAAATTAAGAAGTGGTAGCATTATTTTATATGTTAGCAAATCTCTTTATGTCTGGCTTAATAGGGGATAGCTGGTTTTATATCTCCTTCTGCATTTAACCTGTTGTGTGACATACCCTTTTGGTTGAAGTATGTAAAGAAATCTGGCCTCAGATAAGCATGTAGTTGGAAAATGGAGGAGGATTTAATAGCTTTTCTAGATAACTATGGTTATTCTTTTTTAATATTACACCAAAATTTGAGAAGTTGTAAGTTTCTCAAAGGTTAGTTATAATGTGTAATGTGAAATATCAGTGAGCTCTTCTTACTCTATTGCATTACAATTTATTGGTTTGCCTTGGATTTGGAATGGATCTTTTACCACCAGCTAATTTTGTAACATCATACGTTCATTGGCAATTGGAAAATATTGACTCACTGAGTTATGCATATCTTCCAAAAGTTAACACATTTCATAATACAATATCGAAAAATCACATTGGTTAAAATCACTACTAATTTCATCAGAAAAATCTTCAAGTCAAATTTACAGTGCTGGATACAAGTTTTCTGAAATTCAGAAATTCAGTTTAACGGATGGCCATTCTCATAATGCAATGCAGGAGGTGGAGTAAGAGGTTTAAGAGAGTGAGGAGTTATTGGTGAGGAGGTCTTCTTGTTGATGTACATGACCCAGTGCTGTTTCTCAGGCTAAGCCTGTCAGCTTTTATCTGTGGACCCCTGAAGATTGGCTTACTTTTCCATTGCCACCCTCATTATCAAGAGTAACCTTATTATAAAACCTGAATGTATTCTGGAAGTCCGATCCTAAAGCAGCAACTTGAGGAGCCAAAGTTATACTATTTATTAAGGTTTTTCTTCTTTATTCAACCCATTGTAGAAAAGAATGCATTCTCATAGCCTCTTCTCTTCTTCTTGAGGCCATCAAAAAAACTTTTAAATTTTTCTGAAGTTTCTTTTTCCTCCTATAGCAACAAGAGTAAATGGAGATAAAAGATTCCTTATACTTTATTTCTGTCTAGTCTAATAAAGATTATAAATTCTTTAATGTTGGTCCTTGACTCCACAGAAATTGAAATACCGCTAAGCTCTATTAGGGGGAATAGCAAAAGTCAGTAGCTTTCTTGAAATTTCCATGACAAGGAGGGTTACTGGAAGAGAGAGGTAGGAAGATAGAAGACAGGTTTGAAGAACTGAAGATGTGTTTATCAGATAGATATTTACAGTGGTGATATGGGCAGAAACTGCAGAATTGCATTACACTCTTACCTTCTATCTTCTGCATTTTTCCCTTTCTTTCTAGATTGATACTAGGGTAAAGAAGTGGAGATTAGAGATGAAATACTCCTCAGTACGTGATCAGGTTTGAAAGCTTCCACCAGGTTCCATTAGATTACAGGGATATTTTGTGGATTTAGGATCCTGATAGTTATTCCTTTGTATTCTAAAGCCAAGAGTTCAGGATACAGATTAGTATATTCCAGAATTTGCCTTAGTTAAAATAAAACCTCTGTTTCTGTGACAGAGACATGCTAGGAAGCTCCAGTGTTCTCCAGGGATCACTAGATGCTAAAACAACTTGTATTTGCTAAAACTTCACAGAAGGCCTATAAGAGCTACTTGAAGTATGATTGATAGACCAGCAACAGTGGCATCCTGGAAGCCTGATAGAAATCCAGGATCTTCAGGTTCACTCCCAGACCAACTGAAATATTGCCAGGTGATTCATAAACATATTGAAATGTGAGAAACATTCCTGAAGAAGATATATACTATGTCTCTCACCCCTATTAATTTCTATAGATCAGAGGCCTTGTTTCAGGCCAAAATTATGGTTGGCTTTAAAAAATTTTACTATCATTAAAAATAATATTTTACTATTTTAGAAAGTATTGCATTACTTGAAGGGAATACAGACTAGTAAGAACTGTTGTGGAAATTGAATAAATTTGTTTTCTTAGTCCTTGCACAGGCTTAGAATGATATTTAATAGATCCCTTATCTGACCAGTAGGCAACATACCAATCCAGGGACCTATAATTATACCTCCTCAGAACAAAATGGCTTTTCTTTCCTTTCAAGCAATTATCAACAAAATCGATTTTCAAAGTGCAGTACCAGGACCACCTGGGAACTAGTTGTATGTGCAGACCTCATTCAGAGGGTCTGAATTAGGGGGTCTGGGGATGGGACACAGAAATGTGTATGTGTGTGTGTGTTTATTTTTAGAGAGAGGGGAAAGGAAGGAGAAATTGAGGGAGACAAACTTGATGTGATAAAGAAACACTGATTGGTTGCCTCTCACACATGCTCCAACTGAGGACTGAACTTGCAACCCAGCATGTGCCCCGGCCAGGAAGACTAGGAATCAAACCAATGACCCCTTGGTTTGTGGGACAGCACCTGACCAACTGAGCCACACCAGTCAGGGCAGAAAACTGTGTTTTAACAAGCTCTCCAGGTGATTCTGATGCCTGCCAAAGTTAGAGACCCACTGGTCTTGATCCATCATTATCTTCCAATACATACAGGCAGACTCTTTAAGGTTTTGTTTCTGTAGTGGCTGTAGTAAGCTTCCTTAACTGGGAACCAAATGTCTTTTCCCATGTCTTCATATAGGAAAATCTAGGTGCCCACACTTGGAGGTAAATGTTCTCATAAATATTTAAAAAACTGTAATAATGATGGTAAAACTTGTATTGATATAATCATTATCTTTAGGTAAATAAATAGAGATTAATGGATGCTTCCAGTCAAGATGGCAGAAAAGGTAAACACTGTATTTGCCTCCTCCCATAACCACTTCAAAATTACAACTAAGCAACAGCCCCAACTAATCTATAGGCCCTGCAGCCCAGGATTCCAGTGCCAGGAAGAAAAGTCTATATAACTTCTGGCTGTGAAAACAAGCAGTGATTGTGGCTGAGATGGAGGGCTTCTGGAGTCCCAGGCATGCCTCTTAAATGGCTCGTGCTTAGACTTACTTGGATTCACTCACTTTGAGCTCCAATGCTGGGGCAGCAGCTTGGAAGGTGCCAAGGATATACAGGGTGGAAATGAATTGTTTGCCTTCAGGGAAAGGGCAGTTGCCTTCAAGATAAAAGTGCTGGCAGAAGCCATTGTTCCTTTGCTGAGTCCTACCTCTGCAAGCTCAGATAGGTGTCATATCTGAGTCTCCGTCAACCTGGCTCACACCGTTAGTCTGGCCCTGGTGATCCCCTGAAACTTCACCCCACGCAACTTGTGGGCCCACCCAAGCAACTTCCAGTGACTTTTTCATACAATCAGCTTATGGGACTTTCTAGAATCTCTCAAATGTTCACAAACCCCAAACAAGAAGCATCTGGCCTCCGGATGCCCCATACCTCTTATTAAGCAGTCTCAACTCCAGCACTAGTGGCAGCTGACCTCAGTTTTAGCATACCTCTCTAGGGCACCTCCTAGTGTCAACAATCTGCAGATGGGTACAGAGAGCACAAGCAGCAGCTGACCAAGACCTACACCTCCCTAGAGGTCCCAGGGCCAGCACACTCAGTGGACAGGTTTAGACCATGCAGAAGTACCAGCCAACCTCCTCAAAACACACACACACACACACACACACACACACACACACACACACACACAAGGGGCAAACTCAGCAGGCACTGGAGCCCTGCTGAAGTAAATCCTACTCCTCCCCATGGGGTGGGTGCCTGCACAGCTGATCATCCACAGTGGTTGCAGCCAAACCCTGCAGCCAATTGGCCTGGGAATAAATCTCTCTCATTGAGATGGCAGCAGTAATCAAGGCTCAACAACAATAGGGGGTGTACACAGCCCACATCACGTTGGGGGGATATACCTAGAGTGTCCAGCTCAGGTAATTGAAGAGGCTGTGCCACTGGACCCTACAGGACACCTACTTCCTAAGGCCATTCTGCTAAGCCCAGGAGATGTAGCAGCTCTATCCAATACACTGAGACAAAAATAGAGGCAGCAAAAATGAGGAGATGAAAAGACATGTTCCAAGTAGAAGAATAGAACAAAAACTCCAGAAAAAGAACTAAACAAAATGAAAATGAGCAATGTAATAGACGCAGAGTTCAGTACACTGGTTATGAGATGCTCAATGAACTTAAGGGAAGAGTATAGGAACTTAGTAAGAACTTTCAACAAAGAGATAGGAAATGTAAAAATGGAGATAGAAAACATAAGTAAGAACATGTCAGAAATGAAGAATACATTATTGGCAGTCAACAATGGAGTAGATGATGCAGAGGATTAAATTAGAAATTTGGAAGATAAGGAAGCAAATATACCCACTCCGAACAGCAAAAGAAAAAAGAATCCAAATAAATGAGGCTAGTGTAAGGAACCTCTGGGACAACTTTAAGTATAACAACATTTGCATCATAAGGATGCCATAAGGAGAAGAGAGACAGTAAGGAATTGTAAAACCTTTGTAAAAAAAATAATGACAGAAAACTTCTGTAACTTGGAAAAGGAAATAACATACAAGTCTAGGAAGTACAGACAGTCCTAACAAGATGAACCCACGGAGGCCAACACCAAAACTCATTATAATTAAAATGCCAAAGGTTAAAGACAAAGAGAGAATCTTAAAAGCAGCAAGAGAAAAGCAGTTAGTTACCTACAAGGGAGTTCTCATAAGACTGTCAGCTGATTTCTCAACAGAAACTTTGTAGGCCAAAAGGGAGTGGCAAGAAATATACAAAGTGATGAAAAGCAAATACCTACAACTAAGAATATTCTACCCAGCAAAGCTGTTATGTAGAATGGAAGGACAGATAATGAGCTTTGTAGACAAGAAAAAGCTAAAGGGGTCTTGGCTGGTGTGGCTCAGTGAATTGAGTGCCAACCTGTGAACCAAAAGGTCGTTGGTTCAATTCCCAGTCAGGGCACATGCCTGGGTTGCATGCCAGGTTCCCAGCTGAGGGTGCATGGGAGGCAACCACACACTGATGTTTCTCTCCATCTCTTTCTCCCTCCTTTCCCCTCTAAAAAAACAAATAAAATCTTTTAAAAAATAATAAAAGAGAAAAGCTAAAGGAGTAATCCACCTCCAACCTATATTACAAGAAATGTTAAAGGGTATTTTAGAAGAAGAAAAAGAAGAAGGAGAAGGAGAAAGGATAAAAATATGAATAAAATCACAATAAATATTGAGTTGTTTAAATGTCTAATCACTATTTATAAATGTCTAATCACTATAAGGTATGCCAACTTAAATTGAAAAATAAAAAAATATTTTAAAAATCAGAAGAAAAAAAGATTAATTGCTGGCTACAAAATCATATTTACCTTTTACTGAAAGTTAGTTAAGAATCTGACACTATTGTGTTCCCAAGTGGCCCCTGGACACTGAACTTATTTTTATTACTGCTCACATCATTATTTTGTCAGTGATTAATTTTACTGTCCAGAAATGACTGATTTTTTAATGTTAGCACTAACACATTAAAATGTCTTTCTGCTAAATGCAATGTCATATATGGACTGATCCTTAGAACAGAAAACAGATATTATTGGAAAACAAATGAAATCGGAGTAGTGTTGAAAATGTAGTTAATAATAATGTAGCAATATTGGTTCTTAGTTTTGAGAAGTGTATTATGGCAATATAAAATGTTTATACTAAGTGAAAGAGGATGAGGGTATATAGAAACTCTTTGTATTATTTCTGCAACATTTCCATAAATCTAAAATTATTCCAAAATTAAAAATATTCTTAAAAAAATCCCTCCCCCATCTGTCACTTAACAAACTGTTTAAATTATTTCTAGGTAAAAGAATTTAAGCTCCTAACAGTCACAAAACACATTTTCTAACTATTTAGGACAGGCATTTGAACTTGTATGTATAGAGTTTCCACTTAAGTACTTTGCACTTGATGATATGTTGTTTTAATAATAATCTTCAAATCTTTTCATGGGTGACTGATTTCATCCACCCCCACCCTCCCCCAGAGCACTTAATGTAGTGTGCTGCAGGAAGTGAGGCGTTCAGAGCTCAGATGTCTCTGACTAACCAACTGACTCAATGTGCTACCTGTAATTATATTTTAAAATTTATTCAGAACAGTTCTGGAAACTCGAGAGGATAAAGTCAAAATCAACTCTTCAAGTCAGGTTTGCATAAATTGTCTAGAGTGAATAGACTTCATCAAAACTTGTCAAAATGCAGGATTTGTCAGTAGAAACCAGAATATCAGAAATTTAATCATCCATATGAAATATGCTGAAGACTGAAGGTGAATAGTTCATGATGAAGTTAACATTTCTAAAATAAATTTTGGGCTGAAGAAAGTTATCAGTCTTACTTCTTTCATGTTTTTTTTGTTTTATCATATTTTGTTTTTTAAGGTAGTCAAGGATAACACATATTATCTTGCTCTGGCGGTAGATATGTGTTGAGAAATTCTGAAAAAGGCCTGCGATAAAAGGAACCACTTATCTCCCTCATCTTTTCAGTCATATTTATGTCAACTAAAGCCAAAGCTACTTAAAAATGCCAAGAATTATGATACATTTAATATTAGAAGTTTTCAAAGTGTATACAGTTAACATCTCAATCTTTCTAAAATTCCTGTAAATAGATGCAAGGCGGGAATTACCCTAATTTTTCCAGGAGGAAAATAGAAATTTGGAGGGATTAAAAACAGCACCCAGATAACCCACTAATCATAATTCTTAGGCTCTATCTCTTTCAACTAATTGTCTGTCATGACCTTAGATCCATTTTACTTATAATAAGTTGTTGAGTGAACAACCCCATACATCTGCAAATACTTATTTTCTCTTCTTGTCTCTGCAGTGTATTTCCAGGAACAAAGCACTTGATGAAGTGCAATGTGGATCCTTTAAAAGAGGCAAATGCGTGACGTTTGGAGCAGTAAATATAAGGGCAGTGTTTCTTTTTTATTTAACAATTTCAACCCATGTTTTGTATTGCAGAGATGGTAGAGGTTGATACAACCTCAACAAAATGAGTTTAAGCAAAAAAATGTATATTTGATATACTGTTTTTCATATCTATGATTAAAGTATGCAGACTTAACTTAGAGAGTCCCAATCATAGAAAGTGGGAAAGAATTACCTTTATGATTTCCTGAGATGAGGTACCACATTGAGAAGCATTTGGTTGACACTACTACAACATGGTTGGTCAGATGCCTGGAAGAATTGTTGATTTTTCTTCTAGGTTTTTTTCTTGGATAAGATAGTTTTTAAATACCTGAATTAGATTTCATATTGAAACCATTCATAAGAAGGTTTAATATTTGAGCACCAAACAAGAGGTTTATCATTTGAATTGCTAGCAGACTGTGCCTCTAGCTTATAGATGGCAAACACAAGGTCCATGGGCTAAATCTGGCCCTCCACCTTGTTTTATCCAGCCCAGCACCTTGTTTCTACCCTGCAGTGGTGCTGAGCTCCTTGCCCCTAGTTAAGGAGTAGTTACATGTATAGTCCTAAAATTACATTCGGCCCTTTGAAGGCAACCACGAGGCTGGTGTGGCCTCCAGTGAAAATGAGTTTGACACCCCTGGTCTAAATTATACAAAATGAAGATGTACCTAATGTGCCTTACATAGCTAATAAAAGATACTATTTATTTCATATTTTATCTCAAATTAGGGTAGATAAAAGATATCATTTATTTCATATTTTATCTCAAATTAGGGTAGATATTTCAGCATTTGTTGTGAAATTAAAAACTAACATGGTGGGGTCAGGGTTTGGTGCTCTAGATAAGGAAATGCAGTGTGTTATCTTTTGCAGAGGAACATCATAGTGACATATCACACATTAGATAGGAGTTGTAGTACTGATCCATAGTCATCTTCATTAAAAGTGGAAGTCTTCCTGAACTTGGAGTTGTATATAATGAATATAGCACATTTGGTCCGTATAAACTATTAAAAAGAGTTCAATACTTATTTATTCACTCATTCTGTAAATATTTCTGAACATTCACAACCAAGCACGTCATTGTGAGGAAGCCAAAGAACAAACAAGGCCCCTTTCTGCCTTAAAATATAGTGAAGGAACTTAAAATATAATGCAGAATGAAAACATGCAACATGAAATCTTATACCTCAATGCAGGCATTAAATAGCACTGGAAAAGAACAGTATTGTAGAAGTTAGAAGATTACATCTATCAGTAATTACTGTGATATTACATAAAGAGACACCTCTGGTTTTTGGAAGCAATGTATTATAATGCTTAGGAAAGAGGTTAAATTAAAAAAATTTACAGTACAATATTATCTATATTTATTATACTGTGCTTAGCTCTCCATGGCTTATTTACTACTCACTGCAAGTTTATACTGTTAAGCACCATCGTTCTCATCACCTCCCCCATCCCGACTCCTTGGTAACCACCATTTTATTCTTCATTTTTCACAAGTGTAACTTTTTTAGATTCCCCGTATATGTACTGTCATACAGTACTTGTCTATGTCTGACTTATCTCGCTTAGCATACATGATATGCTCAAGGTGCATCCATATTGTCACAAATGAAAGAACATCCTTTGTTCTCATGACTGAATAACATTTTATTTTGTACATGTACCATATATTTTTATCCATTCATACATTGTTGGGCATTCAGATTATTTTCCTATCTTAGTCACTGAGGAATACGAGTAATATAGGTTTTAGAGTCAACCAGACCTGGCTGCAGGCCCTGCTTACTCACATTCACTGTGTGATTTTGGGCAAGTCCCTAGTTTCTTCCCTTAAAATTCCTTTTTAAGGAGCCTCTGTTTCCTTTTCCTGTATAAAAAGCAGATAACGAAAGCACCTGGCCCAATGGATACGTTTTCAAGGTTGGACAAGATCAAAATGCATGAAACAACTTTAACACAACTTGTTTGCCATTTAGTATGTTCTCACTGAGTACCTCCTATTACAAGTGGTTTACTATTATAATCAAGTAAGATTTCCCAAGAAGACAAACTAAGGTGGACCTGCTCAGTGTTTGAGTTGAGTGCAAGCCCTACCTTGTTGCTGATACTGAGGAAGAGATGATCAGTGATGCCTCAGTTGGAGATCTATTCAATGACTTTGGGTAAGTTCATTCATTCATTCACTCACTGGTTCATCAAATATTTCTTGTGCCTTTTCTTTGCTGGCTACTATGCTAGGTTCCAGGAATACAAAAGTAAGTAAAAACACTCAGACTGTTCTTTCACTGAATAAATATTTACATATACGTATTAGGATAAATGTTATGAAGGTGAAGTCTGTGCTCTGAGAGTGTGTGTATCTCCCTAATTCAGGGAAGGCCTTCCTGAGGTGAACTCTAGAAGAGTGGGGAGGGAGAAATGGAGAATGGTGTATGGGCAGGGGAACAGCATCTGTGAAGGCTGAACTTCGTGTGCCAGGGACTGAAGAGACCAATATGAATGGAGTGCAGAGAGGGGAGGCAGGTCAGGTTAGACTGGAGGCAGGGCTTTGAGCCAGTAAGGACTTAGATCACTATCCCAAGTGTATTAATGGTAGGCAACTAAAGAGTTTAAGTAGGGTCATGCCATAGTCAGATCTGTGTTTTGCAAGAGCACTGTGGCTGCAGTGCAGGAGGGCCAAGCGTGCTGGAACCAGGAAGGAGTCTCTATGATTGATTATATATATAACCAGGTGATTGAAGGGACTGAATTTAGTGGGGCATAAAGACAAAATGATTCTACTGCTGTGGCTAACTACTGTCTTCAATGTGCTGATGCAATTTCCCTTAAAATTCCTTGCAGATAATTATAGATTCTAGATCATGTTTTGTTATTAAAAATCCTGTCTGGCCTTGTCCAATCTTATACCCAATTTAAACCTTTCTCTGTTCACTCCCACCCCCAACAACCTTCCAGTTCAGTCATGACCCAAGCACTGGGAGTGTTCCTTGGAAGTGGGGTCACATGTGGTCCTTTTTCTTACCTTCTCTGGTATTGGTTTTCTTTTGTTCCCTAACCAATGGGTCTTAGTGGAAGGCTGGAGAAAAGCCTCAAATATCTTTCACTTAATCTGTTTGGTAGGTATTTAAATGCTGACTCTGTCTGATGAGGCATTTTTCATAAGGTCCTGCAGAAGCCTCAGCACCATTCTCTGATATGGGAAGGGCCACCTCTTTGACACTTTACTTTAGCAATGTACCCTACAGCCTCTTGGTGTTGGGGTCCCTGTGCTTGGGTCCCTTCTGGATAGGCACCAGCAATTTATTTCAAGCTTGGTTTTTTTCTTTTGTGTCTTCTGAAAAATCTGAGTATCTTGCCACCTCCACTGGTATCACTTCTCTTTGCTCTCCAATTCTTGTTTTTCTGCTGCTCAGTGTGGCTCAGTGAGCAGATAAGCAAGTCCACTAACAAAGTAGATGTTCAACCCAGCAATGAGAAGTTTCTTCGTGTTACTTTAGTGTATAAATGTGCAATGCAGGGTGAAGGATAGGAGACTGATGTTTGGAAGAGCAAAGCCATTCTGCTGCCTCCCATTAACATACTGGTTCTCTCTAGATGATGATGTTTCCTTGACTCTTTCACTCTATCAGGGCACATGCCTGGGTTGCACGCTTGATTCCCAGTCTGGGCATGTGTGAGAGGCAACTAATCAGTGTTTGTCTCTCACTTTCTCCCACCCTTTCCTTTTCTAAATACATAAATAAATGAATAAATGAATAAATAAATAAATAAATAAATCTTAAAAATAAAAACACTACCCCCTAGTTGAATGTGAATTTTGTGTTTATCCTGTTTGTCCCATTTCTTTATCAGTTCCTTAAGAGTCCCTCTACTGAAGTGTTTTTGAATTGTTTCCTAAATCCTGATAAGCACATCACCCAAAAACTTGAATCCTGGAAACAAATAAACTCATGTTTGCACACATTTTATTATAGTTCCCATTCACTGTGTTATTTTAATGACCCCAAAATTGTGGTAATATGGTAGACAGTACATTTTATTGCAATGATAATGGTGGCTAACATTTATTTAGCACCTTTTACATGCCAAGCAATGTTCTAGGCTCTTTACAATATGACTCATTTAGTCCCTTCAAAAGTCCTGTGCATTGGGTACTATTATGGGCCTCACTTGTAGGTATCTGAGATGCAGAGAGATTATATATATTGCCCAGAGTCACCCGACCAGAGCTAAGATCCACACACTGGCAATCTGTCTTGTACAGTCATGTTCTTTGGGGCTATGCTATAAAATGATCCACCATATAAAGCCAAGTGATTCATTAAAAATATGATAATATGTTGGAATATAATAAACCTTATCACTACCATTCTGAAAAGAAGATAAATAAAAATTCACAAATAAAGTTGGCAGAAAATGGTGCATTATACTTGCAAGTAGACATGGGAATTAAGTAAGATTGAATATTTGAAAATTCTAATGAAAACCCTGTGTTCTACCTAGACCACTCTTTCCTCCCCACTGATGGTCTGCACACTCTTAGTAGAGAATTACTGTTTTGGGAAACATCCTACATACTTCCCACTAGGCCCTCTATATATGATTCTAAGCAGAGTGGGACCTTGTTGGATTTTGTTCACCAAGGAATATTCACTAGTTCATTCAACAACCATTTATTCAGAAACCTGTGGAGGAGACAAACATAAACAAATTATTACAACATTGTAAAATAAATGTAAAAAACAGAGGCACCTGCAAGATATATACTGGTGATACCAAGATGAAAAAGAGAAGTGATGGAGGAAAGGAGGGCAGGGAGAAGAAGGTATCAGAAAGGCACCATTAAAGAGGAAGTGTTTGCATTAGGCAGGAGACTTCTCCAGGCAGGTAAGAAACAGGGAAGGCCAGTCCAAGCAGAGGATGGTACGTGTGTAAAGACTCATGGGTATGAAATAGGGTAATGTGTTCAAGGAACTATACATCTCATAAAATTAGGGGGACATAAACTTCAGGGAAGGAAGGGAGTTGAAGATTCAGCTGGAGGGGCAGGAAAGGACAAGAGGAGTATGAAGGAAGAGAGCTTCCAGGGACAGAATGGAGAGTCAGTGAATAGTGGCAGGAGGGCAGTGCTCCAATGAATGTAATTCTCAGACAAATTGAACTCCAGCTTTTGCCAATTGATTATCACACGTGAATAATATGTTAAAAAGTAATCAAGCATATGAGATTTTTATTTATCTAAAGTATCTATCTGTAGTGGGCATATATTGCTTATGTCTACCTAGTATCTATTTGTATGTATGTATGTATGTATGTATGTATGTATGTATGTATGTATTTACAGAGTGAGAGGAAGGGAGAGAGAAACACTGATTTGTTTCTCCACTTATTTACGCATTCTATGTGCCCTGACTTGGGATCAAACCTACAACCTCGACATATCGTGACAATACTCTAACCAAGTGAGAACCCTGGCCAGGGCCTTTTTTTTGTAATAGCTTAGGGCTGGGGATTAACCTTTCTACAATGCCTACGATCTCTTACAGCTACCAAATAAGTTATTTATCCAACTCTCTTTAGCTGAAAGTTGAGCAAGGGTTCTGAGCAAGGTTCTTCTGAGACATCCAGAAACTTAAATTTTGTGAAGAGTGACCCAAGGATGGGGAAGTGTTATAGTTGATCCACTTGGTGTTATGTTAACACCCTGAAGGAAACCCGTTACTCAGGTCACCAAAATGCCCAGAATTACCTCAGTCTTTCTCTCTCTGAAGCTAAGTGCTCCTAGATTGCTTTTGATTCCTTGACTTTTCCCATAATTTTCTAATGAATTCCATTTTGCTGGGTTAATACATTCACAAATCAGGTTTGGTTTGCTTTGTAGCTAAGAGCCGTGATTTACACATCACTTATGGGGACAATGTTCTTACCTTTATTTACTGGAATTAGCTGGAAATTTTGACTGAAGTTGTTGTACTGTACCAGTCTAGCAGGTTTTTGCTCTCTGGGTCTTGATACTTCACTGTAAGCTGACAAGCACGCTCAGGTTCACTCTGCTCTGAGACCCTGCAATCCTCCCACTCTCTCCTCTTCTTCCCTCGCCACAAGCCTGCAAGTGAGGCAATCTCAGCTTGTGAGAGTCTTCTTTCCTTTATATTTCTGACCAAGACACATTTCATATGTTTAGCACAGAAACTTTCACACCTTTCACAAAACCACTATGTTCTCCTAAGGTCCAGGAAGAGTAATAAAAAACTTGGAGGCCTCTTCTGCTTTCCACTTTGCCCTAAACTATGCAGAGGCAATAAACGCTAAACTAGCGCTTTCCTTCCTTCCTTCCTTCCTTCCTTCCTTCCTTCCTTCCTTCCTTCCTTCCTTCCTTCCTTCCTTCCTTCCTTCCTTCCTTCCTTCCTTCTTTCCTTCCTCCCTCCCTCCCTCCCTCCCTCCCTCCCTCCCTCCCTCCCTCCTTTCTTTCTTTCTTTCTTTCTTTCTTTCTTTCTTTCTTTCTTTCTTTCTTTCTTTCTTTCTTTCTTTCTTTTGTAAAGATTTTATTTATTTATCTTTAGGAAGAAGGTAAGGAAGGGAAAAAGAGAGAGAGAGAAACATCAATCAGTTGCCTCTTGCAGGTGCCCTGATTAGGGACCAAACCTGCAACCTAGGCATGTGCCCTGATGAGGAATTGAACTGGCAACCCTTAGCTTTGCAGGATGACAACCAGCCAAATGAGCTGCAGTGGTGAAGGCAACACATAATTTTCCAAGTGCTTGAAATGGGAAGCAGGTTGGAGGCAGTAGAAAAACAAAAAGACACAAAAGAGGAAGAGAAAAGAAGTTAGCACTTCAAAATATTTCAATAGTTTAATAACAAAAATAATACCTAAAAATAAATAACAAAATAATAAAAGTAAATTTATTATTATTATTCTTTATTGTATTTTTGTTTGTATGTTTTCTGTCATTTTTACTCACAGATGGAGAGAGTGCAGTTACTACTAGATGTATTGGGTTGTTTTCCTGGGTACCTAGTGGGCTGTTCTTAGTCACTGTAATGCTAGCAATGATTAGGCCTGTGCCCAAAGATGAACCATCTTAATATATTTTTCAAATCACCTGAGAGATGTTCTGAGAAGTGACTCTCTCACCAGGATGTTTGGGACACAGCCTGTCCATCTTAATCACTGGCTTTTGGATCATTGGTTAGATGTTGTCCTTAATCATCTTTATCATGCACACCTTCTGACCTCTGGCATTAAAGGTTCCTATATGTTTTTATGTAATATCA
The DNA here is from genome assembly GCF_021234435.1 of Artibeus jamaicensis. Taxonomy (NCBI): domain Eukaryota; kingdom Metazoa; phylum Chordata; class Mammalia; order Chiroptera; family Phyllostomidae; genus Artibeus; species Artibeus jamaicensis. The sequence goes on along the minus strand of NW_026522025.1, from coordinate 29,993,360 downwards.
AAGCCAGGTGGTGGAATGTGTTGGGGTATGATAAATGACTGGGAGTGTTTTTACAGGTTTCATAACTAGGATTTGTAATGGCAGATCTTTTCCCTAAGTCTCCATCTCTGCCACATTTTGCAATAATTTTCACTGGGTTATATAGATATTCTCGTCGAACCAGAGCTCATGGGAGAGACATGGCTCATCCTATAATTCTGATCACACACTCATTCTCCCTTCTCATTGCATTTCTTTTATCTTTTTTTTTTTTTTTTGACCACAGAAACTAGGAATTTTGAGTACAGAGAAAATGAGGCACGGAAGAAAAGGCAACAAAAAGAGAGAAAGTGAGTAAAGGAAGCTGAAGAGAAGAATGCAAACTTGAAAGAGGAGGAACCAATACTCATAAAACATTTTGAAAGTATTCCAAATAGTTATAACTACTCAACAAAACCACAAAAAAGTGTTACTCGTCTCTGCTCACCTCCTACATGCGCATCCCCACCGTCATCCATGTCTCCTTCCTCAGGCCTTTCCGATCAGAACGTTTCCCCCAGTCGCAATGGCTTTGAACACGGTTGTTCAATATACATATTAGAGTTATTGCTTGTCATTACTTGGGTGCCTCTAATTTAAAAAAAAGAATTGCTTTTAACTGCCTTATCATTAGTAGTCTCGAAGTTATCTTTTTTGCCAGGGACTGCCTGAGAGGAGGATCCGAACAGGGAACTGAGGTTTGAACCCACCTCTACTACTATCCCCAGGATGGAGGTAAGCTCGTACTCTGGACTTCGTAAAGTCATTTTCTATTCTGGTTTATGTTTCTACTTTACTTTTAGTCTTTATTTTTATATGCATATTGTTGGTATTATTTAAAAACTTCTGGCTCTGGCTGGGGTAGCTCAGTAGATTGAGCATGGGCCTGTGAACCAAAGAGTTGCCAGTTCTATTCCCAGTCAGGGCACACACCTGGGTTGCAGCCCAGGTTCCCAGTTAGTGGGTGTGTGAGAGGCAACCACACGTTGGTGTTTCTCTCCCTGTCTTTCTCCTTCCCTTCCCCTATATCTAAAAATAAATAAATAAAATCTTAAAAAAAACAAAAAGAAACTCTTGAAAAAAACTTGTTTGACTTCAGCTCTTTTCTCGGATATGAATATAGCTGATAATAATACTAATGGTACTTTCCTCAAGAGGGATGGCAAAAAAAGCTTAGTTCATTTTTTATTATAGGTTTGCCTTCTAAGGAGAAGCCACACTGAAATGACGGTGGCATTATTCGGTCTAGCCAATGTGGCTTGCCCGGGTTGTTCTGGCATTTCCTACTTTCCTTCCTCCCCCTCCCTCCCTCCCTCCCTCTTTTCTTTCTTTCTTTGGTTCTTTCTTTCAACTTCCTCATATAATAATAAATCTCTTTTTTTCTTTCATCCAGTCGTCTTCGAGGAGGCTAGTGAGAGGTGGCTTCCTCCAATGATGGGATTGCTTTTTATAGAAATTTGCTTTAATAATTGCCCAGGCTTTGATGGCTATGTTTCCATATTTGTTGCCATTCCTTGATGCCAGACGTGATTTCCTTCATAATCTTTTATCCTCGTAACTTTACTCCCCAGAGGCAAGGGACACGCTCTGTGCCCGACAGCATTACGAAACACCTGGATCTGTCTGACCCACCCCTCCACAGACTGCGCCACCCAGGACAGGACATTATGAAAATGAAGTTGGCACTGACTGGAAGTCAGTAGTAACCTGCTGGATTAATCAGATGAACTTAAACAAACATGGAATCCCAAAGACCAGGCCGTGGAAGATCATCTCTGAACCTCCTTGAAGTAAGTTTTCAGACAGATTATTATTTATTTTTGGTTTGGTTTTTGAGATGCCACTTCACTGGGTTTTTACACAACTTGATGCTCAGCATAGAACCATGTGGCCTCTAAATCTAGGACTTCACTGAATGAGGGTGATCATTGGTAGGATCTCCCTTTTCTCTCTTTGCAAAGTATCTTTGTTCTTTGTTATATTTTACACTCAGTGCCTTGGGAGAAGCACTACCCAGAAATTACTTTCCAAAGAGGAAAAGGGGAGAAGGGTGATGGAGATAAAATTCAAGGATTGATTTATAAAATATATACATTTTAGTTTAAGTTTTACATGGCCCATCTTTACACTGTAATTTGTCTGATTCCCACATATTACCCCAAATATCATTTATTCATTTCATAAACATTTATTAAATTAGGAACTTTAAAGATAAAGAGGGAGAGATTTAAAATAGAGTATAAGCCCCAGCAGCACAGGATTTTAGTGTGTTTCATTCACTGCCATGTCCTTAGCAATCGAAACAGTGCCTGCGTGTAGGAGGCACTCAATAAATATTTGTTGATGAATGAATGAATATTAGTGTGATGTTAGAGTAAGGGGTATACTGAGTATGTTGGCCATGGAATTATAAATATCACAGTGTCTGTCATTTAGAAAAGGACCCCGAGGAAGACTGGAAGCACCCAAGTGCCAGAGGAGGTATGCTCTTATAGATGCAGAGTGGGCCTCTATGTTTCAGATGGTTTTTGTCTCTAAAGAGGCATGTGGTCAAATTCATCTCTTGTTTAGAAGGTAAACAGATTATGGTATATAAAAATAATGAGTTGATTTTATTTATTAGTCTTTTCTGTGTTTACTTCATGTCTGTCTCTAAGGAATTTCAAGGTGGACCCCAGGTGGTTGTATTAAACCCTACACTCAGCCAAACTGGGATTGCGAGCAGAGCCCGTCCAGGGGGTGGGCAGTTTGTATTTCTGCACACAGCTCCCAGGCCAAGCCAAACTGCTCTCACTAGAGTGTTGTTCATTTTCAGGTTTTGTAGGATTTGCCATTTCTCTATTTCTGTATCCTTCTTAGGGCCAGCAGTAAAGAGAGGGGTAATTGAAGATAGGGACCTGGGATTTTGGTGAAGGACTTACTTGGCTGGTCCCCTTTGTCACCTACTTTCTCTCCTGCCTACCCAGCTCAGAATGTCTGTTTCTCTTCTTTGCTCCTCCAGCAGCAAAGTAAAAGTGGGAACCAAATGCAGGCTTGGCCAAGAGCACTCCCCAACCCAGAGGGCCCCATCCCCTCCCTTTTTTTTTGTCTTGGGAGCCAAGAATTCAGAGTGACTTTTCTGAGGTTATGCTGGTGTCTGCTGTGGTGAGACCAGAAGTTCTATCTGAGGATTTAGCCATTATGCTGTGCTATAAAAAAGCACATAACACCATCTACTACTTTTATGTTGCAGTTCAAGTGTTATGGGGTTTCATTTTATAAGAACCTTCAGTCCAACACATAAATCTCTCTCAGGTCAGCAAGGCTTTGTGTCTATGTGTGTGGGTTTTTTTCCCCTTATAATTCATCCTGAGTTCATCCGGGGCAAACATTTTTAAACTAGACCATTAGAAAAGACACTGTGGTGTCGTGGGGAAAGCATGAGATTGAGAATCAGGATCTCAGTTCTAGAGAGGACTTTGTTGCTCACTAGCTCTTTATGCAGAATGAATCGAGACCCCCAAGCACATTTTCTTGATTTATAAACAAAGGTATCTTGCATAAAATGAACTGCAGCAACACTTTTAGCTGTAATGTCTATCTGGGCTCAAGACCTTTTTCCCTCCTTCCTACTGTTTTGAATAATGGACTATAAAACATGGGAAAGAAGCCTAACATCTATTCAGTAAACATTAGTTCGGTCTGAGCTAAATTAATCTAAACGACCCACTTAATGTACAAAGGGGGGAACTGAGCCAACACAAAAAAGTTTATTTACTTGTCTAAGCAACAAACTAATTAATAGCAGAAACCCGAGATATTAAATCCATCATGATTTTTCTTCTCAGAAAAATGTCTCTTCATATCTTTTGGTGGCAGGTGAGGGGGATGATGGGTGTAGAAAAAAAAAACAGAAGTTTTCACCAAAAGGTAAAACCATTATTTTTGCTAAGATGGCAATGCCTTTTATGATATTCTGTAACTCATCTACTGGTGGCTATTGTACAGAGGTTTGTGTTGATTGTTTGGGGATTAAACACAGACCAGAAGCTCCTGGAGTAAAAAGAACCACCTGTTCTTTAAGAAACTAACACTTTTTTCAATTTTTCCTTCTGAATTCACTTTTATTTTATTTTTTAAATATATTTTATTGATTATGCCATTACAGTTGTCCCATTTTCCCCCTTTCACTCCCCTCTACCCTGCATACCCCCTCCCATGCACATTCCCCCTCTTTAGTTCATGTCCATGTGTCATACTTATAAGTTCTGGCTTCTACATTTCCCACACTACTCCTGCCCTCCCCCTGTCTATCTACCATCTATGCTACTTATTCTCTGTACATTTTCCCCCACTCCTCCTCCCACTCCCCTGTTGCTAACTCTCCATGTGATCTCCATTTCTGTCATTCTGTTTCTGTTCTAGTTGTTTGCTTAGTTTGTTTTTGTTTTTGTTTTAGGTGTGGTTGTTAGTGATTGTGAGTTTGCTGTCATTTTACTGTACATGTTTTTTATCTTCTTTTTCTTAGATAAGTCCCTTTAACATTTCATAAAATAAGGGCTTGGTGATGATGAACTCCTTGAACTTGACCTTATCTGAGAAGCACTTTATCTGCCCTTCCATTCTAAATGAAAGCTTTGCTAGATAGAGCAATCTTGGATGGAGGTCCTTGCCTTTCATGACTTGGAATACTTCTTTCCAGCTATGTCTTGCTTGTAAGGTCTCTTTTGAGAAATCAGCTGACAGTCTGATGGGAACTCCTTTGTAGGTGACTGTCCCTTATCTCTTGCTGCTTCTAGGATTCTCTCCTTCATTTGAATCTTGGGTAATGTAATTATGATGTGTCTTGGTGTCTTCCTTCTTGGGTCCAACTTCTTTGGGACTCTGAGCTTCCTGGACTTCCTGGAAGTCTATTTCCTTTGCCAGATTGGGGAAATTCTCCTTTATTATTTGTTCAAATAAGTTTTCCACTTGTTGCTCTCCCTCTTCTCCTTCTGGTACTCCTATAATTCAGATGTTGGAATGTTTAAAGATGTCTTGAATTTATTTTTAAAACCATGCTCACTGTTCAAACAATAAAGGAGGTCAGAAAAATTCTGTTGAGACAAGCAAGAACCAGGAGTTCCGGTCTGGCCTCTGCATGGGTTTAGGGCAATCTGATGCATGAGTAACATCTTCTAATATGAAAATGATAACTCTCTGCTCCACACACTACTTTCCTGCTCTGAATGAGTGTTGTTGAAGTATGAACTCATTGAGCTGTCAGAGGCCTCCTCTTCCTGACTTTTTGTCTTTCAACCATGGCTCTATTCTCCAAGCTTTGTTCGCATTTCAAACTTTGTGGTCTTTGACTCCTCCCCTTTCCTCAACACACTGGAACAGTTGCTAAACTCTACGGATTTCTTGTCTGCAGTATGTCTCATGTTAGTTTTACTGCATTCTTATTATTTTTCACATACGTCACATGAAGTCATATTTTGAGAGCAGTGAAGAACACAGGTTTGGGGTCAGAGCAAGGTTTATGAGTTCTAACTCTGCTGATTACCATATGTGTGTCATGGCTTAATCTCTCTGACCCTTACTTACCTTCTCTGTAAAATGGGGATCACAAATGCATTGGCCTTAAGGAGTTGTGAGAATTAAATGTCAGAATGTATGTAAAAGACTTAGTAGAGCACTTAGCATGTAATCAGTGTTCAACAAATAATCGTAATCACAGTAATCTTCCCTTGCCCTTCGTGTTGCTTCCTGCAGGTTCATTACTGGTGGTCAACCATGCCTGAAATAGTAAATGAAAAATTCCAGAAATATACAATTTATGAGTTTTAAGTTGCACACCATTCTGAGTAGCATGATGCAATCTTCCACTGTCCTGCCCTGTCCCCCCAGGGTGTGGCTCCTCCCTTTGTCCACTTTATCTGTGCTACATCCTTCCCATTGGACACTGAGTAGCCCTCTGGGTTATCGGCTAGACTGTTGCAGCCTCACAGCACCTGCGTTCCGATAACCCTTATTTTATACTTAATAATGGTCCCAAAGCACAAGAGTAGTGGTGCTGGCAATTTGGATCTGCCAAAGAGAAACTGTAAAGTTTCTTTTAAGTGAACAGGTTAAAGTTCTTGACTTAAAAAGAAAAGGAAAAAAAGTGTATGCTGGAGTTACTAAGGCCTACGGTAAGAACATATCTTTAATCTGTGAAATTGTGAAGAAGGAAAAAGAAATTCACTCTAGTTTTGCTATTGCCCTCAAACTGCAAAGCTATGGCCAGAGCACGATTAGTGGTTAGTACAGATGGAAAAGGCATTCGAGTTTTAGGTGGAAACATAAACAGAAAACTTGTTCCTACTGATGGCAACATGTTGTGCCACAAAGCGTTGAGCCTGTATGAAGACTTCAGCAAGGGAGCCCCTAAAACGAGTGACACAAAGCCTTTTATCGCCAGTGACGAAAGGTTGCCCAGATTTAGGAATGGATTTGGGCTGAAAAATATAAACATTACTTGAGAGGGAGACCGCATTCACATAATTTTTATTGCAATGTTGTTATAATTGTTCTATTTTTATTAGTTATTGTTGTTAATCTCTTACAATGCCTCGTTAATAAATTGAACTTTATCATAGGTGTGTATGTATAGGAAAAAGCATAGTATATGTAGGGTTCAGTGCTATCCACGCATCCACTGGGGCTCTTGAGATGTTTCCCTTGCAGATGAGGGGGGACCACTGTAGTGCTGTTTGCCCCTCCTTGTCCATTCTGCTTCTTGCTATCAGGTTAATTCTCTTCAAGCCAAGTCTGACATTCTGTTTTCCACACTCCCAAAGGGAAGCCTTGTCTCAGGGTGGTAAAAAGCTGTCCTCTGCAGCAGGCCTGGTTGGGTTACCATTTACTAGCTGTGGGATCTGGAGCAAGTTTCTTAACTTCCCTCTGCCTCTGTAAAATAGAGATAATAGTATCTACCTCAAAAGGTTATCTTGAAGTTTATGTTATTTAACATTAATAGTTGATATTTTTAAGTGCCTGGCACACAGTAAGTCAGTATCCATTTTTGATTAATAAAAACTCACACCGGCTTCTTTTATTTGCTATTTCACAAGCATGCCCTGTATTAATTTCATTGGCCTTGCTGTTTCTTCCACCTGGAATGCAGGTGCTTCAGTGGAAACAGTACTTGCAGCCCAGGGAGAAGAGTAGGTGTCAGCTTTGACTTTGCAGTAGAAGTTATGTGAATCACTTGCAAAACATTCAGGGTCTTTGTGTGGTTTCAGCAGTAAATCAGCGGCTGTGTCTCCAGGGGCCCTGGAGAAAGAAGTAAAGACACATCCTTGTATTTTGCCACAATTAAGCAGAAGTCATAGTCAGTTATAAGAATCACAATATTTTCATGATAAAAAGATGCAGTTTAGGGTGAGAAAGAAATTTTCTTAATACTGAGGGCTGAAGAAAAGAATCCTGCCTGCGTGACTCTTCATAAATACCATTCTTCTTGTTGCTGCCTGTCCTTGAGTTTATTTATTCCTCACAGCATTCTCTGAGGTAGGTACTGTTTTGTCTTCATTTCCTTTCTATAGATGAGCAAGCAAAGGCACAAGGAGATCAAATAACTTGCGTGAGATGATGCAGTTAATAAGTGGTGGGGAATGGGAAAGCTGGGCAGTCTAGTTCCAAAGGCTACCCTTTTGGCTACTGTATTCCACGTGACTCTTGGTCCTTGGGCTGCTTGTTAAGTAAATCTTATTTAATTGAAAAACAAGGTACCTCGATGCAATTTGAGTAAATCTGATTCTGAATTATCAGACAATTAATTCTATTAAGGCCCAAATCACTGTTCAGATGTGTGTCTTTCTGATGGCTTGGTCTGATCCAGCAGTAATATGAACGATATCTTGAGCAATGGGTTTTAACTGCTCCCTGCAGAGCTCTCCGGTTGTATAGAGTTTCTCCTGGGGTCGGAGGGCTGGTGGTGGTGGGTGTGAAAGGGTATCTAAGCCTTCACTCCCATTTCAACCAAGGTAGTCTTGTTTTATCTGTTTAAAAGTTGGGAGGAATCCAGGGAGGGCTCTAAATGTACATACCCCAGTTTTTCTCCAGTACCAGCTTATTGAAAAGCAAGTTATTGGGTCACCAGGGATCTAGGCCTTTGTGTGTATGCCTAAAAAAACCCATCTGCCTTCAAAAATGATATAGCCAATGGAGTAGCCAAAGAACCTATATGCATGACCCATGGACATGAACAATGGTGTGGGGATTGCCTGAGGGAGTGGGGAATGACGGGGGCAAAGGGGGGAAATTGGGACAACTGTAATAGCATAATCAATAAAATATAATTAAAAATGATGTAATTCTAAAGCAAACATAAAAAAAATGATATAATTCTATTAACAGTATCACAGGAAGCAGGACTGTCGTGCCTATTATTTAAAACCTAGAGCGAGAGGCTTGTTTTCCCTTGGGATGTGCTACTTTATTGTCATGTAGTAGATTTGCCTTCCTCATTTTGATTTCCTTTAGGTGAATGACATCTAAAATGACCCTACTTTGAGGTCACCCACAAGCGGGGGATGGCCCAGGTATGTCTGGGAGAATGCTGATTGCAGGAGAAAGCCCACCTGGCATTAACATTCCATGTGGAAAATCTATTGATACTTAATAGTAGGAGTTAATTTTACAAACAGAACATATTGCTTGAGTTGATTTTTAAGTTTGTTTAGCTATAACTAATCTCCAAGGCCTACGTCCTCAGTACGTGTAATTCTAAGAGTGAATTAGCAGAGTGTTGATAGAGCATGAGAAGGGGAGGCCTCAGCCCTCATCTCTGGCATTGCCAACAAAGCCCTGGACACCTGCAGACCATTTCAATGAAGTAAGACTTGAATTCCTGCTGAAACAAGTTTAACACTTCAAACGCTTGTATAATTTAAATGCCCGCTTTTTTCATTTAAAGTTACCTTTTTAAATGAGGTTCTAAAAGGAAATCTTTCAGAAAGTTATGGAAGACAAAATCCTGATTTGAAACAAGGTTATTTTGAGTGAATATTCGAACAGAGCGCCTTCCAGTGGGGCTTCGTAAACGCATTTGTGTTGGTTTTTGGCCACATCGATTTTCATTCAGAAGGCAGTGACTTTTGCAGAAGCTGAACCAGTAGTCATATGGGAAAGCATGCTGGTTCCTTCTGTAGTGATTTTCGGTGTGTGATGATTCATTTTTATGATTTAGTTAAGGAAGTAGAATCTTTAGTTTTTCTGAGCAACACTGCCTCCTTGTGTAATGAGAACTACCTTATAGTCCATTAGTCTATAGCTTTGTTAAAGTAGTTTTACTTGAATTTAGTGGTTTAAACAACCCAAACCAGATAGGGTGCCTCATGGATGAAAGTTTCTCTGTGCCTGTGTTTGATTAGTTCTGTTGATAAGACCAACAGTCTTTTTCTCAGGGACTGTTCGTATCTATATTTTTTGCTCTTACTCTTAATCCCTCTCATTATGCCTTGAAAGTGGTGGAAAGTAATAAAGTGGATAAAATGCAAAGTGATTTTTTTGGTTGCTCATTACATCACCTTTGGGGTTTTTCCAGGAAAGAAAATAGAAACTTTGGGATGCATGAAGAAAATCCACTAATCAAAAGATTGAAATTTTATAGGTGTTTTAACTTTATCAAAAGCAGTTGATGCAAAGGAGTAAAGCCTAATGAATATGATACATATTTTCCCATCTTTTTTTCTACTATTTTTGGTTCAGGAGGTTGGTTCTATTTGGTGTCATGCAATTCATTCAATAGATATCCATGTGTGTCTGTTAGCTACCAGGCACTTTTTTAGGTGCTGGAGAACCACAGAGAACAAAACAGAGAAACATCTCTGTCCTCATGGAGCTTCTATCCTAGTTAGGGGACAAATCACAAGGATACTAAAGTGAAATACATATTATTTTAGATGGTGGTGTGTGTGCTAAGTAGAAAAAAATTAAAGAGAAAGAGGGTAGGCAATGTCCAGAGTGAGGAGTAAGATTGTAAAGTTAGGGCAGCAGGGAAGGCCTTACCGAGGAGATGGCATTTGAGTGAAGGTGTGGAAGAACAGAGAGAGCAAACTATGATGATATTTGGAAGAAGAACGTTCCGTGCAGGGGCAACACAAGCAAAGCTCTTGAACAGGGAGTGGGTACCTGGCTTATTTGAATGACAGCAAGATTTTAGGCCATTGTGGGATTTTGAACCAAGGAGTGAGACACTCTGACCTCTTTTTAAGTGAAACAGAATGAAAACAGGTAAGAGTGAAAACAGAGTTAATGGCTAGAAGACTAGATTTTGATTTTATAATCATCCCATACTCTATTTTGGAAGCTGAATGCTCTCATGAACTGAGAATCTGTAGTAACATGTAGGGGTAGTTATGGTCAAGGTTGGTTATTAATAATAAGTTACCTTACAGTCAAAAAGTTAAACACTAAGCAGAGAATAATCTTTAGAATATTTAACTGTGATCATCAAAGAAATTTTTATTAAAACAACTGAATAATTAGATATAGAAAATAGAGATACAAATATGGTTCTAATTAATATTTCAGTGAGTAGAAACACCCCATTTTATAAAATTGTGATTTGTGAAGAAAGAAATTTAGGATATTTAGGAGTGTTCATCCTTCAAGAGAGCAGCCCTTGCTGACTGTTAATCTAGTCCAAAAATTTCAACTAGAAAGATCATGTAACAAAAAACAGAATAAAACCTGCTTTGTGATCTGTTATGGATAGAAACACAGCCTTCGCACCAGCTCCAGCCTCCAGCAAAGTCTTCATTTACATTGTAACTGTTTTTCTAGAATTAGTCTGAATGCAGTGTATTGCCATTATATTCAATTCATTTTAATTTTGTAATTAATGCTTGGAAACTTAAACATTATTGCCCCAAAAGCCAGTTCCTGAGAGTGGACTGTGGTCTCTGTATACACTGCTAGTAAAGTAAAAGGCTTAGCACATTTTGAGATATTCCAGGTTCCTTTATATCACCCAACTTTTTGAGTATTAAAGTCTATAATGGTGTTGATGTTCAGCTAACACTGATGTGGGGACTTTCATCACACCCTCAGAGGAAGCTATTAGTCACTCCAGGTGAGAAAAGCCTCAATGTTATTATGGCTTTATACTCACAAAAAAATCTTACATTATTTGTTCATTCAATGTACAGGGGTGGGCCAAAGTAGGTTACAGTGTTGAGTACATGAAATACAGAGTTTATTCTTGTATTATTATTTATTTATTTATTATTGTATCATTTATTATTATTATTAAGCTGCTTTTGCCCACTCCTATATTTTATTGAATACCTACTATGTGCAACCTTCTGTGAGAGGATATAGATACTCAAGAATCAAAAGAAATAGCCTAGGACTTCCGGCCACGATGGAGGTGTAGGTAGACACGCTGTGCCTCCCCGCACAACCAAAATAAGGACAACAACAATTTAGAAACAAAATAGCAACCAGAACTGACAGAAAATTGAACTGTATGGAAGTTGGACAACCAGGAGATAAAATAGACACATTCATCCAGACTGGTAAGTGGGGTGGAGTGGGGCAGCAGGATGGAGGGGGTCGTGGCACAAAAAGTGGTGGCACCTCAGACAGGCAAGACTGCAGCAGGCAGACCCTAGGCGCACAGGCTGTGGCTGGCAGACCCTGGGCGCAGGGTGGCAACAGGCAGCGATTATGAAGTGAGGCACCATGCTCAAAGCAGCTGGCAGACCAAGCAGCTCCACATTCACATGCAGATAAACTGGGCAAAATTGGGGAATAAGACAGACTGAACAACCCAGGGTCCCAGCACAGGGGAAATAAAGCCTCAAAACACCGATTGAAAACACCTGTGAGGGTTGAGGTGCAGGGAGAGACTCCGTCTCACAGGAAAGTTCATTGGAGAGACCCACAGGGTCCTAGAACATACACAAGCCCACCCACCCAGGAATCATCACCAGAAGGACCCAATTTGCTTGGGGGGGATCGGCAGAGGGGACTGAGATCCAACAGAGAGCCAAGCAAGTGCCACTGTTCCCTCTTGGACCCTGCCCCCACATACAGCGTCACAATGCGGCAACTGGGTTGCCCCGCCCTGGTGAACACCTGAGGCTCCACCCCTCATATGTAACAGGCATCACAAGACAAAAAAAATGGCCCAAATGGAAGAACAGATCAAAGCTCCACAAGAAATACAAGTGAGCGATGAAGAGGTAGCCAAACTATCAGATGCACATCCCCAAAGCACTGGTGATCAGGATGCTCACAGAATTGGTTGAATTTGGTCGCAAATCAGATGAAAAACTGAAGGCTACACTAAGTAAAATGAAGGAAAATGCACAGAGAACCAATAATGTTGGGAACAAAACTGGGACTCAAATCAATGGAGTGGACCAGAAGGAAGAAAGAAACAACCAAACAGAAAAGAATGAAGAAACAAGAATTCAAAAAAAAAATGAAGAGAGGCTTAGGAACCTCCAGGACATCTTTAAACATCCCAACATCCGAATTATAGTACCAGAAGGGGAAGAGGAACAGCAACAAGTGGAAAGGTTATTTGAACAAATGATAAAGGAGAACTTCCTCAATCTAGCAAAGGAAATAGACTTCCAGGAAGTCCAGGAAGCTCAGAGAGTCCCAACTAAGTTGGACCCAAGGAGGAAGATGCCAAGACACATCATAATTACATTACCCAAGATTCAAATGAAGGAGAGAATCCTAGAAGCAGCAAGAGATAAGGGGACAGTCACCTACAAAGGAGTTCCCATCAGACTGTCAGCTGACTTCTCAAAAGAAGTCTTAAAGGCAAGAAGGGTCTAGAAAGAAGTATTCCAAGTCATGAAAGGCAAGGACCTCCATCCAAGATTGCCTTATCCAGCAAAGCTTTCATTTAGAATGGAAGGACAGATAAAGTGCTTCTCAGATAAGATCAAATTCAAGGAGTTCATCATCACCAAGCCCTTATTTTATGAAATGTTAAAGGGACTTATCTAAGAAAAAGAAGATAAAAAACATGTACAGTAAAATGACAGCGAACTCACAATTATTAACAAACACACCTAAAAAAAAAACCAAACTAAGCAAACAACTAGAACAGAAACAGAATGACAGAAATGGAGATCATAGGGAGGGTTAGCAATAGGGGAGTGGGAGGAGGAGAGAGGGGGAAAAGGTAGAGAGAATAAGTAGCATAGGTGGTAGATAGAAAATAGGGGGAGGGCAAGAGTAGTATGGGAAATGTAGAAGCTAGAGAACTTGTGACACATGGACATGAACTAAAGGGGGGAATGTGGGTGGGAGAGGGTATGCAGGGTGGAGGGGAGTGAAGGGGGTAAATGGGACAACTGTAATGGCATAATCAATAAAATATATTTAAAAAATAAAAGGCAAAAAATAGCCTAGTAAATGCACGGATTATCTGCAGTTTATACTGCTCTAGTATAACAACTTGACCCTTGTTCCTAGGCATTATTATTCATAAACTAAATATGAATCCTAGTCACATAAAATGTTACAAATGTAGAACATTATCTTTTCTATATTGAACCTGGATTTGAAAAGCACTGTCTTCTCTCCTCCACAGGCTTACAATAGACAAAGATCTACTATCCCTTATCTTTGTACTTCTCGTCCATACCCAAAGCTCTGAAACATTTATTTCCTCTCGTCTGATCATAGTTGCTGATTCCCTCTGATTAGCTGAGCTTGCTTGCTTTACGCAAAGTCAGTATACAAGCCTTTGATGAATTCTTTTCCCTCAATTCTAGGAGGAATTACCACCTGCATCCCTTAATTATGTTTCCTTGGAAACCAGAAAAAAAATTCAAGCTTTCCACTTAAGCTGGGTTTGGGCTCAGTCTTAGCTCAAGTATGGGATTTTCCTAGGTGTTCAAGGCCTTTCTCCCTTGCAGGCTATTAGGGCCCCTGTTATTTTCCAAGGTTCCCTGTGGTCACTTCAGGTCCCCTTCTTTTCCAGAGTAATCTGAACATCCCCCAGCCACCTTTCCTCCTTCAATCATTTGTCTAGTATTTTATAGGATAAACTTTTGAGCGTACGAATCCTTGTGAGTCTTCTCAAGCCACAGCAAATCACAGCGTTCCGCCTTCCAAGTAGCTGCTCCATAGATTTATAATCATAGAATATTTTTAAAACTAGAAGGAACCTTAGAGCTTTCCTATTTTTGTTTTCAATTCTTGTGACCTTTGCTTAAGTGAAACCTTATTTGGAAATTCAGTGTATAAAACAAGCAACAGCAGACCTGTGCTAGATAGAGGGGCAGTGGGTGGGTCCCCATCTTCCAACTTACCCTCCACATCCCCATGGCAGCCCACAGAGGCCATAGAAACACTCTCCCAGGCATATTTCTGAAAACTGCCTGATTTGCTACATGAGGATTGGGCAAAGAGCTTCATTTTGAGCTTCCTCCTGCCTCTTGGAGGTCTGATCTCCGTTCTCATGAACTTGAGACTATTTACCTGCCCCCCAACCTACTTGGAGGGTGAGGTGCGAGCCCTTGGCAGTCATGGGCTTAACAACTCCTGCCATAGTGAGTGTCATGGGGCTAGTCTGCGAGAGAAGGGTCCCTTATTCTATTCCAAGAGCCTACACACAAGTGCTAAGTTTTCTCTTATTATAACATTACACTCTTAAAAATATTTGTCAAAAATAGAGACCTGTGAAAATGTTCTTCTTTCCAGTGACTGTGGTGAGAAAGCACTTCCCTGTGAATCTCCAAGGACACAAAACATTTCCCACAAAACTGGTCAGTCTTTGACCAGCAAAATCCAGCTTCATGTCAATTGTCTCTGTCCTCAGAGGAACCTGAGCCCATTTTCATTACTTTAAAGGAAGTGCAGGGAGAATTGGAATGAAACTGATAGTGGTGATTATTTCTGGAAAGGTCCATGTGAGGGAAGAACAGATTGTTTTTATTTATTTACATGGCCCACATGACAACTTAGGACAGAGGGAAGATAATCAGGAAGGGTTGATGTAGGAAATTCAATTTAGTTTAGACTCTGATTTAAAAACAAAACTCCGTGTTTAATGGGAAACGAAGAGGAGGGGAACAGCTGGGGGCACTCCTTTGTGTTTTATTGCTGGTGGTTAGATTTTCCATCCTATTAGACCACACCCTTCTGCGGAGTAAATAGGGATCAGAGGAAAAGCACCTGGCCTTTCAAGTCCTTCTTTCTTTTTTTTAATCATTAATTTATATGTCCTTTTTCTTCTTTATTTCTTCTTGACAATTTTTTTTAGGCTCTTAAAATGTGCTTGGTGTTGTTAGCTGCTGGGGACAAATCACTGAATCTCCCAGCGCGATGCTCGTGGCCTGGGGCGGAGTCCCGCTCCATCTTTGCCATTTTCCCCCCTGTGGGACTCAGGGCAAGTCACTTAATCACAATGAGCTTCGGTTTCATCTTTTGTAAAATGGCGGTGGTAGTAACTCCACTGAGTAGCAACAATGAAAAGAAAATTAAATGCGGCAACGTGCAAATTACCTCCACAGAGTGCTTGGCACATAGTCGGAGCTCAAAAAAAATAGGAGTCTGTTATAGATTCCCATCTTTATAGTCATTATAACCTGATGTTTAGGTTTACCTTCTCACAGTCTCTGGGAAATTCTCTAAGGGGTTTTTTTGGCCACAAGCTCTAAGTTTTATCCTGCCTCAGAGAACCTCATGAGCATTTCCCTTCGGCAACCCTTGGACCAAGAAGTGCTCCGTTCCAGAGATCCTGAATTCTCAAAACCCCTTACAGACTTCAGCTTCTGTCCTTTAACCTCTTTCCAAGTTCACTCCCATGAAATGAGCTTTTCAGGCCCTTTGGTATCTCTGGTCTTTGGATCTCATCTTAGTCCCACACAGTCAGCCACACCCCCCCTCCATCCCATCCCCTTTCTCGCTGGCAGTTTCATTTCCTTTCATGTTCTTCCTGCACTCCACAGCCAAACTATTCCCTGCCACAGTCTCACCAGGACATTGATCTTTTGTCCGCTTTGTTGGCCATGGCAATCTATATCTCCGAATGAGCCAGTGACTTGTTTTGTGTTCTCATGCCTTTGGTTTACCTGTTGCTGCTGGAGAAGCCACTCAGCCACACTCATGCTCATCTCCTTCAGCTTGTATTCCCCATCTTACTGTTCCCTCATTACTGCCCAGGGAATCTCTCACAGATCTCTAGTTGGTTTGACGTTCCTTTCCTCTTGTGTAGCAACTGCTCTAACATAAAACCACGACCAGTCTCCCGACGCTGTCCCCTCAGTGCTGTCCTCCCGAACCCAAACCACGCTGCTCTTCCAAACCGATCTGCACACCCTTTCCTGCTGTCCAGCTGTCCAGCTGTCCCGCAAGAAACGTGTTCTTACTCTTTTCCAAGCTGCCACCGGTGCTGTTGGTCCTTTCCACTCTCAACTTCTCTCGAACCTGTCTGAAACTGTGATTGTTCTCCTGTCTGTCTCTTCATGGACCCCTCCTTGTTAACCCTCAGGTGTGTTCACGTCAGCTGGTCACAGGAAACTTTCTCCTGCCCTATGGTTTCCTCCGGCACCACTCTGTCTCTGCCTTCAACTTCACTGCCAACATTTCCCATAGTATTGTTTATCCCCATTATATTTCTTTCTCGTTTATTGTTTAAACTGTTGTGAAAATTGGGTCTTCACTCCCACCACTGTACTGAAACTTGCTTGGAGTCACCAAGCACCTCCTAGCTAGCAAAGCCAAGGGACTAAGTTCTTATTCTCCTTGGCTTATTTTTGGCTTTTGACTCTACTGACTTCCTCCTTCTCGAATTTTTCTCTCCCTTTGGTTAATATAGTAATAATTTCTCCAAAAATTCTGAGGTTTTTGCTTCAGTTTCCAGCAGCGGTTCCCCTCTGCCTGGTTTTTAAATGTTCGTGATGTTCCCCAAGTCTCCGAGCGCGGACCTTTCTCTTCATTTTCTTTATTTTCCTTTTGGATGATCTCACCCACACCTGTGATTTCAACTCTGACATGCACGGATGATTTTTAAATCCATAACTCCATTTCCCAATTCCTCTCCTAGACTCTGCTCCTTCTGGTAACAGTTAACTGCGTAGGTTGCAGATGCTTCAAATTCAGTGAGGCTCACCTGCCTCTCCATAACCTGACCACCGTATCCCTACTGCTTTCCAGCTTTACTGTTAGATGCTTTCAGTGATTTCCATGGTGAAAGAAACTAAGACCTTTGCGGAACACTCTTTCATTCTCCTGTTCCTCTATTATATGTAATTAGTGATTAGCATAAATCACTAGTTAATATTATAAGCAATTTTCAAAATTTAAATGACACCTAAAGAACTTAATAATTTATGTCAAGGTGAGAATGGCCTTAATCACCAGGCTCACCCTGAATTAAAATAAAAGAAAAAGAAATAGCCTCAAGCAGTGAGAAACCTGGCACCTGGTCAGAATTTGCCTTATGTCTTTTCACATATAGCAGGAAAGATAATTTCCAGTGTCAGTTAAATAGTTTTTAATACCCTTAGAACAGTTTTGCAAGGAAGGTCCATAGCTATATGCACAAGGCATCTAATTACCGAGTTATTTTGTTTTGTTTTAAATTGAAAACAAAAAACAAACAAAAAAAAAACAGAACACAGCAACATGACCTGGGCTTGTCCGTCAGCAGGGGGAGCACTGCTACTTTGCTCGGGGAAGATTCTCACCAAGGCAACAACTATCTTTAATATAGACCACATCCTAGCAACAAGCAGGAAAAAAACAAAGATACGATCGATAAATTTGCTCCCTCGTGGTTGCAATTTTTAAAAATAGCTTTTTTCGCCTTTGTAACTCAATCGTGTTTGCTTAGGAAGGAATCATCTGCCGCCTTTTCATCTTCTCCGTGCTTCCTCCCAGTCATACTCCAGTTAGAGAGACAGGTGTTTACTTAATCTGAAGAGGGCATTTTAAATGGGTCACTGAGGCTAGTGTTACAGCACCTGGTCAGTACCTGGGCTGCGTATGTGACACAGAAACAAAGACACTGATTTGCTCATTTAATTTAAACCAGGCAATACAGTGAAAGAAATCAGTCAAACTGGATTTCTGTCTAAAATGACCTTTTGTTTCAGTGAATTAAGTCAGTGAGATCAGAACGGGGACACGGTGTCCTTCTGCGACTCAGCTGGAGTGAAGCTTATCAAACCAGCATGGCGGCATCGTAAAAGGAAGAGTCAGGAGAGCAGGCTGTCCTCTGGACTCTGCTCTGTGATTGTGGGCAAAATATTTAGCTTAACTCTTTGTACTATGGTTTCTCCTTTTACTGATATAACACACTTGCATGAAGGGGAAATTATTTATATGTGTGTATATATATATAATTTGAAAATACCTTAAAAGACATATATATGTGTGTGTATATATATATATAATGTGAAAATACCTTAAAAGATCAAGAGATATCTACATAGTAATTTAAACAAAAGACCTAGTTTGACACATAGGTTGTACACATGTAGGTTATAGATGCATATATAATGCATCTATACCCGATGTGTACATATATGTGTGTGTATATAGTTAAATAAATTTATTTATACCTATATAAGATATATAGGAACTCTATACCTATATATCTCTATATAGGAAATCTATACACAAAGAAGAGGTGAACAGGAAAACAATTCTTTCTGAAAGATTATTAATCTGTTTATAAAAAATTTTCAACTTACTGAGAATTATAACCTTTTGGGCAGAAATAATAAAGAATTCAAGGCTCTATTGATATGATTTCCTTCTTAAAATTCTTATTCAGTGAGACGTTTTCTTATTTTTTTGGAAAATGTTTCTTATTCTCCATGCACATTTCATGAGGAAGGAAGATGATGCTCTACACCCCCATCCTTCTTGAATTCTGGGCCTAATGAATACCCTGCCTGTTCACCTCTCCTCGTCTCATTTGTACCGTGAGTGGAAGCATGGCATCCACGTATTTTTGTAAGGATTTTAAGAGGAATAAGTGCTTAAAAATACGTGATTCTGAATAAAGAGAAATATCAGCATGATAAAAGTGCACATTTTATTCACTTAGTTTCTAAAATGGCTGATTTTTTTGGTTAATCTTTTTCTTTTTCCAAATGACAGCAAACAGTTTAATATGTGACATTAGGATTGCTTTTTTTAAAGTAGTGAATTTTAAAGAAACAAATGGAATAGCTTTTATTTTTACCAATATAAAGTACTATTTGATCTGTAGCTGGTTAACACAGAAGTTCAAAGTGAGGTGTTAATGAAGTCAAAGTAACAAATGTAATTCCTGTGAGCTTTGTGTTTACTGTTTACTCCTTACTGTGGCCACAGACGCATCCCTAATTCTATCTGATCATCTATGTTACAAATTATTGTTGCGGTTAGGATTTGAAGCCAGACCATGAAATGTCATCTGAACAAGGCAAAAAACTCTCCATCAATAAGAGGCAACCAGCTCAAGTCCCTTACTCTACTTGAAGTGTTTTCAGTATTGTCTTATGATATGTCATAACTATATTTTACATTTGTGTTGTTCTGGGGAAAGCTTATAACCTGAAGAGTATCAGGCATTTTAGTTTAACCCTGGAGGAAAACTGATATCATATAAGAAAGAAAGCTGAAGTGCAGTGAAAATATGCTGGACTGGGAACTAGACACACTGTGTTTGCGTCCCAACTTTTCCATTTACCATCTTTGAGTACTTAGACAAGTCATTTAACATTTTTTAGCCTCAGTTTCCTTTTGAAAGTAGAGGGAGAAGTAGCTCAGCTGATTGTAGGGATTAAGTAAGATAATGTATATAAAGTATTTAGCATAGGGCTTAGCACACAGTAAGTAAATAATAGCTATCTTTATTCTCTTCACCATTACTATAACCCTTACTGAAGAGGCATTGTAAAAATTAAATGAATATGGAATATGGACCACATTCTTTTTGAATTCAAAATATTTTGTTTACCAGTAAGCATTAAATTCATGTAAAATATTACTATCTCACTAAAAGGAAATGATGCTAAGAAAAGTTAAATGATTATTCATGAATTACAAACTTAGCAAGCTATTGTGTACTATGCACAAAAGAATGAGACAGTTATCAAAAAGTCTTTTTTTTTTCCTGACTCACTATGATTTATATTCTCAGACATTCTAGAATGACATAAGCAAATCCAGGTGTATATGTTTACAATTTGCACAATGAGAGAGAGATTAAAGTTAGTAGGCAAAAAACAGGTAATCAACTTCATATACGTGCCACATTTTCTTTATTCATTTGTCTATGAATGGACATGTACTTTGCATCCCTGACCTGGTGGTAACAGATAATGCTGGGTGTAGCGTAGCTGATGTAGTCAATAACATTATAATAATTATGCATGATTCAGATCGGTACTTGACTCATGGGCTTGAACCCTTTGTAAGTTGTATAATGTCTAATCACTATGTTGTACACCTACATCTAAAATAATATTCTGTGTCAACTGCAATGCCAAAGGGGGGGCAGGATCAAGGGTGGGGATGGCTGGGCTGAGGGGGCGTGCAGGGGAGGGTGGAAATGGAGACAACTGTACTTGAACAACAATAAAAAACTTAAAAAATTTTTAAGTTACCAATTTTTGCTTTATATATGTATCTATGTACCTATCTATCTAGATACTGCTCTCAACTATTTCAGTGTCAAATAAAAGACATTCCTGTCCTAAAGCCATGTTATCTTGTTCTGGATCATAAAAGTGATTGAAAGATTGCCAATTTGTATTTCAAAAACAAAACTCTTACTACTAACCTGATAAATGGCAATAACTGTGAGATCCATGTTGTTCATAAACATATATTCTGAATCTAAAAATACATGTCTCAAACAACAGTACTTAAAAAACAACAACAGTAACTTATTTTAACAAAACAACTTATTTTGCATGTTAGGCAACTGCTTAACGGGCCTTTCCAACTAAAAAGTGAAGACCCTGCCTTGAATTCAGTCAGGGTGGGTGCAGCGGCTGCATGCGGCTGTGCAGTCAGTGCTTGCTGGTCGGGGGGGGCGGGGTGCCAGCCCTGGGTGCAGCTTGAGCTCTGCCCTGGGCCCTCTCTTCCTCAACTTTCAAAGCTTCTTCATTGTAGTAACATGGGAAGGCTGTGGGATCACTATCATTGAGCTTGGCCTACAACTCAAGGACTTTCATCTTACTGCTCTCAGCTTGGGCTCTTGGACCCCACAGGAATTCATGGCATGGAGGGTCACTGTTGAGCTCCTGCTCATACACCAGGTATTTTTTCTGCACCAACTCTTGAGCAATAAGCTTCCTGGATTCCCCCCAAATTAAGTGACTTTCTCCATCATAGACAACTATCACATTCAGGAATTCCCAGATCTCCTCTTTAGAGGCAAAATTGCCATTTAAAAATATCACACTCAGGAGGCATCAGAATCACTTTTGTAGGAAATCTCCAACCTCTGCTCAGATTCTCCTGGTTGGTGTCACCTGGATTGTGGGAAAGGGTACAGAAGTTACTGTTGGGCTTGACTTCTTTCAATTCCAGGCCAGAGCCAGATCCATGTGCTCAGAGGCTTTCCTGAGAGTCTTAGAAAAGTCTTTCCTCTACCATTTGTGGATTATCTTCAGTGTGTCTGCCTTCTTAATGGGCTCCTTCATTTTATACCAAGTAGGAAGATACTCTACCAACTTAGTCACCTTCTGAGATGGAATATGTAGGCCAGAGCCCTTTGTGGATGTTGAGAACCCAGATGAATTTTGACTTTTACCAACATGGCCCTTGGCTTTTACAGCAGATCTTTCACATGAGACACCTGCAGCAGCTCTGGTGGTGGCCCAGGCACTCGAAGAGGAGGAGAAGGAGGCCTTTCTTCCTCCCTGCAGGGGCCTGAGCACTCTTAAGATGTTGGGTCTCAGCTCTGTTGTGGAGGTGTTTCTCACGAGTACAGAGCTTGCTCTTCTGACCACGAGACACGATGGCTGTTGTTCAGCACAGCAGACAGCAGTGTGGGCCTGCAAACAGGTGATCTGGGCACCTTGACTCGAGGCTGCCCCGCAAATCTGCCCTCAGGTGGAAAGCCGCCCTCAGAAAGTCTCATGTGAGACTTTTTTCTTGGTAACAATTAGGATGACCGGGATAAATGACAAAATTTATATTTTAAAAACATCAAGTTGCCATGGAAGCAATGAAGATTAGATGAACTAAAATTCCAGAGAGAATAGAATCCTTTCCAAGTTAGCTGATACTATCTGATATTTTTGCTTTAGGGCATTTTTTGATCCTGACTGTGGGTTGAGGGGTTTTCTTAGGTAAAGAACTTATGCTGGCGTTAAAAGGAAAAAAACCCAGTAAAGTTCTTAACAGTTTCAAAGGTATGATGTGACAAATAGGAAGTAGGAGACCCAAACATACGGCTGATTTTCCCCATATTTGCTGAATGGAGCTACTGCACAGGAGTCTGCAGAACTAGGGTAAAGCTCCCAAAAGACAGAGAAAATCTACCTGTCATTGTCTTGAAATGCTCAGGAAACAAAGGCCCCCTAGGGAGGACCTTTTCTCAAGATGTCTCCAGTCTCTGTTCAAGAAATTTCCTGGACCTTGAAGCTGTGGGGGGGCCAGAGGCTGAAGAGCTGGGCGGACACTTCTGGAGCACAGACAGGATCTCCTACAGCCTTGCAGGGCTGAGGAGACGACAACTCTCGGCTCACAATCACCAACTCAGGGGAGCCCTGCCCTAGAGCAGGGGTAGCCCGGAGGGAGAGCAAATCCTAGTAAAACCGAGATTCAGGCCCAACACACTTCAGTTTCTCGTGTAATTGCAGTGACCAGCCTCCTACCCTGTGCGTCGGTCTAATAGAGGAAAGGGGGAACTCCCTCCAGTAGAAGACAACGTTTGTAATCTTTATGGTGTTTTATTACTAATGTCCGGCGTATGATAGGGAATTAGTGAACATGTGATGAGGCAATAAAATGCTGCTAATAATCAAAAGAAAAAGCAGATGATAGACACAGTCCCATTGATGATCTATAGATATTGAAATCAGCAGTCTTGTCGAATAATTCAGAGCATAAAGTGCACGCTAACAAAGGGACCAACAGTTCCCAAACAGAATAACAATTCCTTATGACTGAGCTATGGTTTGTGGGGGAGTGTCCTCAATCAAGAGAAATCGTCCAGTTTCCTCCTTACAGAGGGTCGTGGTAAGAGCAAGGGAAGGATGGTCTTTGGACTGTACACCAGGACCAGGGCTTCATGTGCTGGATAGTGACTGAGAATAAATCCAGATCGCCAAATCCAAAATTCCAAAGGGGAGCAGAGGAGTACAAGCAAAAAGGGCAGTGACCAAGAACTGAAGTGTGAAGGTAAGGACTGTGAAGACAGACGCTGATACAATGTGCAGATACAGCAGCTCACAGGAGGAAAGCAGGAAGGAGGGCATAGATTTGAGGGCTATTAAGGAAGCAAAATCAAGAGGTGGCAATTGTTTGGATGAGTGAGGGAAAGGGAAGAATCTACAGTGTCTTCCAAGTTGAATTATTGGGTGAGTGTTTCTCAGACAGGGAAAAACTGAGGAGGAGCCCATCTGAGGAGCAGGAAGGAGGCTTGAAGGTGGGACACGTTAGGTGTCCTCCAGGTAATGTTCACTACACTGTTTAACGCACTCACGTACGTATCCATGCACAAGTGAGACTTTTGTCAGAAATATAGACATAAGCGTCATCAAAGCAAGAGTGGACAAGGCTGCCCAGGGAAAGTGTTTCAAGTAAGAAGAGCAGAGATAGAATCCTGAGACATATCCACATGGAGGGTTCAGAGAGCAGAAAGGGTAACTTCAGTGGAGAACGGGTAAGACAGAATTAGAAAGAAAATAAAACAGAACAGCTTTACAGAGATCTGGAGGGAAGCATGGCTTAAGAAGAGGAAGGTCTAGGATTTGATTTTAAAATAAGGGTATGTGTGTGTATACATTTATATATCAGTAAATCTATACAGATAAAAATCAGTTCTCACTGGATGGGATTTTTAAGATAGTAATATATAATATGCCTAATATTTTAAGTGGCAATACTATTAGTAGCCAAAATAATATATCCCAAACAAATGCCAATTTCAAAATCTTATTTCAGAAAGTAATTTTTACAAAGTGCTTTACTTTGCCTTCTTAAACAAAATGTTCTGAACACAGCTTGGCCTTTGCTTGATGACTCACTTTGAACATCAATCACTGTCCAGAGCCCTAATACCGCCACGCCCTGGCAGCATCTGAGGTCCGCAGGGTGGCTGTCTCTGTTCTAAAGGGCTCCAGACAGCTGTGCGTTTAGACTTCTTCCCACCCTGTCATTTGCCACTTCTCTGCTGCTGTCCGTGTGTCCTGAGTCTCTGCTTCTCCTGTGTTGCCTTCCCTTTACACACACCTGCTGGGTGAGGGCCTAGAAGTGCCTCCAGCCACCCCCAAAGTGCATACCCAGAGACAACTTGTTCAGCTACTCTGGTACCTTTCTGCAGAGTCCTGACCCAAAGGAACTCGGGCCTTCCTGCCTCCAAGTCCTCACCTGGGCTTCAGGAGCGAGTTGTGGGAGCTGCAAGTCTGACTCCTTGGATGCAGAGACACAACAGGCTGGCCCGGCCGCATAGCCCAGCCTCTGCTTAGTTACCAGGCCCTCTTCCTTCTCCGGGAGGTGTGGAGACCTGAGTCATCAGGAGGCTGTGATTAAACCTTTGTTTTGTGTATGGTCCTGAGTTACTGAGCACTGCTGGGAATAAGTCATGAAATCCAACCAGTGTTTTATTTTTGTTATTTGGTCAATAGGGCCAATGTATTTTGTCCCTGGTAAAAGTAGATGGATTTTTATGGCTTCCTTTCCTGCTTTCTAGGAACCAGCCACAGCAGGAACAGATTAGATTACCCCACAGTTAGCATCTTTGTCTAACTGCCCCAGTAGAAAGGATGACCAACTCTCTCTTTGGCTACATGGCCCACCTGCACACAGGTACCCATGAGAGCAGAGGTGGAAGTTAGATGGTAACTGCTGCTGCTTCCTCTGCAGTCGGGCTTTTATGCCAACATCCATATTAACTGCAGGGATGGTTTTGACTTCCTATCCTCTGGAATCCTTACTCCTGGAATCCAGCATGCAAAGGAGGAAACCAGCTCTCGGGGGCTCATAATTATGAAGGAAACAGAATGTGTCTCCCCCAAATATGCCATTTTGGTTTAAGAAAGAGTTTCAGCTAAAGGCACTTGAAAAAAAGCAGGGATAAGAAGGGTGTTCCGACCTGCCCATTTCTTCCCAGATGCAGGAGCTAAAACTCCCATGTGACAGATTCCTCTCTATACCAGGAGAAAAGAAACATACTCTCGGGAAGTTGAGGCCCAGATAATTCTGTACAAACAGACTTGTTAAAATAACTCTTTTCTAGAAGAAAATAAACCAACAAACAATATTGAAACAGACTCATAGACACAGAGAACAGACTGATGGTTGCCAGAGAGTAGGAGGAGGGTTGGGGACTGGGTGGAAAAAGTGAAGGGCTTAAGAAGTACAAATTGGTTGTTACAGAATAGTCTTGGGGATGTAAAGTACAGTATAGGGAATATAGTCAATAATATCATAGTAACTATGAATAGTCCCAGATGGGTCCCTGAAATATTGGGGGAACTCTTTGTAAAGTAGATGATTGTCTAACCACTATACTGTACGTTTGAAACTAGTACAAAATAATATTCAATATGAACTATAATAAAAAACAAAACATTCTAATTTTACATGAGACATTTTTTAAGATCTTATTTGTTTATCTTTAGAGAGAGGGAAGGGAGGGAGAAAGAGAGGGAGAGAAACATCAATGTGTGGTTGCCTCTCATGTGCCCCCCACTGGGGACCTGGCCCTCAACCCAGGCATGTGCCTTGACTGGGAATTGAACCAGTGATCCCTTGGTTCGCAAGTCGGCACTCAATCACTGAGCCACACCAGCCAGGGCTACATTAAATTTTTTAAAAAACATAACTCTTTTCTTCATTTAGTCTCCCCATTTATTTTAGTGACTTTTTCACAATTGCCTTTCTTTGTTCAATTTAGTATAAAAACATTTTATTTTTTTCCACTTCTCTGGGTCTTCATTTCCTTATGAAGTTTGCATGTCACATAAACCTATATTAAATAAAGCTTGTATGAGTTTATTCTGTTACTCTGTCTTGTACCAGTTTAATTCTTAGACCCAGCTGGAGACTCAAAGAGGGAAGAGGTAAAGTTTTGCCTCCTCTGAAATTACTTCTGGAAAATGACAGGTTTGTCTGTGAAAGGGCCAGCATTTTTTTTTTTTTTTTTTTTTTGCTGTCTTCCTCTTTAAAGTGTCTGGTAAAACTCTTGGGGGAGGAGTCTCGTAGGTGTGTATCAGGCACACACATGCAGGTGGCACCACATTTGCATAGGCAGATGTGACGTAATCAAAGGTGCTGGCAGCCACTGCGGGGGGGGGTCTCAGCAGTCAGTTGCCATTAAATTCTGATGGCAAATGTTGCTCCAACATTTTTACAGCAAGACCGTCAAGTAAGTGTGCGATGATTGTTAAATCAACAACAATGAGACCATGGAGGCTGTAAAAGTCAAAATCGCTTTGTGTTTCTCTCTCCTCAAAGCAATTTTTCCCCCTTGGGTGTTATGTAATAAGCTTTGTGGGAGCCATTGTTTACGGTGGAAAAACCTACTTCTAGGTAAGAGAGTAAAAAATAGGAATTGATAAAAACCAGTTACATTTGATCAAAATGATACCATTTTTGGGTAGATAAATATGTTTAGATATAAACACATAGAAAATCATTTGAAAAATGCATCTAAGGGTATTAACAGTAATTTTGTATGGGTGATGGCAGAGTACTTTGAAAAGTTACCCATTGGCTTTATAGTGGTATTATTTACATACAGTGAAATACTGTACCCCATTTAAGTATACAGTTCTATGACTTTTTAATGTTTTTTTAAATTTGTTTTAGAGAGAGAGGAGAGAAGAGAGAAACATCGAGCTGAGAAAGAAACATTAATCGGTTGCCTCCCATACACATGTCCTGACCAGGGATCGAACTCACAACACTTCAGTGGTCTGGACGATGCTCCAGCCAACCGAGCCACCCAGCCAGGGCCAGTTCTATGAATTCTGACCATGTAGACATATTTTTAAGCATCACCACAATCAAGGCAGAACATTTGCTTCTCCCTCCGAAGGTTCCTTCATACCCCTTTTAATGAATTTCACCCCACCCCTCCACCTTCTGTCTGCCACTGATCTGTCTTTTTGCGAAGTACTTTGAATTTTTTTCTTTTGCTTATTTGTATATTGTAATATTATCCAGTTGACAGGTATTTTTGTTAAATTAAAAATCTATTTTGAAAACCTAAAAATAATTTTGAAACTAGGTTAAAAATAGAAAAGAAATGCAAAACATTAATCTGTGAGATAGTTATTTCAAAATTGATTTATATATTTCTTCCCCCTACCATATGCACCAAAGGGTGGAATTTCTATTTTCTTACTTTGCCCTTTTACCCTAAAGGACCTCTGCAAACTGCCTACCAACACTCCAGTCATTTAGCTGACTCTAAGTTGCTCAGACCCGCCCTGCCCCCAAAACCCACAGCCCCTCCGCCCCCTCACGAATGAGTGGCCTCTAGGGGTTATAACAATCTTCTCACACAAAATGGAAAAAAGGGAGACAGCTCCCTTTTTAGAAAGTTATAGATATGTGACATTGATGCCAATTTATTGCCTAGGACAATCACTTAAATTATTCTTCTTCCTTTAATTCTATTTGAAATACCTCCCCACCGCCGAGTGATAATTAAACATAGTGGAAGCTTAACATTGTCCAACATATCAGCAAGATTGCTTTCCATGGATAGCTTTCCTGCAAAACTACCGGAAACTTTTGAGACTATAGGAAATGAAAGAAAAACAGTGGGGAATACAATAGACCGGAGCTTGTGATTAGGTTAGGATGTTGCAAACCTAAGAAGCTGATAGCTTTCTTACCTGCAAAGATTATGGAGGAGATCCTAGACTGTGTATTGGGTGCACAAGGTACTTCCATGAAAGCCAAAACAAATGATCAAATATTTATTGAACACCTGCCTGCCTCCTATTCAGATACAAAGTCCTCCTTTGTACCAAAGCACCACGTACACCTCAGACGATGCAGCCTAGAAACCCTGATGAGAACACACAATTTTATTTGTTTAACGCTACCCTAAGGGAGAAGTGATACAGTATACACCCCCTGCTTACTGTGTAAAAACTTTACATATATTTTTCTTAATTTCTCCATGTTACCAATGAGCACATCAAAGCTCTGAGAGTTTGGGTAGATTGCCAGACACCTCATGGAAAGCAGCAGAACTGGAATTTAAACTCCCAGAGCCCTGCTCTCCTGAATGGCCTCAACGCCTGTTTGCTCTGCAAACAGTGGCAGCAGCGCCCTTTAGTCGGCTTGTCAACGTAGTACTGAAGGCGTTTGCAAAGGACTCTCATTCATGTTCGTAAGGCTTATGCCTGTGCGTACCTTCCTCTTCTCCTGAGATTATTTCTTTCATTCATTTCCTCTTGATTCCTCAAGTAGGAGATAAAGTAAAAAAAATGACTGGCTTTCATATGTTTGTCTGTTTGTTACTGAGGAAGCACTATCACCATGGAGAAAGAGAATGATTCAAACAGCGTTCTCGGTTCCTTTGCTTTATTTGCTCCAATCTGTTAGACTGATTTATTCACAGAATCGAGTAGTTGCTAGAATGTGATGCAGGCAGAGCATTTGCTTTTCCCTCAACCTCTGAATGAATAAGATTAATATAGGCAATATTTATTATTTTTCTGATGGTTTAAAATAAAAGATAAGGGGACATTTTTATGCGCTAGGCACTAAATGTTTTACATAGATTATCTTATTCCTATTATTGTCATTTTTGTTTTCTAGTTTAGAAAATTATTTGGACAGGTTAAATAATTTGTTCAAGGTCACACAGTTTGTAATTGCTCAAGGTCAGCAGGGCCAGGGCTGTGTGATCACAGAGCTGTTACATTGTACTCTGTTCCCTCCCAAACTCAGCTAGGCTCTCACTGAATCCATTCAGAGAACACCCATGCAGTAAACATTTCCTTTAAAGTACCTTATTTAAAAAAACTGTGAGGAAAAAACCAACAAAAAATCAAGAAACGTTGGAAATAAATAAGTCAAGTGGAAAAAGAAGAAATGAGAGGCTAGTAAACAAGGGAGAGAGGGTGAAATGGGATTAGGGTGAGCTGGTCCAGATCCCTAACCATCAAGGCCTAATGCGGGGAGTTGGGCTGATACTTAAAAGGAGATTTGGCAGTTACAGAGCACAGGCTACTGCCTACAGTGATGAGACATTGTTATTGTTTGGCTGGTGTGCAGCTTCTGGTGTGTTGTGTTAGAAGTGTCAGGGTGGAAAGAATAAGACTAAAGGATGGGCTTTTAAAGTAATTAATTGAAAAGGACTACATTCATTGAATGTGCGAGGGCTGGAAGATGGATAAGATATCATTTTAATCCCTTTATGGCGCCACCTCCTATAAGTCCGGTCTGGTCATGCAAGGTTGTAGCAGCTGTTTTGGGAGGAACATAAAGGTCACAGAGGCCATCTGTTTACAGTAGAGGACATCATTTCCATGTAGCCATAATCAGCCAGCCACCCGCAGGATGCTGGTGACAAAGGAATCTGAGCGACAGAGTATGTGTAAATTCATTGTCATTCTTACACAAAGGCTTGTAGATATCTTGCCAGAGTTCAGTAAGAGGATCTTTTTACAGCAGCAAGCAAATATTTATTGAGCATTTACTGTATGTCACATTGCCGTTATGGAAATAACTATAATTATTATTAATTTAGGCATGAATTCTTCACAGCTTTTAAAAATATGTCTCCCATTTACCTCTTCTCCTTTTACTCATTACAATCTTAGGCTAGAACATCATATTGCATATCAGGATTATTGTCAGAGCCTCCTAAAATGTAATAGAATAGGAAAGAATACATTGTTTTAGAGTGGAAAGGACATCATTTAGTCTGAATTGATTACAAGGCTAGGATGCTACCATAGTCTAACTTCCCTTAAATTATTGCCTCTATCCTGGTGTTTATCTATATCCTCAAGAATACTCAGGGATGCTCTGGCTGGTATGGAGCAGTTGGTTGGAGCATCATTCTGTAACCGAGGCATTGTGGGTTCAATTCCTGGTCAGGGTACATGCCTAGGTTATGGGTTCAGTCCCGGTCCAGTTGTGTACAGAAAGCAACCACTTGATGCTTCTTTCTCACATCCATGTTTCTCTCCCTCTCTTCCTTGCTCTCCAAAAGCAATTAAAAAATATCTTCAGGTGAGGATAAAAAAGAAAACTTAGGATTTGTCCATTGAATTGAACTCATAGCTTGGCTTCAAGGTCCCACCTCAGATGGTGGCCCTCTACTTTACCTGTCCAGTCTCATTGTCCTCAGTTCCCAAAGCACATCCTATCCTTTAGTTAAGCCTCATTCCTTACAGTTGTCTCCCTCTCATGTGCTACCCAAGTCTACCTCCAAGACTTTGCTCATAGTATTGCGTTCTCTTAGAATATCTTTCCTCCCATCCCAACTCCACCCACCCTTGAAGAGCCCTTGATTTTCCATTTCTTCAATGAAGACTTCTTGACTGTGCTTCATTAGCCACCTCTCTCTTTGAGCCAATAGTGTAATTATTATACATCCCACAATTTAGTGCTTATTATAATAATTTCAGTGTTGAAGAGCCATTTAAGATCACCCAGCCAGTTCTGCCTTTCAAGTTATGTGTGAATCCTCTCTACCACAGACTCCCAATGCCATTCTGCTCTTCACTCAAACATGTATGTAGGCAGGTCTTTCCCTCTTTTATATCCACTCACTCATTCATTCAGCTGATATTTACTGAGTACCCAATGTTCCAGGTGTTCCAGCAGGGACTAGGCATTCAACAGTGAATAGAACATAAAAACCCATGTTCTATCACAAAGAAAATGTCATATAGTGAGTGGTAAATGCTAAAATAGAATAAAAATAACAAAATGGTGTTGTGTTAGAAAGTGACTGGAGGTGCTAATTTAAGTAGTGACCAGGGAAGGCCTATCAAAAGAAATTACTTAATTGCCGAGGCACTTGATGACAAGAAAAGGCCAGTCATGTCTACATCTAGGAGAAAAGATTTTCAGGCAGCAAATCAGAAAGTGCGTGATGGTGAGGTGGGGCTGGGTTTGGTGAGTTTGAGGATCAGGAAGAATGGAGGGGGTGAAGTGTAACAGGTGTGCGGGAAAGAGCTGGGAGAACATCTACGGAGGAGACCAGGGTACATCATAGGCTGGAGCAAGAGGTCTGGACCACACTGTCTATAGTTAGTTTGAACTAAATATAGATCACTTTATTTTCATTGTTAAAATGCCTCTGCCTCTAGATGTTGTACAGAACAAGTGTAGATGCTCCTCCTCCAAATAGTCTCTCATATATTTGAAGATAACTATCCTGTCCTCAGTGAGGTCTTTTAGAAATAGATATTTTCATTTCTTTCTACCATTCCTTCTACTGTCTTAGGAGCCACCAGTATTCTGGCCAGTATCTGCTATATGTCCTCCACTCTTCCTACATTCCTCATGAAGGCGGTACCTTGGCCATTATCATAAGATAGAGTATGTCTGTTTCCTTACTTTCTAATATGTGTTCTATTCATATATCTCAAGATTGTATTATCTTATTCCTTTTTCCTTTTTTCAGCAAATCACACTATTTAGTCATATTGAGTTTTCTGCCAAAACCTCTGGATAATTTTCTCCATTATCTGCTGCTAAACTGTATTTCTCCTTAACCTATACTTCTGTAATGGCCACTATAGGTAGTAGTTGTTTTGGATTTAAGGGAAGAGTCTTACACTTATCCTTATTATATTTACTATTATTTGGTTTAACCCATGACACTAGCCTTTCAAATTTCATTAGAATGCAATTTCATCATCTGTTGAGTCTGCTATTCCTTTTATCTGCTTGTCAAATACAAATTTAATAAATATGTCTTCTGAATACTGACCAAAGTTGTCTAAAAATTTTTATGGAATGAAGCTAAGGACAGACTCAAGTATAGGATCTATAAGAGCAAAGACTGTCTGTCTTGTACAGTATTGTATTTTTTACTCCCCACAGTGACTAGTCTAGAGTATGTTTGATAGATGAAATTGGAAAAAATGCTTTGGTATGACACCAAGATCCTTCTTTCAAACTGACACAGATTCACTATCACTACTCTTTGAGTAATGCATAAATTCATTGCACTGTACTCAAATTCACCCCAAGTTATCATCTTGACCATAAGGATGTCAAGACAGACCTTTGTTTTGTTGCAGCCCAAGGATAATATACCTACTACATTTTTATGTTCTGCCAGTCTTGTAACTCTTGTCGAAAAGGAAATGAGGTAGTTAGAGATGCCTGACTCT
This sequence comes from Artibeus jamaicensis, assembly GCF_021234435.1. Lineage (NCBI taxonomy): Eukaryota > Metazoa > Chordata > Mammalia > Chiroptera > Phyllostomidae > Artibeus > Artibeus jamaicensis. Next base: position 29,960,871 of record NW_026522025.1, on the reverse strand, counting down.
TTGAGAACCTGACTCATGCAGACACCTGCAGATTGTCTAGCTCATCATTTTCTGAAGGTTTAGAATCTGGCCCTTTAGTGATCCACTGAAGATTCATGCTGAGGATTACAACTGAGAGCACACCTTCCATTCAGTTCTGAAAATTAAAATTATATGTATCTGCCTTCCATGTTTTCTCAAAGATTTCTGGTCTTTCAGTAGTTTTCACTACTGAATCAGTTGATTGGGCCTGGAAACATAAATTCATTGCATTAAAGGAGTGTAATGCAATGTTTAAAACTGCATTACAGTGGTCTTAATTTTCGTGTCTCCGACCATTTTTTTCTGCTTTCTTGGTTTGAATACCATTCATCTTTACTGAAAATACAAAGATAAAAGAGATGGCTTTTTTGGTCATTCACAAACTACTATTAATTCTAACGTAATTCTGATCCAAAAATAAGCATAAAACATTTTTTGTTAACCTTCATATTTTTTGTAACAAGTAATCATTTGTGGTTTCATATAATTCTGTATATGGATTGGTGCCATTTTTTTATTCTTCTTTGTTCATTGGCATTTTCCCTCCCATGCTATGAATGCACCTAAGTGAGCTAGTGAGAAAGCATTGCTTTCTGTGCCCACTTCCTCCTTTCCTTCCTCATGGACAAATCGCATAGTCAGAATTTTATTCTTGGTACCTTCTTAACCCCTTGAACTGCATTCCCTTTAAGAGAGTCTTCTGCCATGGGATCATTTTTCCCCTGTGTCTCCATCTCAGACTTTCTAAACTCGGGCTATATTCAACTTTTCTTTCCCTAATACTCATCTGGGGATATTTTTCTTCTGGGAAACCATTACTTTAATTTCACCAACAAACTACTCCTTTTTTTCAAATCTTAGCTTCTGGTCACTTCATCTACTCTTTGGGAGATGAAATTGTCAGTGTGTCAAGTCGAAAGTTAATTAAGAATTATTTTAGTTGCATAAAACCCTTAGTAAATGTATGAATATTTGAATCTCATTACTTTTTCTTATTTTATCCCACCAGATTCTTCCTGTTGCTTCCTATGAAGTACATTTATTATTCCATTCTATAATTTCAAGTTTACTTCCTTTATAACCTATATACTGTGTTGATATGTAAAACACCCAATATTGTGAAAGTGACAGTTATTTATGACCCATTTTTCAATTATTATTCCAACCGAGGTGATTTAGAGTCACAATGCCATTCCTTTGTTTACATGATTAAAACAAGATTTGCTTGCTTGCAAGAAACAGGAACCTACTCAAGCCAACTTAAGATAAAAATGGGGCATTTAATAAAAGAATATAGGGGTATGTCATATTCATAGAATATGTGACTGGGGGAAATTGCTGGGTGCCACAAGGAACTCAGCCTACTTCTAGACCATTGGCAATTGCTATTACTTTCTCTTTGCTCCTTTGATCTTGCTGTACGTTTATGCCGTTCTCCAGCTTCTGCAGCCCTGCATTCGCATTCTCTGCTTCATCATGCACATGACAGAAAGTGGTGATGTTATCTTTAGTGGACACGATGCTCCAGATCAATTGCCCTAGACCCAAACTCAGTCTTGGTATCCCCGCTGTAAGCTCTTTTTCAAATCTGATGCCTTGGTGTAAGCTATGGCTTAGACTATGACTTACTTTCTTTGGTGTCATATGTCCACTATTGGCCTACTTATTTGGAATTGAAGAGGAAAGCATCACTTGATACCAACAGATTGTGGAAAATAACTTTTCTAAGAAGGGTATGAGGGCATAGCAAAAATGATTTGTAATTTTCATGTTAGAACTGTCACCGTCCACTCTAATCAGTGCCATAGGGGTTTTTTTTTGTTTTTAATTTTTTTCTCCACTATCACTTTAGGTGATGTCCAGCCAAACACATCCTATTGTTTTTTGTAAGACAAACCGACATTTAAATATGAGCCTTTCATTCCAAGACTTACTTTAAACCATAGTTTAGAACTTAAATTTTATTCATAGATCTTTCCATATCCTCTCATTTCACCCAAAGAGAATCAACAAAACCATCCCCTGTATTCTCAAATGTTTCAGTTTTTGTCCAATAATATCATTTTCCTAAAGATGCATCCCAGTCTCACTGTAGGAAACGGTATCACCGGGTAGCGTTCCTGCGCATGCGCTTGAGAAGGATAGCAATACTAGCTCTCTTTGGTTTATTGCTGCTGCCTCTAAGCTCCACCACAGGAAACTTCCAACAACAAGATATAATTTTTTCCTCCCAAGGTATGTGGTACCCTTAAACTACTGGGGCAGTTTAAGTTCTTTCTAGCGTTTCTTTGTCCTTCCTCAAGGAGGGGTGGGGATAAGAGGGCTAGTCACTCCCTGTCTCCCGCTTTAGAAGGAACCACATCTCTAATATGCATTTCTGCTGAGTCAATATTTTCTTCTCTCTGTCACATTTCTATATTCCTTATTCTATGGATCCTGATTTTGATTCTCTTCTGCTAAGCTTGGAATGAAAATACTTTTCTAGAAAGTGTGGATTTGCCTTTTGGGAAAGTAGGCTCATATTTATTGAGCATTTTTCACTTAATAGAATTTCTTCACCTTTGCTTTCTTTTACATTTTCATTTATTCTTCTCTATAGGATCAAATTTTGAAACTCTTCATCTTTGAAGTCAGGATCTTCTATTTTGTATTTCTCTCTTAATACTGTTTTATTATAATTGTTTATACTCAGATGCTCTTTGAGAGGCCAAAACATATTTTTTAGCCTCTTCATGTTTTCAAGTATTTAAACTTATTCAACACATCCATACCTTATGCTTGCTTCTGACAGGAGGATAAACTTAGCTTTATCTCCGCCTGTCATTAAGCCAGTGCCAGTAGGTCTCGTGAGCCTCGGTTGTTATAGAGATATCAAGATACAAATTATCCCCTACTGCATCATTTTCTTTTACTGTCTTTTGGAATAGAGGTTACAAGCAGAGCCTTACAGGTCAGATAGCCTTCTGTGATACTGTAGGCAAGTTTTTGGGAGTCCGTAGGCCTCAGTTTCCATATCAGTAAAATGTTAAGGTAATAACAGTTCTTACTGCACGGTATTGTTAGGATTTCTTCAGCTAAATATCCAGAAGTAGAATTGCTAGGTCGTAAAGCAGTTCTATTTTTAATTTTTCGAGGAAACTCCATCCTGTTTTCCACAGTGGCTGCACCAGTCTGCATTGATACCAACAGTGCACTAGGGTTCCCTTTTCTTCACATCTTTGTCAACCTTGTCTGTTGCTTTGTTAATGATGGCCATTCTGACAGGTGTGAGGTGGTAGGTCATTGTGGTTTTAATTTGCATCTCGCTGATGATTAGTGATGTTCCGCATCTTTTCATGTGTCTGTTAGCCATTTGTATGTCATCTTTGAAGAAATGTGTATTCAGTCAGGTCTTCTGCCTTCTTTTTATTGAATTGTTTGGTTTTTTTGTTTATCTGTTTGTTTTTGGTGTTAAGTTGTAAGAGTTTTTTATAATTTTTAGATATTAACCCTTTATCATTGGCAAATATCATTCGACAATGTATCGTTGGCAAATATCTTCTTCCATTCAGTAGGTTGCCTTTTTATTTTTTAATGGTTTCTTTAGCTGTGCATAACATTTTAGTTTGATGCAGTGTTGTTTGTTTATTTTTTCTTTTACTTCCCTTGCCCAAGAAGTTATAGCAGAAAAAAAATATTGCTAAGAGAAATGTCAGAGATTTTACTGCCTATGGTTCCTTCCAGGAGTTTTATGGTTTTACATATTACATTTAAGTCTTTACTCCACTTTGAATTTGTTCCTGTGTATGGTATAAGAAACTGATCTAGTTTCATTTTTATTACATGTAGCTATTCAATTTTCCTGACACTATTTATTGACCAGAGAGTCTGTACCCCATTGTATATGCTTGCCTCCTTTGTCATTTATTAATTGACTATATGGGCATGGCCATAAAAAGGAAAAAATCTTACCATTTGTGACAAATAGATGGACCTAGAAGGCATTATGATAAGTATAATAAGTCACAGAAAGACAAATACCATATGATTTTACTTGTATGTGGACTCTAAAGAACAAAATAAATGAACAAAAAAACAGAAACAGACTCAGAGGTACAGAGAACAGGCTGATGGCTGCCAGGCGGGGGAGGACTGGGCGGCTGGGTGAGAAAGGTGACAGGATTAAGAAGTACAAATGGGTAGTTACAGAATAGTCCCGAAGATGTAAAGTATGGCGTAGAGAATGTAGTCAGTAATATTGTAATAACTATATATGGTGCCAACTGGGTACTGGAATTTTGGGGGGATCCTTTATAAATTGTATGTGTCTAACCACTCTGCCATACACCTGAAACAAATGTAGAATAATATTTATGTTTAGTATCATTGAAACATTTTTAAATATTAAAATGTGGGTTGAATTTTACTATATAGTTAATATTTGGTAAGTACTAGTTCTGGTTATTGTTATGATTAGTTTTTTTTGCTTGTTTCTACAAGTTCCTTTATTAATAAAACAAAGTATAAAAGCACAAGGCTCCCAAAGGACCCATATGATTAAAAGTGCACATTTACTCAAACCTGAAGTAGAAAACAAATGGCAGGCCTCGACTATTTGGGCCATGGAAAATTGGTGTGATTAAAATGGTTTTTAATCACACAGCTGCAGCAGCTAAACCATATTTGATGAACTCTTGTCTCTGTTATTGGAACAAAACATATGCTATGACTGTGGCTGGCATACTGCATCATAACACACAGTTTAGGGTCAGAATACACACTAAAAATCACAATAAAATAAGAAAATGTGTTAAATTTCAGTGATTAAATCAAGGCACTTAACAAAAAAAGGTGCTAAGCCTCAGCTGGTGTGGTTCAGTGGATTGAGTGATGGCCTGCAAACCAGAGGGTCGCAGGTTCGATTTCCAGTCAGGGCACATGCCTGGGTTGTAGGCCAGGTCCCCAGTGGGGGGCGCAGGAGGAAGCAACCATATGTTGATGTTTCTCTCTCGCTCCTTCCCTTCCCCTCTCTCTAAAAATAAATAAGTAAAATCTTTAAAAAAATAAAGGTGTTAAAAGTATTGCTGAATATCTGATACTTCAAAAACCAGATTATATATAATTTAGCTGCAAGTTTTAGTCTATTTTCTCTGTATAGATGATTGCATCTATCTTTGACCCCTTTCAGTTTATACTTGCTTTATCCCCATCAAATCATGTGTTATATAATCATTAAAAATTAGTAGTGTCTTAGTAGCAGATATGAAATTTTTTAAAAAATTAATAAATGTCACACTATAACACTGAAATTCTGTACCTCTGAAGAGACACTGGAAATATCAGTGAGGTTCATTTTTCCCACTACTGGGGAGGGAAGCAATAACCTTCCTCTTTTTGGGTGGGGCTAAGTTAAGTCTTCAACATCAAGGTCAATAGCCACATGTTACAGAAAAAGTGACTGATTCCATGAGGATGAAAGAGACACTTTGGAAGTTGTTAGGTCAATTCTTTCAGAATGCCAGGATGTCAATTTTGTTAGAAGCCACTAAATCAGAGAGGGATGGGATAGACACATCTGATCAGAACAGTGTTCTTGGCAATGGGAATGGTAACAGCCTAAGAAGCTTGGCCTGAAGGCCCAGCACTGTTTTTCTGGTGTTCAAGGCCACCAGCTATCATTGCTAAAGCACAGGCAGAGACACTACTATAAATAAATAAATAAATAAATAAATAAATAAATAAATAAATAAATAAAATAGATTTGAAAATAAAAAAGAAACATGTCATTCTGCAGTCCTCCCTGATGTTGTGATTACTTTTGCTAGATTGTTAGCTTCTTAAAATTGGAAACCATATCTCAAATTTTATTAAGCAACTGGTACTTTATATTGCTTTATTATTATAATTTATATAATAGTTATGCTTACTGATAAAAATTATAGAAAATGAAACATCCTAGAATTAAAATTATTAAGTTTGATTCTGGGTTCCTTATATTACACTTTTTTATTTCCCCTAAGTTGATGGGCTGGACTTAGATACTGTTTTTTTTTTCTTTCTCCTAATCTGACTTAGAATTTTTTTTAAAAGCATATTACTCATTTTTAAACTTTTGTCTTTTTTAGGTGGGTGTGGGACTTCAGATTAAAATTCCACTAGCATTGCCTACTTGGCGCCAGGCTTATTTTCTTCATTTCATAGGTAAGAAAACTAAGGCTCAGAGAGTTCAAGTGAATGATCCAAGATCATGCAATTAGGAAGTAGCAGCTGCAAGAATGACATGGCTTAACCATAAACAAATGAGAAAGAAATTTAAAAGGAGTAAGGGTAAACAGCACAGAGTACATGGAAAAAGAGATGTTTTCTCCTTTCAAAAAAAAATAAGGTGGGTAGTAGAGTCAGAGACGTCTTTGTGATGGAGCTGAAATTTAATCCACAAGATTGCCAGTCAGTCTTTGAACAATTGGGAGTGGGCTAATCTGGAGCAAATATCTTCTCTTTCATTCTTATTTTAGTTATATATGGTAGCTTATGCTTAGAGAATAAATGCAAAGTAGATAAAATAGCCACTAATTAAAAGATAAATGGTAAACATGGGAGAAAAGTGTTTTACTGGATAATCTTTGGATTATACATACATTCATAGGCTTTTAAGATATAAAGGATGAATCTAATGGAAGAAGATCCATTGTCAATATTGAAAATGATAGTATATATGTCCATTCACCAGGTTTAGTTACAGTTCTCATAATATAAAACTAATCCTTGAAATGCTTGGTAAATATGCTGATTCTGGGTACAGATAAACCCCCCACTTCTGAAGGCTTGATGGGGGCTTCGATTTAGGTCTCCAATACATGTCCAGCGATTTTTGGTCCTTTTCTGGGAAACACACCATTTGGCATGATCCTGATGAGAACTGAAATAAGATTGTCCAGATATCTTGATTGCTCTGACATTGTAGACGTGGTAAGGAAGGGAACAGTTGGAAGGAAGCTGTTGTCTCTTTCGCTGCCAGGTCTCAGTTAACAAATGTGTTTTCAAATGTTGAGCCATCCAGGCCACAAAGATGTCTAGAGTTTATAAAGAAAGAGATAATGAGATTAGCATTTATATTTAGATAAATCTCTAAAATATCTTCGGGAATGAAAATCATCATTCATACTTGATATGTGAACGTCACAAATACACTAATAACAACAAATTAAGATAGTGGATGGGAGAACATTTCGTAAATGCTAAAGTAATATGCAAATAAAAATCATCATTATTATTATTACAGAGACGATATTGGTGTCTAAACATGTTCTTCCCTCCATTTTCTACTTCTTTTCTCTTGAATAATCAAAATATTTCTTATGCACAATCCCAAATGAGTTCAACAGCAGAGTTTATAGTGTATTGTTAAATGATGGTCTTTCATACCCTCTAGAAAAGAATCAGACTTTGCAAAATGGAGGAAGTTTAGTCCCCGGGCTGACTGAAGTGAGGTGAGGTGCCGGCCAGGGATCTGCGAGGCGCTGGGCCTGGTACACAGTCGGGACATGTGAGCGAGCTCTTGGTGAAATGTAGCGGGGATGCAACAGCTATAAATGTTTGGGTTGCAGACCAAGAGCTGAGAATCTGAAAAAACCATAATAGAGAAAAATTGAGAATTAAGATACAAATGGAAATCTTATTCATATTACAGCTTTTGTGTGTGTGTGTGTGTGTGTGAGTTAAAAAGTAGAACAAAAGTGTTTCCTTCTTTAAGCCAATTGCTTTCAAATGACTTTTGTGTTAAAATAGTCGACCTATTGCGCCCTTCCTATTTTGCAGGCATTGTTCTGTGAGTTTTACATGGATTTACTAATTAATCCTAACAGCATTCTTATTATTGAGTTTATTATTATCCTCACTTTATAGAAGAATTAATGGAGAAGTCATGTCACATGCTCATGGTTATAAAGCTTGTAATGGAAGGAGTTGATATTCAAAGCCAGGCATATGTTTTTCTTCTATATGTACATATACAAAAGTAAGAGAGCTCCCACGTACCAGTCATCCAGCTTCAGGAATGAGCAATCCATGATGTGCACACCTGAGCTCCATATAATTCGGCTGTCTAATCATTACAGGAATTCCACTAGTTAGACTGGGGTTTGATTAGGCTCAGAAATCCTTGTCATAGGATGAAAATTGGATGAAAAACATTTCTAAACCTCTTTTATCTAAGGGCAAGCCACTCTTTAACTATTTACCTCCCCTAGCATAGTTTTCCAAACCCAAGTAATTGGGCTATTTGGGCTTGAGACCTGGGGGTTCAGAAGGGTCAGGCTGGCACCCTACAGGCAATATGAGATCTGCACAATTTTAAAATATATATATAAGACTGAGGCTATATTTATTTGTTTATTAAGAGATTTTATTTATTTTTAAAGAGAGAGGAAGGGAGGGAGAGAAATATCAACATGTGGTTGCCTCTCATGTTCCCCCAACTGGGGACCTGGCCCGCCACCAGGCATGTGATCTGACTGGGATTCAAACTGGTGAGCCTTTGGTTTGCAAGCTGGCACTCAATTCACTGAGCTACACCTGCCAGGGCTGAGACTATATTTAGAAAGCAGGATCTCTTTCCTTCTCTTTCTCTCTTTCTGTCTGTCTGTCTGTCTCTCTCTCACACACACACACACACATAGACACATATACACACCCCTAGATTTTATTTCCTCTTATAAAATATGGACACCTGCAGCCATTAGTTCTGCATCCCTGCAGAGCTACAATGCGTTGGAGCAGAAGCTTTTGAAGGAAGCTGTGGAGAGTTAACACCTCAGTTTGTTACTATGGACACTGCCCATGCAACATTCACCTGTTTCCCTCATTTCTGTCACCTGCCTGGCCCCTGCAGATATTTGAAACTACTACCCCTGAATAAATTCATGGAATCCATTGAAGGATCAGGAAATCAAGGTCCAGTAAGTGAGTCTGCCCCAGGTCTCCCTGTGGCAAAGCCAACATTTGAATGTAGGGATCAGAATGTCTATGAATGGAGAAGCAAATGTAGTGACAAATTTATTACTATAGCCCAATAGGTTAATATAGCCCTTCTCCAATATTATTGTCTCTTTTTGTACACACTCTAATGTTACCTATTGCTTCATACTGGTTGTACTTGAAAGTTATGCAGATGCCAGCTTGTCCATTGCGTGTCCCTGTGGGTGGATAACCGTAGCCTTCTTCAGGAACTGGAGGAAACTGGGGGATGGAATGAATCAGCCAGAATCCCTGGACTTTGTTCCACAGCAATAAACCTGCCAAAGATACAGATAATACAGATACATTAGAAAAACAAGGCTCCTTTTAAAAAGAGTTCAGAGTGACAAAATTTAAGCCCACTTATACTTCAGGCTAATATATGTATATATAAATATATATATAATTATATATTTTTATTGTTGTTCTGTAACAGTTGTCCCAATTTCCCTTCATTGATCTCCCTGGCCCTGCCTTCAAGGCTAATATTGTATTAGGCTGATAATCACAAGGATCGTACCAATTTTTTCCAAGATTTCTAAACCAGTTCAGGCACATATCAACATCACCCCGTTCCTGATAATAAGCTACCAGAAAGTGGGATCGAGGGCAGCCATCGAGTTAGGAATCCACAGGAATTTCATGTTGAAACCACAAAGACAATTTGTTCTGACAGAATGCAAATTTGCTAAATTTGAATTTGACCTTGTTAAAACTATAGTCACCTGGCAAGCTTTAGCTAGGTCTTCACTGCTAAGCAGCTAAGTTATTTTCAAAAGCCAGCAAAAAAAGCAGAGTTGAAAGAGAAAATATCAAATGAAGAAATGTACTTGCAGTTATTTGTTGTAAGGAATGGATGCTCATTTATTTGCAGAAGAATTACCCAGTTCCGAAAGCATCCGCCGACACACACACACAAAGAAGCAAAGGGAAAAAAGGAAGCCATGCTAAAGCATCCCAGTTAATTGTGTTTTAGTAAAAATCTCTAGAGCAAAATAACATGGAAGTCAGAAAGGAAGAAAACAAAGATTTCCATCATCTTGTGACATGACAAAACAACCCTGTAGAATGAGCATCTCTGACTATTTTGTGTTTATAAACAAATCAAGGTGGTTTTGATCTGCTAACAAGACTTTCTAGTTTTCATATGACTGTGCAAACATAAAGTTTATTCATGTTTGCCTTATTGTTAAGCAGAAACCAAATGCCTGCCAGTTATTTCTCTTTCAAAAACTCCCTTAAAGAAAGCACACTATTGCTCTCTCAGTGCATGTAGAATTAAGACCTGCAGTAGAGGGATTAAGTAGGTAGAAGAAACTTTTGGTGTCCCTAGCAGTTCCCTTAAGGAACCCACACAGGGACTTACTCAGACTCTCTCCCTTTGACTACCAGCACTGGGGTAGCAGCTTTAGAAGGCACCAGTGACATACAGAGAGGAACTGAAGGGTTTGGCATCAAGGCAGGAGCTGGGGGACAGCTTTTTCCCAGACAGAAAGGTGGGCAGAGGCCATCGTCCCTTTTCTAAGCCATCCCCTGACCGAGCCACAGAGCCAGCAGTCAGGTACCATATCTGAGACTCTATCAACATGGCTAACACTGCCCTGCTCTGGAGATCCCCTGAGACTCCTTCCCAAGCTGTTAACTGGCTTTTCCATATGAATGGCTGGTCTTGGCTCATATTTGACAATTTCCTATATCCTATCAAACAAGCAATAGCCAGCCTCAGTGAGCCCCAGTCCTTGTACCCCTTGCTAAGTGACCCCAGGCCCGCACTAACAGCAGCCAGCCTAAATCCACAGTTTGGCTTGCCTTGGGAGTCTCTAAGCCCAGCCACAAGTAGCAGCCATCTCAGACTGCTTTGTAGCTCAGGCAGGGTGGCCCTGGGCAGAACACAGGCGGGGGGAGATTCTGACCTGCACCACCTGGAAAACCCCAGAGCCTGCCCCCCACACTGGAAGCTACAGTCCAGGTCAGAGCACCACCGCCCTGCCCTGCACAGCTGAGCTTCCGAATAGGGCAGAGGGTGGCGGTCAGTGGTCACAGCCAGTCCTTGTAGCTGACCATCTGGCTAAATCCCTTCCATTCACCTGACGACAGCAATCAAGGCTCATTCCGAGGGCCTTTGTGAAGGAGAAATTGCCCAGTCAAATTATGTAATTATAACTTGTGATATAGAAATCACATATTTTGATAACTCAAAGCATTAAAAACAAAAGCTATCTTTTTAATGTGGAATATAAGAATATTCAAGATGGAATGTTTAAGAAAATGCTGATTTTCAGTAGGAAAGGGAAACTGAGTCTTCGTCATACCTTTGGCGTGTCCGTATTTTCTGCTGTAATTCACAGATTTAGGGACTCCATCATTGTACATTACATAGGCGGTGTCGTTGCTCTGCAGGAACATATTAGGGTTATAATGGTGTAAATCTTCCACGTACAAATGTCCCTAACATTTCTACCAGCTGCCTAGCCTGCAATGCAGAGCTTTCATTAATACATGTGGGGAGCAATCCATTGCCCTCGTAGGCAGCTCCCCCATCAGTAAAAATTCTGAGACCTACAAGACAAGTGACAGGAAGTCCATTCTGAGCCTGTATGGCTTTGTCTTGTGAGACAGGAGCCCTATTCATTGTGTCCCGTGTGTGGGGGTGATATTCCTCTTATTCTCGGTTGTCTTGGACCCATGTTTCTGATTTGGCAACCAGTGTATAATTTTTATAAAGTACTTCAATATTTGTTCAGGAAATGAAGTAGGACAACCAGCCAAGGATCATCCCTGTGTCCCTCCCCACTGTTGTTACTGGGACAACACAGAACTGGTTGTCAGGCGCTGGCTCTCCCTCCTACTCTGTGCCGTGCTGCTTGGTCGTAGGCCTGTGTTTAGTCAGGATTTCTCGTTCTCTGCTCCCTCTACCTCACCGACAAGGGAGGGTTTTTCTCCAGTCCCTTTCCGTATTACTTCACCTTTCTAACTTCATATTCCCTGATTAGAAAAAGCAGTGAAACTGAATGTGTGATATTGGTTTCCTCTGGGAAAGGAAAATGTTAATAAATTCTCCAAACACTTGGCCAAATCTCTGAGTCAAAGAGAAGCTATTATTTTGAGAGTATCACAGTGTCATGTTTTAGAAGCTTGCTTATATTTGTTCTGTGCAGTTTCGTTTCGTTTGTGTCATGAAGCAGTGACTTTTATTGAAGTCAATAATGTCGATTTTAAAAAAATAATCTCAGCAACATAATTAAAAGCAGGAAAGAACAACCCATTTCTGTTGAAAAGGTCCTTGCTTTTGTCTCAGAAAAATAGTCAATAACTGAATCTCTTACAGTTGCTTAATTATTTGATGAGGTCTACACACATTTGTAAAAAAGTGTGCCACATAATCTGTGTGTTGTAGCATTCTTGGCCACTGTGTTTAGGAATATCAGGAAAGTAGGCTGTTTCCTCGCTCTCACTTTCTGTCACTGACCACAGGTACGGTTGGTGTTTACATCTCCTCTGCAGCGAAGTGGTGATGAGGCCATTGTGTGCCTTTGGGGTGCAATGCGGAGGGGCTCTGGGAAGATTCGATGAGGAAATTTATTCTTATGGTAGATGACATGTATTATTCTAACCAGGCTTGAACAGCTAGCTAAGGTGTAGGGGTTGTAGCCCTAGTGGGGAGAGAGGCTCTCTGATCTGGAGAAAGATCTGGGCCTTTCGAACAGGCGGATGGAGGCACATGCCCCTGGACAGCGTTATCCCTTTAGCACATGTGTTGGGGAGTGTGTTGATCACTGCGTGTTGAACAAGATGGGTCCGGGCTCTGTTCTCAGCCTTGCAAGGAATATAGAAAGGCAAGTACAGGCCACTGCCACGTAATAGTTTGATAAGTATTATTATGAAGGTGTGTGGAAGGCTGTTATCTACAAAGGCAAAATAAGAGAAACAATTTTACATTTTAAGTGTAATCCAGATATTGGCTGAGGTCACCTCGACATTTGAGGTATAAAACTAATTGGTCTGATCTGGCATTCTACTCTCAGAAGTTCAATTCCAGGTCAGGAGGTAGAGAGTTAAGTTCTCATGGTCACTCTGGCACAGGGTCCAAAAAGCACCCAATCTCATGTGGATATCACTCACTGTTGTTCTTCTTCTTTTCGCTCCATGCCAATCAGACGTGGAAATCAACCTTTTACTGTCCTTTTCCTCCCTTAGAATTCATCAGCGAAGCGTTGTGTATGAGCAGGTTTTACAGAAGGCACGAACATTGGATGATTGGACATTATCAAGCTGACCTGCCCCCAGTTCCCTCTGTGCTTCTTTTTTTTTTTTTAAGATTTTATTTATTTATCTTTAGAGGGGAGGGGGAGGAGAGAGGGAGAGAAACCTCAATGTATGGTTGCCTTTCGTGCATCCCCTGCTGGGAACTGGCCTGCAGGGAACCGGCCTGCAACCCCAGTATGTTCCCTGACTGGGAATCGAACCGCGATTGTCTGGTTCGCAGGCCTGTGCTCAATCCACTGAGCTACACCAGCTAGGGCTCCTCTGGGCTTCTTATACTTTTAAATGTCTAGTTCCCACCTACCCCTCATATATATTGCAGTTTAGCTCTCTTGCTCTCCCGAGCCTCCAAAGATCATTATTATATTCTGCCAAATTAAGAACTATCTGCCCCAACTAAGGTAAATGACAGAGACTTAACAATGTCATCCCTCCCCTCCCCCACCCGTCCCCCCACCAACACCAGCCCTCAGTGTCTGAGATGGAGAAGGGAACATGTAAGTGTATTTTCTCACTGCTGAGTTGTGTTCCGGGTCCTCAGCCCCAACCTTGGAAAACATAAGCAGCCGCAGGCAGTTTTGATTTTACACAATAATCTATTAATTCAAAGCAAAGTTGTTGCTGAGATAAAATATTTTTTAAAGTGCCTGGCACAGAAGTGCTTGGCACACCACAGGGACTCAACCGGCTGACAGGTAAGTTTTGACTTTGTAACTTGGTCTGAAAGCTGGTTTTAATGGCAGGTGAAAAAGTGAGCATCAGCGTACACTGTGACAGCTCTCTGCACCTTTAGAGCAAATAAATACTCATGTTCTGCAGTACTAGAGTCTAACACAGCATTATGGTAAGGAGTTAAATTAGTTACCGTCAGTATAGGTTCACCACATTGTAAGTGCTGAGTCATTTTACAGATTTACTTCTCTATACGTTGTTGATTAGAAAATGCATAACCAGGTGTAACTGGACATGGATTTTACTGTTTGATTTTGCCGTCACATCTGGTTGGAAAGCAGTGTCTTGTTGCTGAACAGCACACGGGGCCTGGAACAGCAGGAGACTGTCCACACCGGCCAGCAGGCCTACTTACCTCTATCTCTTTCGCCGATTATCTCACTGCCTGATGAGGTCCAGTTAGCAGGTTTGATCTCCATTTAAGAAAGTTAGTTCTAGGGTCTCAAACTAGAGTCCCAGCCCTCGACCTACCATTTTGAAAAAGATTAATTAAGAGGAAGACCGAGTGACCCTCTGTGCAGGTAACTACCACTCGTCACCAGCATGGCATAAACATCCCCATAACTCATGACAGACTCATCAAAGATCTACACGGCATGGTAACAGGAGAGGTCTCTGCTCCCTATTTCCATTAGAGGGATAAGATAGCAAGCACTGAAAAAAATCGGCAGAATTTGGCAGCCAGAAAACTTCCCTATGTAATTAGTTCACATCTTGCCCAGTGATACCATTGGACATGGTGCTGAATGTACCAACAATCTGGCATTACTGTGGAGTCTGACGACCTATTCCCTACGGGATCGCTCGGAGTGATGCAGATTGTGAGTCAAGTCGCTGAGATTGGGGGTTGGGTCAGGGAGTGGTTAAAATCTTTTGGGAGCTTTGCGTTCTGTTTGGTCATTTGATATGATTCAAATTAATAATGAACCGTAACATACCTTGGAGGCATATGCTTCGTACAGCTGTCCTAATGTTCTTCCCAGAGCACTCTCAGTGGTATTCATTAGCTGTTTACTCCTCCTCCAGCTTCTGGTTGTAGAGTCTAGATATAGGTACTCTAACCCAGTCTTTCTACTTTCCTGGTCTTGCCTTTTAGGTAACTTGTAAAACGTAAACCTAACAAAGGAAATAATTGTCAATTAGTTTTATTGACTGCTTCCCTGGTGGCAGCCAGCATGTTAAGCACTTAAATATATCATTTCACTTACATTTCACAAAAGGCCTCTAAGTCTAAGGAAAGGGATGTGCTCAAGCTCAGCCTTTTTTCCCACCCTTATTCTTGCTCGTTCCCAGACAAGGAACCGTGAATCTCATTGGGCGTATTCTAAGCCGTATTCTGGGCCTCGTGGGTGGGATTCCTGTAGTAAACAGTGCGTGTATATTGAGAGCGGCCTTGTCTGTTGTTTCTACGGTCTACACGGCTACATACAAGGAGGAGGCCAAGGCCCAGGCCTGGGCTGGAAGGTCTTTGATGTGATTTTCTCTTCTGCCCTAAGTTCTTGACATGTTCATCTTTACAACTGGTTGGCTGTGTCTGAGATTTATGCGTGGGTTTTGGGGTAGGTGGAGCCTCTGGCTTAAGCCACATTTTTCAACTCAGATTACCAGAATGCTCTGCACTGAGAATTTAGGGCCAAGGCCAGTTAATTAAGTAAGTGCTTTGCTTTCCGTTACCACTGTCTCCTGTTCCTCTCCCACTACCTCCGTTTCCTTTGGGGAGCAGAGGTTTGGGGCCAACACAGCATTTGGGCTTGTTGGGATCACCTAGCTCAGGGTTTCTCAATACGCTCCATTCACCTTCTGAGTCGGAACATTTTTTGTTGTGGGGGACTGTCCAGAGCGCTGTAGCCTCCGCCTATCAGATGCCAGTGTTACTCCCAGTTGTGCCGATCAGAACTGTCTGCAGATGTGTTAGAAGTCTCCTGAGGGCAGAATCACCCAAGCCTATCCAAATACTCCCTAATGGCACAAACCCCAACTTTATTCCTCAAACGCTCTCGGTAGGAATACATTGTAAAGAATTCACTATTACAACACAGCGGTGTCTCAGCTGCCCATAAAAGCATCTCAGTGCTTATTTGGTTTTCTTCAGTCTTACTTGTATTTAAGTAAACTTTCTCCTGTCCTGACCATGCTTTCTTACTCTCAAGGCAAGGCCCTCTCATGTGGCAGGAAGCAACAAGTTATTCTTTGGTGCTAACCAAATATGACTCTGCCCTTTAGCTCTCTCAGTAAGTTGCAACAGTTTGACAGTCTGCTCAGCTCAGCGTCCCCCTGACCAGTATTGCTTGGCCATTGTCCATTTAGTTATGGCAAGGATAAATATTAAATATTGATAACAAGTTGGTGGCCCACCAGTGAAGGGTGTATAAACCATTAGTGTGCCATGGCACAGCAGTTGGGAATCGATGCTTTTCAGTATTTTTCCCAAGTGACTATCTCCAATTATATGCTGAAGATTCCCGAGTTGATTTTTAGCCCAGACCTCTATGCTGAGGTCAGATAAACCTAAGTGCCAGGATGTTCCAGAAAAGTTCATCTCCCTATTTTTGAAACCAAGTTTGTGATATTTTGCTCCAAATGTCCTCATCCTTTGCTGTTAGGGATGTATCCATGCAGTCACAGAAGCCAATAACCTAAAAGTCATTCTTTTCCTGGTCTCTTACAACCATTGGCCAATTCCTTACCAAGTCTCCTCAGAGTGTCCTCTGCTCTCTATTTCCATTACCCCTTCTCTAAGTTGGGTCCACAGCGCTTCTCACCTGTAATGCTGCAAAGGTCCTTAATGACTCTAGACTGGTCTCCAGCTGGCCAGCCTTCATTGTACTGCTAGTGGGCTTTCTGCAAAATACGAATCTGCCCATATCGCATCCCTGCCTGAAGTCCTTCATTAGCTCCCTTTCAATGTCAAGTTCGGACTCTGGGGCTCAGTACATGAAACCCTTCATAACCCAGCTTTTGCCTATTTCCCTAAGCTCACCTCCTACCATCTCCTCACCTTCTTCTGAAGTGCCAGCGGTGCTGAACTTCTTCCAAACTCTCCTCCTTGTTTTTTGCCTCCAGACCTTGTCATTGCTCTTTCACTAGCCTGAGATGCCCTTGCATCTCCCTTGTTTTTCTAACTTACATTTGTTCTTAAAACTGAGTTCAAAACTACTTCCTCAGAGAAGCCTTTTGGGCTCTATGCTCCCTAGGGACCCATCTGTGCCCTTACCATGTAACTATGAGCAACTTGAGGGCAAGAACTATGTTTTGTCCATATTTGCATTTTTAAGACTCAGCACAGAGCCTGCTGTGGGTTAGCAACTGTTTGCTAAGAGACTGAGTTGAGCGTGCCTGTGTTTTCTAGCCTGAAGTTTATACAAAGCTTGATGCCAACTGTAATGGCACACCAAAATGCCCTAATTAGAGAGTGAAAAAATGATCAAAGCTTTAGGGGACCCGTGACTATGGTACAAAGCTGCTTAGTTGCTTCGAGACTGTTCAAGAGGCCTCTGACCTATTCCCCACTCCAATAGCTGCTTGTGCTGCCTAATAAAGATTAACCACACAGTACTATGTACAATCATGCCCTCTTATTGCCATACGAGAAGCATAAGCTCCAGTGCAAAAAGAAAATAATCTGCCTTCTCTCCTTTGACAGTCTCCAGAAGGATGTTGAAAGGGTTCTGTTAGCAAAGCCACAATGCAATTAAAGGAAACTGCCAACTGAGAGAAGTTTCAGCTCCACCCGACATCTGTGGCGACCAGCCTTGCCCATGAAAGCAGTGGGGCAGGACCACAGGGGCTGCTCAGCTTTCTCAGGAGGAAGCACCCTCTCTCAGAAGCCTACCTTTATCTGAATATTTGGCCCACCAATTTCCTCTCTTCTTTAATTTCCTTTCTTCTTAAGCAGAGATGTGGGGTAGAAGTCTCCTTTGGAACTTTTCGATGAACCATTTTGCATCTGACACTCTGGCTTTCTATTTGTATGCACCAAACCATTCATTTCTTTTACCTACCAATCCACAGCATCCCCTTCTTCATTTCTGCATGATATTGTCGCCTCCAGGAACCCACCGAGGCCAAGCAAGAGCAAAGCAAGGGTTGTTTTTAGAAGACTTGCTGTCATTTTCTGCCTGTCGCCTCTACTCCATGCACAGCAGAAAACTTTCCCCACAGACTGTGGAGTCTGAGTTGCAAGTCTCTCTCAGCCAGTGCTGGCTTTGACATTTGACTTCATTTGCCTCTGTGTTCATGGTTCGGGCATTTTCAGATGGGACGAATCTCACGCAGCCTGATGATTCAGTCACAACATGCCAGCGTGACTCCGGATGCCTTTGTGCTGAATTGTTGACTAGTTTGCAAAGTCATCAAAATTTCTGGAGAGAAAAAAGTGGTATATTTTTAACTCTTTGAAGCAAATGTTGTGTAAAATAAAATTCAGTAGATAGGGAATTTCCATGTTGGTAAGTAGATGTTGGATTAAATATATTTCATGTTTTGTTTTGTTTTTCCTCACCATTGTCCTCTCTGTAAATGAGAGCAAATGCTTATGGTTCACACATTAAACAGAAATGACAAGACCTTATGGCTTAGTTATAACTAGTGGCTATCATTTATAATATTATTGTTTTTTTAATTTCACAAAGATGTACTCTTTTGAAAAACATTGTATTTACTTATTTTTAGAGAGGGGAAGGGAGGGAGAAAGAGGGAGAGACGCATCAATGTATGGTTGCTTTTTGAGTGCCCCTTACTGGGGAACCTGGCCAACAACTCAGGCATGTGCCCTAGACTGGGAATTGAACTGGCAACTCTTTGGTTCACAGGCCTGTGCTCAATCCACTGAGCCACATCAGCCAGATCTATCTTAAGGAAACAGTTCCAAAAGGATATTTCAGGGGTTGACTCAAAGTAAGAGTAGATGCAGTTGTATTTTAACAAACATGTTTACATATGCGCTCCACCTCCTGGTTGTAGCCACTCAACATGACGCTGTACTTTAACGTGGCCTTGTGTCCCATTGGCTGTGATGCAATCAGGTAAACATACTGACCGCTCACCCTTCAGGTCAAATAAAAAATGTTACAAGCATTTCTTTTGCCCTAACTACTCTTTCTCATTTTTGAAACTGAATCTGGAGTTGAAGGCCAAGAGAAAATGGCCCATTACCATAACAACAATAAGGTGAGACTTTTTTCTTCTTGGAGGAGGAATAGGGTAGATAGACATATGAAAAGAATTTCTTAAGTGCACGACGCTTTTGAATCAATTATTAAAGATGCTGATACAGCAGTTTACCTTATGCCTGTAAATCGTTATGGCTCTGATTCATCCCTAGACTCAAGAACCCAGACCAGAGCAGAACAGGCTCAATTCTTGCTTCAGTGCGAGTTGTTCAGGATCCTCAAGGTTCATAGGAAAGGGAGGGCTTGTGGTGCTATTTCTCCGAAAAAAGTTTCGTGGGGGGTGTCTGGACCACCCACTCACATTTTCATGTAGTACTTATGAAAAGGGTGGAATTCTTGGCCTGAAACTCCAACCTGCTAAATCAGAACCCTGCAGGTTAGGCCCAGGAGCATAACAATTTTCACAAGGTCTTTGGTGATGCTGGTGTACCCTAAACTTTGAGACTCGCTGTCCTGAGGCCCAAACTATGCTGTATCTGATATATTCACAACCTACCAAATTGGTAAACCAAGAAACATTTTTATGAACCTTCCCTTATGGGTATTATTTTGTTTTATATAAATTTTTGCTGCATTCAGATAAAAAGGATCTCAGTCACCCCAACCTTTTTTATCAATTAAAAAATTTTTGCATAGCATGAGGTTTACTTTTCTAAGTTAAAATAAAATAAAGTTAATTTTATTTATCTCGTGGTACCTTTTGGTATTACAGTGTTGATAGCAGAGTATGTCAGGCTTAGGATTCAGTGATGCGTTCAGGGAACATAGAGACTAACTATAAGCATTTGGTTTGTTAGGTAGGCTAAACATTTGTTAAATAAGATATAAAATAATTTCTGCTTTCTCATCATTACATGCTTAGCATAGCGCCTGACAAATAGTGAGTAATCTGCAATATTAGTGATGATTATTTTTACTACAGCCTGAGCCCTTGCTATGGTTGGGCTGGGGTACATCTGCATAAAGATGGTTTTTGTTAAACCTAATTTTATTTCAAGGCTTGAAAAAATGCTGGTAGGTTACTTTCTTTCAGAAAACTTTCTTATCTCCAATTGCTGCTGATGCAATCATACGATTGTCAGGCAACAACCTCCCTTATGCCATCACTAGGTGCCGGACACCATCCTGCACACTGAGGAGCTCCAGGCTCCGGGGGTTTCAACATCACCCTAAGCCTAGATTCCAGTGTGTCCCAGATTCTACTAAAAACAGCAAAGTAATATTGTGGACAGAAACACAATGAATTTTGTGGAGAGAGAAAATGCAAACTTGGCAGAATGTTTTTCACAATATTACCAACTTTTTGAGCCCAAGAAATACAACATTATCAAAATACACTTCTGTCTCACAACATGATCACCTCTAAAAATAGTAGTAAATCCCTTCGTTGTAACTTGGCCAAGTGTATTGAACAAGGAAGAGTTTTTCTCTTGGTAATGAGCTTATTTTATGGTTGAAAGTTTATATTCATTCATCCAATAATTCTAGAAAATCTTAGTCTTGATCTCAATTGTGTCTCTTCCACCTTTGCTCTATTGTATTTTTCTAGTACATTTTATGTCTCTTTCATATATTCTATTTCCTGTGTATCTGTATTAATCCTAGATTCTTTATTTAGATCTATCTTCCAGCTCTCTCAGTCTCTCTTTGGCAACATTAATCTATTACTTAATGTAGCTCTTCCAAATAACTAATTCTTTCTTCAGTTGCATTTAATCTGTTTCTTAATCCACTTGTCAGTGCAGTTTTAGAAGTTCTACTGGGTTGTTTTTCAAATTTACTTGATCTTTTTTATGGCCCCTTGTTTCTTGTTCAAGAGAAGCCACATTAACTCTATTTCAAGAAGATAAGTTCAATCTTCTCTCTTATTTCTGTAAATATATTTGCCATAAGATGTTTATATTTTATGTCTGATCATTTCAATATCTGAAGTCTTTGCAGGTCACACTTTACTATCTGTTGTTTCTACAACTCTCTCTCTCATGATTCCTTGCTACCTTCTGTACTTTTGATTTGGGGCAGTGAGCTCATGTTCCTTGAAGCTTAATCTGTGAGAATTTTTTGATAGTGAGATAAAGTCAAATTTTTCCAACCCTTGGTCTGTGTTGGCGTCATCAAAATTCAATCATCCTATAAGGACTCTTGAAGTCAGGCTGCTGGCTTCATGTACTTTCAATCATCTTTTTAGGTATGGTTTACATACCATAAAATTTCTCTGAGTTCAAGTTTATTTTTTGTTCCAACTTTTACAAGACTGTTCATGTATGGAGTAAAATCTAGCCTGGGACAAACTGAGAAAAAAAGATGACATACTTGTTGAGGGAGGAAGGGGAGGGGACTTGAGTTATTTTGGTGAGAAGGAATGAGGCAAGCAGAAAGACTCAGATATTTATAAAGTAAAGAATTGTTCATTAGAAATGTGGGTAGAGGAAGACATCAGTGAAAGAGGGCCAGAAAGATTTTATTTGGTTATTTCCTACTCATTATTCAGGTGGCTCTGTGAATGACAATTCTTCTTGGAAGCCATCCTTCATCTCTTTCAATCTGGCTTAAGTGTCTTTGCAGGAGAGACCCAGAGCTCACTGTATTCTTTTAGGTAGAGTGATTGTCAGAATGTATTCTAAGTGCTTGATTACTTTTCTGGTGGTTACTGAAGAGATCAGAGGTCAGCAAACTCCTGTGAGCCAAATCTGGCTCAGCATTTTTTTTCTGTAAATAGTTTTATTGAAACACAGCCATACCCGTGCATTTATGTGTTACGCATAGTTACTTTGTGCTATCATGACAGAGATGAGTAGTTACAACAGAGATCATACAACCTATAAAGCCCAAAATACAATACTAACTCTCTGATTCTTCACTACAAAAGTGTGTTCTAGTGTACAGTCTCTGTTGGGGCAGAAAGGTGTCTACCATGTTTGCTGTTGTATCTCTGGAACTTCCCATGGTGCTTGTCACATGGAAGGAGCTAAATAAATATAGGCGAATGTAGTAATTAAATGAAAAAAGTTTTGAGAGACTTCTATTTTGGGGTGAGGTGAATTTAGAATGAATGAGAGAAATAAATAAAAGTAGGTAGGTAGGTAAAATCCCACTATAAAGAACATTGTAATGTTGTGTCAGGAATATAGCCTGATAATGTGAAAATAATCAGGCAGACCCAGGTTCCATGCCTGCCCTGACTCTCCCTGGGCATACAGTTTTGACCAAACTATTTAACATTGTGAACATCAGGTCCTTGTTCTAAAGGTGGGATTCACGATCCGCACCCTCATAGAGTGCTGCCAGGAGTCAACGAGATGCTGTGTGCATAGCCTCTGGCATGTAACTGGTGCTCATTAAATGCTGGTTCCCTCCTACCTTCTTTCCTTTTCTTCCTTACCTTCTCTGTCCTTACAGATGGACCACAGTCCATTGCTAATATGGTTCTAACGACCACAGATTAGCCTGCATCATTCATGTCGTAATGGTCCTTAACCAGATAAAAGCCAATGTTCAATTCAAACATAGTGCTTTGCCCTGTTGTTAAAGGCATGATGCTAAGTTTTCATCCTGCCCCAAAGGGCAGCCATCCTTTGATTCTCTCTAAGGAGAGAGCTTCATAGCCTAAACACCCTTGCAATAAACGCAGAATTTGTCTGAGCTTAGAATTTCCCTTTAGTTGAGAACAGTGACTGAAGTGCTAGAAACAGTGATAGTTTGGGCTGGGAGAATCTCTGAGTGTGGGGTAAGTTATGCTTCTTAGTGTAGTGGAAGTGGAATAAGACTTTTCAGTCTCAGCGGTGCTTTTCCTACTATGCCAGTCTGCCTATCAGTTGTGAGACTTCAGACAGCTCACTTAACATCTCTGAGCTAGTTTATCTGTAAAATAGTCTATGTATCAAATCACAAGGTTTTTCTGAGGGATAACATAATGTCTCACTGGCTGGAAAATTTTTAAATGGTATAGAAATATAGGTTTGTGCAATAGAATGGCAGAAAACTGCCTTCTATTGGGGTCAGAATGTTTTTTCTGTCCCTAATAAGTAGAAGGGCTTGTCATCAGGGGGTGTAGGGACTCTGATGTAGTGGGAAAAAAACATGTCACCTGGAGCCAAATGGCCTGGGTTCTCTGCCTGCCTCTGTCACCGGGCAACTGTGTGACCATGACAGTTACTAGGAAACTCTAGTGTCTTCCTTTGTCAGACTTGGGTGACATACCTATTTCACAGAGTTTTTGTGAAGAATCAGAGGGAATAATACATGCGAATTTACTGACATGTCAAACCCTCACTAAATGGTTGCTACTATTATTTTTTCATCTGCAAGGCTTATACATTAGGAACGAGATAGTGTGAATGCATTTCAGTAAAGTTTTCTTCCAAGTGCCTTTTTGGAGGTCTTCATCAATTCTTTGCTGTGGGGTTTCCTGCCCTCACAGTGCCCCCCGCCCCATTCCAGAGGCTCCTTGGGGCCTTGTTCCAGTTCCCTGGCCTATTACTATTGGAGCTGTGGAGACGCCGGCAAGAAAATTAACATCCCCCCAGCGCTTAGTGATAACTCTCTCTCTGTCACAGGCAGAAGTATGAAAACAACTGAACACCTGTAAATGGAGTCTTTATTAAGTAACTGTTCTTGAAACATCTACTTGACAAGTCCCTTTAGAGTCGCCCTTTGAACACAACTCAGGGCACAAGCCCCCCTTGATAGCAGACGTAGACTGCTCCACAGCCGAAAGCAACATGACATTTCCTACGAGATATCAATATTTTTCCGTCTGACATTTAGGAGATTCTAGGCAACCAAAAAAATACCAGCTGCCTCTAAGGCTGTTATTCATCATTATTATTCTTATTGTTCCATATTGTTAAAATTCATCTAAGTGATATTAATATTGTTCATTTGAGTGCTCCTTTTTCTTGTATTGATTCGCATTTTTCTCTGAAGCTTTTTGTTCACAAATGTACGATTAAAAAGCCAGGCAAGGGAAAAACCTGGGCAGACAACTGGAAGAACTTGCCCAGCACATTCTGGAGGAGAGGGAGGCCGGGTCCATGAGCAGTTCCCCGCCTCCCACTGCGCCCTGCAGCTGGACTGAGATTTGTCCTTGCGTGCTCGTCCTAAACAGCTGGCACTTTTGTATCCCTCTCTGTTACAGAGGGTAGGGATGTTCTTCCAAGACATGAGATAAAAGTCTAGTTATTTTTTAATTTAAATCTGTAAAAGTGTTACCTCTCCTAATATTTTTTGCCTCAAATCCATCCATGTGGCCTTGTAGAGGTTAACTGACTCCAAGCTAAGGGGCCTTAGACCTGCAGTGACACCTACGTCACTTTCAATATGGAAACAGGACAGTTGCCATCTCATCACAGAAGCAAAACTTGATGACACTTATTTAAAATCTCCGAGTTTTCTCCAACATTATTTGTGGGCAAATAGTGATAACCCATGCCTTTATTTTTCAAAGCACATTTAAGAAAAGGGGATTTTTTCTTTGGAGTTTTACTCTAGGTAATGGAGAGTCCTTTCGCAACTGTGTCCTCAAGCCACGCCAGCCAGGGAAGGACAATGAAAGCGTGAAGACTGAAGTAGGCTTCGTCTTAGCTGCAGTTTTTGATTTTTGCCACCGTGGCCCTGGATTCATGTGTAGTCTAGGTGTTTATCACTAACAGTAACCCCGAGAGCTCTTTGAGGCAAAATTTCACATAGAATTATTATTTACCAATGATAATTACAGCTAACACTTATGGAACACTTACTATTTGCCAGACACTTTTCTAAGTACTTTTTTTCTTATATAATGTTCACAGCAATCTTGATAGGCACTATTATTATTTTAAATATTCTATTTATCTATCTAGAGAGAGGTGAAAGGAAGGAGAGAGGGAGGGAACATCAGTGTGAGAGAGAAACATCGATTGGTTGCCTCTCGTACACGCCCCAGCAGGGACCAAACCCACAACCCAGGCATGTGCCCCTTCAGGGAATCAAACGGGCAACTCCTTGTGGAACGATGCCCAACTAACTGAGCCACAACAGCCAAGGCTGGGCACCAGTATTATTCCCATTTATAGATGGGAATAGAGAAATTTGCCTCCATTCACAGAACTAATAGGTTGCAGAACAAAGATTCACACCTGGCCTATGTGGCTCCAAGAGCCCGGGCACCAGATGAAAGTGACCTTTGTGTTCCATTGTGTAGTAGTCTTGGACATAGATCTCTGCACCACACTGTGCATTGTGCACAGTGCGGTTCTGGCGCTTACTTCTGATATCTCTGACTATGGCAATGAGGAAGACTTATTGAAGAAACAACTTCAGCTGCAATCCAGGCCATCATCTGTTTTGTCAGGTGCTGTAGAGATACCCTTCAGGGTCCCACTCCATTCTTGTTCTATTCTGTTCCAGTCTCAGATGCTTGTGCTCTTTTTATTCTGACTCTTTGCTCAGTGAACTCGATTACGCAAGCTTTGCTCGGGTGCCAAGGCTGAGTCAGCAGCTTGCTACGGAGCGCTGACCTCTCTCAGTGCAGCACGCATGGACTCCGGGATGGCTGCGCTCTGCTGGGACACTCACAGCCTTGTTAGCTATGTGTACATTTTGTGCTGCTCACTGATTCTGTCTACACTCAACTCCGCCTTTCCTGGACTTTTCTTCTCTGGCCAGCCCTGCCTGTGATCTCCAGGCTATGGCGATCAGAAGAAAAGGGGGCCTTCCCCACTTTCCCAGGGAGAGGAACTTCCTGATTAGGGTCTGAGCTGAAGCAGCCTTTCCTGTATTGAAGTCTTTCGGGTATTTTCATGAACTATTTTGTGCCAGCACACAAGGGGTAGAGGTGGTAGTGCACCATTCATTTATTCATGACACATTTATTAAGCACCTATTCACGTTCTAGGCACTGAGCTGAGTGCTGGGGTTGCCGTGACAACTAGGATAAAAATTGTTCCTGCTTCCATAATTTACCATTCCTGAACGAATCACACACAAAATGAGGCAACTGAAATACAATTTAATAAAAACTCTAATGAGAAAGAACTACTCTGAGAGCCCATGGAGGGGGTACCTACACCAGGCCTGAAGGGCTGGGACAGATTACTGGGGAGAAGTGACATCTGAGACTTGAAGGCTTGCTAGAAGTTAGGCAAGTGAAGAGGCTGGTAGTTGTGTAGTGAGAAAGAGAAAGACTGTTCAAGAAAGAAGGAATGGCAAATTCAAAGGCCTGTAGGCACAAAGGCACGCAGAGCCTATGTAAGCACAGTTAGCCCAGGACAGTGGAATTAGTTTGAGACAGGTTGTGGCAAGATAAGAAGTTGGAGAGTGAGCGGGGCTGGGGACATAAAGTGTGGCTATCATTTCTTTTTTGTATATATCACATAGCTTTCACAGACAACCTACTGTATCTCGAGTATTTTGTGGCAGGGGATGGAACTGAGGAATAACATTTCTTGTCTTGCTGTACACTGGGGATGATGGATAATTTCAGAGACCTTGGCTGCTGAAGCCCAGCCATACCATCCAGGGGTCCCACGCCGTCCAACTGTTTCTCTCCCCCAGGTAAAACCTCTTATTGCTCGAAGCATGTAAGAGCCTTTCTCTTTCTGCTGTTGGTAGCACTCTCCACGCCCCAAACCGGTGCCCTTACTCAAGGTCACCTCTGCTGTGTCCACAGCCAGGCCTGACACAACCACTGGTACAGTAGGGTTGACCACACTGTACCACTAGGCACTAGAAAGTGAACCAGGCCTTTCACACGCACCAGCAACCCTACAGAAAGGGGTAGTTTTCTCCACTGGTGAAAACAAGAAAACTGAGGCTCAGAGACATCAGATTACTTGTCACCAGCCACAAAGCTATAAGTAGCGAGGCAGCATCTGGGCCCAGTCTGACCCCAGAGCCATTATAACTACACAGCAGTGCCTCTTTCCTTGTCACTATTATAGTTCTTACTGGGATCCCTTAAGTCTGCTCTTCCTGTTTTCTTATCGATGCTTTTCTTGAAGATGAGTCCCCCAAAGATTGGTTCAGAGATTTTTGAGGGGTCTGTCTAAGAGTTGTCCCTAAATATGTCCCTCCCCCAGAGGAAGGACCAAATTCAGACACCACGGATCTTCAGAGTATGCAGCATGCCCTACTAAGCTCTATTTCCAAGATTTAAGAAAGTCTCCCATCTCTCACCTTGAGTAAGAATATTACAATAATTTTTGATGCTGGCTAGAATTTTACAAATTTTTCCAGGGGACCTGGTAGTTCTTTATGCAAACATTTTGAGGTAGCCCTTGACATATCCGAGCATATCACCTATGGGCGACCAGCAGGTGCGTTTCCTTCTCTGTGTGCTTCCCAGAGTCTCACCGAAGGTTGTTTTTGGTTTATTTTTATTTTTGTCCCCTTCTTTCATGACCATTTTAGTGTTCAATTTCAACGTTAAATAAAATAGGTTTTTCTGTCCCTCCTGCCTCTTCCTTCAAACACCAGTAAAATGGTAAGTCTTGTGGATCCTACCAGCGCAGATGGACATATTTGCTGGTGAGGGCTCCAGCTTCAGACAAGAGTACTAATGAATCAATTGCCAAGCTTTTAATCAGTGTCTCTGCTAAAACATAGCTTCCACTGCAGCCAGATGGCCCTGCTTCTGCACTCCTGAAGGTAATCTGGACCCTGTCTCTAATTACTCTTCCTCCTGGCAGCAAGTGGAAGAAGCAATTTTCAGATTGTTTTTATTGATCACAGGCAATTTTCTTCAGAGTATTACTCTCTGTAAAAAAAGGAATGAAATAATTTCCAGTTAGTATAGACAAAAGTTTTACACAAGAAAGGCAGTTTCCATAATGATTAGGAGTACACATTTTAAAGTCAACAGGCCTGAGTGTGACTTCTCAGCTCTAATCTGTCCTAGTTGCTTAAACCAGGGCAAGTTGCTTAAACTTTGAACTTCATCTTGTCCCTCTATAAAATGGGAATGATATTAGTTCTCAGGGCTGTTATAAGGATTAAGTTAGCAGGGATTAAATAAGGAGTAGTTTGAACCATGAGGTACAGTTATTATTATTATTTATTATCAAGAAAACTACCTACCTGTTTGTCTTCAGGCCAAGTTGAGACAGTTTTATCTGTTACTTGTGGTTCTCTTTTCTCCATGAAAGTTCTCATTCTTCTTCAACAGTAAGACATGATCTTGCTTTCATGAATAATCTGATTCTCACCTTTTATAATTATAGGAAGTCCTCACTTAACATTGCTAGGCTCTTGGAACTACATGAAATGACACTATTATGAAGTCAATTTTACTATAAGCTCATGGATATAAATAGGGGTTATGTTAGTACAGCATCTGATTGACATCATAACAAGGCAATGTTATTTCAGGACTTGTATATGGTTAAATTAAGGCTTAAAGAAATTGCAGTTGACTGTTTTCATTTAGCTTTTTTCAATAAGATGATTATGTTTTCATTGCAGAATGATGAAGTGGAGTTTGTTCGAACTGGCTATGGAAAGGATATGGTAAAAGTTCTCCATATTCAGCGAGATGGAAAATATCACAGCATTAAAGAGGTGGCAACTTCGGTGCAACTCACTCTGAGCTCCCAAAAAGATTATCTACATGGAGATAATTCAGACATCATCCCTACAGACACCATCAAAAACACAGTTCATGTCTTGGCAAAGTTCAAAGGAGTATGTGCTATCCTTCTTAGATGCTACCAATCTTAACGCAGAATTCACTGTTTTATAACATGGTGATATTACTTGCTTATTTCAAGTTCCTTTTGCTTTTTACCCTATTTTTACATTGTTTTCTTTTCTATTCTAAAATTCCTAGCCTTACAGAAAAAGTTGGCTGTTTTTTTGTTTGTTAATTTGTTTGTTTGTCTTTTAAACTCATCTCTTTATTTTCTTTTCTTGGATTATAACTCTTTGCACACCTTTTATGTAGAGAATCCTACTGAAGAATTTTACAGTTCTATATTGATTAGCATCATTGGCAAATCAAGGTGTTGAGAGCATTTCAGAATAGAAATTTACACATTTTTGTCATGCATTTCTTGGAGTCTTAGTGTTTACTTTTTAGATGGTATGCACTTACAGAAGAAAATATCATTTTTCTTCTTGGTGTTATAGAAGAAAATCTTAAGTATAAGATACATTTTGAAATTTATCTGTCCAACTTTGAATGCCTTCTGTATTTTCCCAACCCCATGACCACATGGTATCCAAATATGACAGCAATTATACTCTTTGAAGGGCCTTGGAACTGATTGGATCTGGGATATCAGCACTCTCACCCTGAGTTCCTTTAAGTGTTAAGGAAGCAGCAGATTTCTGAGCAATTTAAGATTATTTTTTTATTCACTAAGAAGTCTAAGAAGAAAAAAATGTGTACTGGAATGCTTCTTTTTTCATGCTTTTGCATGCAATCTGCACCCATGAAATGAACAAAATAATTGGAATATAAATTCTGCAAGGCATGTTTCCACCCTCAGCCTTTCTCTTGTTAATCAGAATGGCCCAGCAGGCACAGACAGGGCTGTGGAAAAGGCGTGGCTCTCTTGAAAACATAAATTGAAAATGGGTGTTTGTACTGCAGTAAAAAAGAAAGCTGGGGAAAAAGGTTTCTTACATTTTCTGTACTGTGTGAGAGGTACAGAAAAGTGAAGGAATTAATCTGGATGTTAAAAATTACTAAAATTCATTCATTTTTAGATAAAATGAATTAATAGTCATTCTATTTTTAGATCATTTTTCATCCAAACCAGGAAATTTTGTTCTTATTTTTTAATTGAGGTACAATTGACATACAACGTTATATTTTATATTTGTATATATCGCAAAATGATCACCACAATATGTCTAGTTAACAGCAGTCACCATATATATAGTAACAGAGTTGTGATGATAATGTTTAATGTTTTATTGTTGTGATGATAATGTTTAAGATGTCCTCTCTTAGCGACTTTCAAATATGCAATATAGTCTCATTAACCATAGTCTCCATGCTGCACATAACATCGTCAGGACTTAATTTGTTTTATAAATGGACATTTGTACCTTTTGACTCCCTTTATTCATCTGACACAGTAAGCTCACCCCCTACCCTTCACCTGCAGCAACTACCAATCTGTTCTCTGTATCTATGAGCTTGGTTTTATTTGTTTTGTGTTAGTGTTTGTTTTAGATTCCACATATAAGTGAGATTGTATAGCATTTGTCTTTCTCCATTTGACTTATTTCACTTAGCCTAAGGCCCTCAACTTCCATCCATGTTGTCACAAATGGCAGGGTTTCATTCTTGTCATGGTTGAATAACATTTCACTATCCACTGATGGACACGTAGGTTATTTTCATATCTTTGCTACTGTAATAATACTGCAATAAACATGGGTGTGTATGTATCTTTTCAAGTTAGTGCTTTCATTTCCCAAACCAGGACACTTTTGAGAGTAAAATAGGATGCTATTAATACATGTTCTGGGACAACATGTACAAAATGTCTCGCAAATGTTGGAACTATGCTGGAGAAACTTGTACCAATGGACCATATTAATTATAGGCAATGCCATAAATAATCTGTAGACTATGAGAGTACCATAAAATATTGCCTAGAGATTAATATGAGGAATTTGTTTGGAATTAGAGAGCAGCTTTATGGGGGTGGAGAGCTGAGGATGGTCAATAAAAGGCCTGTTTGCAAGGCAAGAAAGCTGAAGTGGCCCTTCATTACCATTTTTCCTTGGAAAACTGGGAGGCCTATTTGCCAACCTCATAAAGAGACCAGAGTGTTTCAGAGTATACTGTAGCACTGTAGCTGGTGGAAGCAATGCCTCCGCTCACCATGAGGGGTGTCTGAATGTTAAGTTACTTACTGCTTATACACATCTACAAAACAGGTTTCTTTTAAAACAGGATAGTCGCATTTCATGATGGTGGTTTATTAATTACATTTAGCAACCCTTGTGAAAAATTGAAATAGCAACCAATTCATCTCTCAAGAAGGTGGAAAGGGGGGTGGGGAGGGGGGGGGGGGGGGGGGGGGAAATAAAAAAGAATTTTCTAATTTTATGTTCCTCTGACTCTA
The DNA here is from genome assembly GCF_021234435.1 of Artibeus jamaicensis. Taxonomy (NCBI): domain Eukaryota; kingdom Metazoa; phylum Chordata; class Mammalia; order Chiroptera; family Phyllostomidae; genus Artibeus; species Artibeus jamaicensis. Next base: position 29,929,634 of record NW_026522025.1, on the reverse strand, counting down.
GAAAGCACTTGATCAGAACAGAGAGCACTGAGGACAGTAACAATTATTTTCAAGTGGGGCAAGTATTTCTGATTACTGCCATTTTGCTTCTTTTTACAGATCAAAAGCATAGAAACTTTTGCTATGAATATCTGTGAACATTTCCTTTCTTCTTTTAACCACGTTATAAGAGCTCAAGTCTACATGGAAGAAGTCCCTTGGAAGCGTTTTGAAAAGGTTGCTTCATTTATTTGTGCCTTAGTTTAATGAAAGGAATTGGCTTTCTGACATATGCTGAACTTTTACAGAAACAATGTTTTTTTTCTAATTTTCAGAACGGAGCTAAGCACGTCCATGCGTTCATTCACACTCCCACTGGAACGCACTTCTGCGAGGTTGAGCAGATGAGGAATGGTAAGAAAATATTTTTCTTGCTATGATTCTGCTATAGCAATTGCAGTTTTTTTTTAACGACCCTGTACAGGAAAACCATAGAAAAGGCTTTTAAATCTGAGATGGGAATGAGCATTGTGACTATGGATTACATTTTTGAAAATCTACTTTTTATCTTAAAAATATAAAAATGAAATAATACTTTTTGAAAGAAATCTGGGAGTTAAGTAGAGTAGTAATTTTTATTACCCAGTTTTGAGGTATGAAAAAAAAGGCCCAAACTGACAGAAACCCCAAGTCTCTGAACTTTCTGACCAGTACTTTGAGTACCATACCATGCTTTAATTATAATAACCTTCTTAGAAAATATCAAGTGAATAGCAATCAAGTTTTCCTGACATTTTATTTGCATAGCAATAAAATTACTGATATTATTACTATAAAATAAACCTCACTTCAAGCAGCAGTGGCACTTATATGCGTATAATTCTATTCACCAAAAATTTAAGAATTAACTGTGGACCATAATTACAATGACCCCAGGCCTGAAAGTGGCACATAGTACTTCTCCTGGAAAGAGACAATCACACAGCCCTGCCTGACTGCAAGGAATGTTGGGAAATATAGGCTAGCCAGGTACCTAGGAAGAAGAGGAAATAACTTAGTGAACAGCTAGCAGTCTCTGCCAAGAAAGGTTAAGAAGTTTCTGTTAAGCCCTGGCTGGTATAGCTCAGTGGATTGAGTGCTGACCTGCAAATCAAAGGGTTGCTGGTCCGATTCCCTGTCAGGGCACATACCTGGTTTGCAGGCCAAGTCCCTGGTAGGGGGCATGTGAGAGACAACCACACATTGATGTTTCTCTCTCTCTCTTTCTCCTTCCCTTCCCCTCTCTCTAAAACTAAATAAATAAAATATTTTTTAAGTTTTCATTAAAAGAACACTGAAGAGAGACTATGAAGTTTGGCTAATAGGCCATTGGTGACTTCCACAAGAATATTTTAGCAGAGCCCTGGAGCTGGAAGTGGAGTGGCCCAGGACAGGGCTCTCCTGCTCATAACAAGAAAACCGGCTGCTATTTACACTCTTGTTCTTTCCAGGAATTTCCAGGAGTTATCATCAGCCTGCACTGCTCAGCTGGCTGCTCCAGGGTGGAAAAACTAGTCACCATAATCAGAACAAAGCTTTTTTCTTTCTGCAAAAAGCTGCAAAGCTTCAGGGTATTGCAATCATTGTGGCAGTTTTCCCAGAAGCTCCAGCTTGACTCACCTAGAATCCAGCATCCCTCTCATTTCCCATGGGGCTGGCAGGGGTCAGAGTAGGACCAGAAATATCTGTTGCCTTAAAGGTGGGCAGTGTGTGTGTGCACATGTATGGGGGTGTGTATATCTCCCAGTGTTGTGTGTATGAAGATGACATTTGTACTCTGCACCTCTTTGCAGAGTAGGGATCCATGCTCTTTGGGCAGCAAAGTTGAATTCATTTGTTTATTGTCTAAGAGCTGAAAACGTGAGTTGAATCAATGCCCTTACATGGGCTTAACTGAAGAAAACAATCATTATTTTACACACACACACATACACACAAACACACACACCAGCCCACAAGGTGGAGTCTGTTATTACAAATTTTTAAGTAGGGGTTTTAGTGGGGGGCTGGCTATGTTGGTGAGAATTCTGCCCCCTCAAACACATGCACTTAATCACACATTCAGCCATGCAACTCCCAAACAGGACTTTTCCCAGCAGAATATGTAACTGGGTTTCTTCTGATAAACTGGATTTATTCTTATCAATTGAGCAAACATTCATAGGAAGCCTACATGAATCTCACACATCATTTTAGGTCCTCAGAATTGCTGTTAAACTCCCATTGCATTATTTAGGATACTTTTGGCTGTCTCAAAGTGTGCTAATCCTATGGAAGAATCTGGAAGAGAGAAAGGAATCTGTTCATCCGAAGGGAGGAGGACTGTTATGTTCCTGACTTCGTGAGCTCTGAGAGGAGAGCTCGGCTCTGCATGTGTGATGCAGGCTGTGGGTTTAGGTGTTATGTGGAAGCTGGATCTCCCAAACTGTCTTTCATTCTCTGTGAACTACCAGCTTAGCCAAGCCTTGAAGTCACTGGGCTGGTTGAGTTACTAATTTTAACTCTGTTGGGCCCCAAATTTCTCTACTATTTGAGTTATAACTCATCAAATTTCTCCCAATCTGACAGTAATTATAAAAATTCATAGCTACGTTGAGGAATGGAAGATGGAGATAAGGTCTCAACTAAGAGAGACTATTTTGTCTGGTAGTAAAAAAAAGTATTAACATGGAAACTAGTGGAAGTAGGAGAATGATTTTAAGGAAGAGTTGACACTGAAGTCTGGAGGGACAACACATTGAAGAGCTGTCAAGCTGGGCAGACCATGGAAGTGAGATGGGGCAAGTGGGAGACCCAGGACAGGGACGGCCACAGCTGAGAAGGCAGCTTGCGTCCTTTAGATGTCAAGAATAAAGTGCTCTCCAGTCCCTCCCAAAGAAGAGTTCTTGGCAAACCCAAGGTCTTTAGAAACCATCATGATTATCTTCTAGTTGTCCAACAGCCCATTAATTTCCTTCTTTCTGAATGATGTCATCTTTCCGGGTCCAGAACTGTACGCAGACAACTTTCGCTCCCCCTGCAAAATGAGTTCAATGGACTCTCAAAGGCAAACGATATCTAATTGGTCTTCATTTCTTCTAGCACTGTACAAGTTTGAGGCTTTCTACTAGAATGATTTAATATAGTTTTAAGATATTCTGCTTTTAGCTATTTGTGTCCTTTTTTGAACGTGTTAAATGTGGAAGCAATTATCCTCTTAATGACAGGATTTTTTTTCTCTTGGCTCAGTAAAGCTTTGTGCTTCGTGACACCTGATGCGTAGGTAAGGATTGGGCTTATGTTCGATTAATTCTCAGTGAGCTCCTTTTCCTCAGAGAACTGAAGGGTAGGACGTATGCTTCTCTGGGAGATAGACCACAATCTGTTAAGTGTGTAGGAGGACACTAAAAGCTAGAAAAGATTATATTCTAGCAGACTATAAATGCAAAAATCTTCCTTTTGCATTATTTCATAACCATGGCAGAAAGGCAAGAAAAAAGGCTGATTAAGTGGTTTAATGGGAAGTAATCTAGAAAAGGACAGTTTTTTGGTTGAATTATTTCTTCTTAGTCTAAACTGGAATCTATTTTAGAGTGTGTGAAGCACCCTATTTTTAGTTGATGGGTCCATAGATTTGAAAGGCTCAGGTTTTTACCAGTGTTCTGCAGGCTGGAGCACTGCCAAGAGAGGAGATAAAACGAGCTCTCTGATTTTACCCAGAGAGCCTAATGCGAGCCAAGGGAAAAACCTCACATTCAAAGAGAACAGGTATTTGTTGTTGTTGTTTTTGTGCATCGAATGATGAGTATACAAGAGAAGATGGTTTGCATTCTGCCAAAACTGTGGCAAATAGTTAACGGCCTTTAGCAACATAAAACATTTTATTCAGTGTGAAACTGAGGTCAAAAGCACATTAGAAAAATGCAACTACTTTCTACACTTTCCAGTTCTAGCAAGAAAATAGATCATTTCAAAGTGGTCTAGCAGGAGTGACTCTCCCAGAAGATCAATAAATCTCATCGGGGGGGCCGGAGATAGCTGTGACTGCACATCAGAAGTAGTTTTCAGAACACAACGAGCCTTTGTGAAACATGGGAAACATTTACAGGTGGTTGAAGTTCTAAAAACAAAAAGTCAGTTATGGGAAAATCACCATAAAGACCTTCATAGAGCATTTTCTATGTGGCAGCCATTCTACTAAGCCTTTTACATGCATTATCTTGGACATCTCTCAACTCCAGGTCATCGTCCCCATTTGACAGATGAGAAAATCAAGGTAGAAAGAAGTTTTCCAGGGGACTAGGGCTCATACTTTGGAGAGAAGGGGCATGGAGAGTGCTGAGATTTGAAGTTAGGGAATCTGAGGTCCAAGGCTGTGGGCTCAACCGCCACGAAACAGTGTATCCAAGAACCCTCTTACGATTAAGGCCGTTGGAGGAGCCAGAGTCTTTTTTGGCTTACGTGGGGGCGGGCAATCGAGGGCAGCTGTCTAAGAAAAGATGCAGTAGGTAACGCTCCTCTTTGGTTTTCCTTTACCTCTCTTGATCCCCCTTCAAGTCTTCCCACCACTGTTTTAACCACACTCCTGATTGCAAACCCTGCTTCATTTCTACAGGATTTTTAAAAAAGGGATTAATGTTGGCAATGGATTATATTAGTTTATAAAGGTTTTAGGAGTCAGTTCTTTAAGGGGGGTTCTTTGTATTTCAATAAGAAATTTTTAAGGAATAAAAAGTTTTCAAGATACATAAGGGTCACTTCTAAAAGTGATGTTTCCATTTCAGACCAATGGAGATGGTATTTTTCAGTCTGCGAGCTCCGCGTGAGCCCCCAAAGCAGACTATGAGATGAGAGGTGGCCACCTTCCTATGTCCTAGCAAGGCCGCCTTTTGTAAAGAAGTGGGGAGAGTGAAAGGGAGGAGGAAGCTTTGTGTGGTTGGAAGCGATCCTAAAGGAGGAGAGGCAGCACTGACTCTCTCTCACAAAGGGGACTGATTTCAAACTCCGCCTCTGCCGGTTCCTAGCCACGTGACGGTGGGCAAATGATTAGACGTCCCTGTATAAAAATGCAGTGCCCGTGTAACAGGTATGAGAATCAGGTAAGATCAGGGCTGAGAAAGACAGCAACTAAAACCACGCTGGCAGTAAAGGCATCCTCAGCTGACACCCCTGCCGCACTGTGTATTAGAGTCGCAGGGGGGGTGGTCAGGGAGGGAAACCGTGAAGACTGATGGAGGAGAACCGTCTGGAAGAAGAAGACACTAAGTCCTGAGGTACTTATTTCCTGATGTGAATCAATCTTGTTGCACTCACTCGGCCGTTCGTTGATTCCACAGGTACTTACTGACCACTTCTGCAATTCTCTTGGATTTGAGACTTAGACTCACTTGGACCAGCACTTAGAAATGCCAATTTTTCAGAACCATGTCTTCATACATCTAGAGTCTGATAAACCCGGACATCTTAAAAGTATCAAGGCATTGCTGGTGTCTTTCTCTAGATTCTCCTGCATGTATAACTTCCAACGAGAACTTTGGAGTGTTAAACAAATATCAGTTTTCGCTTTACCACATTATCCTGGAACACTCTGGCCAGAAGGCCTTATTTAATCAATACATATTTAATCAGCAGATCTACCACCAACCACTGGCCATTGCCCACTCTGATAGATGCACACACATGGCCAGGAAAATATCAAAATACAGTCGCCATTTATCTACTTCTGAAACAGCTCAGCTCCTGAATTAACCACAGCCATTGAAACCACACGGGTGATGGAAAACATTACATTATTAAGAGCTGCCCTGGATTGTGATTGTGGATCGTGAGTTCTATTCTTATTCTTCAACTAAGACTGTGTAAAACATAGTGATGCCTGACACTTCTGGCCCTTGATTTATGTGCTAAGCAGGCCAGGAAGGTTAGATATTAATCAGGTCTAACTTCAGGACTGAAAAGAGGCGACCTTAGTCATCCCGCCACGGCACTGTGCTAGTGGGGTGTGTACCAGAGTGCCCCCTGAACATCCAGACCACAGCGATGCTGTTTCCTGATTTCCCCGGCCTTGTAACTCTCTCATGACACAACTTCTGGTCCTCTCCAGGCAAACGTCCCACTGTTCTGACAGCCTGAGGGTCTCTCATATGCTCGAGCAGAAGTCGGCACCATTGGGTACAACTTCTTTGCTGGCCCTGCTCAGCGTTAGCTGTGCCAGCTTATCACTGCCCTTCGGGAAGAATGATGTTCTCCACAGAACATGGCATCCTAGTGTGGTGGAGCGTGACAGGGGGGGTGGACTTCTCAGTGTCACCTGGTGCCATGTTCTCTTCAGGCTTCACCAAACTGTTGGAGCTACAGTGTGTTCCACAAAGAAAAAGATAATTTTCCCCTCACTAACTCTGTGCTCCACCTGCTGCCCACGGATGCTGAGCTGAAACTGCCTGGCACACAGGTCAACGGTTTATTCAGATGACGCCTGGCACCCTGCCACCTCCCCCATTCACCTCACAGAAAGACATCAGGGGTGCAGGAGAGCCATATCATCCCCTACATTGTTTTCAGCTCTTCCCTCTCACCCCCAGGGCCCCATGAACCAACTTTGTCCCCTCTCCCACAGCCAAAAAAAACCCCCAAAAGCCTTCATGGGTATGCACTTAGGCAGATCTATGCCTGTGTGTTGTCAGCTTCACCCTCCCAGTCTTTATTTAGGCTCAGCCAGGCTTACACTGCTGTTCATTCATGAAGTTGTTTGATTTTGCTGAGCTCATAACCACAAGGGAACTGAGGGTTTGGCGGCGATGGGAGCCATAAGTCAGGATAGGCAGTCAGCACCAGGACTACTCCATAAAGGATTCGTAGCAGCAGACAGAACTGCTCTGTGGGAGCTTATTAAGTCATTTCAGCGTGATTGTTGAATGAGATGCAGCTCAAAAAGTGGAAGGCATTTGGCCTACATGTAGCTGAGAGGACAGTATTCATTTCTGTGGGTTTCAACTCAGCGTGGAGGAATAGTCTCTGACCTTCAGTTCTCCAAGGCCAGGAGGGGCTGGGAGAAAAGACAGAGAGAAAGGAACACCATCCTCATCATTTGGACTGCAGAGGAGGCAGGGGGTCAGCAAACATGGGCAGTGATGTGGTTCTCTGGATAAGCCCAGTGCGCCATGTTTTAACAGCCAGGATGCTCAGGGCCAGGGATCAGTGAGAATCACTGTTTTATGACCCCATCCCTTCTTACCTTTGTACTTAACACAGGACCTCCAGTCATTCATTCCGGAATCAAAGACCTCAAGGTCTTAAAAACGACCCAGTCTGGATTTGAAGGATTCATTAAGGACCAGTTCACCACACTCGCTGAGGTGAAGGACCGGTGCTTTGCCACCCAGGTGTACTGCAGGTGGCGCTACCTCCGATGCAGAGATGTGGACTTTGAGGCTACCTGGTATGAGCATGTGCTAGGGCCTGGCGCTGGGACAGGTAGTGTCTGCCCTTGTCCCTGGGGCCTGAAGTTCATGAAGTCTTCAGTTTGGAAGGGAATCTTAGAGGCCATTCAAGTCAACTGCCCCACTGTTCAAAATCCCTTCTATTGTATACTGGAAAGCCAACGGTCTTACTCTGAGTTAATAGATCTACCCTTGACTCTCAGATGCTGTTAGCAATAACGACATTGAATGGACCTCCTAATTTCTGTGATCCTCTGCATTTAATTGATTAAATCAGTAGTTCTCAAACATTACTATGTTACCAGAATCACATGGAAGGCTTGTTAGAATGCATGTCACTGGGCCCACCTCTAAAAGTTCTGGCTCCGTAGGTCTGGGGTGAGGCCTGAGAACTTGCATTTCTAACAAACTCCCAGGTGATGTTGATACTGCTGGATCAGGAGCCACATGGTAAGAATCTCTGTATCAAGTGAGGATAATGACGTTTGTCCTCATTGTAGATGCAGGAAGGGCTATACCAGGGAGACCAACTTGTTCCAGTTTGTCAAGGACATTCCTGATTTTGACACTGAAATTCCCATGTCCTCAGGAAGCCCCTTGGTCCCAGGCAGATTGTGACACTTGGTCACCCTAGGCTAAACTCAAAATGAGATAACATTCACTGACGCACTTCATAAATGATAAATGCCTAATATAAGGATATGATTATTGATATCCTTACACACAGCAATTAAGTCTCTGAATGCCCGGAGTTTGCTTTTTGACCAGGCATCTCGCTTCTTTGCTGCAGCTCTAACTGTTAGACTTCCCTGTACGAGGGGCCGGAGCCTGCCCCTGGCAGCTTGCTCCCACTGGTTCAGCTTCGCTCTGCTCCTTTGATTATGTGATAGGTTGGGAAGTGCTTAAAGAGAGCCTCACCTCAATTTCCTGTTCCTTTTTTATTTCACATGTTTTCCGTGGGCAGTGGCCTGATGTGTTTATGTCGAAAAGGGTACAAAATGGAGTGTGCCAGAGTCAGGGTGCTATTCGGGCCTCCCACTAAGGAGAAGGATGTGGAGTGGGACACTTAACTTTTCAACTCAGATTCCTCATCTCTTAACTGGGGATAATAGTAGTGTCTGCCTCAGGTGTATTGAGAGAATTCAATGAAGTAATCACAGATGATATTCAGCACAGAGAAAAAGCCCCTAAAATGTAACAATTCAAGGAAACAGCCAAGCTGAGCTGGGTATCTGGGAGTTCTTTCGTAGGTTCTTCAAGCATGGAAGATTTATCCTGGAAGTCCCATCCCTGGGTCCTGGCACCAGATCAGGGAGATAGCCGAGTGATGCTCAATATGTTTCTTGAATGGTGCGCATGTGTAAGGAAATGGGAAGTGAGATTTTTTTATATTACAAAGTTTTAATATCTTCTAAAATCAACTAAAATTGTTTTCTGAGGCACACGAAGGTCACTGTTTCTGAACTTTATATACATTTCTAAAGACCACCCTATGAGTCCTTACTCCTCTTTTCTGTGTTTTAGGGACACTATTTGGGACATTGTCCTAGAGAAATTTGCTGGACCCTGTGACAAAGGCGAGTACTCTCCCTCTGTCCAGAAGACCCTCTTTGACATCCAGGTACTCTCCCTGAGCCAGGTTCCCGAGGTACGTATCCTCACTTGCCATTCCATGGACTGAGAGAACTTGTGTCTCCTGTCATCTCTGAGAGAGGGTTGAGAGTTAAAATAAGAAAGTGGAAGACACATGAAAAACGACATCTGTTGTTCAAAAGCTTGTTATAGCAAGTGAGAGGAGAGCAAAAAATGGAAAAATCTGTCCAGCCTGAAAACACAGACCACTGCTGTAGCTCTTTAGTTTTGCTGAAAACTCCCTGAGTCTCTTCAACCTGCCACAGTTTAAGCCTTGTGTTCAGGACATTCACATGCCCGGAATGTGGGAGAGAATTAGACCAGCAGCCTATGTTTCAGGAGATACAGAGAACAAAGGACAGGTTCAGAGAGACTTTATCCACATGTCCACCCATCCATCCAGCCATTTAATGTTATTGACGGTTATTATGCCTCTGTCAAAACATGAGGAATATAAAGATAATTTAGACATGGTTGCTATCTCCAAAGGTCTCCTTATTCGGTCAAAGAAGAAAATAAGTGAACTAACAATACAGTAAAGAATAGAGTATTACGGAAATGCAGAGGAAGGCACCTAACCCAGACAGTACCAGGCTTTCTAGAGGGACAGGTGTTTGAGTTGAGCCTGAGGGACAAGTGGGGTTTATCTGGGCTCACACTCAGAAGTGAGGGAGCAGGGTAGGTGAGGAGACAGGAAGCAGCAAGAACAGTCATTTCCTGTGGAGGGTCTGCCTTACACGAAGCTCCACGTAAGAATCGACACTCCGCCGTGTGCCCAGAGGGGAGGCGAGGGGAGCTCCGCAGGGCCCCTGTGGTCTCCTTTGCAGCCTGCACTTTATCCTGGAAGCTCTCCGGAGCCACTCGGGGGTTTAAGGAGGGTGTGGTGCCGCCAGATTTGCACTCCAGAAAGACCACTCTGAAAGGCCAATAGCCTTCAGACAAGAAGAACTGTTGAGAGGCTGTTGCAGAAAACCTAGAAAACGGGCCTGGACTAAGGCTGTGATGGGACGGGCAGGAAGAGTACTCGCTCTACGCCTGGGCAGCAGGGACTCCTGCCGTGGCCAGCACTGCGGAGACCCTCAGGCCTTCCCGTGGCTGTGCTTCTCTCCACCGACGAGAAGTCAGTGAGACCAAGACAAAAAGACGACTTTCAGGAGCCCATGCATTCCTTTTAGAGCACTCTCTGGATACCCATAATCCAGAATTTCCTGCCCAAATAACCTAAGACTAGTTCTAGAACCTAAGCAATTCTCATCCCTCGAACCATCCTCAGGAGGGCAGATCATGCCGTCCGTGTGTGCACCTTTAGGCCTGAGAGTGAACAAGTCAGATGTTTGCATAAGGTGTGAATGGAGCTTGATATACAAGCTGGGGTGTCCACCCTCCTGACTACCAGAAAGAAGATGGGATGGGCCAGGGCTGGGAGCTGAGTCTTCCCATACTACCATATCCTGGCATGGCACTCGAAGGAGTCAGAGAAGTTCACATTAGATCTTAGCCTTCTAGGATGTTTTGAAGGTGTGTTTGCTGTTAGAAGGATAGAACATATTTCACATAACAGTTTTTTAGCTTGATTTATAACTTTTAAATCTTTAGACATCTGGTATGTGGGCCTCCAATTACACTCTTACCCCAGGGCCCACAAATGTTAAGGGAAGGCCTGGTGAAGTGGGAGCGAAATGAGGAGAAATTTAGGAGGTTGACAGAACAGCCCCAGGAGGCCAGTTAGAAGTGGTCTCCCAGGTTTCTGATCCAAGAAGCTCTTGCTTCTCTGAGAGGCAGTTTTGCACATGGAGAGAAAAAGAGTGGGTGCACCATCTAATAATAGGACCAGGAGGTGATGACAGTGTCAGGCAGTAGAGGAACAACAGAGGTTGGGTGGTGGGGCAAGGGGCTGAGTGGCAGATAGATTCGCAGTTGCCCAGTGTGATGTATATTACTGTGCATTCCAGATAGAAGATATGGAGATCAGCCTGCCGAATATCCATTACTTTAACATAGACATGTCTAAAATGGGCCTGATCAACAAGGACGAGGTAAGGACTTTAAAAATCTTTAAAGCACATCTACCCTCCCTCCACCCCTCTTTATAAACTTTGTATGATAATATCACCGACCAAATCCTGTAAGAGCTGTTACCTTTGGAATAGTTATAGTTACCACTGGGTACAGCCCTCAGACTCTGGGCCTCTCCGCGTGGGAGGCCAGAGTACCCTGGAAGGGGATGAGTGATTACAGAGAAGGGTTGGGCGCCCCGGAGAGCGAAGAACAGAGAAAGAACAGAGTGTGCCCAAGGAGCAGCTCTGCATCTCCTTCTCTGAAAAGGGCCATACAAGGTCACAGCTTAAAACGATTCTATTTTCATTTCTTCCATCATCTCTAATTCTCAATTAAACAGTCAATTCAGTAGCATATAATATACACAAAAAAGATGAAAGCACATTTGTGTTTCTGCTTGCAATTACAGAAGGCAAGGTGGGGAAATTCAGTTTTTGAAAGGAAACCTTGCCTTGGAAAAAGCTCACCCTGGCTTGTTTTAAGCCATGGCAGGAGGTGAAACCAAGTCAGTGTCCGGGCTGGACAACCTGAGGGCCTGACCGGGAGCCTATCAGAGCCACTCCCGGAAAAGCAGAACCGCCCCGCCCCCTTGGGCCGCTTTCAGAACAGCGGGATTTCTTTATTTGATTCATCCTTCCACAGGCTTCTAGAATATGAAAAAAAAAATTTTGGCAGCTTCTTTTAGTAGGTGGAGGGAATGAGACAGGGAGGGGCCATCTATTAACATGGCTCTGCTGCCACAGAATCACATCCTCTGGAGAACAAAGACCTGTGAAGGGGTGTCCACAAGGTCCTAGTTTGGGCCCCCCGACTCAGCAGCCTTATTAGTCACAACCCTTCTCGCCAGGCACATGTTTCTCTGTTCTGCAAATTATGTTGACAGCTTCACTGGGCTGTGCACCACCCCAGCTGCGGCAGAGGAGGAGGAGCAGGCAGCAAAGCCAGGCTTAGGTGTCCACTGCAGCTGATTCAGAGCCCTGAGCTGCTGCGGTTATAGCCGCGGTGACCCCACGTGCGGAAAGGAGGGGGAGCGACGCTTACTTCAGGGGAAGGAAAGGACGTTGATGATTGGAATGCCATTAATTAGGATGTAAAGACTTTTTTAAATGATTACCTTCTAGGGGAGGGACCTAAAAGTAACCATGGCCCTGTGACCTAAAAGTAATCATGGCCTTGTTCCCCACCTGGGAAGCAAACGGGCCCCAAGGCTTGCGGGTCAGGACTAAAGCAATGCTTAGTTCAGACCCACTCCCCCGCCCCCATGGGCAGAGAGGGGAGGGTGTCATCAACTGCATCTTGGTCTGCACTTTGGGGGTGGCTGGAGGCACTTCCAGGCCCTCGCCCAGCAGGTGTGTGTAAAGGGAAGGCAACACAGGAGAAGCAGAGACTCAGGACACAGTGACAGCAGCAGAGAAGTGGCAAATGACAGGGTGGGAAGAAGAAGTCTAAACGCACAGCTGTCTGGAGCCCTTTAGAACAGAGACAGCCGCCCCGCGGACCTCAGATGCTGCCGGGGCGTGGCGGCATTAGGGCTCTGGACAGTGATTGATGTTCAAAGTGAGTCATCAAGCAAAGGCCAAGCTGTGTTCACTGCGCTATTTAAAAGGCAGGAATATGTAATGCATTTGAGAAACATTTATATCCCAATGATGAGAATTTTCCTAAAACTCTAATTTTTTGGAAAACTGACTCATCTGTCAACTGTTTCTAGAAAAATTAGGCATTACCAGGCTCGAAGAGACTCGATTGTAGGACGCACACATTTTTCTGTTTAGCAAGCTGTTGATTTAATGTTGACTCATGGAATAAAGGAGAGTTCTATTTTAGTGTCTGTGAAGTTACAATGTGGCTTTTCTACAGGTCTTGCTCCCGTCAGACAACCCCTATGGCAGAATTACTGGCAAGGTGAGGAGGAAGCTGGCTTCCAGGCTGTGACATTGGAGCCCAGTTGGAGTCCACTCTCGGCTGAAGAATTCCTTAAGCCACTTGTCATATTGGATATCATAGCATGTAACCATGCAAATTTTCAACCCAGTATGTTGATTCATGGTGTGCACTTTCCTCTTGTATAAAAGGATTCTTCTACGCCTGGCTCAGCAGGCTGTTTTATGATTAGTAACCATAACAGCCTTTGTGGATACAGTTTCACAAATGCAGAGCAGTATTAGAATAAGCATATATTAGTATTGCTTTTTAGCTTATCACAGAGAAGCTTTGGAATCAGCTCACTAAGAAAATAATCATGAATTAATGGAAGTGTCATATCAGCTACTTGGTGTACAAGTTTAAGAAGCAAGCATTGTTTTCATGCTGCTGATGCTAGAACTTTGCTTCTGGGAAATGCAGAAAACATGATTAACAAAGTCACATTTTGAAATATATCACCGTTGTGGCTTCAGTTAGACGGCATATTTGAATTTGTAAGAATGCTTTAGTTTATTCCTACTCTAAAAGTACTTTTGTAATCTTACTATATTGGTTTTATGACTTTTACAATCCTTAGAGAATATTTAGTCACATTGGGGCCCTGAAAAAAGTATAAGTTTTTCCTTTAAATAATGCATCACTTTCTCACAAAGAGCACATTTAATAAAAGCTAAGTCAATACACTGATGGATAAATATACACACAGAAAGAAGACTAGAAACTCTGTGTATGGCAATATTAGCGGTGATGATTTCTGGATGGTGCGATTCTGGGTGATTATTGTTTTTGGCCATGTGCTCTTCTGAGTCTTTCAAATATGAACATTTATCATCTGTATAATCAGATAAGTAAATATAATTGATGATTCAAAGATGCATACAAATTGGAGTGGTATTTATATCGATTGGCAAACTCTACTATTGTATATATATGTGTGTGTCATAACGCTTCATAAACTATAACTTTAGAAACCCATTATGAAAACCTGTCCACATGACCATTCTAAATAACCCTCCTCCATTAAAAATTCTATTTATTAAAATCTTCAACTAATCTCCATTTTAATAAATACTTGCATGAGAGCACTTAGTATAATTTGATAATTCTGCTTCATTCACTTTCATAACATTACTACTTAAGGTAGTTGTATAGTGTTTAATTTCACACTCATTTAAGTTCTGGTTCTGCCTCATACTAGCGGAGAAGTTTCCTTATGTATAAAATGGAGGTGCAAACAGAACCTACCTCATAGGTTTTTTAGGATAGGTGGGTTAATGTTTGTAAAGTGTTTTGATGGTATTTATGTCCAGCACATAGAAATTGCTGTATGCATTTGTTAAAAGAAATATGCTGCCTTCTTTTCATCTGTTATTAGACCCAAGTAGAAAGTCATCAGTGGACTTTGTGGGTGGGGTGAGGGACGGAAGGTCTGGGAGCAACAAACCCTGGAAGACGCGGGAGGCCGCTCACCAGCCAGTGCTGGGAAGAACAGGAGGAAGGAGGGAGGAACTCATTTGATAAAGAAATTTTTGGTCATACCAAGTACTCATGTTACAAAATGTGCTTCTGCAACATGTAACTTGCATGGCTCAATGGCCAGTACACTTTATTCCTCTGCTGATTTGGTAATTCTATTCAAAGAGGAAGTTAGAGCCTAACATAGTTTTTCCCGAACAAGCAAACAATAGGAAAACCTTAATTAGGCTCTTCCTTCTTACTTGATATTGTCTTGGTCATGTAAGTTATAGAAGCACTGTAGTGGCTCCAGAGAAGGAACCCATGCCAGAGCAGAATACTTAGCAATAGTGGCCCATTTTCTACATATCTGCACTTGCTTCTCCTGAGCTTTTAAAACACTTGTTGTAACGAGTGGCGGGCGAGCTATTGTACCCCAGATGTGTGGCAGGAAAGCCTTCAGTCTGTGAATCTTCAACCAGGTTCCAGTTTGGTGAAGGGTGTTGCCTTGTGGTTTGCAAACTACGTACTGCAAACCGGGCTTTGGGTTTCACTTGCTCGGTTCAGGGCTGGCAGACGGAGCAGACCCACCAAACTGTAAACACCTGTGAGGTACTTGTATCAAACTCTTTGTAATTTTGTTATGAAAGGCTAAGGGACTGTGTTCCAACCTGGGAAGCAGAGCTGCTCTCACAACACTCTTCCCTCTTTCCTCCCCATCCTTACCCCCACCCAACCTCAGGTACTTTCACGGGGGAATGATGCAGGTTCATTTGCTACCCGGGAGGCAGTTGGCGTAGCACTGAAAGGAGCAGCCATTGTTGGGCCTTGTGGTTTTGGCAGCCAAGATTCTGGCTGAGACTTGTTCCAAATTTTCTAAATCCCATCTCATAACTTTCTCACTGACACAGGCTCAGAAAATATGTTCTGTCCCCTTGCCTTTTTAGAGTCAGACTTAAGGTCATACCATTCTTTACTTTTAACAACCTGCTTTTTCTCCCTTTTTGCCCTCCAATAGAAATAACACTTTTGAGACAGCCTTTTACTTATTTGTCATTGAAAGAAAATTTGTCTTTTTCAATCACCTACAAGGTTTAACTACAGTATCTTAACTTCTCTGTAACCTCCTAACCTTCTGTCCAGAAAGAACGTTTCCTTTCCTTTAGACTCTGGGTGAAACAGAGCTTGCCTTTGTAGTCTCCTTTGTAAAACCTCTGTAATTTCTGCTCCCTCACCTGCATTTATGAGCAGCCAAACCTTTCTAAAGATAAGAATTTCAATCCTCTAACCAGAGACACTGGGTTAGAAAGCTGCTTCCAAATATTGGGAACAATCTCTTTGTATTTTTTATATTCTTTTTTCTTATTTCTCAAAGAACTCAGCTGCTTCTCATTCTTCCACTTGCCCAAACTCTCAGAAATTCTTAGAGTCTTTTTTTTTTTTTATCTTACTGAGGCCCTATTGAGAATATAATGGCTGTGGACCTACTGTTCAGGAAAATGCTCACTCTCTACTGAGGAAGTAGTTTACATTCTATCCTTAACGTACAAAGGATTCCAACACAAATTCACCACATAAAGAATATAGTCAGCTACATGGAGTCAGACTGGACCTTGGTTCAGCAACCTTGGTACTTGAGTTCTGGCTAAGAAATAATTCAGAGCCAAGACTCAAACTGTAATAGGAAGTCTATTTATAAAATCACAGTGGCAGAAGAAGTGAGGTGTAGAAGAAATTGGTTCAGGAAATGAACTACAGAGGCAAAAGAAAGACCCTTGGAGCTCAGGAGAGAGAGGCAAGAAAAGAGCACCCGGGGAGATGGGGAGGGGGAACGTGCTGTGTGTTCCACAGAGAGAACTGTGCTGGGTCCTCTGTCTTGCGGGTATTTCTCTGAAAGTCTTGGGATGATCCCAGTAGAACATTCGTCAGCTGTCTACATGAGTTCTTTCAGGGTCATGGTCTCTACTGATTGGTCAATGCCAGGGCAGAGGGTCATTAGTCAGCACAACTGGTCCCGATGTCAGCCACGGTGTCACTTGTCTGACTTTGCTGCTTTTCTGGTCCTGGAGCTAAAATACAACGGAGGCCTGAATGTATTTGATGTGGGTCAGAACCTCATCGTTCTGGGGGCTTAATGCTTAAAAGCTATTCTCCAGGGCCCTTGTTCATTCCCCCTGCAAGGGGTCTAACCCATGTGACTAGCAACATGCCAGGGGAGAAAAGGTCAGGGGAGGGTCTGAATTGCATGAACAGAGATATGAAAGGTCAGGGGGTCTAAAACTGCATGACCACTGACAGGAAAGGTCAAGGGTTCAAAACCACATGCCCAGCAATATGCTAGACGAGGAAAGGTCACTCTGGAGGTAAAGTCCTTGTTTTCCCAATTCTGCCCTGTTGCTAGGCACCTGGAGCTCTCTGCCCTGGTGACCTTCTGCCAGTGGCCTGCCGTCCTTGCTCTGCTGCTGTCTGTCTAACTGCCTACCACAAGCCTAGAATAAAAGAGAAGGAGCCAGGTGTATTAGTTTCCTGAAGCTGCTGTAACAAAGTCACACAAACTTGGTAGGATATAACAACAGAAATTTATTCTCTCATTGTTCTGGGCCAGACGTCCATAATCAAGGGGCTGGCTGAATTGTGCTCTCTTCAAAAGCTCTAGAAAAGATTTCGGCCTTGCTCTTTCCTCCTTCATCTTCTGGTACCTTCAGAGGCTCCTTGGCTTGTGGCTCCACTACTCTAACCTCTGTCTCCATGGTCACACTCCCTCTTTTTCTTGTCTGTCTGTCTGTCTGTCTGTCTTCCCTGTGTGCATTTAGGGCCTTCCCAGATAACCTACAGGGATTGCTTCATCTCAAGATCCTTAACTTACTGACATCTACAAAGTCTCTTTTTGTCCACATAAGGTCACATTTATAGGTTCTGGCAATCAGAATGTGGACATAGGATTTTGGGGTGACCACCAAACCTACTATAACAAGTCAGGGGACAGTGGGCATCTTGAGGGCAGCTCTGCTGGTACCCACTAGTTCTTTAGGTACATTCTCTTCATATCTTGGGGATGGTGGCATTTCCCTTTCAGTTTGATCAGCTGTCCCACAGATGTTTATAAAAGGTAGAAGAGCATGGACTTTGGATGTAGGTAGTGATTATGGTTTAGATGGGGCTTCACCAATTTCTAGCTACATGACCTTGGACCACTTACACTAACCTTTAGTTCTATAATTTTGAAATGGAAATAATAATAATCCTTATATCAGAGTAACTGATGAGTAAATGAGATAATAACATGTGTGAGCGAGAATGCTCTTGGTTTCAAGTAACTGGTCACTCTTAGGTAAGAATGTCTTAAACTGAAAGGACATCTTATTTACTTACGAGCCTGAGACAGACTATCCCAGGACTGATTTGTCCATTTAGTGGTAGCACAAGTCCTCAGGCTCATTCCATTCCTCATTTTGCCATTCTCAGTGTGTGGCCATGTTTCCCACAGAGTGAGAGGTGAAGCTCCTTCTGAAGATGCTGTGGTGTATCACCCAGGTCTTTCTTAGGACCAAGGCACTCAGCTGCCAGCAGTGCTGGCCTCTGATGGCACAGTTAGATCCCTGCACAGGAAATGCCCTTGGCTAAAGGAAGCTGTTTCCCCCAAGTTTACACCCACTCTTTTGCTAGTCATCGTGAGGGATGCAAGATCCTGATCTCCTTGCCTCACCTGAAACAACTCCACAGGGACGTTCCAGCTCCAAAGCTCCCAATTAGCTAAGGTCTCTGTCCAGACCAGCTTCCCTCACTGTTCACAGGCGTTGGTCTGGAGACCACTCCCCAGTAAACCTCCCACCTGATAATCTCAGGGTCTCACTGTGTGTTTCATGGGCAAGGTACCCTGGGATACCAAGAGTAGTTCCAGGAAGAAGACTCTAAGATGGGGTGATTGGAGCTGGACCACTCCCTGATCAGGAGGCAATGAGCCATGAAATGTTGTAGTCATGCAGTTGTTAAACCTTCCACCAGAGGTGAATGGGGAGGGGGCCCTGGAAGGAGAAACTGTCCTGCAGGGGCAATATCTTAGATGCTTGAGAAGTTTGGGAGAAATAATTATTACAAGGACTCTGGAATTTGGATGAGTGTTTCTGGGGACCATGAAAGCATTTAGAAAGAATTAATAGCTGAGGATGATTAATAACCAGTAGAAGGCAAAACAAGAGGGCATCTCTGGCAGCATACAGGTGGGGCAAAGTAGGTTTACAATTGTTTATATGAAAAATAGTACAATACTAAATAATATTACAAGAACAAACTCTGTTTTGTGTACTCACAACTGTAAACCTGCTTTTGCCCCACCCTGTTTAAACAGACTGTGGCCAGATATCAGAAACATTTTAGGATCAAACCCAGAACTTATAAGAATAGCAGAATTCCAAAGAAAATGGAATCCTCAACCCGGAGAGGTCTGCCACCCAGAAACCAGGGTCCTGACTGATGCACCTGAGCCCTCAAAGTCCTCAGACTTCCCTGAATATCTGGCCTGTTCCTCCCTTCTCCCTGTTAAAAGCTGGCACTGCCCCCCTGCCCCTTTCCTGGAGACAGAGGCTTCTGCCTAGCAGTGAAACAGAGTCCCCCAGGGTCGATCCCCCACCTCCTCTCCTGGGCCACCACACCTATTCATTAAGGTCAAGTCACATCACAAACCAGACAGGGATGTGCTGGGTCTACTCAGGGAGGAAACGAACGACAGCCCCCCAAAATGGCAACGACTCACAGGAATTTAAAGATTATACATGAGACTGAATCCCGAGGGTACTGGATAAAACCCATCAGACTTGCAAATCAAGAAGGAGGAACAATCTAATGAGCAAAATAAACTAACAAACAAAATAGAACCACGGACATGAAAACATGGAACAAACTGACAGGTGAATGACCCACAGACATGGACAACAGTGTGGGAATTGACTGTGGGAGCAGGGATGCAGGTGGGATGGGCGGAGCAGGGAAAAGGGGGGAAATTGGGACAACTGTAATAGGTAGTACAATAACAATAAATAATAAAAAGGAAGAACAGGAGCAATTTTCATTCACATGGGACGGACCACTGTATTCATTTATGGTCTTGCTCAGGACTACAAGTCTCCTACTGTTTGTATATGGAAACTTGGCCATCTGGATATTCCACAGAACGTCACATCAGTCCATCACATCCACGGTATCGTCATGTGAATTGGACTGGAGGAGCAAGAAGTGATACTTGTATTTCAGAGAATGACAGAGAAACCCACCACAGGCACACCGTATTAGTGAAACGTGTAGGAGAGGTTTAGAGTAGGAGTGGGGAAAATCCGGCCCACCACGTGTATTTTGTGAATACAATGTTATTGGAACACAGCCAGAGCCATTGCTTATGTATTGTCTATGGCTGCTTTTCTGCGACAGTGGTAGAGTTGAGTAGTTGTAACAGAGACTATTTGAGCCATGAAGCCTAAAGTATCTACTCTCTGGCCCTATATAGAAAATGTTTGATTGTCCCAGGTCATTCCAGAACATTTCTTTCAAAATAAAGAACACATTACTGCATCTCACTCTTTCTACCACTAAGAAGCAAACACAATGCCCAGAAATCTCTTCGGGTTTTGAAGCCATCATATTCCAATGGGACATCCCAGTGGAAATATTGGCCCAACCCTCTAACGGAGGCTTCCAGGTTTGTATGGGGCCCAGAGTAGCAAAAGGCTATGCAGCAGGTCCAGGCTGGGCACAAACACTCCTAGTGCTTGGGCCATATAATTTAGCAGACCATATTCTATTAGAAGTGTCTCTGATTGGGGAAGATACTGTGGGGACTTATAGGAAGCCCCAACAGAAAAATTACAACAGGGTTTGTAGCATGCTCTCTGCGGAAGATAACTGTTCACCATTTGAAAAATAGCTCATGGTGTGTTACTGGGTATTAATAAAGACAAATGTCTGTCACGGAACAGTAAGAGACTTTGCAGCCGGAGATGCTCATCATGAACAGGTTCCTAGCAAACCCACCAAACATCAGGGTCTGGTGAGCCCAGCAAGAATCCACTGTAGGATGGGAGTGACAGGTCTGGGAGCAGGCCCAGTAGGGCAAGAGAGTGCAGGACAGGGGTGTGGGCCTCATCCTCCATGGCATCCAACAGTGGTCACAGAGGAGGGAGGCTTTTATGACCGTGGCAAAGGGAAACCTCCCAGTGAGTAAAGATTTAGGAAATGCACCAAAAGGTCATCTACTCTGTGTAGAAAGAAAAGTGGCCTTAGGTAAGAATATATAAAAACTCAAGGGAGAATGTCTTGGTTGGTTGGTCAGTCTCCTGGGAAGAGAAAGATTGAGAGATTGGGGACAAGAAAGAAGCTAGTGGATAAATCTGTATGTCTTCATCACGATTTTATTTTCTGTATCTTATGATGTTTTGAGATGTTGGGGGGACTTACAGACCCAGGGAGAGAGCACCCCTCCCAGCTGTAGCTAATACCTAAAGATGAAAACTTACTGGGGAGCGTGTCTCTCAGATATAACCTAAGCACCTCCCTTACCTGACCTGCACATCACGCCAGTGTTTCCCCTGCCCTACTTCAACCTAGGGCCACGAACCAGACAGCTAGAGACAGCCCCTGTGCCCTAAGCCTGTGGGAATGATTCAAACCAGCGAATCCTGAACTGTTTACTCTGCCGTGCTCTGCCTTTCCCGCGGACACTCTAACTGAGGCTCTGGCCTAGGCCTTTCCCTTGCTGTTGATTCTGCCTCCTGACTAAAACCTGGCCCTGTATGGTGTGTCATGTCCCCCTTTCTCAGAAAATATATGTAATAAATTCTTCTTTAAATGCCATTGACTTCTCCATGTTGTTACTCAGTCATCTTTGTAAATGAAGACCTGGACACAAGTCACAGTAGGAGTGGACATTAAATGTGAGAATCTTTGTATTTCATAATATCTATCAAAGGGCATAAATGATGGAAGAGGCGCTGACCAATCAAGTGGGTGGATAACTGGGCTAGTTGATGTCAGTCATCCTTTGTCACTGGCGATCCTAGTGCTGGCACAATGAGCTCATAAGTACGGTCGTCATAGTAGCAGAGATAGGAGCCACACATGGGCCCCAACACATGGCATTCAGCTTTCCATACCAACCATGACTGTTGCTGACAAGTATCCAACTTTTCAGCAGTAGAAACCAATATCGAGTGAAAACCTAAAGGCCACC
This sequence comes from Artibeus jamaicensis, assembly GCF_021234435.1. NCBI lineage: Eukaryota > Metazoa > Chordata > Mammalia > Chiroptera > Phyllostomidae > Artibeus > Artibeus jamaicensis. The sequence continues at coordinate 29,907,908 of NW_026522025.1, read as the reverse complement.
AATCCTGAGAATACTAACCAGCTTCTCAGCAGCAAGCTAAATGTATTGGACCCCTTTCACTCTGACAGGGGCAGTGACTGAACCAGAACTGATATGTATTTTGGATATGGGTTTGCCTTTCTTGCCTGCAGGGACTCAGCTGGCAGCACTATCCAGGGGTTTAGACAATCTTGCCAAATATTGCTTGGACCAAGGGATCTACTTTAAAACAAAATGGCAGCCTGTATATGGCCACATGGTCCTCTGATCCAACCACATCCTGCACCACCCAGGAGCTGCCGGCCTCATAGAGTGATGCAATGATAGGTCTTTTAGACACAATGTGGGGTCAGCTTGGCGATGATACCATGTGATGATGGAGTATCAGCCTCCAGGTTGCAGTACATTCCTCAGATACTTGACTCTTATATGGCGCTATGTCTCCAAATGGTAGAGCACATGGGTGTGCTAGTAGGAATGGCAATGGCCCCACTTACCATCATTCCTAGTGACCCACTGGGAAATTTATGCTTTTCCATTCCCTCAACTCTAGGCTCTGATTGTGGAGAAGTCCTATTCCTAAAAGGGGGATACTTCCATCAGAGGATCTAATAAGAGTGATTTAAACTTAAAGCTGTAGGCTTGTTTAATCAGCCGACTTGACAATGCTCAAGCCCATCGTTCCCAGCCCATTGCACAGCCAAGCGAGAATCAATCAGACTAAAATCTTAGAAGGTTTATAAAGGGGAAATGACACTGTAAAACATGACAATGCTGTGAGTTTTCACTGAATGGTGGAGGGGAGCAGTGACACATGTAACTCAAATAATTGGATCCTTAGAAAGTCACAGAAATGAACTGCAGAAATAAAGTTCTAGTTGGACTTACTTATTTTACATGCGAAGCAATTGAACCAACAGAGGTTAATAGAGTTGCACGAGGTCTGACAGATAAGTCAGTGCTGTTCCCTTGCTCCTCTACGGTGGATTCATAGTTCCGAAGTTTCCCTTTTTAACTATGTGTCGATTAGGCAGTGCTAACTTACTCTGCATTCCGTGTGCACACCACACAGAAGACTGATGAATGACCTGCATTCTGGTGGCTGGAGGAAGTCACCTTAGCATTAAAAATTCATTATGAAAGTTGCCAAAACAGACAATTAAACAGACTGATGTCAACCTAATTGGCTCAAATTAATGAATGCAGATTGACTCAGATTTTAAATTGTTATTACTTTTATTTTTTTTTGCTGTTTGTTGTTGATCCAGAGGTACCAGAGCGCTCCCTTTCATTAGCCTCACAAAACCATTTGGAACGTCACTGTATGCTCATTTCTAACTAGGGACAGGATGTCTTTAGAATTCACAAAAGCTTCCAACTAACTTCTCTATGTCTCTGGGGACCAATAAAAACATGCATTTTGCTTAGCACATTTCCCTTAGCTCAGCATTACCAATCTTATGAAGCTTAAAAAATGCAGTTTTTTTATGTGCCCTTATAAAGATAGAGCTTTAGAACTACCTGATATCCAAGGACCTAAGAAAGAAGTTGTTTTATCTTTTAGTAATATTAGGATGCATCAAATGAGTAGTATTTGGGTTCAGCATGTTTGTTAATCCTGTGACTTGGCAGAGGTTGAAATGGAGTGAGATCATGGAATAAAACCACACTTTAATTCACTGTCCATACAGTCATACTATTGACTGTACACTGTAGTCTCATTCACTTCTCCATTGACCTTATGAGACTGGTGCTGTGGAAGGGTTGCCTGCTTTCCCACAGTGTTCGTACTCCTGTCCTTAATTTAGCTGCCACTTGGACGACTACTTCCCAACCTCCCTTGCAAGGAGCTATGACCCCATGACTAAGTTCTTATTGAAGGGATGTAAGTGCAAGTTGCTATATGCAACTTTTTTTCCTGGCTGGAATACAGTTGTGATAAATAAAGTTTAAGCAGCCACCTTGGACCACAGAGGAAGCTGTGTATTAAGGATGGTGGACAGCACTCTAGAAGTCTAGAGTGCTATCCACCATGAGTCTAGAACTCATGTGTATGAGACCCAGTGATTGTGCAGCGGTCACGCCAACCCTGGCCTGCTTATCTTCAAACCTCATACACATGACCAAAGACTTCTGTCTTGTTTAAGTCACTATTATTTGGATTTTCAACAGAAACTTATCTGAACTGATACACTTGAGCTATTCTGTCCTAATTGCGATGTCCCATAAGTATAAAATACACAGTGGATTTTGAAGACATGAAAAAAGATGATAAAGTATATCATTAATTACCATTACAGTGCTTACATATGGAAATGGTAAATTTGGAATATACTGTGTTGTTTCTTTTTACTTTTTAAAATGTGACTCCCAGAAAACAGACAACTGCACATGTGACTTGCATGCTATTTTCAATGGACAGTGCCAGGCTAGTGCTGCGGGCCCTGCCTCTGTGTCTGCACTGCAGGACCGAGCAGGCACCTGAGGCCAGAGGAGCCACACGACCGACCTGAGTTCCCATGTCAAGTAAGTGGTGGGACGGACTCAAGTTCAGGTTTGTTGGGAATGGCCCCAGGGCTTCCACCCACTGCACCATAGTGCACCATCCAGTGTTACTGAGTTCTGGCGCAGGAGAGAGGACACTGTCCTAAACACTGATTCTTGATGGTATAGCGTGCTGGTTGACTGAAGAGTTTTACTGAGTTTCCCTCAAACTTGTGTCCATAATCTGATGAGTTTTCTAATCTTATTTTCATACTGTATATTTCCCAGCATATAAAAATAGGGTATAATCCATGGAAAAAGAGAATGAAACACCGTTTACAGAACGATTCTGCTACCCTTAACTCAGCAGGAAGGCATTTAACCTGAAAGCTTTACCCCAGGTGTGCTCCATGGATGGCAGAGCTGGAGACCCTTATGGCAGATCTTTCCTTGTGTGCTTTACCTGACTTTTCTGGGAGTTTAAGGCCTCTAAGCTCTGTGACCTAAGATGCCCTGTGGGTGATGCTCAGGTGACTGCATTGTTACAGTATGGCACATGTTCTCTTATCTTGCTGTTTGGAGATCTGGCTGCCCAGGCCATGGCCTGCTCCATGGGTAGTTAAGTAGGTTCAGTATTGTTTACCCTTTTGCTATTAACTTCTCCCCGACCTGTGCCATGATAAAGGTGGTAAGTCTGTCCATGTACTTATTCTATGGAAGAGGGGCTCATTTTCTATTTGGAGATTGCCTGACACCCCTGGCTTTCCCGATTTCTCTCTAGAGATAACTGGAGACAGGAGCAGCCTGCCTAAGGTAAATTGACATTAATTAATATAGCTACCGATTTGCAAGCAGCCAAAGACTTCTCTTGCTTTATTCACAGGCTCCTCTGTTATTCTACCCCAGTGTGGGTGAGACACAACTCTCTTCCTGAAGTTCACGAAGATAGAAGACAGACACAGTCACCAAATGAACTTGGATGTGATTGTTGTAATCTTTTTCCCTCTGTAGAACTGCCACTCCTGGCCAGAAATGGTACCCAAACTATTTAATTGCCTCTGGAGCTACAGCATGAAGCTAACAAGCTGCTCATTAATGCACCCATGGCTCTCTCCCTCCTTCCTGTGGCTTCTGTTCCTGGTTTAGAAGCAGAATTAACAAGTTTTTCTCCTAAGAAGCATATCTGTCCTACAACAGTCAGCTCTTTCAACATGTAGCTTCATCCTCCCATCATTACAGAGAACAGCTAACGGCTCTGCGCCCAGGCCTGACCCCTGCAGATCCCATTTGCAGTGACTGTCAAAGGCAGATGGATCGCCACCAGTAAGTCCTTTTTGTATTCGGCTTCCAAATATGGGAGCGGCTGGATAACTGTGGGTCATTAGACATTCCCAAATTAAATTGCTGCAAAGATCCATTTCACCCATGCAGTGGAGGAACACTGTGTGCCCTGATGGGTATTCTGAGCTCAGAGGGCAGAATCCATGCTCACGTGGGATATTTGTTGAGGACAGATGAGGAGACTGCCAGCAACTGGTTTCTTTTTCATCGTATTCATCATGTCCAGTGAGCATCAAAAACGATGCTCATATCTGCTGCACATTCCAGTGCAATTTACCAACCTGTTTTCAGTGAAATCAGCTGCACTGGTAATCTCCAGTTCCTGAATTAGTTTATGCTAAGGAGGCTGTCTGTGTCTCTTTGCTTTAGAACAGGGGTCCATATTTCATCATACCTCAGGATCTAGACAGTCAGTGTAGAACTATGCCTTTGCTGGCTGCAAAAGATTAGGGAACTAAAAGATTATAATGAACTGGAGCTTTCGGCCTGACCTAGAAGAAAGCAAATGTAATCGGGAAAACATATATATACTGTATTGGCCAAAGGAAAACATGTCATCTTAGGTTTTACTGAAGAGCAACCAGTCTGTGAGCTTCCCTTTAAATCAGTTCATTACATGTCTTTCCTAGAGACCGAATCGTAGAGGTTCAGGTGTGGGGTGTGGAGCCGGGCGGAGCGGCAATTACTTTTTGAAGTCCCTTGTGGTTCTGATACCCTGCCGGCCCCTTTGGTTAAAAATAATCAAGTTTAACATTAAACAGTTCTCGCATAAAATCTATTGGCATCAAGGCATGCTTGTTCCCACTTGAACTCGTGACGTGCTTCCCCACGTGGCGTGTGTATCTGCTCCTAGCTGCAGACCCAGATCACATTAATAGAAATTCAGTGTGATCTGAAAAGGAATCAGGCGGCTCCGGTTTTGCTGTTGACTGGGGACAAAGACTGCCTACCTGCTGAATTTCAAGTACTTCCAGCTACTCTCTGTGGCCTATTTTGATCACGCTGCTTTTCCTTGGGTTGGGGGTAGGAGGGAACGGTGTGAAAGCAGCCGCCCTTATTGCCACAGTACTCGGGCTTGCCTGTCACAGGCCTTCATTCTGGGAGTAAGAATGGGCAGGCTATCTTTAATTTGCTAATTTTACCTGAAAGCTGTCAACAGAAGTTGAAGAATGATTTGATTCTTTTCAGTTCACTTTCCTTTTTTTTAACTGGTTAAATGCTAAATTATTGTGGGTACGGTGAATGTTTGGGTTGTGATAAGTGAAAACAAGAGAGCTATTACAAAACTGGAATGGTAATGCATGGGGACAGATGAACTTCTATCACTTGTTCCATATGACAAAGAATGAGATCAAAGACTGAAGGCTACATCCCCCTCAGCTTGTCCTGATGCCTGTGTTCAGAGTCCACTGCGCTCCACAGTTCACCGGTGTCACAGAGTGAGAGCTCTGCATCCCATCACTTTGGAGACGGAGTTTCAGCTACTCCTTGGGGCCCCACGGGGAGTGTTTTTCATGCCCTTTTAGGTGGACCAATTCTTCTACATGAGCACTTCTCTGCAAATATCCCATCACCTCCTGACTCCAGAATCCTCATTCTCTAGCTGACATCAAGGCTCACGATTTTCTCTATCATTTAATTTCTAAAAATATGGAATTTATCTGGCTGTCTTCAGCATTAATGGTGATACTTGTTTTGAGAGAGGGATGTGAATGTAAAGTGGCCCCTAAACGCCAGAGAAGCTGAGAGATTGATGGGTGAGGTAGGCAAGTCCAGTTTGTCAGTCAGTGAGTGACAGGAGACAGTGAGGCACACACAGTCTTGGGCCTGGGACCATGTCCTCCCCCAGACACACGGTTTTGTGGCCGAAGTCACGGGCCTCTGCACCTTGAGAGGAATGTGGCCAATAGTTTGCCTTTCAATTAAAAATATCTTCCTTCCCTTTTTAAAAAAAATAGAGCAGTCCAGGTTTGAAGTTTGGTTGAGTAAGGTTGGGATTAATGAACAAAGCTTCCATAAGGTGTGAAAGGTGACTGTGATAAAAACACTCAGATTAAAAGGAGTCTGAGCCCAAGTTCAAATCTAGAGAAAATACAACTAAAGATATACTTTTAGTGTCTTTTGTCCCAAGTGTTCAATGGTCAGCTGACTGGTGACAGCAAGTCATCCCCCAATATTCTATATCTTTTATCTCCAGAATTATGGGATTTTTGAATTTTAACCAGGCCCATGGTCTCTAAGAAAAAGAAGAAATATTTCAGGCCTCTTTTGCAGCTTAGTTATGGCCATGTGACTGAATTCTGGACAGCAAGGTATCAGAAGATATAAAGAGGAACAATTTCTTGGAAATGTCCTTGAGGAGGTATGTACCTTTCCCCTTTGATTTTCCCACTGGTTGAAATTCAAGTGGTAATGGCAAGAGCTAAAGCAGCCACATTGGGCTGTGAAATTTAGGAAGGAGTACCGTGCATAATGGAGCAAAAAGAGTGGTGTTCATACTGCCCCTACCATAATGGAGGACCATGCCAGAGAATGCCTGGTTCCCCTATCTAGACAATTACCTAAAAAAGAAGCAAGCTTCTGTCCTGTTTATATGACCTGTTGAGGTGAGTTAAGAGCAGGGGAGGCAGGTTTTACCACTCACAGCCAAACCCTATTCCAAACTACTACAGGAAGTCTCAGCTGGATGCACAAAAGCAGGGCCTGGACATTCCTCACACTGTCCCTTTGAGGCACGGGTTCACACAGAATCACTATGTCGGTTGTGGGAAACACCTTCAGGAAGGCTGATCAAGTGCTTCATTCCGTCTTCCTTCTACTGGAGCCCCTGCCCCTTCTTTCCCGCCTAGGTCTCCAGCAGGTGCGGTTCTCACCTTTCATTACTCTCACCTCACAGCACTTAACTACGTTCTGCCTTTTACTCTTGTGTTTCTGTTTGCTGTCTCAGTAGACTGTGAGAACTTGGGGACAGAAAATGTCTCTTTTGTGACCCTCTCCCACTTAGAGAAAAACAAAGCATTACTTAAGTTTCCAGTTGGAGAAAGACAAGTACCTTACTATTTTACCCGTTTGTATAATCTAATGAACAAAAATGAGCTAACAAGCAAAATAGAGACAGACTTATAAATGGAGGGCAGGCTGACAGCCATGAGGGAGGAGTGATGGGAAGGGGGGAGGGGGGAGGGAAGGATTCAGCAAAAAAGAAAGGAGAGAAAGAACTCATGGACATGGTCAACAGTGTGGTGGTTGCCGGGGGAGGGGGATGGAGAAGGTGGAGGAGAGTACGGCGGCATAATTGGTGATGGATGGAGACTTGACTTGGGGTGGCGGACACACAGTGCAGTGTACAGATGATGTGTTGTGGAACTGTGCACCTGAAACCTGTAGAGTTTCGTTCACCAGTCTCACTCCAACAAATCCAATAAACAGAAAAATACATTAAAAATAAATAAATACACAAATTTCAGAATACTCTGTGAACAATTAATTTGGAGTTGGAGTGTATCTTTGAATCCCACTCACTACACCATTTCCTGTGCTTTGTCACTCTCGTCCTCAGACAACGGTGTGTTCTCCAGACGACCTTCACAGGGGAGTGAATTATAACACTTTCTAAAATAGTGATTCTTAACTTGAGAGGAAGAAACAGGGAACTTGAGGAGTCCATCACCTCTGCAAAGTTTTGTATGTAGGAATATGAGTTTTTGTCTAGAGGAAGGTCCACAGCTTTCATCAGAATTTCCAAAAAAATCATGACCCCTACTGGCCTACAGCAAAACAAACCAAACCAAACCAAAACAAAACAAAACAACACAAATCTTTAGTTAAAGGATACTTAAAGTGTGCTGTTGGGTGGGGATCAGAGAAAGAACCAAGCATGCTTAGACAATTCCATTGGTAACGAAGATCAGTCCACATACAGATCTGTGCGTTTCCTGTATCTACATCCTTCAGTGTGCAGGAAGACACTCCAACCAACCAAGCCACCCAGTCAGGGCTCTGTATCTACATTTTTTTAAGGTTCAGCTTTCTTTCCATGGTTTTAAGGAGTGACCTTCATCCTTAACCGCAACTGCAGAAGCAACCAACAGAAAAGGTCAACGTACACCAGGAATCAACTGAAGCAATGCTTTATTGCAACCACAAAGCACCAACCCAACAAGGCATCGACACACGGAGGTTGAACAAATGTCTCTTTGAACAGAGATGTAGCAAGCCCACTTCTTCAAGTTTTTAAAAACAAGTGCTCAAACCAGGAATCAAACAAAGCATCAGAGCAATTAAAAAAATATTACACCATCATGAAGGAATATATATAAAAATATTCTGTGCTAGCAACAAGGCTTTTTGATCTGTAACTCTTGGCAAATTTCTTCAGAAACAAATTATTATAAATACAACCATAAAGTGAAAAAATGCTTTCTCCAGAAACAAAGAACCCATTTAAAAGCCATTCTATACAGAAAATACCATTAGTCCCTGTGAAAGCTAGCTGAATATGGATGGATATCCCCAGTACACAACTAAGTTTTTCTTTTAGAGCTACGGTTTTCTCCTGAAGGGGCCAAGATGCATGTTCATTCCACACATCGCGGCATATCCCAGTGAAACCTTAATAAGGTCAAGTGGAGGACCCTCTATAAAAAAGGGTGTCAGCAATTCCATCCCAATAACACAAGCTCTAAGGAGCAGAGGGAATCAAGGGAGACAGCAATCTTTTTCTCTTTTTCCTCCTTCCCAAGTCTAACCAAAAGATGTTCATTCCATTAAATTTTTAAATGAATTTTGGGAAAGCCATCTACGAAGAAATGAAGAAAATCCTTATGACTTCAAAGCTTTTCTGGGGAAGGGTATCTAATCATGTCAAAGACTGATTTCTTTCACTCTCTTTGACAAACCCCACAAGGAAAACTATCCTGTCCACGTGTTCTCATGTTCTCCTTGCTCCTCCTAACTGAATTCAGGTCAGCTGATGGATTGCCTAGTCTATCCAATAGGATAACGTTTCATTTGGTTGAAATTCTTTACATATACACATGTATGTATTCTGTTTACAAAGTTTCATCACATGAAACTGAATTATGTCTTTGTGCATTTTTTGAGGTCTGAGACCCCAACTGGACCATACTACGAGGAGTTGTTCTTTAAATGCTTTGACTGAAGAGGTTTTACATGGTACTCGTAGATCTTCAGAGCAGGCCCCAGTTTTAACTGAAGTCCTGTCAACACATCATTTCTTGTCATCAATAGCAGGGATTTTCCATCAATTTCCTATAATGGAAGCAGAGGGTAAAGCCAACATGTAAGTACAAAGCCTCAAGAATAAAAAAGAAGGAAGTTCAAAGGAAAAAAGTCACACTGATTATCTCCAAGCTAAAATCATTACTTTTCCACTTAGCCAAAATGAAAACTTCTATTTTTATCTTGCATCTTCTACTTTTATTCTCAGATTAAATACATTTCATAGTTGCTCTTTTTTTTAAGATCACACCACAAATGTCTTAAAAAACTGACAGCAAGTTTGGAGTATGTACCCTTAAGTATACATACCCAAAGATATTGCTTCCAAAAAGAATGACACTTCCCATTTATAAAATATCAATAATTTGTGCAGAACTTTGTGTGCTTAGTTCCTAAAATAACTCTATAAATTAGGACAGGCAGGGATTATCATCTTAATTTACAGGCAAACCAGGAACTAGGCAAGAAGGGAGCCATCAAGAATGAAGATCAAGAAGTCAGGAAAGGATGGGACAGGGTTTGAACTCTCGTCTGCCCACAACCAAAGCCTATGATCTCTTCCTAAGTCCCTCTGTCTCTCTTGGCATGTGCAGAAGTACACGTGTGTTGTTTAGATGGACTAATGGGGACTAGAGTCTTAGTTTTCTGGAATCTTGTCACTCACATCAATGAACATTAGGAAAATGACTCACTCACTCTGAACTTTCTTCCTGCCCTTTGAAAGGAGAATCACCTGCCTCTATCTGAAAACCACCCTCTCTGTTGAAGGCCCTGCCCCGCTTCCTCTTAATGGAGCTTTGACATTCCAAATAAGGTAGTGAGGGGCAGGGCTCTGCCCACTGCAATTCTCTCCCCTTTTCTCAAGAGTCCACTCCCTACACCCTTCAGGTACCCAACCAGGCATCCTTCACTCCAACTAACCTGAGAACTACAAACCTTTTGGGCAAAATAAAACAGACTTCTCATGAAAGATACAAGGACCCTGAGTACAGAAAGTGGTTTGAAACTTCTGGAAAGCAAGCACTGAGAATGCTTCCACTTTATTTTTGTAACCACTTACTGCAGAGAGAAGCTGAGTTAGTCCTTAGGGAACATGGGTTCGAGAGATGGGCCAGTTGTGTATGCTTGGTAAACCTCAACATATCTGTTTCATCATTCTGCACACATACATGCATACCCACTCTCCCACCGAGGGAGAGAAAGGGGACCCAATGTGCAACTGTAGCTACATAAAACTGTGTCTCCCTCCTGTACCATGACCAAGGGGGCCATTCCTCCAAACTCTCTCAAGTACTTGCCAGACTGTGAAGAAAATGTGCATAGAACATCTCTGTGTGGGGGAGAAATAGCTGGGCTAAGGGGCTGAAGAAACACCCACTTTGTGACCTTAGGCAAGTTCCCTTCCTCCTCTCTCTCCTCCGTGGGTAATAGGGGGTAAGGGGATTTTGACAGGATCCCATGAGGTAACACCCTTGCAAATGCTCCCTGTCCCTGAGCAGCAAGTTATACAATCACTTGTCGTTATTCCTTGACAGGATCATGGTCCTCATTTCCCTTGTCAACACCTAATAGGAACCAGAGCAGAAGGACAAGGAATTACTTCTAACTGGTCTGTGGTATTTTTGAATGTTGGAAACCTTTATTTTGTCATCTACTAAAAACCAAAATATCTCTCATTAATATGTAGGAGACAACTATTCAAAACCATAGTGCATTAAAAAAGCAGTTGGTTAAACAGGGTAAGAGGGGAAAATTAAGGACATAGGGACTGAATTTCCAACCCTAAAGTTTTTTTTTTCTAGTTCAGCGGCTAGTAATCCCAAAGAGGGCCCATCAGTACAACCTGCAAGTCTGAGAGTTGGCAGAAGGGCTTCTGACACCTGGAAGTCACAGTGGCTATTCTGAAGGCACTGTGAGGTGACAGGAACCTGAATCACAAGCACCTTCAAAGCTCATGCTCTAGCTTACATGCTGAGATGAACTCTGACTCACTTGAAATGCTTAAAAAAGTGGCAAAGCCTTTTCCTCTCTCCATCTTTCCTTTGCTGGTATTTGCTCCTACTTACTACATATTTTAAACAGGCATCAGGAAGAGATGTCACTGCCTGCATTTCTATACAACAAGAAAACTTCCTTGATTAACTGAAAGTGAATTTTTAAACATCTTTGCTAGCGAAAAGTCCTCTACAACTCAGCATTTCTCTCAGAAGCCAAGTATGTCTACAAAAAATGCTGAAATTTGGATTTTATTTAAGACAAAATGAAAAATCATGTTCCAGGCTCCAATTAGATTTTCCCTTTCTTCTTGCGGTTCACCTCAGACTAGGGATTGTAAAAGGAAGCTCTGTTTGGAAATTGTCACTATAAAAACCCCTCATATGAGGACATACTGATGAAAGAGAAAGTCAGAGAGAGATACAGAGAGTCAGAGACATCACTCAGTTGCCCCCCACACACGTCCCAACTAGGAATCGAACCCACAAAGTGTGGATATAGGGATGATGCTCCAACTAACTGAGCCATCAGTCCAGGGTTGGAACTCCTTATTTAAAAAATTTGAAATGCATAGTGCTCATACGTACAACAAAACTTTCCTATTACATCGTGACTGGTAGTTCAGGCAAACAGGAGCATATTGGAAACTAAGCTTCCAGGTCAAGCAAATCACAGGCTGACCCTTGTTCTCCACAACTTGTTGTGTGACCCCTGGTAAGAGATTTAACTTCCTTGAGCCCCAGTTTCATCACTTGTAAAATGGAGATAAACCCATGAGGGATTCCGGAGATTCAATGTGACGCTGTCATGTAAGACAACTAGCATAGTGCCGGATGTATAGGAGGTTCTCCATGACTACTGAGTGGAAATGTATGGCCTTTGAAAGAAACGAGTTATGTATGTTCTCATTTCAAATCCTCCTTCTGTTTCCATTCTGGAGCAGTGCTCTGTACCTGAACGCTGCCCTCTGCCAGAGTGATGCAGGAATATTCCTGTTCAAGTTCAAAACATCTATTAAAATGTTAAAAAATTGAAAAACTACATAAAAATCACAAACACAGGAGTGTTCCTTGAATTAAGAAAGCTCCTCATTTGTTACATAATTTGTATAAAAGTCTGTGATGCAAATGAAACCCGAATTGTGCCAGTCAGCATGGTGAATGTACTAGACTGAGCCTAAGACTGGAAACTGATAGAGTGCTAATGCAGACTCTGTCAGTAACTTCCCACAAGGAACCTGGCCTATGAACCCCATTCAAATGAATGGGTTGGAGCATGACCACATCCAGTTAAACAAATAAAAAATCTCATGACTGCATGAATATCATGATTAAAGCCAAAACAAAAAGATAATTCACATCTTGGCATCCAATTTATATATCTGCATTAGGGAATAATCATTTGCTGGTTTTCACTGAAACTTTTTACATTGCTTATATCTTCTGTCTTCATGTAAAAGTAACCAAGCACCTGTTGGGCAAAAATATTCAAAATGTTTGCATACTTAATAAGTTCCAGCAAGTACTCCTGCATGGAAGTAAGATTCAGAGATGACAGGTGTAACTTTCCAGTGAGGGCAAGACCCTAAATCTAAAGATAAATGAGAGGGATCTATAGATGTAAGACACTACTTTACTGCTTATTAGATGGGGCCTGGAGCAAGATACTTAATCAAAGTCTCATTTCGTTATCTATATGATGGGGAAAGTAGTTACTATATTTCACTATGGAAGTATTACTGAGATAACATATGTGAAGTTGAATTCCTGACATCAGCTGAGTGCTCAATAAATGCTAGCTATTTAAAAAAGGTATATAAAAGTTCTTAACCCATTTACTTTTCACTCTCTCTGCTAACGATCTATATGTAGATAACTCTTTCAACCGATCTAATTGTGCTATAGTTCACTGGAAACATATAGGAAGAAAGAAGATGAGGTGGGGAGAAAAGAAACTAAGAGGAAGGCTAGAAAGAGAAAGAGTGACCACGGAGAGAGAGCGAACTGCAGGGTAGCGGGGTGGGGCAGAGTAAGCATCGAGAAGTCAGCGCTTACGGCAGCACTGACTCAGGAGGCTGTGTCTGTGGTGGCGGTCTCAGCATCCCGACATAGCACAGGGAAAAGAAGGGTCAATTTAGAATCAGAAGACCCGGTCCTAAGGGCCAAACTCTGCTGCTTTCCAGTTCCTTGTAAAACATATGGAGCACTACTCTCTTTCTCTGTAAAAGGAGATGTTTGGACTAAGCTCACCTCTGTCCGTTCCAGTTCAACACACTCTCAGATTTTGATTCTGTCTCTGGTGAGCATCAGACTCACCGGCCTCTCAGGAAAGTCTGCCTGTGAAAGAGTTCACAGCAGCTCCTTACCAGTGACGTAGAGGAATCTGACGGAATAGGCTTTCTTCTTCCACTTCAGTCTTCTATTTCACATTTTCTACAACTTTCTTTGTAACAACTCTCTTGCCATTCACTATCTGGCTACAAGTGGTGACCAGTCTGAAATTTCCCATCCCACTGCTTACATAGGGGACAAATGTCCTAGAGGAAGAAGAACTTGGTCTGGAGCCCGGGGATACAAAAGTAGAAAATCCTGTGTCCAAAATGGGGGTCACGTCAAAGAAGGAGGAGCGGGATCTGGTTCTACCCATGTAGCCGGTGGGAAAAAAATCTCCCAAGAAGAGGTCCTCATCTTCAAAGACATTTTGAAAACCACAGTGTGGCCTCTCAAACCACAGTTCCTTCTTCAAATAGTTTTTGTCTCCACCGTCTCCTCTGTTTTCCCTTTTGATGTGGTTCCCTCTGGACTTGTCATAGTTGTTGCGTTTCTTGGGATCCGACAAGACAGCATAGGCTTCAGCTACTTGTTTGAATTCCTCCTCAGCTGCCTCCTTGTTTTCCGGGTTCTTGTCTGGGTGCACCTGAAGAGCTAACTGATGATAAGCCTTCTTAATATCACAAGAGGAAGCATTTGGAGGCACCCCGAGAACTTTGTAATAATTCACCATGTTTCTTTAAAGGATCTTTCCTCACCAAGACACACAGTTTATTTTCTGAAGAATTTCCATATAGTCTTGAAAAGGAAGGTGGTGAATTATTCAAGTCTAAATAAAGACCCTCTGAATCTTATCCCATGGTTCCTGGGGACAGAGTCTATTCCGGGGGAGGAATTCCTCGTTGGTAGGGGGGCCTGGACAGTGCCTCTGCCCGCGCCTGCCCTCCCAGCATACTGTGGGCGGAGTCATTGTGACTCAACACTATCAGGCAATGACCCTCAGCTGATGCTGTGCTTGCCTTGCGTTGTTATTGGCAGAGAATTTGGGGTGGATAATATACAGAAACTAGGGAAGATTTCACCTAGTTTAAACATTCAACACTGAGCAGCTTGTTAACAGAGATAAAATATTTATGTAGCTCAAAAAGAAATCTCACTCATTTATTAAAGTAACAGTACAAAGCAAAAAGGGCCTTGCACTTAAATCAGGCACAAAATTCATTTTGGCTTATTTGTAAGGGCTAGTGACTTAATGGGTGCCTGCCGGTGTTTAATATTTGCTGCTAACACAAAATGAGTGATAAAGGGGCTCTATCATACACACAAAAATCTTGTATGCATTTCTGATGAAGGAAAAAGTATGAAAGTCAGTTCACCAAATGAGGAAACTGGGTTATAGAGATGTTTGCCTAGATTTAAAAAAGGAGTAGGTTTAAAGAATAGAATTAGAAATGAATTCTTCCCATGTATGGTCAGATAAGGCTTCTTCACTTCTTCACTTCAGTTGATTTTTTAAAGTTAGCCTTTTGAAATTTCTCTCTGGACTTAACAAAACTAAGTAGCAACTATCACAACAGCAAATGCTTTTAAAATGGCTTTAAAGCTCAATTATAGCAAGGGCTGTTGGTTGTTCTTTTTTTAAAATTTTTATTTATTTATTTATTTTTAGAGAGAGGGGAAGGGAAGGAGAAAGAGTGGGAGAGAAACATTGATGTGTGGTTGCCTCTCATGTGTCCTCTACTGGGGACCTGGCCTGCAACCCAGGCATGTGCCCTGACTGGGAATCGAACCAGTGACCCTTTGCTTCACAGGCCCATGCTCAATCCACTGAGCTACACCAGCCAGGGCTGGTTGGTTTTTTTTTTCTAGGCCACACAACTACACATTTCACAGACTTTTTTGCAATTGGGCGTGGCCATGTGACTATGTTCTGGCCAATGACATGTGAAGGGATTGGTGTGTACCTCTTTCAGGTCTGGCCAATAAAACCACCTACACGGACTGACTCCTCCTTACTACCTACCCTTACACGAAACTGTCACCCAGATGACCTTGAAAGCTTCTGGTTGACGATGACAGAGTCTCCATCCTGGGTCCTTGAATTATTGTGAAACAGACACCCCATTGACCAAACTTGGATTATTCATATAATCAAGAAATAAACCTCTACTGTAATTAAGTCATTACACACATTTTCATCTCCTTGTAATGGCAGTTAGTCTACTCTAATACACCCACCATTTCCACAATGTCACCTTCACTTTTAAAGCCTAACTCTTATGTCATCAACCAGAAGACTCTCACCTCTGCAACCCTGGTTGTTCAGGATCTATTCTCTCTCTCACATCTCACTCCCATTACACCCACTTTTCATTTCAACTCCACTTTCTCTAGGGTCATAAGTGCCCTTAGGCTCCTCTTTTGTACCAAGTCTGTGCCCGCTGGTCGGCCCTCTCAGGCCATGAGCCCTCTATGCGCCCACATCACAAACACCGCATGCAGGGGCAATCCAGCTTTTCTGACTCCTGGACATGGTGCCGCCGGGAAAGAAAGTCAAGAAGCCGTGAAGATGAAACAGCATACATGAGCAGTGTAGCAGCATCAGCTGGGTCAGGAGAACACTTGAACAGTTAGTTCTCTTGTTTACTCTTGGTCAGCTCCTTCTTCCATTTCCCTTGGTGGCCATTCTTAACCTTCTTCACTTGCTTCTTCTTAACCTTCTGCACTTGCTCTCTCTGAGTTCCTTATTAAAGTTGTACCCACCCTGTCCACTGTAAGCAGTGGAGTTTATCCCTTGTTTAGCGAAGGAAACAGAGACTGTCACGAATTCTGTTAATGTCCTAAGGACAGAGGCAATATTCCCTGTATCTATGTACCTCCTCACCCAGAGCATTAGAAAGACAAAGGAAGATGGCGCTGTTTTGCTCAAAATTAATCCTTCATATTCTTTTTGTGAAAAAATATAAAATAGTTAAACTTTTTATTTATTGATCAAATTGAATCACCATGTATATTATGGCTGACATTACATTTTATTGTGGGAAAATATATATAACACAACATAGGCCACTTAAACTATTGTTATGTGTATAATTCAGTAGCATTAATTGCATTCACCATGTTATATAATCATCACCACTGCCAATTTTTTTAAGTTCTTCTATCACTTCTAACAGAAACTCCATTAAGCAATAACTCCCCTTCCTCCTAGCCCTTGATAACCTCTAATCTATTTTGTGCCTCTATGAACTTGCCTATTGTAGATGTTTCATATAAATGGAATCATATATTATTTGACTGGCTTATTTCATTCAGCATGCTTTTAAGGTTCATTCATGTTGCAGTGTGTGCCAGAAGTTCATCCCTTTTTATAAGCAAGTAGTACTCCAATGTCTGTATATACCATGTTTTCTTCATCCGTTCATCTGTTCGTGGACTCCTGGGTTGTTTCCATCACTTGGTTATTGTTATTAATGCTGCAATGAAGATTGTGTACATACGTCTGTTTGAGTACCTCTTTTCAGTTCTTTTGTGCAGAACTGCTGGGTCACATGGTAATTCTATGCTTAACTTTTTGAAGAACTGCCACACTGTTCTCTACAGCAGTTGCACCATTTGTATTCCCACCAGCAGTGCACGAGGGTTTCAAGTTCTCCATATCCTTACCCCTTCATACTCTTTTGATCTCATCCCTTTCCTTATCCTGAGGGAGTTTGCTTTATTTAACTGTCCTCAATTTCATTCCATTTTAACTTATCTAATTCTTTTGGTTACTTTCCTACATGTAAGTAAGTTTAAGTGTCTCCTCTCTCATGAGGAAAGAGCCCTCATGTCTATGTGGCCCTGTAGGTACTGATTCTTCCTCCACTTGCCTGTCTCCCATTCACTCCTCACCAACTCAACTGAAAGGAGGAAAGGGTCATCCATTTTCGTCCTCCCAACTCAACTGAAACTCCACTGGTACGCACGGATGTCTCTGGGCGTCACCTTTTTGCAGCATTTGATCCTGTTAATCATTGCATTTTCCCTGAAACTCTTCCCTTTATGAGTTTCTATACAACCTCTCATTACTGGTTCTCTTCCCCACTTCCCTGAGTATTCTTTCTCAGTTGCTTTTACTAGTTGCCTTTTTTTCTCCTAACAATTAAAACTTTGGTGTTCCCCAAGGTGCTGTCCTTGGCCTTTTTCTAAGATCTCCTTCTAAATGTCCCTCTCATTCTTACTCCTCCTGTGAGTGCTGATGACTCTTAAACATCCTCTGTTTCTCGGGCTCATCTGTCCCCTGAGCTGTGTACTAGATATACCCACTTGCATGACCTATAGGTCCTCAAAGTTAACATGCCCCAAACCGTGCTCATTACAGCTCTTTTAAAGCTACCTCCCACAAACATCCTGGTTAATGGCAGTACTTTACAACCAGCAAACCTGGAAACCTGGCAGTCACCCAAGCTTTCACCATCTCCCAATCGAGAGCACTGAGCTCAGTCCTGGGGCTACCCATCAGAGAACCAGAATGGGACAAATCTACAATCTTCTGTTAATGATCCAGTAAGTTGTTTTGACTGCCTTCCTAGACTCTCTAACCCATCTCTTACTGTCCATCGCCAATGGAGCCACTACAGCAGCTTTCTCACCTTTGGCCTCCTATCCTCCAAGCCACTCTCCACACTGCCACTGGACTGATCTTTTGAGAACATAAATCTCATCATGGCACTCCCTGCTTACCACGCTTCAGCCATTCCTTAGTGCTTGTCAGGTAATGTCCTCTTCTGCCAAGCAAACAAGACGGTCCCCTACATCCCTATTTACCTTTCAGTCCAATCCCTGGGTGTTCCCTGGACCACTCGTCTTACTCTAAGGTACTTGGCGTTCACAGGATAAACCATGTCATTTGCACATCCCCACGCCTTGGTATTGGATCCTCCCTCTGCCCGAAATCCTCTGTGCATCCTTCAAACGGTTCTTGTACTTATAATGGGTTCTGGTGACTTTATTCAACTGAAAGAGTACTTGTAACAATGAGCATTATTTACTAGGACAGTCTTATATTTTAATGAATGTTAGTAAAAGCTATAACAACCAATGTGGATAAACCAAAGAAGCACCACACACCTGTCTATCTTATAATGTCTTAAAACTATTCCAATTTCAAATGAATGATTTAAACAGCTTTTTAGAATTTTTGGTTTATGGAAATCTATTTCAATAAAAAAAAATCAAAAGATTCTTTTCTTATCAGTTTTGCTTTCAATTCTCTTGGCTATTTTCGTATTGCTAACATTACCCGTTTGCTTTTTAACTCTTTTCTAAATTTTTGTGGGCTGAAGAACATATCAGCAGTTAAGTTGCTATTTCCTCTGTTCACTATATGCTATATTTTAAGCATTTCAGAAGTGCTCTATTGTTAAGAAATATCAAGTATCAAAACACCTTGAATATTTTCAGTACTTAGTACTATGAAATGCTGATAAAGTAATAAAAGTTATTTCTAATTTGTGGGGTTTCAGCCAGTCTAATTCAGAGTTGGATTTGCCACGAAGCTAATGAAGCTCAAGTTTTGCCTCTGCAATTTTGTATTCATAATTTTGTAATTTTTTCCCTCGAGGCAGTCCGTTAGAACTGTGTAAGCTTTAGACCCCCCACAGCCTAGATTTCTTCTGGGTCTTATTAGGAGTTATCCATTTAAAATCAGCACAGTCGAAACCCATCCGGCTGTGATTTGGAACGCGTGCTTCGGGCGGCTCCAAAGGGCCTCCCTGCTCGACTGCTCTGGGTGAGAAGGCTGGTTAGTTTTACTCGGCACTCTGTAGCAGTAAGAATTTTTGCTTATATTTATTAAGTCAGTGGCCTTGGAAACATATCAAAATTTAGCAAAAAACAACCTGAAAAGAAATGCCAATTTCTGCATTTCAAATGAATGGCTTAAACACCCAGTTGGACATTTCAGAGTAAAATCCTGTTCCTAGTCATGTGGTTTGGGGAAAATAAGGAGATAAAAGAGTAAAATTAATCTGACACCTTGAGTTGCATATGATTTCATCATGATACTCTAATTAAAAGATTATGTCAGTGATACATATGTTCTAAAAACAGAATCACTGATGTCATTCACTCATAAGTTTGAGGAATCTGAACAATGTAAATTATATGACACTGATTTCATGGCAGCTCTCTGTCTTCCATCTTCTTCAGAGTATGTATTCAGTATATATATTATAAGTGTGTGAGTCAGACAAATACAGACAGAAATGAAGTGACTTCACTGCAAATGCACAGAACTGTCTTTGTGACTCGCAGTTAGGGTCCAGTTCAGGGGGTGACATTGCCACACTGCACTGCCAGAATGGTGCTCATTTAGCCTTCTGAGTTTGACAAAAATGACCTGATCCTTAATGTTCATTGTGAGGAAAATGGTGATGTTTTTGAATGAACTTAGTCAAAAGGTTCCCTGTTACAGACTAAAGCTCTTAGAAAAGTAAAATTTCTAAAGTATCTCTGACTCTTGAAAACCAGGCAACCTGTATCCATGAGCAAGTTCCAATTTTTTTATCAGCTAGTCATGAAAGTTCAACTGTGTATATACAACACCTGAAGTGGGTTTGTGCCCTACCTACGCTGTGCACTGAAAGCATACTTCATGAGGGCAAGTTCTAAAATAACACCTGACTATTAAAGCAGGAGTTTGAGTAATACTATGCTTGCTTAAGTCCACATGCACTACAGCAACCTGAGTCCTAGAAAGGCGAACTGTCCAGGACCGTCCAGTGATGATGTGTCAATTTAAGAGAAAAGAAACCAGGAGTCCTGACTCTCACTCACACCCTTCACCACAGCCTAAGTCTGTCTGCTAGAAAACACTTAGGAAAATTGCCACTGTGCCATGATGTCTCTGGGAAAGAGAGGTAGCACTAACAGTGCTGGAATCACTGCCTTGCGCAGGAAGGGCTCCCCCTGGCTCCCGCTCTTATGGGCCAGTGAATGCTCTAGAGCACAGTGCAAACGTGGCCAGGGGGCCCGAGTCCCTTGATGATACAAACCACAAGCCAACCTGAAGGAGACTAACATCACTGATCGTGAAAGGAGACTGACCAGAACAGTAACCCAACCCAACACACACACACACACACACACACACACACACACACACACACAATTAACATTAATTCGTTGGCGGGGTATAGGCTGGGGGCTGTGCAGGGGTCTTCCCTTTGACAGTTCTTTCAGCCTGTAGCTTCAGCTCACACAAAAAGCTCAGAAAAGGTTTGCCAGAAGAAAACTGAATGGAGATAACTGAACCAGAGGGAAATTTAATGGAGATAATTGTCATGTGGCAGTTTACCTGCACGGAGAAAAGGAGGTTACAGAGCAAGATCACTAGCATAATGTGGGTGCCACTCCATACCACAGGAACATGGGACACTATTCCTGCCCTTTGGATGAATGTTGCTCAGTGGCCTGACAGCTTCCAAGGGAGCATGCTGCTAGAAAGCCACATCCCAGTCTGGTTGCTAGAGCAACGTAATATTCAGTTATGTACTGGGAGACCACATACACTCTCCTGAAAGTAGCCTGTGTGGGTAGACACATCTGGCATCAGTGTCAGCATCCTGCTCAGCTCAGGCTGCTGTGACAAGCTACCATAGACTAGATAACTTAAACAGTGGAAATGTATTTCTCACAGTTCTGGGGATTGGAAGTTCAAGATCACAATGGCAACATGGTTTGATTCTCGGTGAGGACCCTCTTCCTGGCTTGCACATAGCTGCCATCTTGCTGTATGCTCACATGGTAGAGAGAGAAAGAACTCTCTGGTTCCATGCTTATGACCTCACCTAAATCTAGTTCTCTCTCAAAAGCCCCACTTCCTACTACCATCACCTTGGGAGTCAGGGTGTCAACACATACCTTTTGGGGGGACACAAACAGTCCATAAGAGATAGCATGAAACAGCTCCCCACATCACTGGCAACTGTGCTACCCTTTCTGGACTTTTCCTTTTCTAAGGTGGTTTAGGGGATGTTCTCCATCCCCACCTGCTTACATTTAAAGGCAGGACAAAGCCTTCCCTGAGGAGATCAAAGGATGCGCCTGCTGTGACCTAGAAGATATGCTCAGGAAGGTCATGTGTTTTGGGCTGGGGGTGAACTTGGTAAGTGACCGCTGACTACTTGAAGTTCATTGCCAGGAAGATCCTTGGAGGTGGAACACTAAAGGCCTCTGAACCATGGTGGAAGAGGGAGGTTAACATGTTAGATATCCTAATCTTCAGTCCCCCTAAAAATCATAGCAGCTACTTGTCTTATCAGCTGGAGCCTGTAGAGTAACTCTCTTCTCACCCTCCTTTAATGGGCAGAGGAAAGACAATGATAAATTCACAGCAGAAGGAAGTTTTGCATCACTTCTAGAGAATAATTCAAGGCAGACTATTTCCCCTGCTCAGCCACCCTTCCATGAGAATGAAGGAACTCCAGTTTCTAGACCATGCTTAAGAAACTCCAGTCCCCTGGGAATTCTTTCCCAGGCCCCTGAGTTGGCGGGTTCAACACAGTAGCAAGATGATGTTCCTTTCCCTCCACCCCTTGAAGGACTTCTGAATGAAATGCTTTGGGAAAATTTGTTCCCTTTTGTGTCTCTCAAAGGCCTCAAAGTGTCTCTAGTGCCAGAATGATGCCATCTGTGTGGAAAGGGCCTGCTCCTGGGCCAAGCTCAGAACTGGCCAGTTCCATTTCTGAGGTCCTTTTGAATTCTGCGCAGACTCCAGAAGGCCCAAAGAACAGCCCCGACCCAAACCCGAGACCTATGCCTCAGGAATCTGAGCAGAAACTCACTCTAAAAGCACTTTGGGCAGCTGGGAATGCAGCCAAGAGACCTTTTAGCCAAGTCCTTTTCTGTTTTTTGTTAACCTTTCACAATATTGTTCAAATTCAGAGGTGTAGTACTCAACTGCAATGATACAAATGAACCTTGTACCATTACAAACCAAAATCAAATATATTCCAGTTGATCAACCTTCTACTTTCCAACCTGAGCTATTTTCCCTACAATTTTATTATAAAAATTTTCAAACATAAAGAAAAGTTGCACAAATATTATAATGAACACCCCGTATTCTCAACACTTAGGTTCTATGATTAACATTTTCTTCATGTACTTTATCATGTCTATCCATCTACTCATCCCTCTATCTAATTGTGAGTCCACATGTTGATGCATTTCAGTTTTATACATCAATAAATAGTAAACTAACTACTTCAGTTTGTATGTCATTAACTGTTTAATTATTTTCATAATTCTTTTCCTTTTGAGGTAAAATGTATAGGTTATGCAATGCAGAAATCTGAGCCATTTGCATATACTTGTGCACAGGCAGTGACCAATACGCACACTTATAACCCTAAATCTTATCAAGACATAGGCACTATCATCACCAGAAAGTCCCCTCATGTTCCATCCCAGTCATTCTCCTCTCCCATCCATCCAGAGGCAACCACTGGTCCGATTTTTCCTACTACTCACACACTTTCCTGTTCTCAACCTTTATCTGAATGGAACTGCTAATGTGGGAAGGTTTGTGCCCCTCCAAATTCATATGTTAAAACCTAGCCCCAAGCCATAGTAGGGGTATTAGTAATGCTATGAATAGGTGAGGCCTTTGAGAGCTAATTAGGTCATGAAAGCAGAATCCTCCTGAATGGGATTAGTGTCCTTATAAAAGAGGCCCCAGAGAGCTCTCTCACCTCCTCCTCCATTTGAGAACATAGCAAAAGGATGGCTGTCTCAGAAGCGAGCATTTGTCAGACATGAAATCTGCAGCTGCCTGCATCCTGGACTTTCTGGCCTCCAGAATTGGGAGAAATAGTTGTTTATAAGCCATCCCATTTATGGTATTTTTGTTATAGCATCACAAAAGGACCGAGACAGGAACTATT
The DNA here is from genome assembly GCF_021234435.1 of Artibeus jamaicensis. NCBI lineage: Eukaryota > Metazoa > Chordata > Mammalia > Chiroptera > Phyllostomidae > Artibeus > Artibeus jamaicensis. The sequence continues at coordinate 29,884,669 of NW_026522025.1, read as the reverse complement.
AGTGTAAAATCTTTTGTGTAAGGCTTCTCTCATTCAGCATGATGTTTGAGACTCACCCAGACTGTTACGGATCAGTAGTTCATCCCTTTTCATTACTGGGTAGTGTTCCACTGTGTGACTATACCACAGTTTGTATATTCATTGTCTTCTTAATGGACGCCTAGGCTTCTGGTTTTAGACTATTATGGATAAAGCTACTAAGAACAATTTTGTACAAATCTTCTGTGGACATATGTTTTCATTTCCCTTTGGTAAATACTCAGGAATGAAATTACTGGATCATGGGGTAGATGTATCAATGTTTATGTTACACTCGCACCAATGATGTAACAGAGTGTGGTTGCTCCACATCCTCACCAATATTTGAGTTTATCAATCTTTCTCATTTTAGTTATTCTGGTGGGTTTGAAGTTATTTAAGCTGTTATTTTGCCAAATGTTCCAAATTAGCAAAAAAATATACAGGGATCAACTTTGAAAGAAACATTGGTTGAAGGAAACCTAGAGGTTGGCATATATGATATTAGAAAAGTTCAACTATCCAAACTCAGCTGGAGAGAGTAAGAGCGGGCGAACAGGATGTGGAAGAAGCAGCCTGATATATTCATCAGTTCACAATGTCTTCGAGTATAATACTAGATTTAATGCTAGGAAGATGGCAGCCTTTATTGACGGGGAGATAGGAACTCTGTGTTTTCTTACAGAGCTAATCTGGTGTGGACCACAATATGCTTCCCCAATTTGCTTCTTCATGGGCAAAGCACCTCAAGCACCATCCTTATTGATCCAGCCTGAAAAATGGGGCCAGGAGTCACCCAGACAGTTGGAAGATACCCCCTGCTTTTCCCTCCCTCGTTCCAATGCTAACCCTGGACCTAAGAGAAGGGAATTAACGTTTGGGGAGCATTAACATTGTGCCAGGACTATCGAAGGCACTGTGCGTACACTATCTTTGAATCCTTACAATACCACCCAATCAAGTGAGGCATTGATAGCTTCATGTTATAGATGTCAAACCAAGACTCGGAGAGATGTAATAACTTGGCTGGGTTATACAGTGTTAGAAGAACCAGGATTTAAATAAATCTTGTGCCCTTACCACTCTACTTTGCTAAGCACTTGGAAAGCAAATTGGAAGAGGCTATTCGCTCAGCTGGGGCAAAGGCCAGTAGTAGACAAGGCTGCTTGTCTCTAAGTCAGATTAGTCACTCTGTTTTCATTCTTTTCTGTTTTCTGCTTTCTAGTGTGTTTATGTTGAAGGTGGGGCTGTTGGTCTCTCAGAATTTGCAGCTGCAAATGGGCTTTAGCCCTCCTCTCTGCAGCTGTGACTGTGTCTCGGGGCCTGGGTTTTCCTCTTGCAGGAAGGAATCATTAGCTTGTCACTTTTCTTCTTCCATTCCCCACCCTCCTCTGTATCTTGGGGCTTGATATGATTAAGACCTGGACTGCAGGACAGGCAGAGAGCCTTACTGATCCCTCACTGCTCCCTGGCCCTCTTCCTCCTCATTCCTTCCTGCCTCTGTGGGGAAGGGAGGTGAGCAACTGTTGTTCATCACGTGTTTCTCTAGACTCAGTTACCTGTTCCTGAAAAGCACTAGCTTGCTCCTCAAATCCCGCTGTTCGGAAATAATTGACGACGTCCATTACAGCCCAGTCTGCAGGATCGGGTGGTCTCCCATTCTCCACCGAACTGCAAAACACAAACCCAGACTGTTGTCACGGCAGAGCATGCCAGCGTGCAGCCAGGCCCAGGACACAGGCTCCCAGTGCAGGCCAGGCCAGCCCTTGGGAACCATGGCCCTCTCTTCCCTAGAGAACCAGGTCGCTTCCCTCAGGACCTTAGTCATTCTTCAGTCTCTGGGATTCAGAACATCATTAGTTTCATTGGCTCAGTCACTGCTTTCCTAATAAACCATTAGGCCTTCAATGCAAAGTGTTTCTTCATGTGCTATTTTTTAATCCACAGATACTAAGAATGGTCCAGTGATTTCCGGCAGCCTACAGTATGATTCTCCTGAGTCAAGAACACTAGTCCTGTTACAAAACAGCCCCAACATACCTGTTTTTTTCCATCTCCTACTACCCTCCTCATTCCCGTTCCCAGACATCCTCTCTGCAGCTGTGAGACAGCAGAGCTAATGCCACTCCCCAGTGTGCCACGCCCTTTTACAGCTCTGGGCCTTTTACCTGTGCCTTTCCAGCCAATTACAATGCCCTTCCCATTCATTTCTACCTGACAAAATCCACCATTCCTACCTAGTTTATCCTAGTTCAAGTGCTTCCTCCTCTGTGAGGCATTTTCTTGCTGTACCAAGGAATTGTTTTAGTTATAACTTCTGTCCTTTGAGAATGCCACTCAAACTCCCAAGGTGGCACTTCCACGCAGGATTTCACTCTCTGCTCATCAAACACTTTCTCCCACCAGAGTGAGAGACGTGGACTGGCGATACACATGTGGACCTGGACCATTTCTCACTTTATTGTTCCCAGTGTGGAGCACATGGTTAGGAACTCAATCAATGCTCAAGTGACTAGATATGATCAAGCACTTGACTGCGAGGATCGGTGGGTAACCACCTGGGCTGGACTCAGAGAGGAGGGACAGAAATGGACTAGAGAAAGACTGGCAGTGACCTGCCACTACTGTGACTCTCTCATTTCTGTTTTGGGAGCATCTGTCTGGATTTCTCTGCACCTCATCCAAGATGATTCTTCCAAAGTGAAAATCCAATCGCTTAAAACTCCTCCAGAGACTTCCCACTGCTTTTAAGGTAAATTCCAAATAGCCTAACTTGGCTTAAAAGATCCTTCAGTACAAAGCTCCTGCTAGCTCTCCAGCTAGAACACATGGCGCCTGTGGGCCTTCGGTCCTGTGGGGAGACACTGGTCAGGAAGCACACAACCAAGTGTACAGCTGCACGTCATGGCAGGTGCAATGGACAGTTTAAGGGGCTAGAGTGGGCTTTTCTGTGGAAGTTTCCTCTGAGGTAAGGTCTAGAAAGCAGCCAAAAGTTAACCAGATGAAAATGTCAGAAGGTTAATCCCGGACCTTTGGCAGGAAGATACACTACCAAGGGAGCCATGCTGCTCTTGGAGGCCACACCGAGGACTCTGGGTTTCTGTGTGCAAACTATGGGGCCCTGCTGAATGGCCCTACACAAAGCAGGAGACCCGATCAGATTCACATTGAAAAGAGCACTGGAGAGGAGCCAGAAGGGAAGAAGAAGTGACAGTGAGAGGTCTAGTTGAGGCATCCAGGCAGGAAATCATGGTGACCAAGGCTACAGCAGTGACTATGGAAAAGGAGAGAAATGTATGGATTTAAGAGAGATTTAACCAATAAAATCAGCATGACTGAAGCAGTGCACCAGAAATTTAGCATGAGGGACATGGAACTTCATAAATAATTAATTCACTTAGATGACACCCCTGGCTAGTTGGACACGCTGAATTTGGGGTACCACCAATAATCAAGTAGAGATTTAACGTGGGACATGACTCTGAAGGTCAAAGCAGATGACTGGGCTCGAGGTACGCAACTGGGTGCCCAAAGCATTTAGATGGTAGTTGAAATCTTGGAGAGGATGAGAAGCAAGCTGGGCCTACAACTGAGCTTGGGGAGGTTCGACATTTAGTGAAAGTTGAAAAGATTCATGTTACTTTTAATGGAAATGATATTGCCTAGATATTGGGGATTCCTGAAAGTCTTCAAACATCCAGAAGTCCAGAGTCCAGCTGTACTTCTGCTGCCCTCCCAGCACAATCTTTTGCTCATAGTAGGAACTTAAAATATTTGGTGAAAAAATACAAACTTCTGTCTTAACTAAAGAAAAGGGAGTCACGAATGATGCAGGTGTGATCAATGGTTTATCAACACAGCACTTCTTTTAAAAACGTTTAGAGTGAATGCTTACTGGTTAGACGTGTTTTCTATTTGGGGTTTAGGGGTTGGGAATCTATAACCAATACATGCCCATGGACATGCACACCTGTGTGCACACATACCTTCCTACCACTCAACAGGCAATGCACATGGGAAAACACTGTCAAACATGAATGATATATATTAATATCAAAGCTACATGGGCTTAAAAAATTACCCACAAGCTGGGATTTTCTACCATGCCATTAACATAAGCAACATGAGCTGACACAGGGGACTCTCTTTAGGGTACTATTTTCCTTCTCTCTCTTGCTTAAGGTGGGCTTGGCGAATGTTCAGAAAGGAGTTTGTTGTTCTAACAAACCTTTTAAGTTTTCTAATCAGCTCACTTCCAGCAGTGGGCACAGAGTGCCTTCGGATGTACTTTTAAGTCCCCCAGAAAACATCTGAATTCACTCTCCCCATGGATGGCTTCAATTAGCTGCCTTTCCTCATAAAGAATAGTTATCTAATTATAATAGCAAAGTATGCTACATTCTAATTTTAGGGTGGGAGGCTTTCCTGATTCTTATTATGCTGGGATATGACATTATTCCATCCGTAATTCTGAAACATTCTTTAGTACTAGCAAAGGAGCGGAGAACAAGAACTTGGGAAAACTGCTGGCAGTGCACCATGAAGAACAGGAGCGATGGGGAGCTAGGTGCTCTCTCATTCTTAGGTGAGGGGTTTACACAGAAGACACCAGTCAATGCATTTAGTAAGTGATCTACCCTAGTTTAAGCCTCATAGTTCCCTCCCCCGCAAAAATAATTGGAAGGAAAATCACAATGTTAGACTACTCTCATCCTGTGAGGAGAAACCTACCCGTCCATCTTCATCTCTCCAGCTCCTAGCACAGGTCTGATGATGCATAATCAATACAGAGAAAATCTGTTACACTAATGTACTAACAACCAGAGAGTTCTTAGAGTCTACAATATACTTCACACATGACTTATTTGCAGCCTCCCAGCTATGTGCTTGTGAACTGGCTACTGTATTGGTTTTTAGGAAACTAAGGCTCAGAAAGGTTAAGATACTTACCCAAAATCACATAGTAAGGTAGATAAGCCAAGAATGGATTCCATACATGTTTGCCTCCAAATATATGCTTTCTACTCACTGATACAACAAACATTGACTGAAAGGCTACTGTCTTCTCAGGACAGCGGTAGATGCAAGGTTATAGAGCTCGGAAAGCGTGGGCAGGCCCCACTGCCCTCAAGAAGCTGGCTCTCTGGTAAGGGGAGCAGACATGTGAACGGTGAACTCTGTCGCACTGGAACTGAGGGGGAACAAATGCTAGTAAGGCCGCGTGCGCTGGAGGGCCCATACAATTCTGCCTGACTAGGACACTTAAAGATTTTCCATGGCAATTTTGAAAGATGTCCATTGCTCCAAACATACCCTAAACTTGGCCCTGAGAGAGGATGGCTTGCAGAGGCAGGTACATGCAGGCACACACTGTCATTCCCAGGCTGTTTAGGTTAAAAGCACGATGGATGGTTTCACAGGGCCCTCCTGGTGGTTTCAGCACAGTCTTGAGGGGAGAGCTAGAGACAACCCAAAGCAACCTGACAGCTGGGGAGGCCAGTGCACCAGGGCCAGGCAAGATTATAACATTTCAGAGGACGGATTTAAGTGTCACTTTTCCCCACTAGCAAAGCTATACTTCTCCTCAAGGACTGCTGTTTGTTCCCTTTTTAATGGACCATTTTCTCCAAATCTTTTCTTAAAACACACGCATGTCAAATTCCAGAAGGAACTGAAATGGTGCTGCTTAAAACAGTGCCCAGCTGGTGATTCCTATTGTGGCTGTTAATTTTGTGCTGATGAAATGAGATGGCAGATACAAAAGTTCCACTATCATTTAATATTTATTATTCACTGTTATCATAACAAAATGCTTCTTAGAACATAATGTATAAAGATGATCAGTTCCTGAATCAATTTCCAGGCTCAGAATTTTAAAAAACATATATGCATTTTACCTTATTAAAAATTAGCAAGAAACCAGAGCAGAACTTGTCTACTATGCCACCACTTAATTAAATTAGTGCTTCCATTTAGTCCCTGTGCATATGGTTAGGTGCATCATGCACTGATAAAAATTATATCATGCGTGAATAATTCACACAGGGAAATGATTACCCCTAATTAAACAATCACCTCACTTTTAAAGAGCGCTCGAGAGACATCATCGTGGGAACAGAAATGCAATACCATAACCCATTTGGCAGATGTATGCAGACTGGGACCTTACAATGAGCGTTTTCATGTTGGCACATTATCCTTTTAAGTGCTGGCAGAAAATAGTCTCCATTTCCCTCTGTATGTCAGTGAAGGCATGTGGAAAACAGCCGAAACTCTTTCTCTGAATCTAGTATGTGTATACTTTACAGTACTTACGGTATTATAGGTTGTGAGGGATGATTTGACCAAAAGGAAACTCTGGATAAATGCAACCCATATGTGATTCAAAATCCCATTATACACATTAATTGCATTTCTGCTTTAAAGTTCAGAGCAAAAGTTACTTTAGACACTGGATAATATATTATGGTGATATATTTATCACATTACTCTTTTTATAAAGATAATTCTCAATGCTACATAAGTTCCCACTCAGAAATGCACTCTAACTTTGTACTGCCTTGATATTTATAACTTACTTTCAAAATTAAATTAATCTACTCTTTGCCCCTGTTTTAAAACAGCCTTTGGCTAAAAGCAGTATCATCCTGATTGTAATAAATTAATATTGATCTCTTTGCTTATGACATAGCTAAGAATGAAGCAACTAAGCGAGTTTTAGTTTTATCTTCATTTTTTCCTCCCTCCCCCTTTATCCTAACAAGTAGGAATCTGGCTACAAGGCAGGGAGGTCCCCCCCCAAAAAATGATCCAGTGGTTTTTGACAGGCCATTTTTCATTTTTTAATATTCAGATAAATAAACATTGACTGCATTTAGCTGCAGCATACTCAAGCAATGAAAGCACTGAAAAAGCAAATAATTCTTTAAGACTTCTGTAAATCCTTCAGCTTGGCATTCAGGGATTGGACTCAGACTCGACTTCCCGGCCTTTGTACCCATTCCAAGTATGTACTGAAACCCAACGAGCACAGTCCTGGGCTTTCCATGGCCGTGGCTTTGGTCGTACCACTCAAAGCGCTGTCTGTTCAACTTCCAGGATTAGCACCCTACTTGTTTTTAAAAGGTACTGGTTCAGTGTCCCCTTCTGAAAATCCTCAGTCAGTATTTTATTCCAATCATTAATTAATTTTAACCTTCCTATTATGAGTCAGGCATCTGAAGAGCCTTAGAAACTCAGAGTCTAGCAAAGAAGAAAATCTCAAGTTAGCAGTGGGATAAAGAGGATCATGTATATTCCCTGCCTTATTCCAAAGAGCAGTTAAAAAACAGGAGGAAGAGATAGGTGGAGGAAGGAGGGCACAGACATGAAAGTCGTGCTGGCCCATGAATCAGGCCGTGCTAGGTGTGTGGATGAAAGACTCTGGAGCCCCGAATCAGCAGCGATGCCAGGAGCAGGTCCTGGGAACAGAGGGGCATCTTCCTGCATCACTTCTTTCCACTGTAACAGGAATCTCCCCCCAGGCTGATGGCTTTCCTCTGAAATGGCAGGCACTCTGTCCTTAGATGTGTCTGCTGGGAATGTCTCCCTAACACCCTGCCTAATCTTTCCGAAAAGAAAGAATCTTAAAATTGCCTCTTTCCCCACCTGTTCTTAACTTTTCATACAAATAAACATCTCTGAACCTGTGTAAATAAGGACACTCCTCTCAAGAGGACTCGGTGAATTTCTGGTTTTATTCACTATAGATACAATTCATGCCAAGATTTTTGCTAAACACAAACATATGAACATATCATATCCCAATCATGAATACTAAAGACAATTATATAAAAATGGCCTGAAGACCTTCCCCTCCCCTCTCTGAGCGACAGCACAGTGGTACCATCCCAGGGGACTAAGGTGTGGCTTCATTGCTCAGACTTCCTCAGTTTTCCTTTCGTAGGAATATCGAAGCACACCAGAAATTATGTAGAAAACAGCAACTCTTCAAGGTTATTGCATAAGATAACCTTGCTTTTGTATAATATTTATATAAGTTACAATTTATTGTATAAAAATTTATACAATTTATTGTATAACATTCCCTGCTACTATATAAAAATATATGAGATATGTTTGTGAATTCTGCTGGCTCGGATTGAAATTCCTGCTCTTTTCAAGCTTAAAATGTGATAGTATGCTTAGCTGACTGTAGTTTAATCTCTTTTGAAATGTATACTTCTTTTTTTTAAGATTTTTATTTAATTATTTTTAGAGAGAGGGGAAGGGAGGGAGAAGGAGAGGGGGAGAAAAACATCAAGTTGCCTCTCACGTGCCCCCAACTGGGGGTGTGGCCCACGACCCAGGCATGTGCCCTGACAGGGAATCAAACCAGTGACCCTTTGGTTCACAGGCCAGCACTCAATCCACTGAGCCACACCAGCCAGGGATGAAATGTATACTTCTTTTAGGCAGTGTCCTTAGATGTGTCTGCTGGGAATGTCTCCCTAACACCCTGCCTAATCTTTCTGAAAAGAAAGAATCTTAAAATTGCCTCTTTTCCCACATGTTCTTAACTTTTCATACAAATAAACATCTGCAATGGGCATATTGGTATAAATCAAAACAGTAAAGACAATGAATTTTTAACACAATTTATCATTTAATTTAAGGGAATAATCAAACATTTATCTAAGACTCAATTGTGTCCCCCACCCTGATTCCTATGTTGAATCTCTAACCCTCGATGTGACTGTATTTGGAAACAGGGCTTTTATGAGCACATATGGGCTGGGACTGATGCAATAGGCCTGGCGGTCTTGTAAGAGCCATCTACAAGCACTGAGACTATAAACCATCTACAAACACGGACTACAAAAGTCTGCGTGAGGGCATCGAGAAGTGAGAAGGCGGCCATGTGCAAGCCAGACGGAGAACCTTTTCCAGGGGCTGAATCAGCCAAAATCTTGATCTTAAACACCTCAGCCTCCAGAACTGTGAGAAACAAATTTCTGTTGTTTAAGCCACCAGTCTATGGGATTTTGTTATGGCAGCCCAGGCTGACTAATCCACAGAATACATTAGTATTCATAATACTACAGACATAATACTACATAATACTACAGAATGAAAACAGTAAGAAATGAATTTCAGCTTCATGAAGAGAAATAAAACTGTACCAGTTACATACTGCTATTAACTCTCATATAGTATCTGTATTCAAGAAACATAGCACTCTAACTTATTCCACCAAACATATCTGCAGGAGGATTACATCAGATCCTTGGTTGGAAAGGTCATTTTTTAGGTTTAAATTAGTGGCTCTGTTTACCTCCCCTCCCTTTTCCTTCCTTCCTTCCTGACTTCCTGATTTCCTGCCTTTCTCCCTCCCTCCTCCCCTCCCCTGCTTCCTTCTTAGCTGTCAGTTAAGAAGTATTAGGTATTAGCCACTGTAAACATCTTAGGAGTTTTATTTTCTTTTTCTATGCCTTTAGTGTACAGGTATCTTACCATCATGATCACTCCCTGTTCCACACTGCTGTTCCCTGGAAAGAACAGCATCCCAGGAACCATCACTCATTGCATTCAGGTAAAGTTGGGCGGCAGTGTAGTTGTGGGGTCTGGGAAAGGTAGACAGGACAGGTGAGGGGCTTGTGATGGGGAGAGAATACCCAGGAACTACCTAGCAAACTGGATACAATCCCCTCATTGCTTTCAAAGAACACACATCTAAGGACTGTTGATTATTCATGTGACACCACAAAAGGACAGGAATAGGAGTAAATGAATGAAAGCTAAAGCCAGTGATCAGACACACAATTATTTCTGAGATTTCTCTCCTCTTTCCTCAGGAGCCAGGCAAGGCTTCCAGGCAAATAACCAAATATCCTATGAGGTTATTCATCCAACCCTAGATGTGACTGCTTCCCTTACAAATGGAGACCTGACTACTTTGTAGATTTCTATACATGTAAACGTCATTGTATCGGTTTTAATGAGGTAAGTAATAGTAGTTATTGTCATTATTATTATTGTTATATGAAAAACCTCTGATAATTCTACACTGAAGTCAAAATTTTGAAATTTTAGCAATATCAATATAATTTCTAACTTGACCCTAATATTTTACTTCTACCATTCATCTCCTAATAATGTAATTCACATGGGCAAAAAAAACTTATTTAATGTAATACTTAGCTTAATAATTAATACAGTTAACAGCCTTCAGAGAGGGTTATCAAGTCATTATTAATCTATATATGGTCAATTAACTTATGACAAAGGAGCCAAGAATATACAATAGGAAACAGCTGTCAATAAATGGTGGGAAAAACTTGACAGCCACATGGAAAATAATGAAAATGGACCACTACCTTATACCATATATAAAAATTAACTCAAAATGAATAAAAAATTGAACATAAGACCTGAAATCTTAAAACTCCTAGAAGAAAACATAAGTGATAAACTTCTTGATATTGGTGATGGCTGTTTGGATCTGACTCCAAAAGCAAAATCAAAAGCAACACAAAACCCCAAATAAACAAGTGTGACTATATCCTACATCAAACTAAAAAGATTCTGCAAAGGAAACATTTCATCAACAAAATTAAAAGGCAACCTGCCACAAGAAAAAATATTTTCAGATCACATATTTGATAAGAGGTTAATATTCAAAATATATAAAGAACTTGTAAACTCAATAGCAAAAAAAAATTCAAACAATCCAATTTAGAAATGGACAGAGGAACTGAACAGACAATTTCTAAAGAAGATACACAGATGGCCAGCATACGTATGAAAAGGTTCTCAACACCTAATCATCAGGAAAATGCAAAACTAAACCACAAAGAGATAGCACCTCACACCTTGTTAAAATGGCTACCATAAAAAGACAAGTAATAACAACTGTTGGTGAGGATATGGAGAAAAGAGAATCCTTGTCCACTGTTGGTGGGAATGTACATTGGTACAGCCACTATGTTAATAGTATGGAGGGTCCTCAAAAAATTAAGAATAGAACTACCATGTAATCCAACAATTCCACTTCTGGATAGTTACATATCTGAAGGCAACAAAAACACTAACTTGAAAAGATGTATGTACCCCCATGTTTATTGTAGTATTATTTAAAATAGCCAAGACATGGAAGCAATTGTTCACCAAAATAGCCAAGACATGTCTACTAATGGATGAAGTGATAAAGAAAACATGGTATCTATATACTGGAATGCTATTCTGTCATAAAACAGGAAATCTTGCCATTTGCTACAACAAGAATGGACCTTGAGGGCATTATGCTAAGTGAAATGAGTCAGACAGAGAAAGACAAAGTTGGTATGATCTCACTTACACATGAATTATAAAAGTAAAAAAATTAAAGAAAATTAAAATATCCAAACTCACAGATAGAGAGAACAGATAGGAGTTTGCCAGAGGTGGGAGGAAGGGGGCTAAAAGAAATGGCTGAAGGTTGCAATAGGTACAAACTTCCAGTTATAAAATAAATGTCATGGGAAGGTAATGTACAGCACTGTGATACAGTTAGCAATACAGTATTGTATATTTGAAAGTGGCTAAGAAAGTAGATCTTAAAAATTCTCATCATAAGAAAAAATTTATAACTCTGTATGGTAATAGATGTTAACTAGACTTATCATCATGAACATTTTACAATTTATACAAATAATCATTACAATGTACATCTAAAGCTTAAATAATGTTATATGTTCATTATTTCTCAAATTTCTAAAAGTAGCAAGAGATCCAAGATAGCAGAGGAGTGGGTGGAAATTACACTGACTTCCTCCCAGGACCAATCTGGAATTACAACTAAATTGTGGAGAAGTCATCTGGAACAAAGAACTGAACAATATTGAGTGAGAAGTCTTATAATAATAGAAAGACAGAAGAAGCAGCTCAGCACAACCTGGCAGATAAGGAGTGTGGTAGAGATGCAATAAGACTGGCCGAGCACCCACAGGAAGTAGCTAGTTGGATCCCCCTGAGAAGTGTGGGATCTAAACCCTAAGCTGGGATCCCCAGCCTATAGCACCAGAGCCCAAAAAGTACACAGATAACATCCAACTGTGAAAAGCAGCAGGATTTCTCTCTGCCAGAGATAGATAGCTGGAGATGCAAAGGGCCATTTAAAGAGCCAATGAATAAATTTTCATTTGCAGCCACTTACCTTGGGCTCCAGCAAAGGAGGGATGCAGAGTGGACTAGAGCACTTGAGTAGAAACTGGGGATGGAGACTTTGGGAAGAGAACTGAGAGAGTAGCTGCTGGGATCCTGCTGCTGAGTCATACTCCATACTGCAACAGCCATCCTGCTCAGGCAGACTACTACTCCCCTCAGAGCAGCAGCAGCCTGAGGGGAAACAGCCCCAACCCAAAGAGGGACTCTGCCCCACCTGTGGTGCTTAAGCCTGACTGCTGAATGCAGAGTGACTAGATTAACAACTGAAGGAAACAGCCACAGACAATAGATCCCTGGTATTCTTAAACAAGCTGCCTTAGGCCAGACAGGATCATCATCTGACATCAACAGAAGCAGATCCAGAAAGAAAACACAGTGGTAAATACCAGATGCTACCAAGATTAAATCCACTGTGTTCTTCTCCATAATTTGTGATATTTTCTTTCCTGCATAGCTTTTAAACATTCATTTCTTGTCCTTTAAGTTTGTGCATATTAAGTCACTAGGTTTTGTATTATAGTTTATTTCAATTCACATATTTTGCTCCTCCATTCTCTGACCCCATTTTACCTTTTTCTTTCCTCTTATTATTTTCATTTTATATTGTTTTCTCTTTTGATACACTCTGTTTGATTCCACATGCTTACTATTATTTTTCTCCCATCCAGCCTTTCAAAACAAATTTTCTTGTCAATAATCATCTCACATTCTTTTTCCCGCTCTTATAATACCTGAGTTCTCTCTCCACTTTTAGCAATCATTGTTGGTTTGGTTGTGCATAGGGTAGTTATTGCACTTTTTTCAGTTTTATCTCTGGATCTTCACTATCTCTGTATTTCAAATTGCAAATTTTATCATTCCCCTGTACTATGCTTTTTTTCATCTTAAATCTTACTTTTTCCTTGTCTTAGCCTATTTTTTCTCTTTCATCCTGCCCTGTTTTAAAATTTTTCTTTTTTTCCCTTTTCTTCTCATCTCAAGTTTTAATTTTTCCCTGTCCTATCCTGGCTTTCACTCCTCACTCTTAGCATTCCCTCTTCCTCTATTATTTCAAAATCACTTCCCTTTTCTCTAGATGTCTCTTAAGCTTTTCTTTCTTTCCTTCTTTCTTTCTTTCATCTTATTCCCATACCACTTATATTAATTTTAGCTCATTTGTTGTTGATAGAGCTGTGGTGGATTTTTTTCTCCAGTTCAGTTCCTATTTCTTATTATTTATTTGTTTTCTCACTTTATTTTATTTTTATAAATTTCTGTTTAAACCCAATACTATATGTTTCCCTTTTCTTATTCCATTCCCCTTTTTTCAATCCCTTTTTTATGATGTAAATTTTATGTTCTTTGCATTGCTCTAATTCCCTACTTTTATCAGCGCTCCTACCTCTACTCTCTCAAAATCATTTTTCCTTCAGTAAGGTTATATCATATTCACTCTCCTTTCTTATAATAGTCTTAATCTCTTTACACCCTTATTGATACTGATTCATTTGCTACTGAAGTGGTATTTGTGGGGGAAAGTTATTTCTGTGGGTGTGGGTTTGTTTCCTGGACTTTGTGGTTCTATTATGGCAGTACCTGCACAATAGCACATAAGAGATGGTGGGTGCATGACCGCCAGTCAACCAGCTGGAGGGAAGGACCCAGCAAATAATGACCCAACAACAATCAAAACCCAGCTACATCCAGAAAGCCAACATAAACAGCATAAAGGGCATCCTGAGAGCATCATGTTCAGGAGATCAAGGAAACTGCAACACTGAATCTCAGAAGTCTCCTACCATAGAAGTGCACACCACAAACTCAGGGAGTCAATCAATGTAAAAAGCAAAAGCAAACAAGAAGAGTTTCCCCTAAAATGGGGAGACAAAGATACAAGCCCCAATGGAAAGGAAAGGAGGAATCCCCAGAAAGAGCTCTGAATGAAACAGAGGCCAGTAAACTATCAGATAGTTCAAAACAACAAAAAACTACAGGGAAGCAACAAGTACTGACTGCAAACTACATCAGCACGAAAAAGGATATAAAATCTATGAATAAGATCCAGGAAGACATGAAGAATACAATTGATTACTTGAAGAACACAGTAGGAGAAATCAAAAAGCTATATGAAGCAGAGGACTGAATCAAAGAGCTGGAGGACAAGGCAGAAAAAAATTCCCAGAAGCAGCAAGAAAAGGAAAAAGGACTAAAAAAGAATGAAGAGGGGTTAAGGGAACTGTAGGACATGAAACATAATAACATCCATATAATAGGGATACCAGAAGGAGAAGAGTAGAGCAAGGTATAGAAAACCTGTTTGAAAAAGTAATGATGGAAAACTTCCCTAATTTGATGAGAAAAAGTCACACAGTTCAGGAAGTACAGAGGGTCCCAATCAAGAGGAATCCAAAGAGGTCCACTCCAAGACACATCATCATTAAAATGGCAAAATTCCAAGACAAAGAATCTTAAAGGCAGCAAGTGAAAAACAGGAAGTAACATACAAGGGAGTCCCAATAAGGCTAGCAGCTGACTTCTCAATGGAAAAGAAAGGTATTTCAAGAAATATTCCAAGTAATGAAAAGCAAAGGTCTGCAACCAAGACTACTTTATCCAGCAAGGCCCTCATTTAAAATGGAAGGTGAAATAAGGAGTTCCCCAGACAAAAGAAGGCTAAAAGAATACACCTTCACTAAACTAGCATTGCAAGATATGCTAAAGGGAATGCTTTAAGAAGAGGAAGAAAATGAGTAAGAGAGGAACACAGGTATAAAGGGGGAAAATGGCAATGAATAAGTACCTATCTATAACAACCTTAAATGTAAATGGATTAAACACTCCAATCAAAAGAAATAGGGTAGCTCATTGGATAAGAAAATATGACCCACACATACGCTGCCTACCAGAGACCCAGCTCAGAACAAAAGACCTACACAGACTGAAAGTGGAAGGTTGGAAAAAAATATTCCAAGCAATGGATGGCAAAAGAAGGATGAGGTAGCATCACTTATATCAGACAAAATAGACTTCAAAACAAAGGCCACAAAAAGAGACACAGAAGGACATTTCATAACACTCAAGGGATAATCCATCAAGAAGACATAAACATTGTAAACATATATGCATCCAAGATAGGAGCACCCAAATAAATAATGAAAATCTTACGGGAGTTCAAGAAAGATATAGACAGCAACACACTTAGAGTAGGGAATTTTAACACCCCACTGTCAACAATGTATAGATCTTCCAAACAAAATATTAACAACGATATTGTGGCACTGAATAACATATTAGATCAAATGGACTTAACTGATAATACACAGGCCTTTCATCCCAAAGAAGATTCTTTTCAAATGCACATAGAACATTTTCAGAGATAGGCCACATGATAGGACACAAAACAAGCCTCAACAAATTCAAGAAAATTGAAATCATACCAAGCATTTTCTTGGATCACAAGGACTTGAAACTAGAAACCAACTTCAAGTGAAAAACTCAAAAACATTGAAATTTATAGAGAATGAATAGCATGCTGTTAAATAGTGAATAGATTAACAATGAGATTAAGGAAGAAATTAAAAAATTTCTAGAAAAAAATGAAAATGAACACACAACAGTCTAAAACTTATAGGACACAGCAAAGTCAGTCCTGAGAGGAGAGTTCATAGTGATACAGGCCCACCTAAAAAAGATGGAAATATTTCAGATAAACAACCTAATACTATATCTACAAGAACTGGAGGAACAATAACAAACAAGGCTCAGAGCAAGTAGAAAGAAGGGAATAACCAAGATCAGAGCAGAATTAAATGACACAGAGATTAAAAGAACAATTCAAAGGATCAATAAATCCAGGAGCTGGTTCTTTGAAAAGATAAACAAAATTGACAAGCGTTTAAGCAAGATTCACTAAGAAAAAAAGGGAGGGGACCCAAATAAATAAAATCAAAAATGAAAGAAGAGAGATCACAATTGATACCACAGAAATACAAAGAATTGTAATAACTTGCTATGAACAACTATATGCCAAGAAATTTGAAAACCTGGGTGAAATGGACACATTTCTGGAAACATATAATATTCTAAAACTGAATCAAATAGAAGCAGAAAGCTTGAACAGACCAATAATAGCTAGTGAAATTGAAGCAGCAATCAAAAAACTCCCAGCGCACAAAAGCCCTGGACCAGATGGTTTCACAGGAGAATTTTACAAAACATTTCAGGAAGAGCTAACCCCTATCCTTCTCAGAGTATTCTAAAAAATCCAAGAGGGAAGACTCCCAAACTCTTTTTATGAGCCCAGCATTATCCTAATCCCAAAACCAGATAAAGACACAATAAAGAAAGAAAACTACAGGTCAATATTGCTGATGAAAACAGACAATAAAATCCTCAACAAAATATTGGCAAACCACATCTGGCAATATATTACAAAGATCATACACCATGATCAAGTGGGATTCATCCCAGGGATGCAAGGATGGTACAATATTCACAAATCATTAAATGTAATATATCACATAAACAAAATGAAAGACAAAAATAACATGCTCATATCAATAGATGGGAAAAAAAGAATTTAATAAGATACAGCACCCATTTATAATAAAAACACCCAGCAAAGTGGGAGTACAGGGAGCACACCTCAACATAATGAAGGCCATATGTGAGAGACCTACAGCCAACATCACACACAACAGGCAAAACCTTAAAAGCTTTTCTACTAAGATCAGGAGCAAGACAAGGATGTCCACTTTTACCACTTCTATTCAACACAGAATTAGAAGTCCTAGCCACAGAGATCAGACAAGAAAAAGAAATAAAAGGCAATCTAAATGGGAAAGGAGGAAGTAAAACTGTCACTCTTTGCAGATGACATGATCATGTACACAGAAAATCCTACAGAATCCACCAAAAAGGTATTTGAACTAATAAGCGATTTTGGCAAAACAGCAGGATATGAAGTCAATATTCAAAAATTAAAGGCATTTTTGTATACCAACAATGAAATATCAGAAACAGGAATCAGGGAAGTAAGTCCCATTTGCTATAGCAACAAAAAATAATAAAGTACCTAGGAATAAACCTAACTAAGGAGGTAAAAACCTATACTCGCATCACTAGCCACCAGAAGGACACAAATTTAAACCACGATGAAATACCATTTCACATGGGTCAGAATGGCGATAATAAACAAATTAACAAACAATGAATGCTGGCTAGAATGTGAAGAAAAGGGAACCCTAGTACAATGTTGATGGGAATGCAGACTAGTACGGCCACTGTGGAAAACAGTATGGAATTTCCTCAGAAAACTAAAAATAGAACTGCCTTTTGAACTGGCAATTCCACTGCTGGGATTATACCCTATGAATCCTGAAACACCAATCCAAAAGAACCTATGCACCCCAATGTTCTTAGCAGCATTATTTACAATAGCCAAGTGCTGGAAACAGCCTAAGTGCCCATCAGTAAATAAGTGGATCAAATAACTGTGGTATATTTACACAGTGGAATACTACACAGTAGAAAGAAAGAAGGAACTCCTACCCTCTGTGACAGCATGGACAGAGCTGGACAGCATTATGCTAAGTAAAAGAAGCCAAGTGGAGAGAGACAAATACCATATGATCTCACCCATAAGTGGACCCTAATCAATAAATCAACCCAATCAACAAAACAAACAAGCAAGCAAAATAGAACCAGAGACATGGAAATAAAAAACAAACTGACAGTAACCAGAGGAAGGAGGGTGGGGGATAATAGGGGAAAGAAGGGGAAGGGTCAAGTCAAGTATTGTGTATAAAGGAACCGTGGACAAAGACAATGGGGGGGAATTCAATGTGGGAGGTGGGTAGGGGAGAGTAATGGGGAGGAAATGGGAATGACTGTAATTGAACAACAATTAAAAATTATAATAAAAGGTAGTAGCATAATATAAAAGGCAGTTTAGAACTTTGTAACATTTGTTACTAAGAAAAGTATCACTTTACTAATTATAAAAGGATTGTTATTCTAAAATATAATTTTTTCATAATGAAACACCACACTGAATACAAAGACAGAGAAAGATAGTGAGATACACATGCAACAAAAGGCATGGCATTAATAAGAATTAGTTTCTTTTTTCTTGCTAAACTCTGTTGCTGTGAACTTTCTATTGCAGCAGAGCTCCACCGAGGAGTAAGGGGCATGGTACTGGGGAGATAAACTACTTCCCGTTGAAAAGGGAAGAAGGAAAAAAGGACCAACTGATGAAAAAGAGAATAAGACTAAGTAAATGACAAAATAATGATATTGAATACTTGTAATTTATACGGATATAAATGCACATGTAAAATACCTAGAACTGGTTTTATAATTTAGTAAAAATTCTAACATGGATCAACATAGCAGAACATAGACCAATGATAAGAATGTCAAGGTTTATGATTAATTCAAAATCTGTACATCTGAAATCCATCAAAAGAGAATTTAAAGCTTATTTATATGTCCTTTGAATTATGTGTATATTCTGGTGTATGTACTCATACATGCATGTATATTCTTGAATACATGAGAATACACATGTACATTGTTCTATGCCTGGATAGACAGATAGATGAGAAATACAAGAATATTTGTATAGAAACTGTCTAGAAGGATATATTCCAAACTATTAAGATGGCTTACTCTTAATTACTTAGTTATTTTTAAACTTAATAAACATTCATGAACCTACCAGGTAAAATGTAAACTAAGAATCCTGACAGTAACTACATTTAACCCACCTCTCCCCAACCCGGTCTTCATCATCCTCCTGAGCTTCTCTTGGCTATATACCCATGCAATGCAGTATCCACAAATCACATGTGTCTATTGAACATTTAAAATTTGACTGAAGAACTGAATTTTTAATTTCATCTAATTTTAATTAGTTTAAATTTAGAAACTTGAACTGGTATAATATGTTTCTGTTAAAACAACTTCCTTGTTTTGGTGTGACATTTCACTTGAACTGTTGCATCCCTCAGTACACTATTATTAAATTGAAGTTCTCCTATACATGGCCAGTCTAGATGGTGTCAACAGATCAATTCAGTTCAAATGATTTTTTCTTTTGCAGCCATACAACGTTATAATGTGTTCGATGCAGACAGCACAAGTTACAAGGATCTTTGTATGTGGTAATTGGAAATTAAGTTGGCATTGTTACTATTTTAAGTGTAACTAAATGTCTTTTTAGTTAAAAATACATTTGAACAAATTTAAAAAATTTAAAAAAGAACTATACTACTGATGCAGCATTGAGAGGAAATACAGAAACTAGCACTAGAGCTGGACAGTACAGATAGAAAGAGACTAGTTAAAAGTATATTGGACACTGCATGATGAATAGCAATTACAATTTGTTGGAGTAAAACAAAAGGAAAAGCTGTTTGTTGTGTAAAAAATGGTAGAGTAAAATGGATAATATTAAGAGGCTTTCAGTAAATAGAGTGAATTTGGTAACTTCCTTCTCAATCAAAAAGGGATTGATCACCCTGGCTCATGTAGCTCAGTGGATTGAGCGTGGGCCTGCAAACCAAACAACCGTGGTTTGATTCCTAGTCAGGGCACATGCCTGGGTTGCGGGCCAGTTTCCTGTGGGGGATGCACCAGAGGCAACCATACATTGATGTTTCTCTCCATCTCTCCTTCCCTTCCCCCCTAAAAATAAATAAATAAAATCTTTTTTTAAAAAAGGGATTGATGAAATTAGTCCCTTGAAATCAAAATTAAATGTCCCATGAAACATTCTGAAGTTATTTGAAAAGAATCTGAGCTTATAAATTTATTGAGCTATAAAGAGGTAAGTTTCTTAAACAAAAAAAGAAAGAATTTTTTGATATATATGTGGTTATATTCAGATTTGTTAGAATGTTATGAGAAAAGCCTAAAAAGGTTCTTCACAAAAAATGAAAGATTCTTCAACCAAGCCACCAAAACACTGTGTGAGGAATACCAGGTTTGTTTAACATTATCTAATACCAACTGATTCAAAGTTTGAAAAACAATTACTTTTCTTCAGTTTTAGATGAGTAGTACAGCATGAAAGACACTGCTCAGTTAATATCTGGAGTATGCTTTGTCTCAAAAGACTCCCAAATTTATGAACAAATAATGTCAACTTATGGCCTTAAAAACTGAATTCATGATTTAAATATTTTAAAATATTTAAAATCTGTCAAGGAACTTCAGCTAGATTTGCAAAAATTAAATTTTATATTGATGGATTACACTTCACACACATTAGATATAAAAGAAAAAAGCCTAGTCTAAATTAAATTATATTTAATGTAATTTTAAAACAAGAGTTATGTTTCCCTTATTGCCTCATTCTACTACATCATATTCTTGTTCAGTTTTCTAAAACAGACTCTTAAAAAGTGTCATGGATTTGTTTGTTAAATCATTCAGTATATATTTACAAATGCTGTGGATGAATGCCAGATAATGTAACCCTTAAAAGAAATACAACACAATAAATTTAATAATCCATGTTCATTGTCAATCCTTCTTGAAAAAGTCATGGAAAAATTTTGCAAAGATTTATTGTACTGTAAAGTCCAATTCAAGATTTCATTAAAAACAAAATAAATGCTTGCCAAATATTCAATAAAAACAAAATAAAATGTCAGAGTAATTTATATTTTCTCACTGATATCAGACTACATGTAAATGACCTAATTTGAAGCTTCAAAAATAAAAAGAAAGAAAAATAATTAAATAAAAATTTTTTAAAAATTAAAAAAGAAGAACAAGCTAATGTGTGACTTAAACAGGTACAGAATTTTGTGTGGAAACAGAAACTTTTCGGAACACAATTCGACAACAATAATTTTACACATTTTTCTAACAAATCATTTTTTTAAATTAACAATTTATTGACATTAACAAACTTATAGTTGCTTATAAGTTTATGGAATACCCCTTTGAATTCAATAATAACAATACTGACATATGTATCAGTATATATTTTTAACTTGGGCAGGAGTAGTTTTAAAACTGCTAATGCTTTTCCTTCAAACTCAAATAAAACCTTCTATAAAAGAAGAAACAGTTGTGTTAATGTGTATGCACATATTAAAAGAAAATAATTTTTGGTACTTAATTCATACTGGAACTTTTAAGTTAGTTTGGAATGATTGCAGTATGTGATTCTACTTTCTTCAGTTGCAAATTTTATGAAATCTAATTCAGATCAAATATCTCTAATGAAAATTTTGTATCCAAATTGAACAATGCTTGAAGTATAAAATATACAATGAATTTAGAGAATTTAGTACAGACATCAAAATTCCAACTAAACTATAGAACAACCACCATTCAGAACTGTCAGACATTAAGTTGAATGGAAGTCTGACAACTACAGAATTAAAGAAATCACATCCACCCAGACTGGTAGGAGGGGTGTAAATGCAAAGCAAGCTGCTCCCACATCCACATGGGAGGGATATCTTGGGAGCAAGGAGTCCCAGCCCCACACCAGGACCCCAGCCCAGGGTTCCAGTGCCAGGAAGGTAAGTCCCTATAACTTCTGGCTGCAAAAACCAGCAAGGATTAAGTAGGTGGAAGAAACTTCTGGAGTCCCAAGCAGTTGCTCTTAAAGAACCCCCACACAGACTTAATCACACTCAATCCCTCTGAGCTTAAGCACCAGAATAGCAGCTTGAAAGGCACCAGTGGCCTACAATGAGGAACTGAAGTGTCTGGCATGAAGGCAGGAGCTGGGGGACAGCTTTCTTCCAAATAGAAAGGTGGGCAGAGGCCATAGTCCCTTTTCTGAACCTTCCCTGTATAGAACCAAAAAGCTGGCAAGTGGGTGCCATATCTGAGACTCCATCAACATGGTTAACACTTTGCCCCGCACTGGAGATCCTCTGACACTCTGTCCATCCAACTTATGGGTCCACCCAAGCTGTTAACTGTGACTTTGCCATGTAAATGGCTGGTCTCAACTCACATTTCACAACTTCCTAAATCCTATCAAACAAGCAACAGCCAGCCTCAGTGAGCCCCAGTCCCTGCACAACTTGCTAAGTGGCCCCAGGCCCAGCACTAGCAGCAGCTTGCCTGGATTCACAGCTTGCATTTCCCTGGGAGTCTCTAAGACCAGCACAAATAAGAGCCATCTCAGATTGCTTTATAGCTCAGGCAGGGTGGCCCTGGGCAGAACACAGGTGGGCACTGACTTTGGCTCACACAACCCAGGAAACCACTGGGTTTTCTGTTTATGCTTTTCTTACTGATTTGTTGGTCATTACTGTAGAAGACCCTAAACACAGAATTAAATATACAATTTACTTACTTTTGTATTTCAGAATGTGTTCAAGAAGACCTAGGCCTTGGTGATTATCATGCTAAATCATGTTGATTTATAATATTCAGAATAATAGAGATCTAAACAAGGATCATGATTAGAGATCTAACAGTTTTGTGTGTGTCAAGACCAGGAGGGAGGAACAAATGAATGAGGAGAGGGAGGGAAATCCAATGGGATGTTTGTTTAATATTGTCAAGATAGTAGTTATGTCTGAGACCCAATTTGATTTCTTGGAAAAAAGACTACAATAATATTTACCATATCAAATATTGCAAGGATTAAAGGAAATACGTTTGTGAAGACAATTAGTACAATGCGTGTCTCACATAGGCACTCTGGTGCTCTGTGAATGGAATACAAAGACTATCGCTGCTATATTACTCTACTGTCTAAAAGTACCCTCTTTTCACCCTCACAACCCTCCATCACTACTGTATTTTACAGTCAATGGGACCAAGTCAGAGAGAAATTAAGTGATTTACTTGGTAATTATTCTTCTGTTAGTTAAGCAACAAACCCGTCTTCAGAACCTGACTTAGGACTAAGTTGAAAGTTCTGTCCAGTGCTTCCCAATGTAATGCTCAAATTCTCCCTGGTGTCAAAACCTGGGCTAGGGGTCCCCTTTCATCTGATGAACTGGCTAGATCTTAAAAACATAACTTCAGATTTAAGCTGAAAAGTTGCAAGAGTGGTACAAAAATCCCATATACCATAACTCAGATTCCTTCAAATGTTTACATTTTACCATTTGCTTTATTCTTCCCCTCTTTACTGCCCCTCCTCTCCTACATAAAGCAAGAGGCAGAGGAAGTACCAAACTGAATTCATGGTCTTTTTAGAGTCTTAAGCAAAAATGACAAATATAAATATATGAACTAGTCCTGATACCTATAAGCCACCCTGTCACATATTCCTCATGCAGAGCTTCGCTTGGAGCAGTGGTTCTCAACTGGGGACATTTGCAATGTTTGGAGACATTTTTAAAAAATCCTGACCCAAGGATGTTCTTACTGAAATTAAAGAAAAGGAAAGGGGAGAGATAGGGAGGGAGGGAAAGGGAGAGAGAAAGAGAGAGAAACATCAGTTGATTGCCTCCCATATTCATCCTGACCAGGGATGGAACCTGCAACCTACGCATATGCTCTGAATCCAACCCCTGACCTTTTTTTTTTTTAATTTTTTTATTTAGTTACTTTTCAAGTACATTTTTTTTATCTATTTCTCCCATCCCACCCCTAACCCCTAACCTTTTGATGTAAGGGATAATGCTCCAATCAACTGAGCCACCTGGCCAGTGCTGGCAACATTTTTGATTGTTATGATCAGAGGGGTGTAGTACTAGCATCTAGTGGTAGAGACCAGGACACTGCTAAACATCCTAAAATCACAGGACAACCCCCCCCAAACTGCAACAAGGAATTATCTGGCAAAAAATGTCAACAGTGCATAAGCTTGAAAATGACCTAGTGCAGTGGTTCTCAGGACATCAGCATCAATATCACCAGAGAACATGTGAGAAATGCAAGTTCCCAGGTCCCATCAGAGATGAAGTGAATTAGAAACTCTGGAGGTGTGTCCAGCAATCTGTATTTCAACATGGCTTCCCAGTGCCACAAATTCACTAGTATACTTAGATCAGACATTAAAATATTCTGTGTTTATAAGAAGTACTCATATACTATTTTTGAAAGAAAAGTCCTACCTTTGTTAAATTATGGTCACATTATTAGATGTTTGCGTCCATCTACAAGTCTTTAAGACAAACGAAAGACGGGCTTCCAGAGCCGTACGGCAGCAGAAGCCATGCTTGCAGTAGAGGCGATGGAGAGCTACTTCGACAATTTAGGCACTGCAGCGCAGAAGAAAGGAGCTGGGCTTCAGAGCAGCCTTAAATCTGAAACCCCGCCTGACCACTTAGTAGCTGTGAAATCTTCTGGAGCTTTGGTTTTCTCAGCTATAAAATGGGAATAATAACACACCTCAAAATAGAATTAACAAGGTTTACACAAAGTGCTAGACACACAGAAGGAACTGCATAAATAGCAAGCAGCCTTGTAAAATGAAAGCTCTGATCAGAAGCATGGAGCCAGTGAATAGGGCTATTATCTTAGACTTCTTGGGAAATGACTCTTTGTAACAGTATATTTCCCAGTAAAGCAACTGTATTTTCCATACCTAGAAAGCAAAATGGAAAGGAAAATGTAAGCCCCAATTTTGGTAGATCTCAGAAATAACCTTAACACTCTGTTTTATGCCTTTGGTGATTCTGCATTATAATCTTACTCTGCCCTCCCTGTCCAATAGGTTAACCACTAATCACTTGTGGCTATGTGAATTAACTGGAACTTCTATTTCTGGCTAAGATGAAGTAACAGGGGCCGGATTTACTCCTCTGCCTAAAACAACTAAAAAATAGACAAAATATATGAAAGAATGGAACTCAAGTCACTGGACATAGGCAATAAAAAAACTGACCCCTCAGGAATGGGAAACAAGCAAGGGAAACACTATCCAGCTACTACCTGGAGAAAGATTTTAGGCTGTGCACAGGGCAGAGTCCTAGAGGAAAAAAAAGAGCTACATAAAGAGAACTCTGGTGATCTGAAGATCTCAAGTGCTTAACAGAGTACTGATTATCACGCACAAGCAAAGGAATTAACTGAGGCTGGAGAAAAACCATTCAAAGGAAGTAGAACAATCCTTGGAGATAATGCGGGAATGGGAATAGTGCCTGTTTTCATCTGCAGAGAGGAAAACCTCATAATCCAGGAGCATTGGTTAGAGTGGAAAGATGAGTCTTACCTCAATAAAAGGGGGAAATTACCTTTAGCCTAAACTATTCTTAAAAGCAAGACTTAACAGAATCAAATTACTTGTTCCCAAGTAATATAAGCACATCCCAGGACAAAGATAAAAAATATTTATAGGAACACAAAAATATCCAGCACTTAATGAGGTAAAATTCACAATACTAATATTCAAAAAAAATTATCAGGCACACTACTATGGAAAAAGTATGGAGATTCCTCAACAAATTAAAAATTACTACCATGTGTCCCAGCAATTCTACTTCTAGGTATTTAGCTCAAGAAAATAACAAAAGCACTAATATACAGGGTCCAGCACAAATAGTGCCCCTTTTTATTACATAAAAATCTTTTAATACAAAATCATGAGCATATAATTCTGGAATGTAACAATATCACACTCCAGCACACCATATACCATTTCAGGGGAAATGTTCAAATTGTCGTCCACCTTGTGTGAGACATTCACATACCCTACCAATCACACTCAATGGTGTTACTTCTGCTGGACCCTGTATATGAATCCCTATGCTCATTGCAGAATTATTTACAATAACCAAAATTTAGAAGCTACCTAAGTATCTATAGACAGCTGAATGGATAAAGATATGGTATATATTTATATGTGATGGAATATTACTCAGCAGTAAAAAATAATGAAACCTTGCTATTTAAAACAACATAGATGGACCTAAAGGATATTATGCTAAGTGAAATAAATCAGAGAAAAATAAATACTGTATGATTTCACTTACATGTGGAATCTAAGAGAATAAAACAAACAAAAGCAGGTTCAGAGAAACAGTACAAACTGATCGTTGCCAGAAGGGAGGGGTGTAAAGGGATGGGTGAAAAAGGTGAAGGGGAATAAGAAGTACAAACTTCCAGCTGTACAATAAATAACCCATGGAAGTGTAGCACACAGCACTGGGAATACAGTCAGCAATATTATAATTAAGTTGGTATGGTGACAGATGGTTACTAGACTTAGTGTGGGGATCACACTGTAAGGTAAACAAATGCTGAATCACTATGTTGTGCACCTGAAACTAATGCACTATTGATGTCGAGTGTAATTTAATGTAGTTTGAATAACAAAAATTACCAGGCATGCAAAGCAGAAAAATAAAACTCATAATGAGAATAAGAATCAATCAACTGGAACTGACTGAGAAATGACAGAATTAGTAAACAAGTACATTGAAAATTTTATTATAACTATTTCATCTGTTCAGAAGCTAGAGGGAAGACTGAATATGTTAAGTAGAGACATAGAAAATATTAAAAAATAATCCAACTTTGACTCTAGAAAGGGAAACTACATTGTCTGAAGTAAAAAATGTATTGTGTTAACAAGAGCTTATACATTTCCAGAAAAAAAATAATGAACTTGAAGGCAAGCAAAAGAAACTATTCAAAGTGAAACACAGAGATACAAGACAAAAAAATGAACAGGAATTAGTGAATTGTAGGACCATATCGAGTGATCAAGTATACCTATAGTGGAGGTCCCCAAAGGATAAGGGAGGGGAAACTAAAAAAACTGAAAAATAATGGTTGAAAAATTTTCAGATTTGATGAAAACTAAGCCACAAAATCCCCCACCCTGTAAAAAAAAGAAAACCAAATCTATTTCAAACACCAGGAAGATGAAGAAAACTATACAAATCTCATAATCAAGCTGCTTAATAATCAATGATACAGGAAAAGTAAAAGCAGACAGGAAAAAAAGAGACATTATGTACAATAGAAGAAAGATAAGAAAAAGATTAAATGTCTTCTGTTTAGATCAGGAACAAAACTAGGATGTCTAATCTCACCGCTTCTATTCAGCTTTTCATTGGAGGTCTTATTCTGCGTAATAAGGTAGGATAAAGAAATAAAAGGCATGCACATTGGTAAGGAAGCAGTAAAACTGTCTTTACTCATAAGACATAACTGTCTATGTTAAATATCAAAACCTACTACAAGTTTTAAGTGAGTTTAGCAAGGTTGTAGGATACAAGGTAGATATAAAAGAAGTCACTGTATTTCTAGAGAGTAGCAACAGACAAAACTTAAAATTTTAAAAAGCAAGACCATTTATCACAGAATAAAAATATGAAATACGTAGGGTTGCACAAAACCTGCACATTGAACACAACAAAACAGAGAAATTAAAGAAGACCTGAGTAAATGGAGAAAAATGCTGTGTTAATGAGTTGGAAAATACCGCATTGTTAAAAATGTTAGTTCTCCCTCAACTGATCTATAATTCCGTGCAATGACAATCAA
Organism: Artibeus jamaicensis; assembly: GCF_021234435.1. Lineage (NCBI taxonomy): Eukaryota > Metazoa > Chordata > Mammalia > Chiroptera > Phyllostomidae > Artibeus > Artibeus jamaicensis. The sequence continues at coordinate 29,857,063 of NW_026522025.1, read as the reverse complement.
ATCACCAGTAGGCTTTTTTTTTTTGTGGAAATTGACAACCTGATTCTAAAGTTCATATAAAAATGCAAAGGACCTAGGAGAGGCAAAACGAGTTTCAGAAAGAACAAAGTTGGATAGATAGCACAAACTGATGTTAAGATCTATTACAAAGCTATAATTATCAAAATAGTGTTGTAGTGTCCTAAATATATACAAAATGAACCATGGAATGAAACAGCGACTCCAGAAATAGATTCACACATATATAATCAATCAATTTTTCAACAAACAATTCAACAAATGCTAAAATAACTGAATATCCACAGGCAAAAATACAACCAGCACCATCACCATAAATGCTGTTATCCTCATCTCACACTGTACACAACAATTAACTAAAAAAATCATAGGCCTGAATCTAAGAAATCATAAGAAAATTTCTGTGACCTTGGGTTAGGCAAATATTTCTTAGATATGACACTAAAAACACTATCAATATGATTTAAAAATTGATAAACTGGACTTCATCAACATGAAAATCTACACTTCGAAGGGCACTAAATAGAGAATGAAAAGACAAATCACATAGTGTAAGAAAACATTTTCAAATCATGTTTATGAGTACATAACTGGGAGGCTCACACACTGCTGGTGGAAATGTGAAATAGAATGACCAGTTTGGAAAATAGTTTGGCAGTTTCTTAAAATGTTAAACATACACCTACTACACAACCCAGTCGTCCCATTCCCAAATATTTACCCAAGAGAAATAAAAGCATGTATCCACACACAGACCTGTGCACAAATAATCAAAGCAGCTTTATTTCTAATACCTAAAAAATGTAATCAACCCAAATGTCTATCAACAAGTGGATGGATAAATAGTGAACAAATTATTACATATCCATGTAATGAAATATTACTCTGCAATAAAAAGTAATGATCTATCAGTACTCACTATGACATGAATGAATCCCACATGAATCATTTTGGGTGAATGAAACTAGACCTCCCTCCCCATTGAAAAAAAAAGTACTTTCTGAATAATTCCATTTGTGTAAAATTGTAGATAAAACAAACGAATCTATAGTAACATATAAGTGGTTGCCTGGGAATACATGGGCAGGGAAGAGTGGAGGGGTGGGCAGTGGAGAATACAAAGGATTATGAGGAAACTTTGGGGGTGATGGGTATATTTGTTATCTTAATTGTAATGGTTTCATGGGTGTATACAGATGTCAAAACCTATGGGATTTCATACTTTAAACACATGTAGTTTATTATATGTAATTATATTTCAATAAAGCTATTAACTCTTAAAATTGATTAAAATTGAATAAAATTAAAAGTTCAGTTCATCAGTTACCCTAGCCACATTTTAGGTTTTTAACAGCCACATGTGGCTAGCAGTGACCATTCTGGATAGCACAGAACAGAACTTTGCCATCAGTGCTCAAGTTCCCTTGCACAGCACTGTGGTCACGCATGCACGAAAGAGCTGTTTCTTTCATTTCTCCTACATCCACCTACCCCAAATTTCAAGAATGGGAATAAGGATGGCATCATGGCACTCATATAAATTATCTGAGAATTCTAAAAAGCAGTTTTTATTAAGTTTAATGTAACTGTAATGGACAATATACCTTCTATTTATAAACACAGATAGCACAGTGTTTCCTCACTCAGACATCACAGCTTCCATGGACTGCATGTAATGAGCTCTCTCCAAAGCTCAAGTTGAAGGCAATTTTAAAATAAATGACATGGAAAGAAATGAAACAGATAATATCCCTTTGGAAGTTTATCCTTGTAATCAAAGTGGTTATTAGCTTCAATATAACTCCTAAATGAGAATATATAATTTTTTCAGATTTTCACAGATATCTTAGTTAACTTTTGTTCTGCTTCAGAATATACTATATAATGCAACTGAATTTTCCTATTTAAAAAACATCAAGCATATAACTCACAATAAATACAATCAGAAATTTCAAATGTGAGAACAGACATTAAAATAGAATGCTATGGTATGTATTGAAATCTGCCACATTCAAAGAAAAGTTCATAAAATTAGCACAGGAAAGTTGTTAAAACTTAGTATTCTCACTGAAGGTTTTTTTCCTTCCTTCACTGCAGCTCACAGTTTTGAGAGAGGTGATTTTATTTAAAAAGACTTGAAGTCTCTTTTCTGCCCCCCTTGTCGCCTATGGACTTGGAAGGCAGAGTATGCCTGTTCGATGTGTTGGGGTTTTTTTCATGCAGAGAATGCAGGGCTGAAGTCCTGAACCATCCCTGTTCCAAAGCTTGATCCACTAACCCTTTTTGCATAGTTTGATGCCTGAGTCATCTGTCTTAGAAATGGAATACGAAAAAAGGCAACTGGGGTTAAGGGTGAGAAAAGAGGCTGGTGGCCAGTGCAGACCAACCAGAACAATTCAAGCCCAAACAGTGCCTTGTAGTAGATAAGCAAGAAGTATAAAAATAGAAACCAAGTCCCTCTGTTTGCAGAAGCAGAACTCACAAGCCAGTTTCACTTACTTTTTTACACCGACAGAGCCATTTTCCTTGTTTTCCATGTCAACAGATAGCATGGGAAGGCTGCAGGGTTCCTTTACTTCAGCAACTAATTAATAAGGGAGAAAAGCTTGTGTTTAATTCTTAGAAAGTGAGAGACGAATATATATTCTGAATCGGAAACATAATGGTTCCTTTTACAGCTTCACACCAGTTCACGTATGTTTGTTTAAATCTCCAATTCCCTCACCGATTGGAGAGATGTGATTAAACCTAAAGAACTGGAGGAGACGGATAGGGGTGCTTTCCTCCGTTCTGGCACTCCCTGCCTTGACAATAAGCATTTGCAAATGAAATTGAATCCTTGTTCAAAACAAGTTCTGTGTGAACTGGCACAGCTTCCTCTGGGTGCAAGCTCTCACTTAAGACATTGCAACTCACAAATTGAGGCAAAGTGGAGAAAAACAATCCCCCTTTTCCTGCCCCTTTCCTCCATGGGCTGTGATTTCTTTTTTCTTATTGCATTTGGTTGGGGGTTTTTTGTTCACTCCCTCTCTTTCTATATTTTTTTCGTAACAATGCCAAAGAGCACTTAAAGCTTTTGTTAGCAAGTATCCCCCTACCTCACACACTCTCAGTAAAAGGCTCACAAGCCCGTGAGATGGCCACGCTTTGATAACGCTGGAAGCTCACAAAAATGTCAGATAGCCTTTCTCATGAAAAGGTGGTGCTAGGATGTGTGTAAGAGAGGGTAGGCAGCTAATTAGATTTATGTAAAAATCACCAGAACATTCAAGGAGATATAACAGCATCCATCACTTTGTCTTTTTGTTTAGTAGGATGAGCACTGTGAAAAAATAAAAACCCTCCTCAACTAATATGCAATTAGCAAGATGAAAAAGCTATGAACAAAACTGCTTAAAAAAAAACTAGTTCTGAAACGTGCTTGCTCTTCTACAGCTGAAGCCATAAATTAAATACATTTCCTCTCAAATCACTTTATAGTTCGGCACCCCTTCTCTAGGGATTACTCTGACATGACAAGTGCACCATTTAGTATATTCACAAGATTTTATCACTGTTAGAGAAGTAGATGATTAACAAATAATACTGTAAGTGTGGGATTATCTGCACTCCACACACACACATACACACACACAAACTTCCAGTCGCTAAAGCACTAGAGCATTCAGAGAGAAACCCCACATTGCATATACATATAGGCATTAACATACATTCACACACCGTCACAGAGGAGACAGAAGATAGTGCTGCTGCTCCATGCCAAAAGAATGATTTCACTTCAGTTGGAAACTGTTCACATATTCACCATTTTCTAAGCATCTCAGAAAACAAAACAAAACAAAACACTCACAATGATACTCTCTAACACCACACTACATTGTCTTATTATTATTATTTTCTTTTTTTTCTTGTGGAAGAGTAAAAAGAAAACCTACCTAGAAGCAACTAAAACATGTCATTTTTTATAGGCTTATCAAGAACAGCCAAAGAAACCCCAATGTTTTCTTTCACAAAGTAGGCTGGCAAAGGAATTCAATAAGGAGGTACAATTTGACACAGTGAAATAAAACCAGGCTGGCTCTGAGCCAACATGACGTTAGGAATCACACACAAGCTGCACCAACTGCCTTCTGGTTCATGGCTGACTTTTTAAAGCTACAGTGTGCCCGTTCACTTTTGCAAACTACCTTCAGCCCAATTAGTGGAAGTGAATGAATCCCGAGTGCAAGAACTGCCCAATTCTCCCTACACCTCTCCTGCACATAGAAAAACAAGCTGTATCAATAGCTTATTTTTGCCCTCCCCTTCATTGTTGCTGCATGGTAAGTGTTTGCTATTGTTCTGAACATGAATGTCATGTTTCAAACTCTTTTTCTCCCCACTGAGAGAAAAAAATATAAGAGAAAAGAAGAGAAAGAACTTAGTGTTTATGCACTATGACTAGTGAACACACAGAAGCTGCAGTCCCGCGTTTCTCTTTTTTCCTAATAGAGACTTGTATACAAAGTTCCCAGGGCTGGCTTTTAAGTAATCTCTTTGTGAGGATAAGAAAAGCATGGCCCAACAGAAAATCCTTTTACTTCATTATGCAGGAAATAACATATTTCAGAGGATGCAAAGTAGATGACCACCAGATCTCTGGAGAACACCCACATTCTTTTATTTTGGTATTCATCCTACCAGATGAAGTTAGCAAAAATTAAAAATGAAGCAAACTTTATTCTCCAAAACAATTAGTTCTGGGAGGTTTAATTTTAACTGTTTATCCCAGTCGCACAGAAAAGCATAATTGCATACATTCAATTCACACTTATTATCTATGAGCACCTGGTACTCCATTAGTTACATATGAAAAAGAAGCTAGTATGCCAACCCTCGAATTCGTAGTATCTTCCACCATCCTAAATCTGAATTCAGGAAATTGGGAGGTGGAGTGGAGACTGGGCATGGTTTTTCGGTGAAGTTACCCTGATCAGTCTCATGGTTCTCTTGCTTGGCTGGAAAGAAGGATGGAGACAAACATGCCCATTCCATAAACATGCTGCAGACACATGAAACACATAATTGCCAACATTTGGGCACTTGTAGGCCAAGGTATGAACAGAACCACTCGAGATAGGGCAGAGAATACAGGCTCCCAAGAAGGATCCTAGAAAAAGTCATCTGCTGCTGTAATACTGTTTAGATTTCAGGCAGAATTGAAGAGAAACCTGTGGGTTATCCTTTTCCTTAGAATTTTTTAAGGTCACTAGATCAGGAACTATGATCTAAATTTGCAAACCAAATTTATTTTTTTGTTACTTATTCCAGGAATGATATTAGAAATTTTGAAATTCTTAAAAAATCACTGCTGAGAAAGATTTCTCTGGCCATCTTTGCCATTGCCCCCTTGAAAAAGCAAGTAATAATTTACGTGACACTTCTAAGTGTTCATATATTTTGTAGCATAATTTACTGAGCAAGGGTCAGATAGGTGGGTCTTTTACCATCGCTGATTAAAATGATGAACTCTGGAGATAGCTCTTTCACCAGTAGATTTTATAATGCTTTTGGAATCGATCTAAAATTCTTGAACTGTTCTTCAACTAAACTCAAATGGAACAGGGGAGGGCTGTGAGTCCTGGGGGCAAGGAAGCTGTATTGACAGTATCATCACACCACTCCTCAGAGCAAAACCAGATTCAGCTCTACTCTTGAAAGGAGGGGCAGTGAAAACGTGGTCACGCCCGATTCTTCCGTAGACACAATCACGGGAAAAAGGATTCTGTGAAGATTCTCCAAGAATTTCTTTCTACATATAGAGGACATCCCCTCCTGTCTTGCCTGCTGTGATCAAAGTTTGCCTGAGATGAGAGTAAGGGTTTATGAAGGTATAGGAAATAATCCCATTTCATAAATAATGAGCCACAAAGGCATTCTAAATCCTGACACTAGGAGGTTTCATGCATAAGCTAGTTTCTAACTTCGGAATAAAATGACATTTGTGGGTATAAGTATATATACTAGTGTTCACCCACTTCCTCTCCACTCCCTTCAACGAACTAATATTAACCTTCCTTTCTGCTAATAAAAATGATATGTATGTAGTGCATATGGTGTTCGTGGTGTGCAGCATAGATGGTGTAATGCACAAGGTGGGGACCAAACAAAAAACATGGAATTATCTTCTGGAGGGTAGGCCCCTTGTAGTACAGGCTTCCCAGGCTAGGTGCATGTTCTAGGAGCCCATCTGTATCAGGGTACCAGCAGGCATTGTTGTGAGAGGCTGTGTTTGGCTTCAATAATTTTTTTTGAAGGCTCTTTCAAGGCATTTGCCCAGTTTATGGTGGGTAATTTATGAGCATACACTGCGTTATGTTCAGTAGTTTTTGACCAAAAACATCATGACTACCGTGCTCCACCCTACCTATTCACGGGGTTGGAGCGACTTTTTTATTATTTCTCGAGAAGAAAAAAAAGTCCTCAAAGGTAAACGCTTTGCTGATGTGGAAAAGGTGAGACAAAAAACGGCAAAAGCACTAAGAGGCATCAAAATTGAAGAATTCAAAAACCTATTTTGGGCAGTGGAAAAAAGTCTCCATAGGTGTACTGCATCAAATAGAGGGCACTTCGAAGGTGCCTGAAGTTTAAACATGTAAGAATAAATTCACGATTGTTCATAAATAAATTCTGGTTTTTGGGTCCCCTCACGGATGTGTGTGCAATGTGTGATGAGTGTAATTTTATGCTATGTGCATTGTGTGTGCCTGTTGCACCTGTTTGTGGTGTGTGTACTGTATGTTTGCAGAATGTGCAGTGTCCGTGGTGTGTGTGTGTTAGTATAGGGTGTGAGAGATGCAAACAAAGAAGACCCTCCGATCCAGGCTACTACAGACAGTGCTAAAACACCTTCGTTGGTCCTCGGGTTGGGATTCTGGCGCAGCACTTCTGTGCACACTTGGGAATGGGTTCAGATGGGACGTGGGAACGGGTCAGAAAGGGACTGAATGGGGCGCGGGGATGGGGAGCCTCCCTTCCGCTTCTTTTATTGGCCAGGAGTCATCCCCCAGGATGAGCAGCTTTGCCCAGAAAGCCAGAGCCGTTCCACAGGTGCCATCGCCCCTGCTTCCCGCCGGGATCGGCCCCCAAGAGTGTCCAGCCCACAACCCAGTGCAGACCTGGGTCCATATGGCTGCTGAACGAATCTCGGGAAGTCTCCCCAAGGCATGGCAGAGTTCGACGGTCCCCAAAGGCGGCCCAAGGGAAAGTGAGGAGTGGCCTGGAGAAGGGGCGCTGGGTGCCGGACAGAGGGGAGGACCCGCGGCGCCGTCCGAAAGCCAAAAAGTCGCTCGTGGTACCGGCGACCGAGGGAAAAGTTTCTGGCCAAGACTTTCAAGAAGAAACGGTCCGCTCTGGGTTTGGGGGTCCCCCGGGGCAGCCTGTCTTTGGAAAAGGAGTGTGGTCCCAGCCGAGCCGCGCCACCACCCGGCTCCGTCCCGCGAACTCTCCTCCGCAGCCGCCGCCGGCCGGGCGCGCTTCTGCCCCCAGTTCCACTCCGGGGTGACACGCTCGTGGGTGCAACAAGCTGAAGAGGCACCAGACACACAGCAGAGACGACGGAGGGTTTTTATTGGGACTTTCTTCGTTCCCTCTCCCCCTGGAGAAGGGAGAGGGTCGGAGAGCCCTCACAGCGCCAGTGTACACTCACCTCAGCGCAAGCTCGTGCCGGGAGGGTCTACCCGGCGCGGAGCCGTCGGACGCGGAGCACCCGGCCCCCGAGCAGCCCGCGGGGCGCGCGCGGCACGCCGGGACTTGTAGTCCTCCCGGGGCTGGCGGGGCGGGGGTCGTTGGCTGGGCCAACAGGAACCAGGAAGGCCAGGGAGTGAAGTGGCCTTGTGAATGTAAGGGAGGACTGTGTTAAACAGTTAAATCCCCCAGGGGCTGGGGGGAGGGGAACACTCCTAGAAAGACTTTTACACTGGGGAGTTTCAGACGAAAACCACGTTTTATTCAGTGGGTTTTGGCAGTAATGAGAAAGCGATTTCCTAGACCAAGTTTATGTTATTCAGGGCCTTACTTATTCTTTCACCCTCAGAACACACGTGGCATTCCTGCGTGAAACACCGATTCTGTTGCTCACAGAGAACTGAGTTGAAGTCCTGGGTATGCAAAGGGAGGAAAAATCATTGCACCTTACATTTGTAGAGCGCTCTACAGTGTCTGATTTATTTTATCAGAATCACAAAGCAACACGGAGGCAGAGAAAAACTCAAGATGTAGGGCGGGTTTTTGTTCGTTTGTTTTTGTTTTTGTTTTTGTTTTTGTTAGCACCTACCAAGGTTGGAGCCACTTACACTCTCCATTTCCTTCCAGAACCCTCTCTATCGGGGAGGGAGGGAGGAGCTGCAGACAGATGTGGTGGGGAAGTGAAAGAAGAGGAGCCTGCTCTGAAAGACTTAAAATAGCTGAGGACTAGATCCTTGTTAAATAAGGATGTAAGTAAAACCAAAAGAAGAACCCGTGGACTGGAAGAATAGAGTGGGAAGGAAAAGCCAGGTGGGATAGGGATAGAGACCAAATAGAACGTTGTAATTAGTCTAGAGGCCATAGGAAAAGTTGTATACGTATTGTTTAAAGCAAAAACAAACAAGTTTTAGAAGCCAGATGGACCCGGAATCCTGGTGGTGGCACTTCAGAGCTACCTCTGTGATCTTAGGTAAGTTATTTAACCTCCCAAACCTTGTCTTTAAGATTTCAATAGTAGTTCCTGCTTTATGATGTGGCTGTGTGAATTAAAGGATATGGAAAGCACTTTGTATGGTGTTATTATTATTATTTATTATTAAATAAATAAAGTTAAATATATTAATATTATTATAGTGTATAAATATTATTTATACTTATTATATGCCAGGCACTATACTAAATATAAATAATATTATTTATTCATACTATTATTATTTGCAGAAACTCCTTTTGTGGAAGCATCAAAAGATAAATTGAAGTAAAAGTACCAGTTAGGAGGCTATGACAATTTTCTAAGTTCTGGGTAATAATAGCTTGAAGTACAAGGGTAGAAAGAAAGCAGTTACGAGACACTTTGGAGGGAAAAATGGACAGAGCAGTTCAATCAATTGGATGTGGGGAAAGAGGACTAGAGTATCAAAGATGGTTGTTTTTAGATTAAGTGGATGATGTTGTCATTCACATAAATAGGTACAAACTGAGAGAATAACATGGCTTGAAGGAAAATGACTACTTTGGTGTCGGACAAGTATAACTCGCAGCTTTGTGTATATGAATGTGAGAGTGCCATTTGGAAGTATGGATCTGGATATCGTGTGTAGCATGGAACTTTGAGAGTCAGTTACTTAGGAGAGGTAGTTGAAGATCACATGGAGAGGAAATAGGAAAGGCAGCAGAAATGGGGGGTGGGGGTGGGGTAAGGAGTTACACAATGACACCAGGCAGGAATTGGAGAGGGGGGAAAGGAAAGCTGTAAGAGTGCAGTGACAGGTAACCCAGGGGGTGAGGTGGAGTGAGGAGGAGTTCCTGGATGGGTCAGACACGACAGGGAGGTAGCCAATGACAACAGAATAGAGACCACTGCATTTACAAATTAAGAGTCAGTTGAGATGGAAGTGCCTCAAGCAGTTGTTTTGAAACTTACCAGAGTGATTTTGCTTGTCCCACTGATTGCAGAGGGGAAAGGACTAGAATGCAGTTGGTCAGCCAAAGACACTAAACATCTTGCAATGCTCAGGACCATCCTGCACAGCAAAGAGTTGTCCTGCATCCTGTGCGACTTGACTTCCCCACTACTCCTTGAAGTAGATGGAGAACCTGTTTATATTTACCTGAGCCTAGAATCTATTTTATATATAAACAAAGTGTTTTCCACACAGTTTAAGACATATTAAATTTTCCTGGAATGTGGTGGTATATTCTTGGAATTTTAATGACTAATACTGTCCATTTTGTGGCTATTTAATGACGATTCTAAGGATGGAGGCAAGCATCTGACTGTTTTATTGTGTCTCTTAGTTTAGGCTTGTCTGAGCAGTTCCATGTTGAATCATGCATTTACTTTGTCCTCTGTTATAGTTAAGGCTATAACTTTGAATTTTTTAAAATTACATGTGTAGGTAGGTACCTTTATAATGTTAAGCAGAATATTACCCCAACTTTGTTATTAAAAGGGCGTTAGGTTTGACAGGGCTGAGAACCATTTATTCAGTAAGTCAACAAGTATCTTTTAGGTGCTATGCGCTAGGTACCATTCTAGTTACATGAGATATACCAACAAATAAAACAGAAGAAGTTTACTGTCCTCATGGAGCTTACATTCTAATGTGAGTATGGGAGAGGCAGATGTTAAATAATAAACATAAATTAAGTAAATTCTTTGGTATATTTGAAAGTGATTTATTATAAAAATAAAGCAGGATAAAGGAGATTGGGGATGCGGGAGAGAGTGTAGATGGAAATGTTAAATATTGTGATCAGGGTAAGCTTTATTGAGAAGGTGACATACAAGGAAAGATCTGGAGTGGTAAGAAAATTTTCTGCTGGGTGTCTGCAAGAACACTCCAGAAAGAGAGAACATTTAGGCATAGGCCTCAAGGTGAATGTGTGTCTGGAGTTTTCAAGAAACACCAAGGATGCTGACTGACCTGTGGCTGGGCTGGAGAGAGTAGGGAGTGGGAGGATTCAGGACCAAGACTGGGTTGAGACAGGTGATGTGGGACCTGTAGGGCATTGCAAGAGCTTTAGCTTTCACGCTGCACAAAATGCACAGCTGCTGGAGAGTTTTGGACAGAGAAGTGACATGATCAGGAATAATTTTCACAGGATTATTCTGGCTGCCCTAGCCACGATAGGTCATAGAGAGCAAATGGTATAAGTGAATAGGCAAGAAGCTATTGCCGTAATCCCAGCAAGAAATACCATGGCTTGATCCAGAGTGGTAGCAATGAAAACTAGAGTGAGAGAGGAATCATGAATACCCGAGGGCACAGTGGAAGAATTTCAGGGGTTGGGGAGGGCTGCAAGATGGAGAAAGATCAGGAGTTAAGAGTTTGGGAGAGACCTAGGTGTCTGGGACTTCTTGGGGTGACTGACATAAACAGAGATACGAGGATATTGAAATCAGTTTCAGAGGAGTGAAGAAACGTTACAATGGTGGGGGAGGCTGTGAGTGTGGGGAATAGAGATGAGTGTTTGTGTTCCCTGGCTCTGGCCTTGGAGGTGAAGAGGTCTGATATTGAAATGGGCTCCTGATCCGTGTCGGTGGAACATCGAAGGCCTGGGGAGGGGAGGATTCAATCCGGGCAGTGACTCATGACTTCTGCAAGGAGAGGACCTGACTTTTGCAGAACATGTAGTATTCTCCACTTTTGCCCCTGATCTTTTTGATGGAGTTAACCCCTTTGATGGAACTTGGGATTTGGGAACAAGCTGATAATTACTGTAAGTACAAAAGCATAGAAACATTATTGACCCAATAAAATGTACATCTACAAGAGGTGGATTGTAACTGTAGCAATGGAGGATGCAGTATAGAATTTTGGTAAAGAAGGTCAGCAGGAAGCCGGGCCATTAAAGTGAAGGGGTGCTCCAGAATTTGGAACAGGAGACAGCGAACTGTGTTTGTAAGGTGAAGTAAGGAAGCCAGTAGAAGCTGAAACATGAAAATTCAAAGCAGATGGGATAATTGATGAAATAACATTCAAGAGAAGATAGAACTATGAACTGTTTATTCTTAGAAGGAAGGTGGAACAGTATTTCCTGTCAGAAATGAAATACAATGGAATGATTCCAGAAAATTCTAGAGATAAGAAGATGCAACATTATAAAATCCTATTTATTATGAAAAAGTAAGTATGTGGTAAAATATTAAAACAACCAAAAATTAGTAACAAAAAGTGAGAATTTCCAATAGATTCATTCCTAGAATTATCCCTGTTGAGTGTTTAGTACATATGGTCTAATTTTTTTTCCTGTGAATTAGATTTTTTTTTGGTAAATGTTACATGAGGAGCTAAAATATTAGTATTTTTTCTTTGCAGGCTATAAGATTTTCATCAGTATTTATTGAACATCTATTATATACCAGATATTATCATCAATCTTTTTAAATCATATTATTCGCATTCTCTGAATGTATCCTATTTTTTCTCTTTTTGATTTTTCAAGAATGACAAAAGAAATCACTGAAACCTCCTCACTGTTTTAAAACTTTTTCCTCTTATGTCTTGAAGTTTTGAATTTTGTATTTTAATACTACATTATTTGATACATAAGATTCATACTGTAATAACTTTACTGTGATTAGTGTGTTTTGCTATTATAGAGTGACTGCCTGTCAATCATTAGAAAAACTTTATTTTGACCCCCTTTAAAATTATTTCAATTAGATATGTTTAATTCTGTTATGTCTGTATTTTGAATCCTCATTGTTTCTTTGTTTTCTCTCTTGCTTTATGATCTATTCTGTTTGTTTTTGTTTTATTTTATTATTTTTATCTTCCTCAGCATATGTTATCTATTGCTGTGTAAAGAACCACCTCACAGCTTATCAGCTTTAAACAACACACATTTTTTTATCTTGTACTTACTGTGGGTCAGGAATCTGGGCATGGCTTAGCTGAGTCTTCTGCTTCACAGTGTTGTTCAAAAGCTATAGGCAAGACTGGACTAAGCTCTTTTCTCTGCTGAAGGCCACACTTGAGGGAGGATCTGCTTTCCAGCTCACCCCTCTGGTCATTGGCAGGATTTAGTTCCTCAGGAGCCCTCAGAAACCTCAGGTCACTGCCACGTGGGCTTTTCCATAGGGCCACTCACAACTTTACCAAAGTGTGTAGAAGAGTCAGAGAAGCAGTGTAAGCAAGCCAGAAGTAATAGTAACTTATAGCTTAATTTCAGAAGTGAAATTCATCATTGTGCCACATGTTCTTTGTTAGAGTCAAGCCATTATGTTCAACCAACACATAAGGCCATGAAGAGCAAGAGGTAGAAACCATTGGGAGCCACTTCAGAATGCCACCTACCATCCTCAAGCAATGCGGCATTGTAAAGTGCATTTTAAAATACATTTACATTTATATTTATCAATTCACCTTAGAAATGAAATGATGATGAAAGATAATTGATTGATCTATTTAGACTATCTCCTCCTTCCCCTACTTTTTTATTAATGTGGAGAGCAAATATGATTTTTGTTTCAGTCTGTTATCATCAGAATATTATTCTTTACATTATGTAATTTTTAAAGCATGATGACAATTATATTTCATTTTTATGACTCAGAACACCAGTTATTTAAATACAATTTTAGATATAAATAGATTCAAAGCTCATTGCCAGACTTTTTGTACCTCAGGAGTTTTTCATTCATGAATTCATTATTATTATTTATCTGCTGATTGTCTTGATTTTTTCCTGTTAAAATTTCCAGAAGTGCATACATGTTATGGTTTTTTCAGTTCTCGCATATTTGAGAATTTCTTTCTCTTACCCTCATATGTGAAGGGCCATTAGACCAGGTATAGGATCTCCCTGCCCCAGTCTTCACTAACCACTGTTGCATCTTCCTTCAGCATCTAACTGCTTGGAATATGTCCAATCTCTGTCTTCGATGATGGCCTTTTACCCCTTGCCTAGGTGACTATAGGATTTTTTTAATCCTTGAAATTCTAAAAAAATAGCTTTTATTAAATTTTCTTGGGATGTGGTGAGCCATTTCAAAATGTAATTTTAAGATCTGCTTTATTTCAGAAAATTCTATTATGTAAATGTTTTCAGCTCCATATATTCATTTTCATCTTCAAAGACAGCAGTCCCTCGCATGTCACTGCTCCATTGTGTGTTGGCCCTGTCTTTCATCTTCTCTCTGATCACCTTCATTCTACACCAATTTCCAGTAAATTCTGTGTGATCTTTTTCAATAGCTTTATTAGTGGCAGGAAAATGGCACCTTGTGTGAGCCTCAGTTCAGCAACCTCAGTTCTTAAATTCTGGCTAAGAGAAGAATTCACAGCCGAGACTCAAATTGTAAGATGAAGTTTATATAGAAAGTTGCAGAGGCGGAAGAAGTGAGCCATAGAAGAAATGGGCTCAGGAAACAAATTGCAGCAAAAGAAGGGCCCCTGGAGCTTGGGGAAGGGGCAGAGAGAAAGAGAAAGTATGGAGAGAATTTTTGCAACACTTAGTTTTGAAAAAAAAAGTATGGGTCCAGGTTCTTAATAAATTTAGTAACCACAATAGTGATATTCATTATGCTTTTTCTTATGGCATTGTTTAATGAAAGGTGTGAACCTGGCATCCAAACATAGTCCAGAGAAAGCAAATCCCTGTGGTTCTAAGACAGTATAATGTGTACCTATTTGGAAGCTACATTTTTCTCTAGAAGGAATGAATTGTGTCCATCCAAAAGGTATGTTGAAGTCCTAATCCCCAGTACATTAGACTGTAACTTCATTTGGAAATAAAGTCATTGTAGATATAATTAGTTAAAATGAAATCATAATGGAATAGGGGGTAGTCCCTAACCTCATGGACTGATGTTCTTGTGAGAAGAGTGAGACACAGGGAGGAAGATGCTATGTGAAGACACACAGACACACAACAGGAAGACTGAGGTTAAGAGTGGAATGAGACTGCCTCAAGCCCAGGCGCATCTGGGACCACAAGAAGCTGGAAGAACCAGTGAAGGATCCTCCCCGGTACTTGCCAGAGGGAGGCTGGCTCTGCCACTACCTTGATTTCAGACTTCTGGCCTCCAGGCTGTGAGAGAATACATTTCTGCTGTTGTGAGGTACACAGTCTCTTGTACTTCATTGCGGCTGCCTTAGAAAGCTAACAGGTAGACTGCATTTTGTTCAATAACATTTTATATATGTTATTCTCTCAACCAAGATTCGATATGTGTTGTGCAGTAAAAAGTTTGGTAAGGGACCAATGTAGGTTTTATGTGCTGATGTTGAGGATGGATCCATATACTTTAATGAAAAAACTGAATATTGTCAAGGTAAATGTTTCTTGTGAACATTGCCATCCCTAAGATTCACACCTGGAATGCAGTTCATCATGCCTGCATGTAGGAGGGGCCAAGTATGTACTTGAAAACAAGTCCAGGTGTCTTACTTTTGTTTGGAAGAGTATGGGATCTGTTTTATCATAGGAAACAAATGAACATTGCTGAAATGATTTCATCTAGAAAGTTTACAAAACAGGTGATACCTGTCCTTTGCTGCAATCATTGAATTGACACGATCACAAGCCACAAATCAGTTAGAAAATGCAGGGTAATGTTAGTATAGTTTATAAGCCAGGACTTATAACAAGAGTAGATAGCAGATCGAATTATCTGTTGAAACTGCCCCTAAATATTGAAAACTCATCATTGGAATATAGGATACCTGCCCTCATGTTCTCTATAGTGGGAAGGATGTATATACAAGTTTTCCTTCCCTTATTAATTTCTTCCTGTCCAGAGATTTTTATTACCAAGCAGATGGTATTAAGAAACAAAAGTTTGTACAGTTTCATCCCCTTATCTAAAGGTCAAACTTTTGGACACTTTCCAAACACAACAGCAGTGTAGAGATACAGAAAAACAGGGGCAAGTCTCTTAGGATGAGAAATAATCAGAAACCCTGAATTAAATTTATGAAGTTTGCAGTAGCCATATGGCCAATTGGAGACAGACTCAGTGACAGGAGAAAAACGCACTAAACAGCAGATACAGGCAGATGACATGGACTTACTTACAGTAATGATGTTGTATAGTGAGAGCAAGGCCCATATTCATAGTGGGACCCAGAGTTAGACATCCAGGGGCAGAAGAAGATCCAGAGGTTAGTTCTTATTTCCTAAGGCATAAGAAGTTGAAATAATAAAAGATTAAGTAAAAATATAGAGAGGACTTCTCTTACTGTGAAGTACTTAACATGAGTGATAAATATATATATAAATATAAACTTTTTAATTCTCTTGAATAAATTTAAAAGTAAATTGAGTGTTTCTAACATGTTAAAATACATTATAAAGAAATTTAAGATGTGAGGAAGGAGAAACACACTATAAAATATCCCTCATATTTGAAAAATAACAAAATAAAAGGAGAGACCCCCCCCCAAATCTGGAATTACCTTCTGGAGGGTGCACCCCTTGTAGTTCATTCAGGCTTCCTCTGCTAGGTGAATGTTCTCACACCCCATCTGTATCAGGGTACCAGCTGGCATTGTTTTGAGAAGCAGTGCTCAGCTTCAGTGAATTTTTTTGAAGACTCAACACATTTGCCCATTTCATCATGGGTGATTTACAAGCCCCGGCCATGCTGAGTGTTCAGCAGTTTTTGACCCAAAACAACATAACCCCAGTGCCCTGCCATCCTTAGTCACCTGATACCACCCCAAACAACTTTGTGTGTGTGTGTGTGTGTGTGTGTGTGTGTGTGTGTGTGTTGGTTTCCCCAGATGAAAAAAGTCCTCAAAGGGAAACATTTTGCCCATGTGGAAGAGGTAAAACAAAAAACGGCAGAAGCACTAAAAGGCATCAAAATCAACAAGTTCAAAAACTGCTTGAGCAGTGGAAAAAAGTCTCAATAGGAGTGTTGTTTCAGATGGAGAATAATTTGAAGGTGACTGAAGTTTAAACATGTAAGAATAAATACACAATTTTTAGAAATAGATTCTGGGTCTTTTGAGGTCTCTCTTCATAGAACTTCTAAAAATGAAAAGATTGAAATTAAAAACCCAGTAAAAAAAGTTAGTCACAGAGAAGACTATAGCGGAAGAGAGAATTAGGGAGCAGGAAGCATAGGTTGCAGGACCTTACACAGAATGCAGGGCAGAGAGACAGTTGCTGGGAAATATGACAGAGAGGTTAAGAGTCACTGAGGACAGAGTGAGAAGGTTTAGTATGTCTCTAACCAGAATTTCAAGAAGAGATAATAGTGGAGGGGACAAAGCAATATTTGAAAAGACAATGAGTGAGACATTTTTGGAATTGATAAAAGATAGTAACCTCGGATTCCAAAACCCAAAGGATCCCCAGGGAGAAAAATCTGAATACACACACCTCCCTAAACATATTGTTGTAAAAGTTCAGAAGACCAAAGACAAAGAGAAGATGTTAAAATTAACCTAAGGAAAAAACACACAGATTACCAATTAATAAAGGAATAACAATGAGCTGAATTCTCAGCAACAAAAGTGGAAAATGAAATGGTCTGGGAAGGGCCCCGTCTGGTTCATAGACAGTAGTCTTTTTGCAGTGTCCTCACACGGTGGAAGGGACAGGGAGCCCTCTCAGGCCTCTCTATACTGCAATGATCTTACTTGTGACCTAATTACCTTCCAAAACCCTACTTTCAAACAGCATCACCTTTGGGATGAGGATATCCATACATGAACTTGGGAGGGATGCAAACACTAGGATCCTAACAGGCACACACAAAGCTTCAGCAGCACTAACAATGCTCCAGAATAGTGATTTCACTGGGTTTGATGTAATGCTTTGCTTTAAACACACACACACACACACACACACACACACACACACACACACACACACAGCGGGGGGACCCCTCAAAAACCCCAGAATTTATTTATTTAAAAATTGTGTATTTTTTCATACATGTGTTAACTTCAGTCACCTTCAAAGTGCTCTCCATTTGATGCAGTACACCTATCGAGACTTCTCCCACTGCTTCAAACAGTTTTTGAAGTTGTCAATTTTGATGTCGTTTAGTGCTTCTGCTGTTTTTTGTTTGTTTGTTTGTTTGTTTGTTTCAAACAGGAAGAGGTTTCACTTCTTCTACTTCAGCAAAACGTTTCTTTTTGAGGGCTTTTTTCATCTGAGGAAACAAGAAAGAAATGTCATTTGGGGCAAGACTGGGTGAATAGGGAGGGTGGGGCACAGGGGTGACGTTGTTCAGAAACTGTTGAACACTCAGCATGGTGTGGGCAGGTGCACTCATAAACCACCCAGCTTGAAATGGGCAAATGCATTGAAAGAATCTTCAAAAATATTCACTGAAGCCACACACAGTCGCTCAGAACAATGCCAGCTGGTGCCCTGATCCAGGTGTGTTGTAAAACACTTCCCTAGCGCAGGAAGCTTGTACTATAAGGGGCCCACCCTCCAGAAGGTAATTCTGGGTTTTTCGGAGATCCCCCTTATGTATATTGATGTTATTTTGTAAGCACTAAATATTTTATATTTTAAGAATAGATGGGAATAAAAAGAAAAAAATTCTAAATGTGACCATATTGTATCTGTCTTATGGTGCTTAAAATAATTAACTGAGCTTTTTTTGACACTACAATTGATGCTAATGCTCAAATAAATATTAAGTTACTTTTACCTAAGCTCAGTAACTGGGAATTACTATGAGCTCATGTGACTTAATTGGCAGCTGATTTCTGTCCATGGAGTCAAAGCCAAGAAGCCAATTAAGGTGGCTGTCTTGTGGAGACTGGCTCAGCAGCCAAACAGCCTTCCGAGTATCATCTCCACTCCTAAGTACTGGTCGGCCCTGTGTGGTTGCCTTGTCCATGCTCTATTCTAACCACTTACAATCCTCATAGCAACCCTTTGAGGCAGGTGTTATTGTTTTCCCCACTTCACAGATGGACAAACTGAGGTCCTCAGTGATTAAATACCTTGCCAAGATCACTCAGCGAAGAAGTGGCAGAGTCTTCATTCAGACACAGTTGGAGTCCAGCGCCTATGTTCATGATTTTCCATCACTCTATCATTCATCTCAATTGTTCTTTCACTTTATTGCAAATAAAACTTATAGGGAGACACTGGATTAAAATATAGGTTCTTCTGACATAGTTGCTGTAAAATTGGTCATTCAAATGAGCTTTGGAATTCATAAAGTGGCATCTTAGGAATTTGCCACCAGTCTGACTTCTACCCAATACCCCCCCCTGCACAAATCTGACCATATCTCTGCTTAAGATTAAGACTCAAGTCTAAGCCTTTTAGATCAGCAAACAAGGCTATTTAAGCTCTGGACCCTGAGCCTCCCTTTTGTGCCACAGCCATCTAGTCCCTAAACCCTGTCTTTACTTTGTCACATGGACTCTCCCAAAACCATGCATAATAGTGTTTCACACCTCCATGCCTTAGTACACTCTGCTTTCTCTGCCCAGAAAGGCTCTGCCTACCTTCTCCCAGCTAACCCCTCTGCATCCCTCTGACTTCTGAAAGTTCACTCTATACCTACTTCCAATATTGATTTAGAAGCCTACCCTATGCTCTTCAGTAATACCCCATGCTTTTATTACATCACAGACCTAATGGCACTGCATTGTAAACTTCAGTTATCCTTAGATGTCTCTCTTCAAATAGTCTGTGATAATAGTAATAAATGTTACTTATGGGGAAGCCCTACTAAATTTACATACACTATTTCTAAGTCCCAGTATAATTTCAAAGGTATCCATCTTCAGCTGCCTTTTAAGGTTGAGGAAACTGAGGTTTAGAGAGTGAGTTAGGAAGTCTGTGCTCATACCATGATAATGGCAGCCTCATGCTCATATCTGGATCCATAATGTCTCCCAGCGCCTGGCTTTAGTGCAGAAGCCGTCCTTGTTGGATGGATGTGGATGGATGTGGATGGATGTGGATAGATGGCTGACTGGGATTGCCAGAGGTCCAGAGTTAGGAGGTAAAGAAACAAAACCAAATTTGAAGTCACAGTGCAAAGACTTGGCACTTAAGTTCTGCCTCTGCCTCTACCTAGTTGCCAAGACAGGAGAGTTCCCCAATGCTGAGTGTGTCCAGAGGTGATTACTATGGCAAACAGGCTTCTGGGTAGGGGAAGAACTTGGCCCTAGAGGCTGCAGATCAGCAGGGAACAGAGTTTAGCCCAGAGGCAGGGTTCCCATTAGTGCATGTTTTCTTTCGGGAAGAACTATGTTGTTATGCAATTTTTATCTTAGTTCCTCAGATGGGGAGATAGTGAGTCGCTATCTCTGTGTGCAGCTGTGACCAGAGACTGATGTGGGCTGGGTCTCAGTGCAAGCGCCTGCACACCACCTGCCTTTCGCTTTGTGACCAGTGCTGCTGTTTTCTGAAAATAGAAGCTGATGCTGCCTCTGACTCAGCCCCTTTCATCTCATGTTCTTTTTGGTACATTTGTCCTGAGTGTATCAACCTATCTCTGATTCTTTGCTACTTTGTCAGATTTGTAAAATTTGTGAAATTGGTGAGTTATTGACTGAGATTTAAGCTTTCTTTTATTAATTTCTGGAAGTTGGTGTCATGTGAATCAGAAGAAATATACGTCTTTTTCTGTTGCCTCTAACGATGTACAAGGTCATGGCGCCTCCTTTACCATGAGCTCTTTGAACAAGGTAATAGAGTCTGTAAAGGCCACGCCCCTGGAGTCTATCCCGCCTCCGTTGGGGGGGCGGGGCAAGGGGGAAGTTGAGGTTCCACTTCTGGATTAGCCTTCTTCACTTGCTGCGGCTTTCTGATCTCTCTGAACTTCCTCTCCAAGGGCTCCCCTCCACCCTCTCCTTTAATGTCTGCCCTTTCGGTGACTGTTCCACAAGGTCTCTGCTGCGTCCATGTAATCGGAAGTGGTAATGTCGCAGGTTCTGAGTGCCTGCGAAGGCCCCCTCTGTGTTCTAGCCTGTGGCTTCCCAGTCTCCACCCCTCACCTCTGCAAAGACACCCCAAGTATGATTCTACTTCCCCTGTCCCCCACCTTCTTCACCCCCAAACTGTAAGACAAATAGCAATGATCACTTTTCAGCTCTTTTTGTATTTTAATCAACTGTTTAAGCTCTGAACATTTACTTCCCTATGATGCAAACTTATCTTAGGCTTAGTTTTGTGTAACTAAGTCTATTTCTCTCTATCTCAATCAACCTAGTGCTGATTGCCTTAACAACAGAACTATTTCCATTTTGTGCCTCTAACTCTGACAGGAAACTCAGAGAAATGGGACACATTCGGTGGCTTTCTTATCTTTCCTTTTTTACATTAAGTATTTTTATTATGAAAGCAATACAGGTTCATCATCAGAAAACAGTGCAGAACTGTACAAATTTCCCAATCTCATTTCCCACTAATAGGGTGGTAAATGTTCTTCCAGTGATCTCTGGTCATTTACCAAAAATAAAATAAAATAAAGTAAATAAGAATAAAGTAAAATCACATACACATAATGCACTTTATATACACAAATAGAATGCTACCAAAGATACTATTCTGCAATTTGATTTTTTATTTAATAATTACTGTGATTATTTTCTATGCCAGTGTATTTTTTTGTCTACCATTATTTGCAGTACTTACAGAATAGTGTTTATTACTAAGAACATACCAGTTTCAAGTTACAGAAATCCAATTCAAACCATCCCAGGTCCACAAAGAAAATGTACTGGTTTACAGGAGTGGGGGAAAGAAAGGCAGGGCCGGCCTCGGGAAGGAACACGTTCAGGGGCTCAGTGGCGTCCTCAGGATACCTCTTCCTTCCATTTCTCAGCACTGATGCTCTGTTTTGGCCTCATTCTCTTCCAGAGCAAAGCCAGCTTGTTTATTCTATTGCTCAGCCTCCCTAAACTGCAGCTCTGTCACGTGAGCAGATGTTCTCCAGCTCATACCCTTTCCAGAGGGCCTCAGGTGGGTAGGTGTGGGCTCCCTTGCAGTGGCACAAGTCTTAGGTGTGCTTAACAGACAGGCCAAGGCTCTCCCGAGTTTTACCCAAGTCAGGTGTTTTTACTCCTGAGAGAGGTCTAAAATGGGGTGTTCTTCCTATGCAGGTTTTGTTGGTCCTCCGACTTAGAGAGGCCCTCTTTAAGGAAAAGAAAATCAAAGCACAGATTCAAAATTAAGCAGAGAACCTTGGAAGGGGCCATGCAAGTGAAGGCTCTAAAGTTTAAATTTCATCCCCTTCATGGCAGAGCTGCCTCTGGACAGCTTTCCGGTCCTGGAGCAGATCGAAAGAGCTCTGTTGCTCAGGTTGTCTTCACCTTCCACATGTATCAGGTGAACTGAACTTGTGCACACGAAAGAGAAAAATCGTGAAAAGAAATGGTTTTGGCCTAGGGGAGCCTGAAGCTGAATTTTTAGCCATAACATGAAGACATAGACATTGTTTGTTGGTGAGTTTTCTTGTTATTCCTCATATTCCCTGAAATTGTGGGGAACAACACATTTCCCTTACAATCCACCTCCCGTTACTTTTCTAACTACGTCTCCTACTATCTTCCTCCTTGCTGCTCCTCTTCATTCTCACTGGTCTTCTCTGAGCCCACCTGGCATGCTCCCACCTCAGGGTCTCTGATTGGGGTTCCTTTTTCCTGAATGCTGTTTGTGTGTGTGTGTGTGTGTGTGTGTGTGTGTGTGTGTGTATTTGTGTTATAGAGAAAGTACTTTGGCCAAGTGATTTAAACTGAGGAAAACGTAATGTTTTTCCCTCGGTCTCTTTCTTGCCTCCTCTCTTTCTCCGATACCCCATCCAATCTGTCAGGCTTCATTTTTGAAGATGATTGGCTTCATCTTCAAAATATGTTCTGAGTTCAGTCAGCTCTTCCAGCTCCACCATTACCCTTGGGGGCTGGGGGGAGCTACCACCACCTTAGATTACCGCCATAGCCTCCCATCTGGTCTGCCTGCTTCTCCCCGAAGCCCACCATAGGCTGTGCCAACACAGCAACCAATGCAGTCCTTCAAAATAGAAGTCAGATCATGTCACTCCTCTGCTCAGAAACCTCTCCTGGCTCCCTCCTTGTCCAGGGTGAAGGGCAGTGTCTTCACAAAGGCCTATACAGCTCTACAGCTCTGCTGTCCAAGGAGGTAGCTGCTGGTTGCCGGGGGCGACAAAGCACTGAAGGGGTGGTCAGTCTAAACTGAGATGTAAAATACCCACTGAATTTTGAAGAATTAGTTTGGAAAAAAAGAATGTAAAGATGGTGGTTGCGAGAGGTGGGGGCTGGGCGGTGGAGGAAACGAGTGAAGGTGGCCAAAGGTACAAACATCTAATTATAAGATAAATAAGTTCTGGGCTGTAGTATACAGCAGGGCAACTATAGTTAACAATACTGTAGTGTGTATTTAAAAGTCGCTAAGAGAGTAGATCTTAAAACTTTTCATCACAAGAAAAAAATGTTCCTAAGTGAGGTGATGGATGTTAACTGAACTTACTGTGTTAATTATTTTGTACATATATCAAATCATTATGTGGTATATCTTAAATGAACACAATGCCGTTTGTCAATTTTATGTCAATAAAACAAAACATTCTTAACAATTTTTCTATTGGTTCTATATTGAAATTATAATGTTTTACCTATATCAGACAAATAAAATATTAAAAATTAATTTCATGAGTTTCTATGTCCTTTTAATATGGCTAATAGAAACACTGAAATTGTATATGTGCTCGTGTTTCTGCTGCCATTATATTTCCGTTCTACAGCATGGTCTGCAGTACCCAGTCCCTCCCTAAACCCTTTCCCGATCTTGTCTTCTGCTCACTTCTGTTCTTATTTACTCCAGTCCAGCCGCACTGGCTTTTCTCGCTGTATTTTTTAACATAGGAGTGTACCTGGCATCCCCCTGCCTCGGGACTTTTGCACTTGCTGTTTACACTCCTAGAAAACTTTCCCTCCAGTTACCTACATTATTTGTACTTTTTAAGAAAGATTTTATTTATTTATTTTTAGAGGGAGGAGAAGGGAAGGAGAATGCGAGGGAGAGAAACAATGTGTGGTCGCCCCTACTGGGGACCTGGCCTGCCACCCAGGCATGTGCCCCGACTGGGTATTGAATCGCGACCCTTTGGTTCTCAGGCCTGTGCTCAATCCGCTGAGGCACACCAGCCATGGCAGATTATTTGTTCTTTAATCTTCTCAGGACTTTATTCCAACTTCACCTTCTCCACAAAGCTTGTTCTGACAGCCCTCCTGAAATCTGAATTCTGCATCCACTTCCACTCCTGTTTCACTGAACCCTTTTTCTAATTCATTTTTCCCCATAATGTTTGTCACCATGAAACATAATCTATATATTTATTTTGTTTTGTTTGTTAGTTAACTTCCCCTCTAGAATGCAGGAGGGCAGGGAATTTTTGTTTAAAGCTGTGCTTCCAGCATCTGGAACTGTGTTTGGAACATAGAAAGTGCTCAAGAAATATTTATTGAATAATACTGAGTGAATTTTAATCGATGACTTAATTAACAGGTAAATCGAAGATAAGTGGCTTTTTCAGGGTCCTGCTGTGCAAGTAGTAGGTGAGTGGAATAAACCGTACAGGTAGACCCGTTAAGCATTTCTTCGGGGAGACTGCGCTCTGGTCTCAGGACAGCTCTCCTCCTTCTGCATTGGTTTAAACCCCAGCCTGAGTTGAAAAATGTTTTCTGGATGCCATCCCCATATTATCATCATACTTGTAGTTACCGTTTTTGGGGTGCTTGCTGTATACCACACTGTGCTCTGCACCTTGCATGCATTTATTTTATTTCCTCTTTGAGATATGTGATGTTGTTATTTCCTTTTTATAGATGAGGAAACCGAAGTAGGTAGCACTATTATTCCATTACACAGATGAGGAAATATACTGAGCTAGGGGCAGTCATGCTACCCAAGGGTATACAGCGAGCACACGGTGGGCACCAGTCTCAGATCCAGGTCTTTGGACAGCAGGCCCTGTGCTGTAATGGAAAAGCCACTTAGGCTGTGCTTTCTACAATCAGAGACACCTGCCAGCAGAGTTGGGGCGAGGTGGAGGAATGATTTGCAGCCTGGCTGATGTTGCAGATGGCAAACAAACAAAGCAGGGACGAGGTTGGGAAGCCACAGATGCAGTGGTGTGGAGAAAGAGTCAAAAGTCCTCTTTCTGTCAGACCCGTAGAGATTTCGGCATGTTGGCAATGTTTGCTAACTTCTTCCTGAGACTCCTTCAATTTTTTGCTATTTCTGAAGGGAAAAAAATGTGAGGAATTGCTTTCATTCATTTAAAAGAAAAAACCAATTGCTCATTTTCTTGTCACAGGAAAACATAGCGTCCTGGATCAGCCAGATGGCCTTTCAAGCTCCAGACTGATGCAGAGGGAGTTTTTCCACTGTGCAGTTTTCATTAGAAAGGAGAAAGGGAAGTGGGTGGATGAAAGATGTCACGCAGATCATGTCTTTTGCTTAAAGAGGGTTCCCATAATGGCAAATAAATTGGTCTGGAAATAGCAATCAGCCATTTCTTTATGTAAAACGCACTTCCTAAAAATGTTCCTCGGTTGAAGGTTACGCGGTGGAATGTAAGAGGAGGTTAGGGGACAGCGGATGTAACCGCGGTTTGTCGGTGGCGCCCGGGCTATTCCCTGCTCAAAGGGACCAAAGCTTTGCCACCCTGAAGCTGCCTTTTAGGATATTGACTTTAAGCTGTTTATTAAAAAACAAAAGACTCAGAAAGAACCTTTGAGGCTCCCCCCCCCTTTCCGCCCAAAAGGTTTTTTAAAAAACCAAGCCGTTTCAGGAAGGAAATCTTAGGATGTTCATTTTAGCCTCATTTGAATTGTATCCAGTCGGAGGGCTTCAGACAGGGACCTGGTAGCTAGACCCCTCGTGCCCATCGTTTCCGAGTCTCCTGGCAGGAGTTTGCCTGCACTTATGTGCCCCTCTTTCTTAACTATCTGTAAAGCGCCCATTCTCACTCCTGAAATCTAATAACCCATTTCCCTGCTTTTTTTGGTCCAAAACGTCATATGTACCTAATGCCATCTCACTGTCTTTGACATTTTCATGCTTATTTGAATTCCCTGTGCACATATATTAAAATTTTGATTTTCTTCTATTAATCTCTCTCTGTTAATTTCATTGTAAGTCCAGCTAGAAGAGCTAAGACAGTGGGAGAAAAGGTACTGTTTTTTTTACCTCCCACCTGTCCTAGAAAAGAGATCTCTAGACCTCAAGCCTCCTGCAATCAGAGTGTGAGAGCGCAGGTCTCCCTGACAGGTAAATGAAACTTCGCAGCTTCTCAGCAAAAGGCAGGCTAAAATACAGGCTTTCCCCTTGAAATGCCACACAGGCAACACAAGCAGAGCATAGCAGTTTATGATAGGTTGGTTGGCAACACTCCCATTTGACACTTTATGTGAGTTTCCAAGCAACAGAGATTATTGAAAGTAGGGAGGTAGGGAGGCGAGAGAGGAGTGCGGAGGGTTTGGCCATGCAGGTGTACCAGACATTTTGGGCATCGGAGGACTGCTTGTCCTGTCCCCCCGACCTGAACTCCTCCCCACTCCCCTGCCCCTCCACTGTGCTACCCCCAGAACCTGGTGAACACAGAGTGGCTGTCCAATCAGTACTCATCTCCTTGCCTTCGAGAACACACAAACATGTGTCATACCTTTGTATCTTGATCTATTTAGGAACCACCCAATGTAAGTAGCAAATCGGTTTCACCATTATTTTTTAGGTAAAATAAGCAGTGCAGTATGTGAGGGAGTCTTAGGTTTGGATTACATTATTGTTCAGTTTTTGGGGCATAACTATCCCTGTTGTGTATAACCCTTCGGCCTTAACAGGATTTCTGGTTCTGGTTTGGGGTTTCAGACATTAGCACTTAATTAAAATTAATTTAATTAAAACACATCCACTGAGTTTTCTTTCTCAACTAATTTTAAAGCAGAATTATGTTTACTTCTAACTTTCATTTTTTTCACTGAATGAAATGTAGATTTAATGAAAGAAAGAAAATTATGAAACGTCTGCAGTCTGGGTTAACAATTTGCACTTGGGTGCCTGTCAATATATTTGTTTGTACTAAAACATCAAATGGGCCAACTACACACAAATGGGCTAAGGAAAGCAAAAACGATGTAAAAACTGCCTAATGGGGAATGAATCCACATCCCGGGAGGCCCACGATAATTGTGAAGATTTATATGACATGTTAGCACAGTATTACCGCGTATTCTATTACTACCAAGTCAGCCACAGGAAATCAGTTCAGGGCCAGAAGTAAGTTAGTTTCTGTTGGTGAATCCAGCCTTTAGTTTGGAACTCTTTTGCCACAATCACAGAGACTTCTCAGGCTCTGGATGGTCAGCACCTACTGGACATTAGGATGCTAGAAACGTAGGCTAAGTAAGACCTCAGTCACAATTTTCTGTGTGCATGACTTGTCCACGTTTTCAGTAATTGTTTTTCTAATTCTAGTATTATAAACTTTGCCTGCTGAAAAAATCATTTTATGACATTACTGCAATAGGCATTGCTTGAGAAGTTTTCAGGGAAATAAAGTCCCATACATGTATTTCGGGGTGGAATCGGATGTGTTTGCGTTCTTCCCCCCTTTCAGGGGCCCGTCTGGCCCTCTCTGGGGAGAGGGACTATCACCGTCCCACGTGTGGCCGGAGGACTCAGGCTGCTGGGGTCCAAATGGAACCAGCCCAGTAGCCCCAGCACCTTGCTCTGACTGTAGTTCAACTCTTATCCTCTCCCTCCCATTTACCATCTTGTCAGTTCTCCCAGTCTAATACCTCTATTCCAACAGATAGGCTTCCTCCTTCTAGCTTTGTCAATATCCTCTGTCTGTTTTGCCTCCTATCCTTTGATCTGGTGCTTGTTGCAGACACCAGTCTTGGTCACTGACCTCTCCTGGTGATAGGGGACTCAAGAGTTGGAAAATTTCAGTAAATCGTTAATAAGCCTAGGAGGTAATGCATATATTAAAGCTATTGTTTCAGGAACTGCAGGAACGGCCCACCACTCCCAGGAGAGACAGCCGACCTCCTGGGACACAGCTGCAGATGTCCCAGCCACTGTGTTCCAGGGAGAGACAGACACCGCCTGTCCAAGACCTCTAACTGCCCAGAGCGAGAACGCTGCAGTTTGTAATCTAATTTTCCCTGAATTTCAAAACCCTTCACCGCACTTTGTTCTCTGTCATAAAAAGGCTGGCTTGGAAGGAAATGTAAGACAGTCCATTAGGGTCCAAACCCGCCGTCTTCTCAGATCACCAGCCATCTGAATAAAGTGCCCACAATGATTCAACCCCTGTCTCTGCTCATTGGGTCTGGTATGTATGTGACAAGCAGCAGGAACACGGCTTTTCCGGTTTTGCTGGGAGTACTGCTGCTGCAGGCTGCTGACTCGCCTCTCTGAAGACCAGCTCAGTGCATCATGGGGGAGACCTCAGCCAGCTCCTGGAGTGCTTTGTGGACTTTTTTTGGAGTAGGTTTAGGTTCACGGCAAATTTGAAAGGAAAGTGTAAAGATTTCCCATCTATCTCCTGCTCCAGTACATACATTTGCTCCTCCATTAGCATTCCCCACCAGAGTGGTACATTTGTTACAGTAGGTGAATCTACATTGATGCACCATAATCAAAGTTCATAGTTTACATTAGGGTTCATTCTTGATGTGCATTCTATGGGTTTGGACAAATGTATGACAGGTACCATACAGAGTATTTCCACTGCCCTAAAAATCCTCTGTGGTCCACCTATTTATAGTTGGAATCATACAGTATATAGCCTTTCCAGAAAGGATTCTTTCACTTAAGCTTCCTCTATATAATTTCAAGAATTGATAGCTCATTTCCCTTTAGTGATGAATGATATTTCATTGTCTGGATGTACCATAATTTATTTACCTATTTGCCAATAGAAGGACATATTGGTTGCTTCCAAGTTTTGACAGTTACGAGTAAAGCTGCCATAAACACTCCTGTGCAGGTTTATCTGTGTACATAACTTTTTACTTCCTTTGGGTAAATATTGAGGAGCACAATTACTGGATCATGTGATAAAAGTATGCATAGTTTTGTAAGAAACTGCCAAACTGCTTTCCAAACTGGATGTACATTTTGCATTCCTGTAACCGGACACAGGTCCAGCTGCCTGCCGCTTTGAAAGCCAATACTTGGGAGGCGGTGCTGATGTAAAGGAAAGTGGTTTTATTCAAGCACAGCCACCTGGAAGATGGGGACCTGCGTCTCAAAGCCCATCGTTCCATCTCAGTGCAGGCAGGGATTTTTATAGGGAGGGAGAGGCACAAGCAGAACAAAGAGACTGCGGGGAGGCTGTGCACATGCTGGCAGTGTCCTTGGTGGTCCTGATATGCATCTTTAATGTCAACATCCTGGAGCTGGTCGGTACCAGCCAAATTCCTGCAGTTGGGCGATCTGTGTCACCCGAAGTCAAGGCCATTTCTTCTTCAAGCAGGAACTGGAACTGCTGGAGCTCACAATGTGCTGATGAAGAAACTGTCAGTATGTTGGTCCTTTTTATCAGTTTATTAGTCTGTCTTACTCTAATTCCATTTTGTGGTAAGTCAGAGTAGTACAAGATTTTTATTCCCTTTTGCATTCCCATCAGCAATGAATGAGAGTTCCTGTTGCTCCACATCTTCGACTTTTGATGTTGTCAGGGTGCTGAATTTTAGCCATTCTAATTGCTATGTATTGGTATCTCATTTTAATTTACATTTCTCTGATGACATATGATGTGGAGCAACTTTCCATATGCCTTTTTCCCCTCAGTACAAGGCTCTTATTACATCTTTAAAATATCGCAGTTAGGTCAGAGGAATCATCCCCCCCTTAGGTCTAACAAATGACTACAGTCAGCCCCAGTTAGGTGTTTACCTTCCCCCAGGACAGGTGAACTCCGATATTACCTCCGCACAGTGTTCTGGATAACTAGTTTCCCCTGAAGGCAGGCTTTGTTAAGAACAGAGCATCTGACTCTGGTGTATTTCAACATGGTTCCCTTTTGCCTCTCCCTGCTGAAAACCGGAGGTAATATTTTTCAGATATTTACTGTGAAAACCTGGTGAAGTTCTTGGAGATAAAAATCACAAAAGTGTGCCAGCCACTCCCCCACCCCAAGACTGGTTCCCTTGGAGTATTTAATTCACAGGTTTACTCATATTGGACCTACCTTAATTCATTAACGACAGTTCTGGCACTGGAGCCCGTGGCAGCTCCCACTCCCCAGCCTCTGCTCTGTAAATCACGACTCCCTATGCTTGCCTGTCTGTCTCACCAATATTAGGGGCAGGAGTTTGCCCTGGGTCTTCCCCTTTCTTTTGAATCTAAGTAGATTGTTTCTATTTCAGTCTGTTCAGAGTTTTGTCTGTCATTAGGACAGAGTCGCAATCTTAAAGCTCCTTATAGGCAGAACTGGGAGGAGGACCAAAGTTTTGGCAGTCCTCATATGCTTTTGGGTATATCGATTTTAACCTTCTTATTAAGAAACAAAAGACTCAGGCTCTCTTACCAGCTTGAATCAATTCATATACAGACACCTACACAAAGGGAAGGAGCACCATTTTAGCATCATAATGTAGACTAAATATAGCAGACAAGGAGAAATCTACCAGAGCCTGTTTGAACTTCCCTCCGTCCCATTGTTTCCGATGGCCCAGCAAGAATTGATCACATTTGCTCTCTCCCCTCTGCCTGTATATTGCCTGCTTTCCCTTTGAAATCTCAGGCCCCTGCCTCCTTCTGTTTTGTCCAAAACGGCACTCTCAACTGTTCAAGGCATCTTCAGGTCCCAATATCTTATGGTACCCCCACATCTATTCATGATACATTTTGGACTTTTTCTTCTGTTAATCTGCATCATGTTAATTTGATTATTAGCCCAGCCAGAAGAACTTAGAAAGGTGGGAGGGAAGTTATTATTAGTATTTTTTTTGCACTTCCACCCCATCCCCCAACAACTGGGAACCATTCTCCTGGGTTTCTTGCTCTGGCTGGAGGAATTTGTGAATCTCCAGGCTACCTGGGTACAAGGTGAGAAATAGCGTGTGCTATGAGTGGTCTTTTATCTGACCAGCCAGACCCAGGACAAACACTCATATGAAGAAGAGTGTTTCCTGCTCAGAATATATGACAGAGCCCTGTCTAAGCTGAGACCTATGTGCCCCAGGGACATGCAGGTTCGGTGTGGTCCAGGCAATGAATGCTCACCTGGCCAGTCACCGGTCCGATGAGCCGTGGTAGAGACATTTACTTCCCATAAATAACACCCGGCCCTTTAGCTTTGTCTTTTGTATCCCCCTTTACTACATAAATCCCTTTAATCTTCCTGAGACTCCACTGCTTGGGGGCCTCTTGGCTGACACAGTAATCCACGGCTTGGATGTGAGCTCACAAGGCTCTTCTCAGAGACCTGCTCTCTTGCCATGAATGTGTGTCTGAGAATGTGGGTTCCTATGTCTGCATAGTGTCAGTCTATTTTTTCAAAGAAAAATGCATATCTGACTATTTATTTATTATTGTGGTAAAATATAGACTACATAAATTTACCTCTTTTTCCTTTCTTTCCTATAATAGCTGTCTTTATGGGTGTAAAGCAGTAACTCATTGTGGTTTTGATTGTCCTTTACCTAATGATTAGTGATGCGGTACACTTTTTCATGTGCTTATTGACCATTTGTACATGGCCTTTTTTTGAGAAATATCTGTTCATATCCTTTGCCCATTTTTTAAGTAAAATTATTTTTTTGAGTTAGGTCAGTAATCTGATTTGTTTAATGGTCTTCCCCAAATGGTAAATATTGGTTACTATGTACATGTTTTTCTTTAAGTCCATGAGCACAGTAACAAAGCTGTGGTGGTCAAGCCACGTCAGGTGAGTGGCTCTGGCCAAGCGCCGCCTCTGCCTTAGACGGGTACAGGTGGGAGGGACCAAGTGAAGAGCGGTCACAGTTTAACATACAGTGTCGCCATAGTTCCGTTTACTTCCCTTTTATTCCCAAAGCCAAAATCCATATGCCCTGCCTGTTCTCGCCCCAACAATGAATGCAAATGACATATTGACTTTATTTAAAGGAGGGCCTCACCTGGTGAGGAGTCAGAGAAAACTTCTTATTAACTGAACGTGAAGCACTGAAGACCTCTGTTCCACTGTACAATGTTTCACTGAAGAATATTCCCTTGTAAAACATGCATTCACTCATTCACTGTTTATAAGAGGAGAAAATAGCCCACTGATATGAAACTAGATAATTCAAGAAGACAGCAACCAACCTCCACGCTGACCTCTTCCGGTGCTGCTGGGAAAGGTGGGCCCAGTGAGACGCCCTGGACCGGAAGGTCCCAGGATTGATTTCTGCCCCTGCTACTGGTTTGCTGTGTGACCTTCCACTCTGAGCTCTGTTTTCTTCCCCTATAAGATGAGCTTAACAGCACCTCCATCCAGGAGGTTTTGGAAGGGCTAAAAGCTTTTTCTTTTTAAAATGGGAGTGTTTTATTTAAAATAATGTTCTGTGAAGTGCTTGCTTTTAAACTCATTTTTCCATGTCATCCTGGTTTGGGCACAAGCATGGGAGCAGTTGCCAGTGCAGTAGGGTCTGGGTGGGCCTCTGGGAGTGTTATAACTCACGCCAAGCCCCCTGGACCTTGCCCTTTGAAGGCCAATGAAGTTTTTTCAGCTGTAACCATTGTTGTCCTTAACATTTTCTGCTTGGCAGCTTGTGTGCCTCCTCCTGGCTTTCTTAAAAGCCACCGCCATCCCTCTGTGACACATCCCTGGCAGAGGCACCGCTGTGGTTAGCCAGGGTGGCCCCTGTCCTTTGTAACCCACACCACAACAAGCTCAGTACTTACTCCTGAAGCTGCTGTCCACACCCACTCAGGGCTGTGAAGTATCTCCCTGTTCTCCAGGCCAAAGTCTGAAATTCAAGCAAATCATAGGCCTTTTAAAGGAGGAAACAATTGCACAGGCCCTGATGATACATTTGAGGCTCTTTGGAAAGCTTTGGCCCCTAGTGTAGGAGCAGTGTTCCAGGACACCCAACAGCAGAGAACAGGAAGGCACGTGGCAGAGAAGGCCCAGGCCCCTATCCACCCACACGCTCTTCTTAGTTGTGTCACTTTGGGCAAGTTTATCAACATCTTGAGTTTCTATATCATCTTCTTTAAATTAGGAAAACAATACCCATCTTTCCAGTGTGATGAGAGGCTAAAAGAGGTATCAGACTTGAAGTGCCTGGTATTCAGGAGGAGCGTGACCAAAATTAGTTCTTCAACAGCTTAGAGGTGGAGAAAAGTACCAGGGACAGGGCTATGAAGCGTTTGCCAGGGGCCAGCCACAGGGGCAGCCTGCACTTTCTCCATCCCCCAGGGGCCAGGGGCTGGGTATCCCCTTGCCATCCAGGAAGTGACCTGTCTTAGTGGGTGGTATCCTGAGAGGTGGGAGGATTGTGTCACCTACAGTCGGTTGTCATACAGGCCCACTCTCCTTCTGCACCACTTCTCCCAAAAGGCTTAGAAGCCCCTGTACAAATACCACTCCTAGGGGTCTGCCTGATAGCTAATTGTCCCAGAATGGGTAGGAAGACTGGGTTCCTCACTGTGCTTTACACAAATGGACATAGCTGTGATTATTCAGGGCTGAGCCTGTGGAGAAAATTGTATAACTGTGCAAATTAGGGCCAGGACAAATTTATGGTTTACAAAATCAGTTAAACTTAATGATCCTTTTGTCATGGGTCAGCTCCTTTTCTTATTTTCCCCAGCTGTTCTCCCAAACCTTAACCCTTCTCCACTGTCCCATCCTTGCTGTCCATGCACTAGCCTCCACATTCGCCAGAAAGCCAGTCTGCCAGGTATTGACTTTGGCACCAGCCCTTCCCTCCTCTGTTCCAGTCTGAAGATAAGAGAGGCATTGTCTTCTGTTCATGGGCATTCTGTCTGTGGTGGACTCCCCAGCACCCCTTCTTCTTGCCCAGAAGCCAAAGTTACCTTTTTTGAACCATTCTCTTCTGTCGTTAGTGCATGTGGTGAGTTAACATTGATCCCACTCCAACTCCTGCTCTAGCAGTGGACATGTGACCAGTTTGGAGCCAATCAAAGCACATCATCTCCCTGGACACATAACTGAAACCTGCACCAATCAGAGTCAATCCAGAGAATCTTGACAAAGCCATTGATCAAGATACAGTCTATTTATTTTACTGAGACTGTGGGCCTTATGGACTATATAATTATGAAAATAGTGGCCACCATATTTGCTACCGCATGGAGAGAGAGAGAGAGAGAGAGAGAGAGAGAATATTCTGACATTCTGTTGAGTCTTTGGAGGCAGGCATGCCTGGATTTTTTTCATAAGTTACTCTTTTTCTCTTAAGCTGTTGAGTTTCTCTCACTTGCAACTAAAGTGACAGAAAACACACTCTCTTCTAGACTGCAAATATCACTAGGAAAGGACCATATCTATGTGTGTTGCTCACCCCAGAACATAGTAAGAGCTCAATAAATGTTTATTGACTAATCTACCTGTGGCTAGTGTTGATAATCCCATCTCTTTACCTCACCTCCATCTTTGTTCCTTTATCATTTTCTTTCCTTTGTTTTAAACTTCTGGCTTCCAAAGATAGTATACATGTTTAAGTCCACTTAATTCTAAAAATAGAACCAAGCACACAACAACAAGATTAAAAACTCTTCCTTCATTATAGCATTTCTTTCTAGCATCCTGACCTATTTTCCCATCTCAGCTGAGATTTTCAAAAGTATTTTCTTGACTCATTGCAACCTGGCTTCTGTCCCAACTATTTCAACATTGTCACAGTCACTCCTGACATCACTGAAATGAAAACACAGAGTCAGCACTCTCTGTCAGTCACTCGTTACTGTTCCCACAGTTGATTGATCTTCCTTTTTCCTAGGAGGCAAGATGTCGCTCAAAACCTCCCAGATTCCGCCCTCTGGATCTCAGCTCATGGCCTCTCCTTCTGTCTGAATGTTCTCCTTGAATCCTAGCCTTCCATTAAACACAGCACAATTGGAATTGGTTTTCTTTTTCTTTTTTTTTGCATTGGAACTGCAGCAGCACAACACTGTCTCTCCCTGGCCTTGGCAACTTGTCCCAGGTGGTGAAGTAGATCTGGTCTCTGTCACACTGTCATCTAATATGTCCAGGGCCCACGTGGATATCATGTTTTGAACTTCAGAGTTACACCAAGTGGAGGAAGGCCATTGTGGCTGGCTGAAGGGTGACCAAGGCTGGCACTCGTAGCTGGGTAATTTTCAGAGGCCAGTCTTCTAGGTCAGCCCTTTTGGTATGTAAGTGGGGGTATTCTCTGCAACCTCCCGGACCAGGTTAGGGGTAGGTTTCATTTTTTCTAAGGTTTCACCGTATCTAGGCTAGTGCCTTGTCACACTGACCTGCAAGCCCCCTGGGCATTAATCCTGGCTGCTTCTGATGACCCGACAAGTAGTGGAAGATTCCAGGCATCCAAGTAGAAAATTACAACTTCACCCACATAAAGGTGAATGCACATAAATAACTCGAATTATTTAATTTATAGAGGCTTAAGAGATAAATGATCTCTGTCCATCCTGCTAGCTTTGGAAAACAACAGAGTCCTTTAGTGGCTACTTTCATTTCATTTATCCATTCAGCAAATATTTGGCAAGCACCTATTACCTCCTTCCTGCAAGGGGTTTATTATGCACATAGGGATGGAAATCATGCAGATAAATGGCTTTAGTAAAATGTGCCATTAAATTTCAAATGGATTTTCTTCTGTTGAAAGGCTGCAAGGAGTCTTAGAAGTAAGAGTTAAGTAAACAAGTGAAAGTACTTATTTAATCTAGTAAAACATCAAGCCATCACATTAAGAGATAGATAAACTTGTCTGTGTAACCCAGCCTATAACAGTAGCCCGGGGTGGACCCTGGGAACTGGGATTTCTCACCACGTCCCATAGTAATTCTGACTTCCCCCAGATAAATTTCATCCTTTGCCTTCAGAACTGGATTTCCCATCTCAGTGCATTTGATAGTGTCCCCTTCTTGAAAATGGTCGTCTCCTGATTATCTAACTGCCCTCTGCCTGGTTCTCTCCTATCGCTGTGGTTTTCCACAGTCTCTTTCCCTGCCTACTCCTTATCTACCAGCCAAGTATGAGTTTTTATGGCTGTCATAACCTTCAAAGTTAGTGGCTTGAAATAACACAAAATTATTCTTGTACAGCTCTTTAGGTTGGTAGTCTCGCTGGGCTAAAATTGAGGTGTCAGCAGGGCACTGGGGAGAATCTGTTTTCTTGCCTTTTCCAGTTTCTAGAGGCTCATGGCCTCGTCCATGTTCAAAGCCAGTAATGGCTGATCGAGTCTTTCTCATATTGCATTACTCTGACCAACCTTGAACAGTCACTTCTGTTTCTCAGACTCTACTTCCTCTCTCTCCCATTTGTAAGGACTCTTCCATCCCCCTATTTGCAAAGTCAGCAACATGGGGCTGAGTCGTCACACTGCCTGAGCTCTTCTGTCTCCTTCATCCACTATTAAAGACTTTGGTGATTATGTTGGGCCCGTTTGGGCAATCCACCATACCCTCCCTATTTTAAGGTCAGCCGATGGACAACCTTAATTGCATCTGCAACCCTAACTTCCCTTTGCCACTATTCTGCTGTTGCAGGCCCCTTCATTGTGGCAGTTCTCTAGCCCTCTGTGAACTCTGGACTTCAGGGGCAAAATGGGTGGTGTGAGTGAAAATGGACAGAGACGAAGAGATGAGCTGAGTGCACCTTTTAAAGGGGGAGCAGTTGATCAGACCTGGTCAGTTGTTACTATAAGAACATGGGCTTGGCGTTGCCAGATATTCTGACTTTTGTTTTCAGAAAACTTTGGATTTTCTTTCTTTGTTATATATCCCAACCTTTAAATGTTGGCAGTGCATTGAAATATTTAACAGCATTATGCAAGCCAAACCAAGCACATCCGCTACTATATTTATGGCCTTGAGGTGACCATAAATATAGTATGTGTCCATTTGTGACCTCTGCTCTGTATGTTCCCACTAAGGATTCAACTACCACCTGCACTACACATGACAGCTCCCAAATCTGCATGTCCATCCAGACCTCGCTGATGAGGTGAGAACATCAACCACATTCTCAATAGCCACATTGACTCATTATATGCCCACAAAGATCTGCTTCTCAAGCCTGAAACTTGGGAGTTCTTTACTTCTAATCCAATGGTCTGTTCCCTTTGACTGGAACACCCTTCCCCATTGATGTACCTAGGGACCAACTCATCCTTAAACCACAGCTCAGAGCCTACACTGGGAAATGTTCTCTGACAGCCTTTCTGCAGCTCTACATCTCAGCTAGCACTGTGCTTTGCTTATGCATTTTTTTGCACCTGTCTCACATGGCTTTAATTACTTGCTCACTATATGCCCCCATCTTTGTGTCTTATCATCTTTGTATCCTGCGTACTGAACAGAGAGCCCTCACAACTGACACGCCTAATAATATTTCTGAATGAGCAAATGAATGAATGAAGAAGCCATGCTAGACAGATGGCATCCGTCCTATTTATAATCAAAATTACCCCAAGGAGTTGTAATTCTTTGATGAGTTTCTCGTTCTTCTCTTCAAATAAGATTCTATCTTCCTCCAGCTGCAGAAGCTCGTTGACTAATTTAAAATGCAGAATTCAAAACTGACTGCCAAGAAATGCCACTTCATTTCCTTTCTAGAATAACGTGATTTTCCGCATGACCCAGACAAAAGAACAACCCTTGGCTAATGTTTCATAAAGGGGCTTTTTTCCCCCATGAGAAAAAGAGGTTAACTAGAATGGAGAGTGTCTTTGCTGCTTGCCGTGGTGTCCCCATGTGTTCCTGTCTAGGTGTGCAGGATCCTTCCTGTCGAGATGCACAGGGGAAGGCCACCTTAAGCCAGGTTTTTAACCCCCTGGTGGCGCCACCTCAGGAAGTGCCAGGACCCTGCAAACCTTGCAGGTTCCTGCAATATAGTCATAGACCTGGGCAAGGACCACAATTTACAAGGCATTTATCTCTCAGGCAGAGAGCAGATTAGTCATCTTTCTAAAAATGGAAAGAACAGGCACAAAGGGGCACTTGTCTTCACAAGGAGTCCAGCCAGCCAGGCCCACAGCTGGACTGGAGAGTTAGCCCAAAAGACTGGCCTCAAGGGCAAGCCCATGGTCATTCATAATCTGCCCAACTGTAGCAGGACAAACGCCAATGGCAGGGGGTTGGGGGGTGCAGCTCCTGCGACCACAGACAGCACTCTTTGATGTCCCAGGTTTTCTCTTTTCTTGTGTCCCTGGATATATAACCTCCCTTTGCTCCTTGAGGGAAAGGAACAAGGAAGAAATAATTAACATCCACTGTATACCTATCTGAACCAGGAAGTGTATTAGATGCTTCAGATGCTTTGCTTTTAAAACTTGTTTTAATTTTATTTGCATTCTTGAATCTTTATTTCACAAATGAAAAGACTGAGGATCAGTGAGGCTAAGTAACTTCCTCAGTTCTACCCAACCTGTAAACAATAGGACCAAGGCATTATTTCAGGTTGATGTTATTTTAAAGCCCTTACTTGGTCCACTCGTGATGCTGCTGATGGAGGAAAATGGCTGTAAGATCTAATTTTTGTGCTTGTGTCCCAGAATCAACAGTTTACGTGAGTCCATTTAATTTATGATTTTATTGGGCTAATGTGTTCAGCGTCTTTTCAGGCCAGTATTTGGGCAATCAATCAACACATGTTATGTCATAAGGCTGCCAGGTTGATTCCAAGGGGCATACAACCTAGTCCCTGCCTGCCAGGAATTACAGGCTGTCTGGTGAGATGAAAAAAGTGAGGAGAAATACTAGAGCCCTGTGATAGGCCAGGAGCTGCTACACGTAAGTGTGTCAGCAACTTGTGACATCTCCACCAAGACATCTACAATGGTGATAATCTCATGGGTGACCCCCCCCCAGGTGTTCGTGGGGCCATGGCTGTCCCTTCTCCTCTTTTTCCCATCCCAGAATGTGTATTACACCTTAAGTAGCTGAAAGAATATGAGTAAGAGGATTGCTTTAATGCAAGAGAATCTTTGGTATTTCAATTATTAATAACAAAGTACCGGTTGCAATCTCATAACAGATGATAATACATCACATGTTTATACGTATTGTTCCTGAGAATCATTGCAGAAGTCAGCCAAATGTCTAATATGGACAAAATATGCTGTGAGCTGAGGGGGGGGGGAACTCAACAAGGCTGGAGCAGACCGGGGGTTCTGATGTGAGAGAGCAGATGATGTAGACTCAATGCCAGCATCGTGCCTGGCATGTGGAGGAAAAATGGCCAGGAGGGGCAGTTGCCGTGCAGTCACACCCAAGGTCCAGCACAAGGGGCAAGAGCCCCTTTCCCTAGTGCAGTGGGCACACACCACACAGGTAAACTATCTCCCTGTCTCCCCACAGATACATTACCTGAGGTGGGGAAATCAGGTGGAGGTGAGCACTCGCAGAGACTGACTGTTTTCTAAACTCACTGCTAGGGGTGTTCAACCGTTTGGTGTCTCTGGGCCATACTAGAAGAAGTTGTCTTGGGCCATACATTAAACACACAAACACTAATGAAAGCTGGTGAGCCAAAAAAGGGTTTTAAGTAAATTTACAATTTGGTGTTGGGGCGCATCATAGCCATCTTGGGTCTCATGCAGCCCACAAGCTGTGGTTAGATACCCTTGTAAGGAACAGCTTGATTTATTAGTATGGATTATACATTAAATTCAAGAGCATAAAAATGATTTCCTTAGCCAGAGGATGGACATTGCAAATCGGGGGAACTAGACTGATAAGGGATCAAGTAAAGGGGCCACCTATTCTCTATCCCAAGTAGAATACGAATTCAAGTTCGTGACTCTATTATATTCATATTGCAATTGAGGCTTTTTTGATTTTAGATACTATTTTATAATCTCCATGTTATAAAATACTTTCTCCCTTTTCATAATAATTTTTGATATTTAATAACACTGTTTTCAGTTCTCCTATTGGTGTCTGTGTAACTTCAAATTTTACACATAGATCTGTCTTCCTTGTTCAATCAACTTTCAGTGATGTCTCAGAGTTCCCATTCTGTAAGAGAAAGACACTCTTCCATCCACTACTCCTTCCACCTTCTAGTTTCTGTCATTTGAATAATTAATATTTACCTTCTGTAAGCAGATTAGTCTTATTTTACATTATATGTGGATTGATTCTAACAGGTTGAGAATCAAGAATCAATTTATACTACTCTGTGGAATACTTTTCTCTGCAGAATCAGCTGTCAATGTCACGACTCTGCACTTTGTAGAATGCATCCGTTACAGCTGCTGCTGTAACTAATAATCACTATAAATTTAGTGCTATACTAAAAACAATGTGATTGCTTTGTGGTTTCCTCAAACAGCACAAATTTGTTGTTTTGGGAGTCAGAAGTCTTCCGTGGGTCTCCCTGAGCTAAAAACCAAGGTGACAGTAGGGCTGGTTCCTGCTGAAGGCCCCAGAGGAGAATTTATTTTCTTGCCTTTTCCAACTACTAAAGGTCAAGTGCATTTTTTGGCTCATGGTCCCTTGCTCCATTTTCCAAGCCAAAAACATTGCATTTCTTTGATCCTTCTTTCAGCTTCACATTTCTCTCTGACAACAGCCTGAAAAGGTTCTCTGTAAAGGACTCCTGTGATTAGATTGGGTTTACCTGGATAATCCAGGATAATCTCCCTGCCTCAAGTTCATAATCTCAATCACATCTGCAAAGTCCCTTTTGCCAGCCCTGTACGGTAAAGTATACAGTGGGTCTGAGGATTAGGGCATGGGCATCTTTGAGAAGTCATTCTTTTGCCTACCACAGAAAATAAAATGTCCCTTCTGTTGTGCAAAAAACGGATTGTACCTGTTGCACTCCATCAGTTGCTCAGCTTGCACACCTCATTCTAACGTACTTCATTCTGGTCTGCAATTTTTTTATTTAAGATTTTTGTTGTTTTTAGTGAAGTCTTTATTTTTCTATCTTTTTTTATTAGAAAAAGTAAATTTTCTTTTTGCTAAATCCTTAATATCTTCATGCTTTTCACCTGTACTCTATGTATAATTGAGATCCGTTTTACCCTTTCCTATAAAAGACAATTTTGGGAAAGGTCTCTGAATTCATGTTCTAGTTTGGACTAATTGTTTCCTAGGCCTGCTACTGTTTCACCTCAGATGTTTTGTCCTTTAACTTGTGGTTGAATCTCACCATTTCTTATATCCCACATCTTCACCTTTGTTGTTTTTCATGCCAAACCCCAAGCAACTTCCCATGAAGTTTTGTGAGTTCCTCTTATAGAGGAAAGATGACCTCTCTCAATCTTTTACATGGCTTTGCCATCTTGTATTCCTCTGAAATATAATATATAACTGGGCTTTCTTAAAAAATTGCCATTTATACTTTTTCTATAAACTATTCATATTTTTTCTAACTTTTAGTTGGGATGTCTTTTGTTAGAGCTATTTTTATGTGTAGTAGAGATTAATTTTTTGTGATGCATATTGCAATTTTTTTCAGAATATTATTTATTTTAAAATCTTATCGGGAGCTTTTCCTTCATATATTTCAACTTCATGGTTTAAATTTGTAGTATTTAGTCTTTTATTGCTTCTGAGTTTGGGGGTTTTGCTTACAAAAACATATTCTAAATTATACAGGTGTTATTCTGACTTTTTAGTAAATGTGTAGTTTTATTGCTTATATTTATTTTTATTCTACCTGAAATTTGTTTCTATGCTTGCTATAATGTGTTAAAATTTTCAAATGGATAATCAGCTTTTTCAATATCATTTACATATTAGTTTCTTCCCCCCATTGCTTTGAAATGCAATCTGCATCAGGTTATGAACTCCTGTAGATTCTTGGGACATTTCTGAACTCTTACTTTCTATTGATCTATTTTCCCCCTCATCAGTACCATATTGTTCTAATTGTCATAGCTTTACAGGGTTTTAAGAACATACAGGACAGCATACCTTTTTTGTTATTTTACAAAATCATTTTGTAAAATTTTACCTTTGCACTCTTTCATGAAATTTTGAGAATAAGTTTAATAAACTCCATATAAATTTTCTAGGATTTTGATGGGAAATTATTAAATTTTAGAGATGAATTTGAAGAGTCTTCTTACAATATCAGCTCTTGTTAAAGAAAAAAAATTCTGATGCTTGTTAAACTTGTAAGAAAGACCTTCTTCAGGATTATTGTATTGCAATCTATCTCAAGACTATCATAGTAGGGAAGAAAGATTAGTCTCAACACTTAATATGACAAAGGCCAGTGGAATTCATAGCTGAGAAGCAGAGTGAGGGGGGTTGGTGGATAAAAAATTACTATGAGGAGACATCAAGGATAAGGGGATTCTTGATAAACTGACTTAAGATTTTTGCTGAAGAAAGGCCATGATAATCAGATATTCAGGGTGGGGGAATTTTTCTAAACTGACTTAGGATTCTTTTAAAACTGAACTTGCCTGGTTGAAGACAGGGCCCAAGGATGAGGCCTAGTAGAAAAGAGGGCTCAGAGGAGCTTGTCTAAAATTTAGTCAAAGAGATAGTCTTTGTCACTCTTTCTGTTTAGGGACATAATGGTTCTCTACATTATTGAAGTTATAGTCTATGTTCTCCTATAAAGATTTACAGTTTTCTTCAATCAGTTCTTACTTCATTTATGTTACGTTTATTATTATTTGGTATTAATTTCAGGTGTATAGCATAGTGGTTAGACAACTCATATACTTTACAAAGTATTCCCCCTAATATTTTCACTACCCACCTGGAACCATACATAGTTATTACAATAGTATTGACTGTATCCTCTATGCTGTACTTTACATCCCTGAGACTATTTTGTAATTAACAGTTTGTACTTCTTAATCTCTTCACCTCTTTTACCCAGTCTCCCAACTCCCCTCCCTTCTGGAAATCATCCATCTATTCTCCATGTTATTTTTTTTATTTTTATTTAGTTATTTTTCAAGTACAGTTTTGTTTATTTCTCCCATTCCAGCCCAACCCTTCCCCATGCACCCCACCTCCCTCCCATTTCCACCCCCCTTAGTTATTGTCCCTGTGTCCTTTATACTTGTTCCTCTAAATCCCTCCCCCTTTTTCCCCTTAAATTCCCTTCCCTCTCCCCTCTGGTCACTGTCCCCCTGTTCTCTATTTCAGTGTATTTGTTTTTATTTTGCTTGCTTGTTTCTTTTGTTGTTTAGCTTCCTGTTAAAGGTGAGATAATATGGTATTTGTCTTTCAACCCCTGGCTTATTTCACTCAGCATAATGCTTTCCAGTTCTACCCTTTGTTGTTGCAAAGGGTAGTAGTTCCTTCTTTCTCTCTGCTGCATAGAATTCCATTGTATTCTCCATGTTATGAATCTGTTTCAATGTTATTCATTTTATTCTTTATGTTCCACATATATGTGAAATCATACCATGTTTGTCTTTCTCTTACTTATTTCACTTACCATAATGCTCTCTTGATCCATCCACACTGTGTCTCAAATGATACAGGTTTATTATTTTTTATGGCCAAGTAATATTCCATTGTGCATATGTATCCACTTGTCTATCCATGGGCATTTGGGTTGCTTCCATGTCTTGGCTATTGTAAGTAATGCTACAGTGAACATAAGGGTGCATATATTTTCTGTAATTAGTGTTTTGGGTTTCTTTGGATATATACCTAGAAGTGGAATCACTGGGTCATAAGGCAGTTCCACTTTTAATTCTCTGAGGATCTTCCATTCTGTTTTCCTTAGTGGTTGCACCAGTCTGAA
The DNA here is from genome assembly GCF_021234435.1 of Artibeus jamaicensis. Taxonomy (NCBI): domain Eukaryota; kingdom Metazoa; phylum Chordata; class Mammalia; order Chiroptera; family Phyllostomidae; genus Artibeus; species Artibeus jamaicensis. The sequence goes on along the minus strand of NW_026522025.1, from coordinate 29,813,484 downwards.
TTCCCACCAAAGAATGCATGAGGGTTACATTTTCTCTACATCTTCACTAGCATGTTTTGTTACAATTATTCTTTCATATGATAAAGTTTTTGTTGATATTATGAGTGGAATTTAAAAATTACATTTCCAATTACAATAGTTTATTTGAGTCATACAAGAAAAATATTGATTTTGGTAGGTTGATTCTGTGTTTAGATATCTTACTCTACTCTCTTATTAAGTCCAGTCATTTTCTAATTTATTGTCTTAGATTTTCAATGCAGCCATGTTTTGCCCATTTAGTGCCAATAAACTTCTGTTTATTTTAAACCTCCGTTTATTTTTCTGATGTTATTGCATTGGTTAAGGTCTTGAAAAAAAGGTTAAATAATAATGGTGTCTTGTTCTCCACTTAAATACAAATGCTTCTGATATTTACTATAAAGTAAATGTTTGTGACTGGGTTCTTGAGGATAACCACTATCACATTACTATAGCTTTCTTCTATTTATAATTGACTTATTTTTTTAATTTTAAAATTAGGAATGGATGCTAATGTAGTGAATTATAATAAGAGAATAGTTGATTAATGAATGTTGAACCACCTTTGAATTATTGGAGAAAAACCCATTCCAGTGTTTTTCAAAGTGTAGTGAGAAATGGTTGTGGCCAGACTTCCACCAAGATGGAGGCGTAAGTGGAAGAACTGCACCATCTCGCACAACCAAGTTTAAAAACAACACAACCAAGTTTAAAAACAATAAAGTTTTAGCAACAAAAAAGCAGCTAAACCACAGAAAATTGAACTACACGGAAGTCTGACAACAACAAACCCTTCAGCCAAACCAATAAACTGGTGAAGGAGCGAGCAGTGAGATGGATCGTGCAGGCCCCAGTGGCAGGAAGCAGCAGAGGGAACCGCCATTCTCCCTCTCTGACCCCGCCCCCACATACAACATCACAAACCAGCGACCTGGGTGGCCCCGCCCTGGTGAACAACTAAGGCTCTGTTCCTCATACCTAACAGGCACCAACAGATGAAAACATGGCTCAAGAACAACTCAGAGCCCCAGAGCTGATAAATCTAAGCAATGAAGAAATAGCCAAACTTTCAGATGCACAGTTCAAAACACTGGTGATCAAGATACTCACAGAACCGGTTGATTTTAGTCACAAATTAGAGGAACATATGAAGGCTAAACTAATTGAAATGAATGGAAATGCACAGGAAACCAATAGTAATGGAAAGGAAACTGGGACTCAAATCAAAGGAGTGGACCAGAAGGAGGAAAAAAAAATGACCAAATAGAAAAGGATAAAGAAACAAGAATTCAAAAAAATGAGGAGAGGCTTAGGAACCTTCAGGACATCTTTAAACATTCCACCATCCAAATTATAGGGGTACCAGAAGGGGAAGAGGAACAGCCACCAAGGAAAACTTTTTTGAACAAATAATAAAGGAGAACTTCCCCAATCTGGCAAAGGCAATAGACTTCCATGAAATCCAGGAAGCTCAGAGAGTCCCAAAGAAGTTGGACCCAAGAAGGAACACACCAAGGCACATCATCATTATATTAGCCAAGATTAAAATGAAGGATAGAATCCTAGAAGCAGCAAGAGATAAGGGGACAGTCACCTACAAAGGACTTCCCATCAGACTGTCAGCTGATTTCTCAAAAGAGACCTTACAGGCAACAAGGGGCTGGAAAGAAATATTCCAAGTCATGAAATTCAAAGACCTACATCCAAGACTGATCTATCCAGTAAAGCTGTCATTTAGAATGGAAGGACAGATAAAGTGCTTCTCAGATAAGATCAAATTCAAGAAGTTCATCATCACCAAGCCCTTATTATATGAAATGCTAAAGGGACTTACCTAAGAAAAAGAAGATAAAAAAGATGAACTGTGAAAGGACAGCAAACTCAACAGTTATTAAGAACCACACCTAAAACAAAAGCAAACTAAGAGGACAGCTAAATCAGGAGCAGAGCCATAGAAATGGAGATCACATGGAGGGTTAGCAACAGGGGAGTGGGAGAAGGAGAAGGGGGGAAAAGGTACAGAAAATAAGTAGCATAGATTGTAAGTAGAAAATAAGGGGAGGGCAAGAATAGTATGGGAAATATAGAATCTAAAGAACTTGAGACACATGGTCATAAACTAAAGGGGGAGAATGGTGGGGGAAGGGGTGCGCAGGGTGGAGGAGAATGAAGGGGGGGTTAGAACAACTATAATGGCATAATTAATAAAATATATTTTAAAAATTAAAAAATAAAAAATAAAATAAAAAGAAATGGTTGTGGCTTCAAAGATACGTGAAACGATCTTATTCATAATCATTTCATAATTTTTTTAAAGATTTTATTTATTTATCTTTAGAGGGGAAGGGAAGGGGAGAGGGAAAGAAATATCAATGTATGGTTGCCTCTTGTGAATCCCCTGCTGGAAACTGGCCTGCAACCCAGGCATGTGCCCTGACTGGGAATTGAACCATGAGCCTTTGGTTCACAGGCTCATGCTGAATCCACTGAGCTACACCAGACAGGGCCATCACTTCATAAAATTTTATTTTACTTATTTATGGTAAATGCTTACTAACATATTTTCTAATTCCTTTGGTTGTTATTGCCTCTTGTATTTTACTCTTGTGGCCTACTTTCTCACTTAAGTAAATTTAAAAAATATTTCTCTAAGTAAGGGGCTGACTTTGAAAACATCTTCTCTGCCTCCCTCACCCTTAAAAAAAAGCCTAACTTTAAATGGGATTGTAAGTTAACAGATATTTATTTCTTAGCTCTTGAAGTTATTATTCTGTGGCCTTTCAGCACCTATTTTTGCTGATAAAGAAAAGTCTATTTTATTGTCATCCTTTGTAGGTAACTTATTTTCTGGTTCCCCTGAAGATTTTCTCATGTTCTTTGATGATCTTCACTTTCTCTCTGCTGTATCTAGTATACATTTGCTTTTATCCACTTACTCATGGTCTTGATGTACTTTTCAATCTGAAACTCATGTTTCTTGAATTCTGGATAATTCTCAGTCACTGTTGCTCTGAAAAATGAATACCTACTGTTCTCTCATTGATATATTTTGGATCTTTTCCTTTTATCCTACACATTTTTCATCTCTCCATGCCACATTCTGAGTTCTCCTTTCCAATTTTTAACTTTTCTCTTTCCCTGCACACAGCTGCCTATGCAATGATGGTTGACCGTTTCCCCCTCAATGAGAATATATTTCATTTCTGTAATGTTTATTTGGTTCATATCCCAACCTTACCATATTCTTAGAGTTGAATTTTGAGGATGGATTACTTGTTTTCTGGTCCTTAGACTGCTAATTTTTCATTTTGTTGTACAAGTATTTGCCAACTCTTCCTCATGACAGTTGACTTCTTCATGTGATTTGTAATTTTCTAAACATCGCTTTTAGGTTTTCTTCATAAGGAGACTGTCGGGTTGTGAAGATGTCACCATTGCATGGTTTTGCATGTATATCTGACAAAGAAATTTAGTTTTAGAGAAGTTTCCTTGTTAATTCCTCTGCTTGAGTTTCCAAACTCGCACATTGTGACTTCACAGTTGTGTGAGTTTCAGACTTGGGGACATGATTTCTTAAGCTGTCTTTTCTTTTATTTTATATTTACCCTTCCTGCCTCCACCCCATGATAAGGCTCTTGCCTCTTGTTGGCCAACGATGTAGGTTGAAGTTTTTCTAGTACTCTTTTCATTGATAGTCAGTCTTAAGACTTTAGGCTTAGTGCAGAAGTATCAGCTGTTCTTTTTGTATGTGCCTAAGGCCACATCTCTCTCCCAACATTAGTGGGCAACAAAATGTTCAATGTCTAGTGCTTAGGGTCTCTAGCCCGTCTACAATTCCCAAGAAACACCTGAGGATTTCCTTTATTTTCTACTGAAATCCTCTGAGATTTTGTACTATGGTTGTTCAGTTCTATTCAACATTTCTATTGTTTATTGACTAGAAGAGGCATTTCCACATTGGCTTAGTCCAGAAGTGTCATTTCAAAGAGTCAATATATATATTTAGTGAAGGTTTTTCCCAGCAAATCTTCATGAGTCTTTGTTCTTTTCAATAATTATGGAATATTTAAGATATACAAAAATGTGTAAAATATAATGAACACTCATGCGTGTGCCATACCGGTTAAGAAGGGAAACACAACAGAGGCCCCGTGGGTCCCCTGCCTGGGTTCCATCTCCATCCTCTGTTCCTTCCCTGTCCCAGAAGTAATCATTATCCTGAATGTGGTATCATCATTTTCATGAACTCTTTTAAGTTTATAAATAATATAAGGCAAATGAGCACTTACAATGTTCTAGGCACTCCTATAAGAGCACTAAAAGTGCTAAAATTTTCATAAAATCTTCTATAATATAGATAATATTTTAATTACTATTTTCCCCATTTTACAAATAAGAAAAATGAACCCCATAGGGGGTAGGTGACTGGGGGTAGTTACACCCAGAGGGTGTAATTTGGACCCAGTTAGTCTGGCTCATAATCTTTGCTATGAACCACTATGCTGGGATGAACTATATCATACTCACAGATTTTTCTTGCAGTTGCTGTTCCCTCCCTTTGTTTTATGTTCCTGAGTGTTACCCATGCTGATGTTTGCAGCTTGGATTCATTTTCTGTCCTACATAGAATTCACTCATGTAAATTTACCTGTTTATTTATTCATTCTCAATTTGCTGGATACTTAGATTGCTTTAAATTATTTTAGTCAACATGAGCTGTTTTTCCTTTCTGACCAGCACATCTTTCTTTGGAAAGCTACTCCTTTTGGGGATCAATAAAATGCACAAAAGACCTCTTTCTCCTTCATCTGGGACCATAAGCTCTTTTGCAGGCATAGACCTGGAGTTGGGGGCGATTTTCATTTCTGCCCCATGAGGAGAGCCTGTGGAAGATGCAGTCAATTTTGAGGAAACAGGGCAAAGAATTGGAGAGGGAGAGGCAAAGTTCAGATGATAGAGTTTGATCTTTTAGATCTTATTGGGACAGAAGTTCACACTTGGATTTCCCAGTTTGTCAGTTTACTGCTTCCATTTTTTGTTGAAGCCACTTTGTCTTGTGCAGTCGGTCTATCACTTGCTAATCAGAGTCTTGACTACTATCAATTTCAAAAGTACAAACACAAAATTCTGTCTTCCTCCTTGTATCAATGAATGGTACCGGTCACACCATATTAAGAAGTGTGCAAAACCAGCCCCACACAAAAGACAAGTATATGTGGAGGAAAAGCAAAATGAGCAATACAATTTGGTGGATACGACCTAGAACAAATGCAGGTAGGCCTGCTGATGAGTAGTCTTACGTTGGTTTTTAGTGTTGAATATACGTGAAGGAGAAGTGCTCAGCAAGTTTTTATTTTTCATCACATGGAAGTAACCTTTTGTTTGGTTAGTGATTGTTTTCTGAGTCATGATATAGACAAGAATGAGTTATCCACAGGCGAATCAGCAACAAAGAAGGACATTGCTACTTCAGTGAAAGTCTTTTTGGGGATGCCAGTAACCACGTGATTTATTCGCAGAGAACAGTCCACACTAGTTCAGCTTTGTGCTTCCTGACTTGGACTTACTATTACAGAAAGTAGTGAGAAATTTAGTAAGTTGGTTGTGATCACTGAGTAGGAGTTTCACTGAGTAAGTTGGTTGTGATCACACAGTGTGATACTGTGTGAAGAAATGAAATGGGTGGCAAAGATAAGCCAGACCAATGTCATACTTTTCCCACAGGACATTGGTCTGGCTATTAAAGGAAGACTGCTCATGAACTTGGACATGAGAATGAGATGAAAGCATTTTTTAAGTAACAGTGGTAATGCTAGTGAGGCCAGTTAAGTGGTATCTGGTGGCTTGTGCAAAAGCATCATCAGTGAAATAGTATCTCATTTTTAATCTTGAAAGGAAGGGATCAGGATTTCTTAAAAGACTTAACTGGTGAAAATGCCTTAATTGCTAAGACTTAATCACATGATATTTGATGATTTTTTTACATAGATAAAAATATCAATGCTCTGTTTAGGGGCAAATTTGTTTGATTTGGGCAATCTGACAAAATACAGAGGAGAAATGGTAAAATAACCCATACCATCAGGAACATTCTTCCAGGCTTCTCCCTTTGCATATATAGAAACAGAAGGGGTGTGTGTGTGTGTGTGTGTGTGTGTGTGTGTGTGAGAGAGAGAGAGAGAGAGACAACTACATAGCACTAATTTTCTAAACATGGTATCATACTTTTTAGTAGAAAGTCTTCCATTTAATTTACATTATTATAAAGTCTAATTTACCAAAAGAAACTGAAATAAAAATAAATGTAATCAAATTTAACATAAGAGAAAGAAATGGAAGTTGCTGATAAATGTTCCTTCCCCACAAAAGAATTGCAGATTTATTTAAACAGTCGTTTAGAAGTGAGAATCATTATTTAAGTATATGTACTAACTTCAGGTTCTACATTAGTTGATTCCCTGTCATAAAAGTCTCACTTTCCATTCTCTCCTCTCAATTTTGTTAGTTATTCCAATTTTCCAAGGTGTAAAACATTTACACTTGGTTCTAGAATTCTAAATACCATAGTTGCTTATCATTTAGGATGACATTTGGGCAGATTCGATGTTCACCATGGGATTTTTATCACTGCTTCTCTATTACAAAGCTTTTTAAAATTTTGATTCATATATCAGTTGGATGTGAAGGGTTCCAAGATTTTCTATTTTTTTCTTTTGGTTGTTCAAAGGTACCAGTCTTAGGACTTTAAATTAAATGCAGCTTGGCTGGGTATAATACTCTTGGCTCATACTTTCTTCCTGTAAAACTTTACAGCCAGTGCTTAATTATCTTTTGGCACTGAGTAGTATTGCGAAGATACTTGAGGCTAGCCTGATTCTGTCTCCACTTTGGAATGACTTGACTTTTACACTTAAAATTTTAGTCTTGAAGTTCAAAACCATCACTGGGATATGGCTTGGTGTTAAAAACTCTGTGTCATATTTTCCCAAAAAACAGTATATTCTTTCAATATATAAATTCAGGGTTTTTTTTTATTTTAGCAAAATTTCTGTATGATATATTTGAATACTTTTTCTATTTCATTTATTAGATTCTTAATTCACAGATGACAATAGAGGATCATCTTTGTTCTCAGTGTCCATTACCATCTCTGAATTTTTTTAATCTATCTTTTTCTTCTGCAAGCACTGTAATTATCTCACTGTAGCAAAAAAAAAAAAAAGCAACCCTTTTTTTCTGCGTTAGTAAGTCTGTGGCTTCAACCCCCCACTTAGCACTGTGCACTTCTGTGTGTTTGGGAAGGAGGATGGGAAAAAGGGGAGGGTTTATGTGTCCTTAAAGTTGCAGACTGATTAGAATTTTCTTCTAATTTTTAAAGCTCTTCTGGGTCTCTCATTTCTTATTCATAATGATATTTATTTTAGAGACTTTTCTCTTTTCTTTCCTTTAGGCTTCAAGAAGCTATTTCTTCTTTCTGGGACCATCTTCCTTCTCCTTAAAATACATTTTCAGAAGTTCCTTTTTGAGTATCAGATGATAGAAAATGTTCACAACTTATTTGGAATGGGCTTTATTTTAGCATTGTTGTTTCTTCTCTCACAGTGATGACAAAGATCACTTTTGTTCTTCTTCTCCCTCTCTCTCTCTCTTTTTTTTTTTTTACAATGGTATGCAGGCCTTTACTGATTGCAACAGGAAGTGGAAAAGGAGGGGCTATGACAGCTCCCACTTCTGGGGGCTTTCACAGACTGCGACCGCCCTCTGAAAGCCGTTCTCTTATTCTGTGATGGCTGGGATCCTTTGGTAGAACGAAGAATAGGAATGGTGATAATGGGAACATCAATCAGGGTCCAGTTGGGAGAATAAAAACCATTCTAGATATTTCAACAGAAAAGATTCAATAGAAGAAATTGGTCACCCAGGTGATGGAAGAATAGTTGAGCAGCTGTACTTCATTTAACAAAAATAAGTACCAGTCATGATACTACTAAAAATTTTATAAAACCAGCCCAGTGGAGAGATAAGTATTAGAATGATGGAGAATAGGGAGCTCTTTTCAGCCCTGGGACTAGGAAAAAAAAGCGAGCTGGCGTTCAGAGCTGAGGAAATAGGGATGGCTGGGGGAACAGGGTACCAGGGTAGTGACCAGAAATTGGGACAGTGGAGAACTTGGGAGATGGTACAGATCAGTCAGGGAGGGAAACACTCTAATTATACCTTTTGGGTTCCTTTCAGTCTTTTACCATCAATTCTCATTGTCCAAGACGATCTAATGCCCGAGGGTTTGATGCCTGGGTCCCAGAGTCCCTCCTTTACAATGAAACCCTAGTTTGCCTACATATAAAAGTGTAAGTAAAGCAATCATTCAGAACTTTTAAGATATTACCATTTTGGGGGGGTCTCTTTCTTTCAGAATTTTTAGACAATTATCATGTCTCCTGAAGCTAAAGTCCTATTTTTTATTGTTGATATTTTTTTAATCTTTTAAATATCAATTCAGAGATTTCCTAGATCATATCTTTGAGATTACTACTACAGTTATACCTATTCTGAAATTTATTTTTTCATAATTGCTTATTTTGTAAAAAATCATGTTTACTAAGGTGTAATGTACTCATTTTAAGCATACAGTTCAGGAGTTTTGGAAAATGTATACAACCAAAATGCTTTTCAGGTGAACTCATGTTGCAGCTTGTAGTTGTATCTTGTTCCTTTTTACTAGTGAGTCATATTCCATTCTATGGATATACCACCATTTGTTGATTCATTCACCTGTTACTGGACATTTGGGTTGTTTTCAGTTTTCAGACTATAATAAAGATGCTGTGAACACTCATGCCTTTGTGTGGACAAATGTTTTCATTATCGTGCGTAAATACCTAGAAGCAGAATGGCTAGTCATAAAAGTGAATGATAAACTTCATAACAAACTACCTAAATGTTTTTCGAAGTGGTTATACCATTTTTTATTCCCACTAGCAATGCACATTCCAGTTGCTCTAAGATCCTCACGAAGACTTGGCATTATCTGTTTTTAATTTTAGTCATTCTATTGGTATGTAGTGTTATCTAATTAGTTTTCATTCGAAATTTGCTGATATATAGTGATGATGAGTATCTTTCAAGCTACATAGAACTGATATTGCTACTGAATTAAATTCTGTGACAATGTACTTGACTACTCATTGCAAGCTAAGCACTATGCTACTGGAAAATCTCAGTTCAAGCCTTGGTTCTCTTTGAATTGTGAGAACTATCTTGACTCCCATTTTTCAGATAGCCCCACCAAAAATAACATTACGTGTGGTAGTCAATATAACTCCTCCCTGCAAGATGTCCATGCCTGAGTCCCCAGAATGTGTAGGTTATACAGCAAATGAGGAATTGAGGTCGCTCATTGGCTAATTTTAACATGGGGAGAGTATCTTGGATTACCCAGGTGGGCTCAATTTTTACAAGGATCTTTAAAAGTGGGAGAGGGGACACGGGAGGAAGTCAGAGGGATGCAACACGAGAAGGGCTCAGCCCAACGTTGCTCGCTTTACAGGTGGAGGAACAGGGTTGTGGGCCAAGGAAAGTGAGCAGGCTCTAGAAGCTAGAAAACATGGGGAAGCAGAGTCTCCCCCAGAGGCTCTAGAAAGGAAATGCGGCCCAGACCACACCTTGATGTTAACCCAGTGAGACTCATTTCAGTTGCCAAAATTTCAGAGCTGTAAGATAATTAATTTGTGTTGTTTTCAGCTCCTAGGTTTATGGCAATTTGTTATAATAACAGTAAAAAATTAACACATTAGGGGCATTATTTGCTGTAAGCATGACTGCCCACCGAACAATCATATGACAAACCACCTAAGGCTTTGTCCCAACCCTTTATACCTGTTCCCACATTGCTTTGGCCACTTCATTAACTCCACCGTTAAGATATGGGCCAAGACTCTAAACTCAGGGAGTCTGGTGTGTTGAATTTCTTGTTGTACCAGCACTGCTCCAGGAGGATGGCTTGATGCCCAGGCTAAGATTGCCCAGCATCAGCAGTAGTTTCAGTTACTCAGGCTTCCCCCAGCTTTCGGTAGTGAGTTTCCTGTTCCCTGCTTGCATTCCAGGAAAGAACAGAAACAAGATAGCAGGTGCACTGAGGTTTATGACCACACACTACTGACAGCCAAGTTTTTAAAACAAATTTTGCTTATAGTAAATTAGTTCAGTTTTGACTGAGAATAAAGCATTTGGAGGAAGATTCATGCAAGTCTTTCACCATGGGGATACAGTGCACACCATGGGAGTATACTCAGTTGTGGGCCAGTTTGTTAGGACTGCCATAGCAAAGTACCACTGGGTGGCTTAAACAATAGCAAGCTATTTTCTCACAGTTCTGGAGGTAAAGTCCATGATCAAGGTGTATTGGCTTCCTTTGAGGCCCCTCTCTTTGGCTTGTAAATGGTCATCTTGCTCTTATGTCTTCACAGGGCCTTCCCTTGGTCTATGTGTTCCCTATGCCCTGATCTCCTTATAAGGACACCAATCACACTGGCTGAGAGCCCATCCATATGACCTCATTTTACCTTATCTTTTTTAAAAATATTTTTTAAAATTTATTGATCTTTAGAGGGGAAGAGAAGGAGAGAGGGAGAGAAATATCAATGTATGGTTGCCTCTTGTGTGTCCCCTGCTGGGAACCAGCCTGCAACCCAGGCACGTGCCCTGACTGGGAATCAAACTGCGATTCTTCGGTTCGCAGGCCCGTGCTCAATCCACTGAGCTATACCAGCCAGGGCTTACCTTAATTATCTTATCTTTTTAAATGCACTATCTTCAAATACAGTCATAACCTTAAGCACTAGGGTTTAGAATTTCAACATATGAATTTTGGTGGCACAATTTCATCCTTATCAGAGAACATAAAACACTATTAAATAAGACTGTAGAAAATGTTTAGGAAAGTGAAAATGGAAGTATTTAACTCCAGATTCAATATTTGTGCATAAGAAAAAATTAAGTGGAGTTCAAATAATGATAGTTCTGCAGTGAAGATCTATCTGTTCAGATTTTTATAATTAGTTATATAAGGAAATAAGCAAACTGGAATTTACATTAAGCTCTAACAATTATAAAATGAAGTAAGCACTGGTATAAAAATAGTAAGCACCATGCTTTAAAATGCATCAATATTTATAAATGTTTGCAGTAACAATCATAGTAACATAAATGGTAAAGTATTAAAATAATTACCTAGAAATTATTTCTTGAGGTCAAGGACAATTATAAAAAGACACACTAATCAACCCAGCAAAAACTGGAAGAAGTAATGCAAAGCTCAAAACCACCTCTGGAGAGAAATGTGGAAATTCATGGTTCGCTGTAATGATAAAAGGATGAGAAATCTTGTAGTGACAATCCTTTAAAGATGAATATTTTCATAATTAGACTAGGAGCAATTTGACCTAATAGCATGAGGAAGAAGTAGTAACACTTTTTTAAAACTATGGAATATATAGTTTCTTAGTAAACCCCAGTTGGAGTTGACTGATGGACATTCCCCCCACCCTGTTGCTCTGTTCCCACCAGCAAAAGACCAACCCAAACATAAAAATTAGGAATCTCCAAGCATCTATAGTATTCACAGAAAACAAATCAGGAGAGAAGGGCAAGAGACACAATTCAATACCCAATAAATTGTTTCATCCCTTGAAGATACTTTAATTTTACAGTTACTGATTAATTAAAAAACACAGTTGTTTTCAGCATTTCCTAGCTACAGTGGTGCATAGGAAATTCCATTCTAAACAAAGAAGTAATTAGTGAAATAACAATACACCTTAACATTTTACATTGATAGGTTACAGGTTACAAGGTGCTTTCACATACATTATTTCATTTGAATCTTATAACAAGCAGAAAACACAATCAGTGGGAAAGAAAAATGATTCTTTTTCAAGCTTACAATGAGTATTTTCAGGCCAATGGGCAGTCAGTACAAGAACATATCAAAAACATGAGAGCAACACCCACAAGCCACAATATCTTTTTTTTGGTAGGTTGACAGTTTGATATTAACTGGATATTGAGCATCTGTGAAAGAGGAGGGAATCTGAACAGACATGAGCTTTTTTTCATGATATTCAACGAATTTTATGAACACTGGAAGAAAGAAGAGAGATGCTCTAAAAGATCATCTTGACAAAATTTACTTCAACCATGTTACCCCTTCAGAATCTTATAAAAAAGAATCTCATCACAACACGTGCAAGTTAGAAGGGGCCTTAGAAACTGCCCAACGGAACTCTTCCATTTTACAGCTAAGAGACCTGCAGCCGAGGTCACGCAGGTGGTGACGGGCCAGGCCTGAAACTACCTGCCTGTCCTGTCCTTGACTTTCAGTCTAGGGCTCCTTCCTCTACACTGCCATCTTCGTATTTACCAAATAAAAACACAATTTCTTCTGTTTCAAATAACGTAATTGGAGGTTAAATACTGATTCATGCCACTTATTTCTTATTTAAGTTTTTACATTGTTCTTGGCTAAATTGTGGCAGAAACTGAGAACTTTGTACAATTTTAAGATATTCTAATTCAGTGTACGTGATTGGCTGGAAATAGACTCCCTCGATATATTTAAAAGCTTGCTCATGTCCTTTAAATAGAGAGTAAAATGCAATGGCTAAATAGCCCTCAAAACCAATGTATTGCGTACGCGTCATCTACCCAGATAGATTCTACAGCAAGTCGTGCTGCACAGTAGCAATTTCATTAAAAAAAATATTTTTAGAATTCATAGAAATCTTTTTAATTACCAAAAACTAAAATGTAATAATCAAATTGTCATCCCCATGATTTATTAAAATAATTTTACAGTAATATACAACAAAGCTCCCATAGAATTTGTAGCATACATATAGAATACAATGATCAGCGTGTTCTTGGGTCTAAATGAAATACAAAAAAAACCTAATTAAAATATTTTATACAAACGATATAAGTTTATGAACATGATGATATATTTTTGTTACATCAAAACTTGCTACAGCAAAGTAGTTCATTTTTTTTTGCACATTTTAAATATAGGTGGACCAAAAGCTGAAATCAGTACCAGCTTATAAATGACATAACCATGCAGAAACACTTGACAACCAAAAGATGTACCAATCGATCCAGAGAACATCTCAGACAGGCTTTTTCAGTGTCTCCAAAGGATTTACAAGGGTGTGGTGGAGATGAAAGGAAGTAGGGTCGGTGCTCTGCCCGCACCGGTAATGAAGCAGATGAAATGCTTGCATACATTAAGATCAGTGTGATTAAAAACTACACCTCATATGCATGTAAATGGATCATAAAAAATGAGCCAGTTTATTTTCAACTATTTTGGTGGGTTCTTTTAAGATAGGTCACTGACTCACAGAGAAAAAACCAGATGGGAAGATTTAAAAGCAAAGATAAAAATATTTTAAAAAACTGAGTTAAGCTATGGATTCTCAACAAACACTAAACTAAGTGTGCAAAAGTGCCTGAAATTTCTACGTGACCGTAATGTTATTAAGTCAGTTGGCAAAAGAATACATAAAAAAACTAAGCTCCAATGATCACACATTCTGCACATTCTGTTTACTGAGAGAAAAGAGGCTGGAAATTGTTATGTATCTGAAAATACCACACCTCAAATGAAAACGCAATTGTGGCAGTTGTATCAAGTTTGTCCCTTTCCTCACCGTGCGGCACAGGATAACAGCTGGAGTCTCACCGGAGCCCCACCGGAGCCCCCACCTCAGCCAGACACACAGTGTAGTGCACTGGAATGATAACCTGGCCAGGACTTCCTTTGCTCTGAACTCTGACAAAACATAACAGAGCAAAAACAAACGAACACCCTCATTTAAATAAGGGCCTGTCTGAACTGTTCACAAGCATTAAGCCATTTGTTTGATTTAACAAAGTATTTGTCCACATTAATGTTCTTTTTTAGTTTCTTTCCCTTTAAAAAGTTTACAATGAGGACTTATTTGGGAAACTTAAAATTTTGTCACTTCATTAGTCATGTTTTATTAAAATACTGGCTAAAACCCTTATGGAAGAGTCAAGATTTAGAAATCTGAGAACTCTTCGCTAATACCTACAGAAATGCGGACACCAGGGGACAGTCTAGGTGATCACAACCCACACCATTGGTTTTTCCTGTGAATGAGACACGCTTGTCACAATGTACAGGCGGGTCACTTAATTACTTGAGGGGAGGAGGATATAAAAAGAAGTGAGGGAAATAGAACTTTTGATCTATAGGAATCTACGTTGTTGTGTCTAGCTACTTCATATTAGTCCATCCACATTTAATGCCAGAACAGTGAATTTTGAGAGTTATTTTTTAATTTGTATACATTTCCATGACAATAAAACATTCTATCTTCAAAAACTGTCAAGAGTTCTGGCAAAACTGAGTCTGAACTACTCAAAGTAAAAACTACGATCAGAAAGTATATCTTTGAGCCATGGACCAACACAAATATTGGCAAGAACTACTAGAAGGAACACTATCCTTCCCTTCAAATATCACGCAGCCACAACACTGCCCTTTTCAAACACCAACAAAATAAAATGAAGCACTGTTTGGAGAGAGACTAATGAATGAAAAAGGAAGAAAAAGGATGCAGGTGCGGAGGAGAAAGGCGAACCAAAGAGAAGCAGGAGAGTGCCTAGTTCTGTGTGATGGCACAGACGATGGCCGCTTAGCGGTGCCTTGTGACACAGGAGGACGCAGAGTGCACACAGAGGATGGCAGTCAAGGCCTCACTCAGTCGCTGTGATGAAGGAACTAGGTAACTGCTTCAACAAGGACTGTCTCAGCTCCACCCTCTCTCTCAACAGAGTGCAAAGACTGAGAGTGAGTTCTGATGTCATCTTGTTGCTCATATTTAAAACTCGCAAAATTCTTTTGCACATTTTTCTGTTATAGAGACACGGATATCTTCTTCTTCATAGTCATCAAAGTTGCTGGTATCTCCAGAACCTCTGAACTTTGGTATGAATGGAGCTTCAACCTGTAATTGAGACAGAAAAATAAGTGAGATTGTGATTTCTAATAAGAAATGTAATTGGTCTTCATCCTGGTTTTGTAGCACAGAGTTCCTAAAACCCTTGGAATTTCCTAAATACAGAGAGTGGTGAAGATGCCTTTTGTTGTGCTAATGAGGCAACTTTCGGAAAAGCCCTGGGCAACCTAAGGGTGGGGGCTGGTTGCCAGGGAAACCAGTCACGTGATTAGAGGACTGGAACCTTCAGACCCCCTGGGAAGGAGAGAGGCTGAAGATTGAGTTCAGTGACCCAAGCCAATGATTTAATCACTCACGCTTATGGAATGAAGCCTGCCTAAACCCCCCAAAGGATGGGGTTGGAGAGCTTCTGGGTTGTTGAGCAGGTGGGGATTTGGGAAGAGTGCCATGCTCTGGGAGAGCGGGAAGCTCTGAACCCTTCCCCCATTTTTTGCCTTATGTACCTTTTCCACCTGGCTGTTTCTACTTATATCCTTTTACCATAAACTAGTAATGCAGTAAGGAAAATTTCTCAGTTCTGTGACCGGCTCTAGCAAATTAATCCAACCCCAAGAGGGGTTTGTGAGAACCCGCAATCTACAAGTAGTTAGTCGGAAGCAATGGTGCAGAAATGGACTTGAGACTGGTGTCTGGAGTGACTGGGGAGCAGGGAGCCTTGCAGTGCTGAGCTCTCACCTGCGGGATCTGATGCTACCTCCAGGCTGACTAAGAATCGAGTTAAATGCTTGGTGGTATAGAAAAAACCCATACACATTAGAATAAGAGGAGAGACAAATGTCTGAGAGTTTTTAAACACTAAGGAAAATAAGTTCCCATTTGATACACAATGGTGTCTTTAAATGTCTGTAAGTCCCTAAGTGGGAATAACAGCATTAGAAAAAGCAGCAAAAAGTAGTTCTGCTCTTAATCTCACCATTTTCATTCAATGAATAGTACAGGCCAACAGAATATTTTTAGAGATTTGTAAGATCATTAACTGTTGGCATCAATGCTCACACCGAATGTTACAGAGCTCCAGTCTTTTATCAGTTCCTTATTTCTAAAGCCCTTGCTTTCCCATCCTCTTTTCCTTAATTTCTTTCTCCTGTGGTTACAGTTTAACTCTTAGATTTACTTTTAATCTCCCTCCTTTTTAATTTTCCAAGTTAATTTTTTTTTAAAACATCTGGCTATCAAACCTTTCTGAAAGTTGAAAAAACCCAAATTTCTGTTAAACTTACAGAATTGTTAAATTCTGATCATTTCTCTTCTTGGATCCTAAAACTAAGATCTTTCTATTATTTAAAATATGGTCTTTATAAAATTTATGTGGTGTATTGAATATGTTTGAGGAAAAGATTTTAAATGTTGAACATATACTACAACTTACACAGCATTTATAGTGTTTACATACATATGGCTATTTCGTACCTATGAAGAATCATACATATGGCTATTTCTTCTCCTCCTCAATACAGCACTGTGAGAGAGGCAGGGCAGGTGTCTTAATGCCACTCTACAGATTACCAAACAGAAAGCTGACTAAACTAACATGACTGACAAATGGCTAAAGTAGGTCTCCCATTCATGATTCTCTACTAGTGGCCCAGAGTCCTTTCTAATAATATCTATACACATGGTCTCCAAAGTATTTTGATTTATATAATTTTTAATAAAACAGAGTATATGCCACCAATATATGTATAGTATTTATTTATAAGTCATTTATATGCATGACTATAATATTATAAGGCAGACATAAAACAAGATATTTAAAAAGAAGAAGGTAAAAAACAAGGACTGCAGAGCCTCTTGTTTGTCAGCTGCTGACTTGCACGTGCTGCTGTGGGGAATGGACCGCTGTCTGCACCACGCATAAGAATGAGCTAAGGAGACAGTCGCCTCACATCTAGTCATGAGGCAATTTAGCACTGAGCCTACTGGTACAATCAATTGTAGAAAATGACTGCACGGTTTGAATTTTAGGCCACTTTCTTGTTTCCTGTCTTTCTGCATAGTTACAGTTGAGGCTATGTTAGAGTACTGAAAAACAAGTGGCTATGTTACAGTACTGAATCATTTCTATTTTTAAATTATCCTGGGATCCCCAAGTCCATTTCTACTGATAATCAAGATCTGCTGTCGATCAATTTGCCCAGTACTATAACCTGTTTGCTACTTTTTGGCAGATAAGCCCTTTACTAACCCGGGACAAAGTTGAGTCCTTTGAAAAACATATGAACTCTAAATGAATGGTTCTGTATCATTTTAAGAATTGTTAAAAAGACAATAATGATGGGCATTGATTAGTAAATTTTTTGCCAAGTAACAGCGGAAATTTTTACATCTAAATATAAATATGAATAGATTCAAAACATGCCATAAATCTTTAAAATAATAATAAAATGGACAAACCTTAAGCAAACCTATTAAGTACCTCTATAGGTAGTGTTAACAATAAATATAATAATAAAAATAATGTAAACAATGATAATTACAAAGGGATATAATTAATTTTATAGAAAAATATACATTTCTAAAATGGACTCAAGAAGAGGCAGAAACTCAAGGAGACCAATATCCAAAGAATTAGTAAAAACTTCTGAGGAATAAATAAAGATGATCTCTATGTTCCTTAAATTTCCTAAAGAATAAAAAAACATGCAAAATTCCCAAACTCATTTTATGAATCCACATAATCTCAACTCCAGAAAAATAAAATTTACAGATCAATAAAACTGATGATTGTGGAAGTAAAAATCCTAATTTAAATGTTAGTAAATTGATTATGGGCAGACTTTAAAATACCCCATCATTAAATGGTGTTCACTGCAGGAATGTAAAACTGTCTCACCCATAGTAATATGTCAAAGATATAATACAGTATACTGGGTAGCAATCAAGGGTATTTCTCAACCAGGAATACTTATACAGGACAAAGAGCTAACTTCATATTTGAGGGTAAGACAGGAAAAGGATTCACATTGCAAAGAAGAGTAAGACAAGAAGCTCAACAGCGCTACTGTTTTTAAAATGTTACTCTATACATCCTAGCACGTATGGTAAAACAAAATGGAAATACAGATATAAATATTGAAAAAGAAAAGGCAAATGATACCTCCACCCCCTGTGATTATCTGTCAATAATGTTTAAGGGAATCACGAAAAAGCTATGGAAATCAGTAACAGAGATTAGTAAGGGGGAGGTAATAATGAAACATGGAAATGTTTTTACCTCCTGTGTTCTGTCATAATGAGAAAGAGACCATTCAGGACGGCAGCCAATACAAAAATAACTTTAAGAAAGAAACTGGACTTGAATTGGGGAGGGGTCTCTAAAACTTTACTGAATGGGAGAAAATATTTGGATAAAGGCAGAAACATAACATGTTCAGTATAAAGAACTCTCAAGATTTTGGTTCTCTTCTAATTAATGTCCCGTGATCCCAATTAAGAGTCCCAAATACCATATACATGTTTGAAGAGACCAACGAAACAGAGGAGCTCGTGTTTCATGGGGACAGTTTCAGTTTCACGGGACGAAGGGCTCTGGAGACGTGGTGACGGCTGCACAAGGACAGGACTGTGCTTAGTGGCACCGACCTGCACACTCGCAAATGGTTAAGACCGTCAATTTTATGTTGTGTGCACTGTGCTATAATGAAAGGGCTGGAAAATATGGAATTATGGATTCTTTTCCATGGCCCACAGGCTGGGGACCCCTGGTGTATGGCACAAGAATAGACAAAAAGAAAGTTCTGAAACAGACTGAAGTATGTAATAATTTTCTATTAGTAAACATGGAAGTTCAAATATGGGGTCAAATAAGGATTATTCAACAAATGCTGAGAGGGTAACTGGCAAGTTATTAAAGAATGACAAAAAAAGATAGATCAAAAGCACTAAAGAAAAATGTAGATTAAATAAGTCACCCAGATAGCACTGTGCTATTAACAATCCGAAGTTGAGGGCAAGAGCGGGGCTGAGGAAGGGGATCCTCGGTGGTTACTGACGTCATGTAGTGACTCAGAGCACAGCGGTGCTGTCTGGATCGAGGGATTATGAGTTTCAAATTCATTTTCTTAACAAATTATTTGTTTACAACTATATGAAACATACCTTACCCAGAAAGAAAAATAGAGTCTGGACTTATCCATCCGGTCTTTCTCCCAAGACTACTCTTCCTTTTGCATTCTCTACCTCAATCCAAATTTTCAGGATGAGAGAATGGATGCTTTCAAGAGCATAAACATTTGCTCAAGACCCAACGCTAACGGCCGGTTGACTCAAGGTTCGGACCAATGTCTACCTAACTGCAGAGTTCACGGTTTTTCTTTTGCTGCCTTTGAGGCAGTCTTCCTACTCCCAATACGACGAAGGCATAGAAGTTAAGCAGATGATATGTAAAATCTATTAAAAAAATCTTCTAAAGAAGTGTATTGTTCAGTGGTTTGGGCCTTCATGTTAACAGCCGTATGATCCTGGGATCCTGAGAATCGTATTTGATGCTGAAGAACCTGGGGCCGAATACAGGGGATGTTGGCAACTATCCCATTAAGTTTAAAGTAGTTAATTTTTCTGGGCTAATTTTTTTTAATTAGTAAAATGGTGGAAATGGTAGCACCTATTCCACAGGATTACTTCAAAGATTAAGATGAGAACTTACAGAGTTGCTTTTAATAAATTATAAAGTACTTCACTGGTTCTAGGAAATAAACTAATATAATATTTTATGCCATCCACACTTTGGAGTAATAAATAAATAAATAGAATAGGTGAATCTGAAGTGTCTGTTTATAAGACCTAAAAATCTACTTTAAATTGCCGAGAACCTTGCTCTTAGAGACATAACACATCCAGCTGAGGCAGGATGCTAACAGCTGTCCCGTGACTTTCGCGGCTGTTCTCAGCCTCCTTAGGAGATACAGATGCGGTTCCACACTCTCACTGTTCTGGTTTTGCTATAGTTTTTATTTCCTGCACTTCAGAATTCTTGTACTGCTTTGATTTAGTAATCTTTTATAAAAGATACAAATAAGCCCTGGCTGGTGTAGCTCAGTGGATCGAGTGTGGGCCTGAGAAACAAAGGATCGTGGTTCGATTCCCAGTCAGGGCACATGCCTGGCTTGCAGGCCAGTTCCCAGCAGGGGACGCATGAGAGGCAACCACACATTGATGTTTCTCTCCCACTTTTTCTCCTTCCCTTTCCCACTCTCTAAAAAATAAATAAATAAAATATTTTTAAAAAAAGATACAGATAAGAAGAACTGTGCTGTTAATACTTAATTAGAGCACTTACATTTTTCCTAAGGAGATTCACTCATGTGACTGCACAGCATTATTAAATGTGGCAAGTCTAAAGCATTAGAAATTTTGGTTTTATGAAAAAAATTAAATATGTTGAAGATAAAAACACTTTATTCATACAAATTATCTTTGAGTCAGGAACAAAAGGAGAGATAAAGTTAATTCAGCAAAGCAAAACCTTTTATTAAATGTCTCAATGTATTACAAAGGTACTGATAAAAACTGAATAATAACTGATGAATCTAGCAATTAAATGTTATTAAATTTGGCTATGTGCCAATGCAGGGTTACAGACTATATTTGTTTACATATGGTCTTTCTAGGGTGGCTTCACATCAGTTTGGAAATGCAAACCCGTAGGATATTGTCTAATACAAGGAGAAAACTCATTGTTAAGTTGTGGGATATAAAGGTCCTTTAAGACTTGAATAGGATTCATGAAAAAGGTCAAAAAAATTAAACTCACTATTAAGTTGAAAATACTTCTACTTACATAATTTAAATGCCAACTTTAAAAAAGCTTTTAAAGTAAAGAAAGGAAAGGCTCACCTTCCTCTGGTAAATGGCAATCCAATCAGTCGTGGCAAACCACTTGTGAGTTTTTATATCACTCACACCATTCTTTAGATTTCCAAACCGCTTCGTCAGGTCCACCTGCAGAAGGTTCCTGAGAAGGTCCTTGAGATCTGAGCTGAAGTGCGATGGGAATCGGACCTGTGCAAACACACCATGTGATAAGCCACACATTCCAAGACTCGTGACATTTCTCTTTTGGTTTCAGAAAGTTTTTTCTCTCTAAAGATGATAAGTCATTATATAAACAAAAATATGCAGTGATAACCTTCAAATACTTTTAACTACACATGCCAGTCCCCACAGCAGGCTTAGAGAAGAGAATTTGGGTGAATGAGACTATTCTCTTAGGGTCTTGTTTTGGTCAGGAGCCCTCTTTAAGAACAGAGGCCCCTCTCCAGAAAAAGGGGTGTAACATACAAAACTTTTCCAGCAACATCAGAAGGTTCATCCATCTTTAAGAGAGACCCCTTAGGTCCCACATTACAAATTATCTCTTAGAAATATACAAATTTAAACTTGTTATCTAAATAGAAAACACAGAATGTAAAGATATCAGTAAGCACATTTTGAGAAGGGAAGTCTAAAAATGATTATAAAATCCCACACTGCTTTTCACAGCATAGGAAACCATTTTTTCATGTATTTGTTGGTGACTTTAAAGCATAATTTTGCTATTATGCGAAAGTATAAAAATGATTTAGGTTGGTTTAAAAGCATTTTACACTTCCTAAATTATGAAGACTTTACAATTAATTGACTGGCCTTGAGCCTTAAAACCAAAAAAACAAAACTCAAAATAACTAAAGATGTTATTATGTATTAAGCAATCAATAAAATAAAGTATTAGGCACAGGAGACCTAAGTCTATTTTTTGTTTTGTTTTAACATATTCTTC
Organism: Artibeus jamaicensis; assembly: GCF_021234435.1. NCBI lineage: Eukaryota > Metazoa > Chordata > Mammalia > Chiroptera > Phyllostomidae > Artibeus > Artibeus jamaicensis. Next base: position 29,791,668 of record NW_026522025.1, on the reverse strand, counting down.
TCCTCTAACTCTCTACTCCAACATAATTCCCAGTTCTCACCTTTTTGCTAATATGGGTACTGAAGAGTTCAAATGGGTACTACCACCATTCCACTATCCTTTCTAACTCGTTGCCCTCTTCCCCATCACACATGAAGGTATGTACGTACACATATCTTTGTATGTACATGTGTGCTCACGTGCACCTTTATTCTAATCCCCTTTTCCTATTACGTACACCTTGGACCCATTTCATATTTCCACCCTCACTAAACACAAACACTATTCTCTGGATTATTATAGCATTGTCTTCAAACTGACCACAGGCCTCTGTAGAAAATGCTTTAAAGGGTTAACAGATTCATTCCTGAACTTCTCCCACTTTTACTTTGATTCTGTACAAGTACCACCATCATCTTGTAACTTGCAAAGTGACGCACTACGTTACCTCGGCTGATTTCCACAATGCATTCGTTCACTTGAATGTGCTGTGATGTTTGTGCATGTCTGTCTTCCCTAGACTACGAGATTCTGGGGGGGAAGAAACTGTGCCATTTTTGTGTTTTTGTTCCCAAAATTCATTAGATCATTTCAAATAATGTAGTTCATTGATTCTACAGTCACTTATTTAGTATCTACTATGTACCAGGCACTGTTCTAGCTGCCGGATAGACAACAGTGAGCAAAAACAGAGCCTCTGACTTTACAGAGGTTATGTCCTAGGTAGATATGACATAGTCAGTGGATTTGGTATTCACTCTAAAGATGGAGAAACTAAGATTCAGACATTATAAAACTTACCAAATCATTACACTATAAAGTGGCAGAGCTGGGATTAGATAGCAAGTCTTATGATTCCTCGCCTCAAAAATTTTGCTCTTTATTATACTGTCTTCAAACATATAGAACTCTGATTTTCAAAAATACCAGCATACTTGTATATTCTCATGTTTTCAAGGTAGAAGTCATGAGCTTGTAAAGGTAGATTCTATGACAATGCTAGATTCATAACCACAGTCCTCTGACTGCCAATCTCATGCTACTGTGCAGATAAATGTTTCTCAAAGTGTGGTCCTAGGACCCACTTCCATTAAAAGCAACTGGGAGGCTTGGCTGGTGTAGCTCAGTGGATTGAGCCTAGGGTTAGAACCAAAGGGTCGCCAGTTTGACTCCCAGTTAGGACACACATCTGGGCTGTGGGCCAGGTTCCCACTGCGGGCATGTGCGAGGCAAACACACACTGATGTTTCTCTCCCTCTCTTTCTCCCTCCCTTCCCTTTCTCTAAAAATAAATAAATAAAATCTTTTAAAAATAAATAAAAAATAAAATCAACTGGGAGAGTAGAGGATAAAAATGCAGATTCCTGGAACTTAGTTTAGATTATGGGGCTCTGGGCCCAAACATCGGAGTTTCTATCTCCAAGTGACTCACATGAAAGCTTGAAGAGCACTGTTTGCAACTCTATTTACTTCTTTAGGAAGAAAATTTGTTTTTCTGCTAGTGATGGATAAAAAATGTAATGCAAATAATAAACTAAAATGATCACCAGAGGGAAACTAAAAAGTGTTTGTGGCAAGTCACCAAAGACTATTTGAAGGTTAAATAACTAGTATATGACCAGGATTTGGGTGTCAACTCATATAAATTAGCACCAAAAGCTTCATTTTTGAAAAGCCTGTATTATCACAGACTATAAGAGGTTTTTGTTTCCAAAGGACACAATGTCTTATTAGAAGTTAGGCACTGTGTTGAACAGTTTATATTCACTGGCTCATAACATCAAAAACATAACACTGAGGTAAGTACTATTATTACTCCCATTTTAAAGGTGATTACAAGTAATCTGCCCAATACTACAGAGCTAACCATTGGTAAACCTGTAATTTCATACCAGGTACTTTGAGTCCAGCATGTACACTTTTAATTAGTTTATACTACTTCCATGTTTTAATAACCTGATGATGACTATTGTCAGGTACTTCATAAGAAGCTGAAATTTTCATCTTAAAAATATTTGCTATACATTTCTTCATTCATCCTAGTTGGAATAAAAACTAGAGCATATGGGGTGTTCACTGTCTACTTGAAAAGTAACACCATTTATCTATAGATAGTGGTTATATTCTTTAAGTTCCAAAGAAATAACTTATTTGAAGTAGACCTCTTTTGGTTTAGAATAGTTCTCACGAACTGCTCAATGCAATGTGTTATTCTCTCCTTCGTGGTGTTTGGAATGATGGACAGACACAAACTACATATAAACTATCTTCTGAATATCTTCTGAATACAGGTCATGTGCACTGCAATGCATGAAGAATATACACACCGAAATGAAGTTGTTCTTTTGGAATGCAGATAAAGTGATGGGGGTGAATTAGTTAACGTGTGTGTATCTGTCTAATCTTCAGAACAATGACTCTCAGATGGGGCGTGGTCGTGGGGGGAGGTGATGGTAGACAGCAGACTCGTTTAGGGACCTTTTCAAATTGTAGACACAACCTCCTCACCGCCACATCACACCCTCTCCTTCCCCAGTGACTCAGACAGGGGCCCACTCTCACAGTAACCCATGTTAAGGAGGGTGATCTGTCGTGGGGTTAAAGGAGACTGAGGGAGAAATAATGCGAACCATTGTGAAAGACCTTTTCCCATGATTGTTCTGAAATGTAATCAGAAACTCAGTTTCTCTGTTGACCGAACTTTCTGCAGAACCGTGCTGATTCGTCAAATTGAAATTAGGAAGAAAAAAACCCCAAAACAAAAAGCAAAACAGAAAATAGCTTACAATTATGTTTTAATTGCAAGACCTTTATTTTTAGAGTAGGGTGGGACAAAAGTAGGTTTACAGTTTGTATGGAAAATATAATAATAAATAATACTACAAGGATAAACTGGTTTCTGTACTCGCAACTGTAAACCTACCTTGGCCACACCCTGTATATTAATCTGGGAACACCAAAGATTTTTTATAAGGAAAAGAATGACTGACTTTTCCCTCAAAACTGTATCAAAGATGGTATTATTTCTATCACCAGTTATCAATTATAACTTCTGCAGAAAGTGATATCAGAATCTTAGAATATTGAAGCTAGAGGGAGGTTAGTTTAATTTAGTCTAAACCTTCATTTTAAAGATAAGGAACCTGAAATCCAGTGAAACTACTAACTCAGTCAGTTTCACTGTTGGGAAAACAACTTAAATCTGATGCTTTTATTTTTCTGCCCATTCATGCTAGGACAAATAATATGGAGGCAGCTGTAAAAGAGCCAGATACAGAGAAGAGACTGTCTAGACCCATTTGACCACCAAATCTAAGAGATAAGACTATTGGAAACTGGAATTATTTAACATGAAAGAGGTGCTTGTGCAATACACACTTTCTAGAGTGTTTATTTGATCCTTTTTCCTTAATATTTCTTATTTTCGGTTCCCCCCCCCCCGCCAGCCTTTAGTTACCAAGTTACTTCTGAGTCTCCTCGTGGTATATTCTTTAGAATAAATCTATTTCTCCAGTGAGATATAGATAAGCAAAACACATGGTGTGTACCAAAATTATCTGTGATCATTTAGAAAAATACAGATGTCTGTAATACACACAAGACCAAACGAATCATTATCCCTGACTGTGGGCATCGTTCGTTATGAAAGCTTCTTGAAGCAGACAGACCACACTGATTTGCTGTATTTAGCATGGGCACGGCATATTTTGTGAGCTCAAGGAACACTTAATGAATGCAGATATTCAAATCTGACAAATCCTGAATGAGCATCTTCAGTGTGCCAGGCACTGATGTGCTTTGTATATAGTGGTACACAAAATAAGACAAAGATTCCTGTCTTCACAGGGTGTATGTTCTAGTGAGGATGACAGATGATAACTTAGTGATGAGAGCGATGCTGTAACAATTGTCCTGCTTGCACTCCTCAGAAAACCTTGCATTGTAAGGTCATTGTTTTATACTCTGAAGAGAATGGAGAACCACTTCAAGGTACTCAAGGAGTAGCAGGATCTGATTTATCATTTTAAAGACCTACTCTAGTGATTCAGGAGACAGCAGTACCAGGGGAGGGGGTAAGAAGTGGCTGAATTCTGCGTATCTTCTCAAGACAGAGCCCAAGTGGTTTCCTGTGTACCAGTAAGGACTCCAGGGTGCTTGGCCTGAGTAACTGAAGCGATGGGGTTGTCATCAGCTAAAATGGGAAGAAAGCTGGTGGGAGGAGTGCCTTTGCTAGGGAAAACAAAAATCTGCCAGTCTTAGGTCGGATGTGAGATATTTATTAGGCATCAAAGTGGAAAGCTTAGGTAAGAAGCGGAATGCCGGAGTCTGTACCTCATGAGTCAGGTATGAGCTGAGTAAATGAATTTAGAAATTGTCAGCCGGCATTAAAAGTCATGAAACTTGATGAGACCACCAGAAAAGAAGTGCAGAGAAAGAAGAGAAGAGGGCCAAGCCAAGGGGATTGAAGAAGTATGATCAGTAATGCAAGAATAAAACTACGTTTGTGAAGAACCAAGTGAAGGAATAACAAGTGAACTGCTATGCTTGATGCTATTTCTTGCTTTGCAACAAAGTTCCTTTAGTCTTTGGGTAATTTTGAGTGTTGATTGACCTACATATAGGATGCGTGAGTTAAGGAAATAAAACTGAACACTTTTGTCATCTTGAAAATTCTACCAAGCTATTTCTTTAAGTTTGTGTAGAAAGAAGACCTGGCCTCCAATCACAGCTCCAGCTACACACGTGCTCTGTGCTTTAGAGAAAAAAGCCTTTGCCCTCTGAGTCTCAGTGAATGCATCTATGAGATGAAACATACCTGCCATGTTTCATCTGGCAGGTGTGAAAAGAAACTAGACAACTTTCATGAAACCTCTTTGCATCATGCCTAATATCTTGCAGGCACCAATTCAATACACTTTTCATTTTTTTCAGCCTTTCCATCAGAGCAACACGTAATGATCGGAAGCTGAATTTTTCAATCAGAGGGAATGTGGAAGACGGCAATATCTACCACTGTGTTTCCCCAGCCCAAGGGCGGTTTGTGCTGGAAGAGGCAGCTGGAGAGGGCTGGAAGATTCTCCTTCCTTCTCGTCTCACGCTTCACCTGGCACTACTGTAGAGAAAAGCACTTTCTTCTCTGTGTGTGTTCTTAAAGTTTGATTCAGTGAGGGAGAAAATGGATACTATGACCCTGCTTTGTAAGGGCGACATGGTAAATATGACTGATGGCTTAAATAGCCGTCAAATTACATTATATAACATGTTAAACCAACTACAAAACTCTGAATCGAGCCAACTTAACAAAATATTTGTTCTGTTTTCAGCACGTGTTTTAAAGTCTTGTACATTTTGGCCTTAGTAATGACTACTATTTCCTAAAAATTTAAGAGGAAGTTATCTCCAAAGGCCAATCAGTTCATGTTGTTTATTGTATCTACACTGAGTAATTTAAATTCACTAACCAGTAGTCTGAATTTATTTTTTTCTTTTAGATATAAGACCAAAGTCAAATTTTGCCTTTATTTTTTTATGCTAAAAGGATAACATTTTATTTGATTCTTCTAGAATAAAATAAGACCAAAATCAAATTTGTCTATATGCAGCTTAATTACAGAAATTACACAGCTGACCTCTGACTGAAGAAGGGAAAGTTTTTACTGCTGCTCTTCAGCAGTTGGTGGGGTGTGGTGGGGGGGGAGACTGTTTAGCTGGTACACTATCTCATGCATCAGGATAAACTTGACTGGGCAACATAACTCCAAAGAGTTTGCATACAGCTGACAAACAATCTGTTAATGTCTGTCCACAAGTATGTTGGAATAAAATTAAATAATCTCTCATAAATTTAAGTATAGTTCTTAGAAATCTATAACCCCAGTAAAAAATTTATCTAGCACATACAATAGTTATTTTTTCAAAAGACATAACAACTCTTCATACACTAGGCTTTCTATAAATACGGTGCCAAGCTCCACACTGCTTCGTAGGACCTGGGGAAATTTAGTCAACCTGGATCCTATCTACGAACAAAGATCTAGGACAATTAAAAAATACTCGTCAATACTGGTACCACAACCGTGGACTCTCCGAGGTGTTTTCTTACCTGTGCGGACAGCGTGGTAGATGTGGCAAAGCTGGATGGTTGCGGAGGGCTACTACCCACCCCACCCAAACAAGCTGCAAGCATTTGCCCAAAGGACCAGTGGAATAAAGCGCTATCTCGAAGCAGGTATTAAGAAGAATTTTAGATGATCACAGAAAGGCGTTAAAAATAATGGCCCTGGGTTTTATGCAAGTAGAACAAAGGGCTTTTACATTTTATGAAAATGACTCGTGAGTAGTCTGAGTCTGTTTAACTATAGCCATACTCAAATAGAAAATGGCATTTTAATTTCCCCAAAAGCATTAACAATGGCATCATAGAAAAAGTTCAGTGGTATATCCACATACACATATGTTGTTTAGGAAACAGAACTTGTGCAAGCCTGCGAGTGCTATGAAAGGTCTGCTTGCAAGTTTTGCCCTTGGCAGGTACCTGGGAATTGGAATGGTAACAGTTCTCACACTGATACAAAACTTTAAGTGATATGAGTGCCCCACTGTCCCTAGGCTGTTTGTACACATGGTTCACCCTGGACATCTGCTTTTGTCTGAGGGTCTGCCTTTTTGGTGTGTGCTAGCAGAGGGTGCACGTGTTATTCCAACAAAACCTTGGGCACCGCGTCTCTAGTGAGCGTCCGTGGTCGACAACACTTCACCAGTGTTGTCACAGTCTGTTCCTGGGGACATTAAACGTATCCCTCGTGACTCCGCTGGAAGAGAACTCATTTCTCTTTTTACTTCAGAGTTTTTTTTAAATAATTTTTTAATTTTCAATTATAGGTCATGTACAATATATTAGTTTCAGATGTTCAAGCTGATTAGACGTTTACAGGACTTACAAAGCCATCACCTCGAGAAACCTAGTACCCGTCTGATACCACACACAAGTTATGACAATGTTACTGACTGCCTTCCCTATGCTGTACTTTACATCCCCATGACCATTCTGTCACAACCACTGTGTATTTTTTAAAAAAGATTTTCCTTATTTTTAGAGAGAGAGGAAGGGAGAAAAAAAGAGAGGAAGAGAAACATCAGCCGGTTGCCTCCCACAAGCCCCAACGGGAGACCTGACCCTTCGGTTCACAGACCGGGACTCCACCCACGGAGCCACACCAGCCAGGGCCCAACTTCCAAGTCTTCACCCCTTTGCCATTTCACCCACTGCCCAACCCCTCTCCCTTCTGGCAACCTTCAAAATGTTCTTTGTATCTATGAGTCTGTTTCTGTTCTGCTTATTCATTTATCTTCTTTTTTAGATCCCACATGCATGTGAAATCATGTGGCATATGTCTTTCTCTGTCTGACTTATTTTATTCAGCACAATACCCTCTGGGTCCATTCATGTTGTCGCAGATGGCCAGATTTCATTCTTTTTAATGCTGAGTCATATTCCCCTGTATATACGCCCCATTTCTTTGTCCACTCATCTACTGATGGTCACTTAGGGAGCTTCCACATCTCAGCTATTGTAAATAATGTGCAATGCACCTATATTAATAGATGTATAAGCCTTTTTTGGTTTGGTGTTTTGGGTTTCTTTGGATAAATACCCAGAAGTGGATTTGCTGGGTATTTTGTCTCTTGTTATAGCCTTTGTTTTAAAGTCTATTTTGTATGAGTATTGCTGCCCCAGCTTTTTGTTAGTTTGTTCATTTCAGTTTTCATAAAATGTCTTTTTCCATCTCTTTATTTTTCAGTTGGCATGTGTCCTTCCATCTGAAGGGAATCTCTTGCTGACAGCATATCTAAGGGTCTTGTTTTGTTATCCGTTAAGCCTCTATGTGCCTTTTGATTGGAGCTGTTAATCTATTTGCATTTAAGGTAATTACTGACAGATATGTATATATATTGCCATTTTATTATTCATGTTATTCATCATTTTTTTCTTCTTCTTAAAGAAGACCTTTAACATTGGGAGAGGACTCTTGAAAGCCTGTGCCAGGTTTCATGTGAACTCAGCCCCCTGTGCCTTTTCCCTTTGCTGACTTTGCTTGGTACCTTTCCTTGTAAGGAACCTTACAATACAGGCTTATTACAATGTATTGAACAGGCTTACATTGTTCATTACAATGTAAGCTATCCATTCCTTGGTTATCACTGTATGTTGAATTCCCCCAGTGCACTTAGTGTATCTCCTGGCCTGGGAGTGGTGTCAGAGACCCTGTGCGCCCAAGGAATAGCCACGTGGCTGCTAATCAGTTACCTTCCATGTGAATGTGAATTTCCTTTCAAGAAAAAATTAACCAAAACTTTTTGATCATCCTGTATACTCATATGTTTAAAACTTTGTATTTTGTGTACTGTTTCCTTGTATATTTCTGATGCTCATTAAAAGTGGAGTAATATTTACTTTATATACAAGGAAGCTAACAATTTTTATAAATTACATAAGTCAAGGGCTCTAAAGTTGTGACTTCCACAACAGCTGTTACTTGACTGCCTTATTCGTAAGTATCATTTTTGAGCACAATATCGACTTTCATATTTCCAAGAGCAATTCAGCCAGATAGAATTGCTGTGGAAAGCAAACTGATTCTTGTCACAAAGCACATGGCACTGAGGCATGAAATTTAAAGACTGCAGAAACTCAGCACAGTCATTGTCAAGATGAGGCATGGTTAATTTGGGAATTATAAAACTTTTCTATTAACTGCATTTTTAAACCTGAACCTTAATATTGCATGAATAATTTGACATTTAAATACCTCCTCCTTTGTTTTTTAAAGGCAAAATATGTGGAGGAGAGAATCTAACAAGCTGATTGATCATTTTTCTGTGTATTTAAAAATACCATTTTGAGCTATAATATTGTAATAGAGAAAGTAATTAACAATCTAATGTTCAAATATATGTATTTTAGTGAATTAATCACTTCATTAAATACATTTTATTTGAACTTGGATAAGTCACTGATACCTATAATCTTTAACAACATGGTTTCAGAATAGAAGATATAATCAACATAAAATGTTGCTGCATAAAATATATATGCTTTAAAAATTAGAAAATATTCTAAATGAAAAGAATATTTTACATGATATATTACATCACTAAGATCATTTAAAAATTTAAATGCAAATAGGATTCATAAATAAAAAGCCATAATGGAATTTTTAATAACTCAATTTAAAAATATTAAAAAGTAGTTAGTCTCCAATTTGGATTTTAGCTACTAAGCAGAGGGAAAACATTTTTGTAATGTGGAGAGAGAGATGTTCAAGTATGGATTTGAGTGCTGAAACAATTGGTTTTATTGGGAAATGGTGAATATGATTTTACATTTATATAATATAGAACCTAGAGCTCATGTAATGGCGATATTCTGACTTCATGAGTTCTACTTTAACTGAGGAAAGGAACAAGGAATGTACGCACTTCTACAGATATAACTGTATACGTAATATGAGGAAAGGCATCTGGCACCTTTAATTAAAAGCAAAACACCCTATAATATTTCAAAATAAATTAAAAAATAAAATACTGTGATGATATATTGCTACTCTTATAAGGTGACCAATTTTAACCTGTTAAGATTTTAGAATATATGCTGATTTAAATTTTAAGATAATATAGGATCTTAAATGTTAACGTCTGATATGAAATTAAAACATATTCATGAACAGCTGAAAAATTTTATGCAATAAAGAATGATTGGCAAACTGAGGCCAATCCATAGATGAATATATATTCATTTTCACTAAAGTAATTTTTCAAAGTAATGAAATTTATTTGTGACATCATCCTTGTCAGATAATTTGATTCCTTTTATGAATTTAAGCATAAATAAAATAAAAATTCAGAAACTTTGTAACTACCAAGATTAAATTATTTAAAATTATTACTATTCCTGCATTCTTAGTCTTTGTATTGGTAAAATATACTTCTTCCAATCAGTGATTTTAAGTATATTTTAGTTCTCTCATTATTCTCTCTTGAGAATTTACAGTCACTTCTCAAATTCTTAAAAAATAAATCACTTCCTTGTCTAATATTTTTTGGTGTTTTCTTTTGTTCCTCTCAAAGGTTCTTTTACTGTTACTTCAATATTCTGCTTAGTGAAAATAATTTCAAACATAAGAAACCTGAGGCCTAGAGGGCTACAAAAGTAACAAGGATAGCGCTGATACTTTAAAGTACGTCATTCTGCCTTTCTGTAAATTTTTCAATGGCTAGCTTTAGTTTACTAATCTGTAATAGGTTTATTTTTTATAAAACTTTTCTCATAAAATACACTGAAAGGTAATGGGAACCCTCTGACCCCAGCAGACTGTGCGTGCTCTGTGAGTCACAGGGCCTGCAGCGTGAAGACCTGGGGTCTGCGGACAGACTCATTGCAGTCTTATTCTTACAGCCAAGCTATGCAGTATCAACGATTTAAATTTGGGTTCTGGTAAAAAAGATAAACTACTAGATTATTGGCTTTTAGGTTATCTTCTTAACGTTGTAACTGTAAATTTTAAGTTCATTGGTCCTGATGATCTGCTTTCATGCTAAACATAGTGTGTAAACCTGGCTGCGATACCAAGAAATAGAGACTTTTTCCATCTCCTCCAAGTTCTTTATGTTTATTAGGCTAATTTCTGCCTTCCAAGGTCACAAAATGCAAAAAAGTCAAATTCATAACATCTCAAGGTAATGCCATGTCAAAATTATCGCTCTGTTTCCTCATCATATTCTAAATGGGGCTATATAATGTAAACAAAGCCGAACAAAACAAAACAAAACAAAAGAGAAACCCGCAAAGAAACAGAATATACTGCATGTAAGAACAGCAAAAAGGGAAACAAAAAGAAAACTTTTCCATAAACTTTACCTTAAATATAGAAGGCACCCTCCTGGGATTTCTACAAAGCCTCCTCTTCCCTTGCCATGTGGCAGGAAGAAACAGTCCATCTCTATTAAAAGTGACTGTGGTGTTTTTTTAAAAGACCTGAGGTCTGAGCCAAGGCGAAGAGCGAATGATTAACTCTAAACAAATACTTTTGGAAACAAAACTAGGGATTATAAATGTAAAAGAAAGAAGGTTTATGGAGTAATTACAAAATGTACAATACTGTGGCACAGTATTTACTTGACACATGGTCAAGAAAAACTAATGTTATTTCCCTATTTGCTAAAGGTCAATGGCAATTATTACAATAAACAGGAATAATTATTTACATAATTTCTATGAATTTCTGTCTTAAAAATATTTTATATTTACTTTCAACTTTGTGGTGTCTGGCATATTTCAAACAGTAAGTCTCTCCTGAAAAAAGCAAGAGCACATTAAAAAAAAAAGCCCCTAAAACATCTCTCCAATGAGACATCTACATGAAATGACTAACAATTTTTATTTATTTGAAGCAATACTATGGGTTATAATGCTGTCTTTTACAAGTAATAAAAATACTAAAAATGGAAAATGTTTTATTTTATTATTTTGCTAATTTGTTTATAAAACTTTTTTTTCTAAAGAAACTTTGATAATTTAACATTTATGCTGTTCTCTTTAGTGATTGTCAGTTACAAGGGCAGCAACTCTGGATATTTCCATATGTTTCCGAATTTAGGATAATATAATATCAAATGGCTTCAATACACAAAGCTTAAAATTCCTTTATAGAAATAATGAATAATAGAGGAATAATAAAACGTATTACTTACCTTTCCTGAAACAATCTTTTCATAAATCTGAATTGGCTGGTCTGCAAAGAATGGGGGGTAGCCAGCTGCCATTTCATAGATTAACACTCCCAACGCCCACCAATCCACTGCCTTATTGTAGCCCTACGAGAAACCACACCCAACATCAATTAGTAATTCCCTCAGCAGAGAGTGAAGTCACGAATGACTTCAAAAGGACCTTCAAGCCTAGGGATTTTTTTAAATTTTATTTTTAAATGCTTCTTTATTAAAAAATATTTTATTTATTCATTTTTAGAGAGAAGAGAAGGAAGGGAGAAAGAGGTGGTGAGAAACACTGATGTGAAAGAGAAATATTGATCATCTCTTGCATGCGCTCTGACTAGGGATCAAACCCACAATCCAGGCATGTGCCCTGACTGGGAATTGAACTAGTGATGTTTTGCTTTAAGGACTACAGCCGACCAATCGAACCATACCAGTTAGGGCAAGCATAGCAATCTTTTTAAAAAGCAGTTAGAGCCATTCAGGACAGAATGAAACAATGACCTGATACGAAATGTACCGGGTTAGGTTTAAATTAAATAAGGGGAGACTTTCCCAATATTGAAATTGAATATTAGAAAATATTATTAAATCTCCTTCAGAAAGTCATTAAGAATATTATGAACAATAAAATATTCCTTATTTATTTTATTTACTTTATTTTTGTTGTTCATTTATAGTTGTCCTTATCCCCCTCATTACTATCCCCTGCTCTATCCATCCCCCACAATCCACATTCAATCTCCCTCCACCCCTATTGTCTTTGTCCATGGGTCCTTTATACATGTTCTTTGACTTGACCCTTAAATTGGGATAATTTAGTTGTTGCTCAACAATAGTGGGATGGACCAAATTACCTCTTAAAGCCAGCCCATCTTAGGTTTATGTTGTTATGAACCAGGTTTTCTGGAGAATGCTTAGGAATGTCAAAACTTTTAAAATAAAATAGTAGACACTGAACTTCACAATAAATAGTGCAGCTGACTTCAAAATATGCCTTACTGTTGGATTATACTATGATGAATACACTAAAGATAATCCCGTGTACTTCACAGGATCTTATGAAAGCTAAATGCTTAATTTGGAACTTTAAAAATGTAAATATTTAAGTGTATTCTACTGTAGCTATCTACTGCTCTGCTTCTCATTTCTAGAAGGTATACAGAAAAGATAATTCACGGGGTTTGGGGAGGGCGGAATCACATGAAAGGAAGTGCCGTGTGTGGAAAGTGAGTAAGAGAGCTCGCCGGAGCAGCACACTCACTAAAAGGGCCTGGGACCCAGAAGGATGATCTAAGGTTCTTTCTAATTGGGTAGTTTATTCAAATTCAGATGTAGAAAAATATTAATATGTTTACATGAAGTTTGTTATCAACTATGATCAGTGTCATTTGGCACAAGTGATTATTAAAAAACAATAAAAAATAACTCCATCACGGAGAGGAATGAGCTGAGTTCCTGCCAGATCTTTGGTCAAAGGTGTCCTACCTTTGCCACTCCCCACATTTCAATCTTTTCTTAAAGTTTTAGCTTTACAAATTATTTCGCTTTTAAATTATTAGCTAAAATATGACACTACAATATAGAGATTTTCTTTTCCTTTTTGTCCTGCTCCTGCATTTTTTTAAAGGGAAAGGCTAGTATAATAGCAATAGCACTTTGTTTTGCTAATGGAAATGGGCATCGATTTTGCTCAGCTCTTTTAATTTAACTCACTAATGCTGTCATTCATTATACAACATTTTTATTATAATGAAAGCATGTAATGTTGAACCAGATCCTTTTACTCAACTTTGGTTTCTATGTTTTAGATTGTATGCTAATGTTCACAACAAGTGTGCCAGATTCTTTTGATACACTAAGTATACAGAATGAAAACAAATCAATAAGAAAACCTAACTTACAATAAATAAATGGGTAAAGGACATGACATAACAATTCATACACATACAAAGAAATACTACATGGCTATAAATATTTAAAAAATCTAATGAAGGTATTAGACATAATATCATTTATTGCCTATTAAATTTGTAATGATTTAAAAAACAAGAATACCCAGTGCTGGAGAGAGTAGGGTAGAATAGGCACTCTTGTGTATTGCTGGTAGGAGTACAAAATGTTACTGTCTTTTTGGAAAGCACTTTGGCAACATATATGGAAACCCTTAAGAATGTCCATATTCTTTGAATAATTTCACTTCTAAGAATTTGTCCTAAAAAAAGAAAACTTGAAATGAAGAAAAAGCTTATGCACAAAGATGCATAAGCTATTTATCACAGCTATTTATAAGAGAAAAAAGTCAAAAAAGGAAACAACTAGAATATTCAACAATAGAAGAATGGTGAATAGTTATATTTGCGAATAAGCTGTTAAATGATGTTTGCATGCTTCATATCATTTCAATGAAAAAAGTGGAATAAAAAATTGTACATTCACTATATCTCAACTATGATAACATACATATAAAAGATATTAGTGTTTTTTTAAAAAGACTGTGAGATTATAGGGTTTTCATTGTTTCCTTATATTTCATGTATTTTCCAAATTCTGTGCAGTGAACATCTATTACTTTTACAAAATATATACATTTCGTAAGTCTTGGCATTTATTCTGTCACCATGTAACGTGTTGAGTCCACACTGACACATGCCTTATATTTCTACTTCTTACATAACGACAGCGTGAACATACCTTGCTGAGGATTATTTCCGGAGCCAAATATTCTGGAGTACCGCATAATGTCCAAGTCCTGCCTTTAACTCTTTTGGCAAACCCAAAGTCTGTGACCTATAAAGAAAAATTGGGAATGTTATTATTTCACAAGAAAAGCATTTACTGTATTGAAGTTGAACATTTAAAATCAAGGGTAAAATGAAAACTAGGAAGAAACAAATTAATTCAAATGGAATTGAGGCTAATCCCTGAGGGTGACTGTTGAGTGAATGTAGCTGAAACAACCCATGCTAAATAGCCTTTCCCTGACTCACACAAAGAAGCAAATGAACCACAGAAGTGGTCTTCATAAAAATGAAGCAGCACTAGAAGTATCCCTTAAATCCAATATGTGCTCTGCCATTAATTATATTATCAGAAGGGCAAAAGCACCGTTGGGAAGTCTGGTAACTGTCCAAAGGGACCCTCCACTCTATTAACAGCAGAAGTGGGACGAAAACCCTGCCTCCAACCCACTATTGGTAGGCGGGGGCCCTTTGGCAGCTGTGTTGTAATGTTAAAAAGCTTGGACTCCAGAGACAGATTGTCTGGGTTCAATTCTTTTTTCCCTTTTATTTATTTTTCTTGTTGTTCAATTACAGTTGTCCCAATTTTCCCCCGTTGCTCTCCCTTGCCCCACCCACCCCCTGCTCCCACAGTCAATCCCCACCCTGTTGTCCGTGGCCATGGGTCCTTTATACATGTTCCTTAACTATGACCTGACTCTGCCTGTGTGACCCTGCTGTGCCTTAGTTTCATCTGCCTTCAAAAGAGAATAGCAACAGTATTTACCCTTCATGACATTATCAGGATTAAAAAAGGTGATACATATAGAAGCACCTGGAATTCGTGTGGCACTAAATGAGCACTCGCAAACTCAGCTATTATAAATTCTTTATGCAAGAGCCTGTGGTCAATTCACAAGTACAGATTACAGGACACACAAACAATGTCTATCCTACATGGGATTGCTTGTTCTTTGCAATAGCAGTGGACCTGTAAGCTCTGTTTAAGCTATTAGAGATAAGTAATTTTCTCCTCCAAGAAGAAAAATTCTAATATTGTTAGCTGTCAAATACATGTGACTTTTTACCTAGTACTTTCTCAAATACATTCCATACAGTATGTTCAGTGCATACCTGGATATAACCTTGGTGGTCAATTAGGAGATTCTCGGGTTTCAGATCTCTGTAGATGAGGTCTAGTGAATGGAGGTACTCGAACGTTAGCACTATCTGAGCTGCATAGAACCGTGCGTGGGGTTCGCTACAAAGAGACAAAACATTGGATTTCAGTAAAATGGGTTAACACATAGTAATCAGTAGGTTATACAAAAAAGTTAGTATGGGGTTGAAGTATTTTGGGAGTAAAAAACATTTTCTCTTTTAAACATTATGTGACAGATCTTGCTAGTTGCCTAACATTTTAAATCTCTAAATTATCTTCAGATAATGCTTTGATAGACTCAGTGCCAGCATACATTGGAGAAAAATATAACTGTCAAAATGTCATCATATTTTAAATTATTATTGGCCATAGTGGAAGGTACTGATGTCTTTATAACTGTCTGACCTTGAGGATGACTGAAAAGCAAATGTGCAGATTAGGCCATTGCTACTGTTGATAGACTCCATTTACATTTGTCATAAATTTCAAGTGCTTAAAGAATTTTACTACATAGAAAAGATCTTTAACTGCAATAGTTAAAAAGATCTTTAACTTTAATCTGTGGATTAATGCCATTTACCTAGGCTGTTCCTATTACAAAAATGATATATGCTCATTATAGAAAAAAATTCATAAAATAGTAATGAAGAATAAGACATTCTTAATCCCATCCAGAAGCCATAGATGCAATCCCAGTGTCTGAATTCCCAAACATTCTACTGTGCATGTTTACAGACATACAAGCACAGGAATAAACTGTATTTGTATAAATGTGCAGTTCTTACAAGTACAGATTAGGTCAGTGTGACCATGATGCCACACTCTGAGAATTATTTCAAGGATGTACTGACACGTTAGTTTTGAGTTTATATTTCATCTTCCAGGGCACACACTGAATTCTGCTAATCTGCCTGACAAACTGCAATGACTTTCAGATTTGCGTCATCAATAAATAACCTTAACTATGAATAGGATTTCCCTCAAGATGGCGGGCATGAACTTGATCTAATGGGACCAGAAACAGAGATTCCAAAACAAGATTATCTATGCTGCTCCTTTCTCTTGCCACTGTATTTCCTAGGCCCTAGACTGATACACATCAGGTGCTCAGTAAATATTTGTTGAATAAATAAATGTGAAAAAGAAAAATACACTTGGGAGCAGTATTTTTTAATACCCTTCCATTTCAGCTCCGCCCCAACACTGTAACAACCTGCAGCCCATATCCGATGACAAGGCGGGAGGACACTGTGAAGGGGCCTGGAAGAATCGCCTCAGCCAGTCACTCCAAAATTTGAAATGTTTTGTCTGCAAATGTCTCTACTATTTTCTCTGTTAAGTATAAGATGTACTTACATCTTATAAGTGAATATATATTTATCATAAAAATGTAAGATATATTCAGCATTTTATATTTATTTCCACACTGGTGTTCAACTGGGGAAACACAGTCCATAGATCTATAATCAAACTGTTGAAAGGTGAAAAAATATTCTATAGGAAAACCTAATGTATAGTAGCTTGAAGTCTAGACAGATGCTGTGTCACGGAGAATCATAACAACTCCTCGGATTCTGATTAGAGCTCTATTCAACATAACTCGGCAGTCTGGTTGCCTCAGAATTTCTAAGATGGGAGTTAGCAACCTTTCAAGTGTATACAGGACTGGGCAAAAGCAGGTTTACAGTTGTTCACAAGGAAAGTAATACAAGAATTAGTAAATAGTAACAAGAATAAACTCCATGTTTTGCATGTTCACAACTGTAACCTACTTTTGCCCAACCCCATGTGTAGTGTGTGTGCAAGGTTAGAATAGTAGTGCCTCAGCATGAAGTGTGTCAATCAGTATGCTTTCCTCCTAGTACCAAGTCAACTATTACAGAAATAAAAGAGTGGGAGTTGCAAATAACTTAGTAATTATAGAAAATGGACAAAAAATATTTTTAAATCTTTTTTTATTGTTGTTCTATTACAGTGGTCCCAATTTTCCCCCATTGGTCTCTCCTGTCCTGCCTCCCCCCTCCACAGTCGATTCCCACCATGTCGTCCATGGCACATTTGTACTTGTTCTTTAACTAGGCTCTTCCCCTTCCCTCTCCCTCCCCCACCCCTCTGGTCTCTGTCATTCAGTTCCTTGTTTCCATGCCTCTGGTTCTGTTTTGCTCATTTATTTGTTTTGTTCATTAGGTTTCTGTCATAGGTGAGATCATATGGTATTTGTCTGGCTTATTTCACTTAGCATAATGCTCTCTTTTTTGAAGACAGACGTAGGTGTGGTTCTTTGGTGTAAAACTTTGAATTATTATAGGGCGATATGAGGATTCTGGGTCTGCTTGGACCAGGGATGGTAGGATAAAAGGACAACATGAAAGGAAAAAAACTCATTAAAGATAAACAGAAGTTACTTCCCCCTAACACAGTGCCTGAGACATAGTAGGTGCCTTGCATATATTATGTCAATAAACAAATATTGGCTTAGGCCTCAGGAAATTAAAACAGCTCTAATGCTGGCCACTACTGAAGAAAATGTCACGATAATCCAAGTCTATTATATTTTGTAAATCTACCATCATGAGTCCTGTTTGAACTCATACTTATGTGCTAATTATGCCAATATATAATGTGCTGAATGAAGTCATACCTGATCTTGGTTTCAGTTTCATTCTATTAGTATTAATGAACAATGGTAGCTTTCAAACTACCACGTGGGTAAAGATAACAATCTGTAATCTATTTTAATAACTATGTGACTTTATTAGTAAAAAATATAATGAGGTACAAACTGTTTTAAAATTACATATGTATTTTAACCTCAACATAGTAAAAACATTACAGAGAATTATATATGTGCAAAACTAACTTTCATAACCTCATCACTACAATACTATTATCACCTTTTCTCTAGATTGCTTTTTTATCTTTACCCTTACACAAACCTCTTCCTTAGAGTTGTGCAATTAATATTTGCTTAATAAATACAGTTATATTTACATTCAATTATTATTATTTTAATTTTTAAAGATTTTAAAATTTATTTATTCTTAGAGGGGAAGGGAAGGAGAGAGGAAGAGAAACATCATTGTATGGTTGCCTCTCGTGCGTCCCCTGCTGGGAACTGGCCTGCAACCCAGGCATGTGCCCTGACTGGGAATTGAACTGCGGTTGTTTGGTTCGTAGGCCTGCACTCAATTCACTGAGCTACACCAGCCAGGGCTACATTCAATTATTTTTTGCATTTCTGGAAATTCTTCAGATCATGAATTTCAAACAATACTAATGGCAGAATATTTACACTGTTATCATAGTGCTTTTATTTGATTTTTAAAACTCAGTATGTAGCCTCTTATTAATGTTTCTACATAATTCTTCATATACTAAAATATTACTAAATAAAATAATTTTTTGCATTAATAATAACTTAAAAATTTGGTTTAAAACAAACACACAGCAAGATTTTAGGAGAGTAAAGTATTAGTTACCTGAACCTTCCAATTCTTCTTAGATGTGAAAACATTTCACCCCCAGGGACATATTCCATAACCATATATAAGTTAGAATTATCCTAGAGACAAATATAAAGGATAAATACAACAAAATTATGAAACTAATTGTTTCTCAAAAATATTTTAAGATAATACCATGTTTGATTAGAAAAAGACAAATTAAAAAACCCACCTGATAGACTACTAACATTGGGCAACAGAGAATAAATAGAAAATGCTCTCACTTTTTCTTCTGGGGCTCTCATTCCCTCCTCAACCCTCTCCCCCACCCTCCATATTCTTGCTACAATTTACTCTGGAATATTTGTCATTCTTGCTCTTGCAGGGAACGTTTAACTCTTAAACAAACAGTGTGGCAATAACTTAATGTTATAGTATATGCAAAGGAATAACTAGGTTAAAGAACAATTTGAAAAAAGTTATTAAAATATTTATATTTATGTACATTAGCTCAGAGAAATTAATGATTGTTAACACTATCAGGCATTCACACGTCTTTATTTGATTTAAAGAATAAAGGAGAAAAAAGCAAAAAAAGACTAAAATGTTTCCTATGAATGAATATTGCAGAGAAATGCCAACTATAAGTCAAGGAACTAAAAAGCTGCCAACTTACAGAATAGATCTTTTGCAAGTTTAGGAGACACTTGAGGAGAGGGTCAAAGTCTGTTCTAACTCATATAAATGAAAAGACTAGAGTACAAACTACTAGGAGAAAAAAGATAGTGAGATTTTGGCAGAAAAGATTCAGGAGAAAAAGAAGGTATATAGGTGTACTTGTTTGTAGGAATGTAAGAACTGCTTTAATTAAAATATCACTATGGATTTTGATACACTGAAATATCTGATTTCATAATACCATCTCATAAATAATTATACATTGCCTTTCACCAGTTCCCCAGGGAGAACTAAAACCTTTTCTAAATTTGTACATACAATAGGATTTAATTACATAAAAATCTATATTTACTTGTCTTTTAACATTCTCCAGGTTTACATCTGGTTTAGAATCCTATTACAGCTTTATATTTTGAAAAACTGTGAGGGTGACAATATTTTATTTGAATATGAGTAAAATTTACCTTAAAAGAATACTCCAGTCGAACAAGAAAAGGAAAATTCACGGCCTGTAATATTCTTTTCTCATTCAAAGTATGCTCTATTTGCTTCAGTTTAACAACCTGTAATTGAGAGGTAAATATATTAAATTAATTTAAATAAAATTTAAAAGCTATTATAATTTTATAAGAAGAAAATTACATAAATGTTTTCCATATAATAATGAACTTAGATCAAACAAGATTCCTAGAGTCACACAAGGATGACAGTAATAACTACCAATGAGGCTTATCAGATTCAACTGAAAAAACCTTACAGAGAATTTAAAACTTGGTCTTAAGAAATTAAAGCATAATTTTCAGTAAGTAAGCAAGAGCTAAGAATTAGACTCATGATAAATTACTTAAAAATTAGTATGTTAAAATATTTAGCTCCTAATGACTTATGGCCCACTAAAGGAGCTGGCACAAATCACTGCAATAAGTAGATATTGATTTAAATCCTCAGATCAGCAAGGAAAGTAAGAACTGAGGAAAAGCCAACAACTTAAAAACAGTGGGTAAAAATGAACAATCTGTTCATTTCATAATACCTGAATAAACACAAGGACAAGTCCTAAAAATTCAATTTGTACAGTCACAAAAGAGGACACACCAAATATTGGTAAAAAATGACTATGTTTTTATAACAAATAGATCATTTAGGATCAATCAAGCTTCTACTGGATTGTCTACTCAATTACATACATAGCTGGAGAAGCAGCTTATCCTGATGTCATAAAGAACATGATTCTACCCCAAATGTGATTCTATTTCCTAATTTAAGGAAAGGTGATCTTAGGGAGATATATAAATCATTAGAAGCTGGCACTCTTTCTTGATAGAGGCTTATTGTCAATGTGGGGTAAAGACAGAATTCAAGAAACTGAACATGGGTAAGAGAGGCAATTAAAGATATCATCCGGTAATTAGTACATAAATTACAGTATAAAAATAATTGACTAAGAGTAAAAAGATTTGTGTTCTAATGGAGGTCTTCTATTCAAACAGTTTTCTGACTTTGGAAATGCAATTTCAGCTCTTAGGCTATCAGGATCAGGGTTTACTTTTTTGTATTTGTTTGTTTTATTTTATATGTAACATGAAGTGGTTAGATCAGCACGGTATGTACTCTAACTAGTTATAGAACAAATTAGTCTATACATATCACAATAAATTATATAACTTTACCCAGAGTATTAGTATTGCTTTGTGTTTACTATTTTTTAATAGACTATATATTTTTAGCAGTTTCAGGTTCACGGTAGAACTGAATGGAAGGTACAGAGATTTTCTATAAACCTCCTTCCCCCAGACATGCATAGCCTCCCCCACCACCAACATTCCCCACCAGAGTGCTACATCAGTTATAGCTAATCAACCTAGACCGACGCATCATGATCACCAGGAGTCCACAGTGGATGTTAGGGTTCACTCTCGGTATTCTACATTCTGTGGATTTGGACATATGTATAATGACATGTATTATCATTATAATATCATGCAGGGTAGGTTCACTGCCCTAAAATACCCTCCGTTCTCCACCTATTTATCCTTCCCTCCCATTACCTCCTTGCAAACATGGATCTTTTTATTGTCTCCATAGTTTTTCCTTTTCTAGAATGTCATATAGTTGGAATCATACAGTAGGTGGCATTTTCAGAGCAGCTTCTTTCACTGAGTAATATGCACTCAAGTCTCCTTCATGTCTTTTCATGGTTTGATAGTTCATTTGTTTTTAGCTCTGAATAATATTCCACTGTCTGAATGTACCACATGCATATGTGGGGCATAACAATTAAAATAGGAATGATTCCAAGATATATATGTGAACCCCCAAAGCAAATATGCATAATTTTTAAATTAACTTAATTAAAAATCTAACTAATAAAAATCTAATTTAATTTTAAATGTCTGTATCTACTACATATAAGACATAAGTGCAACAGAGATAAAGCCAAGAGAGTGTCTGCCCTCATGCTGCATAAAATCTATTTGGACATATGCTGCATGAATATGGGAAGAGCAGTACAAGACGACTGCCGTATAAGAGTTGGGTCATAAGTGTTCAGAGGGGAAAATACACAAAGGTGAGTCGGAGTGCTAGTTCCATTGGCTAGAGCTTAGGACAGTGCTGCTCATGTTTTGGTAATGAAGTATCCCTAAATGACAGAGGAAAATTAACAAGCACCCCTGGGGTTTTTTTGTCCACATTTTATTTCAAAATTTATTTAACATTTATATTCACTTGTCAATATTTCTGTTGGTTTAAATACATTTAAAAGCATTTATAAATGATTACTTATCAGCAGACTTATTTTTTCAGCCAAGCACTTGAGGAGTTATTAATAAGGAAGGCAGGTCATATATCATCACGTACTCTCCTACCTGACCCAGCATATACTTCTATGGGTCATTTCAGGCAAAGGAGTAGAGTACGGAGGACATGGAGGGGAATAGTGTGAGATAAGACTAGAGTTTGGAAGAAAACTGTGAAAGCTTTGAAAGCAGGCTGCAGAGTTCTGACTTCATTGAATAAACACCAGGAAGCTTTCTGAGTAAGTGAGATGATATGTTACAGTAAGAAGAATTTGTTAATGAAGAAGGTGAATCAGTAGAAGGTAAAAATTGATATTGTGGAAATTAATTAAGATGTTACTGTGAAAGCCCAGTTAATATTAATGATGGACAAAACAGGTAGTGGCAGAAAAGATTTAGGAATAACAAAAACATTTGGAAGGAAAAATTAATAAGGAGTATAGGAATAGAAATGAGACAAATCTAGGTCAAATTCTTGGTTCTTCTTGCTACATGTTTGGCTTTGAAAAAATAAATACAGAGGTTCTTGGTTTAAATGGGAGGTTAACATCACAAAGTTAGTGTGAAGATTCACTGATACAATAAAGTGCTTTGCAATGCTTGACACACAGTATGGAATACAAAATGGGATTTCCTTAATTTTTGTACTGATTTTCTTCTCCTAACCCCATATACCCTAAGATAGGAGAAGCCAAAAAAGAGTTCATTAAAAAGAGCTGTAACTTTATTAACAGGAAAGAAGATTATGGAGTATTATTTCATTACTTTGTTTTAGCAAATTAAAGTAAATAAACTTGGAAAATTCAGAATATAGTCTTTGTCTTAATTCTAAATAGACCTACAACATTGCTATAGAGCAGCAATTTTCAATGTTTTTCATCTCATGGTATACATAAACTAATTGCTAAAATTCTGCAGTACACCGAAGTAATATTGTTTGTTGATCTGACAAAAAATAAGCATAATTTTATTCATTTATACTGGATGGCCATTGTTGTGTTGACTGTTGTCATTTTTTCATTTGACAATCTAAGGGAAAAGAGGTCAGTGGCCCTGACTGAGTGGTCAGATATTGCACGCTTCAAACATCCTTGCGGCAGGCATACCAGTTGAAAATCGTTGCCATAGAGAAATGACTTCAAATGGCAGCTGTTCTTCTGGGAAGTACTCTTTCATCATGATTTATTCCAAAGGCAGCCTTCTCAGTAACTTACTTATTAACAAGCCACTATCTTACCAAAAAAGAATTTTAAAAGTCTCCCTTATATATTTTCAAGTATAAAAGTACTTTTTGTAAATATTTTAATATTTTATGACTACAACACTGTTAATTCCTTAAAAAAGATAACAAAATATTTTAGGCTATACAGATAATACATTTTAAAGACAGTTTTAATCAAAAGTATAAATTTGAAGCATTTTGTTGTTGTTGTACTGCCACCATAAATATACAAACCACTTATCCTCTCTGAGACTCAATTGCCTCTAAAAAGTTAGGGCAAGAACTAGTTGCTCTCTAAAAGCTCTGAGCCCAGCCCGTACAAATTAGAGTGCAGAGCTCCAGGGAGAGTTGAAGCTTGGGTCAGAGTACACAGGGAGACTGTACAGAACACAAAAATGAGAAGGAATAAGCCAGATATTGGGATTAGCAACCTTTAACGAGTAGACAGAAGGGAAAACATAAAAGTAAACAGAAAAAGGCACATAAAAAAGGAGAGTCCGAGCAGGCAGGAGTGTAATTAGAAGAGCACAGGGACCCAGAAGTCCAAGCATGAGACAGTTTCACGGGAAAGGTCACCACCGTCATAAACTCTAGAAAAGTCCCACAAGACTAGCAAAAAGAGTCCACTGGACTTGGTGATTGAGCCACTGGATTGATGACCTTTGGCAGACACATTTTAGTGGAGTAGCAAGATGTTGAAGATAAAAAAGGAGGCACTAAATTATTGTGCATTAAATAATTAATGTGAGTTAGTGTATAGAGTGACTAAACTATTTTTTCAAGAAGCATGGTTAGAAAAGTTACTATGTGAAAGAGGGCAGTGGAGAAATTAAATAGGGTGTATTTAATTTTAGAGACCTAAAAAGCCATTACTCCTTTCATGTTAGAGGTTAGTTTTGATTTTTGTTTTAAAGCAGAGATTGGGCCCTGGATGGTGTGGCTCAGTGGACTGAGCACTGGTCTGGGAACCAAAGGATCGCTGGTTTAATTCCCAGTCAGGGCACATGCCTGGGTTGCAGGCCAGGTCCCTGGTGGGTGGCACGTGAGAGGCAACCACACGGTGGTGTTTTTCTCTCTCTTTCTCTCTCCCTTCCCCTCTCTAAAAAAGAAAGAAAAAGAAAGAAAGAAAGAAAAGAAAGGAAGGAAGGAAGGAAGGAAGGAAGGAAGGAAGGAAGGAAGGAAGGAAGGAAGGAAGGAAGGAAGGAAAGAAGGAAGGAAGGAAGAAAGGAAGAAAGAGCAGAAAAAAATAAAGTAGAGATTGGATTAGAACTACAGACCAGTCTTAAAACTGTACTGTCCAAAATGGTAGCCACTAACCACGTATGGTTATCTAACACTGGAAATGTGGCTACCCAAATGCAGGTGTATTATAAGTATAAAATATAGATCAAGTTTTGAAGATTTGCTATGAAAAAAGAATTTAAAATATCTTAGTAATTTTATATTAATTATGTACTGCAATGATAATATTGTGGATACACTGAGATCTACAGTGTGGATACACTGTAGAATCTACTATTAACATTAATGTCAACTGTTTCTTTTTACTTTTAAAAAATTAGGCTACTAGAAAATTTTAAATTACATATGTGGCTCATATTATATTTATTAGATTGCATCAATAGTCTAGCCACTTTCTGTAACCCTCTCTCCTCTACATTTTCTCATCTCTATATCCTAGTAAGACAAGATATTATTCTTAGGAACATACTATCTGTAGAATAATATATCAAGATTTGTCATTTTTCTTTTACTTTCCCTTAATTATAAATGATTACTAAAAAACCAGAAGCTTAATATATAAAGCATGAATAACTCAGATACCCTGATTCTTTAGATATAACAATATATAAGCACTTAAAATTGTTTTTAAATTCTTATTGAGACATAATCAACATGTAACGTATTTTTTTCAAGTGTACAACACAATGATTTGATTTTTAATAGTATGTAGGTTTTCAAATTTTACCTGCCTTAGTTAACATTTTAATTAAGCAAGCATGTTAAACAGAAAGGCTTCTACTATCAATTAAAATAAGTTGTAAAATTGTCCTGGCTGGTGTGTGGTGTGGCTCAATGGACTGAGCGCTGGCCTGCAAACCGCAGGGTGGCTGGTTTGGTTGCCAGTCAGCATACCTGTGTGAGTTGCAGGCCAGGTCCCCAGTAGGGGGCACGCAAGAGGCAACCACACTTTGATGTTTCTCTCCCTCTCTTTCTCTTTCCCTTCCCTTTTCTCTAAAAATAAGTAAATAAAATCTTTAGAAAAATACTTGTGTGAGTATTAAAAATATAAATCATAAAATCACTGAATATCTGTTACCTCAACCTAATGATCAAGTAATTTATTCCTGCATTTTTCCACATGGCAGAATGTAGTAGAGAAGCCTGTTCCTTACATGTTAAATTCAATATTTTGCTAGTAAACATACGCATACCTGTAAGTATAAATACTGAAATAATGTACTCCTATATACTAAAACTATAGTTATGTATCATAGAGTCATAATAATAAGGATGGAAAAAAAGTGCAATGATAAAATTTGACTGTGTTAATGGTTAAGTCATTACATTGCATTTATTTAATAATCTAGCTGATAAAACTGAAGCTTACCCTTCAAGTAAATAACAACAAAACCACTAACCTTCTGCTTATCTAAGATCTTCATGGCATAATACTGTTCGGTGGCTTTATGTTTCACCAACATGACTCTTCCAAATGAACCTGTTCCGAGGGTTTTCTTCCTTTCAAAATCTTCCAGGCCAGCATTATTCTACATATACATAAAAAATAAAATAAACTTTAAAGTTAGAAATGTGCTGTTCTGGCTGGTGTGGCTCAGTGTATTGAGCATTGGCCTAGGGACCAAGAGGTCGCTGGTTCCATTTCTGGGCAGGGCACAGGCCTGATTGCAGGGCTGGTCCCCAGTTGGGGGCGTGCAAGGGGCAACTAGTCAATGTTTCTCTCACGCATAGATGTTTCTTTCCCCATTTTTCTTCCCCCCTCCCCTCTCTCTAAAAATAAATAAATCAAATCTTTAAAGTGAGAAATTCTCATAAGACTACGATAACAGTAATAGATTCAGTGATATCAGAATAGGTCATTTAATTTATAATCATCCATTTAAAAATAATATAAAAGACTACGGAGATTCCAAGTTACTGGTGCTATTTTTTCCTTTGAATAAGAAAGGATTTAATGTTTGAGAAGAGAATTATATTGCAAAACAAAACATAATAGTAGTTGAAGGAAATAAGAGCTTCAGCTGAAATATTAAAAGGTCATATTCCAATATATATTCCTAGTATTGGAATTCTAACAAATTAGTTTCATGTTTTAACAGTTACAAACTGATAAGGAGCATACTGACAAAGACAATTGTGAAAGCTTTACAGTCCTAGTGCACTTGCAAAAAGCTGGAACGAGTAGATGAGCTGAGGGATCAGAGTCCTTGCACTAGAGTTACCCTGGAAGAAAGGACATGTAACTTCGTTTCTAGCTTTCTAAGAGCTCACAGAACTAGAAAATAACAGCATGAGCGATTCTCATAGCTTTCTTTCTGATGTTATAATAACCCAGTATTACCTAAAACAGTAACAATAAGGAAAGAAGAGTTCCTCATTCCCACAAAGATAACTGAGTCAGAGTCCCAGAACAATAATCAGCCTCATCTTTCTCTTTGAATAGATGCTTTGTTATGAGCAAACATCTTTGTTTGCCTTTGACTGTAACACAGAAGCAAAGAACTGGAAGCATCAATCTATTGAATTTGTTGCTGCCACAACAAAATAAAAAAATACTAGAAACAAATTACATGCTAAATAGCAATAAGTAGTAATTGCTGACCCACTTGTTTAATGGGTTTTAATTACAAAGATCCCCATGAAAGTCTTAGAAAAATTATTTCCACTCAGAAAAATGTGGCAAAATATGACTCTTGCATAGGTGAGGAATCTGGACAGCTATTGTAAGTCCACTATAGTTGGACTTCATCTCTACTGAAAACCAAACTTTGTGTTTGGAGACAGCGTAGCTTCTTGGTGAATCACGGAGAGAGCAATCACCTCTTAAGTTTTTACTCACAAAACCTGTTTTCATCAGATTTTAATTTCATATTTCCAATAACTTTAAATTGCCATGAGATTCCATGTCAATGCAAAAGAAAATGTCCCTCTAATTATTATTAAATTATTTAGATTTATGAATTAATATTTAATCTCTGGTTTTATCAACACAGATGGATATGGTTAATACAGTTCCCAACTTGATAATGAAAACAGATTTCATTAGCAGACCACAGGCCAGCCCTTCTTGCTAGTCATTGCTTTTCAAACAAATATGCCATCTTCTTCACCTCCCTTAATGTTTCATGTTAGATAATGTCTATCACTTGAGTGATTATGTTTTAAATTACAGGTCATGCTATAAATCTTGATAATGAGGGAATCTTCATAAAGCATAAGATTTATTTAAATCAATATTTCTTGAGTGAAAAAATACTGAAGTCAAAAATTTCTGTGCTAAGGTTTTCAAAATTTAATTCACTATTAAATTTTGTTAATCATAACTTCAAAAAGAATTTTTACAAGCATAGATGACTTTTTATATAGTTTCTAGATCTTAGCTAAGATCTAAAGGACTTGATCTCATGAAAATGGTTTTGAAACAACCCCTGTGTTTGGTGTGCCATCAACAGCCAAGTGTTTGTGAGTGTGAATTTGAAACCGCACAACAGGATCAGTATTGTTGCAATTAATAAAAATACTAAATATGCTAGCATAGGCACAAATTGAAACTATCACAATTAGAAAATATCAAGGGTTTGTAGCAGCTTGGAATTAGTGTCAACATTTATAATCAGGTATTATACTGGAAATGAGTTCCTTCTCCAATTTATGTATACATAAAACTATTAATAGATTAAAAACAATGCTATGGGGAAAAAATCCCATGTTACCCCTATTTATTATTGCTACTTGAAAATTCAAGTTTCTGAAAGTAGTAAATTATTTAGGCAAGACTCTTGATTTTACTTAACACAGAATTTTTAAATCATAGAAAATTTTAAATATCCCTTACCTGAGCAGGATTTTCCCATTTTCTTAAGAAGTCTTCTTTGGCTTTGGCTAGAAACTCTTTCACTAAAAAAAAAATATTTAAAAAATTGTCTTGTAACAATATTCACATTACATATAAATACACATGCTTTAAAAAACACAGGCTCATGTCCACTACGGTTCCCATAAAACATGTGTGCTTACAACTGTGATGCACCAGATAACTATTCCGTTTCTCCAAACAGGATGCAAACATTTTCTCAAACTTCTAAAATTCCCTAATATCTTTCTATGTGGATCACCCTGATCATTTCAAATCTAATAATAAAAATACTGAAAACATACCCAAAAGTAACAAGAGGCTAGATCAATCCAGAACAAAATACTCACTGTGAATAAACCATTAGTGATAGTTTAAAGGCACAACACAGCCTTTAAACATAATAACTGAAAACGTTTGGAGAGTGTGAACTTATTGATTTGTGGAGTTTCAAGAATAATCGATTTTGACAAAGGGTTATTTTCAGGCATAAGAAAAAGAATTTATGTTATTAAATTTGTGTTTTCTCTACCATAAACTAACACATAAAGAATATACACGAAGACCTCAAAACAAAACAAAACAAAACTTCACAAACAAACAAACATACAAAAAACCCTCCAAAGAGCTTAAAAATCTCATTCTAAATGTGGAGCAAAAAAATGTCTTAATGACTAACTTTAAATGTACACTGAAGTAAAGCAAATCCAAACCAGATGTTTATATGGTGATTAGTAATAGCCACATTATTTTACAGAGCTGCAGTTGGAAATTTTAGATTTGTTACATGAGGAATCATTTTAAAGAGTCCTCCATTTCACTGGCTTTCCACAAAGTTATTAACAATGATCTGTTTACATACAACTTCAGGTGTTTAAAACACATAATAAATAGAAAAGAAATTCCAGAAAGATAAAATGACATAAACAATATGTACTCTTGTTCCCAGTTAGCTCTATGCAAGCAAAACCTGAATAGACAATAAATAATTAGTCTTTTGTTCAGAAAGTTACCAGTATTTCTCTGATATGTGAATCTGTACATGAAGAATAAAATAGCATAAAGTGGTATTTACATTATGGTCAAACAGTAAAAGGCATACAGAGGGGACCGAGAGCAGCGCCCGGCCTTTGTTTCAGATGTTCCAATAGTGACGACCATGACAGTGGTGGGTGACCATGACAGTGAAAAGACAGAAGGAAAATGGAAGTGAGGCGCTCACAAATTCTGCACCATGATCATCTAACAATGTAGTACCATTAAAGTGAGGCATTTGAAGACACACAAAATTATTCCCTTTTATCCTCAGTGTAGTACTTTCCCCCAAACACCACTCCTAGACAAAAAGGCTACTACTGGTATTCTAAATCTTTTGAGATTTCAAAATGGTGATGACAGGCACCAAGAGCAGACATTATTTAACTACTTTATATAAACTGTCATTTGTATTTTGCTGTTAAAATAGTCTCTGAATACCTACTTTAGAAGGTTTGAGAAAAATAATTTTTAGGAAGATTTTATTATCTTTAGAGGGGAAGAGAAGGAGAGAGAGAGAGAAATATCAATGTATGGTTGCCTCTTGTGCATCCCCTGCTGGGAACTGGCCTGCAACCCAGGCATGTGCCCTGACTGAGAATCAAACCGCAGTTGTTTGGTTTGCAGGCCTGCGCTCAATCCACTGAGCTACACCAGCCAGGGCGAGAAAAATAATTTTTTTAATTAGAATTTTTTTATTGTATGGGAATCTTATGTACCAAAACAATGAATCAAATAATTGTACCTAATTATGCAAAATGATCTAATTTCTCCTGGAGGTGGATCTGGAAGGTGGAAAATTCTTACATTTTCTTGAGTTCAGGATGATTTAAGTCATCCTACTTCTAAAAGTTAATACACTTGTTACGATTGGTTTTATAAGTAACATTTTATTTTTGGGGTCATAGAGCAGATACGTCTGTGTATGGCACTGATGTGGAAACAAAACCTATGACATAAACTAAAAACACAATTTATTGTTAAATGCAACTGTGACTTTTAAGAAACAACTTGTAATCCCCCAAATATAAATCTGATTTAAAATATTTTTAGTTATCTTCTATTTATAGAACTTGCAAATCAAGTTACAGAATAAACTCTCCAGATGCCTGTCTGAGCACAGATAATTTGAAGACAAGCTAAAAAATTGAAGCTAAAAAAAATTCCCTAATATCCTCTCCCAGCTTTTCCTGTGACTTCCTGATCAGTAGATCTGGAGTAAGAAAATGTGACTGGTCAAAGGAAGAATAGGCAATATTTGCCAATGATGGTATGTTGAAGGAAATTTTCTTTTCCCTACCTGGTGAATTAGCTAAAGAAAAAATTTCAGGTACTACTTAATTTTACTCACTAACAGGGTATTCAGGAAATCTGATAGTATTCTCTGTACGCATCAGTATTCCAAGTTTACTGGTAAGTAGTGCTGTAAAAAGTAAAGAATGGTTCTAACAGCAGTCTTGTATAAAGTTACCAGAAATGGATATAAATCAAAGATATTAAATTTTGTGAATTATTTCAATTATGAGATTTCTTTTTAAAGGATAAGCATTCATTATAATGTCATTAAAGAGTTCCATGAAGAAAACTCTGTTCCTGAAGCACGTTTTGTCACGTAAGTGTATATACAGACACATGAAATCTCGTTTATAGGTGCACCATTTACATGCAAAGATGAACAAAGTTAACTCTTTGTCAAAATATACATCTATAAATATAGATACCAAAAATAAAATATTTCACATTATGGATTGTAACTCCAAAACAACAGGCAGCCCAGAACCACATGTATTTGCTTTGAATTTTATTATTTTTAGACAGTAGTCAATAGAACTTTCTAAATGCTTTTCTCTGGTTGTGTTTTTTTTTTTTATTTAAAAAATTTTATTTATTTATCTTTTAGAGGGGAAGGGAAAGAGAAAGGGAGAGAAATATCAATGCATGGTTGCCTCTCATGCGTCCCCTGCTGGGAACTGGCCTGCAACCCAGGCATGTGCCCTGACTGGGAATCAAACCACGGTCCTCTGGTTTCTTTGGTTAGTTTTAATATTTATACCCACTGATACAAGGTGTTGGCAGCTAATTAGTAAAATAAGTGGTGGGAGAGGCAGCCAAATGCAAACACTACAGCATATTTAATCCAGAGTTCCTTATAAAGCGTATATTTAAAGTTCTCCTTTTCTTTTTGTTTCTTACTGTGTTTTAATATATAAGCTATATCTATACTTTACCATTGACACCAATGCAATCCCCTAAAAGAGCACAGGTCTTGGAGCTTGAGTTACAACTGAATTAGAATGTGACTCTAATACTTCTTAGCTACACAATCATGGGTATCTATCTACAAAGCAGGTAACAATGATTAGGAAAAAATACCTTACAAAAGGGTTTTTCTGCAAATATATTTTGTTTCGTGTTGATTAATAATGGAGCGAACTAGGTACTACAAAAATGAGGACATACCACACATCAACACGATTTCTTTTCAGAAGTGTAGATTCCAACTATCTTTATGTTCAAAATGAACTTACTTTCTCTTCATTTTGTGTTATTTAAAGAGTCTATCACACTGCGTTCTAGAGAAATCAGCCTACCAATGGAAACTCTAGGTTCACTCAGGCCTGGTTTGTACAAATGTTTACCCGCATTTGCAAGATGAATCAAGCAGAAACAAACTGCCAATTTTTATGCATTTTCACAAGTATGTTAAAACACTTAATTCTATCACTTTCAAAATATTTTTGAGTATGCTTATACATAGGACATAGTATAAGAATTAGATTACGAAGTTCATTTTAAACATTAGGAAATTTATTAAAAACTCAAGTATGGCACATTTTAATTTCACATTATTCATATCATTCTACAACAAATAAGAATGCTTTATTAATTATGTTTAGTAAATTTGTTTATTAAGTACTTTGGGTTCTGTGTTAAATAAACTACATTACTGCTCATTATAAAAAGGGCATGCTGTTAGTCATGGCATCCAGTTAAGCATCCAGTGCTTAAAAGAGGTTATCATTTGTATTTCATAAGAAAAGTTTTAAAAACATTGCTATACAGATTACAACTACTCCAGATGTTGAGTTCTCCCGTCTCCTTGTGACGAGATAAATGTCACCACCGCCTTTTACACCTCTTTATAATAAAAGTGTGACAATGAACTTTTCTAATGATGTCAGAAAAGCAGAAGAGACACGAACAGAAAAACAGAACGAAATAGAATATACACTTCCTTGCATAAATACCCAATTAAATACCAGCTGTTTTATTCAATGTTTATAGCGGTCTATTTTCTTTTGAAAGCCATTCGTTAGCCTGGGTTGCCGACTTTAAGTGCCTCACTGCACAACTCCCACTGCTGTGGCACTGTGCTCGCTGTTTCTAAAACATCACTCAAGAAACTGGAATGGAAATCACTTCTATAGCTAAAACTTAACATAAAACTAAAGAAACCATTTCCTTAATTAAAACGTTTTATTTACTCAATATACCTTATAAAGATATGACTTTTATGAGGAGCATAACAACTTATAAACAAACAAGTAAAAACCTTGGCATCATTTTTTTAAATTAAAAAGTAGTTAGTTGCCTACCAGATACTTCTGAAGAGGAGCAAGCTTGTATCCAAGAAAAAAAATAAACAGTGATTAAATGACACTTATAAAAACAACATAGTAGCATGAAATAACTTATACACATTTTCTCAGATAATTACACACAGAAGTAAAACAATAATGTGAAACTCAATTATTTGACTGAACATATTCAGATAGGACATTTAAAAATTAAATGGTAAAGAAATAAAATCAATACTTATGGTTTAGTGCCATATCGATACCATTTGAATTCTTCTTAAAACTGCTAACAAAACCTTTAACTTCTCATGGTAATAGTGCTAAAAATAGTAAGTAGCATATATTGCAATATACATCCTGTAACTATTGCAATACTATTTCTGGACTTTCGTTATTTATTGAAAATTCTACTGAGAAAAGAGACTGTGAATTGTAACATTTTAATACCCTTCAGGAAGACATTAGTGTCTTTCAGGCATTTTATTTTCTTGGTGCTGGTTTAACAGTCTTTTCAACAACATTTACTGAGTACTGTGTAGCAGTGCCAGAAACTGATGTAGGCTCTAAGAACACTGCAAAGAATAAACGCATCTCCACTATTTAAGGAGATGAGAATCTGACTGGGAGTTAGAACCATTACACTGGAATGTCACAAGGACAAGGACAAGAAAATGATAAGGTGCTACGCAAGCCTGAAAGGGGAAATTCTTGAGTGGTAAAGGTAAGGTGCCATAAAGCTCGAAGGATAGAGTTCCTCTGGTACATGACTTGACGAAGAAGACATTCCAGGCTGGGATAATCTTGTATAAAAGGCATAGAGGCAGAAGCATGGCTTATCCAGGAAGGGCACCTGGCCTGTAACAGCTGC
The DNA here is from genome assembly GCF_021234435.1 of Artibeus jamaicensis. Classification (NCBI taxonomy): domain Eukaryota; kingdom Metazoa; phylum Chordata; class Mammalia; order Chiroptera; family Phyllostomidae; genus Artibeus; species Artibeus jamaicensis. Next base: position 29,757,315 of record NW_026522025.1, on the reverse strand, counting down.
GACACCGGGTACAGTGTTCAGCACAGTGGGAGGTGAGGTATAAAGGCAAGCAGGTGCCCTACCGTGAAGGTAACTGTTTGCCATGGTGATGCTTGTCAGTGTGTGGGAAGGAACAGGCGTAGACTGCGTGATCCATAACTGCCGGGCCCTGTTTCTTCTGGGAAACAGAAGGCAAGATTACTTGCTAAGGAACAGCGGAGCCAGCGTAAGGAGGAATAGCTGGGGGTTAGAGGCCAGAATATTTTAAACCTTCATGACCATGTAGTTAATAAAGGAAGGGGCTGTTCCTTTAAACGTTTCTGTTAGGAAAGAGCAGATGTGAGGTAATAAAGCAATTATGTTTCTTAATAATAACTTTCCTTGTGATCATAGTTTAAAGGGTTTTTTTACTGAACAGATTATAATTCATGGGCTCCCTAATCACTTTGTAATTAAATCATTTTCATCCTTTACCTTAATATAAGTATTATTTTATTTAAAAGTTATTTAGTGTATATCAGAAAGCAAAAAACGAGATGGAAGCTGAGATAAATTACATATGAAAATAATAAATTCTATCAATAAAGAACAGTAAAATCCCTTCCAAAACTTCTGCAGTGCAAATCTAGCAGAGTGTAAAATAGTTTGGTTTTTTTTTTTTGCCTCCCTTTCTTCAAACATCCACCTCTTTTGAGCTCTACATTTGTTACTAAGGATATCCCCCCAAACACATGCTCTACTACAAATATTTTCAGTAAACTAAATACAAAACATTCTAGTTGCCACAAAATTCCCTCATAAAAAAACCAACTTATAGCAATCAAAGTAACAGAATAATTTTGTAAAAGGTGGTGTCCTACCAGATGCTTCTGATGATTTGCATGCTTGAGCGAAAAGAATAAATTAAACAGATAAATAACACATATAGTAACAGGCCCAGAAGTTCTCCACCCATTCATGTTCATTAAAATATTTACATGCAGAAATAGAATAAAAAATACTTGAGCATACAAATTCACAAGTTTTTTATACAAGTATTACAACACACTCTTTGGACATCTATTTGTCTGTCTATCTGTCTATCACATTCCATCCCTTTAATTCAAAGAGCAATTGTGTTCACTTAGCTGAAGGGATACTTTGTTTGCTTCACCATATTTGAACAAGTTCGGTCATAGCCTTTAAAATGATAGTGGGTACAAAAAATCTTTAATTATTGTAAATGAATCTGTGCAGTTCAGTGGATGAAACCATAACTATTTTTGTTTTTTAAGATACTAGTCATGCATAAAATCACACGAGTTTGGAATTTATACAGGCAATAAAAGCTACATTTTCTATCGTAACATTTATGTCACTTTTCTTCCCTCTCCTTATTCTTTTTTCCTGTTAATTCTTTATCAAGTCTTAATTACAAGTGAACAATATAATTGACTTTCGCTAAACCGTAAAAAACTTTTGGTGAAACGTGTATTAAAATGACCACATCATAAAAAGAAACACATCGACTTGGCCAGTGTCTACATGGACAGATACACTATGAATCCACATGGTACTATTCACAACTAATTACACGTGCATGCTTTTTCTCCCAACTCGCTCTCTTGTAGAGATGTTGTGGATTTCCTAGGCCATCCAAGCCATGTTTGATTGGAGATGTTCCCTATAGGATTTGGTAATAAAACTTAAACTAAATTTCCAGTCATAAAACCAATGACCCAGGCAACCTTCAAATTTCTCTTCGAAATGCATTTTACTTCCTCAATTGTTCACTGAGGCTTTTTCTCAGAGGAACAGTACATCTACCACATCGTGTGCTAAAGATTTTCCATTTGGTTCTAAGTTCAAATATTCCGTCTTGTTGACAGGACAGAAACAGGAATGGATCCCACACGACAGGGTTTATACGTTTGCAACGTGACCAGACAGCAGTTAAGGAGGTCTCTATGTGGTCACGCCAGTTTGTATTGCCTCCACATCTTGATGCTCCGTGTCCTCACAGAATGTCAGACTTTCTAGTTTCTGCTAATCCGATGACTACTCAATCATATCTTCTTGTTAAAGATTAGGTAAATATCTTTTATAATTTTATTACTTTCCCTTACAGGTCTCATTTATTAGGTTTACACATAGGTTCTTAAGAGCTTGGTTGATTCTGCAAAAGGGGGATTTTCTAAAATTACTGTTTCCGTTTGTTGCTGATGCACAGCACACTGTTGATGTTTATATGTTGATCTCATATCTGGCAACCTTACCAGATTCTGTTATTAGTTCTAAAACAGAATTCATACATTCTCTTGAATTTTCTATATAGAAAATCACATATCACTTGTAAATAATGACAATTTTGTTCCTTCCCATCTTTTTCTTGTCTTAATGTGCAGGGTATGGCTATCACTACAGAACAGAAAATGAGCATTCTTTTCCTATTTTTAACTTGAGAGAAAATGTTTCTAATTTTCTTTTTTCAACACTTGTCTTGTAAAACTATACTAGACTCAAATAAATTTAAGAATATTGTCTTTTTTTTCAATTCTTTGGAAGATTTTGTATAATACTGCAATTTTTGTTATTTGAATATTTCCTAGAACTTGACTGTAAAATAGTCCTGTCCTAACTTTAGTAAGTTTTGAGTAAGGCTTTGAACTGATTAAATCTTAAATAGGGAGAGTACTAGTCAGTTATTTTGAGTGTTTTCCATGAACTGACCTTTGGCTATTATGTATCTTCTTTATTTCTTATTCCACTGATTTCTGTTCATGTCTTTATTAGGTATTCTTTTTCTTTTGACTAACCATGTTGTGCTTCTATAATTTGTTTACTTGAATACTTACATTATGAGTATCTTTCTCCTTTCTTAACATAAGCATTAAAAATCTTATCTCTAAATCCAATTGAGCTGCACCCCAAAAGTTCTGATGCATAGTTGAATTTAAATTTATATTAATTCTTGACCTGTGAGTTATTTGAACTTTTTAATTATTCACATATAACATTTGTTATAGATGAAGAAACTGGGGCTCATGGAAGGTTTAAGTGTTCCTCCCTAGTATGTTTATCTGTTTAATTAGTCTTTTGTTATTCATTAAACTTAACTGCTTTATGGTCAGACACCACAGCCCATATATCAATTCTTTAAAATATTTTGAATTTTTTTAATTTTAATTAATTTTATTTAGTTATTTTTCAAGTACAGTTTTTTTGTCTATTTCTCCCATCCCAGCCTCCCCCCCCCCTTGCTCCCCACCTCCCTCCCATTTCCACCCCCCTTAGTTCTCGTCCCTGTGTCCTTCCTATTTGTTCCTCCAAATCCCTCCCCCTTTTTCCCCTTAACTTCCCCTTCCTTCTCCCCTCTGGTCACTGTCCCCTTGTTCTCTATTTCAGTGTCTTTGTTTTTTTTTTTTTTCTTTTTCTGCTTGCTTGTTTGTTTTGTTGTTTAGCTTCCTGTTAAAGGTGAGATCATGCCCTGGCTGGTGTAGCTCAGTGGATTGAGCACGGGCCTGCGAACCAGACAATCGCGGTTCGATTCCCAGTCAGGGCACATTCCTGGGTTGCAGGCCAGTTCCCTGCAGGCCAATTCCCAGCAGGGGACGCCCGAAAAGCAACCATACATTGATGTTTCTCTCCCTCTCTCCTTCCCTTTCCCTCTAAAAGATAAATAAATTAAAAAAATTAAAAAAAAAAAAGGTGAGATCATATGGTATTTGTCTTTTAGCACCTGGCCTATTTCACTCTGAATTTTTAAATTGTATTATTGATTCTGTATTTTATGTATTTCTGTATATTCTCTAATTACTGGGTGGGACTTCTTTATATATATCTATAAATCTTATATATTTATAATTTTTCCTTCCAAATGGGTCAATTTTGTGTTATATATTTTGAGGCTCTGGAAATTATAAATTTATAATTTATATTTCTTTTTGATGTGACTGTCACTTTTAAGTGTAGCGTGTGTGACAAACCTACTCTCTGATATTCTTGGGAGGGTCTAATCCTGTCGTATCTGTCTAATATCATTTACAGATTTGTGCGTGTGTATGTGTGTTTGATTTTGGATTGTGAACTCAAAGTTCACAAAGATAGGCCCCAAAGTGGGGCCTTATCTAAGAAACCTGCAGGGCTTGACCAGAAGATGTTTTGTACTTTCCAGCCTGGCACCCTGTTACAACAGTGTATTTTATCTCAGCGGTTTTCAACCGGTGTGCCACAGAACACCAGTGTGCCACAAGAATCTTTAAACCATGCAGTAGCTGACTGTTTAGTCAGGGGCACTGACCTCTTTTCCCTTAGATCTTCAAATTTAAAAAGTGACAACAGCCAACACAACAATAGCTGTCCAGTGTGAATGAATCGAAATTTTACCTATTTTTTCTGTCAGATCAAAAAATAGAATATATTCTTTGGTGTGCTGCAGAATTTTAGTAATTAGTTTACATGTGCCATGAGATAAAAAAAGTTGAAAATCTCTGTTATATCTTATTGGCAATTCTAGACCACACAATTAATATAAATTAACACCTGAAATGTATGAGAGGAGAGGCAATTGATTACAAACTCTCAGGAGAGCACCCCACACCATGAATGCACACCCCTCCCCTGTCCCTAGCAGTTCGAGCCAGGAAATACAAGCTTCCTTATTTTCTCCCTGTGTCAGTGGAGAGGTTTTAATTTCTAATCTATTCTCTCACTGAGGATGTAATCCTTTGAGGATCCTGCCTCATATAGGGGTCTAAGAAATCCCGTGTTGCATGGATCAAAGAAATTGTATTCTGTCTCTGTGTGCCACTTAAAAACCAAAGTCATTTAGTTACCAAAGTATGAAAATCTCCTTGGAGTAGTCAAAGTATGGTCTCTCTTGCGGTTCTGGTTTTCACTTATCATTTCACCTTTTGCACACCGGGGGTTCATATTGTATTCTCGTAATTTCATTTAAAGGGATGCTTGCTATATTTTATTCTGCATTTCTAGGTGCTATTGAATCTTCATTCATTTTTGCTCAAAAGAATTTTCAAATTATCTAGTCTCCAATTTCTTTATTTCTTTTTCTTTATTTCCCCTCACTCAAGGATATGTTTATTGATTTTTTTTAAGAATGAGAGGAAGGGAGAAAGAGAAACACTGATCAGTTAGTTGCCTCTCACACATGCCCTCACCAGGGTTCACAACCACAACCCAGGTATGTGCCCTGACTAGAGACTGAACCTGCAATTTTTTTTTCTTGATGTACAGGACAATGCTCCAACCAACTGAGGCACTCAGCTAGGGCTGGATTTCTTTTTTCTTTATAAGGCAAGGTTTGCGTTAAGTGTAAGATGCAAAGATACCGGAATGTTTGTGAAATTTCCTTTATCCTTGAAGTTCAACACTTCCATCAGCATATTTAGCTGCTGGGTTTTTGTGCTAATCTTTGTCAAATACAATGAGCTCTTTCAATCTAATGATTCAAGTTTTTCTTCAACTAAGAAGTTTTCCTGAATCATACATATATTTTGTTGTTGCTTCTGTTCGATGAGTCATTTTCTGTCCTTTGGGAATGCTACTCACTCCATTTGTAGAGTCTCCTACTTTTATCTAACATGATTTTCACTCATGATTTCTATCCTGTCCATTTCCCCTCCATTTTTGTTTTTGTTAAGCTAGTTCTTCACATCATTAATTTCCTTTCCTGCAGTGATTACTTCAATGTTTACTGCCTCTAATAGTGCTTTATATTCTCCAGATGCCAGGTTCATTTTCTTATAATCTTACCTTATATCATTACTGCTTCTTTTCTATTTCTGCCTTTTAACCAGCTGCTCTCTCTTCATTCTAGGCACTTGTGTTATCTTATCTTTCATGTCTTATTTCATAAATGCCATGTTCACTTGAAATTTTTAAGAATTCAACAGAGATGCTATCTATAATTTCTTATTTTTTAAACACTCCCGCACAAATATTTTCTAAACATAACTTCCATTTCCCTGCAATGAAGGCTGTGATTTTATCCTTCAATGACACACTATCTCTTTCATGGGCTCCATGTTGTTGCTTTTCTTGTTTATTCATTCATAAACAATGAGAAGCCTTTCAAAACTTTACATCACATTGTGTCCTCTCCCAATAAAGTGGATCCTCTCATCTCCTATTAGGGTGTGTCAGAATCAACTTCTCAGATCTTTTAGTTGATACATATTTACATTATCAGTAAAATAATACAGTGACTTTCTGAAATGGGAAGGAAGCCATACCGTCCCTGACTAGTGGTGATACCCACCCACTTCAACGAAGGGCCCTCTCACATTAGAAGAAGAAAAGCCACTTCTTCCACTTGGAACAGCCTAGCAAATGTTTGGTTGTCCCATCCTAACTATTTTAAATGAAAGTCATCAGCACACTGGACCTGCCACTTCTCTTCCTAACAGTCTTTCTTAGAAGCCTCATCCCTCTAAGTTAGTGAGGGTGAAACTACTGTTTATTTCTTTTCCATGAAGCAAGCTTCTCAAAGTAAAACTGTGAGTTAAACTTCGGTGTCTAATTATCAGTCTGACATTGTACATTTCTGGGCAAGTATCCTTCTTTAATTTCAGAACTAATACACTGTTTTCCCATTTTTGTGTTTGCTCATATTCAGTCAAGACCTCGAAAGAGGAATTAATTAAGTGCTTGTGGTTAAGTCTGTAACCGATCTGTAATTTGCAAAGTTTAATGCCTTTTTTTGAGATTTGCCCTCAACTACAGGCAGACCAGTCCGAGTTCTCATCCGGAATGTTGTTATATGACACTTGTTACATCTCAGTAAGCATCATAAACCAAAAGGAAATAAAAAATTAAAGATAGCCAATATTTTTCATTGATAATATTAACAAGTGTTAAAATATGTAAAAATGAATAATATTTAGTTATTCATTTATACTACAAGAATTTGTGAGTTTACTGCTATTTTGGGGGGACTAGGGTGACTATTGTAAACCCACAGATGAGCATGGCACTCCTTGACTTAAGAAGTTCAAGGCTGGAGATTGGAAACTGACATGATGATATATAATTTCGGTATAATACAAACGACTGTTATAGTTTACAAGATCGCTCTGGGTTTCCAGAGTGACCGCCCCAACTCCATAAAGTCAATGAGAGAGACACTAGGCATAGGTGATTTTCAGAACTTTTATGATGTGATATAAATATAGAAAGGTAGCAAGGAATAATATATAGGATACTATAGCTACATCAGAATTTTATGAGAGACGCAAATAAAGCCAGAAAGGTTGGTTGCTGATCTTATATGCCCTACTAAGGGGTTGAACCTTTATCTGAGAGACAACAGGAGTAACTAAAGTTTCATGCTGGGTTAAGAAATGGGTATATCTACATTTTAAAGATGGTAGCATGGGAAATGGTCTAAAGGATATAAAGCTACAAGCCTAGAGTCAGTGAAGCAGTTACTGCAACAGGATTGAGAAGATATGCAATGCTGACCTAAAAGCATTCCCAGTGCCAGTGAGACTGGAGAAATTCTGAGACGTTCCTGACGTCCATGAAGCTCAACAGAAACTAATGAGCTAGAGTGTTTGGAGGTAAGATACAAGTTAAGAATGACCAGGAGGCTTATGTTTTCAGTTCCTGCAGGGGCAGTCAGTGGGATCATTAACAAAAATCAGAATCAATGAAAAAGGAGCAGACCTGGGATGAAAAGAGAGTATTCACTTTTGAACCAAATGTTCAGGAAACGAATGAAGATGTGAGCATGGGTGGAATCATTCAGAAGGAATATAGCATTAAAAGAGGGGCAAAGATAGATTCCTAAGAAAACTAATACTTACTAGTCAGGAAGGAGAAAAGGAATAGCTCTTTAAATAAAAGAGTATCACATGCACATAAATACTACATGTATAGCTATAGACTTAGCATCTACTTATGTTTATAAATAGAAGCAAACTTCATTTGTAATATTCCACATTTTGAAATGGCTAAATATTTAACCAATTATAACATGAGTAAAAATTGAACGATCCTGAAAAAGTCAGAATGTCTACTTGTGATTACTCTTCCTGTAGTGGAAAAGGCTATAAAGATATGCCAATATGATCAAGTATATCAAGTTCTATTTGACTAATCTACACTTTCTTGAAAGAAAATACAGCAATAAAGAAGCAGCAAAAATTTTCTTCAGCAAAAACCAACACTTCCAATTCTCAAACCTCTACAACACCTCTGGGGTTACTTAAAGACTGTGTTATATACTGAACTTTAGGAAGAGAAAATACATATTGGCTAGATTCAGAGAAATCTACTATTTTTACTGGGTATATGCAGTTTTGATATTCATAGAAATCTTAAGAAATGTTAACATATTGACTTTGTAACATTACCCCCAATTTAAAGCACTGGATCAGAAATATCAATCTACTAACAGGATAATGGCAATAACAATTCTTAATATCTTGCATGTAAAAATGTTCATTTAATATCATTCTCTGAACAAACATTTAACAGTGTGGATGAGGCTTATGTTTATACTGTAGCCAAATAAAAAGTGTTTATTGGCAATAATGAGATGATCTTCAGTTAGGAAAGAAAGGTTCCTTTATTTTGAATTCTATCTTTATACAGCAAAAATTCAACTCTGTCAGGTTCTGAATTCCAATTCCAAATCTTTTAAGTGTAAATTATAGACTGTCATAAGAAAAACCATATAACACTTCCTTTAAAAATCTGATTGAAAGGTTAACTTATCAATATTCTCTTTTCTAGTTAAGCACAAAGATACTAATGAGTTATGCTTTAAGCAAATATTTCTCACACTAACAACAGGATATCTATTTTTAGCTGCAGGTTTGGCTTAAAGTGAATAGCTTCCACCCTATGATAAACTGAAGCATATATGATAGTACATATTCTCAAAAACCATTTTTGGAATATTTTAAAAATGTAAGTCATGTTATAAAAGCAAAAATGAAACCAATTATCACAAGAGTACTTATTCTAATAAATTATTTTCCCCAAACTATTATTTCTAAACAATTTAACAAAGCCCCCCAAACCAAAATATACACATTTCATCATTAAATCTCTGTTTCTTAATGAACTGTATATAAAAGCAATGAATAAGTCAATAAAATTTTGGCAACATCTTATTCAAGATATTTTGGTATTTTATATAATCAAAAAGAAGCCACAGAAACTACTATTAGAATGACATAGCTAATAAAAAGAAAGTTTATCTTCAGGATCAGATACAAAAAAATTCCCCTTATCCTGGTGGGTCTTTCATTCACTAATCTATAATACAATAACAACAGCACCTAATAAGTATAACAAATCAAAACTAGAGAAATTAGGAGCTGATTATTAGCATTGACTATTAATAGTGTTAATTGTTCACCAGTACTTAACGGATTTTAAAAGCAAATTAGTATAATGCCTAAATGCAAAAGCATCAACAGAAAATGTAATTCACTGTAGCTCTGGCTTTACAACTGCTCCTCTGAAATATATTTTTCCTCCTATGGTTAAATATTTCTTAAAAATACACAGCCGCCCAGTCTCAGAGAGCATACTTACCACTCATGATGAAAACCAACCTTTCCAAAACATATTGCTCAAAACAACAATCCAGCAGCAAAGGGAGTTATGCTAATCTCTAGAGGTAGAAGCCTGTGGTGTAAACACACACACTGGAACATGCAGCACACAGCAAATGAAAAGAGCTTTCTTTTGTTTTAGAAAGCAAAGCCCCTAGAAGCAAAGCATAACTGCCCAGCATGAGATAGCACTAGTAAACATCCAATTAATGCCAATGATATGTATATATACAGCTAGATTTAATTTCCTTCAAGCTAGTTACCCTAGCCTCCTTCATATACCACTAGAACAACTCAAAATGGCAGAGAGAAAATATTCGAACCAGGATGTATAAGATGTTCTCAATTATATCAGCATGAGTTGTTACCACGGCAACATTAGACCAGAATTATCGGTTCACTTGTAACCATGGAGTAGCTTTCCTGAAGCTTTAATCAAACAAGACAAATAAAATGCCTTTTTATTTTAGAGCCACATGATTTTAAAATGACCACTTTTCTTACATTTAAGCACTTGTCTACCCCCCTTACATGTTTCAAAGATATAAAAAAAAAGGCCATTTTCTTCCAATACTCACACAATCCCATGTCGAACCTGGCAAGGAACAAACAGCCGAATGATTGCACCTAAACGTCTTTCAATTACACCAGCTCTTACTGCTAGCCGTGGACCTCGCTGATATTAAAATGCTGTGTGCTGTTGCTAGTGACTATTGGCGATGAATCTTATTGCCCAGATCGCTGATCGCTTTCATTTTTCATGAGCCAGAAAGCTATACTGCAGCACAAATGTTAACCATTTCAACATTCTGTATTATGGATGAGACAAAATATAATTCTTTATATTTTTATTTGTAGAGGGGATCTTAAAATAACTTATTTATAAACTTCCATAAAATCCGGCTTTATAAATAGTGTCAAATGCCACAGAGGTAGTTTTCAAAAGAGGGGGATACACAAAAAAGTTACTGGCAATCATTGTGGAAGTGTAAATTTCCTTACATCAAACAGGATTAAAACTGTGTAGCAAGGCAGATGGTATGGCAAGGTGGGCAGACTAGATAAAATGGTGAGCAGACTTCTCTGACTCCCAGAGTCCTAAAATTTGTACCAAAATGGTACAAATGATCCACAGAATGGTGCCGTGAGCGGAACTTCAGCAAGTGAGCTCACCATTGTAAAAGTTGCCAGGTGAGACAGGACTTTCACTGATGGGAGAGTAAGTACGTCAGCAAATCTTCTCCCCAAGAGGCAACTACAACATTGGACAAAATTTTCAAAAACAACTTCATAGCTCCGGAAATTCAGCAATCACAAACAACATATTGAGAGGCATTTATTATGAAAAACTGCTAGAGCCTGCATAAGAACGGTGGGGCCCTGTGGTGGTGGTCTTGCCTGGTGCAGCCCCTCTTCCCCCATAGCTCCCTCAGTACGCTGCTCCTTCCTATCAGGGTGGGGGAGGCCATGACCACCACGAGCTGTCTTGCTGCCATAGAGGGCTGACTTGATTTGGAGAGGAGGCCAAATCCCGCCCCCCGCAATAAGTGATATTGTCAATTTTTAAAAAGCAAATTGTAGGATAAGAACAGGGATCTGTCCAGCTTTGGCAGTCTGAAGTATGGTCTTGGTAGGGGTGAGCAGCAAACTGGTGGTCTAGCAAGAAATTAACAGAAAATGGAAATCAGAGAGGCAGAGAGGGCCCAGATAAACTCTCCGCATATCCTCAGATCCCTGAATGACAAGGAAGCTATCCCATAGGGGAGATCCAGGAGGGCCCAGCAGAAAGTTAAAGCTGGTACAAACTTTAAAACTGCCTGTAACCTGAATGTGTTTCCCCACGCACACTGTTCCATCAGCACAGACTGGCTCAAAGTATATGAGTACAACCCTTGGCCAATCACTGACTAACAACAAAACTATGCAGATGCAGGGTAGTCCCTAGCAGAGAATTCAGCAGCCAGACACCATGGGAAATGCAGTCCATAAATGAAAACAAAATAAAACAAAACACCCTTCTGGGAAGAAAAAAATCAGAAACCAGAGCTGCTAAAAATATTATTTTAAAATATCATTTATTTACACAAATATTATATAACCGATAAGTTGGAAAAAGGCAGTCAATAGAAAATGTCTTGGAATGGGCTCATATATAGAATTTAGCAATCAAAAGATTACAAAACAATTATTATAAATATATCAAAAAATAAAAGGAAATTGTGTTTAAGGAATTAAAGAAAAATATAGCAATGATATAACGAAGATTTAATATAGAAAAACTATTTAAAACAAAAATTATAGATGTGAGAAAAAGACAATCTTGAAAGATGCAAGAAAAAAAAAACGACTAATCATATAAAAAGTGCAATTAATCATGAATTTGACATAAATAAGATTGACCAGAGGTAGTAGAATGATATATTCAAAGTGCTTAAAGAAAATAGAGACAAACTAGTTTACAACAAATCTCCATCTGGAAATACTATCCTTCAAAAACTACGGTGAAATACAGAATTCCCAGATAAATAGCAGCTGCGGATATTTGTTGCAAGCAGAAATACTTAAGAAAGTCCTTCAGGCTAAAAGAAAATGACAGGATACCAGACAATATTCCAGTTGACAGGAATAAATGAAGAGGACTGGAATGGTGGTATATAGGGGAGTAAAAGATTATGTAAAGCCCTGGTTTAGGTGGCTCAGTTTGTTGGAGCGGCACCATGTACACTAAGAGGTTGCAAGCTTGATCCCCAGTCAGAGCCTGTACAGGAAGCAACAGATCCATGTTTCTCTCGCACACTGATGTTTCTCTCTCTCTCTTCCCTTTCTCCTCTTTCTAAAATCAATAAATACATCCTCGGGTAAAAAAATTTTTTAAAGATTATATAAATACATATTTTTATGTTTTCTTATCTTAATTTCTTAAATGACTTAACATTTTAAGATAAAGTAATTATAAAACAGCATTGCTAGATTTACAAAATATATGTAATACATAAAATAATAAGACAAAACTGCAGAAGAAACTGAACTATATTGAATCAAAGTATATTTTATTAGAATTAAGTGTAGTACTATTCTAAAGTAGATTGTGACAAGATAAAATACATATTATAACAACTAAATGAACTATTAAAAATATCTTTTAGCTATTTAGTTAAAAATTCAAAGAAGTATTAAAATGAAACCCTATAAATATTTGTTAAACAAACAAATGGAATAACAATAACAAAACCCATATGATACAGAGAAAACAAGCAGCACAATGGAAGATAACTGCATTACACGTGAGTGGAATAAATACACATTAAGAGGCAGAAATGATCAGACTGGATTAAAAATCTAAGGTTCAAGTATATGCTGTCTACAAGACTCACACTTAAGATTTAAAAATACAAGTAAGTTGGAAGTAAAACGAGATAAAAAGATATATCATGCAAACAGTAACCATAAGACAGCTGGAGCACTTATATGAGTATAAAACAGACTTTAAATACAAGAAATATTACTAGAAAAAGGACATTTCATAATGACAAAATGGCCAATACATATGGGAGCATCAACAATTAAAGAGAGACTGAATACAAGAGCCCCCAAAATACTGAAACAAAAATGACAATTAAAGAACCAGATAATTCAAAAACTGTAGTTGAAGATTTCAATATTCCTTTCTCAATAATTCATGAAAAAACTAGACAGAAAAATAAGCAAGGATAATACCATCAGAACTGGACATTTATAATACATAGCACCTTATCAACAGAATAGACATTCTTTTCAAGCACACATGGAAATTCTCCATATCAGCCATATGCTAAGCAATATAAGAAATCTCAATTAATTTGAAATGATTTTAAAAATCACTCAAAATATGTTCTCTGATCATAGCAGACATAAAATAGGAATCAACAACAGAGAGAAGTTTTGAAAATCCCCAAATATTTGGATTTAAAACACAAAGAAATCTCAAAGGGAATGAGAAAATATTTTGAACTAAATGGGAAAAAACCTACAAGGAATCATCATTTATGAGATATAGATAAAGCAGAGCTTAGAGGAAAATTCGTAGCTTTAAATACCTATATTAGAACAGGTCTCAAATCAATCATTTAAACTCCCACCATAAGAAACTCAAGAAAGAGAAGCAAATAAAACCAACGCCAAGAAGATCAGAGCAGAATTCAATAAAACAGAAAAACAACAGGAAAAAAATGAGTTCAAAAGTCTTACTGATAAACATTTAGCTAGACAGACCAAAAACTAAAACAAAACATGACAAAATACGATGGAACAGAGAAATAACTAATTACCAAGTTAGAAATGAAAAGACAACACCACCACCGACACTAAAGAATTAAAATAATAGAGGGAGAAGGGGGAGGGGTTTTCAGGAACACGTACGAAGGACACACGCACAAAACCAAAGGGGGTGTCAGGGTTGGGAAGTGGGATGTCTGGGGGGAAATGGAGACAACTGTACTTGAACAACAATACATTTTTTAAAGAATTAAAAGGATTATAAAGGGAGAACTTTATACCAATACAACAACTTTATGCCAATTAGATAACTTAGATAAAATGGAGATATTCATAGAAGGACACAAATTACCAAAAGAACCCAAGAAGAAACAGAAAGTCTGAAAAGGCCTATAAAAAATGAAAACACTGAATTAGTAATGAAATTTTGTCCCACAAAGCTTAGGTCCGTACAGCTTCCATGGGCAACTCTATAAATAGTCAGAGATATACCGTCAGTCCTACAAAAACTTCCAGGATCTAGGGGAGGATGGAATACTTCCCAGCTTATTCTATGAAGACTGATACCAAACTTGGACAAAGATCAAAAGAAAATTACATAAACTTGTGCAGCCACTATGGAAAATAATATAGAGGTTCCTCAAAAAATTAATAGAGTTACTATATGACCCAGTAACTTCTCTTCTGGGTATCTACCCCCAAAATCTGAAAACATTTACTTGTGAAGATGTATGTACCCCTATGTTCACTGCAGCATCACTCACAGTGGCCAAGAAATGGAAACCGCTGAAGCATCCTTTGATAAATGATGGAATAAAGACATGGTATTGCACATATATATGTAATGGAATATTACTCGGCAATAAGAAAAGACATTGCCTTTTGTAACAACACAGATGAATCTTGAAAATATCATGCTAAGTGAAATAAGTCAGATGGACAAAGTCAAGAGCCGTAAGGCTTCACTCATATGTGGGATATAAATCTGAAAGCAACAAACGAACAAAAAAGACAAGCAGACAAACCAAACTCTAACAGACACAGACAAGAGTACGTGGTTACCAGAGGGAAAGGAGCTGAGGGGAAGACAGCAAAGGGTAAAGGGGGTCAAAATATGGTGACAGACAGGGATTGCACTTTGGGTGGTAAACACTCAATGCAATATACAGATGATGTATTATAGAAGTGTATACTTGAAACCTATGTAATTTTATTAGCCAATGTCACCCCAATGAATTTAACTTAACAATAAGTAAATAAGAAAATTACAGACCAATACATCACAATGCAAAAATATTTATCAAACTATTAGCAAACTTAATACACCAGTATATAAAAAGGATTACACAACATGATCATGTAGGATTTATCCCAGGAAGGAAAAGTTGGTTCAACCCCGAAAATTAATTAATAGAATGTACCGTATTATGGAATAAAAAACAAAGCTACATGATCACCTCAATATATGCAGAAGCAGTATCCAGAAAACCCAATACCTGTGATAACACCTCTTAACAAATTAGGAGGAGAACAGAACTTCCTCCAGCAGATAAAGGCCATATGTGTTTGTGTGTGTGTGTGTGGGGGGGGGAATGGGTACAGCTTACATCATAAATACGTGTGGGCAAAAGCAGGTTTACAGTTGCCACACAAGTGAATAATACAGTAATTAATAGATATTAACACCAGAGTAAACCGTGTTTTGTGTACTCACAGCTGTCAACCTCCTTTGGCCTACCCCGTCTAATGGTGAGACAGGGATGCTTTCCCCAAAGACCGAGAGCGAGGCAGGATGTCTGCATTTACCACTTCAAAGCCACTTTGTACTGGAGCTTCTAACCAGTGCAGTGACTCAGAAAAAAACCATAGTAAAGGCATAAAGATTGATAAGAAAGAAATAAAACTGTATTTGTGGACAACATGAGTATATATGTAGAAAATGTTATGGCATCTACAAAGAATCTACTAGAACTAAAAAGTAAGTGTATCAACATCACAGGATATAAGATCTAATATACAAAAATCAATAACATTTTAACACACTAGGAACAAACAACCCAAAAATGAAACTAAGAAACAACTTCATTCACAACAGTATTAACAAAAATAAATTTCTTAGGAATCAATTTAACAAAACTTGTTCATTAAGGAAATACAAACTGAAAACCACAATGAAATACCAATTCACGCACACCGGAATAGCTATAGTCAAAAAGACTCCTGGTACCAAGTATTAACAAGGAAGTGAAGAAACTGTAACCCTGATAGCAGAAACGTAAAATGGTAAATACACTTAGGAAAAAAAAAGAAAACAAAACTGGAAGTTAAAAAGATAAACATAAACTTACCACATGACCCAGCAATTCTACTCCTAGATACGTACTCAAGAGAAATGAAAACGTAAGTCCATTTGGTCTTGTATATAAATGTTTATAGCAATGTTTTGCAGATAAGCTCAAACTAGAAACAACCCTTCAAGTTTATCGATTGCTGAGTTGATAAACAGAAAGTATTATATCCGAACAACATGGTGTAATTCAGCAATAACAAGGAACCAACTATGGAAACATTGTATAACACGGGTGAACATTGAAAGACAGTTCTAAGCGCAAGGAGCCAGAAACAACAGACTGCATACTACATAATTCCATGTACCCAAAATGTCCAGAAAAAAAAGTCTGTAGGGAGAGAAAACAGCTCAGAGTTTGTCTGGGGTTGAGGTAAAAGTGGGAATTGATTGCAAAAGGGTACAAAAGAAATTTTGAGGCAGTGGCAATATTCCAAAACTAAATTGCAGTGACAAGTGCACAATTCTATGCATTTACCATTAAACTTATTAGTAATTACACACTTATAATAAGTTTTATGATATGTAAATTATATTTCAATTTAAAAAAGTTGTCAAGTGCTTCTCTACCTAGTTAGACACAGTGGGCTTGACGCAGACCCTTCCTGTGGGAAGAATCACTGCCGTGGATAAGCTGATTTCGTAGATGTCAGGCTGGCGGGCACCCGTCTCCTTGGGGGATGCTCCGACAAAATCGGTCTTTTGAAGATGGGTCAAGGCTGTTCCCTCCCAGTACCCCATAGTATTGACATCAGATACTCAGACTACTTTTTTGGACAATATCTTATAAGAATCCTAAATTTTCATATTTTCACAAGTTTATGTATTCTTATAATAAAATAACCTTTTGCTCCTGAGTCTGAAAATGCAATTCATTCTTTAAGTTCTTGAAGGCCCCATCTTTTCAGTGTTAATTTCTCCCTACATTAAACTCCCATAGCAAACTATTTACACATTTTTAAGCAACCATTTCACTGTGCCTGGAATTGCTGTTTGTGTGTTTGCTCTCCCTACTCTCGTTTTTGAGGAAAAGAGCGACGTTTTATTTTTTCCCAGAGACTTGTTTACAGGATGATACAATGAATACTCAAAAAATTCACTGAATGAATAAAAATTTATTATTATTCTGAAGTTTAACGGAACAGCTGCAGGTGAAAAAGGTAGATAAAAAGGAACTGTGACAGGTCTTCTAGCTTAGAAGTTACAATGCTACAAATTCAGTGGACCAAAGGATAAGCATAGAAGCGAACTGTCTTAAAGACTATATGAGCTTTGAAGAGGAAAAACTGACTAAATAAAGTAGTCTGTTATAACCATTTTAGCTATGTGATTCTACCTGAGGTAATCCACACACAAAATTGCTCATTTTTCAATATAGTATTTAAATACGACATTCACTAGTATGGATTGGTATCTGCCAAAAAAATAGTCTGCCAATTCATGGAAAATGAAGAAAAAGGTTTTGATGCTATTCACCTAGTCAGTTCCTAAAAATCTTGTAATTAGACATTAAGGGTATAAAGTCCAAAATTTAAAATGTGCAAAACTCCATCAAATCCATTATTGTATAACTTAAACACACCATTTACAATCAAAGGAATTATTAAAAGTTCACTGCAGTAAGTCTGCTGGAAAGAGAACTCAATGACTACTCCCATGCATTTTGAATCAGAACAAAATGCAGAATTCCTCCATATTTTTCTTTTGAACTTTATGTACTTATATGTGCATGGAATCAGCTGTTGCATATTTATGTTATCAAATAGGAATTCCTGTTACTTAATTTAGTAAAAGATGAAACACAGCTAAGGCACCTGGAAACCACTGTGGCCTTCATTGTGCATTCTTTCTATGTTTAAGGTCACTGCAGAAGAAAGAAACTTGGATTAAAACTTGTTACATTCCAAACATGCCTAAATTGGTAATTAATCTTTACTCCATAGTTTATGAACTTAATTTTTTAGTTTCTATGATTAGTTTATTTCTTAGAATAGCACTTTTGAAACAATCATATGCAAGCTATTTATCAGAAGATATTACATTACTTTTTCTTGTCAAACAAGTCATGCAAGTAAGCTGCTTTGAGTAGCCTTGGAGAATGTAGTTTGTGTAAAATCATCATATAGTCAAAACTCCTTCCATAACTCCTTCTATAAATGAATAAAAATGTGTGCTTTTGCCACAAAAATAAACCTGGGAATTTTGCAATGACAGAATTCCTCTGTTTCTGTTGTAGCAGTGTTTTCCCCTCTACATCAACAGATTCCACAATCGGAAACAAGAGCTCCAAGCTCACTGTACTCATTACACATATAAAGTTACTGTACGTATTCAATATTTGGGGGATATGAAAGAGAGAAGAGAGCTAAACAATACTGGTTAATGAATACTCAGCTGCTATTTATTTCTTATATCATGCTATTAATAGCAAATTACAGGGTTCCTCTAATTTTACTTGTGTAGATGATCCAAATGATTATATTTGGTGACATCACAATTAAAAATGTTAACAGCATATTATCAGTTTGTTTTTTCCAAAAGATATCATGGCTCAAAATGTTATATTCCACTGTTAGATTTTAAGATGTGTTTCAGAAAACATCAGAGGTCCCATGCATTTTAAAAATGGTAAAAGTACTGTTCAAACATTACCTTTAATTATTAAAAGCCAATGATATCATTCAAGATACATTTATTAAATACCCACTATTTGGAGGAGCAGGTATTAGTGAACAGAAATTAGTTCAGCATTGTCTTCATTCCTCATTGAACTTTTAATTTAAAGTTTTTGAAAGGTATAAAAAAAGATTTCCAAAAGACCTTAAGAGATGGCAATTTAACAAAATAGAGCAAACATTGAATAAAAACTTTTGTTGCAAGGAAAATTTTAATAATGAACTATTATTTCAGTATTCATTAGTTCATTAACTTGAAGATATCTGAGATTCCTCACCTATTAACTTACTATATAGTAAGAATTAATTACAAATAATAAAAACCTCTAGAGTAAAAAAATATGATACAAATTCTTTACTTTTTCCCTAAAACAGCTTGAAGAGAAAACAAAATTCTGATGGAGTAAAACAAAATGATTCAATAAACTTCTATAGAACTGTGAAGGTACTATATAAACCGAGAAGTACATTTT
Source organism: Artibeus jamaicensis (assembly GCF_021234435.1). Lineage (NCBI taxonomy): Eukaryota > Metazoa > Chordata > Mammalia > Chiroptera > Phyllostomidae > Artibeus > Artibeus jamaicensis. Next base: position 29,738,024 of record NW_026522025.1, on the reverse strand, counting down.
GTAAACCAGTCTTGTTTTTTGTTAAAACTGAGCTTCCTTTCTCAACTGCTATGGAATACATTTTTAAAAAGAGGCAAAACCTATGGCTGTTTGATGATCAAACAAACAAAAAGAGTAATAGAGTGCTAAGGGCAATTCTACTGTTCCTTTAATCAGTGACAAACTACCTTAGGGAGGACCCAAAGTGTTATGTGGAATGGAAGCACTGGTATTGTTTATATGTGAAATATATCTTTTAAAGTACATGTCACCAAAAAAATTACATATCACCATTTTAGCAAAGCAATCATAAGTCCAAACATTTAACCATGACTGGAAAGAATGTGATACATGCATAAACAACTTTCTCCCCATTTAACCATAATTATAAGTAACATTAAATATAATTATGAATGTTTTTTTATTTTTAAAATGTTATAAAATTTCACATAGACTAATCATACTATGCTTTGCTATTAGAAATTCTGCTTGTAAAACTGAAGTAACTTTCACACATATATTTAAAAACAAAAGTTGGCCAACTAATCTAATTAAACATTTAAGAATCTTCTATTCTTTCAAACTTTAAGACTTATTTACATCCCAATTAAAAAAAAATAAACTGATCATTGTTTCTAAAATGTAGCCATTTCACTTTTATATATGAACAAAAAAATAAGAACAAAACCCCAGAAACATACAACAGGAATGATGTAAATACTCGGCAGACGTTTCCCACTGATATTCAACATAACTAGCTGTAGATAAAACAAAACAATGAACTGCATGGTTCGGCTCAACTTATAATCAAGTTTCTGTGGAACTTTTTCAACTTCATCTCGCAAAATGTCCTTGTGCAAATCATACAGACAAACAAAACATATTTCTTTCTACTCAATCCTAAAACTTCGATTAGCATTTTAGCTTCTAGTTATAATGCATTATTAAAAAAAAACTTACTTGATCTGTCCCATAAGGCAGTATATTCAGAGAAATGAAGGCTGTCATTGTCCAGAGCTGCTTTCTGATCATGTGCAGTGCCTTTACTGTGTCTATGAAAGAATCGGCTAGCAAAGCCTTCCAATTTCTGAAGAGCTGTTGTACCTGTGCACTGGTTACCAGAGAGTTCTCTGTAAGCTGCCATTCATGTGTATTTACGCTTTACTTAAAGTAACTAAAATTCTTTCCAGAAGGAGCTCAACAACTTCTTACACAGAAGCTAAGAGCTATGCATGTGTCAAACTTCCTGTTTGCAGGGTATTCAAACCACTACTGCTGTTCTGTTTCCTGTTAATATAAAACAGCACATTACCGAGCCTTTCTTAGCAAAACTCTTCATCTCAACTAGAGATGAGGATTTGAAAGACTTGAAATACTGACCTAAATGCTCTGTGTTCAAGAGTGTTCTACTATTAATATTCAAGTTAATCAGAGCATTAAATATAAAACTCCATATGTATGTTAATATATATACTTATATATATTTAAGTATAAGTATGTAAGTATAAATATATATACATTTACACATATATATTTATATGGCTATTTTTTAAAGCAAAACTAGCCAAATATGTATTACAACCTTATGCAAAAAACTAAAGGTCAAACCACCCTCCAAATAAAATATGTTAAAATTGTTTTTTTCTACAAAAGCAGCCAATGTACAGATTCTATGACTCCCTATAAGCAGTTAATTTTCATCAAAAACTGGTATGGAATAAATATTACAAAACTTGTCAAACAAACTTAAAATACACATACATATATGGTAACTAAGAAAAAATCTGAACTATCACTTAAAAAGAATTGAATGTTGCTAACTCATTTATTTAAGTCCAATACATACAGGAATGTCAAATACTAAGTATATCATTATTGCTTATCAAACTTATAATCTGCTTATAAATCCTATAAGTAGTATATTTTTAAATGTTTAAAAATTTTTTAAGAATAATAAGATTTAAAATTATATTAAATCAGCCATAGCAAGGAATTTTAATTGAGAGGAAAAAAATCCTTCTAGTTGACAGAAACATGTTAACTTTAAACTTAACATGAATAAACTATAGCTTATCTTGTCCCTGATTTAAGAGTCTCACTTAGAAATATCTCCTTCCATTAAAAGTAAATAAAATTCAGTACTGTCCATTTGTAGGGGAAAAAAGTAACCTGTGACATATGGCAATGATGTGGAGTACTTGCCTTTTTACACTAATTAAAAAATGAGAAGTTTGGCCCTGGCTGGTGTGGCTCAGTGGACTGACTCCGGCTTGTGAACTGAAGGGTTGCCAGTTCAATTCCTAGCCAGAGCACATGCCTGGGTTGCAGGCCAGGTCCCCTGTAGGGGATGCACAAGAGGCAACCACACATTGATGTTTCTTTCCCTCTCTTCCTCCCTTCCCCTTTCTCTAAAAATAAATATATAAAATCTTTTTTTAAAAAATGAGAAGTCTGCATGGTTTTCTCTTTAGAAGCTCTAAATAAGAGAAGGACGGAAGGTAGGAAAGAGGAAGGAATGAAGGAGAAAGGCAGGGGAGAGAAAGAATGGGGGAGAAAGAAGGAAGGAAGAGATGGAGGAAGGGAGGATTAAAGAACCTTTAAAAAATGTATCTAAAAAATACCTTAGTCCAAGCTTCCTGCCAGCTACTTGACAAATAGAATAAATTGGAATAATGACAAATAGAATACGTCAAGACAAGAATGTAACCAAACAATGCAGCACACAACACATGAAACATTGTGAAATGAATTTTGCCAATTAACAGCTCATTTATGTATACTTTGTTTTATGTAATAAAACTAGTATCAATCTAAACAAATAACAGTATCTCTCAAAGACTAAACTTAAATTTGTAGCTTTCTTTATAAACATGTATATTACAACAGATCATTTGTTTTAACATCTGACAGTGCTTTAACATGAAACAGACACCCAACAAGTGCCTACAGTCTTTAAACAGCTACAGAGCATGCACTGACTCTGTATGGGCAGAAACAGATAAAATTCCTGAGTTATCTGACCTGCCCTCTCTTGAGAGAAATTCTATTCACCCTCAAGGCTCACCACAAATGTCACCTCCTCACGGAAGTTTCCCACATACTTACTAGAAAAATAAACTGCTCTCTCTGGTTTCCACTGATCTTGTAATTTCATGTTAAAATTTGCTGTTTTAAGTGTGTATCTCAAATAGTGAATTACTTGAATTCATAAGTGCAATTACATGTATTACATACGCAATAAATATGTTGAAGTATCCATTCATTTTTAATTAAAGGTCTAAGTTAAACCATAAAACATTTGAAAATATTTTAATTTTATTTGACAGGATCATAATTGTAAATTATCCAATAAGCACCAAGTTGTTCATGTATATAAACAACAGTAAAAAAAAGTACTGTCATTTAACTCCTTTTTCCCTATATTGTTACTAAATTGTATTCATTCCTTGAGTTTCACTTTTATTAGTACAAATGTGAATTTCTAAAACAACTTGTCTTCTCTGCTTCTTGTCATTCCTTTCAATCACGCATCTCTGATATATTAACTTCCCCAAAATATTATACTCACCATATTCTCTTGACAAATGCAAAAACTAATCCTAACATTTCAGCCTCACCATATTCGTTTTTAACACAACATGTCTAGCCAGACTTATATTCAATGTTGCTTGAGTTTAGTACAGATATCTCAGATTCCTAATTAGAACACTAAGATTAATGAATTTTTAAACACATAAACCATACGACAAAATTACTATGGAAACAAAAAAGGAAGTAAGCCTCACTGGATGGGTATCTAGCAAACACTACATTTGAAGTCTGTACTTAAAAAAAAGTTTCCATTTGTTATAAAGTGCTTACAGAAAGAATCTTCGGTTCTCAGAGCAATGTCTCTATATATGGTTATGTGACCAGGAAGCTGCTGCTATGGAAGTACTTGGGCATTTGATTTTTATTAAAAAAGAACTCTACTGGCATCTGCTGCTAGAAAGAAACAACTACAGCTTTCACTAAAACAGTTCCTTCATAATTCAAATTAATCTTAAAAAGTATTTTACTTGTTATTCTTCCTGATGGTTTTTTCATAACTTTAATTTGTACTAAGATGTATAATCATGTACCCCAAATCTGCTGTAATTGATCTTATACTTTATTAATAGTTTCATTAAACATGTATGATAAACTAGAGAGTATTCAACTTTAGGCTATAATATCCTTATTATTCATTCTGCATTAATTTCGGAAATTATAAGAATATTCAGAGTGAACCTCTTATGCTTGCCATAAGATACCAAAAAATACTGGTTTCTTATACTCAGTAAAATAACTCTTCAGACTGCCTTCACATCCCTTTGGTATCTAGAATTGTTTGTGTGTGGGAATGTGTGTTTGAGCACCTAACTTTCCAGCACAGTAAAATCCCCTGCGCTCATTCTCTGTCCTTCCTGCTTCAGTCCTAGAGTCAGTCAAAGAACCCTCATTCTGTTTATTGGAGAAGAGTATTAGAAACCAGGACCTGGGAAGTACATGTGCTTAGTGGGATGTTGTTGCATCTAGGCACTTTCAGCTGACAAAGAAACATGAAGTCCGTCTGGAAAAAGTCTAGCCATTGTTAATATAATGAGAACGGTTTGAGTGACATCAGTGTAACCTGGTGGCCAAAGAGAGTGGACAGGAATGCACATATAAACAATGATGACTTCACAGTACTAGTCAGTGGGGGCAGAAGACACCATTGAATGAGCATGTGTACTGTGTGGCCATCACATTCAAAATGACTGAGCAAGAAGAGCAATGAATCTGCATCAAATTTTGCTTTACGCTTGAACATTTCGAATATTCCTCCACAAAAACTATTAGGATGATGCAGAAGGTCACAGCTATGGGCAACTGGTGATTGGCAGCTTCATCACGACAATGTGCCTACTCATGCATCATGTCTTGTTCAGAGTTTTTTGGGAAACATCTAATCACCCAGGTGACTCAGTCCCCCTTCAGCCCAGATTTGGTGTCCTGTGACCTCTGACTTTTCCAAAAACTAAAATCACCTTTGAAAAGGAAGAGACTTCAGACTGTCAATGAGATACAGGAAAAGACAACAGGGCAGCTGATGGTGATGGGAAGAACTGTGTTAGGTCCCAAGATGCCTACTCTGAAGGGGACTGAGGCATCACTGTCCTATGTACATTGTTTCTTGTATCTCCTTCAATAAACGTGTCTATCTTTCATATTACATGGTTGGATACTTTCTGAACAGGCCTCACGTATCTGTATATACCCATATTTATAAGTATTTCTGTATGTAACCATCTTTGTCTATAATAAGGTTAATATTCAGTTCTTCCTGGTGTCTCCAACTTCATTCATTACTGCGTGATTCACCTTAGTTTTGTCCTCCTGTTTATCTGAAAACTCCCATTCCAGACAGTGAGTGATCTGGCTTCCACCATATATTTACTTACTTGTTCAACTTCAGTGAATACATGTGGCAATAGCAGAACTGTTAACCTGGTCCAGTTTAACATGTTTATCGCCTTGGGGAACACCTTTGTCAACCAGAAAACACTACTATGAACAGTTTCTTTGGCCTCTAGTCTTACAAACTTCCACTCATTTCCAAATTTACTTAGGTCAACACTTTTTGCCTCATTTCCTGTGTCAGTTTCATATATTTGTAATACAGTTAGATTGTTCTGTCACATTCTGCATTTCATTCTGGGGTCCTCAACATTCTAAATAATTTTTTGAAGTTTTGATACATTAAGATTTACTCTGTATAACGCAAATGTTGAGTGTTTGGGAAATGCTTGATGTCGTGTGTCCACAAGTACATATCATACAAAATAGTTTACCACCTTAGCAATCTGTGCTTCCCTGATCTTTGGCACCTCCCAATATTTTCCAACATTTTTACCATTGCTAGAGTCCTGCCCTTTCCAATAACTGAAATACATTATGCAGACTTTTCAGGCTCTTCCCTCACTTAGCAACATGCATTTCAAATTGTTGCATGCCTTTTTGTGGCTTTATTGCTCATTTATTTTTACCACTGAATAATATTGCATTGCATGGGATACAACAGTCTGTCCTTCATTTACTGAAGAACGTCTTGAGTGCTTCCAGTTTGGGGCAATTATGAACAAAGCTGCTGTAAATGTCACATGCAAGTGTTTGTGGGCACAGCTTTTAAATCAGTGGAGTAAATTCCTAGGAGTGTGGCTGCTGGACTTCATGCTGAGACTGTGTTTAGCTTTCCAAGAAATTGCTGAAGTGTCTTTCAAAGTGGCTGTTTTCCTCCCCCCAGGCAGTGACGAGTTCCTGTTGCTCTGCATCCTTGTCATCAATGGGCAGTCAGTTGTGAGTCTTAAACTTAACCATTCTAAAGGATACATTGTTTTTCCACTGTTGCTTAATTTACAATTGCTTACTAACAAATATTGAGCATATTTTCATATGCTTGTCAACAGTATCTCTCTCTGGTGAGAAGTCTGTTCAGATCTTTTGCCCACTTTTTAATGGGATTGTTTGTTATCTTACAATTTTTTGTTTGGTAAAATTCATCAGTGAACCCACATGCTCCTGATGCTGTGGGGTTTTTTTGAAAATTGGTTAATTATAATTTTAAAATTTATTCATTAATAGATACAGACTTATTCATATTATTTGCTTCTATTTGTGTGAGTTTTGATAATTTATGCCTTTCAAGAAATTGGCACATTTCATGTAACTTATCAAACATGTGGGCAGTGTTTCATACTATTCCTCTATTACTTACTTTTTAACCCGTAAGGGCCATAGTGGTAATACAGCTTTCACTTCTGATAGTGGTAATACACATCCTCTCTTTTTCCCCCTTGATTAGACTAGCTAAATAGTTAGCAATTTTATTTATCTTATTATAGAATAAAATATTGTATTAGACTTTGTTATTCATTTTCAGCTTTGTTGATTTTTGTCTGCAATTTGCAGTTTTTTTTCTTTCATTTGAATTGGGCTTAAATTGCTCCTTTCTCTAGTTTCCTAAGGTGAAAACTTACATTACTGATTCTAGGTATTTCTTTTCTTTTTTATGGGGGGAGGGAGATTTTATTTTTTTAATTATATTTTATTGATTATGCTATTACAGTTGTGCCAATTTTTTCCCTCTTTGCCCCCTTAACACACAGTACCCCTCAGGCAATTCCCACACCATTGTTCATGTCCATGGGTCATATGTGTAAGTTCTTCCGCTACTGCATTTCCTATACTTTACTTTATATCCCCATGGCTACTCCATAACTACCTATTTGTACTTTTTAATCCCCTCACCTCTTCACCCATTCCCTCACACTCCCCTCCCACCTGGCAACCATTAAAGCACCCTCCATATCCATGAATCTGACTCTGTTCTTTGTGTTTGCTTACTTTGTTTTTTAGATTCAATTGCTGATAGATATGTATTTATTGCCAGTTTATTGTTCATAATTTTGATCTCTTTTCTTTCTTGAATAAGTCCCTTTAACACTTCATATAATAATGGTTTGGGGATGATAAACTCCTTTAATTTCTTGTCTGGGAAGCACTTATATGCCCTTCCATTCTAACTGATAGCTTAGCTGGGTAGAGCAATCTTGGCTATAGGTCCTTGCTTTTCATGACTGAATATTTCTTGCCAATCCTTCTAGCCTGTGAAGTTTCTTTTGAGAAATCAACTGATAGTCTTATGAGAACTCCTCTATAGCTAACTACCTATAGGGAACTGGTCTGCATGGTAATGGCGAATGTAGCTCAGCCCTGGTTTGGAACACCAACAGGTGAGAGACAGCACACAGGAACCAAGCCCACAGATCAGCTTTCCCATGGGAAAAGCAGGCCTGCATCATATCTATGCTTTGAGGCTTGCTTTTGCTAAAACTTCCTCATCCTGAATTAAGGCAGAATGTTTAATGCATATCTCTGAAATAACGTCCTAAAGTCTGTGCTAAACCTCCCAAGGATGGAGTGTAACCAGTTCAATCACCTTTTCCCCTGTATTTGCAACATCCTTTTCTTTGTTAGCTGTAAAAAGTAATCACCTGAAGCAAATCTGTGCCTAATGAATGAGGACCTTTTTTGAGGTAATGCTCCCAGAAAAGCAATAAAAGCCTGTCCAGGCAAAGGTCGGGGCCCTCTCTCACTCAGAGCAGCCATGCTGTCCCTTCTCGCCACAGGACTTCTGCAGTTTGTGTGAATTTGTTTGTTGCATCCACAACACTATGGACACTGCTGGTCACAGTCGGCATCAACTAACTGCCTTTCTCTTGCTTCTTTTAAGAGTATGTCATTACCTTTAACCTTTGGCATTTTAATTATGATGTGTCTTGGACGGCATCTTTGCAGGCATCTTGTTTGGGACTCCCTGTGCTTCTTGGACTTGCATGTGTATTTCCTTCACCAAATTAGGGACGTTTTCTTTCATTATTTTTTTCAAATAGATTTCCAATTTCTTGCTCTTTCTCTTTTCCTTCTGGCACCCCTATGATGTAAATATTAGAATGCCTGAAGTTGTCCCAAGGGTGCTGACATAATCCTCATTTTTTGGATTCTTTTTTCTTCTTGTTGTGATTTTTTTTAAATTTTTTGCTTCCTTGTGTTCCAAATCATTGATTTGATTCTTGGCTTCATCCTCTACTGTTTTTTGTTTTTGTTTTTTAAACACAAAGTGATTCCCACACAGTTCTATGGTTTTGAAGCCTGACATAGGCCTCCCTGAAATAAAATGTTGACAGAGCTGCATTCCACTATGAAGGCTCTAGAATAGAATTTGTTTCCTTGCCTCCTCCAGCTTCTTGGGATTGCTAACACGCCTTAGTGGTAGCCCCTTTCTCCATCATCAAAGCCAGAAACATCACAGCTCTCTGACCTTTATTCATTCACCACATCTCTCTCTGATTGAAGCTTCTCCACTTTTAAGGATTCATGATTAGATTGGGTTCACTGGATAACCCAGGATAATCTCATCTCAAAATCAACCTTAAGTAAATTCTTCATTTCGATTACTGTATCCTGTTTTTGACTGGATCTTTTTGATATCATTCAGATCTTCACTAAGTTCCCTGAATATCCTAATGACCAGTGCTTTGAATTCTGTGCTTGATAGATTGCTTATCTCCATGTTGTCTAGTTCCTTTTCTGGAGTTTTGATCTATCTTTTCAAATGGGCCATATTTCTTTGTCTCCTCATTTTAGCAGCCTGTTTGTTTTTATGTGTTACATAGAGCTGCTATGACTCCTTGTCTTGGTAGTGTGGCCTAACGTAGAGGTGTCCTTTAGGGTCCAGTGGCACAGCTTCCCCTATCACCCTACTTGTGTACTCGAGGTGCACCCTTTGTGTGGGCTGAATACACACACCCTCCGCTTGTAATCAAGCCTTATTGCTGTTGGCAGGCCAATAGGAGGGATTTACCCAGGTCAGTAAGCTGCAAGGACTGGCTGTGACCACTGACCACCAAACTCTGACTTCCGTGCAGAATCAGCTGTGCAGGGGCAGGGTGGTAGTGCTCTGACATGGTTTGTAGTTGTCCACTGCTTGCACAGGCCCTAGGGCTTCCCAGGTGATGCAGGCCAAGGTCAGTTGCCACCTGTGTTCTACCCAGGGACATCCTGCCTGAGCTTTAAAGCAATCTGGGGTGGCTGCTATTTGTGCTGAGCTTGGAGTTTCCCAGGCTTTGAATCTAGGCTAGCTGCTGCTAGTGCCAGGCCTGGGGCCACTTAGCAAGAGGTTGCAAGGCTGGGGGACCACTGAGGCTGGCCAGCGCTTGTTTGATAGGCTTTAGGAAGTTGTGAAGCATGAGCCAAGACCAGCAATTCATATGGAAAAGTCAGAGTTAACAGCTTGGGTGGGCCCATAAGTTGGGTGGGATGGAGTTACAGGGAATCTCCAGGATGGGGCCAACCCAAGGTTGGCTGGTTCAACCTTGAGCAGGTTCAGAAAAGGGACAATGGCCTCTGCCCACTTTTCTGTCTGAGAGAAAGTTGTCCCCCAGGACCCACCTTGATGCCAGACACTTCAGTTCCTCCCTATATGCCACCGGTGCCTTTCAAACTGCTCTCCTGGTGTCAGACTTCAGAGGGAGTGAGTGGATTAAGTCCATGTGTGAATTCTTTAAGTGGAACTGCTTGGGACTCCTGAAGTTTCTTCCACCAACCCAATCCCCTCTGGTTTTTGCAGCCAGAATTTATGAGGGCTTATTTTCCTGGCACTGGAACCCTGGGCTGGGGGGCTTGTTGTGGGATTGTAGCTCAGGAGCAGCTCCTTGCTCCTGAGATATCCCTCCCAAATTTTTATCACCATTCATAAATGTGGGACTAGCCCATTCTGTGTGTCTGCTGCTCTTACCAGTCTGAATGGATGTGGTTTCTTAAATTCCGTAGTTGTCAGACTTGCATTCAACTCGGTATCTGTTTTGAGTGGGTTGTTCTATATTATAGTTGTAGTTTTAATGTGGTTTTGTGAGTAGGTAAGCAGGTTTAACTGTGCCACCATCTTGACTGGAAGTCAAAGAAAGATTTTGTTGAACATGTTTATTAGGCATTAAATTGGATATTTCAAAAAGAAAGTTGGATATGAGTCTGGAACACATCACTGCAAGCTAAATTTTATTTTAGTCATATGCATATCTGTTATTAACTCTTTTATATTTCTGATTGCCCTGGAGAAGAAAGAATGCCTTAAATTTACTTTAAATATTAAATAACCCCCCCTCTCAATGCTGACTGAGAGTCTGATATGAATACCAAAAGTCAGTTTGTCTGCATTTCCTTTTCTCTCCAAATTCCAAATGTATCAGTTCCCACTCATCATATTTGTCACCTTATTAAAACACAATCATATTTCCAAAACAATCTTCTGTCATTCCAAAGAAAAACCAACTCCAGTGCCTTCCCATTGCCTATGAAGTCCAAACCCTTAGCACAGTAATCAAGGACCTTTGCCAACCTTAAACAGGACTCCATTTAGCTCCATTTCACCAATTTATATCACAAACAATAATACAAACTTAACTTTCATTTTTTTATTACACCATGCCCTTTCTTAACTCTATGTCTTTGCACATACAATCTCCAGCTTTGGTTCAAAACCATATTTGAAAATTAAACAAGGAACTTGTGGTAGGCGGAATGCCCTCTCCTCTGCCCTCGTTTGTTCCATCTCTTACCTGAAATCTGTAAACACATTATAATAGATGGCTACATGGACTTGGCAGATGTAATGAGGTTACTAATTAATGACCTTAAAATAGGTTCTAGTGGATTATCTAGGGGCACCCAATCTAATCACACTAACTTTTAGAAGTAGAGAATTTTTTTAGCCTGAATTAGAAGTGAGCCAGGATAGGAAACTGTCAGATTCCAGGCACGAAAAAGATTCAGCACCTCCTGCTGGCTCTGAGATTCTAGAGTCCGGGGGCGAGGACCAGGGAAAGGCCTCTAGGAGCCTAGGGCAGCCCCCAGGTAACTGCTAGCAAGGACACACAGACCTCAGTTCTATAACCACAAGGAACTAGATTCTGCCAAAAATATGAATGAAGGTTGAAGTAGATTCTTCCCCAGAAATTACAGGTAAGAATCTCCCAGAATTCTGACCTACAGAATTGTGAGATGATAAAGGGACATTGTTTCAAACCACCAAATTTATGGTTGCTTTTCATGGCAGTGATAGAAAACTAATAGAAGATTCAAAGTAATAAATAAGGTGACAGGGGTAATAAAAGTGGGATTCTATTTTCAGAGTGTTAAAATATATGAAATATGAAAATATGGAGCTTTTAATCACAATTGAGGCAGACACTGTCCCCCATAGACCTTACAGCCCTTTACGTGGATGGGACCTTCCTAATGAATCACTACTGACTCATTAGCCAATGTTAGGGCCAGGCAGGATATCCAAATCTCCATGGAGGTTCATTTTCTAAACCCCTGATACAGAAGTGAAGAAGATGAAACATATTCCTTCAACTTTTGTTACCACAACACAAATAGAGTCACTCCTTGCATTCACACAAGAGTCCTCATCAGTATAGACAAGGGCGAGCTCCAGGCGTCAGGTATCTGACCACGGAGTGGTAGGTGTGGCTCCACAGAACAGGGAGGTGAACTCAGGGGCCTGTAGGCTCAGATGGCAGCAGTGCAAATGCCCACCAAGAAAAATTCAGTTTACCTTTGTGAAGAATTACCATGAAGGAAGCCGGGACTTCCTCACTAGGACACCGATGCTTGAAAACCTCATTCTTCGGGTGATGGGTGACAAAGCATTCTGGACATGAAAGGCAGTGCAGCAGTAGCAATATGAAAAGTGAGAATGTGCAGATAAACCAGTAGCTAAAAGTCAACCACCAAAGTCTGATTCATGTGTGAAAACTAATATAAACGGAGTCAGCACTGCCACCCCAGATGTGCCATACGGGTCTTACTCCTCACACCTTTGGAATGTCTGAACTGGGCAAGACAACCACTGGGCCGGGCCCGAGCAACACTGCAGTTCAAACAGCTGTTTGCAAAGCGGACAAGAAAGCACTTTGACTTTCAAACCAAAAAAGACATTCTTTAGAATTAGCATCACCATGTATAGCTACAGAAGTTTCTTCCTTAACTTATTGACCCTAATAGAAATTCCTTCCTTCTTCTATTCATATAATTTATTTCCATTCCCTTTCTTACATACTCTCCTTGCTTTCACTTCTTCAGTAGAACAACACTACCTGGGTTTCTGCCTGAATTACTGCTTCCTGAATAGCTATTCTCTGGATCTCAAATACCTTCTGCCTCTCTCTCTGGCCTTTTACGTACGGACACACACACACATTTATAATATGTACATACATATTTATACACATACACATGTGTATACACATATACAGATGTATTTATACATATATGTATATGTCTTTATACATGCATATATATTTACATATATACATACATATATATAAGATGATTTTCTATTGATGAATTCCTACTTGTTACTCAAAGTCTAGTTCAATGTTACTTCCTGTTTTGGGTCCTAAAATATATTAACTGCCACATTATTGCACTGACCACACTGCATCATAATTACATATTTATACTTCTAACTCTTATTGTGTACTTCTCCCACAATTGTCTTCCTCTAGAATCCCACACAATGGTGATCACATAGTGAGCATTCGATATATGTTTTTGAATTGATTAAATGTTTAAGAGAAACCATAGCTCTTTCATGAGACAATTTTAGGTTTCTCAAGTGAACAATGAGTCCCAGACACAGACAGAGGGCCTTTGTCAGGCCCCAGTGTATCATACACGGTTCTGCTTTAGAAGGCTATGCATTTCCACCATCTTTAATTTCTTTATTTTAATTTAATATTGGATATAAAAGTGTAAAAAATATAAAACATTGTCCAGGGTATCTTGGAATATATTTACTTATATATATCTAATAAATTCTAAATGTTGTAAGATTGATGATAACACTAATTTATTACACATCAAGCATTATTCTAAGCATCTGACAGGAAGTAAATAACATATTTATTTCTCACAACAATCTACCTTTAAGATGAGTATTACTGTCTCATTTTCCAGAGACACAGAGATGTAAATTGTGTTGAAAGGGTCACAAAAGTGCAATATTATATATCTAATTTAATTCTTTCTCCCTATCTCCTCCCAAAAAGTATATCATAGTTATTTTAAACAAATTAACTTTCCAAGTTCAAGCCTTTACCAAAATCTTTTTTGAATAAAAACACACTGAAAATACACTGAAGAGTCACAAAACTAAGGCCATGCAGTACTAAGATTTCACTAACATGCATATGGTTTCTCCTTTAGAGTTCTAAGTGATTGTTGGATACATTAATTTCTTTATAAGAACTTAGCAGTGATTCAATAACTTTCATGTCTATATCACTCTCCAAATATTTTTATTATTGTGACTGTGATAGATAATAAACTTGATACAGTTTAATGTCACAGAATATCTGAAGAAACTCTAATATTGTGGAAAAGCCAAAAGTAGCTATAACTATATACACTTATGTAGTTACAACCCCACACATCATGTGGTACCCGATTCTCTAAACTGTGACACATTTTAAAACTAAAAAGCAAGTATGTGCAAAAGTCATTAGACCTATGTTACAGCTTAAACTCACCCCACCTGAAATCTCCAGGCCCCACAATACCATCTGGTGCCAACCATGGCAGAACAGTTTAGGTGACAGTCAGTTCACAGCAATGTAAGATACAAAGTCAGCCAGAAGGTGGCAGAATGGGGCCATTTAGGCTTCACATATAAACTTTTACATTTTATACAAGTACTTTTGGCTTTTCCACAGTACTAGAGTTTCTTCAGATACTTGATATTAAAACTGTATCAAGTGTTTTAGCTATGACAGTTACAGTAACACAGTTATTTGGAGGATGATACAGAAATGAAAGGCGTGACAGTGGTGGCCAAGCCAACTGTATAATTTGGCACTAGGGCAGCAGATAATTGCTGTGATATTACGGCTACACTGAGATGAGTATTGTCCAGAGGGGACTGGTGGATTTGGAGGTAGGAGCTGAACGTCTTCTTTCAGATGAAGGATAGCAGCATTAAATTAGATGTAGCATTTTGTGATTGCCGTTGTCTGGCAATGTCAGTAAAAGGGTACATACAGGTGAACAGCCGAGGAGTGGACCGTGTTGAGTGCTGCAGATTGGCTCACTTTGGCATCCTTTCTATGCTGTAATAGTAGGAGGGGCTGGATAGCATAAAATACATTTCCTGAACTCTGCAAGTTTGGGATGCAACTGAAATTCTTCCCATTAGATACACTTCTGCAATATTTAGAAGACAGAGGGTCCTTTTCTGGATATTTTTTATAGCATGCATTGTCATGGAAGTAAGGTTTCCCAGAAGCAGTATTTCAGTGACTTCCAGTTCTATCGTCGGACCATAAAAGAAATCATATCAATAACACAGGACAGAAAAAGAAACACGCAGAAGACAGAGACAGAAAAATCCAAGTACTCAGGGCCTAAAGCCAGTTTCATCACTCGAACTTCCAAGTTACTTTAGAAAATTCTGTGTTTCAGTCAGGTTGAACTGGGTTTCTGCCTCTTGCAACCCAAACGAACTCATTTAATACTTATACCAAAACAATTATAATTGTTTGGATTATCCAAAGTTTTACAAAAGGAAACTGTTTTCTGTATGTAAACTCGTTTTAAGAGCTAAGTAATGAGAAAAGTGAATCCTCCATTCCTCAAATGAAGAAGTGAATAGTATAGTTTGAAAGACATGGTCAAATTTTATAAGCAAGGTTATTGTTGAATGAGAAGTAGAAGAGGATGGCATGTATGCCTCATGTTCAAAGTATTATCGTCTGGAAAATTCGCTTTTAACGTTATGGCTCCTGCCAATAAAATTCATGATCCCTAAAGACTGTTCTGGTTGCAGGCAGAACCCTACATTTCCTGGCTGTAGCCACGGATGCTCTTTTCCAGATACAGTGACCTTGATGGTCAGCTGCTGTTCTGCTCCTGCTCTGTCCTTAGGTGTGCTGTAGCTCACACGGTGATCACTGCCATTTTGGGGGCTTTTTATTTTCAATTTTTACATTTTTTTATAGCTCTATACCAGGTAACCAAAAAGAAGGATGGCTCTTCTATGTTTCTTTCTTAGATTTTGGGTTTTCTCATCTTTATTTCTACCACACAAAATACCAATATTGTTATTTTTAAATATTTGCTTCAAGTTCATTTTTCCGCTTATACTTTAAGTTACATGGTTTTGAATGTAGACTCTATTTAGAAATTAAAACATTACATACAATACCACAGGCCCCCCTGATTTCTGCCCTCATCCTGATGGCTCTGCTCCGCTCCCTGGAAACAAGCACTACTCTAAATTTGCTTGTGGCCTTCAAATCTCTTTTTTACCTAATTCTACAGAAAAAAATATCTAGTACTTTTAAAAAATATAGCTGAGTGGTATCATGCTCTATATATCCTTTTGCAAGTTACTTTTCACAAATACACCATATTTTACTTAGCTGGTTCTCTATTGATAGACCTTTATATTGTTTTTTTCTTAAGAGCAAAATATTTATTATTTACTTTTAAGTATATTTTGTTGATTATGCTATTATACTTGTCCCATTTTTTTCTCCCCTTTATCTGCCTCCTCCCTCCAACCACCCTCCCACAAGCATCCCCCCCCCCCAACCGGTTCATGTCCATGAGTCGTACATACAGGTTCTCTGGCTTCTCCATTTTCTGTGCTACTCATAACTTCCCTTATTTTGTACCTGCCAATTCTGCTTCTTATTCCCTGTACTTTTTCTCCCATTCTCTCCCCCCTGTCCCCCCAGTGGTAACTCTCCTTTTGATCTCCATTTCTGTGGCTGTTCCTGTTCTAGTTGTTTGCTTAGTTTGTTTTTGCTTTTTAGGTTCAGCTGTTGACAGTCATGAGTTTGTGGTCATTTTACTGTTCATAGTTTTGATCTTCTTTTTCTTAGGTAAGTCCCTTTAACATTTCATAGAAGGACTTGGTGATGCTGAACTCCTTTAACTTGACCTTGCCTGAGAAGCACTTTATCTACCCTTTTATTCTAAATGATAGCTTTGTTGGATAACCTAGGTTGTCCAAAGGTTGGATAACCTTTGTTGGACAACCTAGAGTAATCTAGGTTGTGGGTCCTTACTTTTCATGACTTGGAACACTTCTTTTCAGCCCCTTCTTGCCTGTAAGGTTTCTTTTGAGAAATCAGCTGACAGCCTGATGGGGACTCCTTTGTAAGTAACTCTTTTCTCTTGCTGCTTTTAAGTTTCTCTACTTATCTTTAATCTTAGGTAATTTAATTATGATGTGTCTTGGTGTGTTTCTTCTTGGACCCAATTTCTCTGAGCATCCTGGACTTGCATATCTAGTTCCTTGGCCATATTAAAGAAGTTTTCCCTCATTATTTGTTCAAATAAGTTTTCAATTTTTTTGTTACTTCCTCTTCTCCTTCTGGCACCCCTACAATTCAGATGTTGGGACATACAAAATTGTCCCAGAAGTTTCTAAGTCTCTCTTCATTTATTTGAATTCTTATTTCTTCATTTTGTTCCTGTTGAGTTTTTATTTCTCTTTCTGTTCCAAATCCATTTGAGTCCCGGTTTCCTTCCCTTCACCATTGGTTCCCTATATATTTTTCTTTATTCCACTTTGTATAGCCTTCAATTCTTCCTCTACTTTGCATCCATACTCAATCATTCCTTTGAGCATCCTGATTACTGGTGATTTGCATTACCGGTAATGCAAGCTAATTACATTCGTTGCTACACCAGTATGAATGAATGCTACACCAGTTCTCAATTCCTCAAAACAATCTCCATTTCACTGTCTTTGAACCAAGTTCACCAAACTCCCTTGTAATATTAATTTCTTATTAACACATTGCTCCTAACA
The DNA here is from genome assembly GCF_021234435.1 of Artibeus jamaicensis. Classification (NCBI taxonomy): domain Eukaryota; kingdom Metazoa; phylum Chordata; class Mammalia; order Chiroptera; family Phyllostomidae; genus Artibeus; species Artibeus jamaicensis. The sequence goes on along the minus strand of NW_026522025.1, from coordinate 29,720,605 downwards.
AATAAACCCTGGCCTGAAGTTGAAGTACATAGCTGTAATTATCTCCAGGGGAATAATTAATATTCTCTACTACCAAAGCAGAAGTATTTTAATGACGATCTTCCCAATCTTGCATTAGAAATAAATAAAAAATGTAAGTACCAGTTGGTATATCATTTCATAGGTTGAGTAGAGATGTTTTACAGTAACATTTAGATATGTCTTGTTACGTCTATATTTTTAAAAAGTATTTCTCTGAAAAATATTTCAGATTATCTTCCTTTGCCTATCAAGAAACTCTTTACTTACTGAGGTGCCCACTATGTGCCAAGCACAGTACTATGTGCTACATTCCATGAAGAGAAAACATGGACATAACAGTTCAGTGAGAAAGAATGTACTATGAAAAGAGTGGCATGATCCTATGAAAACATGTAAGAAAGGACCTTTACCTCGTGTGGGAAGATCAGAGAGCACCTTTCTGAAAACAGAATGATTGGAATGAAATGCAAAGGATGTGACGAAGGATTAATTACACAAAGAGAGGCGATAAAGCGACTTCCAGACAGAAAACAAGATGGGTAAAGGCCTTATGAAAGAAAAGAACGGGGGTGCATTTCAAAAATTAGAGCTTAAAAAGAAGCATACATACCAAGTAAAATAAAATAAAGAAATTGGTAATTATGCATGGATACTGTTTATATCCTTGGTTAATTCCTGTGAGATTTTCTATAATGTCAAATAATAGAAGAACAGATCAGGCACAGTAAATCTTCAATAATCCATACTAGCGGAAGGTATTAATATGGATAACACCAAGTAGGAAACCAGAGAAAAAATAATTTTTAGTTTTAAATTAACCCCATATACTTTTCCAATAGTGAATTGATTTGTTTTGCTTAAACTAATAAAAATTGACCTGTAATACCTTAATAAACATTCGCTAGTAGTAGAGAAAGAATAATTTTGTGTTTGGGCACACTTCTGAACACATCTTTCAGTGTTAAAGTCAGCAACAATGCCAGTGAAATCATAGTAACAACGATGTTTTATTGTGCTTTTGTATGTGCATGGGCCTGATTTTATTTATTTATTTTGGGGGGGGGGGAGAAGGGAGAAAGAGAGGGACAGGAACACTGGTTACCTCTCACACGGGTCTTGACCAGGGACTGAATCCTTAACCCAGGCGTATGCCCTGATCAGGAATGAACCAGCAACCTTTTGCTTTGCAAGATAACACCCAACCAAGTCACGTCTGTCAGGACAGAATAGTTTTAATATTTTTTCTTCATTTTTTAACATTTTATTCTATTAACAGTTGTCCCCACGTCTCCCCCCTTTTTTTACCTGCACCCTAGCCCCCCATTCCCCACCTCCCTCAAGCCATCACCACACTGCTGTTCATGTTCATGGGTATATATTCTTTGGCTAATCCCTTCACCTTCTTTCTTCCAGTCCCCCCCCCCCCAACAGCTGTCAGGCTGTTCCATGTATCTACACCTCAGTTTCTATTTTGTTCATCGGAGTCCACATATATATGAGAGCACGTGGTATCGTGCCTTAAAAAGCACTGTAAGAGGAGAGAATAAGAAGGAAATCAAACAAGAGAAAGAGGCCAAGTCGTGACAGGCTGAGAATAATCCTATTCTATATGCACTACAGTCAACCCTATGCTATATGGGGCCCAGTGAAAAGATAAAGGTAAGCAGGGAGTACCCATATCAGATTAGGAAGATGGCGAAGATAACTGAAGGTGGACAGTATGATTAAGCAACTATTTTAGATATCCTGGAAAGAGATGACAAATATCTTAATGAAGCTAGAAAAAGTATAATTGAAAATTATGGGATAAATCAGTAATAACAGCCAATCACCTATGAGAAGTAGGGATAAGGAAAATGAAAAAGTCTAAGAATGACTCCCAGATTTCTGATTTATACGACAGGGAATTTCCCCATTTGTACCAAAATAGGGGTTATAGATTTAGGGAAGGGATGTTTTCCGCACAAAAAACACTCCCAGTAAAAATCAAATATGCCTGGAGAACAGACGCGAGACATGAACTGGTCACCAGGTTGAGAATGCAGCAACAGGATATAGGGATAGGTGAAGTACTTGTGTGGATGACTCATTTGGGGAAACAAAACAGAGTAAGGAAACTCACGGAGTTGCTGCTGCTGCTGCTGCCACCGTTGTGCCAGCTCCTCAGGTCTCAGTGAGGCTGGGTGATGCTCCAGAATGGGAGGCAGGCCAACTTGGGAGCAGAATGAGTCCAGCTTCATTCAGTATTACTATCAGTTATCTGACAATGACAGAATCCAGCTAGGCACAATTTACATGGACACGTCATGTCTTATGTGGGAAGGACACCCGTTCCAGGAGAAAGCTGCCATTGTGGAGAAGTTGTCTAGCCTTCTCTTCCAGAGAGTTCATCACAGCATTGAGGCACAGGACCAAAAGCCCACTCCAGATAGCTCCACCATCAGCATGGCTGGGGGCCAGGTTAAGGCCGATGAAGACCCCATCATGGAGTGCCACCAGATGTTCTTGTTGCAGACATCAGCAATGTCTGGGTTTGCACCAATGTTCAGGCTTGCCCTGCAAAACTCCGGGTGGCCTCCTCCCAGCCAGGCATTCAGGCTGTTCCCTGCTCCCTCCTTTTCCCAATACTATTCACACTCCTCCAGATGCTCCAAATATCGGATGTTCCTCATAAACGAGCAGGGCTGCAGTGGGAGTGGGTACAGTGCGCTGCTGCTTCCTGAGTATCGTGCATGTCTGGATGCTACACTAGTTACATCCGACAGGAGAAGTTTGTACTGTACCAGCACAAAGTTCTCTCTTGCTCTCTCTCTTTCTTTCTCTCTTTAATCTACTGACAAGTTGCTCTAGTACCCCAAAGGAGTGAAGGACAAAGCAGCTGCCTCACCGCCCAGATAATGATTTGTTCAGATGTTTCAATGCCCCATGACACAATAAAACCACAAAAATTTTCTTAACAACAACAAAAAAAACTATTATAGAGTGAAGGAAAAATCCTTGCAAACAGAAACAACTCTAGCATTACTGATGCTGCTTGTCAGAGCAAGTAGGAATAAAAACCAAACTAAGGATTTGAAGTTTAAAAAAAAAAAGTAAGAAAGTGGAAGCTATGAAGTTAGCTTTTTTTAATATTTTATTGACTATGCCATTACAGTTGTCCCATTCCCCTCCTTTCATTCCCCTCCACCCTGCACACCCCCTCTCACCCACATTCCCCCCCTTTAATTCATGTCCATGTGTCACAAGTTCTTGAGCTTCTACATTTCTCACACTACTCTTACCCTTCCCCAGTCCATTTTCTCCCCACTGTCTATGATACTTATTCTCTGTACATTCTTGCCCTCTCTCCTCCTCCCACTCCCCTGTTGCTAACCCTCCATGTGATCTCCACTTCTATGGCTCCACTCCTAGTCTAGCTGTCTGCTTAGTTTGCTTTTAAGTGTGGTTGTTAATAATTGAGTTTGCTGTCCTTTCACTGTTCATATTTTTTCTTCTTTTTCTTAGATAAGTCCCCTAAACATTTCATATAATAAGGGCTTGGTGATGATGAACTTCTTTAACTTGACCTTATCTGAAAAGCACTTTATCTGCCCTTCCATTCTAAATAAAAGCTTTGCTGGATAGAGCAATCTTGGTTGTAGGTCTTTGGATTTCATGACTTGGAATACTTCTTTTCAACCCCTTCTTGCATGTAAGGTCTCTTTTGAGAAATCAGCTGACAGTCTGATGGGAACTCCTTTGTAGGTGACTGTCCCCTTATCTTTTGCTGCTTCTAGAATGCTCTCCTTCATTTTTATCTTGGGTAATGTAATTATGATGTGCCTTGGTATGTTCCTTTTTGGGTCCACCTTCTTTGGGACTCTGAGCTTTCTGGACTTCCTGGAAGTCTATTTCCTTTGCTAGATTGGGAAAGTTCTCCTTTATTATTTGTTCAAATAAGTTTTCCACTTGTTGCTCTTCTTCTTCCCCTTCTGGTACCCCTATAATTCAGATGTTGGAACGTTTAAAGATGTCCTGGAGGTTCCTAAGCCTCTCCTCATTTTTTTTGAATTCTTGTTTCTTCATTCTTTTCTGTTTGGTTGTTTCTTTCTTCCTTCTGGTCTACTCCATTGATTTGAGTCCCAGTTTTCTTCACATCACTATTGGTTCCCTGTGCATTTTCCTTCATTTCACTTAGTGTAGCCTTCATTTTTTCATCTGATTTGTGACCAGAATCAACCAGTTCTGTGAGTATCCTGATTACCAGTGTTTTGAACTGTGCATCTAATAGGTTGGCTATCTCTTGGTCACTTAAAAGTACTAGCTCTGGGTCTTTGATTTGTCCTTCTGTTTGAGCCATAAATTTTTGGTCAGGTCACATCTGTTACACAGTGAGGGGTGGGGCCTTAGGTGTTCACCAGGGTGGGGCAACCCAGTTGCTGGGTTGTGACGCTGTATGTGGGGGCTGGGTCAGAGAGGGAACAATGGTGCTTGCTCTGCTCTTAGATTTCAGTCCCCTCTGCCACTTCCCACAAGCAAATTGGGCCCTTCTGGTGCTGGCTTCCAGGTGGGTGGGCTTGTGTACGTTCTAGGACCCTGTGGTTCTCTGCAAGGAATTCTCCTGTGAGGCCAGGAGTCTCTCCCAGCACCTTTTCAATTGGTGCTTTTAGGCTTTATTTTCCAGCTGCTGGGCCCCAGGGTTGTGTGGTTTGTCTCGCTCCCCATTTTCACCTGGTTTATCTGTGTGCAAATGTGTGACCATGGTCAGCCAACTGCCATGTGCGCCTCACTGGATCGCCTCGTTTCTTCCCCCTGCCCAGGGTTTGCTAGCCCTGCACCACCTGCGCGCCCCGGTCTGCTAGCCACCGCTTTTTCCTACTGTGACCCCCCTCTGCAAGCCTCCGACTCCCCCCATCTTACTGGTCTGGATGAATGATTGTCAGATTTTCATACAGTTCAATTTTCTGTCTGTTCTGGTTGTGTTTTTGTTTCTAAATCTTTGTTGTCCTTAATTTTGGTTGTGCAAGGAGGCACAGTGTTTCCACCTATGCCTCCATCTTGGCTAAAAGTGAAGTTAGTTTATTAATTAAGAAGTTTGTTTTGAAGGGAATTTGAGAAAAAGAAAATAATATAGCACAGAGGGAGTAACTTTACATTTCCATATTTTTCAAACGGAAATTAAATATACATCTAACTTGCATATGTGCACACAAACATACAACACAAATGGGAAGAAGAGAGCAGAATGCAAGAGTTGAATATATGAATGGGCCTTTTAAAGCAGGATATCAATGACAAAAAGTGTAAGATATAAACTTGCTTATATAAAAACTTAACTTTTTATAATATTTAAAGGTAAATAGGAAGTTTCTAACATATATAGCCAGAAAAAAGTTTATAGTGGCAACAAATAGACATCCACAACCATTTCAATAGAAATACAGGCACAGGATGAGAACAGGTTATTTATTAAAAATATAAAATTACCAACAAATATAATCTTGAACGTTTGCTGGAAATAAAATTAATTTAAATTTAAAATATAAGATATCTTATTTCGCTTTCTTTGACTGGCTTATTTCACCTAGCATAATGTTCTCCAAGTCCATCCATACTGTCACAAAGGGTAAAATGTTCTTTTTTTCATGACCTAGTAGTATTCCAATATGTAACCGTCTGAGTTGTTTTATCCACTCATCTACTAATGAACACATGGGCTGCTTTGAAATCTGGGCAATGGTATGATTTCACTCATATGTGGAATCTAAGGAACAAACTGAAGTAATAGGGAAAATGGGGACAGACTCATAGATGGAGAGCAGGATGACAGGTTGCAGGAGGTTAGGTGTTGAAGGCATTGAGAAAAAAAGGAAAAGGGACTCACAGACATGAACAACAGTGTGGTGAATGCTAGGAGGAGGGGGGCATAAGGGGACTCAATGGTAACGGGAAAGAATACATCAAAGATTAAATTAAAAAATAAAGTATGAGATACCACCTTTTACCATGTAACTGAAGTTGTAAAAGTTATAACAACTCATTCTTATGTCAGTGAAACAAACTCTCATATTATTTGTATAATTATGTGCATTAGAAATATGTATCAGGCCCTGGCTGGGGTAGCTCAGTGGATTGAGCATAGGCCTGTGAACCAGAGGATTGCAGTTCGATTCCCAGTCAGGGCACATGCCTGGGTTGCAAACCAGTTCCCTGCAGGCCAGTTCCCAGTAGGGGACGCACGAAAGGCAACCATACATCGATGTTTCTCTCCCTCTCTCCTTCCCTTCCCCTCTAAAAATAAATAAGTAAATAAAATTTTTTAAAAAGAAATATGTACTAGAAATTAAAAAAATAAATCTACAAGAATATTAACCTCATATTTACATATTTTTTAAAAATGGAAATAAATGTCCAGCAATAAGAGCTGCTTTTTTAAAAAGACAGTACATCTCTATACAATGGAATACCATGTATCATAAAAATTTTATTGTAACACCTATCACAATAAGTAAAGCAAATAAGAAAGAAAAGAACTGAAAGTTGGTAAAAATGTACAACAACGAAACTCTCATACAATGCTGGTAAGTAATGCAAAATGGTATAACCACATTAGAAAACTATTTTATTAAAGCTTAATGTCCACAACCATATTCAACAGAACTGCATATGTATATTGATCAAAATACATGTACCAGAATGTTTATAGCAGCATCATTTATATTAACTCCAAAATGGACACTTATCACACCCACAACAGTTTTGATAAATTGTGATATACTCAAACAATAGAATACCACACAGCAAAGAGAATGGACAATTTCCAACTATATTCAATAACAGGGATGAATTCTATAAACTGTTAGAAGCCAGTCATGAAAGAGTACATACTATATGATTAAATTCATAAAACAAGCAAAACTGATGGACCAGTGCTATTGGAAGTAGAGAGGATGGTTAGTATTGAAGTAGATTTTTTAAATTAGTTCTATACATGTTATTATTTTTTTTAATTTCATATAATGAATGTGAAAAATTTCCTACAGAATATCTGACTACATAGAAAAATTCATAATATAAAAATAAAAAGAAAATAAAACCAAAGTATAAGTCACTGTATTTAATATGGATGGCAGGTTAGGTTAATGGTTAGAAGTACAGGCTCTAAATTCAAGACTTCTTGCATTTGAATCCCAGTTACATGAGCTTGGGTAAATTACTTAACTGTTTCACTTTCTTCACCTGCAAAAGAGGTTAATAAAAATATATACCTCACTGGATTATGAGGTAGATATATGAAATAAACCTGATTAAAGCATTTATAATGGTGCCCGACACATAATGAGCACATACTATTATCATAATCCCATTTTTGTTAAAACTCGCCCAGGTATTTTTGAAAAGGATACATAGTAGTTCCCCCTTACACATGAGTGATAAATTCTAAGAATTCCAGTGGATGTCTGAAACCAAGGATAGCACGAAACTCTTTACAGACTGACTTTTTTCCTACTCACACGTACCTTTTCACTTAAAGGAAGCAGTTTATGGTGTCTCTTTGGCATATCCAATTCACCAGTATCACCACCTCTGTGCTTGGGGACATCATTAAGTAAAATAAGGGTGACCTGAACAGAAGCCCTGCAGTCCTGCAACAGTCTACCTGATAACTGAGACGGCTGCTCAGTGACTCACTGGCAGGAGCACACACAGCACGGACACCCTGGACAGAGAAACCATTCATGACCCAGGAAGGACATGAGATTTCATCATGCACTCAGAATGGTGCAAGAATTAAAACTTACGAAGTGTTTATTTCTGGAACTTCCCATTTAACGTTTTTGGAATGTGGTTGACTGTGGGTAACTGAAACTATGGAGAGTGTAACAGCCGATAAAGGGGGACTACTATACTGAAGAAAAATGCTAACAGTGGTTATCTGTGAATGGTGGGATTCTGGTTGAGATTTTTATTCTCTTTTTCTAATACATAAATAATGATAAGTGGAAATTTCCACTTTCATAATAGTGACTCTGAAAGTTCCTTTGAGAAAAAAAGTTTAATATACTCACTCTAGGTTTAAAAAGAAGTATCAGTACCTTGATGTCAGATTGATTTTCCTGTGAGAGGAGTCTCTCTGCATATTAAGAAGGTGGGAAGGAACTGGATGTTCCAGAAGAAAATATCCAGAAGGGAGAAGTGACCGGGGTGGATTCCTGTTCTAGCAATGGTCAAGAAGAAGACCTCTAATCAATAGTTCAATTAGAAGGACATTTGAGAAAATGTTTAATGTTTCATGAGTACTAACTTGTTTACTTTCTTATATATTATATAAATTATTCTCAACTTCCTGTGAGAATTTTTAAGTTAGATGCTAACTACAAGCTTTTGTGCGAGGAATCTGTTTTTCAAAGAGCTCAGAGTAGAAGGTACCACTATTTTTATTTTATCTATTTAAAAATTTTTATTTATTTTTAGAGGGAAAGGGAGGGAGAAAGAGAGAGAGGGAAACACCAATGTATGGTTGCCTCTCGAGCACCCCTACCTGGGACCTGGCCTGCAACTCAGGCATGTGCCCTGACGGAATCGAACTCGTGACCCTTTGGTTCACAGGCCGGCACTCAATCCACTGAGCCACACCACCCATAGCTATTTTTAAAAACAGTGCTATTTTGTAAAAAATAGTACCCAGCTATATGTCAAGCTATATTATCACTCTGTAGTTATGTCAAGGAGTTATGCTACCTACATCTGTCCAAGTATCAAATGTAAGGTGCTAGAGAATAAACTTCCATCACATGGAAAAGCTGTAGGTACAGACAGGTTTGCTAATGACGGAAAGAGGTTCCAGAGGGTCCTCTGGAAAGAACAGGGACATAGGCAGCTAAAAATGCAATTGACAATAGTTCCTGCTGTCTCTGAGCAGGTGATGGAATTTTTCTGTATTTCAGTTTCTTCATTTGTGTTTCAGTTATCCATTGCTATGGAACAAATACAAAAATTTGCTATTAACACAATAACTATATTTTGCTCACAATGCTGTGGCTCAAGAATGGACAAGATGCAGTAGGAACTGCTCATGTCTCCCTGGGGTCTGGGGTCCACACTGGGTGGCTCAAACAACCAGTATATAGCTGGAACAGCCCAACTGAGGTCATATCTCACATCTTGATTCTCACTGCTGGCTGAGCCACTCACTCATCTGGCTGCAGTTGAAGGCTGGCCTCACTGAATGGTCTAAGAAAGCTTCGCTCACTTGTCTAGTGCCAGGTGCTATTATGTGGCCAATCTCAATCTCTCTCAATCCGCCCCCACCCCCCATGCACATTCTCCTCTCTTTCTCTCCAAGTGGCAGTTGGGCTTCTAACAAAAGGCTGGTGTCAGAATAGTCAAACTTCTCACATAGTAGGTAGCTTCTGTGAAAGCAGAGGCCGTCAGTTCTCTCAAAGGGACAAGCCTAGAACTGATTCAGGGTCACATCCACTATATTTTCTTGGATACGCAATCATGGACCAAACCCAGATTCAATGGGGTGAAGAAATCAACTATGCCTCTGATTGAAAAGGGTGGTTAAAACTTTGCAGCCTTCTCTACTCTATCACAATAACCCTCTGGCCACATATTATTTACACTCTTCCATTTTCAAAATATATTCAACCCCCCAGCCCCCAAAAGTCTCATCCCATTACAACACTGGCTCAAAGTCCAGGGTCTAATCTAAATCAGGTGCAGGTAGATGAGGCCCCTCAGATCCAGATTCTTAGATGCAGCTCCTCAGGACTGATTCTTCTAATCTGAAGACCTGTGAACTAAAGATTCAAGTTATCTTCCCAACACAGATACAATGGTGAGACAAGAATAGAAAACACAATGGGAAATTCAAAAAGGGAGAAACAAGAGGTATATAATAGTCATTGGTCAACGGCAATTCTAAGATCCAGTGGGACACATGTCACCAGTTCCTTGATTAGCCCCAGGGGTGGCTCTCTGTCTCTTAATTCTACTTTGTGGCTTCTAGACTGCATCCTCTGAGTCATTTTTCATTTTCCATAAGAAACGGTCTATATTTAGAACTGACAAGCTTCTCAGCCTCTCTGCTGTCCACAGGAGGCTAAAGTCCCTGAGACTTTTTTCTCCATTATGAGCTCCCTGCCTCTTTCAATCTGAGTGATAAAATTCCTTTAAAAACTCTGTAGGTTCCTTATGACCAAATTACATCAACTCCAATAGACAAAAGCCACATTTACATTTTTTCTGAGAAGATCTCTGCACTGAGCCTCAGGTAAGGCTACTGCTACGGGACAATGTTCTTATTTCTAGAAACCCCAACTGTCTAATGCAGAGGGTCTGTGTGGCACTTAAACTAGCCTTTTAGTCTAGTTGAAGGTTTATGATACATCACTTTGCATCACTTTAAATGTATGTCTTAGTAAAGAGTTGTATAGCATTTAAAATTTTATTTATCAAAAGGATAAATGTAAAGATATAAATAAATACTTTATATATATATATCATCATCAGGCAACTCTCTCTGAAACCCTCCTTGCACCTAAAAATCTAGAGAGAGAATTCTGTATTTTATTAAACACTAATTATCTCATCAATTATGTGGGCCAATGGTCCTTGCATTTAATAAGTTAAATTCCTGTAAAAATTCCATGCTAACTTTCTGTTAGAATGTCAGTGAATTTAGAAAGAGATTTCACTGTCAAACTCCTTTACTAAGGCAGCACAAGGCCTTGAGACAGGGAACAGAAAATACTTGGTGGCCAGGAAGCCAAGTTAAGACCAGGTGGTCAGAATAAACTGACTGTAAAAATGTCACCACCCCTCCACTCTCTACTCAAAAACTCTCTGAGGTAGCTGGTTTTGTCTCACTTCTAACTGCCTGCTTAAACTGCTAGGCCCACATGCAAAGCTGAGCAAGGTTTTAGTGCTACACACACTTTCCAGGTTGGCGGTAATGAGCAGTCGCCCATCTTGCCATAGTTACCGTGCAGCACAGCTAGTAAAGGACATGACCAACCCTGAAACGGAAAATTCCAGAAGCCTGCCCTTTTCTAAAAGCCTTCCCTTTCATCCGAGCCCTCTTCATCCCCATCTTATAAAAACAAGCCAAGCAGAGCTAGCCGGCAAGTCAGTTCGGAGGGCCTTTCCTTCCTCTGTGCTGACTCACTTGTACTGAAGAATAAACTTAATAAAATCTGCCCAGAAATTTCTCTAGATTTCCTCTCAATTTCTAGCTTCTTGGGAGAAATCCATGAACGCCAAAACCAGTTACATTGCCATGGAAAAAGTAATCAACTTCGTGTTCAAACACAGTAGCTTCAGCATAGATTTCCTGGTTCGGTAATTTCTGTACCTTTTATTTTGAGGCTTGTGTTTTTGTTTTTTAAGGTAATGTGGTTTATGTACATTGTGGGGTGAGGATGGAGTTGAGGAGGTGGCAGGAGTGACCAAGAAATAAATGAAAGTTGAAAAGAAAATAAAAGATTCCATTTCTAGCTTGGGAAAATAAATCCCACCTCCCCGCTCCTCCCTATACACACTCTGGAGTTAAAACAAACAAACAAAAAGATGTCTGTGATAATCTGTTTTATTTATTGATTTGTTTTGAGATGACCAGCTTTAAAAAGCAGAAGATTTTTACCATCTGAAGAGAAACCGGAGTAGATATCAGATGATCTGTTTTCGTCGTCAGCTTGGCTACGGTACAGTCTCCAGTTATTCAATCAAACACAAACCTAGGTTTGCGCGGACGGCATTTTGTAGATGTGATTAAAGTTCATAATCAGTTTACTTTAAGTACAGATTATCCAAGATAATCTCAGTGGGCCTGATTCAGTTCTGCTTAAAACTGAAGGTTCCCTAAAGAAATTCAGCTGTGGACTGTAGCTTCAGCCTGTGCCCAGAGTTCCAGCTTGTCCTTGCTAACAGCATGTCCTGTGAATTTTGGACTTGCCTAGCCAGATCCCATGATCGATAACTCATGGGGTCTGGCTACTCATGGGGTCTTTGCAATATGTCTGCTAATATACATCCATTTGACATTGTTTCTCTAGTGTAACCCCGACTGATACACTGCCTTATAGAGTGATGAATTTACCATCACTGGAAAGATTACTATGAAAGAGATAAGTAAATGAAATTAAAAATGTACAAGTTTTTAAAGAGTAGCCCACATGGCACGTGGTTAAGAACAAAGACTTTAGAGTCACACTGCTTAGGTTCAAATCCCTGCTTTACTGCTTACTAACCAGGTAGCTTTGGACAAGCTACTTAAGTTCTATGGGCCTGCATTTTCTCTTGTATAAAATAAAACCAGGCCCTGGCCAGATAGCTCAGTTGGTTAGAACATTGTCCAAAAACACCAAGGTTTCGGGATTGATCCCCATCAGGGCACAAACAAAAATCAACCAATGAGTATGTAAAGAGGGACAACAAATGTTCCCCTCTCTCAAATCAATCAATAAAAAATAAATTAAAAAAATAACCAATCATAGTTTGTACCTCAACGGATTATGAAGTTAAATCAGGAGGTATCATGCAGCACTGAGAAGACTGCCTGGCACACAGGGAAAGCTGAGTACTAATATTCCGACAGGCGACAGGCAGACACAAGGATTCTAGAGGGACCCTTGTAGGGCCCTCTAAGGGCCCTAAAGGCCCTTTGGATTCTAGAACAATTTCAAATGCATAATTTTTAAAAGAAAATGATCACCATCATGTCAGGGGAACAGTGTAACGCTGATTATGAGTAGAGGTCCCAGAATCAGATCAACTCGGGTGCATTACATAAAGCTCCGCCCTGTAACTAGCTGTGTAACCTTGTTTAACTTTTCTAAGTCTTAGATTTCTTACCAGAAAAAAATGATGCTGGTGATAATAGTGTCTATTACATAAGGTTATTGTGAGAAATAAGCTATTTTATGTAATTTTTAAAGTTTTACTGGATAACTAAAATTTCTCCCTGAATTTTCATATCTTTTTATTCTAGGTGATTGTGAGATTATGAGTATAAATTATTTCCTTATAATGTGTAATTGCTTCAGTAGATTTATTTACTATTTCTAGTTGTCCACTGACTGGCAATTCAGACTTGCTAAAAAAATGTGCTCCCTCTATATAAACAGTGGTTAAGGATTTCCCTTGAAACATGATATTTACTATTTTTTAATCCTCACTCGAGGATATATTTATTGATGTTAGAGAAACAGGAAGGGAGAGAAACATCAATGTAAGAGGAAAAACACTGATTGGCTGCCTCCTGTATGCGCCCCAACCAGGGATCAAACCTGCAACCTAGGCATGTGCCCTGACCGGAGCTCAAACCCACAGCCTTTTGGTGTACGGGACAATGCACCAACCAACTGAGCGACTCAGCCAGGGCTATATTTACTACTTATTATCACCTATATTCTAGGTGCCAACAGAAACATGTCATATACCTGAATCTCACGACTCAGTACTATCTCCATTCTGCAGGTTAGGAAAGATTTTAAAAGTAACAGTGAGCTTATATAAATACATTGTAACACCTATTATTGCCTCTGTTAGAACACTTTTATTATTTTCTGTATCTCAGTGTGATCCAGATACTAGAATAACAATATTAAGTACCTGGGCCAGTAACTTCTGATCACCTACCTACATACCCAGGTTCTAAACTCTCAAAAGACAGTCAGTTAATTTATTTTTTAAAAAGAGGGGGAATAGAATAGTTTGATTTTTTTCTCAGATAAATTAATATTTGCTGTTAATGAAAGCCACATTTCCACAGAGAGTAAGAACACATTCTCACTTAAATATGCAATTATGTATATTTTTTAATTCAAAAAAAGAGAGGTATTTAAACTCAATCATATGTCAATCTGCAAAAGACTGGTGAACGGCAGCAACAGGATGGGAACATGGTGGTGGTGGTGGTGCAGCTGAATGGCCGCAGCTCATCTGTTCAGGCTGTTGTAACAAAATACCACAGACTGGGTGGCTTATAAACAACAGGAATTTATTTTGAACAGTTCTGAAGAGGTTGAAGTTCAAGGTCATGGGGCTGGCACATATGGTGTCTGGTGAATGCCCACTTCCTCACTGACAGTCTTCTCAGTGTAACCTCATGTGGCAGGAGGGGCAAGAGAACCCTCTCGGGCCTCTCTCACAAGGACACAAATTCCACCCATGACAGCAGAGCCCTCGTGACTTAATCACCTCTCAAAGGTCCCACTTTCTGATACCATCACCTTGAAGGTTAGGATTTCAACCAATGAATTTTCAGGAGACACAAACATTCAGGCCACAGCAGGCCTCAAGTGAGCAGGAATTTTCCAAGTGGTTAGGAACATAATGCTTTTCCCTAATCCAATGTCTTCCTCTCTGAAGCATGAGACCACTCTCCCTACCAATTAAGAGTGATATAATTTTGACATATAAAAGTTGTTAAATAAACTTTGTGCTAAGAAGAGAGGGAAAGAGGTATCCTCTTATCAAATAAATTGACTACTACATCCAAATAATCAATCTACTCAATATTACCGAGAAAGTACCTGCCAACTGAGGGGGTAGGGACTAAATACTTCTAAAATAGGCTTGAATTTTTTTATTCACTTAACTATACATGATTTTAGCATTCACTATGAGCTAGGAATTGTGCCAAATTCTAGGGATCAAAACATTAAACAATGTATATATTGCCTCTCCCCTTACAGATCACAATGTGTAGTGGGAGGAACGGCTGAGCAATCAATGTTGGTATAAGTGCTACAATTACAGATGTAAACATCTCCAAAATGGACTCAAAGCCAGTTTCTATTTCAGTCAATTACAGCCTACTTCCCACCATGATCTCGGAAATTCTATACTTATTCTTATATAAACTGTTGTTTTATTTTCACCCATGTATCAATCTCAAGTGCCTGTGTATCATTGTGAACTTTATCATAAATATCTGTATGCATCCATCCTACATGTTAAGAAACCAAGTCTTACTTTCATTCGCATGTTTGCATTTCCAGATGAGCACAGCACCTGGTGCAAAGTAGGCACTCAGTAAGTACTGGCTGAGAAGGATGAGACGATTGAATGACTAACAAACAAAAGACTTTTATGTCTCCGTGTCATTCTATCTGTCAAATTATGGTTTATTTCGTTAACTTCAAGACTACAGCCCAAACAAAAATTAATATTCTTCCACAGTTTAACTTTTCATGGCTTTTACTCATCTACAGAGTTGAGCTAGAATTAACTTGAAGGAGCTACATTATCAGTAGAACTGGCTCCTACAAAAGCGGCTAAGTAATATCTGCATAAACATGTTCTCTTAAGTTTGTGGCTCACATAGCACCATAGTCTGCTGATGCTACCTAGTTAAATACTTAAAAATAATATGGTATAGAAACTGAACACTCCTTTTGTCAAGGCCCTAAAATAATGAACTCTCAAGATAGTATCTTTAGTTTTTTTGAAGATAAAGTCCAGATGGGAATATAGATTTGCCAAAGACTTCGAGGTTTAGATTCAACAGTTGCCTTACAGGAAAAGAGAAGTTTCAGGAGTCATTGAAAAGTTGACATCATATAAATAGTAGGTAACAAAGAATACAACCTTAAACCATGACCATAAAGCTTGGAACTTAACACCTGGTTACAGCAAGTCAGACAAAGATCTGACATCTATGTTGGATTTCCTAAGGCAGCCCTATTGTCAGATATGCTAGTGAGTCATTCATTCATTCACCACTGTGAATTATCAACTAAAGAATATTTCTTTTTATGAGTCCCACATATGATTCAGAAAACCATCTGCACTGATACAGAGCATTTCTGAAGCCAACTTACATTACAACCAAAACATGAACAACCAAATTATTACTACAGGAAACATACTATACTTCCTAAAAATTCTCATTTACTTACCTATATCTTCCAATTGTCTATGAACTACATAAAGACAACTATTTAGCTCCCATCATCTAAAATTTTTTAAAATAATTAAATGAATATATTGTAACATATTAAAATATAAAAATTTATGCTATACCTCCACATCAGGGAAACAATTTATTATTTACATTATAATAATAAGCCTCAATACTAGAAAAAGGTGAAGATCTATTTTTTAATAGTTATAACTCTCTCAGTAGTTGTAAAAGCTTAAGGGATAACAAAACCACTAAAAAGAGAAAAAAACAATAAATTTTCTTAGCAATTGCTAGAAATACTAACAAAATTTATAAGCACAAATGTTTTACCTATCACATAAATGATTGCAACTCAGTTAAATATATTTATTCTCTAAGCTTAGTTTATCGATGTTTTACTGTACTTCCTTTTATTTGCTCCACAACCAACTTTTATAAATTTTTGGGGACTAGCTCATGAGATACAGTGTTTCAAATTTAGGTGAACAAGCCAAGATTTTTCTGTCTATACTACTTGATTTATACACTTCGACAATGTAGCCCTAATCTTTCTAGATTGAAGCTTTCTGTTTTGTTTTGTTTTTTTAGTTTATCCTCATACAACAGACCCTCCTTTCTCTTAACTCCTATCAGCTGCCCCGATCTTAACTTTCTGGATATGTTATACACAAAACATCATACTACGTATTGTACCATAAGGGTTTATATTAAGGTCAAATTCAAGAAGTTCATCATCACCAAGCCCTTATTATATAAAATGTTAAAGGGACTTATCTAAGAAAAAGAAGATAAAAAAGATGAACAGTGAAAGGACAGCAAACTCACAGTTATTAAGAACCACACCTAAAACAGAAGCAAACTAAGAGGACAGCTAGATCAGGAGCAGAACCATAGAAATGAAGATCATATGGAGGGTTAGCAACAGGGGAGTGGGAGAAGGAGAAGGGGGGAGAAGGTACAGAAAATAAATAGCATAGATGGTGGGTAGAAAATAGATAGGGGGGAGGGCAAGAATAGTATGGGAAATATAGAATCTAAAGAA
Organism: Artibeus jamaicensis; assembly: GCF_021234435.1. Taxonomy (NCBI): domain Eukaryota; kingdom Metazoa; phylum Chordata; class Mammalia; order Chiroptera; family Phyllostomidae; genus Artibeus; species Artibeus jamaicensis. Next base: position 29,703,650 of record NW_026522025.1, on the reverse strand, counting down.
CTTGTGACACACGGACATAAACTAAAGGGGGGGAAGGGTGGGGGAGGGGTGTGTAGGGTGGAGGAGAATGAAGGGGGGGAATGGGACAACTGTAATAGCATAATCAATAAAATATATTAAAAAGAAAAAAACAGTAGAATGTTCTATATTTTATTTCCAGTATACTCTCCTAATGACCAAAAATTATATAGTTCCTTTATCTGTAGAACATTCAAGTAGCTTCAAAGATCAATACAGTGATTCAGAAATTTCTTAAGTCAAAATTTAGAGACAATCATTCTTTAAGTACATCAAAAAATTTCCCTAAATAATTACCTTATATTTGCTCACACTGAGACCATTTACCACTTCTCTACCTGCACTATTTTATGAGAGCCTTCAATAATTTATTCCTAAGATTTGCTCCTTTTAAAATGAACATTTTTTCTTTTAATAAATACACTGGAATCATTGGATTATAAAGAAGACATCACAGCCTCTATCAAACCCATCTTTCTTAATTTTATAGCATAGCCTGGAGACATTGAAATGTTTGTCCCAAGTGAAGTAACAGAATGTATTAGGAAACAGAATTTAGATTTTCTTAGTCTAAGTTCATGTTCTTACTTAAATTACACCTTAACTTTTTAATATGCATTTTAAAAGACTCTAGAGGAAGAAAACTGATTATTTACTTAATACATGTTTGTACTGTATTTTACACGTTCTTTCCATTATTCCATATGACTCTACAAAGCTCAGTATTTTACAGGATGCACATTTTAATTATGAAAGTAACATTTCATCTTACTTTAATTTGTGTCTTTAAAAGTTACACTGTTCTCATCCATGCTTTAGCTTTTACTCTTTCAAAACAAAAAAGTTAAACCTTTAGTAGCTATAGTTCTTAACTAATAGAACGTATATCAGATATTATAGTTTTATAGTTTCTAAATAGGGGGACTTAAAAGGGGGAGCAAAATGAGGATGAAATGTAGAAAAGATCCCTTGACCATCCAAAGTCATACCCCCTCCACTATGGTTGAGCAATTAAAAGAACATCCACATATGAAACAACCAATCAGCTCTGGCCGGTGTGGCTCAGTGAACTGAGTGTCGGCCTGTGAACAAAATAGTCACTGGTTCAATTCCCAGTCAGGGCACATGCCTGGGTTGTGGGCCAGGTCCCTGGAAGGAGTGCACGAGGCAAGCACACATTGATGTCTCTCCGTCTCTTTCTCCCTCCCTTCACCACCAAAACCAAAATAAATTAAATTTTAAAAAAATTAAAAATAAACAGTAAAATATAATTTGTCAAAAATGCCATTCGCACCCTGAGTTCAATATGCATCCCCAAATCTGCTCTTCCCCATATATACATTTTTGACTCTGCTACTGGAATCACAATCCACCCACCAAGATACAGAAGCTAAAAACTTGGGAGTTATTTCTAATTCCTTCTTTTCCTAACTCCCCACATGCTACCAGTTAAATACCGTCTGCTCACTTTACTTTTCCAAATTCCCCACATTTTAGATCCTTACCTCTAGCACCTTGATTCAGTCCCTAAAAGCCCCTTGTGATCTTCCTGCCTCCACCGACCTTGTTCCATGGTGACTCATCTTCACATCGCCACCAAAGCAATCCCTCTAAAGCCAAATTTTTTATGTCTCTCCCTTATTTCAAAGACTCTAATAGCTCCCTCATGTCTATGGCAGGGGTATCAAACTCATTTGCATCGCGGGCCACATCAGCCTCATAGTTGCCTTCAAAGGGCTGAATGTAATTTTAGGACTGCATAAATGTAACTGTTCCTTAACCAGGGACAAGGAGCTTGGCGCTGCCGCCAGGTAGAAACAAGGTGCCGGGCAGGATAAAACAGGGGAGGGGGGCAGATTCAGCCCTGGGGCCTTGTGTTTGCCACCTGTGGTCTATGAGATAAACTCCACTGTATAGCCTCTGTCCATATCTTCAGTCTCGCCTTTTATCATACAGTCTCCCTCTTCCCCACCACCAACCCCATCCTCTACCTTTTACTCCTAATGGACAGCTCACTTCCTTTTCCTGAAGATGCCATGTTGTTTCACTCCTCTGCATCTTTGCTAACTCTGAACTCCCTCTACTCAGAACACGTTTCCCACCATCAGTCCTGCTACTGAACACTTACCACTTTCAGTGCTCTTACTCAGGGCTCACCTCCTCTGGGAAGTCATTTTGAACCCTCCCCACCCCAGTATCAATGACCATACTTCCAATAGGTTCCCCCACTGAACTTCTATGAAAGCATTGTGACAGCTGTTATATTAGAAGCTCAACTTCTAATATAACTTTTATATTTGTGTGGAATAAATGAATAAATAGATGGACAAAGAGAACCATACAGGATACTCTTTAAGGAATTACTTTTAAAATTAAGACAAAATACTCAAAATTACATATTGACTTGTGTATATTTACCTCCCATAGATCCACACTTTTCTATTTAACACAAACTTTTTTCATTAAAAACAAGATTTATTCCCCCCCATGGAAATCTGATCTCGTATGTGTCCTAACATTTATTATCACCTAGATACATAATTTTGTAAGTTACACCAATTGTTTTATTTTATTAATTCAGTGGGATATCAGAATGGTTCATGACTGTCTGACAGAATCTGAATAGCTACGCTGGCTCACCTAGGATCTTTTCATGTGCGGCTTTGGCCACTCAGCCAGCGCTAGCTCCCTCCCTAAACTGGCTTTCCTGCCTCCAATCACACTGCTGCTGGTGATGGAAAGCTGCAATCTTTTACAGCTCAGTGGAGGTCACTGACCAGGAGAACAAGAAAAATGGCTCCTGAACAGAAAACAATCTTATAAAGTAGATAATACGCACAAAATGAGTCACAAACTGGATAGTATGTATTTATTATTGAAATAGTACTGCTGTTTGTTTTGACTTTTTTATTCTTTTTCTTATTTTTTAACACAAGGAAGACTATTCCTAAATACTTCTGTTAATCGGTGAATTAGAACAAATACCTGCTACTCATTTTCGTTTTTAAAAAAGTCTGTAATTGGAAGGTTTAAAGATATGAGTAAGCTATGAGATCCCTTTGTTCCTAATCAACATTTAAATCTATAAAAATTTTCAATGAAAATATATTCACTGAAATTCAGTATTAAAAGCTACAAAATTTTAATTCTAGTAGAGCCCAATAAGAAAGGTAACTCTGTAATAACTTTACAAATTACTAAGCTGTAATATTCTGTTCACGAAGCTTATAAATGCTTACTCAGAGAAAATGCTGAAGAAATAAGTTAATTCCTAGTACAAGAAAAGACAAATCCAGATTTTCGTTGATCTACACACACTTGTGAGGACCCACAAGTCCCCCAAAATGATGGAATGAAGAACTCACATTTTTATTTTATGTAAAGACATCTCTGTTCTACATCTGTTCTGTCCAACATACCAAATACTAATAACCACCTGTAAGTTAACACTTCAGTCCCTCAGTTGCCCTGGTCCTGTTTCAAGTGCTCCATAGGTACAAGCTGCTAGTGTCTGCCTCACTGCACAACACAGACAGGAACCCGTTCATCATAGCAGAAAGTACTATAGTGCTATTCTCAACTAGGGCAAAAAGCAAGTTTCTAAACACCTAAAAAATAACAACACAAGTTCAAATACTAATTTTTTGATTGGTTATACTAATTTTTTAACAGGAGGGAAAGGCATACATTTACAAAAACTAATGAAACACAAATAGTAATAAATATTTTCAGTATATAAAATTAATTTTATCTGGCTTAATTTGAAATTATAGCATAATGAATCTGAAAAGACTTTCAAGGTAATTTGATCCTTTGTCCTCTGTACAGATGAAAAAAGTGAATCTAGAGAATGCTACGAGGAAAAAACAACTCTCATTTAATATTTCCAAAAAAAGGCACCACTGAAACAACCAAAATTTCTGTCATTGATGATGAACTGAAACAACTTCAAGACTAAGCTATGTGTCTCGGAGCCAACTTCTCCACCGGGTACCCAGCTGTCTGGCACAGTAGCTAGGATTTCAGGGTCTGGGGCTCAGCTACCGAGGTTCAAATGCGGCTCCTTGACTCACCAGACCTGCAACTTTAAGCACACCATTTGGCTCTCTTGCCCCCCATTTCTTCAACTATAAAATAAAAAAGTAAACAAACTACTTCATAGGATTAAAAAGATTAACTGAAATTATTCATGCAAAGCCCTTAGAGAACCTGGCACAGAGTAAGCCTTCAAAAATTGTACAGCCGTCCCTCGCTGTATCGCGGGTTGTACACTTCATAGGTTTAAGAGTGTAGAAAGTGTCTAAGAGCACATGAAGTGTTTATAAGAGTGTGCGAAAGGTTAATAAGAGAGTGGGAAAGGTTTATAGGAGTGTGGGAAGAGTTAATAAAGCCTTAAAATATAAATAATAAAATAAATATAATGCTGCTACTTCGTGGATTTTCACCTATTGCAGGGGTCTCTGGAAGGTAACTCCCGCAATAGGTGAGAGACCACCGTAGTTGTTATATTATACCCTGGCTGGTGTGGCTCAGTCGGCTGGGAGTTGTCCTGCAAACTGAAAGGTTGCTTCCCAGTCAGGGAACATGCTGGGATTGTGGCTTTGGTCCCCAGTTGGAGAGCATGACGGAGGTGACCAATCAATGTTTCTTTCCCTCTTTCTCACTTCCTTCCCCTCCCTCTAGAATTAATTAAAAATGTAGTTGTTATGAAACTTTCATTTTGTTTGAAACTAGTCTACTGGTGACGCGAATTAATTTCTATTCATTTTATGTTCTTAAGACCGAGAGATACTCTGAAAAACATTCCAAGATCATTATGTACACACCAGGTTATACAGTGTGGCTCTACCACTTGTAGCCATGGGAGGATTTACATCCAAATCTCTACCAACACTTCACCCAGAGGACTTAACACCTTTGCCTTGAGAGTGTAATATAAAGTCACAGAGGCAGACTGTGGGGTATAATTTTTTAATGAAATAAACTAACAAAAACACAAACAGGTTAAAATAAGTGGCATGTCTTTTTTATGTTGGTGACTGTAGCTAAATGAAAAAGTGAGAGACTGGATAATTAAAACAATTTTGAATAACAAGAGCTTAAAACTTCTCAGAAAGCTATATACTCACTTATACCTTTTTAAAATTTTTTATTGCTGTTCAGTTACAGTTGTCCCCATTTTTCCCCCACTACTCTCCCCTGCCCTGCCCACCCCCACCTCCCACATTCAATCCCCCCCAAACCCTTGTCATTGTCCATTGGGTCCTTTATACAAGTTCCTTGACTTGACCCTTTCCTTTGTAACATTAATGTTTTTGCATGTTAGATGAAGCTTAAACAACTACATTTAAATTTTGAAATGCATGTATTTGTTTCCAAGAGTAATTTTAAAAAATATACAGGATTAAGCCCTGGCTGGTGTAGCTCAGTGGATTGAGCGCGGGCCTGTGAACCAGATAATCGCTGTTCGATTCCCAGTCAGGGCACGTGCCAGGGTTGCAGGCCAGTTCCCTGCAGGCCAATTCCCAGCAGGGGATGCATGAAAGGCAACCATACATTGATGTTTCTCTCTCTCTCTCCTTCCCTTCCCCTCTAAAGATAAATAAATAAAATTAAAAAAATAAAATAAAATAAAATAAAAGCATTCAATAGTGGTTATATTAAAAAAAATATACAGGATTAGCATGTACTGAGAGTTATTCTTTCATTAAGTTTCAAGACATATTAATACAAATTAATGTCTTATTAATTATTAATTACTAATACAAATTTTTAAAAATACACAAGATGAGCAATAACTGAGGGTTATTCTTTAAGTTTTAAGACATATGAATACGAATTCCTAGTTCACTACAGTATAACAGGTGCCTAACTTCCTGTCATCTCCTGAAACTGGAGAGATGAGAATGGGATCTCTCCAGCTTTTAAGTCTTACTCCAGAAAATGTTTAATTTTAATAGCAGAGGAATAAGTTTCAATAGAATACGATATAAGCACCAGGTTGTCGAGATAACCAAGGCTGTTCTCAAATGTCTTTTTGCCCAATTTCGGTCTTCTAGAATACTTTCAAAATTAAGCTCCAGGGTCACCTATATGAAACATAGTCCAAATCAAACCTCAAATCTCAATCAACCTAATATTTTAAAATCAAACATTTTCCTATCAGTAGTTTTCAGAGGTCTAACTTTACTCTCTACGAGGTTAGCACCTATCACATACTGCTTTTCAGTTAATTTTTATATGTTCATTTTCTGTCTTAACACTAGATAGAGAATTTCTAGAGCTTTTACCCACAGGATGCCCAAATGAAACTAATGTGCTTGGTAGACACTTTGAAAACATATGTATGAGGTCTGTCTGGAAAAAGTCCAGCCATTGTTAATATAAAGAAAACAGTTTGTGCGACATCGATGTAATCTGGCAGCCAAGGAGAATGGAATGGAATGTGCGTATGTGAACAATGATGACTTCACTGTACCAGTCAGTGGGGTGGGTAGGAGATGCTGTTGAGTGAGCACGTGTACTGTGTGGCCATCACATTCTAAATAACTGAGCAAGTAAAGCAATTAATCTACATCAAATTTTGTGTTAGGTTTGAACATTCTTCCAAGATGATTCACAAGGCCATAGCTATGGGCAACTGGTGATTGGCAGCTTCATCATGACAATGTGCCCACCTACGCATCACATGTCATGCAGGGTCTTTTGGCAAAATATCCAATCACCCACGTGATTCAGCACCCTACAGCCCAGATTTGGCACCCTGTGACTCTGACTTTTCCCAAAACTAAAATCACCTTTGAAAAAGAAGAGATTTCAGACTGTCAGTGAGATTCAGGAAAATAACACGGGGCAGCTCAGGGCAACCAAGGGAACTGTGTGAGGTCCCAAGGTACCTACTTTGAAGGTGACTAAGGAGTATTGTCCTATGTACAATGTTTCTTGTATATTGTCCCATAAACATCTCTAGTTTTCATATTACATGGCTGGATACCTTCTGGACAGACCTTGTATTAATTGATTATTTAGTGATGCCAAATGGAGTTACAGCACCAGACTGTTCCTCACTCTGATATCACTAATAGTATGTTCTCAACTCCGGCCTCTTTAGAGGTGAGGCTCTTCGGCTTTGAAATGGAGTGATTATACAGGCTGACCTCCGAGATCACTTACATTCCTCAAACTTTATGCTTTTATGTTTCCACTTAAGTTTAAACAACTATATCCAAACTTTGAAAGGTATATATATTTAAGAGTAATTAAAAAACAAACAGATATAACTGGTAAAGTTCTTTCACTAAATTTTAAGATATGTCAATAACATGTCTTTGTTCATTACAGTAGAACAGCAGCACCATGCACTCGATAACACTGCTCCAAATAAAAATGACAGATCAACCTGTTGTGTTTCAAATAACTGTCCCTATGAGACATCATTTAGTATTTTCTATTATCACTTCACAGGATTTATTCAAAGTACCAAAATGACATTTGGTTTCCATTGGAAAACTTACATAAAAAGCGGGCAAACTTAAGTACTGAGATATCACTAATAGTTAAAGCTTAAGAAATCAGTTATTCACTACAACAATTTAAAAATATTTAGGTAAACATTTAAAGTTTCCCTTCTGTTTTCTGTAAATATCCAAGATTATCCCATAGCTATGAGCTTCAGATTATTACCATCTAAGGGATAATTGATTTAGTCACTTAATAACAGGAAAACAGTGGTTTCCCCATCCATGGGGTGTACATCCTCAAGGCCTCCAGTGGGTGACTGAACCTGTGGGTAGCACTGAACCCTATATATACTATTTTTTTCTTATACATACATACCCATGATAAAGTTTAATTGATAAAGCAGACATAATGATCAACAATAATAATGAAATAAAAAATAATAACAATATACTGTAATAAAAGTTTGCTGAATATGGTCTCTCAAAATACCTTATTACACTACATGCACCCGTCTTGTGATAATGTGAGATGGTACAATGACTGTGTGATGCAATGAAGTGAGGGGAATGACCTAAGTATTGTGACACAGCTTTAGGTTGCTATCCAAGTTACTCAAAGACAAGCACTGTGGCATCATGACCGTCAACCTGATAACCAAGATGGCTACTCCCAGTGAGTGCGCTGAACAAGAGGAATGGTTTGTGTTCTGCGCAGGATGGAGTGGGATGGTGCAAAATTCCACCATACTACTCAGAATAGCACAAATTTAACACTTATCAACTTTTTTTTTTCTGAATTTTTCCATTTAATATTTTTGGGATGCAACTGACCATGTGTAAGTGACAAAAAACAACAGTCGATAAGGTGAGGCTACTGTATACAGGTCACAGAAGGGTCTGCTATCAATATGAACACTGTACAGGCCAGCACTTGCTAATAAAAATCACTGATATGACTCAATTACCAATCACACTTTTTGTAATCAATTAGCACATGATTTAGCTTAAATTTATTACAGCTTTAAAAAGGAAAATGACAACTCATCAGGCACAACTGACTCTTAACACTTTCTGCATTCTTTATATTTTATAATATAGTACAGTTACTACATTTGTGCAATTGAAAAACAGATAATGAAAGTTCTACCTCTGTGACAGCTTTTTAAAATCTCTATATCACATACTAAAGTGTGTTCACTGATAATTCGTATGATTGTACATCCAACTTCTCTGGAGCTCCTGAAAATTAACACCAACCCCTTATTAGTGAAACATACACCATAGAATCTGATCTTATTATTTAAACAAAATGAATGACTAAAGCTTCCCAAATCAATTTTGCTTTATCGATACCAAAAAAAAAGGAAAAAAACTACTTCTTTCATGCTAAATTACAAAGTTAGCATTAAACATGTTACAAACAGAAACATTAAAAGACACTGTTTACACAAACTGGAATAAATTATCAGGCATTCCCTCAAGTGCTAAGATGTAATTTACTCCTCATGATATAACAAATATGATTTGTTATTTGGTCATTCTAGTTTTAAAATCTGAGCTGAACCTGACAAAGTCAAGTAAATTTATTTACACAAGAATTCTGATATTCTATATATTGAGGGGGACCAAAGTTTTGCCACTCCAAAATGTGCCTTTTGGGACATAGATTTTTAAGCTGGTTATAAAGAAAAAAAGACTCAGAGAGAAACTTTGACCCTCCTACTTTACCTGACTGAAGGAATTCAGATAGAAAAACTTGCTTACTGGAAAAGAGCATCAACTTAGCATCCTAATATAAACGAAAAGTGTCAGACAGGGAGAAATGCAGCAAAGCCTGTTAGACTTCCCTCTATGTCCCACTGTTCCTGGGTGGCCCAGAAAGAAATTGTTTACTACATGTCTGCTCTTCCCATCTACCTGTAAACTGCCTACTTTCCCTTTGAAATCCCAGACCTCTGCCCACTTCTCCTTTGTCTAAAATGGCATATAAACCTCAACTGCCCAATGTGTCTTCAGGTTTCATATCTTATGGTACCGGCGAATCTACGTCAGTATGAAGCTTGTAGATTTTCTCCTGTTGATCTGCCTCATGTTAATCTATTAGCCCAGTTAGAAGAACTTAGAAGGTGGAAGGAAAATTACTTTTTTTTGCCCCCACTGTATATCTATATAGCCGTACAAAAATTCAGTTTTCATGGGTTCTTGTTTTTTGCTGTTTGATATAAAGTGTGGCCTTCCTGCACTTTCAGATCGCAGAAGAAATCCACCCTATTCTGGAAGCTCTTCAACTCCCAGTGACCTTTAAGTTGGTTGTAGCAGATTCTTGAATGTCCTAAGAAAAGACAAGCCTGCACTGCTTTTTTTTTCCCTCTAGTTGACAAAGTTGCCTGTTTAGTTTTATCATACTCCCCCCATTCCTATTCTGAAGAGGGAGGATCTCTAAAACATAGTTTCACATTCAGGATTAACGTTACCTGCGAGAGCCAGGTGATAAGGTTGGGTTGCAACGGTGATGGAGGGAAAAGAGCCAATTCTGCCCAAAGCACTACCTGTGGCTCCCAAAAAGGGGTGGGGGCGGGGAAAGCGAGGGCTAGAATGGGACAAAGTACTTCTTTATTCGAACTACATCTGGGGAAGTCTTTCTGAATGAGTGAGTCCCCCTTCGCTCTACAGAGAAGAGGAATCGCGGGGACCGCTTCGCCCCCTCCTCTTTACATGTGGCCCTTCGTGGCCAGACCTCACGCCTGGAGGGAGGAAGGTGGACGAGGAAGGCAGCTGGTCGCCAGAGCCCCCTCAAGCAGCTCCCGATCCTGGCTGCGAGGCCTGGACCACGCCGCGGCCTCGAGGCACCAACCCAGAGGGGCGCTCGGCGCCCCGCGCCGGCCCGTCCGGAGGGTCCCCAGTCCCGGCCCTTGACTTACCGCTCTCCACCTCGCTGCCTTTCTTGGCGGTAGCCGCGTTCCCCATGGCTGGGGCGGTAGAAAGAGGGGGTCGGGGAGGGGAATGGGGGCTGGGGCTGCTCCCGCCGCTCCACACGCGGCGGCAACTCCCGTTCCAGCACAGGTCAGGGCGGTGAGTCCCCGGGAGCGGATGCCCCGAGTACCGGCGGGAACGCTGGGCTGGTTCTGACCGCCGATCTTCGGTGAACTCCCCTGCCCCGGCGGCGGCACGGCGAGCGGCGGCCGCAGCCCGGGGACCGACCGGCGGCCGCGAGCAGACACTCCCCCTTCCCCCGCCCCGCCCTCCGGCGCGCCCCGGAGCACGGCGCGCGCGGCCGGGCCGGTCCGCTCCCCGGCGGGCACGTGTGCCGGAAGTGACGTACTGGCCCGGGACGCGGGCGGCCGTCGGGGTGGGGTCGACCTGGGGGACCAGGGTGGCCGGGGTGGGTGGTCGGGTGTCGCCGAGCCGGATGTTGTCGTCCGAGCCGGTGTCCCGCGCGCGACCTGGGGAACCCGGAGTCTCCGTTGCCCTGAAGCGGCGCCAGAGGAACCCGTGCAGGGACTTAGGGTGCTTCGTGACCCGCATCGCGTGGCTCCCCTCCAGGCGCCCGCCCTAGGCCGCCTTGTGCCCGCAGCCTCTGCCACAGATAACCGCCCCGTGGGGTGCGTTACATGCGAGGTGACATCGCTGGTCCTCGCCTCTGCAGCTGCGGAAACTCGCGGTCCGGCGCGTCTCTTCGCCTCGCAGATGCAGGTATCAGCCGAGCCCACCACTCGTCCTCCCGATTCTTAGACACAAGCCCTTTGATGTCTCCGGTGCAAATTTCCATTCGCCCTGGTTTCGCGGTTCGCTATCACAGGTTTTGTAACACATCTGAGGCGGAGACAAAGGACAATTTTACTATTTCTCCAGAATGCCTATTGATGACTGGCGTTGTATGTAGCAGTTTTCTGTGCAGATGTCAAAATAAACGCATTCCCAATTGGTAGTTGCGTTTTTATTAATATATATCTTAGAGAACTTAAATTAGCGAATAGCTTTACTTGCTGGGTAATTTATGTGGCACTAGCTTAATTTTTGCTTGCAAGTTTGTTTGAACTGTGCGCTGTAAGCATTTATTTTCTACTTAGTGTAGAAAAGATAACTTCCCGCCCGGACCAGTGTGACTGGTGGTTGAGCACCATCCCTAAAATCCAAAGGTCTCTGGTAATCCGTCAGGGCTCATGTATGGGTTGCGGCTTTTCGTTTGGGGTGCATGCTTGAGGCAACCTATCCATCAGTGTTTTTTTCATGATGTTTCCCTCCCTTCCTTTTCCCCTCCCTTTCCCTCTCTCTAAAAATACATAATTAAAATATTTTTTAAAGGAAGAAAAAAAGACTGACTACTCGAGGGACAGAGACCACGTAAATTATTTTGTGTCCCCAGGGCAGGTGTTTAATGGTTACATGCTGACTTGAAAGTAAACGGAGGGAATATGTGACAATTTTTCATGTATTTTTGTCTATTACCATTTATCCCCCTTATAACTGCCCCTCTCAAATATCACACTGTTGCCCACGTCCATGAGTCCTTTTTCCTTTTTGCTCCGTTTGTCCACCCCCTAACCCTGCACTGGAGCTGTCAGCCTGCTCTCCATCTATGAGTCTGTCTCTGTTTTACTTGTTAGTTCTGTTCGTTCAATAGATTCCACATATGAGTGAAATAATATGATATTTGCCTTTCTCTGACTGTCTCGTTTCACTTAGCAAAATGTTCTGCATATCCATTCATGCTGCTGCAGAGAGTAAAATTATCTTCTTTTTTATGGCCGATACTATTCCATTATGTCAGTGTCCCACAGTTGTTTTATCCATCTCATCTGCTGGTGGACACTTGGGCTGCTTCCGTATCTTGTTGATTATAAATAACGCTGCGATGAAGATAGGGTTAGTTATGTTCTTTCGAATTAGTGTTGTTTCAGGTTTCTTGAGATAAATTCCTAGAGGTGGAATGGCTGGGTTATAATGTACTTCTGTTTTTAATTTTTTTGAGGCACCTCCATACTGCTTTCCACAGTGGCTGCACCAATCTGCATTCCCACCAACAGTACAAATGGGTTCCCCTTTCTACATGTCCTCACCACACTTGTTTGTTGATTTATTGATCATCACCACTCTGACCCATGTGAGGTGACATCTCGTGGTTTTAGTTTGCATTTTTCTGATGGCTAGTGACATTGAGCATCTTTTCATATGTCTGTTGGCTATCTATATGTCCTCTTTGGAGAATTGTCTATTTAGGTCCTTTGCCCATTTTTTAGGTGGGTTGTCTGGTTTTTTTTGGTGTTAAGTTTTATAAGTTCTTTATAAATTTTGAATATTAACCCCACAGCAGATGCATTGATGAATGTGTTCATCCATTCAGTGGGTTGTCTTTTTATTTTATTAGTGGTTTCCTTTACTGTGCAAAAACTGTTTGGTTTAATATAGTCTAATTTGTTATCTATTTTTTGTTTTTCTTGCTCGAGGAGATATATTAAAAACAATATTGCTAAGAGCAATATCTGAGACTTTAATGCCTATATTTTCTTCTAGAAATGTTATGGTTTGGGGTCTAACATTTAAGTCTTTAATCCATTGTGAATTTATTCTTGTGTGTGGTCTAGTTTCATTTGTCTGCATGTATCTGTCCAATTTTCCCAATACACTTTCTGATAGTTCATTATTGGCATATAAAAATGCAACTGATTCTGGATATCAATTTTGTATCCTGCCACTTTACTGAATTTATCTATCAGTTCTGATAGTTTTTTGGTGGAATATTTAGGGTTCTCTATGTATAGTATTATATCATCTGCAAATAAAAACAGTTTTACTTCTTTCCAATTTGGATGCCTTTTATTTCTTTTTTTCTGATTGCTATGGCCAGGACTTAAAGTACTATGTTCAGTACGAGGTAAAAGCAGACATACCTGGCTTGTTTGGGAGCTCTTTACTTCTCCTCCAATTTTAAATGATACCCTTGTTGGGTAAAGTAGCTTTGGTTGTAGGTTCTTGCTTTTCATCATCTTGAATATTTCCATGCTAAACCCTGTGGCATGAAGTGTTTTTGTTGAAAAATGAGATGACTGTCTTCCTTGTAGATAACTAACTTCTTTTCTCTTGAAGCTTTTAAGATTCTCTCCTTGTCTTTAACCTTTATCATTTTAATTATAATGTATCTGGGTGTGGGCCTCTTTGGGTTCATCGTGTTTGGGACTCTACGATTGCTGGTCTTGTGTGTCTTTTTTCCTTCTCCAGGCTAGGGAGTTTTTTGGTTATTATTTCTTCAAAAAGGTTCTTGATCCCGTGCTCATTCTCCTTCTGGTATTCCCATGATGTGGATGTGCGGATGCTGTTATGCTGCATGTTGTCCCAAAGTTTTCTTAAACTCTTCGTTTTTTAAAATTCTTTTTTCTTTTTGCTGCTTTCCTTGGGTTTTTTTTTTTTTTACGTTGTCTTCCAAATCAGTGATTCGATGGTCTGCTTAATCTAACCTACTATTTATTCCTTCCAATGTATTATTTATTTAAGATATCACATTCCTTATTCCTGACTGGTTCTTTTTTATGGTTTCTATGTCTTTTCATGCTGTTGGGTGTTTTTATAATCATTATTCTAAACTCTATCTGATAAATTTCTTGCCTCCCTTTTATTTAGTTCTTCTGGAGAACTCTCTCGTTCTTCCATTTAGGACCTATTACTTGTCTTCCCATTTTGGCTGCTTTTTTGTGTTTGTTTCTGTGTATTGGGTAGATCTGCACAGACTGTGGTGCAGACCTAAGCCAGATGCTGCCTGTGACTGGCCCTGGGCAACCTGTTTGGAGCTCAGCAATACACCGCTTGTGGCTCCTCCTACTGGACCTGTGTGTGTGGAGAGAGGTCCAAGCTGCTCACCAAGGCTATTATCAGCACTGGGCCCTGTGGGGGAGGGTCAGCTAAAGTCTCAGAGATCCGCCTTGGTCTGCAGGCTTTATGCTAGGCTTGTCATTGAAATAGCCTCCAGCTCTACTCCTCCAGGTTTAAGCTCCACAGAGCGAGTGACAAGGATTCCTGCTGGTGGGGCTATTGCTTCCTCTCAGGCCAGTGCCATTTGGAGAGCAGTGTTCTGCCTGAGAAAGATGGCTCCTGCAATATGGGGAATGACTCAGCACAGGGATTCTGGCAGCTGACCCTTCAGTTCTCTCCCCAGACTTCCCTCACTTGCCTCTAGTCGACTCTGCCCTCCCTCTGCCAGAGCCCAGGGTAAGTGGCTGCAAACAAAATTTTGTGCATTGGCTCTTGAAGAGGCTCTCTGCATCTCGAGCCATCTCTCCCTGGTGGGAAAAAAACCTGTTGCTTTTCTCAGCCAGACATTATTTGGGTTCCTTTCTCAGTTCTGGTGTTCTACCCTAGGGAGCCCAGCTTGGGGTTTAGACCCCACACTTCTGAGGGGTACACTGCCTAGTCACTGAACAATCCTTCCAGAATTTCAACTGCTATCCATGGGAACCCAGCCAGCCCTCTCCTGCCTTCACACTTCCTGTCAGTCTCATTGTGGTGATGTGGTTTCTTCCTTGGCTATAGGGCTTCTCTCCAGCTGGTGTTCAGTTGGTTGTTCAGGGTGATTTTTCTATAATTTAGTTGTAATTCCAGATTGGTCCTGGGAGGGGGTCAGTGTACCTTCCACCTACTTCTCTGCCATCTTGGATCTCCCTTAGAATTTTTAAAAAGTCTTTTTCATGACTGAGGAAAACAGAATGGTAATTGTAGGAGTGTGTCAGTAAGCTCTTCTTGGTATTTTTTACTACCAATTCTGTTAAATGAGTTTAACAAGTGTTTGTATTATATATGCTGTATTTTAAGTACTATAAAAATAGTAACTCAAGAACTCTATATGTTGATTTACTATCTTCATTTTACTTATAAGCAACTGAGACACAGAGAAGTTAAACAACTTAGCTCAGGTTACACTGCTACCGTGTTTTACCATATATAATGCACACTTTTTTGCCCAAATTTTTGAGAGAAAAATAAGGATGCACATTATACGTGGATATACTAATTCTGTATCTGTATAAATGTTTTTATTTCTTTTATTTATGCTTATTTGTTAAAAGTATAATTCTAGAAAACAATAATAATATCCATATGCAAAATAATACCCCGGTACACAATAATTAGATTTGTTTCTAAATATAAATAAATAAAATTTGAATTAAAATATTAAAATAAAAGAGTTTTTTCCCAAAAGTTTGGGCCAAAAACATGGGTGCACATTTTACACAGCAAAATACGATATTTTGCGGGAGCCAGATTTGAACCTAGATAGTTGGCCTCCAAAGTCTGACCTTTAACCAGCATGCTGATCAGAAGAAACCTATTGACTCTGGTAAACTGCTTTCTCTCCATTGGAAATCCCATTGACTTGAAAAGGTACATGCACAATGAATTCATTCCTTGGGGAAATTCATTTTTTCTAGGTTTCCATTCAACCCAAGTAACATTAAAATAACAGAATGAAGGATTTGGACTAGGTGTTGTAAGATTCTGTTGGCAGCATGCAACAGTGTTGCGACAGGGTCACAGCCTTTAAATCACATTGAGTTTTGTGTTGTGGTTGTGACATTTTGACCAACATGTATAGAAACTTCAGTAAGTAGCATTAGGCCATATATATACCAAATTAAAGATGTCTTTTTAATATACTTTATTCTAGAAGATATCTTTCCAGAATCCTGGAATTCTTACAATGCCCTCATTGGGGTGTTTTAAAATGTATGCCTTTTTAGAAACCAGCTTGAATAATACAAGAGCAGTTAATGCATAATTTGTTCCTTAACATAATTTTGAATTCTAGGTCCCTAATAAAAGGGCAGCCATCTGTTTAATAAACCATTAATTTGCAAACAGTGATTACAGAGTTAGATACATCAAAACAACATTCTGTAAAATTAATAAGCAAAAAATTCAACTTTACAAAGTGTCTCCCTGTCTCTCTCAATTTAACTTTCTATTGGTTAAAAAAGCAAATTAATTGTTAATAAAGAAAAACATAATCAATAATTAGAAATATCTTATTATTTTTTATATTATTTGTTTCTTATAGTAGCTTCTACTGCTTCTCTGATCAAGGAAAATTGTACTTTAACAGTACAGGGGAATACCCCCCAAAACAATTTATTTATAAAAAAAACTGTGCACTTATACTTACATGTTTAAACTTTAATCACTTTGAAAGTGCTCTCCATTTGATGCAATGCACCTATCAAGACTTTTTCTACTCAAAACAGTTTTTGAACTCATTGATTTTGATGCCTTTTAGTGCTTCTGACATTTTTTTGGCTTCACCTCTTCCACATCACCAAAGTGTTTCTCTTTGAGGCCTTTTTTTTTTTTTTTAAATCTGGGGAAACAAAAAATGTCACTTGGCAAAATCAGGTGAATAGGGAGGATGGGGCATGGGAGTCAGGCCATTTTTGGTCAAAAAATGCTGAACACGGTACAGCTGTGGACAGGTGTGCTCGCAAATCACCCATCATGAGATGCGCAAAAGCATCGAGTCTTCAGAAAAAAATCACTGAAGCCAAACACAGCTTCTCACAACGGCGTCAGCTGGTTCACGGATACAGATGCGTTCCTACAACACTCACATGGTGAAAAAGGGCCTGGACAACACGAAGCCCACCCTCCAGGAGATCATTTTTGTATTTGGGGGAAGGAGGTGCACCCTGGTGAATATTTTTAAATAGTTTTTAATTAGTTAACATTCACAGTAATTTAATTGTAGTTAAATCTAGGTTGCTTTTTTATTCATTGAAAAGAGGTCTCCGTGAGAATTCATTGTTTATGCTTCAAGATTTTTTTTTACATTCTAAAAGGGGCAAATATTTCCTGTTTGGTTATTTTTGAATGATTGGAGACTGAGGGTAGCAATGTAGCAATGCTATCTTTGCTGCAACCTAGAGAAGTACAAAGGTAAACCCATATCTTGTTTTCCTACAAAAGTAGGTACAGTGGGTAGAAAGTCATACAAAGAAAAGACTTTGAGTCCCATTTACATTATATTTATATTTTATCTAAGGATTTTCAGCACTATGTAGCGAAGAAAATTGTACCATTGGTAGCTTCTTTGGAAATAATATGCTTATATTTTTCTAGCATTTTATTTATTTATTTATTTATTTATTTATTTATTTATTTATTTATCTTTTTAGAAGAGAAGGGAAGGAGAGAAGGAGAGAAATATCATTGTGTGGTTGCTTCTGGTGCATCCCTTGCTGGGAACTGGCCCCTGCTGGGAACTGGCCTGCAACCCAGGCATGTGCCCTGACGGGGAATCGAACCACAATCTTTTGGTTCGCAGGCCCGTGCTCAATCCACTGAGCTACACCAGCCAGGTTTCTAGCACTTTATGAAACAGGGGTGTCCAAACTTTTGGCATCTCTGGGCCACACTGGAAGAAGAATTGTCTTGGGCCACACATTAAATACATTGTGAGGTGTAATCACAAGAAAAACTCATGGTTTAAGTCAATTTTTGACTTCATATTGGGCTGCATTCATAGCCATCCTGGGCCGCATGCGGTCCACAAGCCACAGGTTAGACACTGTTTCACATGCATGTTTAAATATGACCCCCACAATAAGCCTACATAAGCAAAACACATTAAATTAGCCCCATTTTTGAAATGAGCAAAATGAAAGTTTAAAGAAATAAAATAAGGAGGCCAAGGTCACTCAAATGGTAAGTGGCAGAACAGTAGATTATATGGTATCACGATGTGAGACTAATGTAATCTCAGTCCTCGTGAAAGTGGGTTTTATTATCCACATTTTGCAGATGAGAAAACTAAGGTTTAGAAATAAAGAGCCTTGGCCCTCTTCTTCCTACAGTCTGTTCACTCAGGAGTCAGAAAGAGGGGGAAAAGTTGGTAAATTGTCATTTATTTTGTAGTTTTTACTTAAATTATCAACTTGATTTCCAAGTCCTTTAAAAGTAAAGCACCCTCAAAAGCCCCCTGTCTGCCAGTAACACTTGTTTTTTCCTTTACAATCACCAGAAAAGATAATCTGGAATCGATTATCATTGAAAAATATGACCAGGTTATTTTGTTTTTATGTTGTACTTTACATCAAATATGTGCAAGTGAGAATTTATTTAACCATCATAAGATTATTATGACAATTCTGAATAACTAGTAATCCATATAGTCTGTTTTTCATTATTGTCCAGTATTATATGTCCTAGACCAAATGATACGATATTAAATATTAGGCAAAGGGCAAGATAATTCTTCCAAAAATGAAGAATTTTATAGTTAATAAGTTACAAATATGATAGTTGCTCAAATCATTTCAATACAGTTATAAAGTTTTCTTTTGGGGCCAAATGCTAATCCCTTCGTTCAATAACAAATTCCATGTCTGAAGTTCACTGTTCATCTTTTTGGGTGTTCCGTCGTAGGTGAGGAAACACAGTGGTTGGCTGTGGTTAAGTAACTTGCTCAAAGCCAACAAAAATGAGCTGGTACCAGAAAGGAACTGGAGCTCATCTCTGGCATAGGGACTGGAATACAAACTGAAAACACTAAGACAAGGCTCGCAGAGTGTGAGGTGGCAGTGTGACAGCTCTGTGGGGACAAAGAAAGCAGGTACATGTGGAGCTTGATCGATGCAGGAGTTGAGAATACAGTATACAGATTTGAGTCAGAGCCACAGCTCTGGGTGACATCCCACGAAGACGAAATGTAAAGCCAATGGAACAACAATAAAAAACACACTGTTTTCAGTCTTGTCTCTTTTCCCACAGCTGAGTTTCTAGGGAGGGAATGTAATTGGCCTACGTTGGGTTAAGTTTCTGCTGGTTACCCAGAACACGGTGACCCCAGGCAGGACTGTTCCAACTTGCGGTCTGTGGCCCGCGTGCAGCCCAGGATGGCCGTGAATGCTGCCCAGCACAAAATCATAAATTTACTTAAAACTCTATGAGATTTTTTTTGTTTTTGTTAGTATTTATGTATTTAATGTGTGACCCAAGACAACTCTTCTTCTCCAGTGTGGCCCAGAGACGCCAAAAGGTTGGACACCCCTGGAAGCAGTCTCATGAGACTCATCAACAGGGAAGCAGAAATTTCCCACTTACAAGAAAAGATGGCATAGACATTGAATAGTCAATAAAACAACAAATGTTTACCATAATGCCTTTGTGGCAAAGTTAGTAAAGACAAGTATTTCTCCTCATTGGAACTGTAACAGACGATGCTATCTCTCCTCTAAAAAGTGTGGTAGACTTCATCATAAAAATCAGAGATTTTTTTGTTGTTGTTAAATATTCCAGAAATATTCTGTTACCTGATGTGGTATACAGAATAATGAGTTTAGCAGGGCTGCACGATACCACATTGTTATTTTAAAATCATATTTTTAATTTTTATGTTTTAGTAATAAACGTGAAAATTGAAATTTTAAAAATTCAACTTACAATAGCATAAAGTATATAAAATATTTAGGAATAATCTGGTAAAGGATGGGCACGATCTCTAAATTACAACCTATAAAACACTGTACAGGAAGTTAAAGAAGAACTAAATAAATGAAGAGATATACTGTGTTTACAGATCAGAACTCTCAGTTTTAAGATGTCATTTCTCCCCAAATTATCTATAGATTTAGTGAAATTCCAAGCAAAATTGTAGCAAGTTTTTTATAAAATTGACATGCAGATTCTTTTTTTAATTTACTTTTAAAAAATTTTTATTTAGTTATTTTTCAAGTACAGTTTTTTGTCTATTTCTCCCATCCCAGCCCCCCCACCCCATGCTCTCCACCTCCCTCCCATTTCCATCCCCCTTAGTTCTCGTCCCTGTGTCCTTCCTATTTGTTCCTCCAAATCCCTCCTTTTTTCCCCCTTAAATTCCCTTCCCTCTCCCCTCTTGCAGATTCTTAAATCCATATGGAAATGCAAAGGACTTGGAATAGCTAAAACAACTTTGAGAAAGAAGTGGGTTGGGAGAACTTACCCGACAAAGATTTATTAAAAAACTACAGGATGTTAGAGTTTTCCAGAGAAACAGAAATGCAAGCTTGAGAAACCAGGAAGGTTGGTGGTATAACTTAAACTGAGTCTGAGGAGCTGAGAACCGAGGGAGTTGATGTGGTGTAAGTCCCAGAGCTTCAAGTCCTGAGGACCAGGAGTTCTGTCATCTGAGGGCAGGAGAAAATGGACGTCCCCACTCCAGAAAAAAGATTTTGCCCTTCCCCCACTTTCTTGGTTCTATTTGGGCCTTCAGATTGTATGGTACCCATTCACATTGCTGAGGGTGAGTGGATATTCTTTATTCAGTCTACTAATTCAAACGCTAGTCTCTTCTGAAAACACCCTAATAGACACACCCAGAAATAATGTTGTGCCAGCTATCTGGGCATTCCTTAGCCCAAGTAAAGTTGAAACATAAAATGAACTGTCATATACAGTAATCAACAGAATATGCTGTTGGTATACGGATAGACAAGTAAATCAATGGAACAGAAGAGAGAATCTAGAGAGACAATGATGTATACCTTTTCAATTGATTCTTGACAAAGGCACAAAAAGGTTAAGTTACATATTTAAGAGATTTTCTAGGTAGGTTTAGTTATTAATTTGTAGTATTGCATTGATGTCAAAGTACATTCTCTGTGTTATCTCACTCCAAATTTTGGGGGGAGTTAAAGTCAAATTTTGTTTATGCTACAGTGAGCATGAAAAGAACTCTCCCACGAATAAGTAGAAAGCAGTTCTATGGCAGAGTCTTGGCCAGTCAGCCCTGCGTTCCTTCCTGGGTTCCTCACAGCCTTAGTGAAGCGAGTAGCCTCTGGGCTCTTCCGGGAGATCAAGTCAGATGGTATGTTCTCCACTCTCACATTTATCTATTCAAAATTCGCCCACCTGGAGCCAGCTGAGCCTTTCTTCAGCACCATTCCAATGCCTTTCCAGTATTCCCATCCCTTTTATGTAGGCATTGTTATGTCCAGACTTCAGAACACCTTCTCTGGGTCCAGGAGTCCTTGCCAGAATGTTGCATCAAAAGGCATGGAAAATATTCCTCATATCAATAAAATTTCTTCTCTCCGGCCTTACATTTCCCTACATCCACTACCACCAAGGTATTCCCACAGCTGTTCCCCTAGTTCCTCCAAGTACTTTCTAACCAGAACCTGAAATTCAGAACCAGAACCAGAACTTTTATTTGAAGTCAATTCCTGTTATTTGAGGTAGTTATGTTCTATAAAGTCACTAAGCCATTATTCTAGGTTAAATACAAGGTTAGATTTCTGGTAGCATTGGTTCATAACATTTTCCTTAACTGATCAATTGTAGGAGATCATTCTGCATGGCGTGCGCCCAGCTCCCAGTCAGAGATGCACAGGACCCACACCCATGGATAGGTTCTCTTGTGGGGAATCAGGCCTGCACTGTACCTAGACTGCTATGAGACTTGCTTTTGCTAAAAGTCCCTTACCCTGAATTGAGGCAGAAAGTGCTTATTGTAACTTCCTAAAATCCATGCTAAAACTCCCCAGTATGGAGATTAAACCGTTGTTTGAGGTGTCATTGACAAATGTTTTTCCATACGGTTGGTTCTCTTTTTATTTTAATACTGTTTTCTTTAGCCATACAGAAGTTTTTTATTTTGAGGAGATCCCATTTGTTTATTCTTTCCTTTATATCTAGGGGACATATCAGTAAAAATGTTGCTGTGTGAAATATCT
Organism: Artibeus jamaicensis; assembly: GCF_021234435.1. Lineage (NCBI taxonomy): Eukaryota > Metazoa > Chordata > Mammalia > Chiroptera > Phyllostomidae > Artibeus > Artibeus jamaicensis. The sequence goes on along the minus strand of NW_026522025.1, from coordinate 29,681,482 downwards.
GAAATTTTCCTGCCTATATTCTCTTCTAGGACTTTAATGTTGTCATAGCTTATATTTAAATCTTTTATCCACCTTGAATTTATTTTGGTGTATGGTGTAAGTTGGTGATCGAGTTTCATTTTTTTGCGCATACCTGTCCAGTTCTCCCAACACCATTTATTGAAGAAGCTATTTTTATTACATTTTATGTTGCTGCCCCCTCTGTCGAATATTAATTGACCATAGAGACTTTGGTTTATTTCTGGGCTCACTGTTCGGTTCCATAAAAATGGTCCATGTGCCTATTTTTATGCCAGTACCAGGCTGTTTTGATTACAGTGGCCTTGTAATACAGTTTGATATCAGGTATTGTGATCCCTCCTACTTTGCTCTTCTTTCTCAAAATTGCAGCAGCTATTTGGGGGCATTTATGGTTCCATATAAATTTTTGAAGTGTTTGTTCTGTGTCTGTGAACTATGCCATTGGTACTTTAATAGGTATTGCATTGAATCTGAAAATTGCTTTGGGTAGTACGGACACTTTGATGATGTTAATTCTTCCAATCCGTGAACACGGTATATTTTTCCATTTGTTTGTGTCTTCCTTTATTTCTTTCTTCAGAATTGTGTAGTTTTCTGCATACAGGTCTTTCACCTCCTTGGTTAGGTTTATTCCTAGGTATTTTATTTTTCTTTTTGAGATATCAAATGAGATTTTTTTTCTTCGTTTAAACTTTGAAATATACAAAGAACTTACATGACTTCACTCTAAGAAGACAAGCAATCCAATTAAAAAGGGGGCAAAGGACTTGAACAGGCACTTCTCCAAGGAGAATATACAGAGGATCCAGAGATACATGAAAAGATGCTTAATATCGCTAGGTATCAGAGAGATGCAAATTAAAACCACACTGAGATACCACTTTACACCAGTCAGAATGGCCATCATAAACAAAGCAACAAACAACAAGTGTTGGAGAGGTTGTGGAGAAAAGGGAACCCTAGTGCACTGTTGGTGGGATTGCAGACTGGTAAAATGACTATGGAGAACAGTATGGAATTTTCTAAGAAAATTAAGAATGGATTTGCCTTTCGACCCAGCAACTCCACTGCTAGGATTATATCCTAAGAACCCTGAAACACCAATCCAAAAGAACCTATGCACCCCAATGTTCATAGCAGCACAATTTCAATAGCCAAGAGTTGGAAGCAACCTAGGTGCCCATCAGTAAATGAATGGGTCACAAAACTATGGTGCATTTACACAATGGAATTTTATGCAGCAGAAAGAAAGAAGGAGCTCCTACTCTTTGCAACAGCATGGATGGAACTGGAAAGCATTATGCTGAGAGAAATAAGCCAGGCAGTGAAAGACAAATACCATATGATCTCACCTTTAACAGGAAGCTAAGCAACAAAACAACAAGCAAGCAAAATATAACCAAAGACACTGAAATAGAGAGCAGGCTGACAGAAAACTGTACTTGAACAACAATTAAAATAAATAAAAAAAAAACAAAACTCCCCAATATGGAGTGTAACCAGTTCAACCACTTTTTCCTTTTCATTTGCAAATATCCTTCTTCTGTGATGTGATTAGGGTCATCATCTCCTTTGTTTTCTGTAAAAGGTAGCCACCTAAAATAACCTGTGCATAGTAAATGAGGACAATAATGTAATGTGCCCAGAAAAGAAATAAAGGCCTGTCATGGCAGAAGTAGTGGCTTTTTCTCCCCTTGAGAGAGAATCCATGCCGTCCCTTTTCCTCCACAGGCCCCAGTTGTCTGTGTGAATTTGTCTCGTATCTCATCCAGAATGTGGCGGACCCCACAAGCTGGGTCCGCATCAATTAATATCTAACCTTGTTTTACACGTGTTGCCGTTTAAAGGCGCCTTATTTAATTTTTATCATTGATTCATTAACATTGTATAACTCCTGACTGAGTGAAGCTGATCTAACATATTTTCTCCGTAAGGCACATCACAGTTTTCTTGCACTAGAAACATTAGATGGCATTTCAAAACTACCTTGGGGGCTGTTTTAAACAGCAACAACACCAACAAAAAGCACAAAATGTGAAAAACAAACAAGCATTGCATTAGATAAACTGGAAAAAGGATACTTGTTTAAAGTATGCAAGCTGAAACAAGAGGGCAGAATGTGGCCTCGTTCAACTTCATATGGGTATTTGCACCAAGGAGATCAAATTTTTTGCAGCTGTGCATGACCACACATGAGCGTGAAAGTGCTATGAGTGTTGACTTGAGGGTTATAAATGAATTTTAGCGGGGAGGCAGATTTTCAAATCTGGAGTCCATGAATAATCATGATCAACTGTATTTCCTTAAGCAGGAACTGTATCTCCTCCCTGCTCAATGCAGTGAGATGTGGAGAAGGTAGATCTTGAAGATAATAAGCATTATTTTTGAGGCACTTGTTGCAAGTGAGGTTTTTGAAAGGTTTTTAGCTAAGGGGAGACTGCTCTCTTCTAACAAGGGGCAGGCCTTTGTTCTGCTGTTCAGAGCAATCTGGTCATATTAGCCTCAGGCTTGCCTGTGGGTCTTAGGATTCCATGCTTTTCCTGGTAAAGCTATTTTTGACATTGAAGGCATTGGAAAGGCTGGACTTTCCATCTTTATCATAGCACTGACATTCTTACAAGCAGATCTTAAGTCTACTTTTCATACAGCCTGCAGGAGAGAAGGAGCATCTAAAACAAATACTATGGAGTCACAACAATGTGGATTAATAACTTGAGCTTGTCTTTTTCTTCTTTAAAACTTCTGAAAGTCAGCAGAAGCCAGTATCAGCACAATCCTTATAATTACTGTTCTTCCCCTTCCTTTTGAATACCATAGCTATCCCACAACCCGATGCTTATCTTTCATCTTTACCCATCCCAATCCCAATTCACCAAAGATGAGAGAACAGCCAGTAAAACTGTAAAACAAAAAGCAATAAGATAACTGTCTTAAATCAGGTATTAAAATACATTTTAAACCAAGATAGAGTGAGGTCCCTCATTTTTGACCCCCCTGCATCACAACAACAAATATTTTGGCATTATCCACGAATAAAAACGTCCTTGAGGAAATTGGTGTCCAGTACCAGTCATCAAGTGACCCAGTAGAAGTCTTGCCCACCTGTGCATCAGGTAATAGGCAGGCTGGCTTCAGTCGTGGCACTGAAGTGACCCATGAACCAGCTCCAGCCACACCTGACCTCAGCTCCGGAGCCCCTGCACACCACTTACTCAGACAGTCACTCGTGGACAACACGAGACAGCTAGGTCCAGGCTTCACGAGGAAGAGGACCTAGCATTCTATTGGATCCAATAAAAGAAGAAAAAAAAAAAAGAAAAGAAAAAGTTTGAACACATTGGAATGGGTGAGTGGAACATTTTGACTTTACTTGAGTCACCTCTCTCCCAAGGCAGCACAGGTTAGGGCCAAGATGATCTTCCACAGCCCATTGTTTTCCCTGTGGGGGAAAGGAGAAGCATGAAAATGAGCACCCAGCTTCCTTAGCTGTATGAAGGTGAGAAAGAGGCTCATTTCTCTCTTGCTCCATCCCAACTACTAAGAGGAAATCTCCATGACTGGGGTGCGAGAAGAGACTGGGAAGGTGGCACATAGGACTCTCGGAGGGCATTAAACAGACAGGAATCCTATTAACTCCTTGGTGGACTCCACCAAGAAGCCCACCAGTGGACTTCTGGGAAAGCCCACCTGTGGATCACCCCCCTGGGTGATCACTCCACCACCTTTGTGCCTTACCCACAGTCAACCCACCCTGCGGCCAGCACCTTGCATGTGCTGCCCAAGGTGGCACAACCTGAATGGATATTCACAAGCCGCAAGGAGCTTTGGAAGATGCCTTGTGAGGATGCATGGAAAGCAGGCCCAACTCTGCAGGAAAGTGAGAGACCACAGACTTGTGCTGTAGCACCACCTTTGGGAACAGGAAAGAAAGGCCGTCAGCACTCAGCCTGGTGCAGCGAAGGACAAAGAGAGGGATACAAGCTTAGGAATTCTGTCACAAGAGGGAGCAAGAGCGTGTGTCCACAGAAGGTCAGAGAAAGCCTCAGAACTTAGCAGAGCTGCTGGAAGATCTTTTTTTTTCCTTTAAGGCGGTGAAGAATGGAGGAGGTAACTGCTACTTCGAATGCAGACAGCCACAGGAAACTCCAATGGAAGTGAAAAATCAAGGAAACACGACACCATCACCACTCTTGCATTTCAGGCCCATTAGTAAGTGAAATAAGGGTCACTTGAACAGAAGGTCTGTGATACTGTGACAGCAAAGGGGTGATTCATTTCCCAGGCGGGGTGGAGATTTCATCACACTGCTCAGAACGCTATGCGGTTTAAAACGTATGAGTTGTTTCTTTCTGGAATTCTCCATTTAATATTTTTGGACCACGGTGGAGAGAGGGGTAGCTGGGACTGCAGAAGGTGAAACCATGGATAAGGGGAGATTACAGTGAGAATTTTAGTGTATAGTATATCAAGAAACATCTTATCATGATACAACTGATAATACAGTTAAGTACAAAGTTTACCTTACATTTTGAAAAAGAGATCTTACGTGACCTTTCCCTGTGGTCTAAATCAATGGCTAGATCAAATTCTTACTTATTTACATTGGCTCAGAATTTAAATCACTTTTCTCAGAAGTGTCTCCTTTTATTCCAGCCAGGTCACTATAGAAAGGACAAATTTCTAAGCATATTCTGTCACTCCTTACTTAATTACTTTTAGTTTTTTCTCACTGGTTACAAAATAAACTCCAAACTCCGTCATCTTCCATTGAGCTGCACAGGAATGTTAGTCTTTGATGCTCCACAGCAAAGATGATGGAAGAATAATGTTTTGAACAATAGAATACTACTCGGCTGTGAAAAAAAGGAAGAGACTCTCACCTTTTGCGACAGCATGGATGGCCCTGGAGAGTATCAGGCTAAGTCAAATGAGCCAGTCAGAGACAGGCAAGTATCGTATGATTTCACTCATATGTGGAATCTAACGAACAAAACAAAATAGAAACAGACTCAGATACAGAGAACAGACTGACAGCTGTTAGAGGGGAGAAGGTTGGGAGCTGGGTGAAAAAAGTAAAGGGATTAAGCAAAGAAAAACACCTCAGGCACAGACAACAGCGTGGTGATTACCAGAGGGAAAGAGGGGTCAGGGAAGTAGAAGAGGGTGTAGGTGGATAAATGTGATGGGAGGAAATGACTTAGGGTGATGAACGCACAATACAATATACGGATGAGGTATTATAGAATCGTACACCTGAAACCTGTACAACTTTATTAACCAATGTCACCCTCAATAAATTCAATAAAAAAGTTTCTTTTAGCAAGGAAAGAAAGCCAAACAGTATAATGCACCCTGTTAATACAATGAAGGGGGGAAACACATATCATCTCAACTGATGCAGAAAAAAAGTTGCCCCCCCCAAAAAAAGACAAAAAACCCCAACAAAACAAAACAAAAACCACTCAACAAACCAGGAAAGGAAGGAAACTTTCTCAGCATGGTAGAGGGTGTTATGGAAAACCTACAGCTAACATAATATTCAACAGTGAAAGATTAAAACTTTCCCTCTAGGACAAGGAACAAGATAAGGATACCCATGTTCACTACTTTATTCAACAGTGCAACACTGTACTGGAAGTTTTAGAGACCGATTGAGCAAGAAAAGAAAAGACATCCAAGTCAAAAAGAGATAGTGGTGATTACTGGAAAAAGGGAAAGAGAGTTGGGGGAAGGTAGGATGAACGAGATAAATGGTGATGGAAGGAAACTTGACTCGGGGTGGTAAACACAGGATGCAGTATACACACGATATGTCACAGAACTGTACCCCTGAAACCTGTGCGATTTTATTAACCAATGACAAAGAAAGAAAGAGAGAAAGCTATAGTGATCAAAACAGAGGTACTGGCATAAGGATGAACTTATGGATCATTGCACTAAAATTGAGACGCCAGAAATAAACCCACAAATATATGGTCAACTGATTTTTTAAAAATATATTTTATTAATTATGCTATTACAGTTTCCCATTTCCTCCCTTCATTCCCCTCCACCTTGCATACCCCCTCCCACCCACATTCCCCCCTTTAGTTCATGTTCATGTGTCATAAGTTCTTTAGCTTCTACATTTCCCATACTATTCTTGCCCACCCCCTGTCTGTTTTCTACCTACCGTCTATGCTACTTATTCTCTGTACCTTCTCCCCCTCTCTCCTCCTCCCACTCCCCTGTTGCTAACCCTCCATGTGATCTCCATTTCTGTGGTTCTGTTCCTGTTCTAGTTGTTTGCTTAGTTTGTTTTTGTTTTTGTTTTAGGTGTGGTTGTTAATAATTGTGAGTTTCCTGCCATTTTACTATACATGTTTTTTATCTTCTTTTTCTTAGATAAGTCCCTTTAACATTTCATACAATAAGGGCTTGGCGATGATGAACTCCTTGAACTTGACCTTATCTGAGAAGCACTTTTTCTGCCCTTCCATTCTAAATGAAACCTTTGCTGGATAAAGCAATCTTGGAGGTAGGTCTTTGGATTTCATGACTTGGAATACTTCTTTCCAGCCCCTTGTTGCCTGTAAGGTCTTTTTGAGAAATCCACTGACAGTCTGATGGGAACTCCTTTGTAGGTGACTGTCCCCTTATCTCTTGCTGCTTCTAGAATTCTCTCCTTCATTTTAATCTTGGCTAATGTAATGATGATGTGCCTTGGTGTGTTCCTCCTTGGGTCCAACTTCTCTGGGACTCTCTGAGCTTTCTGGACTTCCTGGAAGTCTATTTCCTTTGCCAGATTGGGGAAATTCTCCTTTATTATTTGTTCAAATATTTTTTCTACTGTTGCTCTTCCTCTTCCCTCTCTGGTACCCCTATAATTCGGATGTTGGAACATTTATAGATGTCCTGGAGATTCCTAAGCCTCTCCTCACTTCTTTGAATTCTTGTTTCTTCATTCTTTTCTGTTTAGTTGTTTCTTTCTTCCTTCTGGTCCATTCCATTGATTTGAGTCTCAGTTTTCTTTCCATTACTATTGGTAGATAGTAGAGGTTCCCTGTGCATTTTTCTTCATTTCACTTATTGTAGCCTTCATTTCTTCATCTGATTTGTGACCAAATTTAACCAATTCTGTGAGCACCCTGATCACTAGTGCTTTGAACTGTGCATCTGATAGTTTGGCTATCTCTTCATCGCTTAGTTATATTTGCTATGGAGCTTTGAGCTGTTCTTCCATCTGGGCCATTTTTTTCTTTTGTTGGGCCTGTTCTGTAATGGGGGGCAGAGCCTTAGGTGTTCACCAGGGTGGGGCAACCCAGTGTCTGGGTTGTGATGCAGTATGTGGGAGAGGGGTCCCAGAGGGGATAATGGTGCTTGCTCTGCTCTCTGTCAGATTTCAGTTCCTTCCACCACTTCCTGAAAGCAAACCGGGTCCTTCTGGCACTGATTCCCTGGTGGGTGGGCTTGTGTACATTCTAAGACCCTGTGGGTCTCTCCAGTGAACTCTCCTGTGAGGCTGGAGTCTCTCCCTGCACCTGAATCCCCACAGGTGTTTTCAATCAGTGCTTTGAGTCTTTATTTCCCGGCTGGGATCCTGGGTTGCTTGGTCTGTCCCACTCCCCAATTTTTCCTGGTTTATCTGCATGCGAATGTGGGACCACCCAGTCAGCCACTTTGCATGCAGTGCCTTGCTTCACAGTCGCCACCTTACTGGGTCCACCTATTGCCACCCCGAGTCCAGGGTCTGCCAGCCACTGCCTATGTGCCCAGGGTCTGCGTGCTGCAGTCTTGCACGCCTGGGGTGCCTTGCATGCCTGATGCCGCTGCTTTTTGTGTTGTGACCCCTCTCTGCCCAGCTGCCCATCTCCGCCCCGCCTACTGGTCTGGATGAATGTGTCTATTATATCTCCTTGGTTGTCCAACTTCCATACAGTTCAATTTTCTGTCAGTTCTGGTTGTTATTTGGTTTCTAAATTGTTGTCCCTATTTTGGTTGTGCGAGGGGGCACAGCATATCTACCTACACCTCCATCTTGTGGTCAACAGGTTTTTAACAGGAGTGTCAAGACCATTCAATGGAGGAAGAATAGTCTCTTCAACAAACGGTACTGGTACAACTGGATATTCACATGCAAAAGAATTAAGTTAAACCCAATCTCACACCAAATGTAAAAATTAACTCAAATAGACTGAAGAGCTAAATATAAGAGGTAAAGCTTTAAGTTTTAGAAGAAAACATAGGGAGAAATTTGTCAGAACTTTGATTCGGCAGTAGTTTCTTAGATATGACAGCCAAAGCACAATCAATAAAAGAAATAAATTGAAATTCATCAAGATTTTAAAGTTTTGTATATTAGAGGATGGTATCTGGAGAGTGAAAAGACAACACACAGAATGAAAAAAAACCTCGCAAATTATTATTCTGATAAGGATCTAGTGTACGTAGTACATAAAGAAGTCCTACAACTCAACAACAAAAAGACAACATAATTACAAATGGGCAAAAACACTTTGATGCACATTTCTCCCAAGAAAATATGCAAACAATCAATAGCACATGAAAGGAAGCCCAATATCATTGGTCATTCAGGAAATACAAATCAAAACTATATGAAATGCTACCCCATACCCCCTTAAGGTAGCTACAATTTAAAAATGATTGTGTTGGCAAAGTGTGAAGAAATGAACCCCTCATACACTGCTGTTGGAAATGTCAAATGAAGCAGCCACAGTGGGGAAAGCCTGGCAGGTCCTCGGAGGTTAAACACAGAGTTATCATAGGGCCCAGTCATTCCACTACTACGTATACGCCCAAAAGAATCGAAGAGACGTTTTCAAACAAAAACCTATACAAAAACGTTCATAGCAGCATTATTCACATTAGCCAAAAGGCGGAAACTCCGAAGCCCAGTGACTGATGAATGGGTAAACAAAATGGGGCCGTCTCCTCAGCCGCATGTTACTCATCCCTGAGGAGGAATGAAGCACCGACACCTGCCGGGCTGTGGTGACCCCTGAAAACTTCATGCTAAGTGAACCAAGTCAGACACAAAAAGGCCACCTACTGTGTGATTCCTTTTATATGAAATGTGCAGAGTGGGCAAATCCATAGAGGCTGAAAGCAAAGTAGTGGTTGACAGGAGCAGGAGGGGACTGCTGAGTAGGACAGGAACTAGAGAGTGGCCGTGGTTGCACAACACTGTGGCTGTACTAAGTGCCACTAAACTGGAACCTGCAAATGGTTCACATGGTATATTTTCTATTACGTGCTATCACATGTGCATGGAAGACCTGCCTGCTGAGGGTTCTGAAGGGCGAGGCCCCCACGCTCAGCAGCACCGGACATCATCAGCATTGTAATCTTGGCTGATTTTACAGATGGGACAGCTATATTTTAAGTTGAGAAATTTTAAGTATGAATGATCAGGTAGCTTTGCCTATGGCTATTGAGAATTTGAATGTTTCGAATTTTGTATTCAGACTCTTTTGTATCTTACTGTTTTCATTGAAAGAACTTTTTAATGTTCATACTGAACTTTAATTTATTATGCCTATTGCAAAAAAGAATGATGTTTTGAAATGGCTGGTGGACATAATTAGGTAAGAGGGGTTGGAAGAGTCCTTCAGCAGGAGGAGCAACCTAACTAAAGTTGCATAGGTGGAATTATCTTGCAATGAGTGCAAAAAACATGGACTAGAACACAGAAGAAAGTAAGTTGGTGGGGTTAAATTATAGACGGCCTATAAGACTTTTATTAGCACTGTTAATTGGGTGAAACTGATATTTGGAGACCATTGTATAGCATTTGAAAAGGCAAGTAGGATTAAAATTCTTCTTTAGCAATATGATTCCTATTATAATGTGCAGGTTAGGTTGGTCCTGAGACCATACTATCTTTTTGAAGCTTCCAAACTGGTGAAGTAAATCGGAAACAGCAGGAACATTTGTGTTCATTAACTGCATATATTTGATGTATTTAATTTGATGTATTTAATTGCATATTTGAATAATACTGTAGTCTGATGAAAATGAGAAGCCTTGTTTGTGTGTATACCTATAGTTTCAGTGAGAGAACACATAGAACCTGATAGTGCAGAACCGCTATAATGTTCTCATGGACCCAGGCCTTTGTGTCCTTTTTAGACATTTTCTTGGCAGCTTAAAAATAAGAATATAGTTTGTTGTTTAGTCTTCTTGTGGTGTGTGTGTGTGTCTGACATATTAGGTTTTGAGGACAAATACAGGGCAAGAATTTTTTTTTACTTTTTGGCCTTCGTTAGCCTAGATAATGGTGAAAGGTAACCGGGACAAAAGCATTTGAAACTCCCATTGTGGTATTACATTAGATGGCAGCTTGCATTTTTTCAATATTCTCAATGCCTTTGATATAATGATGAAAAATGACTTCTGAATGGAAATACAATTGCTACATTTCTTGGGCTTGACAAGGAATTAAAGACATGCAATATTTACCAAGAAGAACACCCAAAAGCAGAGTTTTTGGTTCCTTTTGAAACACTGATGCTAATTTCTGAATTCTAAGCTGCTGCTGCTGCTTTCTTTTTTGGGGGGTGGTTAGAAAAATAAATTGACAGAGCAAATAAGTGACATATGGCTTATTTTGTTTTCTAAACCTATGAAGAGTCTCCACTTTTATCTTTCGAGAATAAAAGTTTAGCAAATAGTTGTAAAAAAATAATCTCTGGGCTTCAAGTAAGAGGATCTGAGTAAATCCAAAACTCATGATTCACCACCATCATTTCCTTCATCAGTAAAATGGGGGAAATTAATGTCTAATTTATGGTACTGCTATAAAAATCAAAATGAGAAAAATCCTGCAAAGGACCTAGCACAGCACTTGATACAAAGTAAATGCTAAGTATAAATGTTATTTACCTCTTGCCAGCATTGTTGCCACAGCTTCTACATCAGACAGGCTTCATTCGGAGAGAAAAGCCACTGTGAGTTGTACAGCATAAGGAATTTATTATGTATGGATTAGACCTTACATAAATGTAGAAACTAGTCAGGAAGTCTGTGCCAGACTTGTGGCCTTTGCACCTGGTTTTGGACTTCAAGTCACTGCGGGTTAGCTGGTCGGGCAGTTGAGGAGAGCAGAGTAAGAACTGGGGAAAGCAAGGACAAAGTAGAACTTGCAACAGTGAACGGAACCCATGAGAGCAAACTGGAGTTCATAAGGACAACTGGAACCTCAGTGGTGCAAAGAACCTGCTGGAGAGGTTGTTATTCTTTGCCATGGAGTTCCACACACACTTTGCCCAGGACGCTAAGAAGAGATGTCGGGAGAGCTGGTGAAGCTGTGGACTTGGCAGTTTCCCACACCAACAAGGTAAACTAGAACAAGCAGCAACTATGAGCTGCCACACTGAACTTCAGAACACAAAAATTGCGGCTTTTAAAATTTTTCCACCGTATATAAGTTTTGAGCACATTTCTCTCATGGCCAACCCTGACTTGAAACTACATAGGGAAGGGAATTAAAGGGTTTTCCTTTTGTAGACATTGCATATAAGCAAAATCATGCATTATATGGCATTTTGCATCTGGCTTTTCAAAAATAGTGTAATGTTTTTCAGGGCCATCCATGTCATAATATATATTAGTAGTTCTTTCAGTTGACTTTGCTTTCATATCACATAAGGACCAGAGGGCATCGAGAAAACTGGAATCCTCTCTTCCACTATAATGATAAGGGCTAACATTCACGAGCATTAGTCTGTGCTAGAACTTGTTCTGAACATTCACATGCTTTATCTAATGTAATTTTAGTAACTCCTTATGAAAATGTAGTATGATTATCTCTATTTTAAAGATGAGGAAATTAGGCAGAGCAAATTTAAGGGCACATGGCTAGAACTTGGTAGAGACAGGGTTTTATTTTATTTGCATCCAGACACCACTGAAGGGAGAAAAGCGAGGAGAAAATCCTCGCCAGGGATGAAAAGCTAGATGGGGGTTTGGATTGGAAAATGACTCAGTTTGCAACCGTAAGAAAATTGTCCTAAATAGTCAGGCTTCTCCAGAGAAATGGAGTGTGTGCATGTGCACACAGACACACACACTTGTGATTATGTGTTATAAGAAATTGGATTATACAGTTATGGAAGTTGAGAGTTCTACAATCTGCTGTTTGCAAGCTGGAAACACAGGGAAGCTGGTGGTGTAGATCCACCAGCCTGAGTTCAAAGGCTTGAAAGCCAAGAGAGCCAATGGTGCAACTCACAGTCCAAAGGCAGGAAAAATATCAGTGTTCTAGCTTATGCAGTCAGGTACAGAGAGCAAATTCTCTCTTACCCTGTCTTTTATTTTATGCAAGCTTCCAACAGATTGGATGGGGCCTGCCCAACTGGGAAGAGCAATCTGCCTTAGTCCACTAATTCGAGTGTCAACTCCATTCAAATACACTTTCCCAGACCCAACAAAAAATATTTTACTAACTATCTGGGCATCTTTAGCTCAATCAAGTTGAGATATAAGATTGATCATCACAAAGCTCATCCCTTTTTAACTTAGCACCCATATACATCATCTAAAATCTGACTCCAAATGAAAACAACATAAGGTCATAATTGCACCTAACATGATATAACTATCCTGCACACTGAAAATGCATTAAGCCTCCCCCAGAAAAGCAGGTAAGGTCCTTGAGTGACACGTACTCTTCTCCTTGATATTCCATTACAAATGCTGTGATATAACATTACCAATCATTAAATAGGATGATAATAAGTTAATATACAGGGCCCAGCACAAATAGCACCCTTTTTTATTACAAAATCATAAGCATGCAATTCTGTAACATAACAATATCACGCTCAAGCACACCATATGACATTTTAGTTGAAAAGTTCCGATTAAAACTATGAACTATTACACCCATATTATTTACCCTGCCAACCACACTCAAGTAGGTTTTACTTCTGCTGGACCCTGTATCTTATATCATGTGATAAGGGAATAAGAGTGCAAAGAATACAAAGATATTTGCTTACTATATATATATATATATATATATATATATATATATATGCACACTATCATATAAGACAAAGTAAGGAACAATACTAATTATAGTCCACATTTTTTTAAACTGGTCACGTGGTCATAGCTAGCTAGTATTTGTACCTAACTTCTTCCATTACCCATCTGTATTTCTTTCGATCTCATCATACATTTAATTTTAATAACCTAAAATGACTAAACCTTTTAAATGACCTAAACCTTCTTTCCTAAAGGGTCTGGGTTATTAGTTCTGCCTGGACTGGATTCCTGTAGTTTTCCATTGTCCTTAATTATAAGACATGGTAGTAGTAAAAGACATCCGAAGGTGTCTGTTACATTAGACATACTCTTCCTTACCTCCATTGTGAAGTAGCAGCTCAATTTCCCCTCGGTAGTCAGGATCAATCGCCTCAGCCTGCACAGTAACTCCCTTCTTCGTCTGTTGATTTAGAGGTATGATGAGTCCAAAGTGGCCTGCAAAGAAGGTAAGCAGCAGTTTTAACTTTCAGTTCAATGGAAGCCTTGTGTTTCCCAGTGGGAGCATTCCTCCCGTTGGAATTGAGACCTCCAGGCCAGCAGAGCATGAGCTCATGGGAACAGGAAGCAAAAACTGTGGCTGGGGTAACAGTGAGTGGTAACACTTCCATTTCTGCTCTTGATTTATGGATCTGTAATTTTTTAATTTGTATTTTAAAATATATTTTATTGATTATGCCATTACAGTTGTCCCATTTCCCTCCCCTTCATTCCCCTCCACCTTGCACACCCCTCCCACCCACATTGCCCCCCTTTAGTTCATGTCCATGTGTCATAAGTTCTTTAGCTTCTACATTTCCCACACTACTCTTGCTCTCCCCCTGTCTATTTTCTCCTCACCGTCTATGCTACTTATTCTCTGTACCTTCTCCCCCTCTCTCCTCCTCCTACTCCCCTGTTGCTAACCTTCCATGTGATTTCCATTTCTGTGGCTCCACTCCTGTTTAAGGTGTCTACTTAGTTTGCTTTCGTTTTAGGTGTCGTTGTTAATAACTGTGAGTTTGCTGTCCATTCACTGTTCATCTTTTTATCTTCTTTTTCTTAGATAACTCCCTTTAACATTTCATATAGTAAGGGCTTGGTGATGATGAACTCCTTGAACTTAACCTTATCTGGGAAGCACTTTATCTGCCCTTCCATTCTAAATGAAACCTTTGCTGGATAAAGCAATCTTGGAGGTAGGTCCTTGATTTTCATGACTTGGAATACTTCTTTCCAGCCCCCTTGTTGCCTGTAAGGTCTCTTTTGAGAAATCAGCTGACAGTCTGATGGGAACTCCTTTGTAGGTGACTGTCCCCTTATCTTTGCTGCTTCCAGGATTCTCTCCTTCATTTGAATCTTGGCTAATTGTAATGATGATGTGCCTTGGTGTGTTCCTCCTTGGGACCAACTTCTTTGGGATTCTCTGAGCTTCCTGGACTTCCTGGAAGTCTATTTCCTTTGCCAGATTGGGGAAATTCTCCTTTATTATTTGTTCAAATAAGTTTTCCACTCGTGGCTGTTCCTCTTCCCCTTCTGGTACCCCTATGATTTGAATGTTGGAACCTTTAAAGATGTCCTGGAGGTTCCTCAGCCTCTCCTCATCTTTTTGAATTCTTGTTTCTTCATTCTTTTCTGTTTGGCTGTTTCTTTCTTCCTTCTGGTCCACTCCATTGATTTGAGTCTTAATTTTTTTTTCCATCACTACTGGATTTCTGTGAATTTTCCTTCATTTCACTTAGTGTAGCCTTCATTTTTTCATCTGATTTGCAACTAAAATCAACCAGTTCTGTGAGCATCCTGATCACCAGTGTTTTTGAACTGTGCATCTGATAGGTTGGCTATCTCTTGGTTGCTTAAAAGTATTGGCTCTGGGGCTTTGATGTGTTCCTGGGATTGAGCCATTTTTGGTCAGGTTGTGCCTGTTCTGTAATGGGGGGCGGAGCTTTAGGTGTTCATGAGGCTGGGGCAACCCAGTGGCTGGGTTGTGACACTATGTGGGGGCAGGGATCAGAGAGGGAGCACTGGCGCTTGTTCTGTGCTGTCTCGGATTTCAGTCCCCTCCGTTGCTTTCCACAAGCCAGCACCTTTTCAATTGGTGCTTTTAGGCTTTATTTCCCATCACTGGGGCCCTGGGTTTTGAGGTCTGTTTTGCTGCCTGTTTTTGCCTGGTTTACCTGCATTCGAATGTGTGACTGCAGTCAGCCCTGGGCCACCTGCACTCCTGGGTCTGGCTGCCACTGCTTTTTCCTGACTGGATCCCTCTCCTCAGGCCACCGACTCCACCCTTCTTACCAATAAGGTTAAATGATTGTCAGACTTCCATACAGTTAAATTTTCTGTCTGTTCTGGTTGTATTTTTGTTTCTAAATCTTTGTTGTCCTTAATTTTGGTTGTGCAAGGAGGCACAGTGTTTCCACCTATGCACCATCTTGGCTGGAAGTCTGTAATTTTTTAGTTTTGTTAAATGTATTGGGGTGACATTGGTTAATAGGGTCACATAGGCTTCTAGCATACGCTCCTATGATACATGCTCTGTATATTGCATTGTGTGCCCACCACGCAAAGTCAATTCATCTTCTGTCACCATATGTTCATCCCCCCTTACTCTTTCTCATGAATTTTTGCTGAAGGAAAAACAGTACCACATATTGGATGCTAATTCAGAGGGTACACAGCCTTATAGAGAACCTCGCCCCAGACCTATAAGGCGTTCCTACCTAGCTGGTGCCAAAATGGAATTTGCCAAAGGTCATCCCAGTGTTCTCTCAAACCTGCTGCCCCAGGGTGGAGGGGATTATGATCAGACCAGTGAATACCATGGGCATGGGCCCATTGCTGCACTTCTTTTACTGTGAAATGAGTTCCTTGTTCAGGAGCAATGCTGTGCGGAATACCAAGCTGATGGTAGTTTTGACAGAAGCGGTGAGTACAAGGAAGGCAAATCTGCATTCAGACTGTTTATTCCAGTAAGAACAAAATGTGGCTCTTTCCGTGATGGAAGTGCTTTGCTGTAATCAACCTGTCACCAAGTAGCTAGCTCGCGGATCTCCCTGGGGACTGCTGCCATATTGGGAGCTCAGTGTTAGCCTGTACTGCCGATAGACCGGGCAGTCAGCAGTAGTTGTATTTAGGTGAGCCTCAGGAGTGAGGTCTGTGTTGCTGGGCCCACGCACAGGCACTACCTCTGCCACCATGGCCACTTTGTGCACGAGCCCATTGGGTGATGACACGGGTGGCTGGGGAAGGAGGCTGAGGGACAGCTACAGTGTGAGTCACCCTATTCACTTGATTATTAAAATCCTCCTCTGCTGAGGTAGTCCTGTGGTGAGCATTCATATAGGACACAAATAATGTCTTTATTTTCTTTGATCATTCAGAGAATTCTATCTACATACATGTTCCCCAAGTTTCCTTGTCACCAATTTTCCATGTCTCTGACCTGTAAACCCATTGGCCAGAACCCAGGAATTAGTATATAAAGTCATGTCTGGCCATTTTTCCTAAGCAAAGTGAATAACCAGGTGCACTACCGAAAGTTGTGCTCACTGGGGGAATTTTCCTTTGGCACTGTCCTTCAGAGATGTCCCAAATATGGGGCTATAGTGCTGCAGCTGTCCACTTACGGGTGGTATCTACAAACTGTGCAGAAAGATCTATGAACAAAATCATAGGGAGCTCCCCACGAGGGGCCATAGGTACAGTCTGGGAGAGAGAAGGTAGTGTAGCGGGATCAAGGATCATGGGCACCTGGGTTACTTCTTTTTTAAAAAAAATTAAAGGTATTATGGATGTATGTACGTATGTATGTATGTATGTATGTATTGAGAGGAAGGGCGGGAAAGAGAGAGGGAGAGAAACATCAATCAGTTCAGTTGCCTCTTCAATGACCTGCAACTGGGACCTGGCCTGCAGCCCAGGCTTGTGCCCTGACCAGAAATCAAACCTGTGATTTTCCACTTCACAGGAAACAAAAAAGGGAGAAGTAAATGTGTGGGAAAATTGGGGAATGTTACAAAAGCTAGGTGATTTTTAGTTAGAACTGAGGGAGGAGTATATCTCTTTAAGTAGAACACATGGATGAAGATTATTTAAAGAAATCAAAGCAAGGAGTCCTGAGAACTAGCTCACACCACTGAAATGATTTTGTGATGTAATGCAAAAATTCTCATCCATATGCAGTATTTATATTTACTTTTTTTGTTTTTTTCTAAACTTAAATTTTATTTAAAACAAACTCCTTTTCCATAATGCAATGTAGCTGGCAAAAAAAAGTTAATATGATTTTAGTTCAAATGAACAGAAATGCAGAGTCCGGAAAAAGGGAGATAACAGCCTCTCTTCTGCACAAACAGCAAACGCACTTTGATGACGGCAGCCGCCCCGAGAACACGTGCTGTGATGGAGGGTGAGAACTACAGTGCTTTCAGGTGGCAGTGACCACTGCAGTGATGAGAAACTGAATTCATTCATTCAGTTTGGGATCAAACAACAGAAATTTACGTTCTCACAGTTTCAGAAGCTAGAAGACTAAGATCAAAGTGTTGCAGGACATATGCTGAGGCCTCTCCCATTGGCTTGTGGATGGCCACCTCCCCCCTGTTTGTTCACACAGCCTTTTTGTGTGTCAGTGATGAGGGATTTCAGTCACGAGCCATGGTAAACATTGGGATGATTCAGAAAGAAGTCGCCTAGAGGAGAGCAAAGAAAGGGAGAGGAGAGAGAAGCATATGGTCACAGAGCAGAAGTAAAACCACTGACTATACAAAGTTAGGGAAAATGAACTCCACTACATGTAATAAAGAATATTCTAACATGTAAAGTTGCCACAAATGATACAGGCTGCCTTGGAAAGGAGTGAGTTTCTAACCACTGGAGTCATCAAGGTTAAATATCATATAGGATATTCAAGTGCTATACAGGGAATCAAGCCAAATGACATTAAGACCCCTTGCAAACCTAAGACTTTTAGGAGTAGTGTCTCCACTTTTAATTTTGAAGATATGTGCTAAGAGCCCACTATGGTGCATAGAAGCCAACCAAAGATGCTCGTGACTACAGAGGAGAATGCGTCAGTGATTCACATGGGGCTCCAAAAGTATCAGAGCCCCAGTTTATCAGTCCCTTTTGCTAGATATGCCAGAGTTGCAAACAATCCAAAAATCTTGGTGCCTTGCCACAACAAAGTCTCTTTCTTACTCTCATCACATTAGATAAGTGACTAAAATTGTGGACAAAAATCCTCTTATCTTGGAGTCCAGGCTGAAAAAGAAGTCTATCTAGACATTGCTAGAGTTGTGGAACCGCATGAAGGCTTTTCAAACTTCTGCCTAGAGTTGGCTTCCCCATTTCCACCACTGGTCACACCAAGACCTCTAAAGGACAGGAAGGATGGTCTTAAAAGGTAGGAAGACTATATCAATCTTGTAGCCATAATACTTTCATACACTGAAATACATGACACCTAGGGAGTAAGAAAAATATTTTTATATAGCATTTATTTTAGAAGTATATTTCCCAACAAAGGATAGAATAATCTAAACACCTACTACCTACTTCATTGCAGAAAGAGAAAATAGAACTCCCAGTCATTCATAGCAGGTGTATTTACAGAGATGCAGGAAAAAGGCATGACCTTATATTTCACTGTTGCTTGTGAAGAAACAAGTAGGAATATAAATATGTTTGCGAAGCCCTGACTGTTGTGGCTCAGTGGGTTGGGCACCATCCAGCAGCCCGAACGGTCACGAGTTCAATTCTCAGTCAAGGCACATGCCTGGATTGTGGGCCAGGTCCTTGGCTAGGGCCATTTAAGAAGCAACCAATCAATGTTTCTCTCCCTCTCTTAGTCCCTTCCCTCCCCTTTCTCTAAAAATAAATCAATAAAATCTTTTAAAAATATGCTTGTGAAGAAGCATATAGGAACATAAATATCTGTGGCTTCCTAAATATAATTGATAAAGCCTTTGTACTTCAAAAGTAAAATTTTGAATAATTAAACAAAAGGTAAAGAATTCTCTGTAGGTCCATGACCAGAACTGGCTGGATGATGGTGAGACAGAGATAAGCCTGTTTTATGTGGAAAGTGTGCAACTGGACAAGAACAAAAGAGATAATAAGAGGGAAGGTTTCCAAGGTTATTTTATTTCAAACTAAAAGTATATCAAACTAACTGTCTGAGCTTACTTTGAAAGCTATAGAGAGCTAATAATGACTTTCAAGCAGGGGATAGGCAGTTATATTTGTATTTTTAAAACAAAACCACTCAGACAATAACATGGATGGACTGGAAACGGGACAACATTTGAGGCAAGACAATTAGAATAAGAGTAATGTTGGCCAGAAGTGAAAGACCCTGATGAAGGTCAGAAGGAACAGTAATAGAGAAGTAGGAATAAAGGGAAAACTCTTGTAGAGATAAAAAGAATGGGACTTGCTGACCAATTCAATGAGAAGTCTGAATGAGAAGGACTCCACTGATTGCCAAATTTTGGGTTTTGTGCAGCTGGGCAAGTATCTTGAAATAGTTTAGAGATGCAGATTTAAGTACTAGCTGCTACATTCTAAATCTGTAACATTGAACACATTATTTTATCTTGAGCCTCTATTTCTTCATCCATAAAATTGAGCTGAAAACACTCCCGCCATTAAACTATTGTGAGAAGTTATACTCTGTTACTAGTGCCAACTTCAAAAACTCTCTAAGACACTTTAGAGACTTGGGGACACTTCAGGATAAAGAAGTCTGACCTCCAGATTGCTGTTTATCAACATTATGTCACTGGAATGCACAAGCCACATGGACCACAGAGAGAGCATACATGTCTGCAGTCTTGCTTCAATATGGACATGCTTAAAATGCTTACACAAGAAAGTTGAAAACCTTTTCTTTCATCTTGCCCCTGTTTCAATTCTGGTTTGCCTCACATATGTTAAACTTGGATGACTTTTCTTCTCCCTGTAGCTCCTCACTGGATGTCTTTGAACATGAGCCTTCACCCAACTCAGGTTCAGTAGATGAAGTACTCAGAATCAGTGTAACTCTTACATAGCCACTAGGGAGGCGTGGTGACACATTTGGGGATTAAGTGATTTGTTTAATTAGAAAAAGAAATTGCATAGAAAGTAAGCAGACAAGTTTAAAATTTTGGGTCAACTACGACTATAAACCCCAGTACTTTAGGGGGAATAAATCACTGATACCAGTATACCAGCAGTCCCCAGGGACTCCCCAATTGATAATGTATTCCTGGGTTGAACCAGGAATTTCATATTTGGTAGGCTAGCAAGCAATCTGCAGTTTATCCAAGACATCCAAAATGGGGCCTCATAAAACTTTCCCCTGCTCTTGCTTTCATCCTTTCCCACCAGGTGGGAGGTATCGAGGAGAAGCAGGAAAGGAGTGGAAGAGGAACAAGGAGCAAGATCCCTCTTTGGGAGCTCCAGCTTATGTCCCAGCAGCCACCCAGCTGCTGTCTCAGTGAGTTTGGGCTTGATCGACATACTTTGTATGCAAATATAAACCTATAGTAAGTCATGACACATTCAATTTCAGACAGTGATCAAAAGAATATGAGTTGGTAGAAGAAACTTCGAAAGGGATGACAAAAACAACCTCACGAGGAGCAAGAGAAAGTTCTTTTGGCTCAATTACAACTAGATAAGAGAAGGTTGTATTTCACTCAAGTCAACCAACAGCATACTCTCCCAGCTGCTCCCATACCTCTACAGGCAGATATTCCAGTTTGTAAGACAATGAGGTGTATTTCCATCCCTTTTCATGAGACTTCTAGTCTCCTTGCAAGCTTATTCATCATTACTCTGAATCAGGCTCAATTGCCTAACTTCTGTGTTTCTATCAGCCTTGGCTTATACAGCATAATATGATATGATAGGATAAAATAGCATAGGACAGGATAATAATACTTATGCAGCAGAATATGATTATGTTTGGGAGGAGATATGATCCTCTCCAGAATTAGAGTATTAACATTTAAAATGACAAACTAGTCCACATCACCTAGTCCAGAATCTACACTAAGTAGAAATTGACAATAGTTACCATTTCTACACATCAATTTCTTCACTATACAAAGAAGTGGGTAAATGTAATCTAAATTTTCTCAATGTTTTAAGGATTACCTTGGTAGCACCTTTCCCAAAAAAGACCTCAATCACTTGGCAGAAAACTCTTTAAATTAAAATAATAATAAGTTTGATAATAAAATAAAAACTAATGTGGTCATGAATTTATTCTCTGTTCAGCTCAGTGTAAACAACAGTGTCCCCTCCTTAGCTACCTTCAGCCAATCTCTTTCTGAGCTACTAAATAATACTGATGCTGATATTGTTATTAATATTGCTATTTCTGATCTATCACTTTATAAAGTTTGCAATCCAAACTGCCTCGGAAGCCAGCACTATTTGATGATCCTGATGTTTAGCATTTCACTGAACACATGTCAGAGCATGGCGTGGTGAGGCAAGAACACTCAGGGGAATCTTCCGTCTGTTGGAGATGCACCACGTGGCTTCAGTGCATTTGAAATGCAAGAGACAGACAACTGCCCCGGAAGGCCCACCACAGTGACCCTCAGACACAGCAGTTTATTCTTCTGGGGATTTAGGGCAACTCTTCTCATGATCTTGGAGCAAAGCACTCCAGTGAGTGATGCCAGAATATAAACACGTGCAAAAAAATTGCGTGTAAACCCTGCCACAAAAACCTACTCACGAAGAATAAACATTCCAGCTTCTTGTAATCTCATCTCACAAGAGATGAGTTAAGGGCAAAGCTCTTTATATCCCTTTTCCTGTAAAATAAATGATCATCATTAATGAATTCAATTAAAAAATGTTAAAGGAGCAATTCGGTAAGACTCCACTTGCATTAATTTGAGACGTACATAGGAGGGGTAAAGATAGACGGGCTGCTCAGAATTAGAACAGAAAGCTGGAAAATACAAAATTGAAGCAAGCGCAAAGGTGAATTTAAAAAATTGCTCAGGGAAAAAGGAAACAATAACAAGCTTCTACCTACTGAAAACTGTGTATCTCGAGGTCTTCCGTTAGGCTACATGATGCAGATGCGGAGCTTCACTCTTTGAGTTAACACTCCCTGCAGCAAACCAGAGATGACAGTTAACATTTGCTCCCCAAAGTAGGAAGCCAGCCAAGTATTAAAGAAAACTAGAATTGAGAGGCTTTTGCCTTTTCTGAGCTATTTGTGTGTGTGTGTGTGTTGTTATAGCGCAGCACCTACTCTGAGATGAAATGTAGAATGTTTTAATGAGGTACCAGGGATTTGTTTTAATCACATGGTAAGGTGCAGACACGGACATGGTTGTTAGGAAGGAAGCTTCTGCCCACAGATCCCTGGAGAGAGAAGGCACAGCACACCCCGCAGGGCCACATGGGGAATATCGTGGTTGGTCAGAAAGCTAAGGGAGAGGGAGGAAATGTGGGCAAGAATCTTTATTGTGATTTTTGACGGGGGGAACAGGTGAGGCAGGGTAAGCAGGTTTAGGATTAGCTAGTTTGTATAATTTCAGCAGTCTGTGGGGGACTGGGGTTAGTGGCCTGGTACCTGACCCTGAGTTGATTAGAGCAGAGTAATAGTGGCCCTGGTGTAAGAGCCCATTAGAGAGAGAGACTGGGGCCGTGGGCTCTAGATTGGCCGGTTGCATAGTAAAGACATGCTGGCAGGTGAGTTGCTTGCAATGTATTAGTTACGCCTGGGAGGAGAAGTCCCTGTAGGTTCAGCAAGGCCCCAGATGTCAAAGCATCGAAAAGCAAAGGCTAGAAAACATGGTTATTACACAGAAACAAGTCATACTTCAGAAATATTTTGATAAAAAAACAGCCAAACTTTACATTAAAATGTACAAAACTCTATAAAACATTAAACTTCTCATCAGTATGTAAAAACCATAGTCTCAGTTTAGCTGAAAATTTACTTTCTTTAGTACCATGTGGAGTAGTTCCTGTATACATGTCTATACTACAAAACTTTTTATTTATACTTTTCTTTCTCATTTGGTACATTCACAAATTTATATAATAGTATGACATCTGGCTAAATGCAAATTATTTCAAAACTAACCACTATGTACTTAAAAATACTATATGGACAGAAATGATATTTTTCATATTAAATTTTATAGCTTTGGCAAAATAAACAAATACATACAAATTAAAAAACTCAAAAACCCAGTAATGTAAAAAAATCACAACTGTTTATTCTTTAAATTTTTATATTCCTAGGTTATACAAACACTTATACAATCAGGTGTGTCTAGAGATAATAGATCAGTGTCCTTTGCTGGGTCTTCCTCTTTGTCTCGACATCTTAAGTTTGGAATGCTTTAGGGCTCAGTCCTTGGGCTTTTGCTGTTTCTGTGAGTATCCACTCTCTTAGTACTCCCAGGAAGACTCATGGCTTTTAATCTCATCCATATGTTTTTAACTCCCATATTTTATTTCTCAAGCCCAGACATCTCTTGCAAATTTGAAACTCATACAGTGAACTTTCTACTCTACTCCTCCCCTTGGGTGTCTGATAAACATCTCAAGCTTAACAAGTCTAAAATAGGATACTTTACTGGCTCTGTTACAGACACGCCCCCACCCCTGCCCCTGGGGGTCTCGGTACTCTATGGTTTTTTTGTCCGCCACTGGAAGGAGTTGTGGCTCTCAGTGTCAGAGTCTGGTAAAAAGGACGGGGATTATTTAATTACAAGTTTAATTATTTAATTACAAGTTTAGAGTAATGGTATAACATTATAAAATTTAATGGCCATTAAATCCCAAGGTCCCTCTAAAACGCCCACAAACACACGGTCTTACCTCCCCTTGCCAAACCAGGCCAATAGGGGGTACCTTATCTCAGGAAAAGAAAATAAAAGCTCAGCTGGCTCCCGTTCTTAATCCAAAACTGCATCCTTATGGTGGGCTGGTGGGAGTCCTCCTGCATCCTTTGAAACTGTGTGGCCAAGAGAGGGAGCTGCCCACAACCGCTACATCTTGCTTTCCTGCTTTCCAAGCCACACAGTCAAGAGAGACTCCTCCCTGCTCCCAAACCCCATGGCTAAGCCTCCTCCTGGCTGCCGCGCCTGCGTTTAAATATGGGCATGGATCTTCCTCTGTAACACTCCTCCCACACTGGGTACATCTGCCAGTAGTCTGGTTTCTCCTGCTTTCTTGGCTGCCATTGTTAGTCCAGGCAAGCACGGCTCTGTGACTCAGAAGCCTCCTCTGAGCCGCTCTTGCAGACATAAGAAGCCCCTCTGACTACATCACATCATGGGTGAGAGTCACACCCATCTCCCTGGCTCTGCACAGGCACAGCTTTATAGTGTTATTAAAACACTATATGTTTTATAGTGTTTTAATATGCAAAGTAGCTCTCCATGACCCTGCTCTACTTCCTTGGTGCTCCCAAGTGATAGGTAGGGGTTTTTTCTCCATTTTGGGGGAATCTTCAGCTTAACACCCCGTTACAGCTCCCCCTACCCCTACCCCACACTATGACCAAACCTTCTACCCCCAACGCATCTCCATTCCATATTTGAGTTAGGATGAATAGGGTCTTCTTGACGCTCGTCTTTCTTTCATATCCACATTCTTAAGCAAATCTTTCTGGACAGCCCTACCCAGGTTTTGCTGCTCATTTTTTTCTGTAAGAAGTTTGGGAGACTGAGGGTTGTTTAAATGTCAAGTTTGTTAAATATTATTTTAGTCAGAGTTCATAATCTTTTTGGCAATATATTGAATAATACCCTACTAATACAGATGGGACTCTTGATCTATTTCTCTGCTGAAATTCATCAGGGTTTTCATGTCGTACAACTGTTACATTTGATCTTTCAATACATTAATTATAATTATTTAAAAGATTCTGTATGTCTGATTTTAGCATCATCTGGGGCATCTCTGAGTCTATGTCTTTTGATCATTTTATCTCTTCTTAGTGGATTTTTTCTTGTTTTGTAATTTTTTATTGACTGTTAGACATCGTGTATAGAACAGCAGAGACTAAGATAAATTGCATTTGTTCCTGGGTATGGGAAGACCTTTTCTTCTGTCTGACCATTAATGTGGAGTTGAGTCAATACAGTAAGGAGTCAAGGTGCGTTTGGGTTTATTTTTGCTTGTGTTGCCATCAGTGCACCACAGGCTTCCAATTATTTTAGCAGTTGGACTGCTGCTCTTTGTGCTTAGGATGGCAGCTGGAGGGTTTCTCTCATTGTTTTTGCTCCTCCCTGAGCTTTCAGTCTCTATGCACAATCTTGCCCTTCCCCCAATAGCAGAGGGCTATTGTGGGGGAATTCTCCATTGTCCTAGTCCAGCCTCATTCTTGGCAGGCCTATGTAGCTAAGCCCGGGAGGCAGAGCTTTCCTAATACATCTACATGTCTTGCCAGTGGTAACCAAACTCTATCTTGTTTCTGGGGTTGGTCTTATGCACGAGTTTCTTGCCTTTCCTGAGTGGCAGCAGAACATTGATTGGTCAGATTTAAGGTCCAAGATATTTTTTTGCCTCTCCTCCAGTAAGTTTTACTCCTTTCTCAAGTGCAACCTGTTTTGCCTGTACCCTGTAGACAAGAGGGTTTGCTGTGCCTCCCCACAATAATTCATGGCTTTTGTTTCGTAAGAAAGGAGAAAGCAGAGAAGCAAGTAAGACCCAATATTCCTAAAAGCTGCCTATCTCCTCCCCACACCTGCATTGGTGAGGCAGCTCTCTCAAATCTCCCACCAGGGCCCAGGTCCTTCTGCAAGTATCCTGTGGAGCCTGTGAGAAATGGCTTGATGGTGAGTGCAGTCTTCTGTCGTTTGGGGGATGTTCAACTATTCTAAACTGATATATAAGCCTACACTTTTTTTTAAAGATTTTATTTATTTATCTTTAGAGAGGAAGGAGAGAGGGAGAGAAACATCAATGTATGGTTGCCTCTAGTGCAATCCCCTGCAGGGAACTGGCCTGCAGGGAACCTGCTTGCAACCCAGGTATGTGCCCTGACTGGGAATCGAACCACGATCCTCTGGTTCACAGGCCCATGCTCAATCCACTGAGCTATACCAGCCAGGTTCAGCCTACACTTTTTAAAAAATTTCATGCATTAAAAAAATTTTAGATGTCTTTTTTTCACTTATTTTGTATGGCAGTTACCAGTTTTTCCCCTACTCTGCCACAGGTCAGAAGTTCCTCTGTTTCATCCCTTCTTGCAGGAGCTGTTCTCTCCCTCATTGGAACTCAGGTTACTGAGTTGCCTTGTGACCCCAGCTCTCTGAGATTCTCCAGGAAAGTTATGATTTTGTAGATTAACTCTCTTTTAATTTCCTTTTTAGGTTTACGGTGATAATCTTTACAAGCTTGTACATCTTAAGTAGAAGCTGCAGGATTGTGTTCTACAGTTTTAAGTAGTAGAATTCGGGCTAATTTAAACACACACACACAAATCTCACATTTATACTGGTGAATTAACAAAATCCACAGGTGAGGTAAAGAACTGAGATCAATTCAGACAAGAACCAGGGTAATTCCAAGGTTCCAGACAGCGAGGACTATGTAACTATCTTGTTAGGGTAGCTTTACTAGAAGAAATGCATCCCAAGGGTCCTAGGTTTTTAAGATCCGAAGTCTTGGGGGAATCTCTGATTGGTCAGTTTACTCCTCATGCTTATCTCTTGGTTTTATGAAGACCAAGGTTATACAAATGGAAATTTGTACAAATGTGCACCAGAAGAGGTGTGGTATCACTGGAGTAGGATGAATGGATTCTGAGCAGGAGACTCTCCCTCCCCCCACAATACCCCACTATGCCTATAAGTGATGCTAATTTACTGATTTGAATTTGCTATCATCAAGATTTTATTCATTTGTTTGTTCAACAAATACTTATTGGTTATTTGTTACCTGCAAGGCAGTGTTCTGGTTGGAATTATGGGCAAATGACCACAAACTAAGGAATGGTTTGTTACTTAAATTACTAATTTTTGTGATATATTTGAATCTGTTTTTGCTTTCTTCCATGTTCTCAATTTTATTCTTGAATATTTAGATGATAATGAGCATGTGAAAGACTAATCAATTCTGTTTTGGCAGTGAGTTATATGGAAAGAGTAGACAATGACACTAGGGACCAATGTTTACTCACTGAAAACAAAATCATAATGTGGGTTATTATATGATATTGAAGGAAAATCAAGAGAATGACCTTTGAAAGATGAATGCTCTGTCTAGTATCAAAAATACTTTTCAGATCTCTGTATACTTAGATTAATTTCAATAATTATTCTTTATATTCTGGGAGTATTGTGGGATTTATTAGTGTTGGCAGTGATTTAAGGCAAATGGGCAGGACCAGAGGCAGTACAGAAATACATTTGATGGAATTATTTATAGTGAGTCAAATTTTTATTCCTTGTACTTTTAAGGAAATTACTCTTCTCAAAATCTGATAGTGGGCCAGAAGGTTTGCAAGTTTAATTTTGTATTTTTTGCTTGGCAAATGTTATGGGTTTTCCTGAGGAAACACAAATAGGATCAAATGTACTAGCTTCTCTTCCTTACTGAGGCAGTAGGACAGAGTAGTAACAATGGGAGCTTGGGAATCAGAAAGACCTAGATTTAGACAAACTTGGCTATAAGTCTGACTCTGGCAGTTTCTAGCTTTGTAACATTTGGGAGGTTATGTAATTCCTTTACAATGTCAGTTTCTTCATATAAGGTGGGAATAATATGGTTTCTTCATAGGGTTTAAATGAGACTTAGATGAAGTAAATAAAGTACTTAGTATAGTGTGTTTTACTTACTGAAAGGTCAATATAAAAATAACTATCATTATTAGCTCTCCTACCATAATAATCTATTAGGCTCATCTCGTCTCTGGATCATTTAGGTTGAATTGCTTACAGTTTTTCTGGAGATAAACTTGATGCGCTGCAATTCTGTTATTAAAACATTGATTTAGCACTGCTATCAATCAGAACTGTCACAGTCTCTCTTAAAATAAGCAGATGTGCAAATTGTAATTATAAAAAGAAAGATACCTGCCATTGGGAGGAGCAAACAGAAAACCTTAAGCCACATTCTTGACAGAGTACAGAAGTGGAATCGAATTGGATAAAAAGGACCATGTTCTGTCTTTGAAACATATCCCTCCAGTATGGGAACCTTGCACAGGACTGAAGACCACTCTCTTTTGCTCAAGGGCCTGACAAGTTCGTAGTCCCTCAAATCCCAACTATAAATCATAGAGCCATAATCAGTAGGACAGATATTTGAGGATTTTTAGTTTTTACCTGTTTTTGTGGATGATTTACTTTGAATTATTCCTCCCCTGAGTGGTACGGTGACATTTTAGGTTGTAAGTCAGATGAAGCGGACTTGAGTCCTTGCACCAGCCTTTGACTTCTTGTGTGGCTCTGGCACATGGTTCTGTGGCTCAGTTTCCTTCTCCAATAAAATTTGGTTATGAAATTGTGTTTCCTTAGACTTCAGAAGCTGTGGGTAGATATGGTGACACAGTAACTACAACAATTAGCATTCCTTCTTTCTCTCCCCACCTTTTCTGGGTTCTTTCCTCACCTTCTTGTGGGGGGGTATTTTGAGATACATTTAACATGTTCCTCAGTTATTTCAAGGAGAGAAATGGGGCTGTGAAGATTTGCCTGAGCACTTAGGACACA
This sequence comes from Artibeus jamaicensis, assembly GCF_021234435.1. Classification (NCBI taxonomy): domain Eukaryota; kingdom Metazoa; phylum Chordata; class Mammalia; order Chiroptera; family Phyllostomidae; genus Artibeus; species Artibeus jamaicensis. Next base: position 29,652,749 of record NW_026522025.1, on the reverse strand, counting down.
CAATGATCACAGAGCATTTGACTATTCCCTCCCTTTTGCTTGAGCTTCCAAAAAATCAGAATCTGTTTTTGCCTCTGGTGCCACTTCTCCCTAGTGTGCTGTCATTGCTGATGCCCGTGACAAGTCACTGTCCTCAAATAGGGGTCCACTGAACTCAGGAAAATAAGCAAGCAACAACAACCTAAAAATTAAACCCACATTGTCATGAAGGTCCCAGATATTACTGCTTTGTGCTTTCAATATCTCCCCAAGTTTCCAGTACAGGTTTTTGTTTTTCTTGAGCCCTCACCTTCCCAGGACTTGAACCTGAGAGCTGGGCTGGAGGATAACATGAGCAAAGGAAATCAAGCTGGGCCTGGCTGGTGTGGCTCAGTTGGCTGGTCATTGTCCAACAAAGCAAAAGGTCACTGGTTTGGTTCCTGCCCAGGGCACGTGCCTGGGTTGCCAGTTTGGTCATTAATTGGTTGAAGCTCTACATGAGGTGATCCATTGATGTTTCTCTCTTATGTCAATGTTACTCTGCCTCTCTTTCTCCCTCCCTTTCTCTCTCTCTGAAAATAAATAAAATCTTTTAAAAAGATGTCAAGCTGTACTCAAATTCTGGCATAGAGGCATGGCTATTGAAACAAGTTTGTATGCCTGACTTTTTCTTCTGCCTTAGGATGATTTCTTTTTACCAGGAAATTCCTCAGTTCATCATTGAGATGTATTCTAGGCAGACATTAGTGTTCTAGGCAAGCTCTAACTGATCTTTGAAGCATGGACTGCCTAGGCTTAGATAAGACCCCTTGCTTCATTGTCCTTTATGCACCGTTTTCATAACCTGAAGATAGGTGTTAATACATGTGATAAGAACTAACACAGGCAGTCTGGCCCTACATAGGTGGGGCCTGTAAAACGGATAGATGCCTCAGATCAGGTGCTCACTCCTCCTGTCCCAGCACCTTGGCGCCTTGTAGGAACTCCAGAATTATGATCAGGTTCCAGGGAAAATGAGGGAGGAGTTTGAATTGACTGAGATTAAGTCTTTTATTTTATTTTTTAAATTTTTATTTACTTATTTTTTATTGTTGTTCAATTTCAGTTGTCCTCACTTTTCCCCCATTACTCTCCCCTGCTCTACCCACCCCTACCTCCCACATTCAGTCCTCTGGCTCCAGTTGTCTTTGTCCATGGGTCCTTTATACATGTTCCTTGGCTTGACCCTTTCCCTTCTTTCCCCTGTCATCCCCTACCCCCTTCCCTCCAGTCACAGTCAGTTTGTTCTTTATTTTCATGTCTCTGGTTCTACTTTTCTCACTCGTTTGTTTTGTTCATTAGGTTCCACTTACAGGTGAGATCATATGGTATTTGTCTTTCACCACCTGGCTTATTTCACCTAGCACAATACTCTCCAGTTCCATCCACACTGTCGCAAAGGGTAGGAATTCCTTCTTTCTGCTGCATAGTATTCCACTGTGTTAATGTACCACAGTTTTTCGATCCACTCATTTACTGATGAGCACTTAGGCTGTTTCTATCACTTGGCTATTATAAATAATGCTGCTATGAACACTGGGGTGCTTAGGTTATTTTGAATTGGAGTTTCAGAATTTTTAGGGTATAATCCCAGCAGTGGAATTGCTGGGTCAAAAGGCAGTTACATTTTTAGTTTTTTTAATTAAATTCCATACTGTTTTCACAGTGGCTGCACCAGTCTGCATTCCCACCAACAGTGCACTAGGGTTCCCTTTTCTCCACATCTTCTCCAACACATGGTTGTTTGTTGATTTGTTTATGATGGCCATTCTGACAGGTGTGAGGGGGTATCTCATTGTGGTTTTAATTTGCATCTCTCTGATGGCTAGCGATGCTGAGCATCCTTTCATGTGTCTCTGGGCCCTCTAACCAACTGTATGGGAAAACATATTTGCCAATGATACCTCAGACAAAGGTTTAATCTCCAAAATATACAAAGAACTTACAAGACTCCACTCTAAGAAGATATCTAACCCAATTAAAAAATGGGAAAAGGACTTGAACAGACACTTCTCCAAGGAGGACATACAGAATACCCAGAGACACATGAAGAGATGCTCAATATCGTTAGCTATCAGAGAGATGCAAATTAAAACCACAATGAGATACCACTTAACACCGGTCTGACTGAGATGAAGTCTTTATTACCTGATAAAGTGAGAGACTTTAAAAAAGTTCATTTAAGTTATAGGAAAACGCAGTTAGGCTCAAGGGAGGTTCTAATGCCTCCCTTGGGAGGTTCTGATGCCCAAAGGGAGGTGGTGACTGAACACCACCGCTTGCTCCCTTTTCCTTTACCCTCAGCTCTGGGCTACCTGCCTCTCCAAAGCCTAATGACTGCTGGCTTCCATGGACAGCAGGGTGGAAGAGTGATTTCAGGCTTTGCTGGGGTTCTATTGGAGGGAAGTTGGTTTACTGTTTTTTTTTTTTTTTTTTACAGGATGGGCAAAGAACATACATCATTATGGAACTAGTGAGGACTAAAAGCAATGGATATTGGGAAATGCTGGGAGGTCAGAGATCTGAGAATTTCCAGACAGAAGACAATGTTGGTTCAGATCCTCTTACCTTCACATCCTCAAAAAAGAACTGTGAGGAAATACTGGATCTCCCCGTTCCTCAGGCTGTGGGAGTACCAGGAAGCCTGAGAGCAAAGGGCTTTCCTTTGAGACAGCAACAGGGTCTGGTAGCCTCTGCTGTAAATCTGGCCCCTGTAGGTAGAGGTAACTTTATCTTTCATTGTCTGCGAGATTCTTGTCACTGAGCATTTGAGTTCCAATGAGTTGACATAGGAAAATAACCCATCCAACAGCTAAGAGAAAAGCAGTTGTTAGAACAAACATACCACTCACAGAGTGCTGCTGGAGGAGGTAGTGACATCTGGAATTAAGATGCAAGACCAGCACAAAAATTATTTCTGAATTGAAAACATGGCTTCCAAAATCAAAGATTCAGTGGTAGAATTGAAGGAGAGGATAGTGTCTATTGAAATCTGAATCAGTGGTCTGCAAAAACAAGTGCTAAGAAATATCAAAGCATGAAGCAAAAAAAAAAAATAATAATAAGGGACCCTCAAAAGGAAATGGAAATCAGGTCCAAGGGCCTAATTTCTTGAAAGTTCAAAAGGAGAGGAAAGAACAAGGGGAAGTTGTCAATAATTTATAATATCAGGAAAAAATTCCTCTTTTAAGACCTAAATCTGATAAAATTCCTTTTATTTTCCTCTTTTTTTATTGTTCAAGTACAGTTATCTCCATTTCCTCCCTCCACTTCCTCCTACCCACTCATCCCTACTTCCCCCCTTGATTCTACCCACCTTTGGCTTTGTCCATGTGTCCATCATACACATTCCTTGACAGCTCTTCCCCCTTTTAATTCCTGAATGATAGTGATATAGGGAAAAATCTCAAAAGTTCCAAGCAGTTATGAACAAATTACAAAGGCATAAAAAATATCAGACTTGCATTAGACTTATTTGCAACAGCAGAAGCTAGAAACAAGGATGAACTGGCATCCATAGATTACTTTCAGAATAGGACCACGACCAAATTATTCAGTACCTCAGCAAGATAGCATGCACCTCTCAGCACAAAAGATATTTGAAAATATATAAGAAAGTGTTTACTATTTATGCACTTTATCAGAGGAAAATCCGTAAGAAAAGGCGTTAACAAAGTAAGACATAGACCGGAATAGAAACCTCAAGGTGGAAAAAGATGAAAAGAGCAGTAGAACAGAACAGGAGATAAAGAATGTTGAAAGAGAAAAGTATTTTAAAAGACTTGCTCAAATGAAAGAAGAAAAGAGGGAAATATAGGATCTTGGTAAGGAAAATAATATTTTGCTTTTATGTAGTAGTCCAATAATTGTATTTGATTATAAGTACAAAGGAAGAAAAGATAACCATTTATGAAAAGAAAAAAAACCACCCAGTAGTATCTGCAAATAATCAAGGAAAAAGGGGAATAAATGAAACTAGATGGACAAGCATAAACAAAAATGTAAAGGGGGGAAAACATGGTATGATAAATAAATAAGAAATGAGATAGAATAAAGTATATTAGCCATGACACAAAACAGGATTTGACTAACATTCTTCTATTTAAAAAGATTGTTATATTTAGTTTTAAAAAACAGCAGATTTAAGCTCATTGCAAAATACATATTTAAAATATAGTAGTAAGGGAGATTTGAAAATAAAAAAGCAACCCCCAACAAATCAAAACAAAACAAAGGAAATGCATGGAAAGACATCAAGATTAATAGCAAACAATGCGGCAGAGAAGGTTAAAAGTACTGAAGAGGATAAGGATAAACATTGGGAGTTGGTTAAAGGCACTGTTTTCAGCAAGCAAAACAAGAAACTAAATGCACAAACAAAACTTTTAGGACAAGAAAGGGACATGTTATTTCAATTAAAAAAGAAAATGAAAGAAGAGTATGATAAAAATACAAATATAATTATACTGGATTTTTCAGTATATCCCAGAATTAAGATAATTTGAGAACCTCCCTCCAAAAAGCTATAGAGAGGATATAGAAGAAATAAATAATATGATTAATAAACTTAATTTAATATATTAATACAGTATTCCTTGAATAGTAATATTTTGTTTCTTGATTAGGAGATATATAAATATAATATAATATCATATAATATCATGTCATATATTTATATATATTTCCATAGGACTTTTACATAACTGAATTATGTTCTTGGTTAAAAAGAAAACCCTAACCAATTCAATAGAATTAGAGAGCTGACAGGTTATATTCTCTGAGCACCATCCAGTAAAGTTAATTGGAAATTAAGAAACACGCAGTGGGATATGTCTTGTATGAAACAGGAAATTACAGAGGTGTCTCAGTCTTTTGGGGCTGTCATAACAAAATATCACAGAAACAACAGAAATTTATTTCTCGTGGTTCTGGAGGCTGGAAGTCCAAGATCCCAGTGGTAAGGGTCCTCTTCCTATCAGTCACCTTCTCATTGTGCCCTTGCCTGGCAGAAGGAGGCAGGGACCTTCCTGGAGCCTTATTTATAAAGTCACTAATCCTAGTCCTGAGGGTTTTACCTCACAACCTACATGCCTCCCAAAGGCTCCACATCCTAATAGCATCATCTCTGGAGTCTAGGATCTCCACACACGAATGTGGGTGGGGTGAAACACAGGCCTTTCAACCACAGCAAGGGAAGATATGGAAACTGCTAGCAGCATTGGAAAAACAAACACTTTATACCGAAACAATGGGGAACAGCAAAACAACTCACAGGAAAATGTGTTGCCCTTAATTATGAAAGCAGAAAAGTGAAAATAAAGGAATTAAGTACTTGATTGATCCAGTAGGAACAATAACAACAAAAACAAAAGAAGTTTGGAAGAGGGAATTAATATTGATAAAGGCTGAAATTATTAAGATAGATAAAATAGCAGAAAATAAATTCAAAGACTGATTCTTTAAAAAGACCAATAAATATAGATAAGTATGATGTCGTTCTGATTAAGAAAAGAAACTGAAATTAGAATTAGGCAAGATTAACAATGTGAAAGGAGGAAAGAGATTACAACAATTCTAAGTAAAAGACTAAAGGCAACACTGTTGATATATTAAACTAATAAAACAGAAGAATTAAATACTTTCTTAGCAAAATATACATTATCACAAATGGCTCAGAATTAGTAAAAACTTGAATCGTCCAATTGTTGTAGAAGAGATTGGAGAAGTGATAAATGATTTCCTATTGAAAAAGACAGCAGACAGATGGATTCACAGTTGAATTTTTAATCAAACCATTAAACAATAGATAATTCCAGTATCATTTAAACATTTGTGGGCCTTAGAAAAAGAATGAAAGCTCTCGAGTTAACTTCATAAAGCCAGAATATCTCAAATACCAAAGCCAAAGAAGGAATTCAAAACAAAAGTGCAGACCAGTTTCACCTATGATTATAAATGCCAAATATTCATATAATACATTAGAGGACATAGGGGAGAAATGCATCGAAAGACCAATATACTATGACAAAACAGGTTGTATTATAGAAAGGAAAGGGTGGATCAGTGCAGAAAATCTATCTACATATTGATTACATTAAAAATTAAAGAGAAAATAACCCAGCCATTATCAGTGGGTTGTAAAAAGACAACAGAGGTCAAGCAACCAATGCTAAGGAAAGCTCCATGCAAAATAGAAACTGCAGGAGATTACTTTGAAAACAAAGAAAAACCTACTAACAAACATTCTTTCAAATGGCAAAAACCAAATCTTTCACTAAAACTCCAGGGATCAGACAGGTATCACCATAATCCCGTGTGTTGGTGATTTCACCATATGTAAATACAATCACTAGTATAAATAATGAAAAAAGTGAAAGAAGTTCTGATGCTGGGGATATGCCTGTGTGTGTGTTTGTGTTTAAGAAAATTTAAGAGACTCCTGTGATAAAACAAATAATGAGAGAATTTGGTGTGTTGTGTGAGTACAAAATAAACTACAGAAATAACCAATCTCTCTCTATTCAGGCAAAAGCACCCAAAAAAAGAAGTGGAAAGACTATTTTGTGAGGAAGACGCATACTACAAAATAACTTGGTGTGAATTTATAAGGAAGGCGCAGAACATACATGAACAAAACTATTAAAATATCCTTGGGAAATATAAGACAAAGTACAAAACAAAGGGAAAAGTCTATTGCCGTCTTGGATGAGATGACTTACTATTGTAAATATGTCAAATTTCCAAAAATTAATACATACATTTGATGCTGTCCTCATTAGACTCTTAATATCACTACTTAAATGATGCTTAACAATCATCTTCAATTTAACCATCATCCCCTCTGCCCCAGGCTCCTTTGTTATGACAGCAAATCTTCAGCTGCATCTCCTGCATGCTCAGGAAGCATCCCACACATGCTCCGTTGCTGTTTGCTCCTTCCCAGCCAAGTTATCTTGACCCTGTATGGGTCACCAGTGTTCTTTATGAGAATACACCTTCACTGGGCAGAGCCTTTCTGTGTTGGTGACGAGGCCGCACAGGAATCTATGGCAGACTGCGTGACAGAATGGCCCTCTGTGCTGAACATTGTCAGATGTACTGACGGTGTTTACTACTAGGGCCCCAACTAGTACTTCTTAGACCCTAAATCCCACAAAATCATTTGTAAAAACAATTCCTCAGTTTCTGGCCCTAATTTCCTTCCTCAAGGAGCTCAAAACCATTGGAAGACTCCATGGGAGATCAGGGAATGCAGGCACCACACTATTCCTTTTTTGGTTTTGACAGTTTTTCAAGGCTACTGGAACAAAATTCCTGTCCTTCGTTCAGAAACATACGCTTTAGTAATTTCAACTTATACAAGTGGATGGTTGGAGATGGCACCAGGTTTGTAACTGATAAGGTTCTAAATTCCAGCTTAGTCTCTCTGAATCACCAAAGACTTTATCCTTTTTTCTTACATTCTTGTCAACCAGACAGGGAATACTAATTCAAAAGGCACGTGTCTACCTAATCCAGTTTAGTTCCTTTGTTGTCTCCTTTGAAATGAAACAACTGTGGGGGGGAGGGGAATCGCACATTTCTTTTCTTTCCTTATTTTTTTTCTTTTATTGATTCTAGAGAGAAAGGGAGGGAGGGAGGAAGAGAGGAAGAGAAACATCAGTGTGAGAGAGACACACCCACTGACTGCCTCCCATAGGCATTTAGACCAGGGATGGATCCTGCAACCCATACATGGGCCCTGACCAAGAATGGAACCCACGTCCCCTTGGTTTGAAGGGTGACACCGAACCAACTGAGCCACACAGGCCAGGGCAGGAATCGTACATTTCTGAGGCTGATGTCAGCCTCAGAAATGTCATCCTAGCCCTCAGTTACAGCTGCCTGACTTCCCCGGGGAATTTAGTGTCCCGGTGGCTCCTCAGTTCCATGGAGGGGGCTCTGGGGATTTCTGTTGCGCTGATCCTAAAGTGTGAACATTTATTTAAAAAAAAATTTAACATAATAAAAATGGTGCAACATAGGGTAACAATTTAACTTTATTTCTTATTTTTCTACAAGTTCCTTTATGTGATGTGAGAGTTGTTAAGGCCCTGTTACTTCTCTAAATTCTGATAAGACATATGAGATTAGGTCCGTTTAAAAACTTTGGGGTTGGAAGAATAATAGTGTAATATATAATAGAGTAATAATAATAAAGAGTAAATATATAATAGAGTAATAATAGATTAAGCATCAAGTGCAATATAGTAAATGATAGAGAACATGATTAACACAATGTAGTGGGGAATTCCTCCTCACCCTCACATGACCCTACCACTGCATAGTTGACCTTGACGTTTCTAGGCCAGTCCAGTCTCTCCCTACTGGTCCCTATTTCTAACCTGTGATGTCCACCTTAGATAATTAAGGGTCCCTTTCTGCACCATGAAACCTAGTTTTCACAGAGGAAAAATACACTTTCCAGCACCAGTCATGGACATGCTAAGGCTTTGTGTACATTTCCCAGAGGTCTTCAGGTGGAAAGGCATTAATGAAAAGTTCCAGGTTGCGGCGCCTGCTCTGCCACTCATAATCTGAGATGTAAACCCACCACAGTAAACTCTCTGCCTAGTTTCTCTCTATAAAAAATATGAACAATGTTACCAATTTCACAGGAGTTTTTAGAATAATAGATAAAGCAATCAAACTGGTAATACTCTCAGTGCAGTGTTTGGTTTATACTAGGTGCTTGGTTTATGTTAAAATTTTGTTAATTTACTCTCAAGAGGATAGATTCTCTTTATCTAGAGAAAATGGCTTTTAAATTAAAATTTCCTATTGTTGGGGAGGAATTTAGAGGGTCTTTCTTTCGCTCCCCTAAATTATATTTTATAGGTAGTGTCAACTTTGCTCTCTCTCCTTCCCTCCTATCTATTCTATAATGAAACTATACCTTTGTCTCCATCTCTATCTTGGTGTGAAATGGATCCTTATAGCCTGGGGCAGAGACCACACAGGAGTGGGGACTTCCCTCCAGTTCTGTAAAGTTCATTTCATGTAAGGACACGATTCCGTCCCAAATCCCAAGGCACTAATTCTAAAATGGTGAACAATGAACCCCAAATATTTTAAAATTTCTTTAATCTTTATAGATTTGTATGCTAAAATGGTTTTCTAAATCTACATTTTCCAAACTACTGGGCTTCCACGTTTTTGGAGCAGTAACTCTGGGATTCAAAAGTGTCCCTCATTTTCCGGTATCTTATTTACAAAGGATGGAGCCCCGCTTGATTTTATTTTCTAACTTTCGAGCGGCCTGGGATACCCCTTTATTCTTTGCTCCACAGAGATGCTCGGATAAAAGACCTGGGAAGCCCCCTCAAAGACCCCAGATGCCCCGCTCGGTTCTGCGGTAAGAGCGCACGAGGACTGGAGCCCTAGGGCCCCGCGGAGGAGCTGGGGGTGGCCGGAGGGCTGGCTCGGGCCCGCGCGCCGTCCCCTCTCCTCCGGAGGCGACACCGCCCAGGGGACACCGCCCCGGCGCTCCCGTTGCTAGGTCCTCTGTTTGCGGCGTTCGGTGGAGCCCGGAGCGGGACCAAGGCGAACCGGGAGGGGGGTGCCCGGAAAGGCCGAAGGACTGTCTTCGGCAAGCAGCTTGGAAAGCAGCTGCTCCACCGTGGGTCGCCCCGCGCCCGAGCCGTGCCGGGGCTGCGGTCGCCTAGGCTTCCCCTGGTCCTCGGTGGCTCCCAGCTGTCGCCACCCGACTCGCCCTGGGCGCGGGTTCCGCGCGCACGTCGCGCACCCCCGGCTGCAGCCCGCGAATGGTCTGGCCCGTCGGCAGCCGCCACCCGCTTCGGCAGCAAAAGCTGCTCCAGCTGCTCCGGGTCGGCGCCGCAGCCACGAGTCGCGGCTCCCGCGGGCGGTGGGCGGGCGGAGGGAAGCACCGGACCGCCAGCTCTCGCTGCAGCCCAGGGCGGCCGCCGGCGGGAAACCCGGGGGCCGCAGAGGGACCGCCTGCTGCGGGGAGGCGAGGACCGGGGCTGGGCTGCCCTCACCCGGGTGAGTACCCGCCGCCCTGAGCCTCCCCGACCGCTGTCACGTCCCCGTGCCCTGGAGGTGTCGGCCCCCGTCCGGAAGGGTCACTGCTCGGGGACACTGCCCCTCGCCGAGCAGCAGATCAGGGAGTTGCCGCTGTTGGTGCTAATGATTCAGCACCCTTCGTGCCCTAGAGGTTTGGGCGTGATGAGGGACCGCGGGGGACGGGGTCAGTTGCTGCGCGCAGTATGTACGGTTGCCTCTCCCCTTAGTTTCCAGGCTTCGGTTGAACGACCCAGGCGGGTGGGGTCGGGCGGTCTGAACCCGGAGGCTCCCTGCTGGCTCGTTCTGAAATTCCATCCTTTTCCCACATCCTGGTACAAACCTCTGTGCGTTTGCGGTGCAGTCTTCAAAGTATGTCAGATTCATGTCTTTCACACGTGCGAATGAAGTCTAGGTCCATTGTGGATGCCTGTTCCTCTACTTCTTGCCCTGTCAGATGTCTAATTCGTGCCGTCATCCGCCTAAGTTTACATCGCATGGCAGCCTCCTGCTAATGTGTGAGAAAGATGCTCTAAGTTGTCTTGTATTCAACGTGGGTTTGATGGGTTCCTGGCAGATGTGGAAAGATTTAAGGTAGGAAGTAATTTCACAGCCTAGGCACATATGTATTTAAAATTTTACTGAATCATCACAATAACCCAGGACCAAATGTAGAAAGTTTGGAGCAGGAGAGTTAAATTATGTGCTCAAGGTCACAGAATGGGAATTTGAATACAAATCTTTAGGATTGTAAAGCCCTTGGACCTTTCACAGTGTTAGAATTTGTTTATCCAAGTGTACATATGTTGTATGGTCTATTTAAACAGTTAATTTTCATAGGAGGAGTCTCAACAGCAACAACAACCTGTAAACTTCCTATATGTGGCATTATTGTTCTTTTCGTAAAAGTAGAGCATACTCTGAATTACGTGGGGAAAAACCCACACTTTCTTAGAAAGCATATTCCAGAAGATAGTATCTGGACAGCACTGCACGGGAGAGCCAGGTCATAACAGGAGATGGTCAACATTTTTGGCAGATACATGGTCGATGCTCAAGTGTAGGACAAGTCATTGAAGAACGTAAAATCTGGATATCATTTTCTTTTTTAACCTTTAGGAAAACATTTGCAGTAAGAACAGTTATTTACTTCATAGGGTGTGTGACTGAATTGTTTTTGTGGAATGTTACCCCATTATAAGGTGACAGGTAAACCCAGACTGATAATGTTATTTGATTCATTATAATTCTGTGATTTGGCAGAGGAGATGACAATTCTATTTTACAGACTAAGGAACTGAAATCCAGAGAAGGTCCAAGATCATACAGCTAATCTGGACAACCATCGACTCTTAAAAAAACCAGGTGCTGTAGCAAAATGCAGTTCTGTATATAAGGAAATGGAGTTGATTTTTTTCCCTTGTGCTCAGAGTCAACAGTTATATTGATTTTTTGTGCTCCTTCTGGAAAAATAATGGGGGCTAGGTTCTTCTCGTCGCTTGCTTGGTCATTTGATTTTCTTTCATTTATGCTTTGTATATTTTCTCTTAACGTAAGCGACTCTTGTTGCTGTCTCAGGAGGCAGGTTGCTATAGTTTAAGTGCTCATTATCTCTAAGTGTTGGAAAAGCATTTGATGGCACACCGGAACATAATCATCTTAGCTCATAGTTTTTCAACAGCATTGAACCTTTTGCATTGGAGATTTCTTTCTTTTAATCAGTGGAGATATTGATAGACTAAAGCCCACTGCCTCCATAAGGCCATCAGAGGGAGGTACAAATTTACATTCTTTGTCCAGATACGACTGTAAGAGTAGGGTCTTGTGATAAGTCTTAAGTTTGATTTCCAGGAGGTCGTTACTTTTTGTTCTTTATATGGCTATAGACTATATATATACCAAACCTTGGTATAAAATAGTGTGTAGTCCAATCTGGTTAATCCCAAGAAGGACAGCAAAATGAATGAATAAGCAAAAATATAATACTGCTGCTATTTTTTTTAAAGGAAAGTGCATGTCCCAGTGATAGAAGGTCAGCAGGATATTCTAAAACAGAAGTAACACCTTTTATTTAGATATCATTACTGAGAGTGTGAATTTAATACCAAATTGACTTTAGAACTGTTCTCTCTCTTTCTCTGTATATATTTATTTATCAAATGACTACTGCCTGTGGACCAGTTAAATTATTTTTTAAAAGATTTTATGTATTTATTTTTTGAGGTGGGGTAAAGGAGGGAGAAATATTATGCTGTGAGAGTAATATTGAGCAGCTACCTCTTGCACACACCCCAGCTAGGGACTTATCCTCAACCCAGGTGTGTGCCCTGACCAGGAATTGAACTGGTAACCCCTTGCTTTGTAGAATGACACCCAACCAACTGAGCCACCCATTCAGGGACCATCTAAATTCTTGATTTCAAGGAACTTAAAGTCTAGCTGGGAAGATATTTACTTACACATGAGTAATTAACAAAATGATGAGAACTGCCTTAATACTGGAAAAAGGTGGTCAGCAAACTTAAGTACTATATCAACACCTTAAGAAGAAGGATAAAGAGTAGAGGCTGGGATCATCAGAGGTTCAGGAAAGTCTTCATGGTGGAAGTTAACTAAAGAACGGAGAAATGGGATGGATTTCGATAGCCAAAGAGAAAGCCGGAAGAGGTTCAGCTGAGAAGTGCACGTATAGTGTTTGGACACACCATGCCAAATTATGAAGAGCCTTGAATATGAGGCAGTGAGATCTGCTCCTTAGCTGGCAATCGTAGTGAACTGGTGTATGTTTTTAAGCAGGCTGAGTTTTTCTTTGGCTGGTGGTGCTCACATTCTCCATATTCCTTGCTCCAAGTGTCCTTCCAGAAAATGGTATATTTCCTGGGTACTGTTATTAAAAGTAGTAGTTTTCAACTAAATCAAGAACAGTTTTTTAATGCACGTAAAACTTTACCCCTCCCATGGAAGTTTGCTTTTTAAAAAGCTTTCTGCCTCCATTATAGAGTTATCGACAATTTGGAAATTATAAGAAGGAAAAAAATCACCATAATCTGACTAACTAAAGACAACCACTATTCATGTTTTGATGTGTTTTCTTCCACTTTTTTTCCCTGCATAGTTTTAATTAGACTATGTATATTTTTATATATTTTTACTTTAAATTTTGTAACATTAATTTTCACTTAATTATAATTGGATGGCAAACATTTAAGATGCCTACATTATTTTCCAGTAGGTTGATATACCATAATTTTATAATCATTCCTCATTGTCACTATATTATTGGTAATAATAACATTGTGATGAATATCTTTGTTTATAAGTTCTTTTCTGTATTTTATTTTTTAAATATTTTATTTATTTATTTTTAGAGAGATTGGAAGGGAGGGAGAAAGAGAGGGAAAGAAACATTAATGTGTGGTTGCCTCTTGCACACCCCCAACTGGGGACCTGGCCCACAGCCCAGGCATGTGCTGTGACTGGGAATCGAACCAGCGACCCTTTGGTTCACAGGCCGACATTCAATCCACTGAGCCACACTAGCCAGGGCTCTTTTCTGCATTTTAGAAGTTAGTTCCTTAAGATAGTGTCTCAGAAATAAAATTTCTGGGTTAAAAGGTATGCCTTCTTATTTTGACTTTTTGAAAATTGAGGTGTAATTGACATGTAACATTACATTAGTTTAAAATGTGAAATGGAGTGAGTCAAAAGAAAGTCTGTAGCCACCAGTGTGAGCAGTGAGTCAATGAGAACTGACACCAGGCTTGGCAGTAGGGAAATATTAGCTATTTTATTGAATGTCTTCACCTGGGAGAATGGGAAGCAAATACTGAAAAACCTGAACTCGTCAAAGGTTTACAGACAATAGGGTTTATAGAGCAAAAGTCACGAGTGGTCCTGAGTGATGGCTGCACCAGGGTCAGTTCTCTCTTACTCAAGCTTCAGCGATCTGGTTTGCTCAGCTCCTGGCCACATCTGTGCGACTGTGGCTGGGTGGTTTCCAACTGACAGATCTGTAGACATCTTGGGATTGTGAGTTAGTGACCTTGTCTTAAGAGCGGAAAGGAAAAAACAGACCTGTTTGGAGATCAACGGGCTGCATTCTTTTTTTATCTTAAGCAGAATACGCTTTCTAAAACTTACTCATACAGGCAGGTCTGCAGGCCCTAGGGCATGACTGCATTCCAGTGCAGCTCTGGTTCTTAAAAAGGGCTCATTTCATAGTTTTTGTAAAAAATAGAATATATTTATTATTAGTTAAAACACAATATATTTATTATTATTTTTTAAAAGATTTTATTTATTTACCTTTAGAGGGTAAGGGAAGGAGAGAGGGAGAGAAATATGTATGGTTGCCTCTTATGAGTCCCCTGCTGGGAACTGGCCCGCAACCCAGGCATGTGCCCTGACTTGGAATCGAACCATGATCCTTTGGTTCACAGAGCATGCTCAATCCACTGAGCTACACCAGCCAGGGCTAATAGTTTTAATTAAAAGTAAAATTCTAATATGTCTGGTCTGTTATAATTTGCTGTTGTATTCAGGTGAATGACATGATTATTTGATATTTGTTTGTATTGGGAAATGATTACCACAATAAGTCTAGTTAACCTTTATTTATCACTGCATATAGTTGCAAAATATTTTTTTTCATGTGATGCTTATGCAAGTTTTGAAACGATACTGGGTTCTGTATGTTCTCTTTGGAATACTTGCATATTAAGTATAGGGTATTTGCATATTCATAATCACAATCTTGTCCATGGCCCTTCAGATTGTAGGAGGGGCCTCTTTTGACTTGAAAGACTATTTATATCCTGGGGACTGGGGAAAAGGCAGGCAGTTGGGGACACTGCGGGAGACATGTAAATAAAGTTGGAGAACAGGTTTGGTTAGAGTGACCAAGAATTTACAGCTAGAGAAGGGACATGTATGATAGACTACTTTCTGGTCCTTACGTTGCAATTGTGGACCTTAATGCCTCTCTCCCCCTATCTATCCCTTTCAGACTTCAGCTTCTTCCATCCTTATGTATCAGATTCCCAGTTCTCCAGCTGTAATATCCTGCCAATGCTAAGCCTATGAATTCTTGTACTCTGATTTGGAGAATGCAGTATGTGTATAGTTGAGGGCAGAAGTTCCAGACCTCCCAGTTCTCAGCAGAAGCCCTGGTTACAAGGTATAAGGGTGTGATGGACCTTGAAGGGCCACCCCTTCTCCTTCCCTGTGTACTTGCCAGAGATGACCTTTTGCACTGGAAGACACCTGATATTCCCAGTGTTCCTTCCCTGTGGGCATGCAGATGCTCCCCTCCCCTTGTTCCCAATATTCCCCAGAGGAAATTCCCCTCATTGAGGATCGAGACTATACCTCAGTCTTCTCCAGCAGTTGTAGGGACACATGGCACTACCTCCTTAGGCAGGTACACTGGCCAGGTCCCTCATTGGCTCTTCCAGGATCTCACCTGACCTTCCTCCTGGTCCTGCCTCCACCGTCCGGAAGCCACGGAGGCAGGGAGGCCAGTAACAGTCGTGAGGGTAGGTGGAAGGGGAATCAGGTGATGGAATGTGTCTTGAGGGCACAAGTAAGGAGCAGAAAGGCAGGTTCTTATAATCTGTCAGTCCTGAGAAACCTGAAAGGTAACAATGAAAACTGAAGCATCGCATTACAAACCAAAAAAAGGAGCTCTTCTTTTCTGGACCTGGCAGGTGATTTGGTGGAAGCAGGACACTGGGGTAGCCAGTTTTTTGGGCAGAATTTGTCCTGTACTTAGTTGGGACCCATTATTTAAAACAGTTTGCTTAAGCTTATAGAAGGTAGAAATCTATTTCTATTTCTCTCAGGCATTAGCTGTCAAAGTTGACCTTGGCTTAAACAACAGTTTCCCCAGGGTTAATAAAAACTTACATTTAAATAGGCTTTACCATTTATTCTCCACTACCCCTCATCTCCTAGTTCCCATTTGACATTAAGCTCCAACATACTCCTGCCCATTTTGTATATAGCACTTGACAAAGCCAAGGTGTTGGGACTGTTTAGCCTCTGGGAATGTGAGTGATAAATATTTTTCTCTTTTTACTTGCAAGGAAGTGGATTGCCTATGTTACTCTGAATCCTTGGAAAGTTTAGAATTAGGTGGGTCAGTGGTCACTGGGCCTCTTCTGGGGCTGCCCTGAAGGTCTCTGAAGACCCCTTTCTTTTGAAATTCATGAGATCGTTGGTCCATGGGGTGTGCCGAATTATCCATATCGTTTGATTTTTCTCATTGGTTGTAGCACTAGGCTTTCAAACTTCTATCTTATTTTTGTTCCTCTGCATAGTCGTGTTAAATCGAACATTATGTTTGACAAAGGATTATTTTAAACATTTCTCTCTTTGAGCCACTACTTTGCAAAGTCTGCACTGGTATCGCATCTACTGCGACAAGATGACAATAGCTTGTTTTTTAAATAAAAATTCTCTTCTCTCTTCCATTAGTGTATGTGCAGTCAAATGAACTTTTTAAAGTAAATTGGGTATTTGTAGATTTGGAAGCTGGGTTAGCAGTTTTCAGGCAGCGACTTCAAGACTATTTCAGGGCTCTTTGTTGGATTTTTAGGGCTGCTTAGGTTTACCTCTCATTTAAAGTAGTACTGTCTTTTTTTTTTTGTAAGAGAAGTGACCTTCACTTAAAATTTATTTGTGTAAAATCGGCTTTAACTGGTGTGGTCTTAATACTAAGTTTGACTGACTTTGCGATATGAGTGGTTCTACAATACATGAATATTGGTAGGAAAAGTTAGCAACTGTGGATTTGATTTGAATCATTGCATTTGATGGGAACATTTTTGGGTGTAATTTTATCATCACTATTATTTAAAATTTGTTTCTTGCTCTGGAAGGGTCACTTGGTTGTTTGCAGTGTTGGCCCATGCACCAAAGGCTTGGGGGTTCATTGGGTCCCTGGTGAGGGCTCCTGCGGGAGGCAGGGCAGCCAAACAACGTTTCTCTCACCTTGATGTTTCTCTGTTTCCCTCCTTCCCCACTCTTTAAAATCAGTAAGCATATCCATGGGTGAGGATTGAAAATATTAAATCTATTTCTTCAAGGTCCTTAATAAATATAATTTGTAACGATGTGTGACATTCCTAATGATTGCTGAAAAATCAGGACAAGAATTTTAGCACACGTCTCAGTTTATATTTAGAAGCAGGCAGTCTGCAGTTACTCAACAAATATGTGCTAGCTACTCTTTGGAGAGGAAAGAGAAATTGAACACTTTCTATAATCAGCTTACTCTATGAAACCAGATGGGGGCATTTTCGTTTAGCTTTAGGTCTGATGACATCCAAGATGATAATATTTAGTTACTTAGCATCTGTTAATCTAGAATCCTAAGGATTGACAGATATTATTTCTTTCCTCCATTTTAGCAGTGTGAAAAATCATGTTGGAGACAGAAGGGAAGAAAGAAAACAGGCAGAATTCATATGAAGGTTCACAGTAGCATTAGAAATTGCTCCTTTTAGAACATAATTTTGACTCTAGATGCTGGTATTTACTGTTATGTGTAAACAAGAGGATAACCTTTATTACTTCTTTGGATAGTTTTGATGATTTACTTCTTTTAGGGAATTTGAGGAAAAAAATAACTTGTCAAATGTATTGAATACTTTTTCCTAAAATCTGACATCTACTTTAAGTTCACTTCTTCTTCCCCCTGGTCAGCACACACATTTCAGTGTATTATTTTTGAAAAATTAAAACAAGTAATTTCTGCTACTTGTCTCACAAAATTAAAGGAAAATAGGCACCTTAAAATTTGAAGGGAGGGATCAGGGCTCCCTAAAACTGAGCAGACTGTATACATGTGGGAAAGCTTTTCCACTTGTCAGAGACGGGTGCCAAGTGAGTATTTTTGGCAGAAAGGAAAGTTTGCTGCCACATATGTTAGGGAGTTGTCGTTTTAGAATAGGAGGCATTTTCTCCTTTAAAAATTTATCTTGGGCACATATGTCAGGAGCTATTTTTATCTTTAACTAAGGAATTAAAAATTAAATAAATTCTTCATTAGATATAGTATGACGTATTTATTTCCATAATCTGTGAATTTTGTTTTTAGAATCCATAAGGAATGAGAATAATAAATATAGGATAGAATGAAGGTCCTACAGTGTAGCTTCTGCTAGGATCAAAATTAAGCCCATATACTCAGCGATATCTATGAATATAAAGATTGAAATTTCCAAGTAAAATTACCTAATGATAGTCTAAGAGTTTTTTTCTCCTTGATATAACTACATATTCAAGTAATATGAAAGTGATTATCATGTTTTCTTGAAGAAACACATAGAAGAAAGATCTTTCAGAGTAGTAAAATTATATTGTGATTTATGTAATTATTTTGGTAATTTCTCACATTAGGTGGGCATGCAACTTTTTACTCCAGTTAATACTTTGTAGCATTGGTTATTTTTTATAATTTTTATTGTGATGAAGAAACATAACATAAAATTTATAATGTTAATTATTGTACGTGTACTGTTAAAATATTCACATTGCTGTGAAAAGACCTGTAGAACTTTTAGATCTTGTAAATCTGAGACTCTGTATCCATCAAACGACAACTCTTCTTTCCCGCGTCCCCGAGGCCCTGGCATCACCCTTCTACTTTCTTTTCCTATGGATTGTAATACTTCAGGCACCTCGTATAAATGGAAGGCTATATTATTTGTCTTTTTGCGACTGTTTTATTTCACTTAATTTAATGTCCTAATGGTTCACCCAATTGTAGCATATGACAGGATTTCCTTCCTTTTTAAAGCTGGATAATATTCCATTGTGTATTTATACCACATTTTGCTGTCCATTCATCTGTTGATGGACATTTGGGTTGCTGCCACCTCTTTGCTATTGAGAATAGTGGGCTATGAAAACAGGTGTACAGGTCTCTCTCCGAGACCTTGCTTTCTATTCTTTTGGATGTATATACCCAGAAGTGTGATTACTAGATGATGTGGTAGTTTATTTTTAATTGTTTGGGAAATTTTCATACTATTTTTTACAGTGGCTGTACCACTTTACCACCCCATCAGCAGTGCTCAGAGGTTCCAATTTCTCTTTGCTCTCATCACCACTTGTGATTGATTGATTGATTGATTGTAGCCGTCCTGATGGATGTGAGGTGATATCTCATTGTGGATTTCTCTGATGATTAGGAATTTTAAGTATGTTTCCATGTGCCTTTTAGCTGTTTGTATATCTTTGGAGAAATGTCTACTCAAGTTCTTTTCTCATTTTTAAATCTGGTTATATGATTTTTTTTGGTTGAGTTGTTGGGTTTTTTATATATTCTAAATATTAACCCCTTATCAAATACATAACTTTCTCCCACTCCATAGGTTGTCCTTTCTCTCTATTGATTGTGTCCTTTGACCAACAAAAAAATTGTTTCTATTTTTTATTTTGTTACTTATGTAGCATTGATTAGTTAACAGTTAAAAAATGTTTCTACAGACTTGTTTCAAGTTGCTGTTTATTCTTTTTCTCTTGTGGTTCTTGAAAGTCCAGAAGACTATTTTTGAGACTATGTAATTATAATAAATAGTGTAATTTTGAACAAATTAATTTTGATTGACTTTTATGGTTTTGGAAGAGCCACCTTTTAATATGTTTTCTATAGAATTTTGATGTTATAATTTAACTATACATTAATAGGGATTGCTTTAAACCTATCCATCAATTTTGAGAGAATTAACATCTTTATAATGTTGACTCATTCAGTCTGTGAACATGGTGTGTTTCTGCAGGTATTTAGGTCTTCCTTGATTTCTTTTATCATCATTTTATAATTTTCATTATACATACCCTGTATTTCATTTTCTTTGGAACCACTGTAAATGATATTGCATTTTAAATTTCTGTTTCCATTTCTTTGTTGGCATTATGTAGAAGGGCAGTTCATTTTTGTGTGCTGATGTATCCTGAAGCCTCATGGAAGCCACATTTTACATCAGAGATTGTAGATCCTTTTTTTTTTACATAGACAATAATGAGGGTGTTTTAATAGACAATAATATCATCTGCAAACTGAGACAATTATATTTCTTTCTTTCCCATGCATTTGCCTTTCATTTTCAGCTTGAACTTCTAATATTGTGCCAAATAAGAATGGTGAGAGTGGACATCTTGCCTTGTTTCCAATATTAGAAGAAAATTATTCAGTGTTTTACTGTTAACTATAATGCTAGCTACAGGTTTTTTGTAGATGTTCTTTGTTAGGTTGAGGAGTTCCCCCTCTCTTCCTAGTATACTAAGACTTTTTATCCTGAACGGATGGTTACTTACATCAAAATGCTTTTTATGCAGCAATTGATATGGACATATGATTTAAAATAATTTTTTCATTCTCACCTGAGGACTTTTTTTTCATTGCTTTTAGGAAAAGAAGAGAGAGAGAGAGAAACATCAGTTTGACAGAGAAACATCCATTGGTTGCCTCTCATTGGCTACTTGACTGGGGATCAAACCTGCAACCCAGGTATGTGTCCTGACTGGGAGGGAATCAAACCCACGATCCTTTGATACCTGGGTCGAAGCTCCAGCCAACTGAGCCACACTGGCCAGGGCTAGGCTATACATACAATTTTTTTGTCAGACTGTTGTGCATTTATTAATTTTCAAATAGTGAATCAACCTTGTACACATGGAATAAATCCTATCTGATCATATATATACCTATGTATAATATTTGTGACACACATGTACATGCATACACATACATTGTTGCATTCAATTTGTGAAAATCTTGTTAAAGATTTTTGCTTTTACATTCATGAGAGATTGATTTTTAGTTTCCTTTTTTGTTGTGCTTTTTAAATTTGTTTTCAATTGCTAGAATACTACTGCTTTTGTGTAGTTCCAAGAAACTACCACTCATTGAGTTTGGGTGTTGTATCAAATTCAAATATTCGTAGTTACCTGAGAAGTCTATTAAAATACTCCTTTTTCCAACTATATATCTCTCTGTGAGGCCAAATTTTCTAATGTACTTTGACCAAAAGTAATTGACCAAAGTTACTTTTTGACTAAAAGTAATTTATTAGAATGAATGCAGAAGCAGTTATAGGAGTCTTTTTATAGGAGATATTAAAGAAATTAGATAAAAGTATAAAATAATGCCACTCATTCCTTTGTAAAGTTATATTTTAATAAGGTATGTTTTTGTTAACATATAATATGTTTATGATTGTTACATTAAAGTGAATGAAGAAGGATCTTAAACATGTATTAGTTTTAGTTTCTAGTAGGGTAAATATTGATATGTATAACCCACAAAAACAAAACAACAAAATTTAAAAATCAGAAAAGGCTTCAACACTAAAAAGTTTGAGAATCACTACTAAGACAACCAAGCGAGAAGAGTGAAGCCAGAGGCAGGGGCATGTGCATCTCGCACTTGGCATTGGTTTAGCCAGTTGTTCTGCGTGCTCATCTTCCTTTCTCCACTTACCTTTCATTTCCCCGAAGTTCTTCCTCCTTTTATGTACTCACTGATATGTACTTTCAACTCAGTGAAATAGACCGGTAGGACTTTGCAGTGTAATCTTCACCAAATGAAATCCCTCAAATCATTCCCATTCCAACTTTAACAAATACCATATGTGGACATGTAAGTATACTTTAAATTATAAATTATAACAAATGGAATAAAGTATTAACTCAGTGATGTCTTTTGCAAGGGTGAAGTAATTCAGAATATTTTATTAAGGTTTGACTCTAAGATAGTGTAAGAGATATTTGAATTACTGCCCTTTGATTTCGATTATTGTAAATGGGATTTTTTTGTACTTTTCCTCAGTGCTTTATTGAGATATAATTTATATATAGTAAATATACAGCTTGGTGAGTTTTTAGAAGATTTTGGTAAGTGGTCTTGCAGGTAAGTAGATTGTAATAGTACAAACATGCAAAATGAAATGAAAAAGAATCTGAGAATATCAGTAAGAACAAAAATAAGATGAAGTGAGCTAGAGAATCCATTGATATTAGCTAGCAAAATCTATATTCTGAAATTATGTGTGATTATTAGAGCTAGTCCCACATTTAGTACTGAGTTTTCTATCTTCTGGGCTGGGCAAAGAGGGAAATGCAAGAAGTTGAATGATTAGTGGAAAAGCTCATTCATGAGAAAAGCAAACCAATTGCATAAGGGGAACAAAGTTATTTCTGTACAGAATTAAAAGTGAAATTTCTGCTATAGTTTCTTTTCAAGTGGATTTCTTATAGGGTAATGTAAAATGTCCTCAACATTGTTACAGTGAAATTCAACAGGATTCGCTAGGATGTTTCCAATAATGCCCTTCAATATAGGCTCCTGGCATGGCTCTGTTTCTTGAGAAATAGCCTCTCATGATCTGATTATTTTCTTTTCTAACATGAAAACAGTATTTGCCTTGAGAACACTGAAATGTAGATAAAGATCACTGTGTATGCTCAGTGAGTAACTGTTTTTCTTCCTGAAGTGGTTCTGCTAGGGCACCTGTGGCTGGCAATGTGGTGTGAGCCTGGTGTGTAGCTCTCTGATGACCTGGTTTAATCCACGAGGAGATGTTACAGTGTTTCAAAGAAGGAAGGTGATACATATCTTTTAGGAATTTCTTTGTACATATTATTTTTATAGCCTATGATTTTGAGGGGCAATACCTTTGAGGTTTTATTTCCTCAAAATAAAGCAGGTTTCCTTTCTATTTTTCGTGCCCACAAGAAAAAGAAGGGCCCAGATATTTTCTGTCCAAACTAATTCAGTGCCTTGGTCTTGGTCTTAGGTTTGGAGTCAGTCAGGTACTTTCAATATGTGCTGAAATAATGAGTAAGTTAGAGTCAAGTTTATATCATAGCCCTCATATCTGTTATGAAATTATATGTAGTTAATAACATAGCTAAATATCTATATGATAATATATCTAAATATCTTTCATATCAGAAATGTCTGTTTTCATCACTCTTAGAGTTTCCAGGTTTAAATATATGCTCACTTATTTACAATATACACAATTAATATAATATTATTACATAATTATTAGTTAATAATTAGTCACATATTATACTGTTATAATAATAATATAATAAAATATAATTCATGTTTACATCTTCTCCAAATAACAAAATACCTTCTGTTTTAATCCAATGCCTTCTGGTATAATTCTGAGTTAAACTGATTCTTTAAAAATGAGTTATGAGTTACAAAAATCAGTTATAAATCTATTTAAATATTTAAACATTAGATTTTTGCTACCAGTTTATAGTTGCTTTCATAGTTGAGGTTAGTCGTTTCTAATAGGAAAACAAGGTGAATGTTTGATTTTTGGCAAAGAGCGTTTCATCTCAGTAATATGTAAGATCTCCAGTATGCCATTCTAGAGGGTGAGTCAGAGTGGTATAGTCTTTCTCGGTTGAGTTTTGCATAGGATTCTGGTGTAGGGTCTCTTTGTTAGGCCATGTCCTCTAATTTGTGGGTTCTTGTTTGTGAGGAGCCAGCTAAGTAGACTGGGAAGATGAGAAAGAGAAGCTTCTCTGGTTCCCATAGTCCGCTGGGCATATTTGTAACCTGATCTCCCTTTCTGACTAGTGTCTGCATCATTTTTTATCCCAATGGTCCACTTAAGCAGCTGCCTCAAATTCCATAGTAGACGATGGGTTATTACTTTAAATCTGTGATTTTTAGTTATGTACTTGGTAGGTAAGAGAAATGTTATATAAAATCAAATTATCTAAAATGAGAAAAATAGGAAATTCATTGTTTGGTTATAGGCTACCTAAAGGAAATTATATTCAGTGTACAAAGTAAATATTTAGCATAGTATAGGTGAAAGAGTCATATAAATCTTAATAGAAGTAAATGAATAAGGAACACATTGCTATAAAGATGCCTAAATTGTCCATTTTGGGGACCACAGTGAGTAAGGCTTTGCAAAGTATTGGTTGTTCCCTCCCCCACCAGCCGTTTTCCTGGCCTAAAAGAACTAAATGTAGTGACCGTGAGTTTTGCCCACTTCCAGTCCTCTGTCTGTGCTTGAGGAGGAAAAACTTGGCTTACGACCAATTCTTTACCCTCTTTGGCCATCGTCAGAACTGTAGATGCTGCAGTCTGTTCTTCCCTGTGATGAATCAGCGATGCCGTCTGCCAATGTGTTCTGGCCACGGTTGGCTGTGGGCTCTGCTCTGCCCGGTGGCCTTGCCTGTGGTGTTAAGTGAAACTGCACAAATTGGAAGGTCATAAAGTCATTTGATTGAAAAATAAAAAAATGGTATGCGATTTTTTTTTCACATTTTAAGGTTGTATAAATTTGTGATCAGGGATATTGAAGATTATCTTTGCAGAAAGACTGGCAAAGACATGGATTCTCGAAATAGATTTTTTATGGAGCATGATCTCCAGAATGCTTCTAATTTTAATTCTCATTTCTATCCTATTACAATTTAAAATTGTTTTCTTCTAATGGTAAATAATATTAGTTTTATTTTAAATTATGTAGTTTCCATACTAACTGGTACTTTATATAGTGAATGTGTCAAATGTTTTAATTTTTCTGATCACTATGATAATACTGGACTTTTGTCTGATCAGGGACATAAGATATTAAAACCATGTATTTGTTTATATTTTATATATACATATATAATATATGTTTTAAAAGACTTAATAATCAATTAGTTCCAATATTTCCATAAACATGTTAGAAAAATATTATAAAATGCCTTTCTTTAGATGAATGTAGATGATAAAAAGAGTTGGATGGTTTAAAGATCAAGAGGATAGTTATTTTGTTTCCTTTTGATTTCTGTTTTAGTAAAAATGTTTTTTTTTTTGCATTACTATTCATAAAATGGAAACAAACTCAAACTTATTTACTGTATTTTACTTGGTACGTGTTCAATAATTAAGTTGAGTTAAAAGCAGGTGTGAAAATAGGAATTAGAATAGTTCATTTAATCTTAAAACAGATAAGAGAATTGGCTGCTATCAACAAGGTCAGCTATACTAATAGAGCTACTTTTTTTCCAGTTTAATTCTGGGCTTTATTCAGTGGCGTTTTTAAAAAATTCATTTACCATAGAGCTAGTTTTAAAGTTGGTCTTCCTTCTTCTTTGATGTAATCTGTGGCAGAGCATAGTATCATCTACACTAGGTATGGATAAGCCAGATATTAAAATAATTCTACTGGTAATTTGGGATTATCCAGAAAAATGGAAGATACAGTTCATTCTTAATTTATAATTTGTATCACCAAAATTTCATGAGTAAAATAATGGAGAGATGCTGTATCCATTAAACAAAATAAGCTCCACTATGTACCAGGCTCTGTGTTATGTTCCTTTTACTCAGAGAGCCGCCGCCCTTTCTGATAATGAACTGTAAAGCAAGTGCTCTAAAAATGTGATACAATGTGATAGGTGTTGGTAACAGTGGTGATGCTCTGAAGGACAGTTACCTCTGCCTGGGAGGCAGAAGGAGGGGGGGATAACTAAGCTGTGCTTGAACCATGGGTAGGCAGGGAAAACATCCCTGGAGTAGAGAAAAATACCAAGTAAGTATTTGCAAATTAGAAGGTGAATAAAACTTTCAGGATCATGTTTTTAATTTCATGCTTTTGTCTCTACCTAGGATATATTTCAAACATGTTTGGCTGCAACTCATGGTAATAAATACGGTTTACTTCTTGCCATAGTATAAATACCCACACACCACACACATACACAAATAAAAGTTTCAAGACTCAGTATTTGTAGTTAATACTTTTTATACTATATGCAATTTAGTCTGGCACTGTTATATTTTCATTGAGTTTATTATTTTATTTAAAATGCTTATTGAATTTCACTAAATTGTTTTCGTTACCCTCTATGGGTCATGGTCTGTATGTAAAAACAAAACACAAACAGACAAACCTGCTCTAGGGCTCAGAGTTCATAGGGGGGCCCCTAGCGAGCACATTGACAAAGGAGCAATATGGCCCTCCCTCAGCAGGGTTGCAGACTGTAGGAGGCATACCAATGGTTTTAGCACATTTGCAGGTCAGAAAGCAGCACAGTCTAGTACAGAGGTTTTGTGAGTTGAGCAGACTTTTTCAAGTCTTTGACAAGGCACTGAGTCTCTCTGAATCTCAGTTTTCCCATCTATAAAGTGAATTAATAAAACAATTTATTAGGACTAAGTGAAATAATACATCTATTTTACCATGACTCTCAAACTTGGCCATGCATGTAAATCACATGGGAGCTTTAACCATTTTCTGTGCCCAGGATACACCCCACGCCAATTAAATTGGAATTTTTAGGGCTGGGACCCAGTCATCACATTTTATATTTTTATTTTTTGAAAATTTATATTTCTTGAATAGCAGCTCTCCACATTTCCCTTATTCTGGCCCCTGATAACCAGTATTCCTCTCTCAGTTTCTATCTGACTGCTTTTAGATTTCTCATAAAAGAGTATAACATAGTGTTTTACTTCTGTGACTGGCTCATTCCACTTATCATAATATCATTTAGATCCATCTATATTGTTCCATATGGCAGGCTTTCCGTTTTTGGAGCTGAATGGTATTCCGCTGTATGTACATGGCACATTTTCCTCATCCATTTCCCCTCAGTGGACATTTTGGCTGTTCGCCCATCTTGGGTGTCGTGAATAGTGCTGCAGGGAACATGGGGGTGGAGGCATCTCTTTGTAATTCTGATTGCAATTATTTTGGGTAAATACCCTGAAGTGGGATTGCTGGATCATGTGGTAGTTTTATTTTTAATTTTTCTAGGAATCACCATACTGTTTCTCATAGTGGCTGTAACAGTTTACATCCCTGCCAACAGTGTGCAAATATTTTCGTTTCTTCTCATCACCAGAAACACTTGTTAAAATGTTTTTTTATCATAGCCATTGTAACAGGTGTGAGGTGGTATCTCATGTTTTTGATTTGCATTTTTCTGATAAATAGTGGTTTTGAGTATATTTTCTTATACCTAATGGCCATTTGCATGTCTTCTGTAGAGAAATGCCTATTCAAGTTTTTTGCCCATTTTTAAATTTGTTTATTTTTTCTTTTTGCTGTTAAGTTGAAGGAGTGCCTTATACACTTTGGATATTGCTTCCTTACTGGTTATACAGTTTGCAAATATTTTCTTCCCCTCTGTAGGTCGTCCTTTCACTTTTTTATTGTTTCACTTGCTATTCAGAAGATTTTTAGTTTGTCGTTGTCTCTCTTGTCTGTCTTTGCTTTCATTGCCTGTGCTTGTGGCATGGTATCTAAGACACCTGTGCTCAGACCACTGTTGTGAAGCATTTTCCCTGTGTTTTCTTCTAGGCTTTACAGTTTCGGGTCTGACATTTAACTCTTTAATCCATTTTGAGTTGATTTTTGTTTGTGGTGTAAGAAAAGGGTCGACTTCATTCTTTTACATGTGAATATCTAGTTTTCCAGCACCAATTGTTGAAGAGATTATTCCTTTTATATTGCTTTTTGACTGTTTACATGGATTTATTTCTGGGCTATTTATTGTTCCTTTGGTTTATTTGCCTATTCTTTTGTCAGTGCCGTGCTGTTCTAATTATGATAAGTTAGTAATATATTTTGGAACCACAAAGTATGATGCTATTAACTTTATTCTTTTTTCTCAAAATTATTTTAGCTTTTTTTGGAGTTTTCTGTAGCTCCATATGAATTTTAGAATTTTTTCTATTTTTGTAAATAATGCCTTTGGCATATTGCACTGAATATGTAAATCAATCCATGAACATGGGATATCTTTGCATTTATTGTATCTTCTTTAATTTATTTCATGAATGTTTAATAGTTTTTAAAGTGTAAGTCTCCTATGTTTTAGTTAAATTTATTGGTAGGTATTTTACAGGAATGTGTATTTTTTAAGCTCCTTTGGCACAGTCTGCATCGACATGCCTGACTGTGGGGCCTATAGCCCAGTGTGTGGAATGGGATAAGTATTTGGTACATGTCTGGTTCCCTTGATTAATAACATCAACAATAATGTATATATAACTTTTCTATGGTACTCACTATGCTTTAGTCTCTGTGCTGAATACTTCTCATATCAAAATGCTGTGGTTTGTTTTTATTATTCTTCTGTCATATAACAGAATAACATGGCTGAGATAAAAAGGGAGAATGCTACTTACTAGGGAGGCAAATGGCTACGTTTACCATTTGGAGCTTAGTTACCGATGTAATTACTTCAGTGAATTTGAGGAATTGGCTTCATTGAACAGCTTCAGGAATATAGATTGAAAACTTTAAAAAGTATTTTAGATTCTATTTTAGACCTTACACAATGGCTTACATGGCAGGTTGAACAGATCAATTTGATAAATGCCTCAAACACATAATTCTAATTTTAGCAGAAATGTATTGACATTATTTGGTGGATTACATCAGATGCACACACACACCCCCCAGGTAGTATGAAGAGTGACCATTAACCTACAAGTGTAGGTTGTGTGTGTGTATATAATATATATGTATATATATATATATTTATTATGTACACACACGCACACCCCAGGTAGTACAAAGAGTGACCATTAACCTACAGGTGCTTCTGCTACATTATCATTCACTCGACATCCAAATTTATTAGGCTTAATGTCATGAAGACAAGAACATCTTTATGTTTTTATTAACAGGATCTACATTTTTCCATTGTATTATGTAGGAATATTAGTAGTCTGCTGGTATAATTTTCGATACTGTTGTTTGTGTTGATTTTGGACTTAGAAAGCTTCTTTATTAATATTTGTTCTTAGAAAGCTTATTTATTATTTTTCAATATGAGTTTTTAAATAATAACTACTTTAAAATAACATCTAAATAAGTGATTTATTACAAATATATAATTTGTTTTCTCTGCATTTAGTTAAGAATTTACTCATTTTGTTATAATCTTTAGTTTGCTTCTTAGTTTTCAATATCAGCTTCTACAGTGGTGACTGAGAAAGCATCCTTTTTAATGGGTGTATGTGTTCCTTACACTTAGTAGATGTTCAAAACGAGTACTTTTCCCATGTCGAGCAAATGGATTAAAAAAAATATTGCTACATCAACTTTGCTTAGAAGAAACGAATGCTTATCTTACAGTTTCTTTGTGAATTTTTCAACCTATTCAATTACTAAAACATTTGTAAGATACCTATACTTCTAAATTCAAATGAGGGAATAGAAGTAAGGCTCTTAGAATAATAGGACCTAGTACTAGTGAGCATTTAATATATGCTACTCATTGTTTACTGCCAGTGTCGTACCCAAATGCATAATGTAAAAGTGTAGTGTGGTAGGGTCAGAGATTTGCAAAAGAAGTTAAACAATTTTGAGTTTTGTGATTGGGTAAAAGTTTGCATTCCTGCCCATCATTGTGCCTAAATATGATGTGCTCGATATGCCAACTGGTATTATATATTTAAAGTTGAAATTAGGTATTTAACTTTGAAGTGTCTGATTCCAGGAGGGAAAACTAACTTCTTTTGAGGCTTTACATATAATTTAGTTTAACAAGCTTTGCTAATAAGGACATTAAAAACATTGAAAAATTGTACAATAAGCCTAAAGAAATGCTTCATCCTTTACTCGTTAGTCTTGGTAGACTCATAATTACATTCACTCAGTAACGACAAAACAGTTTTGAGGGGAAGTGTCAATAAAGAATGGAGAAACATTTTCTGAATGTAGGTTTTGCATGAAGGATTGTGTCCAAAGCATTCTTGTATGATAAAGCCCAAGCTAGGAGTAACCCACTGGGGTTCGACTGCAGAGTCGGTGAGAAGCAACTGTCATTTAGTTGGATCCTATGAAGACTGACACATGTGTCATTATGACTGTTTGCCGTGGTCTCATTCCCATGTCATCACTCTCGAATTATCTCCTTTGACATTGTGGAACTGTAAGAGTCTCTTGTGGTTGAAAATTCAGTCTAGACTGTGTTACGTGGGTTTTAGGGCAGCACTGTCAGAGACTGTGTGACTCAGATTAATGGCTAACATATTTCATAGAGGCTGATGAAATTGTGCATTACTATGGGATTGAAAAAGCTGGCTTGATTTTGCTAGGAACAAACATTTAACTTTCAACCACTCCCTCCCATCCTCTTCCTTTTGTTTTTCTCCTTTACTCTATTTCTTCTTTCTTTCATTTCCTTATAAAATATTGTCTCTTTCTGAAAAAGTTTTTCATATGAATATGGTATGCTATACATTTTTGCTATTTTAGATTTCCTTCCATTAAAGGGCTTGGAATGTTAAAATGATGCTAATGAAAAACAAGCCATGGCACTGTCGGTCATTAGCATACCACCGTGTTGTGTAAGGTTCTGTGTGCTGTGTCATCCCATTAACTCTATTGATCTTTGAAAAGGTAATGGTTACAGAGAGTTCACTGCAGAGGTCAGTCATAGTAGGAGAGAACTGGTGAATGTTAATGTGGAGAGCGGTATGGGGTACATGTGGAGCTTGGCTATAGGGAGGTAGAGGAATCGAGTTTTTAAGAAAACAATGATCTTGGTGATGGACCTGGATTCGAACTTTACCTGGTACCTAGTATGGCCTTAGGCAAGTCAACTAACTTTTTAAATCCTAGCTTCTTCATTTGTCAAATGAGAAAACAAATCTGTTAAAATAACCTTATGGTATCTTGAAGGACAAGAGGATTTAGAGTGTTAAATCTGTAAAGAACAGTAAAACTGTTCTTTGTACAAGTGGTCAGATGCCGGCCTCATCATGTAGGCCAGTGTAGTGGGTCAGCTGGCTGGCAATCAGAAAGAACAACTGCACGTGAACTGGAACCCACCGGGACAAATTGGAACCCAGAAGAACAAACTAGAGCTTTTATCTGACTCTTGCCCCCTCCGGTCTTGACAATGTGGGTGACCTCCAGGAAGAGCTGGTGTTCTTTGCCATGGAGCTGCATGTGTACCTGGCCCAGGGAGGCTAGAAGGGCCAGGATTTGGAGAGACCGATGATCTAGCAAGAGCTGGAGGAGCTGCAGGAGCTGCAGGCTCAGACGCTGCCCTGTGCCTCCAAGGGGAACTAGCAGAACAGGGTGAGCACATATACAAGCTGCTCTACTGACCTTCAGAGCATAATTTACTTTTTCCTTCAAAATCGCATGCAGATTTCTCTTGTGGCCAACTCTAACCTGAAACCATTCAAGGAAGGGGTTTCTAGGAAATATTGTTAGCTTAGCTAAATTGACTTGTGTCACAGGTCTTTTTTTGGCCATGAGTGGGCTTTTGGATTTTATCAGATGAGCATTTAAAAGCCATCAAAGGCTTTAAGCCAGCTAGGGTGGTAGGGGGAAGGGAAATGGGAGAGTGACGTGAACACATTTGTGATTGGATTTGCATTGTATTTTAGAAAATGGATTGGAGGTGACTAAGAATGGGTATCAGTAGATCTATTAGGAGCCTAGTGCATTGGTCCAAAATAGATTTATGGTGGCTAGCAATGTATGTGGAGGTGAAGGTGATAGAAACAAGTTGATGGGTTTCAGAAGTATTCCGAGGACTTGGGGATAGACTTACTAGTGGTTGAGGGAGAAGATGCCAAGCTCTAATGGTAGAAGCATCAGTAGTAGCTGTTAACATTACTATCATTTTCTTACTTTCTGGGTCCTGACACCATTTCTGATTTATTCATGGATACTCAGTGCATTGCTCATTGCCTGGCATAGGATAGGGTTAATTTTTTATCCCTCTCTCTTGCTTTTTCACTGGATGTTGTCATGTCACACATTTTCTATTCTTTTCCATGGGCTACACTCTCTACTTTTGCCAATGCTATCTCCTTTTAGTTCCAAGAGGAGCCTGATTTAGGGGTCCTCTGATTTAAACTTTTAAACTTTTCTGTATAGGGTTAGATGGTTTTTATTGCAATCCTTCAATCCTGTCTTCTTACAGAAGCAGCCTGAGACAGTTCATAAATGAAAGGCTGGGGCAGGGGTGGGGCTGTGTTGCACTTGATCTTCATTCACAAAACAGGCAGGGGCTGGGTTTGGCCTGTGGGCTGTAATTGGACCCTTGTGCCTTGTCCACTAGGTGTTTCTTGTCTTTTGTTTTTAATCCATTGGCTTTCAAACATATTCAGTTTTTTTCTGTCATATTCCCCCCAACAAAACACACATGCACAACTTCAGACTTTTCCCCCTTTAAACTATATACTATCTTTCTTTTCCATTATTTCTTTTTAAATTTTTAAATTAAATTTACTAGGATGATAATAGTGAATGAAATTATATAGGTTTCAAGTGTATAATTCTACAGTACATCATCTGTATGTATATTGCCTTGTGTATTTACTGCCCAAAGTCAAATCTTCTTCCTTTACTTCTTGAGGGTTATTTTTTACTGCGTCTATCTAGTAAACCCTTAGTAATCTGACTTATCCTGTTGCTATCTCAAAAACAATTACAGCCTACACTCTTCTAAATAAGATGGCTACTTTCTGATTGTCTTTTTTTTTAATCTTCCTTTTGTAGTATTTATATGGCTCCTTATACTATACCATTTGGAATACTATACCATGTTCTCCCTTTGACTTCTGTGACCCCGGGGTCTCATTCACCTCCTATCGCTGATGGTTATGTATCACTGCCTTTTAAAAAAGTGCAGCAATACACACGCAGACACATACAAATGTATATGACATAAGTAGTGTAAACTGCACACATCTTAAGGGTACAGCTGGATGGATTTTTAAGCATGCATACGTTTGCGTTGGTATCACCAAGAGTGAGATAAGAACACTGTTGGCATCTCAGAACATCCCTTGTGACTCTTCTCAGTCTGCTAATCCTGATTCCGCCAAGAGATAGCCTTTATTCTGACTTCTATGGCTTTAGATTTAGTTTTTCCTGTTCTTGAACCTTGTATAAATGAAATCGTGCAGAATGTATGGGCGTACTCTTTTTTGCTCAGCTTCCTTCCCTCATCCGTATGCTGTGATAGTAATCCACGTTGTCACAGTAGCTGTAGTTCATTCTTTTTAAAATTCTTGTGTCATTTTCCATTGTATGAGTATACCACAATTTATTCAATCTTATTCTTAGTTGATATTTGGGTTGTTCCTGGCCCAGGACTGTTATTACTAATGCTGTTATGAACATTCTTGTACCGGCCTTTTGCCCTGTTGGAAATGTTGAAGTTTTGAGGTAGAACATACCACTAAGTTTGAAATGTCTACAAGAAAAGCTTTGATCACGTGGATCTGAAGTTTTCTGGAGAGTTAGGAGCTAGTGGTAGATGGCCTAAGCCTCTTTTTTCCTATCATTCCCTCTTCTTTCATTTCCCTGTTACCTTTTATTTTTTAGGATGTCTAGGACTGTTTGTGGGTTTTTATAGGACATGGGACTGGACTGGGGAGTTCGTTAATAGCGATAACAGGGGCATCAAAACCTTAACAACAAGGGCCTAACCAAGGACCGTATGCCAAGAACTAGATGGTGAGTCTCCATGGGCAGTGGAACTGCAGACAGAGCTTTCAAGGATGGGGCACAGGACCAGGAATCCAGCAAACTGCAGCCGGTGCAGTGGAGCCGACTGAGAACGAAGGCTTCCAGCAGTGTGGCGCTCAGGTGTCATCCTCGGGATGTGGACCACATATGGCCATTCTCTATCAACTCCATTAAAATCACTTAGAAAAACACCAAACAACCATCTCAGTACATGTAGAATGCCTGCTATGCAAATATAACAAGTAAGCGATAAATAAACAATTAAAGCAAATGTAGTGTGCTTTCTGGGATCAATCAAATTGCTTAGTACCACCCACCCAAAACTGAATGTTATTTTTTAGTCTTTCCTATAGAAACTGGATTCCAGGCCTTGTGAAGAGTCAACGTAGATATTTTAAATTGCTTTTTATATGATGGCTGGGCAATAGTAGATTATTTTGTTGGTTGAATTGAAATATCCAAAATTTATAAGAAACTTATAAAACTTAACACACAAAAAGAATCCCATTAAAAAAATGGGCAAAGTACCTAAAATAGATACTTCTTCAAAGAGTACATGCGAGTGGTCAATAGACACATGAAAAGATGCTCAGCATCACCAATCATCAGAGAAATGTAAATTAAAACCACAATGAGATACCATCTCGTACCTGTCAGAATGGCCATCATGTATAAATCAACAGATAATAAGTGCTGTTGAGGATGAGGAGAAAGGGGAACCCTTTTGTACTGTTAGTGGGAATGCAGACTGGTCAGCCTCTGTGGAAAGCAGTGTGAAGATAGCTCAAAAAATTAAAAATGGAACTGCCTTATGATCCAGCCCTTTCACTTTTGGGAAAGTATTCAGAGAAACCCAAAACACTAATTCGAAAGAACATAAGTACCTCTATGTTCATTGCAGTGTTATTTACAGTCACCAAGATATGGAAGCAGCCCAAGTGTCCATCAGTAGATGAGTAGATAGTACAACTGTGGGGCATTTACACAATGGAATACTACTCAGCAGTAAAAAAAAGAAGAGAATTTTACCCTTTGCAACAATATGAATGGACCTGGAGAACATTATGCTAAGTGAAATAAGCCAGTCAGAGAAAGACAAATACAATATCATTTTACTCATATGTGGAATCGAATGAACAAACTGGACTAACAGGCAAAACAGAGACAGACTCAAAGGTGGAGAGCAGGATGACAGCCCAGGAGGGTGGGGTTAGGGGGTGGGGGGATCAAGCAAAAGGGAAAAAGGACTCATCAACATGGACAACAGTGTAGTGATTGTGGGAGGTAAAGGGGTATAAGGGGACTAAATGATAATGAAAAAAATACATTATAAATTTTTTTTAAAAGGTCATGTCTGGGATGCAGCCATCATTAGGTATGTGCTAACTGAAACCTTGGATGCTGGCATCATTTAGGGATGGAAGAGCTTTGGAGTAGATGCCCTCAGTGCCCTCCCCGTATTTCCAATGCCTTATCCACTTCCTTTTGCTCTTCCTACTTCCAACTGCCTACCAGTGTCTGCTTTACTTTCCCCAAGGACTTTTGAGGACTTTTCTGGAAGCCATGAGACTAGAGTCCCCTTGCCTTTACAGACCTGCGCCTGCAACTCCCTACCCCTCACGAGGGCTGGAAGGGCCGCGGAATCAACACCACACCTGTGCCACAGCAGCCCTCAGCCAGTGCTTGACCTCTGGGTTGGTTAACTCTGAAGCGGCTGTGTTTTATACCAGGTCCCAGGGTTTCCTAGTGGGTTATGCTTCAGCTGCCCCCAGTGTAGCTTGTAGCTGGCTTTATATCACATCCTTTTATTGGCTGCATTCCTTTCCCTGCTCTCTTACCAGTGTTTCCGGCACTTCCCAAAATAAACTACTTGTATTAGGGTTTGTTTCTGGGGAACTCAAAATAAGACAGATCTCTTGGCTAATACCTGC
Organism: Artibeus jamaicensis; assembly: GCF_021234435.1. Taxonomy (NCBI): domain Eukaryota; kingdom Metazoa; phylum Chordata; class Mammalia; order Chiroptera; family Phyllostomidae; genus Artibeus; species Artibeus jamaicensis. Next base: position 29,617,255 of record NW_026522025.1, on the reverse strand, counting down.
AATTAAAATTCATACAGGGTAAGAACTATGGTACTTTTTCTTTTTGTTTGTTTTTTTTTAATTTAAAAAAATACAGTTTTATTTATGATCATGTATTAAAAATGGTTCTAGTATCATGTTTACATATATATCAATACTGGAAACAGCTCCATAATGAATCACATCTAAATTTTATAAAGCATGCACAAACATTGAAACACTGGTTATGGAAAGCAGAGTGGGAGAAAAACCATCAGCTATCATTTTCATTAAACAGCAGCACCCACTCAGGAGAATCAAGTCAGTAATACTTGTCTGAACTGCAAAATAATGTCTACAGAGGAAAGTTAGTGATTGTACCAATTTTATTACTTTTACTGAGCCATTTTCTCTTCCCAATGCAAAGAAATAAAACAATTAAAAAAATATATGTCCTCATTATTATTCACAATAAAAAGGATCTGCTTCATTCTGCAGGCCTGGCAGCATGTACGAGAGGGAGCACTGCACAGTTCAGGTGGATCAGAGTAACATTTTGATCCTGACCCACTGAGTGGAATCTCATGCAGTTTGGTGACTGGACTAACTTCACAGGAGCTGTGATAGACGGAACCCTCTCTGTGATACCCCCAGATCTCAGTAAATAAGACCTATGCAAGGAAAGATCGAAATCAGTCTGTTCATACATTGTATCTATAGACCTTTTCTTTAATGTAAGGTGCAAAAGCGGCCCTTTCATGAGTACACGGATACAAATGTTTGTTGTGGTCTCAAGATTGCTAGACTGATACTATGTCTGTTATATTGAAGATAAGGTAGATATCAAAACCACTGTCAGATTAAGAAACTTCTATAACCTGTCTCACTTCTTCAAATAATGGAGCCAGTTCCTTTTCTAGGCTGACAATTAGTCCTGTATTGGCAATGCTGCTGGCCATGAAACTCACCACCAAAAGCAAACGATGAAATTGAACCACTTAGTAGGTATTAGAATAACAAATGATACTTTAATTTTTTAAAGTCCAAGTTTGCTCCCTTAGTCTGTTGCAAGGGCAAAAGTAGATGAGGAACGGGCTCTCAAAGCATGCTTCGGAACATTATTGATCACTAAAAATAGGCAGTGCAGTCTGACACAGTAATAGCATGGGGCCCTTCAACACTTGGTGACTTTTTACACAGGAATCACTTGAGGTCATCCGTCACGATGAACCCCTTTCTCCCACAGGTTCAAGAGCCACTCTGGGCAAAGTGGCTCCAGTTACTGGGTTTCCGGGCTGCCTGGTTCTCTGTACAGCAGGGTTTGTGGCTGTTTGCTGTTAGTTCAGGGGCAGCTTCAAAGACAGGTTACTTTTTCTTGTTTTGATTAGCAATCATTTGTTTTCAACTGCCCCTTGAAATTTCTACTTGATGTGGACTTGATCATCTCAAACCTGACATCACCAAACTGAAGTCGGAACTTAAAAAAGACGATTCCCTGGGGATAGCCAGAGGGAAAGGGTGGTAGGGGTAGGTGGAGGTGGGCAAGGGGGAGAAGTGGGGATGGGCAGAGACTCTGCTTGGGGCTACGGGTGCACGATGCGGTGAGCAGACGATATTTTATCGAGTTGTCCACTTGAAATCTGTACGGTTTTGTGAACCAATGTCACCCCAATACATTTAATTAAAAAATTTCCACTTGAAATCTGTATGGTTTTGTGAACCAATGTCACCCCAATACATTTAATTAAAAAATTCCCATATTGATTAGGAAAAAGATTTTAAAGATTTTGTCCATGTGCTTCTTCCCTGTTCATATCTAGAGGGAAAACATTTTAAATGAATTCAGTATGTACTGTGTGTTTCTAATTTTCTGTGATTTTGGGGGTGTGAATAGCACCTCATACAAATAGAGCTTGTACTGTAACTTTAGCACTAGCTATTTTTATTTGATGATCTGAGTCTTGGCATGAATTCCTGGAATCTGAGATTGGTTAGTTTACATTTTGATTTACTCTAGAAGTGTTGACCTTAGAGGTAGTTTAGCAAATATTCTGAGTACCAAAATAAACACAAAATGTTGTAATTCACAACCCCAAATCCTGTGTGATACTTAGGAATCAGTCTCTTTTGCTAATACACAGTTTTATGTATTATTTTAAGATATTTTTTATTAATACTGGGCAGTGAAGTTCATCCTGGCATCTGATTCATAATTGGTGATTTTCATATATTTGCTTCCTTCCTTTTGAAAATTGTTGAACTCCTCACTCTACTGTTTTGGAAGTTCTGCTTTCTAGGTCCAGTTTTAATTGGAATGTTAAAACTTATATTTTGAATGAACCCCTGAATGGAAAACCAATTCAGATCATTGATGACCAGCATTACCTATATATTTTCCTTTCTTTCCTAGGGCCAAAGGTTTTAGAATTTTAGGATGAGAATGGATCCTAGTTCCACTCCCCCGCCCCCCAGGTTAATACTTGGAAACACTAGTACCTTGTGCAGTTATCGTGCAGATTGTTGGCGTCAGGACTGGATTTGGAAGTAGACCAGCATCAGTCATTGGTATCAGTCATTGCTTTCCCTCTCCCTGTGCAGCTGCAGGTTCTGATTCTGTTCCCTGCAGGCTCAACCCTTTGCCCCTGAGCTAAGCCTGCCCAGGTCAGAGAATACCTGAGGATTCTCAGCTCTGACCAGGAGTGATTTCTGACATGAGTTGTGCTACCTTGAACTAGAAGCTCAGGGATGGGGAGTGGCAGTCCCATTCTAGTCCTCCAGGAGGTCCTGATGCGCATTCATGTTTGAGAATGGCTGGCACAGAGTAAAGGCTCAAACAGTGGTTGAAGCTGTCATTAGTTGTATATGCCTGAAATTTGGCTTGTCAGTCTGCTGCTGTTTTTCATTACAGTTCAGATACACCATTGTTTCGTTTACTTGGGGGAAAAACCCTCTGCTTTTTTCATATGCCACAATTTTATGTATGCTGGAAGAACTGTTTAAGGTAATGTTTAAAATGTTTTGCATACAAAAATGGAAAATACACGTAAAATAAGTTGATCAAGGTGTTGCTTAAACTTCACATTCAAAGAGAGATACTTCTGCCTTTTTTCATTCATAGTTCTCATTTCCATGTTTTCCAATGCAGCGTCATCTTCTGTGTCAGCAAGACTCAGCAGTACAAGGTTTCTTCTCCTTTTCTTTGTTGGCATATTAGAAATGTTTCAACGAAACAACATAGGAATGGCAGTAGTACAATACTGTGAATGTACTAAAAGCCACTGAAATGTATATTTTTAGATTGGTTAAATTTTATTTTTTCCATCACCATTTATCCCCCCATACCCTCTTCTACCTCTACCCACTACATTTCTTAAAAGAGTGTTTTATTATCATTTCTCAGTCTTTCAGTCTCTGGTACCGACTGTGCACACTTTAATGTGTGTGCACAGGCAGTGATAACTGTGTCACAACTGCCGCCTGGCTGATTGTGATTGTAAATGCATCATAATTTTAGATATTTTTAAGTGTTAACAAGACAAAATGATACAGTATGGTTTAGAATCAAAGAAATAGGATGGTATTACGGAGTAGTCTGTATTCGTATACTCATTTCCTCACTTCTAGAGATAAATACTATAGATTATGCAACTGTCCTCATCAGTTCCTTTTATACTAATCTATTATTAACCTCAGAGTAGGCCTTGGTTGTATGCAGGTTGGTATATCTTTCCCTCCAGAACCTTCTTGTCTTAAAGAGCATTTTGAATCACATTTTTAATCTCATGAAACATAGCTCACCCTATGGAATAATGAATGTGTTAGTCAAGGTTCTCTAGAGAAACAGGACCAAAAGTATATACATGGAGGTGAGGGAGGAGAGAGAGGAAGAGAAAGAAATATGAATGAATCAATGAGTGAATGAATATGAATGAATTGGCTATACAATTGTGGAGGCTGACAAGTCCAAAATTTGCAGGGTAGGTTGGCAAGCTAGAGGCTCAGGGAAGACTTGCTATAGCTTGAGTCTGAGGCTGAATTCCCTCCTTCTTGGGGGACCTCATTCTGTTTTCTCTTAAGGACTTTGACTGACTGAATGAGGCCCACCTGCAGTTTGAAGATGCCACGTGCTGTGGAGAATACAGACCACATATACACTGTATAGAAGCTTAAATTGTAGTTGCTTAAAGAAGACATTCGAGTGAATATGTAATTAATTAAATAACACCAGAAAACAATAATGTAGATACAGACTATTTAAAATTGCACAAGAAGTGTATATTGCTGTTGTAAGATTCATCTTTTCCATGTTCTCAGTAAAAGCATATCTTTTTTCTTTAGTAGGTTGACTGGGAAGATATAAATGAAACATTAAAGAAATAATCTGTTGGCATAAGTTCCAGCAGTGTGGCATTATTGCCAATGCCAGTTTAGGACAGAAATAGATGGCAGTTTTGCAGTGTATTGATTAAAATTAGTGTAAAGATTGCATGTGTTTTTCTAGTTAGGCTTGTATTTATGAATATTTTTGAATACTAAGTAGGATTAAAATATAGTAAATCCAAATCCTATAAGGCAAAACTGAAAATCAGCTTTGTTGATTTAGTATAATCCTTAATTTGTAAAACTCAGATGCATGTGGATATATGGGTGTATATCATTTTAATAGATAGTTAGGGTCAATTTTCATTTGTGGGTATAATTTGTAGTTGATATAGTCAGTATGTCAGTTCAGTATGTTTTGGATGAATTGTGGTCTTTTAGGTGGTTTTGGATCTCCTAAGTCTGTTCTCTTAAATAAACATGTATATGTTGAAGGAAGACACATTATATCCTTATAATATGAGCATTAAAAGTATTTTTTGCACCCTGGCTGGTGTAGCTCAGCAGATTGAGTGCCGGCCTGAGAACCAAAGGGTCACCAGTTCGATCCCCAGTCAGGGCACATGCCTGAGTTGTGGGCCACATCCCCAGTTGGGGGTGTGCAAGAGGCAAGCACACATTGCTGTTTCTCTCCTTCTCTCCCTCCCTTCTTCTCTCTGTAAAAATAAATAAATAAATAAAACTTTTATAAATGTTTTAAAAAGTTTTTTTTTTTGCTTTTATTAGAAATCTAATGAAATAGTGAAGAAGTTCCTAAACTTTGAAACAGATTTGCGATACATCTTTATATTATATACTCTGAGAAGAGAAGGTACAGGGCAAGAGAAGAAAGAATGATTAAAAACCAATTTATATTATTTGGGAGTGTAGCATCTGTGGGTATCTTATTACTGTGCACTGGTTAATTTCAGGCGCAAATTCTATTCTACATTCCATTATTGTTTGTCAGAATTAATGATAAAAATAGTTCTTCTGCATTTCTATAAAAGGACCGGTTTCACAGCTAAGATTGTGGTGCCAGACAGATACAGTGTTTTTATAGGTCTGAAATGCCTTTTGGGAATGATTCTCATTTTAAAATGAGCAAAAGTTATCAAAATATAGTTAAGTTAATTAGTTTTCTTAATAGTGGGCCTGTTAGGTAAAGGCTAGTAGTATTTTACTTTATTTTGTTTTCCAGTGGTTGACCTTTTAAATTCACTTTGCACCTAGTTTAATGCTTTAGAAACAGAATAGCCTTATGATTCTTTTGTTTCCTCCTGAAGGTGTTATGGTCATGTGCTCAGCTTAGTTGAGGAGGCATGCAGAGTGTGATACTTACTGGGCCGGTACATTTTTTTCTTTTCGTGTGGATTTTATAATCTTTGAATGCATGATTCTCAGACCATGGCTTAATTTTACTGGGATTTAATTTAGAGGAATTTGAAAACTGTGACCCAATCCTAGAAATCAATACTATTGCAATTTTTTAATTTCAAGTTTGAAAACCTCCTACACAACTGTAACTCTCTGCTATGGTAGTCCAGAAGTTTAGCTTCTGTACTCCAGGTTCTGTGTTTGCAATTGGAGAATATACAAAGTAGAAGGAATTTTAAAGCTGCTGCCTAGGAGCCAGTTGTCTCCTGGAGGAAACATGGGAGGAGTCCTCCTTACTTCACTTGAGTTGCGGCAATTGTGCAAGGTCCTCTTGAAATAATTTTCTTTATTTAAAAGCAAAATAGTGGAACCCAAGTTTCTTATTATTTGTATTGGTTAGGAGCTGGGTTTAGGCAAAAAACAAAACAAAACAAAACAAAGAAACAAGAAACCAAAAAACAAAAAAAAAACAGTTTTTTTAAATGTTACTGAAAAGTTCAGGAAGGTTGTGTATCTTTCTGCCTCCTTCGTGTTGACCTTCAGACTCTGTGCAGAGGCAAGATGAGGACCAGCAATGCAGGTATGTTTCCTCAAATTCAGCTAAACAGAAGGTATGTTCTTTAAGAGTCTGAATAGAGTTCTAGACTTGACTCTTGCTGACCTTACTTGGATCCTGTGTTCCTCTCTGAACCACTTTTACGGTCAGGGAGACAGAGTTTTGTGGTCATTGCAGATCTTAGTTATTTGCCCAGCCTAGGATTGGGATCAGCATGAACCCCATCTGAAGCATGTGGAGTGAGAGCAGGGGAGGAGTGCCTCACCAGAGGAAGTTCAGGTCATGGTTGACAGAAGATGAATGCATGTGGGCTGAGGCAAAAGCGATAAATGCCTAAAGCCATTGTGCCATTGATTTGGAATGTAGGCTGATATGCCTTTTTGAGAAACTAAAACAGTAATTTCTATCGAGGAGCATATTCATTAGAAGGCACATTTAGCAGACAGTAACAGAAACTGCAAATGATAGTGGCTTAACAGCAGGAAGGCTTATTTTCTCTGGAAGTAGATAGTCCAAGATCAATGCAGCACTGCCGTGCCAACCCAACACAACGTTGAATTGCTGCAGCTCCTGCAATCGCTACCTCACTTTTAAGGTGTTTCATTAAGAAGTTATGCTCAACAACTTTGACTTACACAGCATTGGCCATACCTTGGAAATATGGCCACATAGATCTGTAAGGAATTGTGGGAAATGTAGCTATTTAGCTAGGCATAATGCCACCCCTAATACTAACACAGTGTGTGTTTTATTAGTAAGGAAGAACTAGTGAATGGCTATTAGGGAGGTAGGTAGTGGTCTTTCAACATGTGTTAAATTATTAACTGGTATGAATGACATATGTTGCTTATTTAATTAACAACCCAGTGAATTTTGTACATTTAAGATTTAAAACTCATTTGAGATGGTAAAGTAAATAATGGAACTAATGTATACCTTAAGATTGGTAATGAGGAGTGCATTGAATGAATATCAGACAGGGTCGTCAAAGGAAGAGTTAGAGATGATTCTGACTGATGCTCTCTTGCATGTCCGGCTGTGGAGTGATGCCCTTTTCTAAGATAAGGAATGTGAGAGGAGTGTCAGGTTTTCAACAGAAGGTAAAGAGTTAAGTTTTGGACATTTAAAACTAAATGCTGGCATCAGATGACATTCTGGTGATGTCATTTGTTTACCAGCTGCACATTTTGTTATCTATTGTGTATTTTCTGGCAGAGAATGGAGAACTGGATATTTTAGAAATTCTCTGCTTTCTTTGGTTTTTCTCTTCCACCTGTGATCGAGGTTACTAGAAGTTACAGAGCATTGGGTCCAAAGGACCTTAAAATCCAGCTTTATATCTCGGAACAAGAGAGGTCTTTGTGTAGTGAAGCGTAGACCTGGTGTTTGGAAGATGAGATTCCCTGTCTTAGGTTTGGCACAGTTCTTTGTGGGGTAAGGAATGAGAAGAGGCCCACAGACTTATCAAGGTGACTGATGTATACAAAAGTTAATTGGTAATATGATATGTTATTCCTAGGGAGCAAGGGACATTTTTTTAGGCTGTTGGAGAAATATAGAACTGCAAAATTATATTCTGGGAGAAATTTACTCAAAGGGGCTTTTAACTCTACTCAACTAAGCATTTGTTAGTGACACCGAACTCACTTGTCTTCTGGCACTTTGATGGTGTGATTGTAGCTGTTACTTGCTTTGAAATTTATTTAATTCCATATTTATTGAGTGTTTTGCCTTTTTCATTATTCTAAATATGAAAATACAATTATTAATAAGGGAAAATGCCTTCAAGGTATGCTGTTTTATCATTACTTATTTATCACTCTACTTTTTCATGGCATAGTGGGCTAAATTCCACAGACGAGACATTCCGCAGAGCTTGGTGGACATTTTGCAGGGATGCTATAGTTTAACCACAGACATTGAACAAAGACTGATCAGGCTAAGGCAATTTGCAAAACAAACACACAGTGCACTCGTGGGAGCTACTGTTGTTTAAAGTTAATATTGTTATGGAATTAATAAACAGTTCTGTTTATTTTTACATAATGTCACACCTGGCTCCCTCTCAGGTTTTTAGAAGTGGATGATCAAATGTATATTTGCTTGGTTGTTTGTTTATGTCTAGAACACACTACAGATCCCGCTTTAGGGAATGTACCCGGTCTGAGAAAGGGAGACAAAAGCTTCTATGTTCAGGGAGTAAGGAGCTTCTCTAAGGACCCTTTTAACTTGCGCACACAGTGAGTGGTGCTGCCGTTTTCCTGTGATGACAATTGTGTGGATGATGCCACTTGTTTCCCAGTCAGGCAGCTGGCATTTTGAAACTCTGTTGTCATCTTTTGGCAGAGAGCACAGAAATAGGAGCAGTTGTAGTTTCAAAAGGGTCTTTCTGTATTTAAAAGCATTTTGTTTATAAAAGTAGAGGTTTTCTTTCTTTCCAGTCAATCACTAATTCTGTTGTCTTGTTCTCAGTACTTTTTCCCCATCTATCCTTTTCTGAAAGTTATCCTCAGAGTAGTTCTTCTCTCTGCAGGCCTTTTTTGGGTGAATGGTGCCACCTTCTACTCAGTTCTCCTAAGCCGGACAAATGCAAATCATTCGAGAGTAACTTTTCCTTCTTGATCAACAAGTTCCATCGTTGTTCTGTACTAGCAGTATTCTCTCTCCCTGCATCGGGTCCTTCTACCCAGGATCAAGCATCTTACCGTCTTTCCTGGACTTCTGCAGCACCCCCTTAAGACTCCTCTGGGATGGGAGTAAAAGACAGAAAACTGTACTTGAACAACAATTAAATTAAAAAAAAAGACTCCTTGTCCACTCTTGTCCCTCTTTCATCCTGGTGTAATCTATCACCAAAAAATGTGGGTTATGTTACTCCTTTTTAAGTCCTTCAGTGACCTCAAATGCCTATCAGTTGGACTGGACCTAAGTTTCCAGCCATGTGAGTTACAACACAATACTTCTAAGGAGACATATAATGGTTCAAACAACAGTATTTTGGCTATTTCATTTCCACCTCTCATTTTGAAAGAATGAAACATGATGAAGTTATATTCATGCTTCATGTTAAGAATTACATTTTCTATATATACAGAACATAGGTTAACCACTGTCTGTAGAACAGGATTGGCTGTTGCATTGATCCCCTTTCGCTTAGGAGTTATTGAACTTGATCTTTCTCATTCCCATGGATGTAGTTCTTTACACTTTTCTTCATATGCACTAAGTCCTGAGATCTATATTTTGTCTATAGCTAGTCATAAATTTAACACTATTTAAATTTTTATGTCAATGATATACTATTGTATGTACTCAGTACCTTTGACCTGCATTGTTTGTGTGTTTATGGCGTGGTTCTTCTTCATTTATTTTCACCGTTGTGTGAGTGTAGCAGAACGTGTTCTTCCTTCTGTTGATGTTCATTTGCATCCCCTCTCCCCCATTTTTCAGCCATTCACAACCTTTTCAGATTAGCTCCCATGCTTCCTGCCCAATAATTGTGAGTAGAGAGTATATTGTTCTTTGTGGTTGCTGTTAATCCTTATACATTTAATGATTTTTGGTAGATTGCTTATTCTTAAAATGAGTATCTTGTTTGCTCAGCATTGGTACCTGGCGTGAACTCGAGCATTGGGCATAACTGTCTTTCTAGATTAGCAAAACCATACCTAATTTTGCAGGGCTATCTGCAGCAGCAAATGTGAGAGCCTTTGTAGCAAATTTCTTCCTTTCCAGCTGCTCAGAGCTTTCCCTGGCAAATGTTTTCTCCTCTGCTTGTTGCTTGACCAGGTGACTTCTGTCATCCACATGGCTATGCTTCAGAAGACCAGCAAGGAGGGACAGACTCCAGGAGGGGAGTCCCTCACGTTCTTGGAGTTTGCACGCCACTAGCCCTTGGCCCTCTAGTCCAGTGGTTCTCAAACTGTAGCCTGCTTCGCAATCACCCATAGGGCTTGTCAGTTGATGGCCTCAGCCCTGAATGTCTTTCTAATTCAGAAGATCTGGGATTGGATCTGAGAATATTCACTTCTAATAAGCTTGCAGGTGATGCTGATGCTGCTGTTCCTGGGACTACACTTTGAGAATCACTGCTTTAGGCCCATATTTCCCAACCTATTTTATTATTTTGACTTATGGGCCCCTTTAATATTAAGATATACTGTATTTTAATATACTTTATTTTGCCATGTATAATACACAGCCATGTTTTTGGCCCAAACTTTCAGAAAAGAATTTTCATTTTAATTTTTTAGTTAAATTTTTTTAAGTTTTTAAAATTGGCATTCAATTACAGTTGTCTCCATTTTCCCACCACCATGCACCCCTGCCCCACCCATCCCTGCCACCCATGCTCATTCCTACCCACCTTTGGCTTTGTCCAGTGTCCTTTATATATGTTCCTTGATGACCCTTCCCCTAATTTCCCCCATTATTGCCTCCCCACTTCCCTCTGGTTACTCTCAGTTTGTTTTTTATTTCAATGTCTCTGATTATATTTTGCTTGCTTGTGTGCTTTGTTTATTAAGTTCCACTTATAAGTGAGATTATGTGGTATTTGTCTTTCACTGCCTGGCTTACTTCACTTAGCATAATGTTCTCCAGTTCTATCCATGCTGACACAAAGGGTAGGAGCTCCTTTCTTTCTGCTCTGTAGTATTCCATTGTGTAAATGTACCACAGTTTTTTGATCCATTCATCTACTGATGGGCACTTAGATTGTTTCCAGCTCTTGGCTATTGCAAATTGTGCTGCTATGAACATTGGGGTGTAAAGGATCTTTTGAATTGGTGTTTCAGGATTCTTAGGGTATAATCCCAGCAGTGGAATTGCTGGGTCAAAAGGCAGTTCCATTTTTAGTTTTCTGAGGAAACTTCATACTGTTTTCCACAGTGGCTGCACCAGTCTGCATTCCCACCAACAGTGTACTGTTGCTTAACAGTGTACTGTTAAGTCCTTTGCTCATTTTTTAATTGGGTGGCTTTTCTTCCTGGAGTGGAGTCATGTGAGCTATTTATATAATTTAGAGATCAAACCCTTGTCTAAGGTATCATTTGCAAATAATTTCTCCCATATGGTTGGTTCCCTTTTCATTTTGCTGATATTTTCTTTAGCAGAAGCTTTTTAGTTTGATGAAGTCCCATTTGTTTATTCTTTCTTTTATGTCCCTTGTTCTAGGGGACATATCAGTGAAAATATTGCTGCCTGCAATATCTGAGATTTTCCTGCTTATGTTGTCCTTGAGGACTCGTATGGTGTTGTGACTTATGTTTTAGTCTTTTATCCACCTTGAGTTTATTTTTGTGGTTTGGTGTAAGTTGGTGGTGGAGTTTCATTTTTGTGTGTGTAACTGTCCAGATCTCCCAACACCATTTATTGAAGAGAAACTATTTCATTTTAATTTTTAATTTATTTATTTATTTATTTATTTATTTATTTATTTATTTATATTGAGATAGTTTTCTTTTCTTTTTGGATAACATTTTAGATATTTATGTATTTAATTTTTTAAAATTTATTTAATTATTATTCAAGTACAGTTTTCTGTTTTTTTACTCCCATCCCAGCCCACCCCCCACCCAGTGCTCCCCACCTCCCTCCCATTTCCACCCCCCTTAGTTGTTGTCCATGTGTCCTTTATACTTGTTCCTGTAAATCCTTCCCCTTTTCCCCCTGAAATTCCCTCCCCTTTCCCCTCTGGTCACTGTCCCCCTGTTCTCTATTTCAGTGTCTTTGGTAATATTTTGCTTGCTTGTTTGTTTTGTTGTTTAGCTTCCTGTTAAAGGTGAGATCATATGGTATTTGTCTTTCAACCCCTGGCTTATTTCACTCAGCATAATGCTTTCCAGTTCCATCCATGCTGTTGCAAAGGGTAGGAGCTCCTACTTTCTTTCTGCTGCATAGAATTCCATTGTGTATATGTACCATAATTTTTTGATCCATTCATCTACTGATGGACACCTAGGTTGCTTCCAGCTCTTGGCTATTGTAAATTGTGCTGCTATGAACATTGGGGTGCATAGGTTCTTTTGGATTGGTGTTTTAGGGTTCTTAGGATATAATCCCAGCAGTGGAATTGCTGGATCAAAAGGCAGGTCCATTTTTAGTTTTTTTTTAGAAAATTCCATACTGTTTTCCACAGTGGTTGTACCAGTCTGCAATCCCACCAACAATGGATTAGGGTCCCCTTTCCCCCACAACCTCTCCAACACTTGTTGTTTGTTGCTTTGTTTATGATGGCCATTCTGACTGGTGTGAGGTGGTATCTCATTGTGGTTTTAATTTGCATCTCTCTGATAGCTAGTGATATTGAGCATCTTTTCATGTGTTCTGGATCTTTTGTATATCCTCCTTGGAGAAATGTCTGTTCAAGTCCTTTGCTCCCTTTTTAATTGGGTTGCTTGTCTTCTTAGAGTGAAGTCATGCAAGTTCTTTCAATATTTTGGAGATTAAACCCTTGTCTGAGGTATCATTGGCAAATATGTTTTCCCATACAGTTGGACCTCTTTTTATTTTAATACTGTTTTCTTTAGCCATGCAGAAGCTTTTTATTTTGATGAGATCCCATTTGTTTATTCTTTCCTTTGTGTCCCTTGCTCTGGGAGACATATCAGTAAAAAAGTTGCTGCGTGAAATATCTGAGATTTTCTTGCCGATGTTCTCCTCTCGGACTTCAATGGTGTCACAACTTATATTTAAGTCTTTTATCCACCTTGAATTTATTTTGGTGTTTGGTGTAAGTTGGTGCTCGAGTTTCGTTTTTTTTGCACATAACTGTCCAGTTCTCTCAACACCATTTGTTGAAGAGGCTATTATTAGTCCATTTTATGTTGCTGTCTAGTTTTTCCATTATAAAGGAATTTTAGCATTTATTTTTGAACACATTATAGTACATGAAATTTTACGTGACAAATAATTAACAAAATGCAGGAACAGTTACAGAGTATTTCGGGTATGACCCATGTATAATGTGAATCCTTATATTTCCCTAAATATTTTGGGAAAAAAGTGCACATTATAAATGGCAAAATATGGCAGTTTCACATCGCCCACATGAATTTATAACTGTTTTATAATTTTTACATGTTATAAAGAAGGGTTTTGAGCTAAAAATTTGTATCAGCATAATATTAAACATTGCCGTCATCTAGAATCTCCTGGCCCAATGCATGATCTGTGGGCTGGGGTACCTGGGAACTTGATAGAAATGCAGGCTCTCAGGCCCCACCCTGACCTAATGAATCACAGTCTGAAGTTTAATAATATGCCCACGTGATTAGTATACATAGTAACCCTTAAGAAGCTACTGGTCTGAGGCTCATATTTTGATACAATATTAATGATATTCAAAACAAAAATACTTCAAATTTTAGTATCTAAAAAGTGGCACGTTTCATTCACTTTCATTTTCTTGCTATTATCCAAGAAAAAGCATCATTTCTTTGAAAACAGAATGAGGATATCAAATTGGTTTGGGGCCAACTACTGAAATTGAATGATGCACTATGCCACAAAAACGGGCATAATCTTATTCATGGTTAGAAATATTACTTGTTGCCCATAAAAATATCAACTGCCTTATTTTAATAATTTCCATGAAATAATAGATTTCTGACTGGTACTTGCCATAACCTCTCTGCAGATAACACATTATGTGTATATGTGAAGAATGTGTCCCCCCAAATGAAAAGCTTAACTGGGTATATTTTTGCTGTATTTATTAATTTTTGATTGTTTGGAAGCAGTAGTAGGAACATCTTTCATCAGATAATTACAGTTTACGATTCCCAAGAGAGGAGTGTCTTGAGGCAAATTTGCAGAATTATTATCATTTAAAATGTTCTAATAACTTGTGTTTTTATATTGTTCATTATAGTTCTTTTTAAAGTAACCGTCAATGGGGATAATAAAAGCTCAACCTTTCAGGGTTGTGAAGATCAGTTTTGTATATGGAAAAACCTAGAGAGTGCCTGTCACATGGTGTGTTTTCATAAGTTACTGTGTCAACCCCATCCTCCTCTTCCCCTTCCTCCTTTCTTATTCCTCTGCCACACCATAGTTACTTCAGAACATAGCAGCTCAGGACAGAGGAGTGTAACTATCCACCGTGTAAAGCCAAGGGGTAGGCTGGATGCAGTAGAGAGTGCCAGCTGCTTTTTCCCAGGCGGTGGAGCGTGCTACCGTAGTGTCTGGGGCTGGATAGGCAGGTGGAAGTAGGGACAAATCAAGGTTGGTGGTGGTGGTTAGTGCCACTGGCTTTCTTCCCCTACTGGTCCTTTGATACGATTGCAGTTCCTAACTCTTTGTTGGCTGGGGTCATGTGCCTGCTTCAGGCCACTGGATTGTGAGAAGAAATTTTGGGTGTCATGAGTGGCCTGTATGAGAGCCTCCAAAACTTTCTTTCCCTGTGGTGCAGTGACTGGTAGTTGTTGTGATGAGGACTGCTCTGACAGCTTGGGTTCCTGTGTGACCGTCACATGCAGAGTGCCTGGCCAGCCTTTAGCTGGTATGTAGCGTGATCAAGAAATACACCTTAGTTGTTTACGCCCTTGATGTTTGGGGGTTGTGTATTATTGCAGCAACATGTGGTCTGTATCATCCAATAAAGATTTTTTAGATGGGTTTTGAGAACAAAAAAGTCACACAGAAAGATAGCAAGTGTGGAAGTAGGTGGGGCAAGCAGAAGCCCCAAAGCATGGTGCTGGGAGCTCACCAGGAGAGTCTTCAGGGGCGTGTGCAACTCTAACACCAGGACCGGGGCACAGTGGAGAGAGGGGTTGAGATCTCCCTCCTCCTCTCCCCACTTCAGAAAACTGACCCACTGTCACAAGTACATGCATACATTGTGAAGCATGTGTGTTCTACTTCTGGTCGGTGTGAAAACAGTAATTTAAAAATCAATGCAGAAAATAAATACAGTGCATAGAAAACCAGGATTTAGGAAAAAGAACCATGTTGGAGGGTTTAAGGATTTTTTTTTTTACTACCACAGAAAATAGTGTATTTTTCCATTCCTTCCTCACCATGCATGTTTACATTCACACATTCCTACATAAACCTATGTATGTATACACATAATACGAAGTCTGTTCAGAAAGCATCCCGTTACATACTCTGAAAAATAGAGACACTTATTGAAGAAGATACAAGATACAAGAAACGTGTACGTAAGACAATGATGCCTCAGTTCCCTTCAAAGTAGGCACCTTGGGGCCTCACACAGTTCTCCCAGTGTCATTAGTAGCTGCAGTACAATGTTCCTTCTCTGGTCACAGAAGGTACAGAATGAATTTTGCCATTATGGGTTTCATGCCAAATCCTGTGTTAAAATCTCGACACAGTAGGTTTAGAACCCCCAGATCAGCTTCTAGTTCTCACACTGTCTGTCGCCGATCTTTATTGATTGTAGCCTGTACACCATTCAACCTTCTCAGGTGTTCTTGTTGCAGGCCTTCCAGAACATGGATCACTTTCGACAGATTCTCAACCATCTTGGAAGTGTTTGTGCCACACTTTTATTTGTGTTGCACTCATTGCATCATCCCTGAAAGCCTTCCGAATCATCCGAATAGTTTTCCACAGAAGAATGTCCAAACTTCACGCCAAATTTGGTGCAGATTCATTGCTCTACTCATTCAGTCATTTTGGATGCTACAGCCACACAGTACACATGCTCACTCAATGGCACCTACCACCCCACTGACTGGTACAGTGAGGTTGCCATTGTTCACATACGTGCATTCCAGTCCACTTTCCTTCGCTGCCAGGTTACACTGATGTTGTGCAAACTGTTCTCATTGTATTTTCAGTGGCTGGACTTGTTCTGGACAGACCTCGTATTTTTATCAACTCTCCTTGCGACAGCCAGTCATTACCCATCTTGAAATGTCACCTTCCCCTCAGGCCTATTGGTGTACAGTATTTAAAACTGCATCTCTTCTTCCTTTCCTCCCAAACTCCTAATTTCCTAACCAGCTCTTTTTACCCCTTCACAGGATTTAGCATTTTCTTTGGTTTACTTGTTTTTGTTTATATGTTTACTATTATTGTTTGTCTCTATCTCCACCACAATGCAAATGCCATGAAGAAAAGAAATATTGATCCATTTTGTTCATGGACAATCGGCCTGATATATAATAGTATTTGTTGACTCGAATGTAGTACCTTCATGAAGGAGAACCAGGACCACCATCTGGGTATGTAAAGCCCAGGTGTTCCAAGAAGAGAGATTAAATCTGATGCAACTTTGTGATCTCAATCACATTTGAAAACATAGTTTGATTCTCTTGCTCTCACTCTGTAGTTTATAAAATAGTTCCAGTCAAGCAGAATTAAAGTTCTTTGTGAAAGTTTAAGGACTGAATTTTGAAGATAGCACATCATCTAGATGGTAAGTGAAAGAGTAAGGGATAATATTAATTAGTGGGAAGGGATAATATTAATTAGGCTTTAGAAACAAACCATTTCATCAGCTCCTGTTAGGTGTGACTTTGGGTAAGTGACTTAACCACAGAGCCTCAATTTTTCAGTCTGTAAAATTGGAATAACATGTACTGGGACACTGATTGGGCTGGTTAAATATACAGTTATGTGAAAATGCCTAGTGCACAGTAGGTACTCATTTATATTGGCTCTCTTTTCCTTTCCCTCCTCAATATAAAAACAGCTTTTATTACATTTTAATTTTATTATTATTTTATATATTTTCAATTTAGCCCTAATTCTGGTTCCCACTGGCTTTCTGTTAGATTGTTTTAGTAATCTATGGTACACAGAATTTTACAAATGTTTCAAAAAGCCCATAAATAGCATTCACCAGGGCATGGATTTGCAGGGATTGTTTGGGAATGTCTGTTTCCCTCATGTGATGTACACAAAAGATGTTTCGTCTTCTGCTTGTTGTCAAAAATATCAACAGTACTATCCTCATGGATTGTCACCTTAGACTTTAGGGCTGGAAAGAATCAATTTTTCCTCTTGCACATTAAGAAATCAAATCATCTAGATGTTAAGTGGCAGAGTAAGGGATAATAATTCAAAGTGACTTCTTGTTCAGTGTTCTTTCCACCATACGATACTTTCACATAAATGAAACACAACATTTGATGGTTTTTGTTACTACCATGTTAATGTTGGTGCAGGTTTCTATCGCACACATTTAACTTCCTGAATTTGTCTCCACCATGCGCAGAGCACTGAAGGGTGTGCATAAAACTACATGTTCCTTGCGCCGCCCCCAGCCACAGCGGGCCACTGCCATGCTGTGCGTGTATTCCTTACCTTCTTCTATCATTTTCTCCAAATGTAAACTTTCATGTGCTTTACTTTTTTCACTTAAAAATGTAAAAGTAATATATTGTAAGTGGTATGTATTTGCTTCTCACAACTCCATGACCACCTCTCCTTATTTTCAGCTACTGTTAATTACTTGGTTGGTTTTTAAATTCATGTACAAGTGCTTGATGAGCATGGTGTGAGGCACTGTTCAGGCCTCTGAGTGGAGGAGTGAGGGCGAGGGAAGAAAACTGCTGCTGTCATGGAGCTCACCCTCCTGGGTCGTGGTTGGCGAGACAATAAGGGTGCAAATAACAATCTCTGTAATACACCAGAACAGGGAGATGTGAATTTATTCAGACGTATTTAGGGGAAGGCAAAAGTAGAAATTTTCTTGGGCTTTAAATGACGAGTAGAAGTGCAGTGGAAATTCAGATGGGAAGACGTGTGCTCCAGCAGGCTTCACTGTTGTTTCAGTCTGGTGTAGCTATCGTTTCGCGTGGTGGCACTTGAAATTTTACATTCAAAGTTACCATTGGTCTGAAATTTTTGAAAATTGATTTTTTTTGGGAAATAGTTTCCTATTTAAAATTAAATTTTTTTTAGATTTTATTTATTCATTTTTAGAGAGAGAGGAAGGGAGGGAGAAAGACAGGGAGAGAAACATCAATGTGTGGTTGCCTCTCACATGCCCCCAAATGGGGACCTGACCTGCAACCCAGGCATGTGCCCTGACTGGGAATCAAACCAGCGACCCTCTGGTTCACAGGCTGGCATTCAATCTACTGAGCACACCAGCCATGGCTGGAAATAATTTCTTTATTTGCAAAATAATACTGATTCTTTGTCTTAGAAATTAGTGTCTATTGATCTTCTATTTTTTTCCCAACTTGTTTATTTGAACTAGACATGAAGCTTTTATAGGTGATTTCAGCCTCTCTGACCTTTTTTAATGTAAGAGTTTTGTTCTTTAGTTTCTTCCTTGTCATTTTGTATGTGTATATTTGCTTCAGTACCATAAGGTGCTTACTGCAGAGGTTGTCAGCCTTGGCTGCACACTAGAGTCTCTGGAGAGCCTTCAAATGCTGATGCCTGGGCCCCACCTGCATCTGGGGTGCGGCCTCAGCACCAGGATTTTTAAAAGCTCCTCAGGTGATTTGACTTTGCAGTTAAGCTGAAGAAGCCATTGGTTTAAAGTATTTCGGAAGTAACTGAAACATGCTTTCCATTTTTGGAAAGTAGGTAACCGTGGCTTATCTGAGTGGTATGATCAATCTGCCATCTCAAGTCTCCTCCTTAGAATAAAGTGGAATGACTAGAATTGGGATGGTAGAATCAAGTCCTTGACTTTGTTAAAGCACTGTAATTGCCATTCACCAGACCGTAAGTGGAATGAAAGCATGTACAAGTATATGAATAGAATAATTTTAAGGCCTTTAAATTCCTGCGTGGTTGAGGGAAGGGATAATAGTTCTTCCTTTGAGCTCAATGCAGATCAGAGTCCTAGGACTCTTTGTTTGTCAGAAATTAACAGATATATTTTTAGAGCCTATAATAAATACTAATTTATTGTTATATAGTTAGGCAAAATTGTTCTCAGACTCTTGTTGACTTTGTCACCTACTTTCACTGTAATAAGTACTCTGTTACCATAAGAGGATCTTTGTTTACTCCAGTAACAAGATGTTGGACAAGGATTTGTAAACTCAAATAGTTGCCTCCCTGGGGTATCAGAGAGCTTCCAAAAAGAAATCAGTCTGAACTTTAGAGTTTTCCGTGCTTTTATTCTGAGACGAAATCTAGTCTATTTCCAGCTTGGAATTGGGAGGTGAGATCAGGATATTCGCTCTCATTTCACTGTTTGTTTTTAGTGTCGTGAGTTCCCAGAACACACCCATATTAGTAGTGTGGACAACAGTAGGGCCACAAACTTCTGTTATATCTGTATGACATGCTAGTATGGTGTCTGAAGATAGCGGGGCTTAGCGAATTAGATGGATAGGACGAGCAGAATTCAAAGCCTAGGGTTTCCATTTATAAGCTGTTACCTTGATTTATTTAACTTATTCAGCCTTAGTTTTCATATCTGGAAAACTGATGGAAATGATACTTAAGTTGCAGGTTTGTTAATGAGGTGAGATAGTTTAGATTCTTAACATAGTACCTGCCCACAGTTGGTCTGTAACAAATAATCTTTCTATAGTTTTGAGATTGAATTATTCTAGAGAATTATTCTAGTGAATTATTCTAGCAAAAATGATACCCGAGAACAAATTAAGCTCAAAAATTTTAAAACAGTAAATCTTATTAATAATTACTATTTGAGGTGATGTGTATGAGACATATTTTATGTAGCTGAATTTCTGAATGTTTCAGAATTTCTAATAAACTTGATGCTCTCCTGATAAAGGTGTTGATGCATGCCTTTGTTTATCATAAAAGGTTTTATGCTTTTTCATTATGTTTAGAGGCATGTTTCAAGGACTCAAAGATTCTTACAATTTGAAGGGAGAAATTAGAAAGCTGATAGTATAGACTAGGCAGTAAAGTATAGTAAAAGCATAAGTACCTGTGTGCATGGATGCACAACAAATATCTAAGTGAAGTGTAATGCAAGGCAGGTTGGGGTGTAGCCAAATCAAATGAATTCATTCATTAAAAAATGGTTATTTCATTCCTTTGTGTGCCCAAATAAGGTCGTCATCATAATGAATCACCCTGTTTTCTGTGTCTCATACTTGTTTTTCTTTTTAAAGGCACAATTCAGATGTGGTTTATTTTATGAAGTCTACTGCCCCCCCGTCCCCATCACACACACTCCAGTGTGTCCGCGTGTGTGTGTGTGTGTGTGTGTGTGTGTGTGAGAGCATGTGGCCTCTCCCTGACACTTACTGTTTCATTTTCAAAGAACATAAGTTCATGGCATTAGATTGAAGGTTGTTCAGGGTTCCACTGGCTTTGACATCAGAGAGATGTTCATTTTAATCTCCATTTCATCACTTACTTTCTTTGTAAAGATTTCTCCTTTCTGTGCTCAATTTACTTGTGTCTAAGACTGGGATAGAAGCTTCTTCTACCTCGTAGTTTTGTTGAAAGGTTAAATGGTGTCAGTGACCTAAGTAAGTGTTTAGTAAATGGTAGTGAATTTGTTATTGTATGTAAATATGATACATGACTTAAAACCTCTGCCTCTAAACTGAACTTTTTAGGACAGGGAACCATCACTTGGCATTTAGCATAAAGTTTAATAAATTAATATTTGTCAATTGATTACCTTAACTTTCATTTTTACTTGGTTTTTAAAAAGAATAGTATTGGCAGATGTCAAAATAGTTCATCAAAGGCTTTTTTCTAAGTGACTTTGTTTTAAAACCCCTACAGATATCTTCTTTTCCCATAACTTCGCTGCCCTGAAATCTGAGTACTCCACCAAGATAACATGATAGGCACTTTCAGTGGTTCAGAGCCATATCCTACTTAGACTCATGTAGGCCGTCCAGATTGCCTGGGCTTGGTACAGAGACACGCCGCTTGCTGATCGGCACAAGCAATAATGCCATCTCTGCCTCAGGAAAGAGGTAAGCAGACTGACTTAATCACATTGCAAAATATAAATATAGAGCATCACTGCTGATTATTTTTAGGAATGAAAAGTTCATTGGGGACTCTTAAGAACTAGAACTTAAAATTTTACATTTGGGGGGAGGGCATTTGTGTTTGCTGGTATGGGATTTTTGTTATTTC
Source organism: Artibeus jamaicensis (assembly GCF_021234435.1). Taxonomy (NCBI): domain Eukaryota; kingdom Metazoa; phylum Chordata; class Mammalia; order Chiroptera; family Phyllostomidae; genus Artibeus; species Artibeus jamaicensis. Next base: position 29,595,990 of record NW_026522025.1, on the reverse strand, counting down.
AGTGATATTTTGTTGGTTTACATTTCTTTTAAAGTTATTCAGGGACCCTCTCCCTTGGATCTGAGTACAGAATTGTCTTATGAAAGCACTATGAAAAGGAAAGTCACAAAGAAGAAAAAGAAGGGAATAATCACAGCAAATGTGGCCGGGACAAAGTTTGAAATTGGTAGGTCTCCTAAGAATCATGAGATTTCCATACTTCTTGGCAAAACTAATATGATGTTGAAAACAATGTAGAAATTCAGAGAGATGATCTTCCTTTATGAATGTAGTTTTAAATGCCTTCTAAAAATTTTTGTGAGATATTTAAAATGTTGATAATCAAATAAAACATGAGTATAAACTAAAAAACTTTAGTTATTAGTGGGATTTTGATTAAACTTAATGTTAAAATTGAGTCTAAAGTAATATGAGCATTAAACAGATTAAAATGTTAACTATAAAATGAACAGTATATATTTTAGATTTTTATTAAACAAAGAGTACCTACCTTAAAGAATAAAAACACATTTCTTTCTTAAAAATTTTTTTTGAGCCCTGGCTAGTGTAGCTCAGTGGATTGAGCGTGGGCCTGTGAACCAGACAATTGCAGTTCGATTCCCAGTCAGGGCACATGCCTGGGTTGCAGGCCAGTTCCCAGCAGGGGACGCACGAAAGGCAGCCATACATTGATGTTTCTCTCCCTCTGTCCTTCCCTTCCCCTCTACAGATAAATAAATAAAAATCTTAAAAAAATTTTTTTTGAACACGCTATTGCTACTTACTAATGAAATTCTAATTTTCATGTGTAAATAGTATCTGCAGTGTAGAGAACAGATAAGAGGAATTTATTACTTGAAATCAAGATACTTTTGCCCAGTCACAAAACTCATTATCAATAAGAAGTAAGTACTCAAATAATATTCCTCTTTACTTAATTATTTTGTATTAAAAGAGTTGAGGAAAATCATATGAAATCCAAGGATGTTAATGTTTTTACCCTTCTTAATCATTGAGAATCTCAGTTTTATTTCCAGTAATTCACTGAAGCTCATCAACAATCAATGGAATACTTCAGTGCAATTGAGGTTCTCTAATACTCTATTCCAGCTGTTCTCAACCTTTTTCATCTCATGGCCCACATAAACTAATTACTCAAATTCTGTGGCACACCAAAAATATGTTATAGTTTTGGCCGATCTGACAAAAAAAATTGGTATAATTTTGATTCATTTGCACCGGATGGATATTGTGTTGGCTGTTGTCATTTTTTTAAACTTGACAATCTAACAGAAAAGAAGCCGGCACCCCTGACTAAATAGTAAAAGCTTTGCATGTTTTAACGATTCTTGCAGCACACCAGTGCGCCACAGCACATTGGTTGAAAGTTGCTGCTCTATCCCACAGGTGTTCCTCAGAGGCAAAGACTTTAAGTAGGTTGGTGTGAGTGGGTGAGATGTGAGAGGTTCAGCGTTTATTTCAGCCTATTTTCCAGAGTGAAAAAGCAAGAGTAAGGTGTCCATTGTAAAGGTGATTGATGGGTGGTGTCAACTTATCCTTTCACTTTTAAAGTTCTCATGGGGTTCATAGGAAACCTTGACTGAAAGGAGAGTGTTTAAATGCAGTTCTGTCTCAGTTTCCCAGGAAGCGTTCAGAGGGCCGAAGTTGCATTAGTATTCTTCATGTTGATTCGGGTTCCATTTCTCCCATGAAGGCCTTGCCAATTATTCCTGAGGGGCCCAGACAGTATGTCTCGTACTCAGGAACAGGTCTGCTCCAGAGATGCTGTTCTGGCCTCATCTTTGCTTTTGGCCAGTGAGCCAGGAGTCTCCCAGGCTGTGGGGCACCCACCCTCCCTGCGAACTCTAGGGGGCACAGCAGCTCCTGAGCCCGTAGGACACTAGAGCTGCTTGGTGGTTTGTGGTAGAGGACAAGCCCTTTTCCCAAAACCTCGGACATTGTCACTTGGGCCATCAGAACAACCCGAGTTGTACTGAGCCTGTTATGAATCACAGCAACGTCAGCCTGGCAACCCCCTTCCCAGCCTTGTCCACCTCCTGTCACTGCCCTCCTTTACACCTGTGTCCTAGGCACTGTTGCATGAAAAAGTTCTTTTTTTCCTCAGCCAAGAAACAAATACGAGTTCCCAGGACTTGAGACCAACAGGTGTTTGCTCGTCAGTTACATGCTTGAGCCAAATAATTCAGACTATTGGTGGCTTTTTATCATTTCTCCTCATATACTGGATACCAGTAAAACATTTAAAAATAAAACACCGAAGCACTGCTGTGTAGTTAGAATTTTGTTGGGACCCAAAATTCATCCTAAGTATTTTGCTTATCTTTATTATAGATTAGATCGAACTTGAAATTTATTGGAAGAAAATACCAATACATCAATTATGATATCTAAATCAAAGAAGAGTTTATAGTTTGTACTAAAAAGCAAGCTTTCCTCTGAGCATAAATTCTTTTCAGTAATATTAGAGAATGTGGGACAGATAAGAGAGCCAGTTTTCCAATATGTGCAGTGAATTCTGCTTTATTATTTTGTATTCTTCATCAACATGCTGACTTGATTTTAACTGCTAAAAATAATTTGAACTAAGGAGGTAGAAAGTATAGCTTAGGTCTCATGATATGTAATGGTCAGGGGCTGTTTTCCCTTCCCCCCTACCCCTTTCGTACCTGGCAAAAGGTCATGCAAAAGGCACGGAAGTACATTTTCCTGATGGAGGTGTGGTCTCGGCTGTGCATGTGGTTTTTTTTTTGTGCCATGAATAATCACTGACCTGTTTAACAGTGTTGTGTACCTGTTAAATCGTAGGGACTCGAAGCTAAGGATTTTGGGTGCAACCTAAAAACCATTCGCAGTTACTTTCAAGTATAATTTGGCCTTAGATAAATTGTTGTAACTCAAAATAAGCTTATGCTATAACTAATGGATATTTTCCCAATGAAAAACTTTGAGCTAAAATTTATATATGTACATCAAAAAATGTTTTCCCATTGAATAATATTGCTGAGGTATTTTAATTTTGGTTTAACTTCATCATTTACTTGCAGTTCGTTTAGTGATAGATGAAATGGGATTTCTGAAAACTCCAGATGAGGATGAAACGAGTAACCTTATATGGTGTGATTCTGCAGTTCAGCAGGAGAAGATTGCAGAGCTGCAAAATTACCAGGTGGGGAATTAATCTGACCCATCACTGGCCATCAGGGAAGCTGAGTGAATTCCCTGATACTTTTCCTTAGATACGGTTCTTAATAAGTTGACATATTAAATTTCAGTCCTAACTTTCCCGAATAGCCTGTTTTGTTGCTGCCCAGTTGTACTGACTCAACATGAAGCCTGCATCCTTTCAGATGTGAATGTAACATCTTTCCATCTTTCAGTAAGAATTGATAGCAGTAAACTTTCCTATACCGGTGTTGTGCATTATGCTTACAGATGAGCGATGCGGAATAGATCGCATAGAGAGACCATCATGTGGAAATACCTTGTAATGTCAGTTGTGTATCTGGCTTCTTTCTTTTATGTTTGGGATTTGACACAAACTTAAATTTAAAAAGTCAAATGCATAGAATTTTAGACAGTTGACATTTGTATAGTTCTTCATCTGTTATTTTGGATGGTAATACAGATTTTACTATAGGGAACAAATAAGTCCATTTTTTACCAGTTTTTATGCAGTGCTTATCTAATATGAATATAGTAAATCCAGAATGCCAAAAGTTATTTCAACAATGAATTACCAGTTACTCAACACAGGAAATTATAATGTATATGTGAGCACCCTTTTCTGATTTCTTTAAAGTTATACAAGTTTATTCTCTGATTACTATAGATTCTTTAATTCATTATAGGTCATTTAATTTAAATATATTACATTAATAGCTGTTTGTTTATTAAGGCATGAAAACTTAAAGGTTGGTGGTAACTATATTATAAATAAATGTATTCATTAAGTCATTGAGAATATTAACATTTACCTTTTTATTTTCCAGAGGATCAACCACTTCCCAGGAATGGGGGAGATCTGTAGGAAGGATTTCTTAGCAAGAAATATGACCAAGTAATCTTTATTTTCTTATAATAGAATAGTTCTGTTAGAAATTTACATTTTGAATATTACACTGCTGTCTTTCACAAAGTCACATTGATTTGAAATGATATTTTGATGGAAGAGAGAGCATTTTAGTGCTAGGAAGTTCTTAAAAGTTCTCTGATTCTCTCCTGCACTTTGGGAAGGCAGTAACTAGAGGTCAGAGCAACATCTTGCACAAAGTGAAACTCATCATCAACAGCAGAGACGGATCAGGATCTTGGTTTCCACAATCTCAGGGTTCTTTCTACTTTTTATTCAATATGTACTTATTCATTTTCAGTTAAACCTTGCACGAACTAATTCATTGCATTATTGCCCCGTGTACATATGTGTGTTCACATACTGGTTACTGAGTGTCTGATAGGTGCCAGGCACTGCAGCGGGCGTGTGTGTGCACACCTACACCTAGACTATGAACAGACAGGGTCAGGCACACATAGGTTTACAGTTGTGAGTACGCAAGACAGTTTATTCTTGCACTGTTTGTTCATTACTGTATAATATTTCATATAAACAACTGTACACCTACTTTTGCCCCTCCGTCTATGCCCACATGAGGATATACATGCACATATATTTCTGAGACCACTGTTTAGAGTAACAATCTGCCTTCATGGGAAAAACTGTTCACAGGTACTCAAGTACTGAATGAACTGTAGAATTTTCCTGCAGTTTATATTTCCGTTGATTACATTTTTTTAGTTTAAGAAAATCGAGTGATAAATGGAGTAAATAACTTTAAAAAGTGATCACTTTCATAGAGAAAGGTTAGTAAAGTTGTGTATGCAATTCAAGAAATTTCTGCATATATCCATGTGAAAGTTTATACATCCATTTACTCAACAAATATTTTTGAATGTCTATTTTAGCCTCTAGAGACTACTAGCTTTGGAGTAAACAAGATAAATAAGGTGAAGTGTCTGCCTAGCATTCAACAAATAGTTCTGCATGTCTATTTTATGCCCTTATTTATCTTGAAGTATACAAGATAAATAAGGCCTGCTCCCTGCCTAGAGCGCACGTTCTAGTAAGGGAGGAAGGCTGACACAGTACAGCTGGGTGGTGCCGCATGAGAGGTCAAGTCCATGTACGGTCGTGACAAAGGTAATGGGAGGGGTTTTTGGGAGAGCAGGGAAGGCTTCCTGAGAAGGTGCGTAAATATGAGACAGGCATTGACGAGCGTCAGGATTTCACCCTTTGAGAAGAAGGCAAAGGACTGACGGCAAAGACAGCAGCAGGAGAGACCCACACAGCATGATGTGTTTGGGGAACTTGATGCAGTTCCTGTGGTTGTACGGGGAGTAAGGAGAGCCAGCCTGAGATGATGGCGGCGATGATGCACAGGCAGGCTGTGCGTGCCGCGTCATTGTTTTCTGTTTAATCATGTGTTCTTTAATCTCTTTACTCCACAGACATTTCTGTTTATCCTGAGAGAAATAAGGAGTTATTTAATAGGTTTAAAGAGAGAAATATGTGTTTTAGATGATCTTGATGGCAATATAGACAACAGGTTTGATGAAGGTAGGACTAGAGGGAGAAAGCCCTGGAGAGGATGCTTGTGAACATCCAGGTGAGAATTAATGAGCAGCTAATAAGCCAAACAGGAGATAGAGTGGGAATGGGGAAGAGAAAATAAATCTGGAAAATACTGGGTTGGCTAAAAAGTTTTAGTTTTTTTTTTCCGTGAAATAAAAGACACATTTTTTTTTCATTTTCATCAATAACTCGTTGGTTTGGACATTTTGAGTACATTGGCTATCTCCCGCTATTGACTTCTAGTGGGCAGAGGTCAGGGCTGCTGCTGAAAACCTTTCCATGCATAAGACAGCCCACAGCAAAGGATTATTTGGCCACAATGTCAATAGTCCCAAGAAACTTTGCAAATCACTTTGACACATTCCAACAGTCGCAGCACCTTCTCCATACACTGCACAAATCTTTGTTTGCATTTTAGTTGTCATCTTACTGAAAAAAAAAAAAAAAAAGCTAAGTGAACTTTTTGGCCAACCCAATATGAAGGATATAGCGTTTATAGAACTTGAAAACTGCTATGATGTGAGAATAAAGGGGAGAAAGAGAAGTTTCCAGGATGACTCCTAGGTATCTGGCTTAGGATTTCATGTAGGCATTATAATTTGTTAACATAGGAAATGCAGAAAGAATGTATTTAAGAGGAAAGGGAGTTACCTCTGTTAAGTTTTGAATATGTACTTCATTTAAGTCATTTATTTTCACTTAATACATATTTATTAAATACAAGGGGGCACCCCCAAGAAACTGGAATTATCCTCTGGAGGGCGGGTCTTTGGTAGTACAGTAATCCCCTGCTAGGATAGTGTTCTGGGAACCTACCTGTATCAGTGTACCAGCTGCCATTGTTGTCAGGTTGCCTTCAGCTTCAGTGAATTCTTTTATAATACTCTTTTAGTGCGTTTCATGCACCGTTTCATGATGGATGATTTATCAGCACATCTGGTCATGCTGCTCTGAGTGTTCAGCAGTTCTTGAGCAAACATGGCACGACCATGGTGCCCTACCCTCCGTATTTACCTAATTTCACCCTAAGTGACTTTCTTTTTTTGTTGTTTTCCTGGGCGAAAAAAATCCTCAGAGGGAAATGTTTTGCCCACGCAGAAGCACTAAATGTGTCAGAATTAACAAGTTCAGAAACTGCTTTGAGCAGTGGAAAAACTGTCTTGATAGGTGCATTGTATCAAATGGAGAGTACTTGGAAGGTGACTGAAGTTTAAACACATAAGACTAAATACACAATATTTTATAAATAAATACTAGGCTCTGGGTACAGAAGGAGACTTATGGCTTTTACAACTTTGGATTGCAACTATGTGGTAAGCGTGACAAAGTTCTAAATCAGTGTGTAGCGAAGGACTTCAAACTAAAGGAGGCATTGGAGAGTTTTTCTGAAGTGCTGTGGAAGCTGAAGTATAAATGGTGAGTGCAAGTTTACTGGTGAAGATGGCAGGTAGCAGCCTCTGGGCAGGAAGAGCAGCATGGGCCAAGGTCATGTGGTAAGAGAAAGCATGAATAGTCAAGCTACTGAAATAAAGCCAAGAGTAGTTGGAACACAGAAATTTTGATGGTGGGAGAGAGATTAGCTGAAGAGTGATTATGGGTTTTATTCTAAAGTGCCAAAGAAGAGGAGAGGGTGATGAGGTTAGTAATGTGATCAGATTTGCTATTTGAAAGAGTCATTGTGGCTGCTTTGTAAAGAATATAGTAGGCTATTGCAAAAGGGCAATTTCTCATTCTATAGATCCTTGGAATTCTCCTTAAGGAAAAAATAATCTTCTAGAAAAATTGACCTGGTAATATAAGAATAGTTGTATAAGTCATGTGTTTAATATAATTTAGTAAATCCGTGACAGAGCAATGAGCAGAAATTATGCCAGATCCCCAACTTTTTATGCAAGACCAAATCTCTCTTTTGAAGGTGCACATTTTTACATCAGATGATTTGTGTTAGATTACCTAAATGTAATAAAGTATTTCTCTTGAATATATGTGTACTTTAATTTTTTCCAAATATATTTGAAAGAATGTTATTCAAAAATACGATCTGATCATTTCAAACTAATTAAAGCTTTAGCTCGATCTAATGTTATTTCATTGTTAAAAATATAATAAGTATGTTGAAAGGCTTAGGAAATAGAAACAGAGGCATTAGCATTGCTACCGTGCTTCCTTTCGATGTGTTTCACACCAGCCAATGTCAGCCTGTTTTAAACCAAGACTATTTAGCTTGTTGATTATTCTGGGTTTGACACATAGAATTGGTAATTGTATCCCTCCTTATAATGAAAACATAACTTTTTTACATGGTTCACCTGAAGGAATGTTTGAACTATGGTAACTGTAAGAGCCTCCACTTGAGGAGGCCAAGTGCTTTAAGTATTCCAAACTCCCAGTCTTAGAATTTAGGCCTCTCTGCCTATTGTATACTATGGCTCCATTTTAGTTTTTTGCAAATTTTATTTGGGGACAATATCTGCTCATATATAAAACACTTGCATATGCTTATAAAATTTAAAGCCTTTTTTGAAACAATAAGATTTTCTTGAATAGATATTTAAAAATATTTTTCCTAATTCATTTTTATTGGGAATCAATATATACAAAATAGTTAACATTTGGAATTCACAAAAGCAAACATTTTAAATAGTTTTGCCTTTAAGTTATGTATCAAATAGGCAGCCTGGTTTGTAGCAAATACAAAAATATTAGGACATATGTTGAAGCCATGAAACCACGTGCATAAGCACATATAGCTCATGTAAACAAAACCTTTACTGACTCAAGGCTTCACAGTTTTCTCAGAAAAGGAGTTAAACTACAGAAACACTGGAGTGAGAGGCAATCAGAACTCTGCGAGGGATGAGGCAAAGGCTATAAATTGTCTTTAAAGAAGCATCATAAATGGCACCTGGCCATGGGCCATTTCCTGCTGCCCACCCCCATTCTTGAGGCCGAGTTAGTGACACTTTCCACATTATTTTGAATTATATGCCTTTATTACACCTATCACATTATGTTTAATTAATAACCTGCATGTAAATTCCTTAAGGAAGAGACCATATTAACTTAATATCCCCAGTGACTAGCATATAGTATATACTCAAATATGTTTGATCTGCTAATATGAAAATTAGTAACCAGGCCAGAGAACTGTGCCTGTTTTTTTCCCTGATGTATCCCCCATGTCTAGAATATTGCCTAGCACATAGTGGATACTTAATAGACATTTGCTGAATAAATCCAAAAATGAATAGAGGGATTTAAATCCTTCTAGTAAATGTCAGTATCACAGAAAGAAGATTTAGAAAAGTTTGAATAGAAATTATTGTAATATTAGCTCTAACTTACAGAATGATCAAGTCACGGCCTCTGGATTATACCTTTGTTCCTCGAACATGGATCTTCCCTGCTGAATATACTCAGTTCCAGAACTATATGAAAGAATTGAAGAAAAAAAGAAAGCAGAAAACTTTTATAGTGAAACCAGCTAATGGTGCAATGGGTCATGGGTAGGTATTGTTCACCTGCAATATATTTTTAAAAAATGGAGATTGGGGAGAATAGCTGTGAGCATTCACTCCTGGTTGAGAACTAATATGAAAAATACAATACATAGGTTTCTAGCTACTGCTTTTTTGGAACTAGATATTTAATGAGTCCTTTTACCCTGCCCTACAGGCTTTGGTAATTCAATTTAAAAATTAAACCAGTAGGTCGTAAAACTTTAATAGGAAACAACAAAATAGAAGGAAAAAAAGATGTTTTCTATTCTTTAAATATAAAATTTGCATTCATAATAATTTTGGAGTAATCCTAAAGAATAAAATTTAGTGGATACCATTGAGCTAAACTGCTTTGGAGAAAGAAATGGAAAGGGAGTTACTTTTACATGTATCTTTGCTTTACGAATAAGTTTTTATATTTATGTAGCCATGGTAATTGGATTGTAAATGAGAACACATCGAGCTAAAATACCAAGAACCAGACATGTTAGCTGAGAATAGATTACAGAATAATATATTCCTGTTTCCTTTCACTTATGTTAGTTTTCTGCAATGTACTTTAAAAAAGATGTGGCTGAGTCTGCTTTTAATAAAAACATGAGTTATTTTAATCTTTTGCTTAAAATGTGGGGGAAAAGTTATTGGTACTGTAGCTTCCAGGTAAATTTTTGTTCAAAAAATTTTCCTTTAACTTTCAATTATAATTTAATCAGACATTGTTTATAATTGTGGTTTAAAATTAAACAAATTAAACATGTAATATTAGTGGGAATTTATTTTAGTTTAATGTACAGTTGGTTTGTTGTATACTAGTATCAAAGGAAATTTTGGGTGGTGTAATTGCACATTTTCTCAATTTTAATGTTAAAATTAATATTAAAATTTACATTTATATGTATTCACACTTACAGGTAAAACATTATGTGTAAGTATTAGTCTTATTTGACAGCAGTATAAAAGCTAGCTGAAAAAGCATGCTGTTTTTACCAGGCTGCTGGGGTCTATCTCCTGTATTGGAGTGAATGGGTCAAGTACGCCTCTGTTGTCTGTGGAATGTGTCCCTTGCCCTGTGGATCTTTTGTTTGGTTGTCTTCTCTATTACTGGAAGTGGGGTATTGAAGACTCCAACTGTTATTGTTGGGTTGTCTCCTTTCAGTTCTACCTGTTTTTGCTTTACATGTTTTGGAGCTCTGTTGTTAGGTGCATATACATTTATAATTATTGTATCTTATTGGTGCATTGACTTTAAAAAAATCTTTATATACTTTATTTTGTAATAATTTTTATCTTAAAGCCTGTTTTGTTTGATACTAGTATAGCCACTTCAGATCTCTTTTGGTTGCTCTTTGCATGAAGTGTTTTTTCACTTGTCCACTTTCAACCTAATTGAGACTTTAAAACAAATCTCTTGTGGACAGTGTAGTTGGACTGTAGTTGATTTTTTTTAATACATTTCTGCCAAATTTTGTTTTTTAATAGGAGAGTTAATCCATTCGTACGTAAGTAATTGTTGATAAGGAAAGGTTTATTTCTGCCATTTTGCTATTTGTGTTCTGTATATATTTTTTCCAGATACAAAATTAACATTTTTTTTGAAGTTTGTTCTTTTTTAAATTTTTATTTTATTGATTATGCCATTACAGTTGTTCTACTCCCCCCTTCATTCCCCTCCCCCCTGCACCCTCCACCCCTACCATTCTCCCCCTTTAGTTTATGACCATGTGTCTCAAGTTCTTTGGATTCTATATTTCCCATACTATTCTTGCCCTCCCCCTATCTATTTTCTACCTACTGTCTATGCTACTTATTTGTCTATTGTATCTTATTGGTGCATTGACTTTAAAAAAATCTTTATATACTTTCTTTTGTCTTTTGTAATAATTTTTATCTTAAAGCCTGTTTTGTTTGATACTAGTATAGCCACTGTACCTTCTCCCCCCTTCTCCTCCCACTCCCCTGTTGCTAACCCTCCATGAGATCTTCATTTCTATGGTTCTGCTCCTGATCTAGCTGTCCTTTTAGTTTGCTTTTGTTTTAGGTGTGGTTCTTAGTAAATGTGAGTTTGCTGTCCTTTCACTGTTCATCTTTTTTATCTTCTTTTTCTTAGGTAAGTCCCTTTAACATTTCATATAATAGGGGCTTGGTGATGATGAACTCCTTGAATTTGATCTTATCTGAGAAGCACTTTATCTGCCCTTCCATTCTAAATGAAAGTTTTGCTGGATAGAGCAATCTTGGTTGTAGGTCTTTGGTTTTCATGACTTGGAATACCTCTTTCCAGCCCCTCCTTGCCTGGAAGGTCTCTTTTGAGAAATCCACTGACAGTCTGATGGGGACTCCTTTGTAGGTGACTGTCCCCTTATGTCTTGCTGCTTCTAGGATTCTCTCTTTCATTTTAATCTTGGCTAATGTAATGATGAAGTGCCTTGGTGTGTTTCTTCTTGGGTCCAACTTGTTTGGGACTCTCTGAGCTTCCTGGATTTCCTGGAAGTCTATTTCCTTTGCCAGATTGGGGAAATTCTCCTTTATTATTTGTTCAAATAAGTTTTCCACTGGTGGCTGTTCCTTTCCCCCTCTGGTACTCCTATAATTCGGATGTTGGAGTGTTTAAAGATGTCCTGGAGGTCCCTAAATCTCTCCTCATTTTTTTGAATTCTTGTTTCTTCATGCTTTTCTGGTTGGTCATCCTCCTTCTGGTCCACTCCTTTGATTTGAGTCCCATTTTCCTTTCCATTGCTATTGGTTTCCTGTGCATTTCCCTTCATTTCAATTAGTTTAGCCTTCATATGTTCCTCTAATTTGTGACTAAAATCAACCAGTTCTGTGAGCATCCTCATCACCAGTGTTTTGAACTGTGCATCTGAAAGTTTGGCTATTTCTTGGTCACTTAGATTTATGGGCTCTGGGGCTTTGAGATCTTCCTGAGCCATTTTCGGTCTTTTTGCGCCCATTAAGTATGAGGAGCGGAGCCTTAGGGGCGGGCCGGGGCCTCCAGGGTGGGGTTGCTGGTTTGCGATGCTGTGTGTGGTGGTGGGGTCAGAGTGGGGAAATGGCTTCCCCCTCTTCTGCTTCCCTCCACTGGGTGAGGAGCGAAGCCTGAGGTGTTCACCAGGGTAGGGTCACTCAGGTTGCTGGGTTGTGACGCTGTATGTGGGGGCGGGGTCAGAGCCGGGAAATGGTGGCCGTCTCTGCTGCCTCCCGTGGCTGGGACCTGCTTGGTCCCATCTTACTGCCCACTCCCTCGCTGGTCTATCGGTCAGGCTGAAGAATTCGTTGTTAACGGACTTGCGAAAAGTTCAATTTTCTGTGTTCTGGCTGTGTTTTCTGTTGCTAATATTTTATCATCTCTAAACTTGGTTGTGTGAGAAAGCACGGCACATCCACCTATGCCTCCATCTTGGCAGAAGTCTGTATATTTTATATATATAGGTTTTATTCCTCAATACTTCTGTTTCTATCTTCTTGTGTATTAAATAATTTTCTAGTATACCGGTTTTGGTTCCCACTTTTTACTATGAACTTTTTGATTTTTTAAATGGTTGCCCTGGGATTACAATTAACATCTCAATTTGTAGCAGTCTTGTTTTGATTAATACCAATTTAACTTCAGTAGTTTTTTTAAAAAACTGCTTCTGTGGATCTCTGCCTCCTTTTATTGTTGCAGATGACATCATGCACACTGTGTGCCCATCGGCGTAGATTTGCAATTATATTGTTTTATACAGTCATGTTTTAAATATTATAGAAGAATGAGGTGTTACAAACCTAACCTACACGAATAGTGACTTTTACATTTACCAGGAGTCACCTTTAGGGGTGATGTGTATTTGATATGAGTTACTGTCTAGTGTCCTTTTGTTTCAACCCAAAGGATTTTCCTTAATGGCTCCTGCAGCCAACTCTCTCAGCTGTTGTATATCTGGGACTGTCTTAATTTGTTCTTTAATTTTAAATAGTTTTGCCAGGTGTAGAATTCTTGGTTAATAGTTCTTTTTTTTTTTTCTGTTAGCTCTTTGAATATGCTGTTTTACTGTCTTCATCCTATATTGTTTTTCTCATGATATCAGGGGTTTGTCTTACTGAGGATCTCTGGGACATGATAAATAGCTTTAAACTTGCTACTTGCATGACTCTTTGCCTTGGCTTTTGAGAATTTGATTGTATGTATCAGTGTCGATCTCTTTCAGTTTATTCTGTTCAGATTTCATTGAGCTTCTTGGATGTGTAGGCTATTATGTTTTTATGAATTGGAAAGTCTTCAGCCATTAATTCTTCAAATATTCTTCCTGCCCATTTCTCCCTCTCTTGTTCTTTTGAGACCCCGTTATGTGTGTGTTGGTATTCTTGATGGTGTTCCTCAGAACTCTTAAACTCTGTTCATTTTTCTTTTTGTTCCTCAGACTGGTTAATCTTGATTGATTGTCTTCAAGTTTTGTTTCTTTTTCTGCCTTCCTAGATCTTTTTAGCCCACTAATGAAATTTTTGTTTTGTTATTGTACTTTTCAACTTCAGAATTTCTGTTTGGATTCTCTCTCCCACCCTCTAAAAAATAATTTCCATTTCTGTTGATGTTCTCAATTTGGTGATATAATATTCTCATGGTTTTCTTTAGCTTTGAACAGATTTAAAATAATAGATCTAAATAGTTGATTGTTCAGTAAAACCATTGTCTGGGTTTCCTTATGAACAACTGTTCCTATTAATTGATAACTTTTCTGTTTAGGGGTCATTCTTTTTTCTTTGCATGACTCATTTTTTGTTGTTGAAAACTGGACATTTTGAATATTATAACATAGCAAATCTGGAAATCAGCTTCTCTCCCTTCTGTAGGATATTTTTGTCTCTGTTCATGATTATAGTTGTTGTTTATTTGTTTAGTAGCTTTCTGATATAATTTTGTAAAGTTTTCATTCTTTGTTGTACGTGGACACTGAAGTTCCTCTTCTGTCAGGTCAGTGGTCAGCTACTAATTGGACAGATTTTCTTAAACACTTTGAACCTACCCCTCAATACAAATTGCCCGTCTTTTCAGACGGGCTGTATGCGTGTTACTATTGGAGCATGCCTCCTGTACTCAACTAGGCAACTTTCGACTCTGCATTAGCCTCCCCTTCCTACTTGTGGAGGGCCTGATGGCTAGCCAGAGGTAAGAGCTTCGGGCCTTTCAGGTCTGTTCTGAGCAGGCACCTGCCTTAGGCATGCACATGGACTTTGGGATTCCCAGAAATATGTCAGAACTTTTCAAAGTCCTGTTCCTCAAAGACTCTCATTCCTCAAACTTTTCTCCCAGCCTTTTTAGTTGATTGTTGTTTTTCCCCAGTGGTCATTTTGTTGTGCTAGAGAGCAGGGACTAATACATTTGTCTTTTAGGTATTCTCCATAATTGCCTTCCCAAGTAGCTGCCTCAGCCCTGAGAGACTTCCTGGGTAGGCAAGGTAAAAGCAAGTCCTTAGAGATCCTGCAGAAGAGCCACCACGCAGGTCTGAAAAACAGACAAGCATGAGAGTGAGTCTAGTCTTCTCCCCCTAGAACCAGTACCTGCACTGGAAACACGGTTTGTTGTCCAAGGCCACCACTGAACTGGGGAGCTGGGGGCTTAGGGAGGTAACAGAGGAAGCTGAACCGCCAGAAAGCTGTTTTACGTAGATTCAGCTGCTTTTGTTGTTGTTACATTCTTTTATAACCTTTTAGTTTTCAGGATTCCAGAAAAGTTGATTCTGATAAGTTTTTGTTTTTAGTGGTCACCGCTTTTTGTGAAGGGACAGAATTTAGAGTTATCTCTGCTGCCATTTTCCTTGAGTGTTATCTGTTAACTTTGTAAACATCTTGACTCCATATCATTTTGTTCTTCTGATTTTTTCTTTAAACTTAGGATTTCTTTGATAAGAAATGGGGACAAACTGCCATCTCAGGATCATCTGATTGTTCAGGAATACATTGACAAGCCTTTCCTGATGGAAGGTTACAAGTTTGATTTACGGATCTATATTCTGGTAACATCATGTGATCCACTAAAAATATTTCTGTACCACGACGGACTTGTGCGCATGGGAACAGAGAAGTACATTCCGCCTAATGAGTCCAATTTGGTGAGTGGTCCCAGACAGAGTGTATGATTTTACTCATATGTGCAACATATACTTTTGTTATTAAAAAGATCTTATTTATTTACCTTTAGAGACAGGGAAGGGAAGGAGAAAGAGAGGGAAAGAAATATCAATGTGTGGTTGCTTCTCATGTGTCCCCTACTGGGGACCAGGCCCGCAACCCAGGCATGTGCCCCAATTGGGAATTGAACCAGCAACCCTTTGGTTTGAAGCCCACACTGAACCCACTGAGCTACACCAGCCAGGGCAACATGTACATTGTGTCCAAAGGTTATATAAATGGAAGTGCCTCCTCTCAAGTTTTTGTAGTCTGGAGCAGTGACTTGCGACAGGTACGCTGCAAGAATTTTTAAGATATGTAACACCTGACTATTTAGTCAGGGGCCCTGACCTCTTTTCTCTTAAATTGTTAAATAGAAAAAATGACAATAGCCTTCTGGTGTGAATGAATCAAAATCATACCTATTTTTTGACAGATTATAAAAAATACATTTTTTCGGTGTGCTGTAGAATTTTAGTAGTTAGTTTAAGTGTGCCATGAGATGAAAAAGATTGGAAATTTCCAGTCGAGAAGAACTGTGTACACAAACAGGAGTAATTTTAATTTTTAGACAGCTTTGTGTAAATTAGAATAAAAAGCAGTGTCTGCTTCAGTGAGGCTAATCAGGAAAAGTCACCTCCTCCGTGCGATGAGCACACGAATGGATTTCAAAGCACGTATGTGTGTGCAGTGGCCCTGGGTAGGAATGATCTTTGTAGAAATGTAATAAAAAGTTAAGTGCTCTGGAGTTGAGTATGATGTGGATAGCTTGTGTCCACCTCCTCCCGGAGGAGGTGGTGCGTGAGCAGTGTTTACTCCTTTGTATAGAAGGTGTGGTTTATGCGTAGAGGAGGGGGGAGAAAGTGTATGAAACGGAAAGCAAAAGTTATCAGAGGGTAGAGTGGCTTATTTTTATTGGAACAAAAGAGAAGATGGTAAGTTTATGCTGACACAGTATAAAGTAGAGACATAAGTTTTCTGTTTCAGTGTGATTTTTAAGTATATGAAAGGGAGCTTTTGTAGCTCTTTTTCCATTAAGGTTTCCTTTGTGCAACCATAAGACAGCAATGAAAGTGATAATTGTCATTTATAGTTAATGATGATCAGACTGTAATTTATTATACTTTATTATAAAGTCATAAACTAATTTATACTTTATGGGAGATAATCTGTAATTTTCTGTATTTTTTGATTTATTATTAACTAAAAGTTTAGTAATGTGTGATGCTGTTTCTAGATTTACTGATTATAGCAATTATTATAAATACCCTAATTATTGTCTTCCCTTTTGTCAAAGGCCTGGTTATTGTTTTCCTTCAATATTATACACATAATTAACTCTATTAAAGAGTTGATATTTTAAAAATTAACTGGTGACTGCATCATAAATATTACTGTGTGCATGAACTGAAAAATGTTGACAACATTTTCCCTGGCAAAGGAATTATAAGGGAACTATCACAGTTTTCACAGTGTAGGAAGATAAAAGAAAGAATCATGTCTTTAAGGGTCATGGGTGTGGATATAGCCAATCACCAAGTAATGTTTGAACTGTACTGTGTTCTAGCCATTGTGCTGGTTTTGGAAAAACAGTGACCATGAAGATTCGTATTGCCTCACAGAAGAAACAGGCTGGTGGGGAGGGAGAAAATAAATGAGCAGTTACAATGTCCATTGGTTAAGTGTAATGGTCTAAGAGACTGAGGGTGCTGTGGCATTGCACAGCAGGGGCATCTAACCCGGATGGAGATGTAGGTTAGAGACGAGTTTGTAGAGTGTGATCTGAATGAGGAGGGGGTAGCCAGGTTGGGAGTGGGTGCAGCTCCAGGCAGAAGGGTGGCCCAGAGGTGAAGGAAAGGACGATATGTCTAAAGAAGCAGACACATTCAGTACGACCAAAATATAGACCAAGAAGGGATGGGTATTCTTAAATGAGGATGGAGAGTCCAGGAGGCCAGATCTTTCAGGGCTTGCAGGTCATGGCTAGCATGTTGAAGCTTAACCTCAGAAGAAGGGAAACACTGAAAGACTTTAAAGAAGGGAAAGAGGAGTGAGATTTGTGTCTTAAAGAAGTCACCAGGTCTATGGCATGGGGAATGTGAGATGGAGGTGGGTGGATGGGAGAGACTAGAGTAAGGGAGACAAGAAGGTGTATTTTTTTAAAGAAGGTGTATGCTAATGTAACCACATATGACAGGAAAGATGACTTAATTTAAAGTAATAGTAATAGGGCTGAGCTAGGAATAATGCCAAGGATTTACAATATATTTATAATAGCATGGATAATATTGATATAATATACTCACAGGTTAGATTTGTAGAATGAGGGAAAGGGAGAAAGAAATTAAGGATAAAACTGAAGATTATGGGCATGGGTAGTTGTGTAGACGGGATGTTTTCAGGGGCATAAGGAATACAGGATTTATTAAAGGTTTTGCAGAAAGCCGATGTGTTTGGTTTGATATGCCTCTGTGACTTCTAAGTGGTCTGTACTGTAAGCATTTGTATATACACTGCAGGTCTGAATTTCAGATGAGGCAGCTGAGCTACAAGCATATTTGGGACTTGTTAGCTCATCAGTTATAATTAAATAATTGGAGTGGGTAAGAATGGATTACATACATGTAAACAGATAATAAGGTTTTGAGAGGAATGAAGGAGAGAAGAGATAGGAAAGATTAAGACTTGGAAGCTCACTTAGGTAATAAGGTGATTTATTCTAGTATTTTAAGTTGTATGTGTATGATTTGCTTAAGGACACTAGGTTTGGAAATCATAATGAAAGATCAGTAGTCAGGAAATGTGGCTTCTAGGTTTCACTTTGCCATGTGATCTTGAATCACGTAATCTCCTGGCTTCAGTTTCATGTAGGATGAACATCAGTGTTCCTGATCCTTGTATATCAATACAATTTCATGATAGAATTTCTAGATTAAGATATAAAAAAATAAAAATTGACATATGAAATTTTATTTGAAGTGAGATCGCTTACCTTATGTAAAAGGTAAGTTTAAAAAGTCTAGAAAAAATAAGCCAAATGCTCTTACTGTTTTAGATGGCAGAGTGCTGCATATTTTTTCTTCCATTTTCATTGCTGCTGTCACCTCTCATTAAGGCAAACATCCAACTGGCAATGGACTGTTTAGAAGGCGATTTCTGTTGAGACAGATGGGGAACTGTGAAAGTTCTATACCTACTTACAAAGATAATGTTTAAGAAAATTGCAAAGCGCTATTTCTTTTGCAGTTTTTTGCTAGGATAGCTAGACTTTTTATTACTGTTATTATTTACTTTAAGAAATTCCTGCCAAATGAAGAGCTCCTCAAAAAATTAGTTTCCAGCCTTTTTTTAAATGAAACAATTATTTGTATTTTGGAAAGTAGGAAATAATTTGATTTAAAAAAGTCAAGTTCTTAAAATTAGACTAGCATAAGGTTTATGTTCTTTCTTTTAAATGTAGATTAATTGAAAGCTTTTTCTAAGTTTCATGAGGGTAGGGGCTGTCTCTCTTATTCATCTTTGTATCCACAGTGCACAATCCAAATTTCTGCTGTAGTAGGGGCACCTTAAATATTGTTTAATGAATGAAAAAATAAATTCTTAATAGTGGTGGGCACATAGGTTGAGGAATTCTGCATATCTGCTTCTAGGATTTTAAGACTACAGACCTAAGTATTGGCAGTGAAAAAATTTGATATGAATATACTTGGTCATTAACAAACCAAAATAATAATTGTGTGCACGAAACATCTATTCATTGTGATACAACATTGCTGTCTAAAGTAATCTTTAGGAGTAGAGTCCTGAAGGTGGGATTTACAGACTTGATGAATGCTTATGCAAGATCGGTAAGGAGCCACTAGGTGTGCATTAATGGGCAGTTATGAGAAGTTTTAAATTTTGGAGTCTTTTTCTGGTTTGAGAAGCAGTATCAGCAAACATAGGGTATGAAGAGACTAAGACGTGAAGCACGATCAGTGCAGTGATAATCATATGGATTCTGTGCAGTGTTGTGTGGTGTGCAGCGTTGTCTGCTGACTCTGTGTGCACTCCGTCTTGTGATGAGTTAAGGGGGCTTCCCGGCAGTGTGTGTGAGGGCACAGGCTGTGTTTGGTAGTCTGACCTCTTGGTTCATGCTGCTTATTTGAGCTTTCATTTGTTATTTTCTTTGAAAAGACATAGAATATTCTCTCAGAAAATTTCTTTCTCAAACAAATTTGGGTGAAACTCTAAGTGACCCAAAACATTAAAAACAAAACCAAATGGAATACTACACAGCAGAGAGAAAGAAGGAGCTCCTACCCTGTGTGACAGCATGGGTGGAACTGGAGAGAATTATGCTAAGTGAAATAAGCCAGGCAGTGAGGGACAAATACCATATGATCTCACCTTTAAATGGAACATAATCAACAAAACAAACAAGCAAGCAAAATATAACCAGAGACATAGAAATTAAGAACAAACTGACAGTAACCAGAGGGAAATGGGGAGGGGCTAATAAGGGGAAGGGTTTTCAGGAACTACTATAAGGGACACATGGACAAAACCAGGCGGGAGGGTGGCAGCAAGGTGGGGAGGTGGGTTTGGCTAGGGTTGGGGGGAGTAGTGAGGAAAAATGCAGACAACTGTAATTGAACAACAATAAAGTAATTATTTTTAAAAATGAACAAAAAAGCATTTTTCTTGCTTAGCAATATATAGGTTCACATTTTATTTAATTACTATATATTATTATTTTAATATTTTCTATGGCAGGTATAGATGACTACATTTACAGTCTTTTTAAGGGAAATGTGCCATTCCACTTAATGTGGTAATTGTCTGAGCAATCATGGAATTGTCAATCTGTATATTTTAAATTTTAAAATCATCTTTCATCTTTGGATACTTTCTTTTCAGTGACATCTCGTGTTTTAGAGTCTCACAGGTGATAACGTCGGTTCTTCCTCATTGCAGACCCAGTTGTACATGCACCTGACTAACTACTCTGTGAACAAGCACAATGAGCATTTTGAAAGGGATGAAACCGAAAACAAAGGCAGCAAACGCTCCATCAAATGGTTCACAGAATTCCTGCAAGCAAACCAGTATGATGTTACTAAGTTCTGGAGTGACATTTCAGTAAGAGTTTACCATATCACAATTATAGCCGTCTTTCCTCAGATTATCTCAAGATCACAAAACATTTTAAATAAAGAGCAGATTACCTTAGATTGGGCTGATAAAGCGTGTTTTCATGAAGGAGACAGAATTTGTGATGGACCTTGATAGATAAGTAGTATTTTCACTGCTAGGGATGGAAAAGAGAGAATTCTGGCTGGAGGCGAGAGCACAAGTGGGGACATGGAGATGTGAGGGTCGTGGTGAGTGGTCAGGGTGCGTATTTGGGGTCTGTGGGAGATGCACGGGGACCTATGGCTGAGAAGATTATGTAGAGGCCACATTTTAGATCTGAAAATCAAAGCTTAACTCCCAGTTTTTAAAGGAAGAGAATAATAAGGCCAAGGGCTATGAGTTCAAAGGGCTATGAGTTCAAAAGACAAATCTGAAAAAGAGCATAGGATGGAAAGAGTGAAGAGCAAGAGGAGGTAGAAGAGGCACTTGGGAGTAGTTAAAGTGAGAAGAATGGTTTAAATTGAGCACAGTGAAGTCAAGATTAATTGAGTTCAGAATGGGGGAGGTGTTCAGAGGTTCTTCTACAGTTTTAAGAAGTAATTGTAGGGCGCTTGGGTATGACATTATCTGAAATAGAGTGGGAAGGATTTATTTTTGAGATGTGGAGCTTAGTTTTGCAAACGAGGGGCAAAAAGTTTATGTATGTATGTATGTATGTATTTATTCATTCACTTATTCAGTAAATATTTGTTGAACCCATAATTATAAGCCTGTCTCTGGCTAATAATTTGAAGATTTATAAGATACTCAAAAACCCTAGAGTTTGACAGGAAAACCCAGCTCAGAAATTGTTATTGAAATGCAGCGTAGCAAGTACAAGGGCAGAGGCGTGCATTGGGTTTTGTGGGGAAGTGAAGGAGGACCACTTACAGTAGCGTTGGGTGGTACTTCTTAGAGGCATTGACTTACAAACTAAGTTTTGAAAAGTCCATGAGGCTAGGATGATGAGTTTTACTTTAGATATGTTGAACTTGAAATGCTGTCTCAGGTAGAGAGATCCAGCAGTCAGTCAGAAGTGTATGTTTGAGGTGCAATTTGTATTTAAAGCAATGGCAGTGGATGAAATCCCAAATGGCAAAGAGAGGAAAGGGAAAACTGTGAGAAGATGACCTTGGTGAAACAGACCTTTTATTAATCACAGCAGAAGTATGAAAATCATCTTCAAAGTTAGAAGACTGTGTCTGTTGAAAACACAGTACGATGAGGGCTATATAATTTGATTTGACTTTCCTTTGAAAACAAATAATATATAATTTAAATAAATCTGTCATGGAAAATGGACATGAAAGTTCATACATAGGTAGTTGAATTTGGTCTCTTGAGAAAACAAGAGAAAAATCAGCATCAACATATTTATCTTTTTGTTGATTATTTTGTTGGTTGATGGTTTTTACTCCTTATTTTTTCATAGAATGTAAATAGAATGTAAATCCAAAGTTCTTAGATATCAGACAAGAAAAAAGAATGACGTAGTCTCCACATGGAAGCCAACAGGGCAGGGGTATCAAACTCATTTTCACTGGGAGCCCCATCAGTTCATGCATTGGCAGTATTTTCATCTCATATAAACTTTGTGAACTGTGAAATCATCACTGCACAAAGAAACCCAGCTCTCCTATGCTAGGCACTATTGTGGGCACTGGGAGTGAGGTTGTAATAAAACAGTCAAGGATGCTGCTCCAACAAAACAAGAAAAAGATCAGTGGATATATGCTGTGTAGTCATGTGGTAAGGGGTGATAGGCGCAATACTTGACTGCAGGGTCAGGGAAGGGAATATCAAGGATTCAGACAAGGAAATATCGGGGGGAGAGTGTTGCAGGACAAGGGAACCATCACTACAAAGAGCCCAGAGAGGACAAGCGTGGCTGGAGCTTGCCGGGAAGGGGAGGAGCTGGGTGAGCCAAAGTCAGAGCAGTGGCGGGGGCTCGATGCCATAGAGCCAGGCTGTAAGTCCAGGCCTTATTGCCACTTGTGCAAATGAGAAAGAAGGAAAGCATTTTCACCTTTTGAAAACAATGTACACTTGCAGGAGTTGGTTGTTAAGACCCTGATTGTGGCAGAGCCTCATGTCCTGCACGCGTATCGGATGTGCCGGCCTGGTCAGCCTCCGGGAAGTGAGAGTGTCTGCTTTGAGGTCCTGGGCTTTGACATTTTGTTGGACAGAAAACTAAAGCCATGGCTTCTGGAGGTAAGACTTTTTTTTTTAAGAAGAAAGAAACGTCGCCACTGTTCTTGTGTATTAAAAGAAATGTTTTTGAAATGTGTATTTGGCACAGTTGCCTCATTAACCGAGCAGAAAGAGGCCTGAATGCAGTATGTGGGAGGAAGAGAATGAAAATTCGTGGGGTAGAACAGATCCAAGAAAGGATCCATGTGTGTTTGATATTACTTTTCCCAAATTAGTACTGAATTTCTAGGCCAGGAATTTTGAATTTATGTGATTTTTTTAATCTGCTTTCTCCAGTGTTTTCTCAGCCTCACGGCTTCTGCCACCTCATGACTTGTGCGTGTTGTCTTGCCTCCTCCGTATGGGTGCCTGGCCTTCAGACTCTCCAAGGGAGAGGCCCCGCTGGGCCCATTCATCAGTGTTTACTGCCTCGCACCCGGCGGCATGACGTCTCCCTGTGGCCCTGTCACTTGCCGAGGGCTCCCCTTGCGTCCAGCCGCCCACTGTGTGCCTTTGGGTTTGCCGTCAGTGCCTGGAGGGGGCAGAGGCGTCATTATTGTCTTTTTATTGATAAAAGGTCACTTAACATAGGGAAAATATAGAATAATATAAAAGAAAAAATAAGAGTAATCTCTTTTGAAGATCTTGGTACCTTCTCTCCCATTCTTATTTATATTCAGAATGTACGGAGAACACACCTTAGAAGTCATGTGGTCCAATAGTACCCCACTCAGCATCTGGGGTCATAGAGTTCATGGCCGTGAAATACCGTGTTTAGGAAACTTTATCAGGAAAGGAGTGCATATCTAAACACTTCGTGTTTACTAGATTAGTTATATTTTTAAGGAACATATGGCTATAGAAGATATAATCAACAATTATCTTTCATTTTAAGTCGATTATTTCTTATTTTTGTTAATAATTTATAAGTTGGCAGTTGTATCTTTAATATCAAGTTTTGCAAAAGCAAATTGAATGTGTCATAGTTGAGATCAAAACATTCAAAATCTATTTTTAGGAAAGAACACTTTTGTGTGGACTTTTAATCTACTATGAGGAAATAATGTGTATATTTCCAATCAAGTACAGTTCTGTCAGGTGTTCAAATTTCCCTCCTGCTGGGATCCTAGAAATAAGACAAATGGGAGGCACTTTGCTTAGCCTTGAACTTCCTCCATCAGGCATCAAAGCACTTGGCTGCACCTGGGGGCCCTTTGCTTCACTGAGGCCTGACACCGTCTTCCTCAGGTTTATCGTGTTGTCTGCAGTCATCCCTTCCAGTTCTCAGCGGTATTTTTTTCTACCCCTGCTGCTTCTCTTGTATGCTTGGTGAGGTGGGGAAGAAGTGAAGGCTCCTGGGCGAGGTGCAACCGAGAGGATAGCGGGGAATGACTTGATAGAAATTTAGTTACCTGGTTTTAAAAGCAGTGGCCTAACTGGAGCTTTAGCTTGTAAATCAGAATTGACTGAATGGTTGACTTCTGTTTTCATTTTAAAGGCTCAAAATACCATTGTTTGCATTAATGTTTCTTCATACTTTATTCTCTCCTTCATCATTTCCACATCTCTAAGAACCATTAAAAAATTCCACAATAACCAACGGCCAAATAGCATTGTTTGCATAAACGTATTTTCATTTTCTAGTTATTTTTTCATCATTTCTGGATCAATCAGAACCATTAAAAATGCACAATAACTAACAGCTGTGGTTAATGAACATTTATTATATTAAAACAGTAAAAAGAATTTTATGTAGATCTTCCTCCTTTATATTTTCTCTAAGCTGCTCTTGTTGCAATTCTAGTATGTTGTCAAAAACCTTTTGGCGCCATCCAGTGGAGTGAGGTAGAAGGTGCTTCTGAGAATGTGATAACTTCGTTCACAGGAATAATTGCCAGTTATGATTTGTAGTGGTAAATTGCAGAAATTTTCAAGCATAGAAGACACTTTTAGGGATAAACATGAAAATTTGGTGGAGTATGAATATACTTCTAATACTTTAAGTATTCTTTTTTAGCAATTTGAATTTTTAAAAATTTAATCCTCACCCGAGGATGACATGTTTACTGATTTTTAGAGAGGGTGGCGGGGGAGAGAGACACACAGAGAGATTGATTTGTTGTATTTATCAGTTGCTTCTTGCACGTGCCCTGACCAGAGGTCAGATTCGCAACCTTAGAATATCTGATGCCGCTCTAATCAACCAAACTACCCGGTCAGGGCTGCAAATATTTTGAAAATAAATGATTAAAAGTTGGCCTTTTAAAATTACGAACACTTTATTAAAAACACTTTTTAAAAATCCTCACCCAAAGATATGTTTTTTTATTGATTTAGAGAGAAGGGGTTGAAGGAGGAAGGGGGGAGGGAGGGAGGCGAGGGAAGATATTGCTTCCCATACATGCACCGACTGGGAACTGAAGTGCATCCTTCTGGTGTGTGAGACAACATTCCAACCAAATGAACCACCCAGCCAGGACTAAAGTGTCCTTGAATTAATTTCAATAAGTGATTGTGCCAGGTGGTGGAAATACAAGAAGAATAAGACACAAAGTATGTGCTGGTCTTTTGGGGACTTGGATTTTGTGTTTTATGGTAAGGGTTGTAGGTATAAATAAGGAACAGGGTACCAGCAGTGATTAATTTCCCTTTGTACATGCATGTATGTAAGAGTTAAAGCAATCTTTACAGAGGTGGGAAGAACTGAGCCTGGTGCTTAAGGCTTTGGAAAGTGGGATAGGGGCTTGGAGCCTGGAGAACTGGGGGTGGGGTTGGGGGAAGTTCCTGGGTGGAAGGAACAGCACTAATTTAGGAGCACAGACTCTATTGTGGGTACTTTTTTATGTGCATGAAATGATTGTGCTTATTTTGATAATACAACAATGATTTAAACAGTTAAAAATAACATTTATTAATTTGATTTGCTTTCTAACAATTTTCATTTTTGCATGTATTTATAAGCTGCTGAGTTTTAAGGCTATAATATCTGCCTGGGTTTGTCTGTTTTAGAAGTGGGGTAGGCAATGTGAATTAAAGAAGCAATCAACATTACAGAGCAAAATTTTGGCTGTATGGAACCTTAATTTTCGGAGTTTCTTCTGTCAGCCGTTTGTGGCTCTATTATTTTTTTCTCTACATCTCTCATAAAACTTTTTTAAAAATCCAAAATTTTAATTGAAAAAAGTTTGTCTACCTTCTGACATATTAGTATAGTTGGGTATATTTTTTCATAGACCAATTTCTTTTATGTGATAGTAGGGGGAGAATTTGCAATACACAAGACAGGGCTCCAAGATCCTGTGGTACCAAATGTCACTACCATCCGCGTGAGGAATATGCCTGCCAGAACTCCAGACTGCAGTTTTATAATGAACACATAAGGAACTCTATGCAGGTCCATAACATTTCAGTGAGCCACTTAATCATCAGTTCCTGAATGTCTGGTTTATTTTATAATCCTATTATATATAATAGCAGAACTACCATTAGTTGTATTGCAAATTTGAGAGATTTGAGTCGCTACAGAATGGTCGAAGCTTTTTTCAATTTAAAATACATTACCCTTTCTCTGCACTTGTAAGAGATAATACTTAGAGCTTTGAAGTAGCACATTAATAAACTCCCTTTCTCAAATTTACCTGGAATAAATGGATGTTCTTGCAATTATCAAGCTACTCCCTTTGCTGAAGAGCAGAGCACATAGACAGGAATATGTTAATCACTTTCTAAATCAGAAATCTGCAAAGGAATAATTCAATGTGGCATATCTCTATAAAAATACAGTTTGGCATATCTCTATAAAAAGACTATTATGCACCCATCAGAATGATAGCATGAAAGATTTTCATGATAGATTGTTAAGAGAGAAACTTGGATTGTAAAATTAGTAGAAATAACATAGACATGTATGAGAAAGTAAAATGAATATTGTAAGTATGTATGCATAGCAAAGATCCAGAATACCATTTATTAGATGGTTAACAATGCACTAGGCAGTCAGATTACAGGTGACTTTTTGTTGTTTGTTTAACTTCTGTTGAGTACTAATTTTTCACCAGTAATTCCGGGCCACATTCCTAATTAGAGGCGTTTGTGTTCCTGGATGACTTCTTAAGTACAATGTGGTATTTCTTTCAGCTGCCAGTTGTAAAATGCATGCCCTCGGTTATCTTGTCTCTTGTGATGGATTTGCGTAAGAGTACCCTCTTCTATGACCAGTAGCATGTATGTTTTTAGATAGTCTGTGGAGTTACCTGGTGGCCATGACACTGAGCTACTGAACTCAGCAATGTTCTAACCAACTGACTTGAGTAAGGAATTTCCTTAAATACTTGCTATTCTAGTTACATTTTCATAACAACAACAAGAAAACTCAACAACAACAAAGACAAAAACAAAACTCCAGCTCTTGAAGTGGTAGTATATTTATTGTCTAAAGGATTTCTGGGTACATAGAGTTACTTTTTATTTTTTGTCTTAATGAAATCCTGGCAATGATGTTGGAAATGATGTAGAGCAACCACAGATGGCTCATTTATTCCCAGGAGTCCTTCTACAGTTAGAAAAGCTCATAGAGTTTAGTCTGCAGCTGCCCTTGGTGGTATCTCCTGAGTAATATATATAGTCAGTGCCTTTGGAAATGAAAATTGATGAGTCTTGTTTGATCCAGGTAAAAGAAACAGACTTTGGTTTTTTTAGGCAGCAACAGATGAATTTATCCAGAAGATTGAGGCAGTGAAAACAGGGCTCTGGTAGTTTCTGTATGCTAAATGCATGCGTGCATATAATTATTACTGTGTTGGTAACATGCATATTATTTTTGTTACATTATTATTATTATACAGGGTGTGTTGCTTTAACTTCTCTACACTTAAAACTTAGAGTGCATGGGTGAATGGGTTGCAGAGAGTGGAGAGGCTGGAGAGGGCAGGTTTGCTAACTGCAGATCTGGAGCTAAGGCAGCAGGGGGAAGGGGGTGGTGGTGACAGTTCCTTGCAGCGGCCTGATGTAGGGTGATGGCAAAGGGAGGCATGGCCATAGTAACCAGGCGATCTACCACCTAGAGCTTTGTGATTGATTGTAGAATCCTTTTGCTGGTTGGGGACCCCACATTAGATGAACAAATATGGTCTCAGACTTCTGGTCAAGATAGAGGCGTAGGTAAACACAGCTCACCTCCTTGCTAAACTACAAAACGACTTTCACCTAGAATCATCTGAAAATCAAGCTGTATGGAAATCCAAACCAAGGAATTAAAGAAGCCACATTCATCCTGGCGGCAGGAGGAGTGGAGATACAGAGATGCAGAGATGTGGAATGAGCAGTCCCATGCCTGCATGTGGTGGATGCAAATCAGGAGGGATACCTCAGGAGTGATGGATCCCAGCCCCACACCCGACTACCCAGTCCAGGGTTCCAGTGCCAGGAAGATAAATCCTCATAACTTCTGGCTGTGCAAACCACTGGGGTTTGGGGCAGAAGAAGAAACTGCGGGATTGTCAGGTGTCTCTTCCTAAAGGGTCTGAAATGGACTTAGAAATTATGCAGACTCACTCCCTCTGGGCTCCAGCACTGGGGAAGCAGCTGGAAGGGCACCAGTGGCACATGGGGAGAAACTGAAGTGTCTGTCATCAGGGTGAATGTTGGGGGACAGCTTCCTCCTGTACAAAATCCCAGAGGCCAGCCAGTGGCCACAGTCCCTTTTCTGAGCCCTCCCCCACACAGAGCCACAGAGCACAGACACCACATCTGAAACTCTATCAAGTGGGTTCACATGGGTTGTCCCACCCTGGCAGTCACCTAAGGCTCTGCCATCTCATTTACTGGTGTGCCTTTCTACAACAGGCCACGCTACTAAGGCAGGGAATCAAAGCAGCTCTGTCTAATACATGGAAACAAACAGAAGAAGGCTGCCAAAATGAGGACACAAAGAAATATGACCCAAATAAAAGAACAGAACAAAACTCCAGAAAAAGAACTAAACAAAATGGAGGTAAGCTGTCTGTCAGATGCAAAGTTCAAAACACTGGCTATCAGGATAGGATGCTCAAGGAACTCACTGGGAACTTCAACAACATAAAAAAGACACAGGCAGAAATAAAAGTTACACTAAGTAAAATAAAGAAAAAAGTACAGGGAATCAACAGAGAAGTGGATGAACTCAAGAATCAAATCAATGATTTGGAATGGAAGGAAGAAAAAAAACATTCAATCAGAACAGCAAAAAGAAAAAAGAATTTAAAAAAATGAGGATAGGCTAAGGTGTCTCTGGGGCAACTTCAGACATCCAACATTTAAATGATAGAATGCTGAAAGGAGAAGAGAAAGAGCAAGAAATTGAAAACTTATTTGAAAAAATAATGAAAGAAGACTTTCCTCATTTGGTGAGGGAAATGGACATACAAGCCCAGGAAGCACAGAGATTCCCAAACAAGATGGACCCAAAGAGGATTACGCCAAGCATATCATAATTATAGCCAAAGGTTAAAGATAGAGAATCTTAAAGGCAGCAAGAGAAAAGCAGAGAATTACCTTCAAAGAAGTGCCCGTAAGACTCTCAGCTGATTTCTCAAAAGAAACTTTGCAGGCTAGAAGGAACTGGCAAGAAGTATTCAAAGTCATGATAAGCAAGGACTTACAACCTAGATTACTCCATTTGGCGAAGCTGTCATTTAGAATGGAAGGGCAGATAAAGTGCTTCTCAGACAAGTTAAAGCTAAAAGAGTTCATCATCACCAAGTCATTATTAGAGGAAGTGTTAAAGGGACTTATTTAAGAAGAAAAAGATAAAAACTATGAACGTTAAAGTGGCAAAAAATTCACAGTTATCAAAAATCGAATATAAAAAAACTAAACAAACTAGCAGAGCAGGAACAAAATCATAGACATGGAGATCATTTGGAAGGTTATCAGTTTGGAGGTAGAAGGGGGAGAATAGGAAAAAGGTGCAGGGCTTGAGCAGTACAAATTGGTAGGTTCAGAATAGACAGGGAGGTTAAGAACAGTATAGGAAATGGAGAAGCCAAAGAACTTACATGCATGACCCATGGACATAAACTAAGGCAGGGGATCGCCAGAGGGAATGAGGGGTGCTGGGTAGAGGAGGACAACGGTGGGGGAAATGGGCACAACTGTAATTGCATAATCAATACAATATAAAAAAAGATGAACGTGTATGTATTGAATAATTATTGGCCTGCCCACATTTGGCTAGTCTCATGTTTTCTTTGTGAATTTTAGATCAACCGCGCCCCGAGCTTCGGAACTGACCAGAAAATAGACTACGACGTGAAGAGAGGGGTGCTGCTGAACGCGCTGAAGCTGCTGAACATCAGGTGAGGTGTCCCCATCTCCTGGAGCTTCTTCCACCGCATTTGCCGTACAACCCTCATTTGTATGTGGGATTGCTTGAACCTTTTTGTATTTTAGTTTTGAATTTCTTGATTCCATTCTTCAAACCCATTTAGTTTTTTTCTTTTTAAAAGCCTTTTCTCCTCTTCTGACACACTGTTTGTTTTTCCTTTTCCCCATTTAATGCTCTGATTCTACAGGAAGTAATGGTTAAGTTACAGTTTTGATATAATTATTTAATACAGAGTATAGGTTGAGTTGGAGAATACCTTACAGTACCTTCTAGATTATCTTCCTCACCTTATAAGAAGAAACTAAAGCAAGTCATTCAGGAAGTAGAGAAAAAAAAAGCCTCAAATATTGATTTCCTTACTTTTCTCTTCCAGAGTTCTTCCCTCTAAATCTTGCTGCCTGAGTAAACAGAAAAGAGTGAGGGTCATTCAAGTAAAGCAGTCATTAAGTGAGGGCTAGTCTTCTAATGGGAGTTCCTTTTTTTTTTTAAGGGTGAATAATATCCCATTGTATGTATACACCACATTTTCTTTCTCTTTTAAAATTTTTATTTATTTTTAGAGACAGGGAAAGGGAGGGAGAAAGACAGGGAGAGAAACGTGGATGTGTGAGAGATACATTGATTGGTTGCCTGTCACTTGAGCCCAGACTGGGAACCAGCCCAGTACCCGGGCATGTGCCCTGACCAGGAATTGAACCAGTGACCTCTCGCTTTGTGGGATGATGCCCAATCAGCTGAGCCACACCAGTCTGGGCCATCACATTGTCTTTACCCATTTATGAACATTTAGGTGGCTTCCGTGTCTTGGCTATTGTGAAAAATGGTGCATATGTGAGAGTGGGTATCTCCGAATCCTAACTCCCGCTCCCCTGCATATAGTCCCAGAAGTGGGGTTGCTGGTTGCAGTGAGCGTGATTG
Source organism: Artibeus jamaicensis (assembly GCF_021234435.1). NCBI lineage: Eukaryota > Metazoa > Chordata > Mammalia > Chiroptera > Phyllostomidae > Artibeus > Artibeus jamaicensis. The sequence continues at coordinate 29,565,092 of NW_026522025.1, read as the reverse complement.
TGGATGTCACGTCTTCAAAGCGCTGTTATCTGGGAGAGCTTTTGGCTCATAATGAAATAAAAATTTTAGAAGTTTAACTGAACTTCTCAAAGAAGGAATGAGTTGTTTGCAATTGTAAGTATTGAAACAGCATTTAGAGTGTTGGATTAAAGGACCTCGGAGGTAATTTATTCTTAGGGATTTTATGATTTGAATTTCTACTTGTTATTTTAAGAGCTCTAGAGAAGTTGTGGGATGCCTCCAAGCAATTTATTTATTTGGAGTGTTTTCCAAGCCCTTAGGAGATGTGTGATTAAAAGGTAGCTTTAATGGAAAGCATCATTTTAAAAAGAGATAGACATATAAACTTGTTCAAAATTTTTATATGACTCATCCTTTTGCTTGATCAAATGATGATTTGCCTAAATTCTGTTGATATTTCAATTATGATAAATGAATAGAAAGAAAAGAAATGTAGAATGAGAAATTTTTGTTTATTTAGCTTAGCATCAGTATTTTGGATTATTTAAGCAATATGCCTGTACTTTTTTTTTTTGCATTTACTATTATTATATAAGTAGGCCTTGTATTTTTGTTTTGGGGTTTTTTTTGGCAAGTCTTTTGACTTTGCCAATGACAGCATCAATTCAGGACCTTACCCATGGGTGTTTTTGGTCTCCTTAAAAGTGGGAGGGACACCTTTCAACCGTGAGACATTTCTAGACTTAAAATTAAGGGAATGTTGGATTTCATCTTCCTTGTTTTCCTTAGTGTTGTTCTACTTGGGAATTTGGCACAATTCTTAACATTTAGAGAATATGCTGATGAAGCTTGTGCTGTAGCCAAGCCTTTTCTCTCCAGCCAGACGGAGAGTGCAGGGCCATGGAGTGGTGACTCGCACTTCACTGAGGCTGGGTGGGAGATGGCACACGGTGGGAACATGAGCAGGGGACTAAGGACACTGGGAAAGTCCTATTATTGGGTTAATTTTTACAGGGACTGTTTTACCTTGGATAGAATAAATTGTTCTGTGATTCCCTATTTACATTCATTTTAGTCAGACGGTCACAATGATCCTTTTTTTTTTTTATTGTGTTATCTTTCTGCTCAAGAACCTAAACGGATTTCTATTGCCAACAGTTTGTCTAAGCTCCTTTCATAATAAAACTTAACCTTAGCTTTTCCATCTTATTTCCTATTTCTCTCCAACCCAAATTTAGTTAAGCTGATTATCTTACTATTTTTCTCACATGTCTTGGCCATTCTAATTGATTATTTATTCTGTTCCTTACCCTGGATGCCTCTGCTTATTGCCTGTGACTCAAATCCCATCCTTTATTGTGGTATCTGCTTTCTAGCACAAGTTAATTTTTTCTTCTTCGAACTCCAAGAGGAATTATAGTCTGCATAGTATAAGGCTTATCACATTTGTTCACTCTCTCGTGCTCTGTGCTGTTCTACTTGGATATGGCTGATTTTTCTTTTCAATTTGACTTAAACTCCTTGAAGTCAAGGAATATATATGTTGTTGTTTTACACAATTCTTAATACAATGTTTTACTTATAATGTGGCTCCATATATTCCCCCCAAATTCATAGTGCAAATATATACTTTTAGTCTCAAGAAAATCTGAAAGAGTGCAGATTGCTCAGTGTGTTACATCTCAACCCCTGAGAATACAGAACCTCATATCAAGGGGTTAGAATCCATCCACTTTGTACTTGGGTGGTGCAATGTTATTTGAGTTCAGATTCAAATAATTTTCTGAAACATTTGGCCTTGGGTCTTCAGAGACAAAGAGTACAAAAGGGGCTATATGCCGAACAGGAAAAGAATAATAAACAAAAATAATCAATAGTAAAATAGTAATAAGTAAGAAAAAGTGGGGTTTTTTTGGTAATAAAAGAAAAAATGCAATCTGTGTAGTAGATAGTTGTGTGTTGATAAGAAGAATCTTTTTTCTATGTAAGTATTATATTAGAATCCTTAAAATAGAGTCTAGAAACCATCCACATAAATGTCCTGGTTAGAAAGCTGGGAGTTATCTTTGCATCTTTCCGTTATCAAGACTCAGGTGAGTCCCGTCAACTGTATGACTGCCCCTTAATTCTCAGTCTCACCAAGTTTCAGGACTTCTCATTTCTCTTCTGGATTATGTTACTGCTTTTCTTTTTTCTTGTAGCACTAACCTCCTCCCCATTTTCAGCCGCTATCCACTCTGTTGCTCTGCTAGTCATTTAACAAGTGTGTATTGTTAAATGCTCACAAGTGCCCACTACTATTGCAGTGGGTACTGGGAACTCAGTGTCTCCCTGATTCCTAGGTTTCTGGCTTGGATGCCTTCTTCATCCAAGCCATCATCCTTTATCTTCATCATCGATTTAGATAAAATTTTTAGGTGAGAAATAGTTTTAAAGGAGTGATGGGGGAAGGTAGAGAGAGAGAGAAAGAGACAGGCCAGTTTTAAACATGCTAATTCTGAGATGCTTTGAGACGTTGGGCAGAATTGTTAAGTGGGAAATCTGATATTCGGTGCCCCAGGAGGTGGAGAGATCTATTAGACTGACATCCGCGTACAGATGCCGCTGCGTCGGACAGGTGAGAGCACACAGTTGGGGTGCACATATTGAGAAGTGAAGGGCCGTGGCTGCAGAGCCCTGAGGAATGCCAGTGTTGGAACGCCAGTGTTTATGAACTCTGATATTCTGATTGGATTGTTTCCACACTGTCAGATAAAGTTTCAACACTGCATCGAGGCATTTTTAATCTTAGATTGCGTATGAGACAGTGTTTGGTCTGGCTTCTGCATTTCTCACATGTATGGTCACTTTTTGTTCTTTTCTCTGCCTTGGAGTTAATTTTCTTAAGAACGCGTGTGTGGTGCTGTCTCACATGTTCATGGTTTGCACATACTCACATTGAAATGTACTCTTAGCTTTGTTCCTCTAGTGAATGTCAACTCATTTTCAAAAGTTTTTGGTAAAATATACTTAACATGAAACTTACTGTCTTAGCCATTTTTAATTGTGCAATTCAGTGGCATTAACTAGATGCACATTGTTGTGCGGCCATCACCACCGTCCTTCCCCAGAACTTTTTGGTTGTGCAAAGCTGATCCTCTGTGCTCATGAATCAGTAACTCTCCACCGATTGCGCAGCTCCGTGGGCTGGAAGGGAGAGGAGTGAGTTCCACAGGGAGGCGAATCTCACCACAGGGCCTTCCCCATAAAAATCAGACATCTGGAACTAAATTTTCAAGACTGGGCAAAATGAGAAGGACTGTACAGAAGTTTTCAAATAAATGATGATTGTTACACTAGGATTTCAGTCAGAACTGAAAATATGCTTGAGTGGTCAGTGTAAGTGAGAATGCTTCAGTATAAACGGGATTGGTTGAAGGAGGAGAAAGGAACCAACATTTATGAAGGACCTATTAATGTCACCATGAGTTAATGTTTGTAAGAACTGTAGGAGGGAAACATCATGTTATCATTTAGTAGATGGGGAAGCAGACAACAGGTAATTGACCTCAGCTTGTACGGATAGTAAGTTGTGCTGTTTCCAGTTTATTTGGTTACCTTCAGAATTTCTGTTTAATGTAGAGAGACACTTATCTGATGGATACTTAGGGGAACATAGTGTGAATATATAATTTAATAAACATTGATTCATCTTTACTATGTCTCTTTTTCTGCTAATCTCCCAGGGATAAGATCAGAGTTTTTGTGCATTTCAGAATATGGTCTTGTGTTTTATATTTTAGGACCAGTGATAAAAGGAGAAACTTGGCCAAACAAAAAGCTGAGGCTCAACGGAGGCTTTATGGTCAAAATTCAATAAGAAGGCTCTTACCAGGCTCCTCAGACTGGGAACAGCAGAGACATCAGTTGGAGAGGCGGAAAGAGGAGTTGGTATGAAAATTTTAACACACCCACATTTTGAATTGCATAATTCATTTCTCAGGTTTTATTTGTAAATTTTTTTATTCTAGAAAGAGAGACTTGCTCAAGTACGAAAGCAGATTTCCAAAGAAGAACATGAAAATCGACACATGGGGAATTATAGGCAAGTGCACTTCCTTTTTAGATAGATCATGCAAGTTCAGTGACAATTAGTCTGCATTTTATAACCGTTTAGGCTTGTTTTAAGCATTGCTTATTTTATTTTAAGAAAGTGCTTTTGTTTAATATTTTTCTGTAATGAAAATGTCATCAGCAAGTAGATGGTTCAGACTTGGGAGACCCCTGCTAGCCAGCCTTGAGGGGGGCTGTGTGAGGCCTTTTAAATCTGAGTATCTAGTCCTTATTTGGTTACAATGTAGTATTGTTAGGAAGTCAGGTTTCAGGTCTCCTAGTGTTATTTCTGTCAATTCGAAGTGGTTACTATATTTTGTTTTAAACTCTTAATGTATCAGGAGCCAGGCAAATAATGAAAATGTTTGAAAGTGCCAGGTATGAGACAATAGAAAGTGTGTGGACCCTGTTGGAAAGCGCTGGAACCCCTCCTTCCACGGTATCCGCTGCGCTGGGACAAAAGGGCGCTCCCTAAGATCCTCCAGGAATCGTACTAAATCCGAAACTTCCAAAGTGTCCCTCATCGCCTAAACTTTCTCCCATAAAATTCTGTATTTCTTCAGTATGCCCAATTGCAATGGTTTTCCAACCACCTACTTCTAACTAAACCCTTATATTGTATCATGTCTTAAGATAATTCTCTGGATAAACTTTAATTTGTGTGTGTGACAGATGACAGTTTACGAATTGTTCATAACCATATACATCTTTATTTCTGACACCTAGTGAAGTGCCTGGCAGAACAGGTGGTCATGGATTATCGATGTAGTTGACCTTTACTCTTAAGAATAAAATAACTTCTTTTACACAAGTTGGTTTATCTGACTTTATTGTAGACGAATTTATCCTCCTGAAGACAAGACTCTACTTGAAAAGTATGAAAATTTGTTGGCTGCTGCCTTTCAGACCTTTCTTTCAGGAAGAGCAGCTTCATTCCAGCGAGAGCTGAATAATCCTTTGAAAAAGATGAAGGTAAAGGAATACATGTTTATACAGAGAAAAAAGAATTAAGCCAAATAATATGTCTTTAAAAACAACCTACCTCAGTCCTACGTATAGAAACGTTTTATATTGAAGATGTACTTGCTTCCATTTTAACAGCTGGTAACATTTCATAACCAACCAAGCGATTTCAAAAATAAGATGTCTAACAGGACCAATCATACAGCAGAGCATGCTGATAGTATGTTGTAATACCAACCTATTTTAATAGACATGTCTCCTAATAGAAATGTGTATGTGTAACTGAATAAAAACATCCATTGTATTTACCAAGGGGTTTGTGATGCTGTCGTTATTTACCGTGTAACTGACATTAAACAGTGTTCTCTCCCTGAGACCGAGTAGGCCTGGCAAGAGGCCGTGCAAACACACACGCACAGACACACTTTCCCCCACCCACACACAGTGACCTGTTTACCTTACTAAGGGGTTTATCAGTTATCCATTGCAGCATAAAGCACTTCATTTATTTGGTTATTATTCTGCACTCTTTTTAAAATTTTTTTCTTTATGTATCTTTAGAAGGGAAGGGAGGGAGAGAAATATCAATGTATGGTTGCTTCTGGTGCATCCCCTGCTGGGAACTGGCCCCTGCTGGGAGCTGGCCTGCAACCTAGGCATGTACGCTGACAGGGAATTGAACTGCGATCTTTTGGTTCGCAGGCCCGTGCTCAATCCACTGAGCTACACCAGCCAGAGCTCAATTCTCCACTCTTGTTTGGGCTCACTTGAGTGGTTCCTTCTGCTTATCTTGAGAATATGATTCACTCCATTTATCTGAAAGGGCAGCTTGGGGCTGGGTATGCAGGATGGCCTCGCTCACCTGTCTGGAGCCTCAGTTGGGATAGCTGGAACACCTGGGCAGCTGGATGGGTATCTCTTTCTCCATGAATAGTATCTCAGCAGGGTAGCCAAATCTGTTAATTTGGTAGCTTGGGGTCCAAAAGGGAGAATTTCCAGAGGACAAGCCCAGAGTGCAAGTGCTAATCAAGCCCCTGCTTGCATTATGTTTCCTAATGTCCCACTGGGTGAATAACTTTATGTGGACCCATTAAAACTCTTTGTACTTGATATTACTTGACATCCCCTGACAGTGATGTATCCCCAGTATCTTGGATACCCTCTTATACTGGGAGATTCAAAACTCACGAGGAGTATGGGCTTTTCACTCAGCTTCTACAACTGGTCGTGAAGCCACCTTTTTAGCTGGCTGGACTCCAGAGACAGAAGCGGAAGGAACGTTGTATACTTCAGTGTTTTTTTCCTCCAGATCCTCTCTTTTGATGTGTGCGAATGTCTTACCATTAGAATTATGTCTGTGGCCCTTTTGTTTGTCTTGACCCAGACTGTGAGAGACCTTCTTCAGTTTTCTTCACCTGTTCTATAATCTGATTTCTCTCTCCTGTGGATAAAGAATCTGTCCCCTCTCTTCATTACTCTGCCCCTCCGCCCCTACTTTCCTGGTAGAACCCTAGGGGTTTTGGAAGCAGATAGACCTAGATTCAAATTGCAGTTCCCCCATGTGTGAATTTTGTAACCTTTGCCTAAACTATTTGATCAATAGTTTTCTTGTCACTAAATGAGTGGTATTAAAACTACTTGTCAAGCTGGTTGTGAAAATAAAATTGAGGTTAATTAAAAGTCAATTAAAGTACTTGACGCATAATAATAGGCTTCGAATCTGAATTCCCTTTCTATTTCTATATTCAAAATCTAGGTTAAATGTTACCACTTTTCGCTGATGTTCCACTAGCCTGTGAGCCCAAATATTATACTTTCTTTACTAATGTTGCTTTGTAATAAGTGTTGAAATCAGGTGGCGTAAACCCTCGATTTGTTCTTTTTCAAACTCGTTTGGCCTCTCTAGGACATTTTACATTTTCCTATCCATTTTAAAATCATCTTGAGAATCTTTTTAAAAAAAGGCTGCTGTGATTTTAACTGGGACTGTGAGGAACCGATGAAACAATTTCTGGAGAATTAACGATGCTGAGTCTGATCCATTGGTATGGCGTATCTCCATTTATCTGGGTCCCTAATTACTCAGCTGTGCAGGTTGTTTTTGCTGTATAGTTCTTGTACATCTTTTATTAAATTTATCCTAAGTATTTGATTTTTTGGCTGCTGTTGCTAATAGTTTTTAATTTTTTTGTTTGTTGCAGGATGTAGATATTTGGTTATTTTTGTATATTGCCCTTATATCTAGCAATTTTATATATTGTATTTTTATTAACTGCTATTTAAAATTATTTTTCAATATTTATTTTGGTTATTTAGAAGTTCATTGCTTAATTTTCATACATTAAAGTTTGTAGTTTTATTTTTGTTAGGGATTTCTGGTTTAGTTCACTGGTGTTAGAAAACATTCTGATTTCAGTCATGTAAAGTGAATTGAGACTTGCTTTATGTCTCAATATAGTGCTTATTGTGGCAAATGTACCAAGTCTACTTGGAAAAAATGTGTATAGTACAGCTGTTGGTGGCAGAGATTTATACATGTCAGTTAGGTAAATTTGGCTGTTAGTGTTGTTCAAATATTCTATATCCTGTTACATATTTTTTTGGCCTGCTTGATGTAGCAATTACTGAGGGGGATTTGTGTATTTATTTCTGTTGATTTTTGTTTCATATACTTTGAAGTTAGGAAGGTGTCTTCCTAATGAATTCCTTTCCTGTTTTATCATTATAAAGTGTTTATGTTTCTCTTGGGTCCCATTCTGTATGAGTGATAGAGACACACGGGTTTCTATCTCATGGCTGCTGTTGGAGCGACATATCTTTTCCATCCGTCCCCTTGCTTTCAATCCATCTGTGTTCTTACATTTATAATACCTCTGCTCATTACCATATAGTCAGCTCACATGTGTTTTATATCCAGCCTGACAATGTGTCTTTAAATCATTTTTACACAGGAACTGGTATAGTTGGGTTTATGCCTGTCTTTTGCTCTTTATTTCTCTACTTATACCATCTGTTTATTATTGTTTTGCTTCCTTTATTCTTTTAGAAAATCAGTTTTTAATTATGTTATCTTCACTATTGGGTTTTACTTATATTGGCAGCATAACATGGGTTTTTAAAAAGTAATTACAATACACATCCTTAAATCATAATAGTCTATTTTAAATTAGTACTTTACCACTTCACAGACCATATAAGAGCCCTAACCGTTTAATTTTATTTGGTGCCTCTCTAGACTTAGTGCTGTTATCATTTATTTTACTTTTACATGGGTTGCAGTCTTTAAAATACATCACTATTGCCCCTTCGAAAAGCACTCATTGGGCCTTTTGCTAATGACCCACTGAGCCTTCGAGAAAGGGCAAAGTGAAAACACAGCTTTTGGGTGAAGTGGCAGCGTGTTGTGTTGTTTCATTTCAATCGGTGGCGTGACAAGGGGTTAAAAAAAATCCATCATTATTGTGTTCTGAGCACCGAGTGGTCTGTAATAGTTTTCTAAATAGACTTTCATGTTTACACACATATCGATCCTTTCTTGTGTTCTTCATTGCATTCTGCAGATGCATGCTCCCGACAGGGTCATTCATCTTTCCTACACTTTGGGGAAATTGTCTTTGGTGTTTCACATTCCTTGTAGTATGAATTCTCTCATATCCATCCTCCCTTCCTCCCTTCCGCTCTCCCTCTCTTGCTCCTGAAATTGTCTTTTACTCTGCCTTCATTTTAAATCGTTTAACTGGGTATAGAAGTCTATCATGGCAAGCTTTTTTTTTCCTTTCAGTACTTTTAAAGATGCCATTTCTGTGTAATCTGGTTTCCGTTGTCTCTATTCGGAATTCAGCCATTGTTATTTTTGTTTTTCCTCTGGATACGCCTTTTGTCCTGACTGCTTTTTCTTTTATTTCAGCACTGTGACTTTGATGTGTCTACGTGCGATTTGTTTACCTTGCTTGTGGTGTTCTCATCTTCTTGAAGACGTGGGTTGATGTCTTTCACTGGTTCTGGAAAATTTTCTTTCGTTATTTCATCAGATTTTTCTGCTGTATTTTGTGTATTGCCTCTTTAATGGGTCTCTGGTTGCACATATATTAGATCATTGGACAGCATCCCATATCTCTTTGATACCCTATTCTTTTTTTCTCTCTTTCTCTGTGTTTCAGTTTGGATACTTTTCATTGACATATTTTTGCTCTGTCTAGACTGCCATGGAGCCTACCCAATCACATCTTAATTTTAGATTATGTTAGTCAACTTGAGAATATCTATTTGGTTTTTTAAAATTTCTCTGGTAAAATTCAGTATCTTTCATTCATTTTGTTACCTTTTTCATTGTTTTTCTGTAACATGTATATAATATTTTAAAATCCTTGTCAATTTAATTTAATTTTTTTGTTTTTTTAAATACTTTTTATTTAATTATTGTTCAAGTACAGTTTTCTGTCTTTACTCCCATTCCTTTGTTAATTTTAATGTGTGGATTACTTAGGGTCCTTTTTTGTTTTTTCCTTTTGATTATGGTTCACATTTTTTGATATTTTGAATGTCCTATAATTTTTATTTGTTTAACAGACATTGTTTATAAAAGAATCATAAAAAACATATTATTTTCAACAAAAGAAGGCATATCTTTCTTCTTACAGGGTGCTAGGGTGAAGGGCTAATTACTTTGAGTTAAAGAAAAGTTAAAGAAAAACAAAAGTCAAAAGTGGAACTATATCAAACCTGGAAGCTTCTACAAAACAAAAGAAACAAACCAAAAAAAACTGAAAAAGCAACCTACAGAATGGAAGAATATTTTTGTAAACCATACCTAAAATAAGGAGTCGATAGCTAGAGTATATTGAATTCATATAACTCAATAAAAATCCCCATCTTTATTAAAAAGTGGACATAGAAACTGAATAGATATTTTTCCAAAGAAGATATTGAAATGGCCAACAGACGTGAAAGGTCCTCCACATCAGTCACCAGCAAGGAAGTGCAAATCCCTTCCTTCTCTGCGCGCCACAGTGATGTGTCACCTTACACCTGTTAGAATGGCTGTTACCAGAAAGACCGGAGTAACAAGCATTGGGAACATGTGGGAAAAAGCGAATCCTTGCACACTCATGGTGGGACTATAAATCGGTCTGGCCACTGTGGGGAACAGCAACCAAAGTGCCTGTCTGTGGGCAAATTAGACGTAGATGGTGTGGTATACACCTACCGGGGAATATTGTCCTGTGAGGAGAAGGGAGGGAATCCTGCCATTTGCGACAACATGGATGGACCTTGAGGACATTATGCTAAGTGAGATCAGTCAGACAAAGATAAATACTGTGTAATTTCTCTTATATGTGGAATTTTAAAATCTCAAGTAAAAAGGGGCTTGGTGGTGGGGTGGGGGGTAGGAGAGATGTTATTTAAGTGTACATACTTGCAACTAGTAGTAAGTCCTAGAGATCTAACACACCGCATAGTGAATATAGCCAATGATATTTTATTTCAATAATTAAGCTTGTTAAGAGACTAGATCTTAATTTTTCCAACCCCCAAAAAGAAATGCTCATTATGGAACATGATAGAGGAGTTAACTATTGCGACAAGGGCAATATTATAATATATACATGTATCAAATCAATATGCTGTACACCTTAAATTTACAGTGTTACATGTCAAATATATTTCAGTTAAAAAGTAAAACTAAAATAAGAAAAGTTGAACTGGGTCCAGGCTGGGTTTAGTAGTTTTAGTAGTTTTACTTTATCTCTGGTTTGAAGTGCCTCAAAGGTGAAATATGTTCAGTGTTTATTACAGGCCTCATTCTCTGTTGTGATCTAAGAACTGTAACACTGCAGAGGAATATTTCTGGCTTTCCATCCATGCCTACACCCTCCTACGTTGTTGCCTCACATGCACTCAAACTGCTGTCATAAAGATGTAGCTGCAGGTGACAACAGCCAGCTCTGTGCGGCTCCTCTGGGTGTTATACTAGCCAGCACGACCATAGAAAACTCCACTGGGTTCTTTATCCTGGCAGACTCCCTCTGCCTATTCTAGACCTGATCTTTGTCCATCTGTGTCCAGACCTGACTAATGAGCACAATGTAGAAAATGGTCACTCCTCCCTTACAACCCAGGAAGAATTTCTCCCTCTCTTGTATTTAGGTTTTTTTTTGTATTACTTTTTATCCACAGCTTTCTGATGTCTTAAAAAATATAATTATTTACTTTATCTGTCTTTTTCTAGCTGTTGTGATGAAAATACTGTCTGACTTTCTCCTAAACAGAAGCAGAACTTGTGTGTTTCATTTTAACTATCTATGCCTTGAAATTCATTGTAGAATTATTGTTTAATCAAACTTTATAGAAAAAATCTTTTGGTATTTTAATAGCTAAACTTTGGTATGAAGAATAACTTACTTTACGAATTTCTGCTGCACAATGATGCTTCTAGTTTCTTCTAAAAACCTTTTTTTAAGACATACTGAAATAGAAATCATGTAAGTAAAAATAAGATCTTTTTATAGATTGAATAAATAGCTCAGTGGAGCCATTGATTATTCAATTTTCAGTGTAGCTGTTACAGTCCTATTGCTCTGGTTTGCTCAGCATTCCTTTGGGTGTTATGTTTTTGTAACTTTTCCGTGAGTTACAAAAACATAACACCCAAATGAATGTTGAAGGTATTAATCCTATAGATTGAAAACTTTTTATACAGTTCTAAAGATACTGTTGTGTAGTAGTTAAAAATTTTAAAGTTTCATTAAATTGTACCCATTAAATGAATACAAATATTAGATTGCTAACTATTAGGCCAGTCATCAATTTTCTGTCTGAAGTTGCAGTATTACTTTACAATAATCAATATAGAAATGATTGATGAAATTGTGATCTGGAAAATTAGAGTGACTTATAGAAATTTTGAAGTGTCCAATAAGCTAATTATTAAATTATTTTACTTTCATATTTTAACAGTATGCTAAAACATAAAGATATGTTTGTTTATGATAATACGTAATAGATTTTAGCAAGGTATTATTTATATTATCAGATTTTAGAGAAAAAAATTTTAAGAGTTTTTATGACCCTTTACTATTCATTCAACCTGAGCAATCTTCATTAAATAGTTTTAGGAATCCTTGTATACTCTTTTCTGGAGATTAATCAATTTAGAAAAATTCTAGGGTCCATTGGTGATCACAGTTTGAATTAAACATCTTTTTAAGGAGGAAGATATCTTGGATCTTCTGGAGCAATGTGAAATCGATGATGAAAAGTTGATGGGCAAAACTGCCAGGCCTCGAGGACCAAAGGTGCTGTATCTCTTCCTTTCTTAGTATCAAGGTAGATGCTGTTAAGTACAGATGGTTTTCCATTTGTATTTATCACCATGGGAATGGCTGGTACCACTTTCAAGGAGCTGTATGGACCCTGTGTGCAGGACCGGTAGAGTTGGTTACCTCACACTTAGAAGTTTTGTTTTTTGTTTTCCTGGTTTCCTTCACTTTTTGGATTCCTTTTGTAATGCTAGTGAAATCCTAATTAGACAGGACCAAGAGGGACCTGGAATTAATACCCTTATTAATACTTGGTATTAAGTTTTCCTTTTATCTCTAGACACATAGTTATCAGAGAAGTGCAGCAGTATAGATAAGGCAAATCATGACTCTAGTTATCGGGAACCCCATGTTTTGCTGATGCAGCAACATTGGAATTGTGTTAGTTAAAATAGACAGAGTTCCTAGGATAAAGAGAAGGTTGTCACACAGGCAGAAACGAGCAGGTGGGTGCTTTACCTTCATCTGCTCTGTGATGATGACATTGATATGTTCTTTGGTTATATGTTAAAGTCCTTGCTACAGGAATAGGGAAGGGATGAATTTGCAAAATCTTGGAAACTTTTTCTCCGTGTCTTTTAGGCTGTGCCCATGTCCTTACACTCATTGTGTTCTGCTGTTTTTTTGGTACTTTCCCATGCCTCTGGAATCCCTGCCTATTTAAGAAAATCATATATTCATTGCTTGATTGATTAGAGAGCCCCTGCTAATCCAGTTGCACTTTGCTGGCTTTGTGAAATCTTTACTTCCCTTGTTAGATCTTCCTTCCCCTCCTCTTGCTGTACCACAAGTAACAGTTTTATAGAGCAGTTGTGACAAATAATTGCTTGCATGTTTGTTTGCCTTAGTACAAGCTGGTAATTTCCTTGAGGGTAGAAAGTACATTTTTACCTTTGAATCTGCCATACCTAGCACAACATCTGGAACTTAATAGGTTCTCAGAAACTATTAGTTGTATTTGTCTACAAGGGCCTCATTGGCTACTGGAAGAGCAGACGAGTGAACCAAAAGCCATGGTATATTGTGCCAAACACTGTAATAAAGAGGGTGGAAAGTACTACAGCAGCATAGAGGAGAAGGGATTGGTAGACTGTAGATAGCTTCATAAATGCCATTTGAACTGGGTCTTTAGAAATGAGTCGTGCCACAAACATGTAAGATGGGTGGGAGGATGTTCAGGGTAGAGGGAACATTAGAGGCGGTGACATGGAGTTGTGACACTGCATAGGTTGTTAGAGAAACATTAAGGATTTGATATGACTCCAGTGGAAGATTCTTGAAGAAAATGATGCATGATGAACCTATTGAACGATATGTATCCGGTGGAGACCAGAGATCTCGGGTGTCAGGCACCGTTCTTTTGAATTGTATCTGTTATGTTGAAGAACTGCAGAAAATTTCATTGCTAATTTCTTTGGAACAAATATCTTGTAGGGTATGTGAAAGTGAATACCTTCTTGAGTCATTGCTTCACTCTGGAAAACATTAGGAAGTTTCCAAGTTTTATATGTCGGTTATCACAGTTCAGCAAACCAGATGTGAGACATTCTGGGGTCATGATATTCATGGCAGAATGGTGAAGACAATGTCCTGAGATGGCCTTGTACTTTCTTATGTTTTCCTTTGCTTCATCAAATAAGATTTATCATGCAAATAAAATGTGACCTCCTGGAGGGCAAAATTCACATTGTGTATTTCTAACCCCTATATTTCAGGCAAGTGATGGGAATTCACAATGTATTTGTTGAAATGAATTGGTTAGTTCCTGTAGTTATTAATGCCAGTAATATTTCAAAGCAATTGAAAGCTGCATAATCAGTCTGAAGTAAAAACTTTTTTACACTTTTCACTTTATGTGTACTGAGAGTCTGGGGTGAGCCAAGCTTCAGACAGATTTTCTCTTTCAGAGTGATGATATCACTCTAAACACTTACGTTCAGTGTTGTTACCGGTAGAAGAATAAAGAATAATTGAAGATAATCAGGGTTAAATGAAACTTGTACTGGGAGAAATAATTTTCACTTATTTGAGAACCTAACAAATATTAGCTGCAAAAATAAAAACCACAAAAAAGTATTAGCATTTTTTTCTTTCAGCTGAGTGCTAGGTGCACAGGTATTTGTTTTTTATTATTCTTAGCCCATTTATATATTTTCTTATTTATGACCCCGTTAAAATAGAATTGGGCATAAAAGCAAGTAGTAGGTCTGTGTCATCACCCAATGCCAATGTGCAGATTTCATTTTGTAGTTGAGGCATTGTTTAGAATTTATGCTGCTGTGACTTATTAATTATTGCTTGAATAGTGTGCATTGGTCAAAAAAGTTCCAAACGCATATATGACACATCTGTTTGTTTTCCCTCGTAGTTCTTTAAAGGGTCAGATAAGTCATTATGTAGTCGAGCTCCTTTAAAAGCCCTAAATCCAGCCGCCTACATGAAGGAAGGCACTACTAGCAAGCCTGAGTGCGCCGCTGTTTCTGCGGGTACTCCAGGTTCTGAAGGATCATCCTCCCTCCAGAATTCACATTCCTCAACATTGTCAAGATGTTTGGTGATTGTGTTACTGGTAGCTGTTCTTATGCGTAGCTCCTTGAACATCATTAGTGCTCAGTAAATATTACACTATCAAAAGGAAAACATACTTTTAAACACAAATTGTTATCATGGTGTATTTACTTTCCTCCTTCAGTTATTATTTATTTATTTTTGTCCTTTGCTAAGCCCATAACTATAAGACGATCATTCTTTGGCTTATTGTGTATGCCAGGTCCTTCATGAAATGCCATTCCTCTCGTTGGCTTTCACCCTGCACTGTTGTGAGAGGACAGACCCCATTTCAGGGAAATCCCCTGGTGACCGAGGATTTCACTGTTGTGTATATTAATATCAAAACATTTTTGTTTGATTTCACAGAGAACAAGAAACTTGTGTACAGCTGCGGGGAGTTTTTTCCTCATTGTGACTGAACTACATCATTTAAGAAAGGATATTTGGCAGGAACAGAAAAATGAGTGGGTTGCACTGGGGGCCAGGAGCAGCACCGGGACAGTGGCACTCGGGGCATTTTCAAATTTCAGTGAAAGCAGTTTGCATAAGCGGGACATTGAAAGTAGTAACTAATCATGTTAATAAGACTCTTTTTTTGGAATTCAGACAAAATAACACATTTTCCTGTATTTTAGCCTCTGTGTTCCATGCCCGAGAGCACGGAGATAATGAAAAGACAGAAGTACTGGAGTAGCGACAGCAGTTACGACAGCAGCAGCAGCTCCTCTGATTCAGAAGAAAATGAAAAAGAAGAGTACCAACATAAGAAACAAGAAAAGCAAGTTACTTATAATCTTAAACAGTCCAACCACTACAAATTAATTCAACCATCCAGTAAGTTAATTTCTTCTCAGTTAGCTGTTATGTGAAGAAATATGGAACTGAAGTTATGGAACCCAATAAAGGACCTTGGGCCAAATGAACTCTTGTCATGTGTGAGGGCACCTGGATGCTGTCCCATGTCCTTCCCTCCCTGACCCGGGCACTTCCCACAATCCCCTAAAGGTCTGCAAGGAGAATGTAAGGGGTTGACCTAAGGATCTCTATAGTCCATTCTTCTATATTTCATAGTTTCCATGAAGCTCTAGACTTTTTCTTAAATTCTCCCCTGAGAATATGTTTACTGATTTTCGAGTGAGGAAGGGAAAGAGAGAGAAACACTGATCGGTTGCCCTCCCCACATGTCCCAGCCTGGGATCAAACCCACAACCTAGCCGTGTGTCCTAACCGGGAATCAACCTTGGTGTACGGGATGATGCTCCAACCAACTGAGCCAACCATCAGGGCAAGCCCTAGACTTTTGCAGGGGTTTATAAAAGGTGACTCATGGCCCTTGTGCTGATGGCCTTCTTTCTTAAGCCAATATATTCTCGCATTCCCTTTCCTGCTTTCCCTACCTCTCTGTCACCCATTTTGTTGTGTGTTCTTCCCCTTTTAAAAATGTGTTTGTGTCTAGGTATTTGACTTGAGTGTATCTGCGGGTCCTACAGTTGTGAAATAGTTTTGTTTCCTCTCACTTTTATCGTGGACAGTACTAAAGTCAGAGCTTTGGGTGTGTTTAGGAGAATAACCAGCCAGCTTCTTTGTCTCCTCCTTTTTTAGCTTCCTTTTTTGCTTTCCACATTTTCTCTTCCATTCTCCTTTTATTCCTTCTTTGATCCCTAATGTGCACTCTTGTATCCATCATTCTTTCCACCCCAGGTGTCCAGCATCACTCTTTGCCCAGGCTCCAGGTCCCCCCCCAACACTGCCTCCAGTGCAGAACTCACTCCTGAGTCCTGTCTCTCATTTCCCTGTTTGCCTGCCCTTTGTTATCCCAGGGCCCCCACTAAAGGGACGGTTCATTTGTATGGTAAACACAATGGCGAGCCTTTGTGGGTCTCCAGAACTGGCTTCATATGTTAGCTTCCCTGATAGCGTGTGTATGTTAAACCTGGCATTCCGTATTTGTGGCAAGATGCATGAGGAATACAGAGCTAATAGATGAAGATTTAATGGTTTTTCATTGACTTCTAAATTACCCCACGAAGATGCCTGCTAGTGATCCTGTGTTTGAGGGTTTATGTGTTTGGAGGGAAAAGAATGTATTATGTTCCATTTTATTTATTTATTTACTCATTTAAGGTATCTTTATTGACCACCCATTCCAGATTTTGTAGCTATTTTATCAGTGTCTTCTTTTTTTTTCCAAGACGTCTTAAGTACTTTCACTGTGCCTGTGTAAGTGTGACTCTGTCCCTCTTTTGGAAGCTGACCTTGTTCTGCCCAGACTGTCAGATTTTTTAACCCCTGTTGGCTAAGGTGCACACCCCTCAGGGCAGGGCAAAGACACTCTGCTCGGGTTTCTGTGGCTCCGAGATTGTTCTTTGTTCGTAGACCAATAAGTGAATAAACCAAGATGGAACAAATGGTGTACTAAAGCTACTCTAATTCAATTCCATATCTTTTTTCCTAAATATTTTATTTGAGTCATTAGAAATTGCAGTAAGACTCTCACTTTGGTTTTATATTCTCACCTACACTAAGTACTAGCATAGCCTCAAACCCTCCCTGAATTTTCTGTTCAAAATGATGACAACGACCAAGGACAAAGTCCAGATTACGTGTAACACTTTCTGTTTCAGATAGTTATTAACCTAGGAAATTCACACGTGTTGTTATAGTTTTGAAGAATGTATTTTGGTTTGATACAAGGTAGGCGTATGTAAAACTGTGAAATTTTCCACATAATTTTTGTATTCAAGTTATGACTATATTTTGCTCATTGATCCGAGTATCATTGGCATGTCTAACTACTTAATTACTCTGTCTGAATTTTCATTGTATGCAGGGGAAAAATGCGAATCTTTTGGTCATTCAGGAGAAAGGGTATTTTCCTTCTGTACCTATGATCATGTGATAAATGTCTAAACCAACACCCTAAGCCTTAAAAGAGAGACCCAGGTACAGGTTGTAGCACACGCTTTGCGGGTACTGGCCTAGCAGAGGACTGGCCAGTGCTGTGCTCCCTGCAGAGCCCTTCTCTCGAAGCACCGTGTTTGTGATTTTCAGGTTGAGATGAAAGTGACTAGTTTGAACAAATGGAAATGTTTTTTAAACATATGTTATAGCTTGCCTGAGTATACTTTTTTTGTATTCTTTAGAACCAAGTGAGGAATATTAGGCTTATCATCTATTCAAAATATCACTTAGAAGTATGTCCCTAAATATAAGGTTTATATATCTCACTGCCTTTAAAAAGGTTTAAATTTTTTTCAACAGCTAATGAAGAGAAATATTTGACTATTCAACCTGCCTTTATGTGAGTTTTATTAAATTATTTAACCAATGAAGATTGATATATTTCCAAAGCAAAGAGAATATATAGAATAGAAGGTATATAAAATATATGAACTAAAATATGTATGTAAATTATTGATAATGTTGAACGATGTTCTGTTTTCCTGTGTCAGAAATCAAATTTCCCAGGGACAGTAGGTTATCTCTTTAAAATTTTCCTAATATACATTGGGGAAGATACTCTATAGTGTTCCCTACTTGTTTGTTCTGTTAACGACCCTTTAGTTCCAGATTCATTTTCTTCACTTAAACCTTTCGCTGGGGGAATTTACATTCTGTCTGTCATGTGAATAAGAAGGCTGTTTAGTACCACTCCTGTAATAATTATATATTTAAACTCCACTGTGGAGGCGACCTCTCCGTGAGGTCCCCATGCCACGGACACGCGTGAATGAGTAAATATGGCTGAGACAAGATGAGATCTGTTTGGAGATGGAGGAGTGGGCTGTGACCAGTTTCTCAGGGGAGACAAAGGCCAGCAGCGGTCAGTTTCTCCAAGGAGAAAAAGCTCTCGAGTACCTTTCTCCGTAGCCTTCTATTGGGTTGTAATACACAGGAATACAGGGCGGCAAGGATCAAACAGTAGATAACATTACAAAGAGATCTGAGTCAGTGTCTGTCAGGAAGAGAGTTGCAGAAACTTTGGGAGACACTCATTTCCTCTTGGACCCTTATCATATGAATGAAAGCACTTTTAGCAGAGCAGATTTCACAGGTTAATCAGCAAGTCTTTGTGATGCCAGATTTTCCCCCAGGGCACCACTCTGGCCAGGCAAGGAGCTGCACCTCTCCCCATCAGGTATTCAGGCTTAAGGGGATTAGAGCCAGGAAGTGCTTCTCCCAGAGGACATGGGGACTCGGGCTTTGTCAAAGCCGGGGGGCGAGAGTCTATTGCTCTTTGTTGCAGCCCCCGAATCCTTCCATGAAGGCCTCCCAGGTGATCGAGTCTGGCTTAGGTTGCCCCCCCTGTGAAGGGTCTTACCCGTCATTGACTTCCGACCAAGCTCTGGGGGCAGGGAAAGGAACTGAGGCAGCGTTTGCTACCAGAGACAGGCTTTGTCTCCTGTGGCTGGCATTCCAAAGGGCGTCCCTCACCCTTAGCCACAAGGGGTAGAGATAGAATTTTTAAAATCAGGCAGAGCGGTCTACTACACTCCATTAAGATAATCTTTATGCTTTTCTTCTGTTTTTTTTTTTTCCTTCAAGAGCCTCAAAGTCTATAGCTCGTCTGTTTTTCATGGCCATTCTCTAGACTGCTGTCCACCCCTTCCTGTGGCTCTTGCTGGAAAATATTATTTCTAACCGATGTACAGAATCTAATGAATGACCAGTCTAACTCAAGGATAGTGGATAGCTTTTTCTAGGAAGAGGGAAATACTGGCATTAATATAGCGCAGGATTAAAACCGGAGCTTGGCACACTCTCTTGTCATGTGACCCTGAGAAAGTTCTTTTTCTGAGCTTCCAGGTGATGGAGAGTCCCACTCAGAGGGTTTCTATGAGAAGGATTAAGATCTAAGTGTATGTGGCCCCTAGCAGGATGCCTGGCTTGTGGAAGTTGCTTCATAAGCATTAGTTTTCCTCTCTTCTGGTTCTTCTATGTCATGTTTTGAGAACAGAAAATTAAAGCATTGTTAATGTTATTCTCATGATAGCCATTCTTCATACATGACAGGGGTTCTGCACCACATTCACATTTATCGTCATGCTTCTACCATGTGGTCTGTTAGTTTGTGTAGACCAAATACAATGGGAAACTTCTATTAACTGTCCCTCTTCTCCACCACTGATAGGCTCCATAAGGCGTTCATTCAGTTGCCCTCGGTCCATCTCTTCTCAGTCACCTTCTAGTGCAGATATCCGGCCCCTTTCTGCTCAACAAACGATGCCAGCATCCCGGCCAACTTCAGCCTCTCGGTCACATTCCTTAAACCGTGCCTCCTACATGAGGCATGTGCCACAAAGTAATGATGCCAGCTCTGTCAACTCTCAGATGGTAAGTCATCTACTTTGCTCTTTGTGAGGTTACAGAAAAAACTACTGAGGATTTAGGTGGCAAAGGGATCAGCTGGGAGGAAGAGAGATTGAACCTCAGGTCCTTTCCATCATTCAGCTCACGAACTCCTGGAGTTTGGGTTGTGCCATTGATCTTAGCCTATAATTTAGTAGGAACTCTTAGAAGGCAGACCAGTCTATTACAGACTCTAGGATGGACACTGAGAATAGCATTTTATATTCCATTTTCTTATGGAGGAGGATAAGGCTGTTGAAGATCATTAGAGGAAATATGTGATTTTGCAGTATATTGTACGGTATATTTGTAAATTTGGGGAAATTTGTTATATGGAAAATTTTCTTTCTTGGAACTCTTGGTTAATACATTAAAAAGAAACCATTGATAAATCATTCTTGGAGTACTGAAATACAGCATTATGTTTTCTGTGTATTAAATTAACATATTCCCTCTTTACTATGAATCCTAGAGATTCAGTTTTGAGGAAGTCAGTGAATTTATTTTGCTCTCTGACTTACTTGTAGACAGTGAAATAGATAACTCCAAGTGCCTTCACAAAGACCAGGAATTTATTTAAAATTGTTTATACAATGTGGGTGATGTTCCCAAATTGAAGAGTCTGAAAAATATAAATAAATGAGTATCACATGTTAACAATTTTTTTTCCTAATCATTGCCTAAGGAGCCCTGACCAGTGTGGCTTAGTTGGTTGGCATTGTCTTTCAAAGCCAAGGTCACTAGTTTGATTCTCAGTTGGGGCACATGCTTGGGTTGTGGATTCTGTCACTGATTGGGGACACACGAGAGGCAACTGATCACTGTGAATGATGTTTCTCACATCGATGTTTCTCTCCCTCTCTTTCTTCCTCCTTTCTCCTGTCTCTAAATATGAAAAAACAAAATTGCCTAAGGTATGTGTGGCAGGTGAAACTTTTGACCAGAAAGTCTTTTTTATCTACTCATCTCTTTTGTTTTTTAGTGTTGTGAGCTAACTAAAATACAACTGTACGGAAGTGGGAAAGGCAGTCTTGGCAAATCATAGCCATTTATTTCTAAGAATTCAATTCTAAGAATACATGGAAATTTTTTTCTTCCTTTTTCATTGTTTCCCCCTGCCAACTAAAAGTGCACTATTTTCACCTAGAAATGTCTTTCAGACTATAGTGTCGCAATGAAATAAGACCCCCTCCAAATATCTGTATTCTTTCAAATTCAAGAGCAGGTCTTTGCGGCGCCTGAGAACGAAAGAGCAAGAAGACGATCTAACGAGTCAGACCTTGTTTGTTCTCAAGGACATGAAGATCCGGTTTCCAGGAAAGTCAGATGCAGAAACATTAATTCTGGTAGAAGATGTGAGTATTTGATGTATCAGTATATAAAATTCCAAGGAGCTCATCTCTTTTACTCTTCTTAGAATATTAAAGTTTATTTCCCAATGGCATTATTCTCAGTGACATTAGTAAACTTAATTGATGTTCTTTTCAACCTCCACAAGCTTTAGAAGATAAGCAGCTATTTTAATTGTTATGATTCATGAGCAGTGAGATCACATTTATAATTGGCAATGCAAAATATCTTTCAGTGCATTGCTCCATTTGAATGATGCAACTGCTTCAAGTGAAAATTCATTTTATTGAGTTGTTGTCCTTAAGGATTAAAGAAGGTTGCTTCTATCAAGATTTAGAAAGGCCTCATATGGAATGAGATGTGGCTTCCTGAGTGGTTTTGGTCAAATTTTGAAAAGGCTTGTGCGGTGTATTGTTGTTGCACACACATTTGCGCCACCCAGTGGAACATTAGAAAATGGCAGAGTTCATTCACCTTAAAGTCAATGACTTTTTCTAATTAGAAAGAAGGAACAAGTTATCTAAATATTTCTGGTGAAAGAACATTTCTTAATTTAAAGTTCTGTCTCTTTATTCAAATATCCTTTTCCAGTTGTCATTCCTAGATAGTTCCTCGGTAATAAAACTTTGTTTTCTGGTTTCCTTAGTATTATTTTTTTCTGGAGGAGAAGGCACCATCTTGTGGCCAGTTGTAGGATAAAAACCACAGCTATGCACTTGCCTCTCTTTCCTTTTTAGGATTATTTTTGTCTACAGCAACTGTCTAGTAAGAGACCAAATGAATAATAATAAAATGACTTTCTTAATTTAAAAAATAATAGTGGCAATTTTTATTTTGCAATCATGACATAGTTCCAAAATAGTTGCTTTGGTTAAAGCTCCCGAATGTTGTGCATTGTGTTATTATGTACTTTTTTAAAAAGTGAAAAGAGCATCTTTTTACATATGACCTGGTGTTTGTTATATCAAAGGAAAGGAAAAAAATGAACATTAGTTGTAATGCACTGTACTAGATTTATCTCCATTGTCTTATTTAATCAAGATATTTTCTAAACATAGCCAATAACTTTGTACCAGACATTTTACTTATGTTTTTTAGCGATATTCGTATGGCACCACCTTTTGAATCAGGTAGGAGAAAAATTTGATAATTGGAGAGTGGAACTAATATTTGTGGCTAACTCTATAAAAACATACAGACTTATATAGTTAATTAAAATATATCAGTTATTAGATTGTTTACTATATATTCACTATATGCAATAAATATTTTAATCTGTTTGCTACAGTATATATTACTAGAATATATATTAATAAATTTTGCAGATTTGACAAGAACAAAGACATGATATAGATTGGCTACCTTCTACTGTATTATTCAATATTCTGCTATTATGGGTGTTGTGGTAAATACAGATTTTGGAATTAAAATGGAAAATCTGTGTCTTGGGCTTCTTTGCAAACCTTATGTGCCTGACACATTTGACTTTTATTCACTAGGGATTGTGTACTTTTTACACCAAGAAGCTAAAGCTTTGGGTTCAGATGGCTTCCTAATCTTATGTTAGAAATATTTGCACATGTCTTTTTATGGAAGTAGACATTCTTTATTGCAAGTAATATTATAGTGCTTTCATTTCATTACCTAAAGTTGGTTTCAACTCATTTATTTACTCTTGCTCATTACTTTTGAGGAAAATTCTAGGTTATATTTCTTAATGTTTCTCCCCCACAACAGATCATTGGTAACTGGAAGCATCATAAAACAAAAGTGGCTTCATATTGGCTCATAAAATTGGACTCTGTAAGACAGCGAAAAGTGAGTAATGCCCCAAAACAAGTTTTCCCTTTTAGATAATGTCTTAAGTTAGGATCATTAAGCCACATTCCTAGTCAAACTATATATACATTTCTTTGTTTATTCATTTCTTCAGTAACTACTTATTGCATACCTACTATGTTTTCAGGCACTGTTCTAGGTTCTGAGGATAAAAAAGTGGATTAATAAAACCCATGGTCTCATAGAGCTCACAAAAAACTGAGTGGAGCAGGTTCGAGAATGAAAGATAGAGAGGAAGAAAGCATAGCTAGCGTCAGCATTTTTTTCCCAAGGAATTTTGCTGTGGAGGGGAAAGGGATATGGGGTATAATGACAAGTTCTTTTTAAAGATGAAGAGAGATGCAGTTTGTGTGGTAATGAAAATGATCTAGAAGAGAGGAAAGAGAGGTGATGGAAAGCTCTTAAGCAAGTAAGGTGGGAAGGTTTGTCCTAACTAGGAGCATTTATTCTAATAGGAGGGAGGGCAGAGGCCAGTCAGTGTGGCAGGAAGCTGGGTTTGCTTCCGGTGGGGAGGGGCTTTTGGAGGTTTGAGGAGACAGTGGGAAGTACGCAATAGCTGCCTTAGGGAGTAGGAGAGGGGAGTGGCCAGCAGCCCCAGGGGCCCATCCAATGCACTGCAACATTATTTTGGGGGAGAGATACTATTTCAATAGCTTTTGTGAAGGTGTATTTTTTCAGTAATATAAGCTATCATTTCCTCTTTCTAGGATTTATTTCTGGAAAGCTGAAAGTTCACACTAATCCAGTGATTACTTTAATTTATATACTTTCATCTGAGTAAACTAAATTCACTATTGCATAGTCACATACTCAGCAAATAGCACTCAGAACACTCAGTCGGTGTTCTGCCATGCACCTAATGCCATGCTCTGTGCAGGAGGGCAGAGCGAAGCTGGTAACAGTAGCAGATGGAGAAACACATTGTAAACCCCGATACATTTTTGCCAATCAAAAATGGCCTTGGTTGATGAAAATATAGACCTTTTATTAGAGTCAGTTTCCTGAGTTTCCTCAAGTCCATGTACTTTTTGTCATCTAGAAGTTAGAATAATGTAGGTAGGTTGCTGATTGAAACACAGTGGATAGTCCATAAACAGAATGAAAATATTTATAAGATATTAACACGTGATAAATGTGACATTTCAAATCAATGCAGAAAAGATAGTTTTCCCCCTAAACGATACTGAAACAATTGACTACCTACTTGTAAGAAAATTAAGTTGGTGTTTTTTTCTCTTACCATATACAAAAATAAATTTCAGATACACTACAATTTTATTTGTAAAAAGGAAAATACTAGAAGTTTAAAAGAAAATGTAGAAGGTTGTATTTAGAAGCTTAGAATGGGAAACCACTTTTTAAGAAAGGCTGAAAACCCAGAAGTCTTTTTAAAAAAGACCAACAGATTTAATTACATAAAAACTGAACGGATAGCAAAAGACGTCTTAACCCATGGTAGAAGGCAGGAACAGTGAGGAGGGCACCGTGAGGCGAGGCGGTCGGGCATTGCAGCATATCAACACAAACACCAGTGAAACCAGCCCCTCCTGTGAATCAATCAACAGAAGACCAACCACCCTATACATATTAATAAATGAAGCGGCAAGTGTACAAAAAGACTATGAAAAAACAGTTATCTTCAGATAGCTAATTAATGTACAATAGATCCTTGGCCTCACTGATAATGAAGGAAAAGCAAGTAAAAACCATCATATTGGCAAAAATTAGTAAGACAGGTAATACCCAGTCATGGAAATAGTATGGATAAAAGGGTTTTCACTATACAATTTGAGGGAGAATACACTGGTACAGCTCTTTAGAAAGGTAATTTGCAGTATCTATTAAAATTACAAGTGTCCATAACCTTATGACTCAGCAAAACCACTTCCAGAATGACAGATGAATGTATAAAAGATTGCACGTGAACATTCATTGCAGCAGTGTTTGTGAAAGCATAATATTTGAAGCAGCCTAAAGGTCTATTAATAGATTTAAGATTCAATAAATTATAGTACATCCATATGATTTAAGTGCATTAAATAGAATACTATTCTGGAATGATATATCTTAACCTGAGGTACATCACAGGATTATGACTCATGCCATACGAAACGAACATGCATTATTAGTAAAGTTAGCCAAATTAGCTAATTATGAGTGAAGGATGCAAGCTGTAAGCAGCCACCCAGCTCACGGTTGCTGGGGGTTGTGTTCCTCTGCTCTCAGGTGTCCCTTTTTAATACCCAGTGATAGTCTGTGTTCAGAATGACAAGTACCAACCATGTAGCTTGTGTGTCCTTAACTTTTATTCTCCAGTAGTCACCCATAGAGTCTTGGTGACTGACTTCCTCTCTCTGCCTAAATGAAGTTCAAATGCCAGGTTTCTGTACTGTGAATGTCGTCCCACAGCACTTTCTACAAAGACAGGGATATTCTGTGTCCTCGATGCGCAGTGCAGCGGTCGCTGGCCTCATGTAACTGCAGTGGTGAGCACTTGGAGTGTGGCCATTATGATTGGGAGCTGAACTTTCAATTGAATTAATTTAAATTTAAATAGCCAGTGTGTCTAGTGGCTACTGCATTTAACTGCAGATGTAGACAGACCCAGGTAACCTTGTAAATATGTCTTTAAACAAGATGTTTCTCAGTTATCTTCCTGCTGAGCAGTTCCACCGGAGGGCTTGTAAGAATGTCCAGTTAGGGCTGCGTTGCCGTGGGCATCTGGAAGGGGAGCTCCCCTGTCAGCCTTTTCTCTTCCTTGTAGCACACTGAGAAGGTATCAAGATAGTAAATGAAACAAGTTATGCAATGTGTATTTTTCCCATTTTAAACAACCTACATTCTATGATACTTTAAACATATGTATCTAGTATTAAAAAATTGAAAACCAGATACCAAAATGTTAATACAATGTATTTCTGGAGAGTAGACTTGCTGAGGGAGGGGAAGGAAAGCGGTGACATTTTGTGTCAGTTTTTCTTTTGCTTTTGTGTGTTTCTATATATATTACAAGTTAAAATAATCTTTTTAAAAATGGGATCATGACAGGGAGACCGGTATTTCCCTGAGCCTGTCCTTCCCCAACCCCTTACCAAGTATTCTCTGTCCCTGTTGTAAATCTTCATTGTACTTGGCTGTACTTACAATCTGCCTTGAGAGGCTTCTCTAGTAATTTTTTCTGCCTCTTTAAAAGCTAGAGGGCGTGTCTTATTTTGTAGCCACTTCACCTATGAAAGCCTTTTCGTCAGCATTTGTGAATTTGATTCATTTCTAGGCACTTTGACGAACTCTGTCAATAGCAAGCTGACGTCCTTCTGTACCCTTCTTTCTTTATGAGCGATGTGTGTGTGTGTTTTTTTTTAAGATTTTATTTATTTATCTTTTAGAGGGGAAGGGAAGGAGAGAGGAAGAGTGAGTTTGTTTTTTTTGAACAGCAACAAGAAATGAAGACAACGCTGTTCTGTTTTTTAACACATGCTATGAGAAGTTCTGATAACCATTGTATGGGTTGATTAAATGATGTGCGTGAATAACAATAATATTTGTGAATCAGAAGGCAGCTTTCATGTATAGGGTTGTCATGCTCAATGGGGTTTATAAATTTGGAGTGAAAATAAATGCTTGCTTATAAACTACTGGCAAGCACTTAGGCCAGTATTTCTACTTCTCCTGTGGGTATTGGCTCTACGAATATGTGGAGTGAGCTGTCTGTGTGTAATCCTTTCCTCTCCTCAGATGTGCGGCCACAGCTCCGTATTTACTGTACACTTCTGTGGAGTGAGTGGGAGCAGTACTGTGAGACCCTAGGTTTTTATTACAGTTTGAGTGCCTAGTCACCCTTTCTTTGAGCTGCTTTGTTTCATCTGTTTTCACAAAAGTCAAAGGTACTGTATTTGCTTTGTGCTTTTAAAAAGCAGTAAGCTATCTCATCTCCAACAGAGAGTGTGTTCAAGTCCTATACTCTGCACTTGTCCAAAGAGTTATAGTTATTCTTCTACACAGGTAATTAATTAAAAGACACATATATTTTTGGGAAAAAGAACTCATAGCTTGAATTTTACTCTTGGAGAAAGTAAGGGATGATCAAAAGTAGAGCGAGTTGATCGTGCACCACTGCCCACTTTCCCGGTGGCCCCGGAAGGCGGCACAGGGAGGCCGGGCCCAGGCAACGGTGAGCAGGGGCCCGGTGCTGACGCTTGTGCGGTGAACTCGTAGTCGTTTGTCTTGCTGTGGCCATGATCACGCGTGTCTTTTTCTTTTCTCAGCCATTTTGTTCATTAAGAGGCTTTTTTTCCCCTGAAACAGACTCTGATTCCTCAACTGTAAAGCCAAGAGCAGGGCGTCCCTGGGGGGAGGAGCGGAGGGCAGGTTCCAGCAGTGTTGGTTCTGTGACGGCACCGTCCCCCTCGCCAGGGGGTACTTACATGCTCACACCCAGGAGTGATATTTGAATAATGAGGAAGCACATTTTTGTAAAGCTTTTCATTTTTGTGAAGGTAACCTCCCTGAATTTATGGCTTCTTTTCATGCTCATCCATAAAAACAAGCATAACAAATGCACACACCGTGAATGCCGGTCATGGAGCGAGCCAGCAGTGGAGGTGTTGAGCTTTAACGTAGCAAAGATTTTTTTTATTTGGTATTTTTCTAATGTTTTGTCCATTTAATCAGTAGCATTAGAATTAAGTGAAATATTTACAATTCACAGAGATATAAGATGGAAGTAATCACTGGGACAAACTTAAATGTGCTTAGCTGATTTCATTTATATATAATAGATATAAATATGTAATATGATATATATTATAAATATATCTAAAACATCTAAGAATGTACAAAAATAACTTTTCTCAGAGATGGACTGACTGAAATATTTATTTTGACAACTAGAGAGCTAATGAGTTGGAAAGCACGTTGAGAAAACTTCTAAAGTGTACACATTGATATTACAATTGGTATTAGATCGTGGAAAGAGGCACCAGACGTGCACCTGTATGGACTTGGGCTCAATACTGTCTCTGCCCTTGACTCGGGACAGGTGACTGACTGCTCAGGGCTTCCCTGACATTCGGAACATGAGACATGGGGGGGGGTCTTGTGAGGAAGGGAGATACATGGGAAGGGGCTGTGGCCTTAGAAGTTGTAAAAGGCAGCCTGATTTTTTTCTTTTCTACTAAGCATCCTAATACCAAGCTGCTTCTCTGCTGTGCTTTATTATACTAAGAATTCTTCATATGTAGAATTATTTTGGGTATAATGTGTAGAAATGATGTATAAAAATTGTCTCTTGGGTTGTAACAAATTGACCATTTGACTATCCATTGAAACCTGTGCTATTGCTTTATAAAGCTAGAAACCTACAAATGTGGGTCAGCTGTGGAGTGTAGAATTAGATTATTATAAAAAGTTGCCTATTCAGAAGGCCAAGGACTTGACTACATTTACATTTAGATGTGGATTAAACAGATCTGTCCTTCTTTTGGCTGTGATAATAGTCAGTGATCATTGGAAGGCTCTGTGAGTTCAGCAGATTGAGACCAAATTAGCAGGGAAAGAGATTTATAAGAGTAAACACCCAAGAATGACAAAGGGACAAGAGAGTTTGAGTAGAGCAGGTAGAGCCTCTAGACCACAGTGTATGACTGACACCTGTGAGTGAAAGGCAGCAGGAGTGAGGAGGAAGAACCTCAGACTTCAGTGAAGTTCAAAGAAAGCCCTGTCCCGCTGATGGGGAGCCCAGAGCAAAGACTGCTTTGTAGGAGATAGAACTGGGTGTAAATGGTCCCTCTCTAGTATCCAGCTATGGCAGTTTGGGGAGAGCACAGGCTTGGCTTGAGTGTTGCAGCGATCCTGAATGGAGAAGCTGTCTGTTAACTGCACCCTTAGCAACAGGTCAATTCAAATGGCATGTCTCCTTGGCTGCCACTAAGGCTCTGTGGGGTGTGATTTAATTTGACAAACATTTATTGGTTGCCAGCTTTGTACATAAACTATCAGAGGCACTATTGGGGATTTAGAGAGTTGTTTCTTCATTTACTTATTTGCTTATTCAGTCATGCATTGAACAATATTAATTGAAGGACTGCCATGTCCTGAGCACTGTGCAAGGTGTGGAATGCCCAAGACTCATCTAAGTCTCATAATTCCATTTAGAGACCATGGTTGAAAAATGTGTCTCCCGGAACAAAGCATTTGCTGGCTGCTCATTAGAATGTTGTAAAACTCTAAGATAAGAATGCCATACACACAAGCCTTATTTCAGATTTTCCGTAATGGATGTGAAAGTTAGAGGTCAAGGATGTAGGGATTAAAGACTGAAAAGAATCTCCGTCAGGGGAAAAGGAAACAGCTAACCTTATTTAACGTCATGCTGTGGTAACTTCACACTGGCGTGATTTAGCTTTCTGCCAAGCATGCAGTTGCTTTATGTAGTTGGTAAGGAACATACGAAGTATAAAAACACTGCAGTGTTTTTGGTTTGTGAGGAATTCCAGATTTGCTGAAAAGTTTGTTCTCTAGGCATGAACTAAGACCGGAGGATGAAGGGAAATAAGTAATGATATTAAGTTTTGCATTTATTTTAGAGCTCCTAGATATCCTTGTTTATCAAGTATTTTTTTTATCTAAATAGTCTTTTAGAAACAAATACCTACTGTAGGTGCTTTTGCATGCATTTTAGTGTTATTATTTCCCATCTCTTTTTTCATTTGCGCTGACATAGATGCTGTACCGAGCTGTTTGCTGTGCATCAGCAGAGATGCCTTTACCCTATAGCCATGGCTGCCATGTGCATTGATACTGTGGCATGTGGTCCCTTTGATGTTGCTTCTAAACCTCCCTCACCTCGTGCCATTATTTTAATTTAGGACCAACCGTTCAGCCACGTGGAGCGGTTTGTCATACAACATCTGTATGTTCTTGCAAAAATATCAATTTTTGTGCTTTATGACTTCAAATGTGCTGTATTTCATGTGAAAAAGACAAATCTTGTCGTTTTATTAATGTTTTCATTAGCTGAATCTTCCGTTTATTTTTTTCCTTTGGATGCCTTAATGTTGGATTGGGGGGTACTTTTAAAGTCCCAGTATCGGGAAGTGGGTGCCTATATTCGAGTAAGCTTGCCTCACTTGAATCCACCGGCAAACACAAAGGGCACCTTGCTGACCATTTGTTTTTGTATTTTACAAATTATTTGTCTTCCACTGTTTTCTTCTAACCCCGAAGCACCCAGAAATGCAACAGAGAATTACAAAAAGAACTGGCACTGATTTCCCTCATCCCAGTGTGATTTCTTGCCTGTCTCCTCTCTGCCTAAAATTACTTAGTGGGTGTTTTGCTAAAGGAGCAATTGTCGTCTCCGCATCTGTGTGGTCTTTTAAGCAAACTAGTCCTTATACCAAGGCCCTGATGGGGTCAGAGCCTGGGCAGCCTTGTTCACGCATAAGGACCCCACCCATCTTCCCAAGTATTACTTAACTAGAGGTGAATTTGAATGTCAGCAGAAGCAGTTTGGTTCTCTCCAAGGTTTTGCTGTTGGCACCTGGACAGGTCACGTTAATTCTGTGTTAGGCAGTGTCTGAGAGCACAGGTCTGGTTTCACACCTGTTTGTATGTGAGTGGAGCAGTCTGGGGAAAGTTACTTATCTGCTCTATGCCTGAGTTTTTTCATCCATAAAAATGAGATCCAAAATGTTTTGAGAACCAAAAAATTTTTTTCATAACCATTGGGCTGAAAAACTAACCCACCTGAACTCACTGGGTGATGATGACCTGACAAAAAGCTAGGTGTTAACTTTTGTCTGTCTCAAGGTTCTTGGAAAGGGACTATGGGCCACTGTATCTGCCTATGTTTTTGTTCTAAGGACTAAATGGATTGCTATATGGAAAAGTGCTCAGAAAAGTACTTAGAAGGTGCTTGGTTCTTGGTCAGCACTCAGTAAGCCTTAGCTCTCATTTTCACCTTGTCTGTATGGGTTTTGCTTTCTCTCAAGGAACAATTTTACTAAGACAAACACCTACTAAGTTCTATACCTATCTTGAACCTGGGGAACATGGTAAGTTTATTATCAGAATGGGCATAAATCCTTTATGTAGATAATAGTTTCCATTAATTAGACAGGAAATTAAAATAAGGTGAGATATCATTAATAGGAAATAACTGGGCATTGGGGGATCATACGGTAGTTCAGTGGCAGGTAAAGGTCTCCTTGAAGAAGTGGTGTTTGGGTTCAGATAGAGAAGTTCACTCGGTGAACAGGTTGGGGAAACTGTTCCAAGCAGAGGAAAAAGCTACTGAAGGGTCGCAGCAGAAGCGAGGGTTCTGGGCCCTTGAGGGTTCAGTTCCAAATTACGGGTCTCCCAAGCTCACCTCACTCCCAGACCAGTTTACCTCCTAGGGGAGGCTCCTTTAAAACTGGAGGTGGGTTTGTCTGGGGTGGGGGGACGTGGTAGGGAGAAAACGCAGCCCACTGTAATTGAACAACAATAAGGTAATTAAAAAAATAAAATAAAAGTGAAGGCTAAGAGAAGTGAGGGAGAATGTATGTTCTCAGTGGGGTGGCCTAAAAAAAGGAGCAGCAAGTTCCTGGGTTGCCCCGTCTGTGCCAGTCTCATCGCCCTGGAAAATCACTCCTCAGGCCGAGATGCTTGGGGGGTACTGGACGCCTGAGGGTTTACCCATGTCCCCAGTGGAGGAGACTACCATGGACAGGCTAGGAGTGGAGCAGAAGCATTCTCCACCCTAACCACCTGGTCTCTTCCCGAAGTTGCTGCTTTTAGTCATGTGTGGGCTAGGATCTGAGACCATCCTGCCTTTAAAATTCCCTCGTCTAGATTGAGAATAAAACCTACGCAGACTGGTGGCCAGGGGAGTCTGCTCTCCACATGTACCTAGTACAGTGGTGGCATGGAGAGGGCAGCCAGCACGTGGTAGTTGCTCTTCTTTGGTTTGTATGCATTGTAATGCGTTTTACCAGAAAGTGCGTTAAAAGAAAGGAATGAATATCCCATTGTCTCAAATGCTTTATCACTTTAAAGTTGAATAATTACCTAATAATAGAGTGTGATATTATGGTAATGTTAAAATTCCCAGTAACATTAATACTTTTAATTTCATTGTATAGAACTCACATTTATTCTTGAGACCAATTTATTGGTTATCTTTGTTACTTTAAAAATTTTCCTGCATTATGACTTTTGGCCTCCTATTACTCACTAATATATAGACAGTAGAAAGAAGAATTAAGAAGAGAAATCATTTAAATTTACCATTTACCACTAGTGTTGATTCTTATATCACATCAGTCCTGAGTACTGCTTTCTATATTCAGAGGTATAAAGAGTGAAGCTAGTAAGTAGCTTAGTAGAAAATTGTTTTTTAAAAGTATGAATTAATATATGATCTGCATATTATATCAGCAGCATTATAATTCATATTAAAGTCTTTAATATTTCTCTTTGCAACTAAGCATTCATTACTGGTAATAACATGCTTTTCTGGGACAGGTTTTTCACCAGCCACTTTGTCACGGTTTGCATTACCTCTCCTCCCTCTCCTACTCCCATTTGGCTGGTGCACCCTGACCTGCTGTAGGATTTGAATACAGTCCCCACTTCCCGGTGGAACGGGAAAAGGAGGAACAGTGCTTCTCACACAGTTCCCTGTGAGAAGCTGCAGTTGATATTCCTCTATAAATGTTATTTTGGAATGAAGAAAAAAATGATTTTAAATAGATATTTATTCTAAATTTGCCTTCGAGAGCACTAATATGCTTCTTTAAATACAGCTTTTTAAAGAAAAGCAAATTAAATTCTTCTTTTATCAGCTTCCGTTTGTCCATACATTTATGCCTGTGGATAAATTATATTTCACTCAACATTTAGGTTTGCAACATTTAGGTTTCCTTTCTCTTTTTAACTTTTACTCTTCATGTTTACAAGGAGTTCCTTTAATTAGATAAATGAAATAAAAAGTAAAAAAGATTCTTTGGTGAACTGAGATTAGAATAATTATATTTTTTAGTACTTATTTTTCTAAAGAGCTGTTGGAAATATCGGCATTGTATAAATATGAAAAACATGTGAGTTAGACAAAATAACTTTTGGGGGCTTACAAATTATTCGGTCCTTTTAATTTTTGTCCTGAATTAGTTCTTGTTTCATGAGACTGTCAAAATTTGTCTGTATAGGGCCTCCTTTTATTTAGTATTTTTAAGATTATACCATTTATGAACCCAACGCCCAAAACAAAAGATAGGATCTTGGCAAAAATCGGTAGTGAACCAGATGACTCCTCTGCATCTCCCAGGCCCCCCACGTCGCAGTTAGCCAGTTCTGGAATTAACTCTTCACCTGTCCCTTGCTTGCTTTCTTCATATGTTCTTATTATATCTGCGTGTTTATTCCCAAATTTAGTTGTTTTTACTTGCACTAAGGAGTTTCCTACTGTAAGTAATTCCTTGTTTGTATGATGGGGGTCCCCCAGAAAACTTGAACTGTCTTCTGGAAGGCCGGCCCCTTGTAGTACTGGCTTCCTCTGCTAGGTGAGTGTTCTAGGAACCCATCTATATCAGGGTACCAGCTGGCATTGTTGTGAGAGGCTGCAACAGTGAATTTTTTTGGAAGACTCTTTCAACGCATTTGTCCATTTCATGATGGGTAATTTATGAGCACACCTGCCCACACTGCTGAGTGTTCAGCAGTTTTTGACCAAAACTGGCCTGATGCCTGTATGTTACCCTCTGTATTCACCCAATCTTACCCTGAGTGACTTTTTTTTGTTTCCCTGAATGAAAAATTCCTCAAAGGGAAACATTTTGCCAATGTGGAAGTGTGAAACAAAAAGTAGCAGAACTAAAAGGCATCAAAAACTTTTTGAGCAGTTCAAACAGTGAGCAGTTTAAAATTGTATTGGTAAGGTGTATAACATCAAATAAAGAGTACTTTAAGATGACTGAAGTTTAAACATGTAAAAATAAATACAAAATTAAAAAAATAAATTCCAGGCTTTTTTGGGTTTCCTCTTGTATTTTTTTTACTTACCATTATGTCAGTAAGACATGCTGTGTGATTGTATTTCATTCATTTTGACTACTTTGTAATAGTCCAAAGCTATGAGTATGCCACTTTTTATTTATTTAGTCTTCCATTGATAGCGAGTTGGGTTGTTGCTATCATGAACAGCTGTTTGAAAATTCCTGTATATGTCTACTGTTCTTAACCTATGAGATAGTTCTCTTAGGAATAAAATTGCCGGTCTCAGGGTGTGCAAGGTTTTCTCTTGAGGAGAGAATGCCAGCATTTTCTGAAGCCACTGCAATTTGTACTCCCACCAACAATATCTAAGAGACCCTGAAGATAACTATCTCTCCAGCACTTAATATTGTCAGACTTTTAATTTTTTTCAGTTAAATGGACATGAAATGATAGTGTGGTTTTAATTTTTTTAATTATATATTTTTGATTATAGTATTAGAGTTGTCCCAATTTTTTCCCCTTTGCCTCCCTCCAGCAAGCACGTCCACTTTTTCAGGACATTCCTAAGCCTTTGTTCATGTCCATGGACCATGCGTATAAGTTCTTTGGCTTCTCCATTTCCTATACTGTACCTTAGACCCCCATGGCTGTTCTGTAAGCACCTTACCTCTTCACCCATTCTCCCATTCCCCCATTCCCCCATTCCCCACTCCTATCTGGCAACCATCAAAATGCTCTCTGTATCCATGATTCTGTCTCTGTTCCTCTTGTTTGCTTAGTTTGTTTTTTCAGATTCAATTGTTGATATATATGTTTATTGCCATTTTATTGTTCATAATTTTGATCTTTTTCTTAAATAAGTCTCTTTAACATTTCATCTAATATTTTGGTGGTGATAAACTCCTTTATTTTTTTCTTATCTGGGAAGCTCTTTATCTGTCCCTCAAATCTTCATGATAGCTTTGCTGGTTGGGGCAATCTTGGCTGTAGGTCCTTGCTTTTCATGACTTTGAATATTTCTTGCCAATCCCTTCTAGCCTGCAAAATTGCTTTTGAGAAATCAGCTGACAGTCTTATGGGAACTTTCCTGTAGGTAACTGTCTTCTTTTCTCTTGCTTCTTTTAAGATTCTTTCTTTATCTTTAACCTTTGTCATTTTAATTATGATGTGTCTTGTCATGGGCCTCTTTGCAGCCATTTGGTTTGGGACTCTCTGTGCTTCCTGGCATTGTATTTTCTTCACCACATTAGGGAAGTTGTCTTTCATTATTTTTTCAAGTAAGTGTTCAATTTCTTGCTCTTTTTCCTCTCTTTCTGGCATTTCTGTGATGTAAATGTTGGAATGCTTAGAGTTGTTCCAGAGGCCTCTTACACTATCCTCATTTTTTAAATTTTTTTTTCTTCTTGTTCTGATTGGTTGGTTTTTGCTTGCCTGAGTTCCAAATCATTGATTTAATTCCCAGCTTCATCCACTGTAAATTGTTCTTGCCTGTAAATTGTTCTTTATTTCAATTAGTGTATCCTTCGTTTCTGACTGGATCTTTTTTATGCTGTTGAGATTCTTACTAAGTTCCTTGAGAATCCTTATAAGCAATGTTTTGAACACTACCTTTGACAAATTGCTTTTTTCCATTTTGTTTAGTTCTTTCTCTGGAGTTTTGATCTGTTCTTTCATTTAGTTCATGTTTCTTTGTCTCCTCATTTTGGCAGCCTCCCTGTGTTTGTTTCTATGTATTAAGTAGAGCTGCTATGACTCCCTGTTTTAGTATCATAGCCTAATGTAGGAGGTGTTCTGTGAGGTCCAGGGGCACAGTCTCCCATATCACCCTAGCTGAGTACTCGGGGTGTGCCTTTCATGTGGGCTTAGTACACCTTCCACTTGTAGTTGAGCCTTGATAGCTCTTGGCTGATCAATGGGGAGGATTTACAAGGGCCAGTCAAATCTGCAAGGACCAGCTATGACAACTGACCACCAGCCTAGGCCCTCTCTGGAGGATCAGCTGTGTTGGGGCAGGGTGGTGGTGCTTCAGTGTGGTCTGTAGCTGTCCACTGGGTGTGCAGTCCTGGGGTTTGTACAGGCAAAAGTCAGCCCCCATCTGTGTTCTGCCCAGGGTTGCCCTGCATGAGCTACTAAGCAATCTGAGATGGCTGCTACTGGTGTTGGGGTTGGAAGTTTCTAGGAGAAGCCAAGCTGTGGACCTATTCTGGCTGCAGCTAGTGCTGGGCCTGGGGCCATTTAGCAAGACATAGGGGCTGGGGTCTCACTGAGGCTGGCTGTTGCTTGTTTGAGAGAATTTAGGGAGTTGTGAAGCATGAGCCAAAATATGGTCTTAATTTTTATTGTTTATGTTTATTGGGCATATTTATTTCCTCTTTTGTGAAATTCCTGTTAATGTATTTTTCTATTAAGTTGTTGGTATTGATATTAACAGTATGTTAGTCATTCTTTATGTACACCTTATACTAATACTATGTTGGATCTGTATGTTTGAATATATTTTCCCAGTTTGTGATTTGATGTTTTATTTTCTTTAAGGTATCTCTCTTGATTACCAGAAGTTCTTAATTTTAATGTAATCAAAATCTATTAATCTTTTATGGTCCATACTTTTGTTGTGACTTAAGTCATCTTTTTCTAGCCCAAGCTCTAAAAGATATTCACCAGTACCTCCCACTAGGATATTTAATGGTTTATGTTTTAAACATAAGACCTTAATCACTCTAGAGTTGATTTGTGTTAATTGAATAAAGCAAGTAATCAACTTCATTTATTTTTTTATAAAGATGTCTACATTTATTTATTTATTTATTTATGATCCTCACTCAAGGATGTTTATTGGTTTGAGGGGGGGGAGAGAGAGATCAATGTGAGAAAGAAACATCCATTGGTTCCCTGCCTTATGCACCCCCCCTGGGGGTCAAACCTGCAGCCTAGGTATGTGCTCTACCAGGGATGGAACCCGCAACCTTTTGGTGCACAGTACGATGCTCTAACTGAACAACATGGCTAGGGCCAAATCTCCATTTACTGATCTAATTTAAATTTAACTTCCATTTCAATTTAATTTTAATATAATTTAATTCTTTTTCAGTTGGGCTTCTATTTTATTTTAATTGAATTTATTGGGGGTGAAATGTATTGGTTAACAAATGTATAGGTTTCAGGTATACAGTTCTGTAATACATCATCTGTGTGTTCTATCGTGTGTTCACTACACTAATCCAAGCCTCCTTTCATCACCATTTATTCCCACTACACTCTCTTCTACTTCCCCGAACCTTCCTTGCCTCTGGTAATACCACACTGTTGTCTGTCTCCGTGAGGTTTTTTAGATCATTCCTTTACATTCTCACCCAGCCCCCAAGCTCCCTTTCCCCTGACAGCTGTCATCAGTCTGCTCTCTCTGAGTCTGTTTCTGTTTTGTTTGTTAGTTTATTTTCTTGGTGAGTCCATATATGAGTGAAGTCATGTGGTTCTTGTCTTTGTCTGACTGGCTCATTTTACCTAGTGTAACGCTGTCCAGGTTCATCCATACTGTCATGAAGGGTAAGATTTCCTTTTTTTAGGATGAATAGTATCCCACTGTGTAAATATACCACGACTTTTTTATCTACCCATCTACTGCTGGGCACTTGGGTTGCTTCCAAATCGTGGCTATTGCAAATAATGCTGCAAGGAACCTAGAGGTGCATATATTCTTTCGTATCAGTGTTTTGGGTTTCTTTGGGTATAGTCCTAGGAGTGGAATTGCTGGGTCAAAATGCAGTTTCATGTTTAATTTTTTGAAGTAACTCTATACTGCTTTCTACAGTGGCTACACTGCTCTGCATCCAACGGCAGTACATGAGTAGTATCCCTTTTGTCCACATCCTCGCCAACACTTGTTTGTTGACTTATTGATGATGGCCATTCTGGCAGGTGTGGGGTGATATCTCACGCCTGTCAGAATGGCTATTTAGTTTTAATTTGCATTTCTCTGACGATTAGTGACATTGAACATTTTTTATATGTTTATAGGCCATGCGTATGTCCTCTTTAGAGAAGTGCCCATCCAGGTCTTTGCCATTTTTTTAATTGGATTGTTTGCTTTTTTAGTGTTAAGTTGCATACATTCTCTATAAATTTTAGATATTAACCCCTTATCAGATGTATTGGCCAAGATATTCTCCCATTCTGTAGGTTGTTTTTCTACTTTATTGATGATTTTCCTTTGCTGTGCAAAAGCTTTTTGGTTTGATATGGTTTCATTTGTTTATTTTTAATTTTGTTTCCCTTGCTTGAGGTAATATATAAGAAAATATTCTATGTCTGCTGTGAGTAATGCCTGAGATTTTAATGCCCTGAGTTTTTTTTCTAGGATTTTTAAGTTTCAAGATGAATATTTAAGTCTTAATCCACTTTGAGTTTATTCTTGCATATAATGTGAGTAGGTGGTCTAGGTTCATTTTTTTTGCACCTGTCCAATATTCCCAACACTATTTTATTAAATAAATATCTTTAGCCCATTGTATGTGTTTGCCTGCTTTGTGAAATATTAATTGACTATAAAGGTGTGGGTTTATTTCTGGGCTTTCTATCCTGTTCCATTAATCTGTATGTCTGTTGTTCTGCTACCATGATGTTTTGATTACTTTGGGCTTATAGTATGGTTTGATATGAGGCAGCCTCATTCCTCCATTTTTCTTCTTCTTCCACCATATCACTATTGCTATTTGGGGTCTTTTATGGTTTCATATACATTTTTGTAGTATTTATGAAATATGCCATTGGTACCTTAATAGGAATTGTACTGAATATCTAGATTGCTTTGGCTAGTGTGGGCATTTTAATAATGTTAATTCTTTCTGCCCACGAATATAGTACATGCTTCCACTTGATTGTATCTTGTCTTTTTTTTTCTTCAGTTCTTATAATTTTCTGAGTACAGGTCGTTTACATCCTTGGTTAAATTTATTCCAAGGTATTTTTTTTTTGAAGTGGTTGTGAATGGGATTGTTTTCTTAGTTTCCCTTACTGATAGTTCATTTGGTATATAGAAATGAAACTGATTTCTGGATATATGTATTTTGTATCTGCTACTTTACTGAATTTATTTATTAGTTTTAGTAGTTTTTTTGTATAATCTTTAGGGTTCTCTGTATACAGTATTATATCACCAGCAAATAATGACAGTTTTACTTCTTCATTTCCTATTTAGATGCCTTTTATTTCTTCTTGTCTGATTGCTTTGGATAAGACTGCTAATACTATATTAATAGGTGTGGTGAAAGCAAGATATTCCTTTCTTGTTTCTGGTGTTAAGGGAGACACTTGTAGTTTTTGCCCATTGGGTGTGATGTTGGCTGTGGGTTTGTTATATATGACCTTCATTTCATTGAGTTATGTTCCCTGTATTTCCACTTTTCTCAAGAGTTTTTATCATAAAGCAGTGGTAGATTTTATCAAATACCTTTTCCTCATCTACTGATAAGATCATGTGGTTTTTATCCTTCATTTTGTTTATGTGGTGTATCATGTTTACTGATTTGCACATATTTTGCCAATCTTGCACTCTAGGAATAAATCCCACTTGATTGTGTTGTGTGACCTTTGAAATGTTTTTGCTGGATCTGATTTGCTAATTTTTTTTGCTAATTCAGTATTTTAGCATCTATATTCATCAGATATATTAGCTGTAATTTTCCTTTTTTGTAGTGTCTTTGTTTTTAGAATTAGGATAATGTTGGACTCATAAAATGAACTTGGAAGTCTTCTCTCTTCTTGTTTTTTTTTGGAATAGTTTGAGAAGGAGAGATGTTAGTTCTTTTTTGCATGTTTGCTAAAATTCCTCTGTGAAGCCATTTGGTCCATGACTTTTGTTTGTTGGGAGTTTTTTTAATTACTGCTTCAGTTTTACTGGTTGTAATCTGTTTGTCCAAATTTTCTGATTCTTCATGATTCAGTTTTGGAAGAATTGTATGTTTCTAGGAATTTATCCATTTTGTTCATATTGTCTAATTTGTTGGCATAGAGTTGTTTGTAATATTTTCCTAGAATCTTTTGTATTTCTGTGGTGTCAGTTGTTACTTCTCTTTTACTTCTGATTTCATTTATTTGGGCTTCTCTCTTTTTTCCTTGATGACTCTGCTTAAATGTTTTTTCTTCTTGTTTATCTTTTCAAAGAACCAGCTCTTGGTTTCATTGATCTGTTGTATTTTTGTTTTTAGAAATTATTTCTTTTATTTGTGCTCTGATCTTTATTATGTCCTTTTTTTCTGCTTACTTTGGGCTTTGTTGTTCTTTTTAAGTTTCCTTTAAGTGTATAAAGTTAAATTGA
Source organism: Artibeus jamaicensis (assembly GCF_021234435.1). Lineage (NCBI taxonomy): Eukaryota > Metazoa > Chordata > Mammalia > Chiroptera > Phyllostomidae > Artibeus > Artibeus jamaicensis. Next base: position 29,524,379 of record NW_026522025.1, on the reverse strand, counting down.
GATTTTTCTTGTTTCTTGCATTAGGCTTCTAATGCTATGAATTTTTTCTTTGGACTGCTTTTGCTGTGTGCCATAGATTCGGAGGTGTGTTTTCATTTTCTTTTGTTTCTAATTATCTTTTGATTTCTTCCTTGATCTTGGTATTAACCCAATTCATTGTTTAGTAACATGTTATTTAGCTTTCTTTTCTCTGTGTATTTTTCAGTTTTTCACTTGTGATTGATTTTTTAGTTTCATACTATTATGGTCAGAGAAGATGCTTGATATAATTTTTGTCTTCTTAAATTTATTGAGACTTGTTTTATGTCCTAAAATGTGGTCTATCCTAGAGAATGGTCTGTGTGCACTTGAAAAGAATGTATATTCTGCTGCTTTGGGGTGATATGCTCTCAAGATACCAATTAAATCTATCCGATCTAGTGTGTCATTTAAGGTGTCCATTTTCTTGTTGATTTTCTGTCTGGAAGATCTGTCCATTGATGCCAATGGGGTGTTAAGTCCTCCACTGTGACTGTGTTACTGCAAGTCTCTCCCTTTATTATATACATCAGGATTTGCTTTACATATTTAGGTGTTTATCTGTTGAGTGCATAAATGTTTATAAGGGTTATATCCTCTTGTTTGATTAAATTTAATCTTAACTATAGTGGTTGAACTTGCTACCTATGCATATACCAATGTTTTGAATGCAATGATCTATTTCTGGACTTTTAGTCTGTGCTTTTGTTCATTTATGAGTAAGTCTGTGTATGTTTGTTGTATTCATCTTTTAATATTTTTATCTTTGAATTTTAGATTCACACACATATACACCTAGATTTTGAAATACTTTGTTTTTTCTACTAGGTTTTGGACATAGTAAAAACAAGTATTCGTACAATTCTTCCACGCATCTGGAAGGTAACTGATGTTGATGAAATATATTTATATCGGATTTTTAACCGGGTTTTTAATCGCTTACTCTGGAGTCATGGCCAGGGACTGTGGAATTGTTTCTGTGATTCAGGGTAAGTTCTAAGTTATCTTTTATTATTTTTATTTAAAATATTTTACCAAAAGTTATACAGGTAGCTCAATAACATGGTTAAATTTCTGTAATAATTTTTTTTAATTTGGATTTTTTTACTACATGTAATTTTTAGTACTCAACTATAATTTATAGCAGTTAAGCTGAGTTCACGGAGCTGATGATTATGAATATAACACCACCAAACTATTTTGAATTCAGGGGAAAGAGATGGTCTTAATTAATGAAAAATCTCAGTATCCTTAAGGTTCTTCTGCTGTCGTCTTTATGTAAACAACTTCCAAAAGTATGGCTATACTCATGCTCCTCTCCAGAATTTCAGTCCTGCCAAAGCTCTCGGGACCCATCATCAGGCTGGCCTTAAGATAGCTAAAACCAAACATTTCATACCTTCCTTTCATTCGGTAATGAGTTTCTTTGTTGACTTCTCTTAACCCCATTGTTATTCTCCTAATTGTTCAGGTTTGATATCTCAGGCACATCTGCATCTGCCTTGTCTTTCACTGTCTTTATTCAATCAGCTGCTAAATCGTGTTCATTTTTCTGTCACATTGTCACTATGGCTACTCTAGATTGTCTTTTATTGTTCTTAACAATTATCAAGTACTCGATTCGAAGTTGAATCGAACATAGATCCTTCCCTCACTAGATATTAAAAAACAATGGGAATAGGGCCAAGATACTATTCACTATGTGCTAGGCATTGTTCTAAACACTTTACATGTATTAAGTGATTGAATCCTCATAATGTGACTTTGAAGCAGTGCTCTGATTATCTCTATTTTATAGACAAGGAAACTGAGGCACAGGTAGGTTCTAAAGACCTAGTACACTGGGATTTGATCTCAGAGATCCAGATTTCATGCCTTTAGCCAATTAGCTCTGCTGTCTCTAATAGACAAAATAAGATATATACAAAAATAATGATCTTAAAAGAGACAGAGATAAGGGATTATAGGATCTCAGAGAATGGAGCCTTTTTTGTGATAGAAGGTAGAATTAATAGATTTCTAGGCATTTTTTGCCTTCAATTTTTTTTGTTTCCTTTACCCACCCTAGTCTCAGGGTCATTTCCTAAATTCTGTAGTGAGTTCCATCATTTATTGTGAAAGTCTAAACTTCTTATCTAGAGGCACAAGACTCTCAAGATGCTGGTTCTTTCTTATTTCTCTAGTTTTCTCCTCATTACCTCCCTCCTTGAACTCTGTTTTAGAGAAAAAAAACCTCATTATTTTTCAAATATCTTAAAAGTGTGCCTTTTCTTTCTCTCAGCTGTTGAACGTCATGCCGTGGAGTGTCTGACTGGGTTGCTTGCTCCAACCCTAGCCCTTCAATCCCTTCTGCACTATTTAAACCCTCTGTAAAGGCTCAGGCTATACACTTCCTTTGTACAATCTTAACAAACAACTGCGGTCTGAAATGATCTCTCAATGTCCGCCATTTAAATATTCTAGTCATTTAGTACTGAGTCATATATAGCATTTGCAGGCTCACTCTCACCACCATGATTATCCTCAGCTGCCATTCACCAGCATGGAGAGTTCATTAGGTGCTCTGGGTTGTAATGAAATCTGAGAATAATCCAGGCTATAAATTATTTCTTCAGAGACTTAAGTGAAATCTTCGGACTGTGCTCCATGGCTCCTTAGTTGATATAGAAGTTCTCTCAATGTGAATTCATAATTGGAATTTCTGTTTGTTTGTTGATTCGTTGTTTGGAATGCCACATATGACTGTCAGCTACTCTCCACCGTGGAAGGCAGTGAGGCAGTGAGGCAGTGAGGCAGTGAGGCAGTCTGCTACTGATACTGGAGCTGAGGACTTTGAGTCCATGAGATAATCCCCAATGCCAGACCCCGATGAGGTATTACTAAATTAGGTATTACATTTAGGTATTACTAAATGCCTAATACCATTTTACATGTAAAATATTATTAAAATCACTACAATAATATTTTGGGTAATCTATTATTATTCTCATTGTGTAGGTAAGGAATTTGAAGCATAAAGAGACTATATAACTTGCCCAAGTTCTCATAGTAGCTAGGTGAGCCTGGATTGAAATCTAAGTTTTCTGAGTCATCAAGAGCTCAAGCCCTCAACACTATGCTTCATTAAGTTCCCTCAAAGTAGCCCTGACAGTGGTTGCAAAGCTTGCTGTATTGAAAATCTACAGCATTAGTCAAATCCCCTTCCCACTGCCCCTGGGCAGGTAGAGTGGAAGTAGCTTTGAATCCATTTATTTTTTAATTTGGTGGTTTGTAGAGGTGAGTTTAATACTGGGTTTTATTTTGCAGCTTTACAAGTGAATTTCTTAGACTTCCTCAGATTCATGAAGTCAAATGGTGGTGTGTATATTTGATTCTCAGTGTGGGGCCCAGAGGAGTCCCACTTATCTTTAGATCATATCTGGTCAATGTGTGCACCTTTAACTGAGGCCTAACAGCCTGCCTACTAAGTCCAGATAGAACTGTTCTCTTAGTTTAGTTCTAAAGGGAAGACTTTAATAAGAGGTTGCAGTTATCTTTCATAGTTAGGTGCAAGACTTTGGAACAATATAATCCAAATAACTCTGGGCACACTTGATTACTGCCTCTACCTGTCAACAGCCCAATAATAAAACAATGAGTAAACCATTCTCTGTCCACACCTAGAAATATCAAAGAATGTGTAGATATTTATGGTAGGTTTCTTTGGAATTAGCCTGGAGGTTATACTAATGCATCAAATAGAAAACATCTTTGTCCCTCTCTTTTGCTCTTCCAGTCTGCTGAAGTCTGTGCTTAGTGACCTTTTTTTTTTTTTTAAATCACCACATGCAGCCTGCTGGGAGTGTTACATTGCCCCACATTTTGAATGTGTTCTTTTCAAGGAAATGTCTCTTAGAATTGTCCCCATGGTTTTTTTAAAAAGACTTTATTTATTTATTTTTAGAGAGAGGAGAAGGGAGGGAGAAAGAGAGGAAGAGAAGCATTGATGTGCAAGAGATATATCGATTGGTTGCCTCTCTCACGCCCCCAACTGGGGACCTGGCCTGCAACCTAGGCATGTGCCCTGACTGGGAATCAAACCAGAGATTCTTTGGTTCCACACTAGCCAAGGTGTGTCCATCATGTTTTACTGGGATAACAGAAGTCTAGATTTTTTGAGACTCAGACAAGGCCTGAGATCTTGGGAAGAATGGCCAAGGGAAGTAACATTTCAGTGAGATCTGAAGGAAGAGGAAAAATGGGTGTTTTCCAGGTAAAGCAAAGAGGAGGGTGCAGGGGCTAGTATGGGAGGAGGAATGTTGTGTTTGGAAAAGCCCTCTTTCTTCTCAAAACGCTGACATGTAAACCCCAAAGAAAATAATCTGGCTTGGACAGTTTAGCCAAAGGCATTTTCTTTGGAAGTTTCTCATGGAAAAGGTTTTCTTTTAGCATCTTAGGGGAAGGGGAAATTGTAAGAAATATTCTAAGTCTGCTTCTAGGCCGAACTCTCTGCCTATTTGAAAATGTATGTATAACATGAGGGCTACTTAAAATGATGTGAATCTTGTTATTCTCGTATGACTTTCATTTCAATGTGTTTTTGTTTGTACTTCTCAGCTCATTACTCTTTCTGATGCTGATTACCCAATTGGCATAATACAGATGTTTGTACTTAACTTCGGGCCACTCATCCATCCACTAAGCCTTCGTCCAGTAAAGGGGAGAGATGTGTCAGTTTCACCACCGATAACTGCATTATTATTTTGATGAGAAAGGGCATGAAAATTATTGCATTACTGGGTTATATGAAGCTTTTTAAGTCTCCAAATTTCATTAATAATTCCCCTTTATTGTTAGAGGTATTCATAATTCTGTATCTTATCAATATATGACTAACAAAAGTCATTTAAAGTAATTTTATTTCATGTTTTCTGAGGATTTAGGTGTTCCTGAAAGACCTTTTTAACCATTTAATTTTTCTTTTTGAACCCATGGATTTCCGTTCTTCCATTTCCTTGGAATTTAGATTCAGAAAGCAGACAGATGAAACCCTGGGTTCTTTGATAAAAGCACTGCTATTTTTAATTATTTCCACATCCTTCACCTTCTTAAAAAGTTTGTGTAGCATTGAAATTGAGATACTGTAGTGTTACAGGAGCATTTCACATTTACTCAGCTGTGCCAGGGGGTGGGTAGGAAGTGGGGTCTCAGTGAAGGACAGGTTTCCTTTGTGCAGAGGGGGTGCCATTAGCTGAGTACTAAACGAAGCAAGTTGTGTTCATTTTCCTTTTTCTTTATGAGGGTTCTGGCATGCTGACACTTAGATATAGATAACAGAGTAGAATGTGGTCTTCAGCGAGTGGTGGTGAACATACACACCAAAAGTAGGTACAGGCCCTTGATCTGTATGTTTATTTTAAATATTTAAGGAAGAATGAGAGAGTGAGGAGCCAAAGCTGCTCAGATTGTAACTCACATATTCTTCAGAATGTTACATCAGTTTAGAGTGTCAAAGAAGAAGCTCTTTTATCTTTCTTCCATTTTACTTGTCCTTTTCTTTTTTTTTATTGATTATGCCATTACATTTGTTCTATTTCCCCCCATTCCCCTCCACCCTGCACACCCCTCCCCCACCCCCTTTAGTTCATGAACACGTGTCTCAAGTTCTTTAGATTCTGTATTTCCCCTACTATTCTTACCCTCCCCCTATCTATTTTCTATCTACTGTCTATGCTGCTTATTTTCTGTGCCTTCTCCCCCCTTCTCCTTCTCCCACTCCCCTGTTGCTAATCCTCCACATGATCTTCATTTCTATGGTTCACTCCTGATCTAGCTATCCTCTTAATTTGCTTTTGTTTTAGGTGTGGTTGTTGATAACTGTGAGTTTGCTGTCCTTTCACTGTTCATCTTTTTTATCTTCTTTTTCTTAGGTAAGTCCCTTTAACATTTCATATAATAAGGGCTTGGTGATGATGAACTCCTTGAATTTGGTCTTATCTGAGAAGCACTTTATCTGTCCTTCCATTCTAAATGAAAACTTTACTGGATAGAGCAGTCTTGATTGTAGGTCTTTGGATTTCATGACTTGGAATACGTCTTTCCAGCCTTTTCTTGCCTGTAAGGTCTCTTTTGAGAAATGCACTAACAGTCTGATGGGGACTCCTTTGTAGGTGACAGTCCCCTTATCTCTTGCTGCTTCTAGAATGCTCTCCTTCATTTTAATCTTGGCTAATGTAATGATGATGTGCCTTGGTGTGTTCCTTCTTGGGTCCAACTTCTTTGGGACTCTCTGAGCTTCCTGGATTTCCTAGAAGTCTATTTCCTTTGCCAGAACGAGGAAGTTTTCTTTTATTATTTGTTCAAATAAGTTTTCCACTGGTGGCTGTTCCTCTTCCCCTTTTGGTACCCCTATAATTCGAATGTTGGAATGTTTAAAGATGTCCTGAAGGTTCCTAAACCTCTCCTCATTTTTTTGAATTTTTGTTTGTTCATCCTTTTCTGTTTGGTCATTTTTTTCCTCTTTCTGGTCCACTCCTTTGATTTGAGTCCCAGTTTCCTTTCCATTACTATTGGTTTCCTGTGCATTACCATTTATTTCAATTAGTTTAGCCTTCATATGTTCTTCTAATTTGGGACTAAAGTCAACCAGTTCTGTGAGTATCCTGATCACCAGTGTTTTGAACTGTGCATCTGGAAGTTTGGCTATTTCTTCATCACTTAGATTTATCGGCTCTGGGGCTCTGAGTTGTTCTTGAGCCATGTTTTTATCTGTTTGTGCCTGTTATGTATGAGGAGCAGAGCCTTAGTTGTTCACCAGGACGGGGCCACCCAGGTCACTGGTTTGTGATACTGTATGTGGGGGCAGGGTCAGAGTGGGAGCAATGGCAGTCCTCTCTGCTAGCCCAGTCCGTCCCACCACTTGCCCCCACCTGTTTATCCGAGCAGAAATGTGTGAGCCCGCCACCTTCATTGGTTTATCTGCACGCAAATGCTTGACTGATCTCAGGTAGCCAGCCATGCCTCTTCCCTGGGTCCGCCCGCAGCTAGCCCGCACCTGGGATCCGCGCCTTCGGCTGCTTGCACACTACACTGGTCGCGGATTTTTTTGGCCAACCCACTTCGCTGCTGGCTTCGCCTCTCTTACTGATTTAGCTGAGCATTGGTTTGGTTGTGTTTATTGTTGTTAAAACTTTGTTGTTTTTAGATTTGGTTGTGCATGGACGTAAGGTGTTTCCACCTACGCCTGCATCTTGGTGGAAGTCCTACTTGTCCTTTTCTTACATCTGAAAAAACAAATTATCATGATGTGAGTGACCTGATAGTAGATCTGATCAAGTGGCTCCGAGGGATCAAAAAATATGTAGAGGGGAGGTTTGTGGTAGTGGTTGATTTTTGCAGAAATACCCAGAATCCCAATGGAGAGAAAACTGTCAGAACACAGGATACTTTCTGAGTGCATTTATATTTATATGAATTTTTTATTTCTCTGGGCTCAGACATATAGGGCCTGCTAGATAGACTTATTAATTATAAACATATTCCCTAATTAATTATTTTTTGAGTATTTTCCTTGATCAACTTAGGTGAATTGGATATATACACACATATAAACATATAAACATATCTAGTTTTACTTATATTAAGTAATAAATTTTGTTTTTAGAGTTAATTTAACTAGCATATTATTAGCATATTACTGTTGACTCCTGAGCATCTCAGAACATGCAAGAAAATTTATTTCTTTTAATCAACTCATTTGAATCTTATACTTTTAAGAGAACCTGTCATCATTCAGTGATGACAGCTATCTTTTTGAGACCATGTTTCTCCTGAAAAAAAGTACTCTTTCTAATTAAAAATAACTTTATGAATTTCTAAAGCATTTAAAAGGATTCCAAAGATATCAAATATCCGCAGAAGATATAAAATGGAGTCTTTGAATTTCCACTGGGAAGTCTGTTTCTTCAGAAAAAAATTTTTTAATATTCCTTTTCTTCCTGAAAATATACTCTTTTCTCTTTCTAAGGGCTAAGTAAATTCGTTTATATAAAAGGAGATTTGAACCATTACCTAGCCTCAGACCAAACATTGCCCTTTGGGCTTGAGAAGAGTTTCATTTATACTAAGAGAAAAACTCATTCCCTTTCTCTCTCTCTGTTTTCTGGTGGTGGTGGTGGTGGGTGATGTGACAAGGTATGTCCTGATTTGGACCATGACAGTAAACTTAATAATTGTAAACACACACATGTGTGTGCACACAAATGCAATTGAAGTTCACCGAGAATGTAAGAACATGAACACTCACTACTGCATACTTTGGTATAAGCGGAGTGAGGACCCTGCCTTTGGGGTTGCAGTAGGGCAGTATTTGTTGGGATAACATTACTTCTAGCTACAGAACTCTAGGAATATCATGCACATAATTATATCTGAAAGTTTTGAAAGGTGTGGTCATAATTAAGGGATTAACCTAAGTTCTCCTAGTGCAAAGAGGTCACAAATATCCTTTAAATTCTTTTTTTTGTGGGATTATTATTAACATAAAGGTACATAAAGTTTCCTAGAAAACCTAAATTTCTGGAATACCTATGTTTTGAGAAATTGGCTCAGTATTTTACAAACACTTTAGTACAGAGTAGCTCAATTTTTTTAGAAGATTTTGGAAAACCATCCTTTCTTTTACCCACAGTTGGCAGCAGTAGTCTTTATAAACAAATGTCTATGAAGTCTACGTTGTTTTTTAATACCAAGATTAATTTACTAACATATATTTATTTTATACCTTTCAGTCATTTGTAGTCATTTCAAATGTGCAAAAAACTATTTCTAGTTTTCCTTATTGCTTTGTTGCTAGGTAAGTGATATAGCTGGTTGCCATTTTTAACAGCCTCATGAGGTCATGTCTGTTTCCATGCCAACAGATCCTCCTGGGAGAGTATTTTCAGTAAGAGCCCTGAGGTGGTGACTCCTTTGCAGCTCCAGTGTTGCCAGCGCCTGGTTGAACTATGTAAACAGTGCCTGCTAGTGGTTTACAGACACACAACTGATGCAAGAGGATCACTCTCAGGCATTTGTACTGATTGGGGTAATTCCAGGTACTTGTTTAAGTTGCCTAGACTCTGTGAGTTTTATACCAAGTGATGCCATAATGCAGTTTGAAATTGAAAGGCTTTTTTTTATATGGCGAATGAAAAAGCTACAGACTGAAAATTCAGACATACCCTTGCCTACAAAAGAGTTTGAATTTGCACAATCGTTACCTTTAAAGGACCATACAAACCTGAAGGGGATGGCAGTAATGAAAATGAGATTATTGGGTTTACATACTTTTGCTTTTATAAGCCAAGTAAGAACCGTTAAAATTGCTAATAAACTTAACTTTTTTCCCCAATAGGGCTATTTTAACATTTATTCTTCAGCCTAGCAGCTGAGAAGATGCCTTTAGTTTAATTTTTATTGTTCAGTATGCTTCTACTACTCCTTTCATAACCAAACAAATCAGTGGGAGATGTATTTAGTTAAGTTCTATTTAAAAATTGAATTTTTATAAATGTTACCCACTTTTAGGTAGTTTCCAAAAGCATAAAAATATTGTTATTAAGTTGCAAAAATTAATGTAGAGTAAACAAGCACATTTTAACATCTCAAAACAACCATAGTTCCCATTAGAATTGAAGATGAATATATGACTTTATTTTTCACATATGTTAAATTGTATTACTCTTTAGGATAGAGGAGAGTAAACCATGACTTTGAAAAACTAAGTGATCTTGAAAGGATGATAGGATTCAACTAGCAGTTGAGTAGACAATAAAGAAAATGAAACTACCTTAGCTTGAATTTTTTTTTTGACCTGTATTGGCTTGGAATGGTTTTCACAAAAAATAATGTGAGATGGACCTGCAATCTTTGCTTGACCTGGATTCTGTTATTATACTCTTGCAATACCTTTAACCTACTTTAACTCTCTGGAAACAGAAGCCGATTGATCACAATGGTAGAGGCGAAGTTAGTCATCAATTTTCTATATATGTAAATGCCAAAGCCATATTCTATAGTTTCAATGATTTGAAGCAAATTATTAAAATAAACTTACACTACTTTCATTAATATTTCCATATGATTTAAAAGAATGATGGCCATCTTAAAGACTTTACAACATATATATGAAAGAGGCTTCTCTTTACGTAGATCACTCTGGAAGCATGATCAGGAAAACTTTAAATTCTAGCCAGGAAGGATTGTTTCAATCTTTTTAATGTTACTCTTACAATTCCAGATTTCATGATCTATTTTCTATTGGTGGCTCATGTAACTTTTGTGAGTAGGCAAACTAGGAGGTTGCTCTCGAGAAAGAAGTTGTACCTTAAAGTTGCTTCAGGCCTTTTTATTTTTTTTTCCATCTGGTGGTCAGAAGAGATATTCCTAATCCTGGAATCTTGAATTCTCAACTTCTGTTAAATGCTCATATAACCCCAACATAGTGATTATAAGCCTTTTGGGAGGAGGTGGTGGTGGTCATTAAACATACCCTTTTCCCTGCCCCAGTCCATAACCATGTGAAAGAGAAATGTAGGAGTCAGATAGACGGTCACCAAAATGTAGCTCCTTATTCAGAAAAGCTACACTGAGGTACGTGGATATAATAAGCAAGTGAGTTTTCTAATACTGAATTGAATAATTCAATGTACCCATCCACTCAAAGGCACAGCTGGATCAACCCAAACATTCCACTAGCACTACCTCATAAAGTCTAGTTCCATTGTGTTGGCACAAGAGCAAGTAGGAATGCATCCTTTCTGCTGATAGGCTGATCCAAAAAGAGAAAGGGGTTGAGCCAAGTACATCTTTTTCTTTTTTTAATACCCACAAATCAGATAGTTTACTTCTGGTAGGAGCCAGGAAGTTTATATTGGGGCAAGTTCTTCTACATAGAAACACAAGGAAGAGAGAGAAATAAACATGTCCTACTCATATCTAGCTATTAAAATCCAAGTCAACGTCACATTAATTTTTAAGGAAAAGATGTTCGTCTTTTCTTTTCCTGAGAGATTAGAAGCCTATATCTTTTTACCTTATATGTAGAAGCTACTTAAGTTGATATTTATTAATAAAATACATGTTGTAAACATATGCCTAATATAAATAATTTATGAGGATTTGCTAAATACTTTATGAGGAGGTGTATATATATTTGGCTAGTTGATCTATAAAATTAAAAAAAGAAGAAAATAGAGCTAACATCGGTCAGGTTTATGGCCATATTTTTCTTGACCACAGATTTCAGGATATTTCTTAAGAAGCTTTGAATAGTATGTGGCATCTAATATTATCAGAAGGTTGTATTATTCCTGATACAACCTTGTAGTATTAGAAAATCAGTAATCGAATAGACTTATCAAGTGAAAAGCTGTTTCTCAAAGTTGGACTGGTAACTACACAAACAGAACTGATAGGTAAATCCAGATGATCAAGTTTATGTATCCAGGAGACTGGAATTCTTGGGTCCAGCTCAGTATTTCTCTATAACTAGACCTACTTGGGAAGCTTTGGAATCTTCAAACACTTCGTAACCTCAGCATCTCTGTCTCATGTACTGAAATTCCATATAGGCTTATATGAAAAAGAGAGTTTCATGGCTAAAAACATTTTAAAAAACACTGAGTTAGAACTGCTGCCTTTGGTAATAGGGCCATAGTTATTTGGACAAAGCCTTCCTGTGATAACAACTAGAAAAGCTGGAAAAAATACCGAAACATTTGCTTGAAGACATCAGAGAATATTAACCAGGCACTTGTAATGAGTGTATTAACATATATTGAATTGAAACACAAAGAAGAGAGAAAAAGTACAAGTACTTAATACTAGTACTAAGTAGTGCTTTTGACAAACTCTTGGGCCTAAGCACAAAGTAGGAGTTCAGGTCCTGTAAAGATTGGGGCCTTTAAAATGCCCTAGATTCCTAGGGGTAACAATGTTCCAGATATTTTGCAAAGCAAAAGTTGACAGAATTTTGAGGAAGAAAAGACAAATCTACAATCATACAGGACAATTTTAATATAATGATTTTTTCTCTAAGTATAGAATACTTTAATAATTAAACATTTAACTGTCATTTGTAAAAGTAAATCCAGTAACTTCAAGAATACAATACACGAAGCACACCAGAAACTTTTACAAAAACCAAATAGTAGAATAATAAAATGCATTTCAGCAAATTTGAGAAAATTGAAATCATAGAGTTTTTTTTGTGACCACATGTCATTAAGCTAGAAAACAATAATAAGATAACTAGAAAATTCACACTTTGGAAAGAAAAAAGTACACTTTTAAATAACCTGTGAATCAAAGAGGAAATCATAATGCATGTAAGAAAATATTTTAAACTGAATTATCATAAAATATGACAAATAAAAACTTGCAATATATAGCCAAATCATTATTTTGGGGATATTTATAGACTTAAATGAACATGTTAGGAAAGAAGAAAGGGAAAATTAAAATGATCTAAGCAACCATCTTGAAAAGTGACAAAATGACATTAAAATAAATGAATACAGAAAGAGAAAATAAAACTAAGAGCAGAAATTAATAATACAGATGCTTTTTATTTATTTATTTATTTATTTAAATATTTATTTATTTATATTTAGAGGGGAAGGAGAGAGGAAGAGAAACATCAATGTATGGTTGCTTCTAGTGCGTCCCCTGCTGGGAGCTGGCCTGCAGGGAATTGGCTTGCAACCCAAGCATGTGCCCTGACTGGGAATTGAACCGCGATCCTCTGGTTCGCAGACCTGCGCTCAATCCACTGAGCTATACCAGCCAGGGCAATACAGATGCTTTTTAATTATGATGAGATATGTTCCCCTAAACCCACAGTTGAAAATATTATAAGTCTAAAATACATTTAATATACCTAACCTACTGAACACCATAGTTCAACCTAACCTACCTTAAATGTGCTCAGAGCACTTATATTAGCTTATAGTTGGGCAATTATCTTTTTTATAAAAGATTATTTTTAGAGAGAGTGGAAGAGAGGGGGAAAAAGAGTAAGAGAAACATCGATGTGAGGGAGAAACATCAGTCAGTTGCTTTTCACATGCTCCTGACTGGGGACCTGGCACGTAGCCCAAGCATGGACCTTGACCAGGAACTGAACCAGTGACATTTCCGTTTGAGGGGTGACACCCAATCCACTGAGCCACACCAGTCAGGGCCAGTTGGGCAATTATCATGAGTTTCATCTCAAGAGTAATTGCCTTTCTTTTCTTTTCACGAGAAGCAGAAGAGACACATGGGCATTTTGTAGAAATGATAGTTTACAAAAACAGAGTCAAAAAATGCTGACAACACAGTATACTGTAGAGTATTGGTTGTGTACCCCTAAGATCACCTGGCTGACCAGGAGCTGTGGCACACTGCTGCTGCTCAGAATCACAAGAGTATTGTACAGCATATCTCTGGCCTAGGAAAAGATCAAAAGTCAAAATTGGAAGTATGGTTTCTACTGAATGCATGTCAGTAACTGAACAGACTTACTGAATGGGCTTACTTATTCAGTGGGCTTGGTTAGCCCTGGACCAGTAGATATGCATTCAGCTGAAAAATTTTACATTGAACCATCATAAGTCAGGGATTATCTGCATAATGAAACAAACAGAATAAAAAAGATCAGCATGGCGAAATATGCATTTTTGAAAGGACTAATAAAATGAATAAGCTACTGGTGAGACTGGTCAAATATATAAAAGACAGAAATAGCATCAATAACAAAAATAGAGTGCTTGCTGCGGCAGCACACATGCTGAAATTGGAGTGATGGCAGAGAAGATGAGCATGGCCCCTGTACAAAGATGATATGCAGATTTGTGGAGTGTTCCATATGTTCAACATCAGGTGTAACAATATCCACATCATAGGAATGCCAGAAGGAGATGAGTGTGAGAGAGGGTTAGAGAACCTATTTGGAGAAATACCGGTAGAAAACTTACCAATCTGGTGAAGGAAAAAGTTCACACAAGTTCAGGAAGGACAGAGGCCCAATTAAGATGAACCCAAAGAGACCTATACTAAGACACATCATAATTGAAATGGCAAAGCTTGATGACAAAGAGACCATTTAAAAGGCAGCAAGAGAGACAGTTAGTTACATATAAGGGGTCCCCATTAAACTCTCAGCTGATTTCTCAACAGAAACACTACAGGCCAGAAGAAATTGGCAGGATATATTTAGAGTAATGATAGCTAAGAACATGCAGCCTAGATTGCTCTAACCAGTGAGTCTATAATTTAAAATCAAAGGTCAAGTAAAGAGCTTCCCAGACAAAGTAGGGTTAAAGAAATTTTTAGTCCTGGAACTACCAAACCAACATTGCGAGAAATGTTATAAGGACCTTCTGCAAGAAGAAGAAATAGAATAACAGAGGTACAATGTAAAAATAGCAATAAATAAGACCCTATCTATAATAACCTTAAATGTAAATTGATTAAATGCTCCAATCAAAAGATACAGAGTAACTGAATGGATAAGTAAGCATCACCCATATACCTGCTGTCTACAAAAGACCCACTGCAGAGCAAAAGATTTCCACATGTTAAGAGTAAAGGGATGGAGGAAAATATTCCACACAATGGAAGCAAAAAAGGGGTGGGAGGAGCAATACTTGTATCTGACAAAATAGACTTCAAAACAAAGGCGAGAAAAAAAGACAAAGATGGTCATTATATAATTCTAAAAGGATCAATCCAACAAGAAGACATAACACATGTAAATATATATGCACCCAATACAGGAACATTTAAATATATTTAAAAACTCTTGGTGGACTTTGAGGAAGGTATTGACAACAATACTGTCATAATAGGGGATTTTTTTCACCCAACTGTCAACAATGAACAGATCTTCCAGACAAAAAATCAACAAGGATACTGTGGCATTAAACGACACACAAGATCAAATGGATTTAATTGAGGTTCACCTGTATTTCACTCCACAGAAGTATATACATTCTTCTCAAGGATACATGGATCATTCTCACAGATAGACCACCTGTTAGGCCACAAACGAGCCTTAACAAATTCAAGAAAATTGAAATCATGTAAAGCATTTTCTGGGATCACAAGAACATGAAATTAGAAATCAACCTCAATAAAAAGACTCAAAAACATTCAAATACCTGGAGGCTGAATAGCATGTTATTAAATAATGAATGGGTAACCATGAGATCAAGGAGAAGATTAAAAAATTCTGGAAGAAAAATGTACACACAACAAACCAAAACCTATGGACACACTAAAAGCAGTCCTGAGAGGGAAGGTCATAGCACTACAGGCCTACCTCAAGAAGCAAGAAAAATCTTAAATAAATAATCTAACCCTGCATCTTAAAGGACTAGAGGAACAACAACAAACAACAAGTAGAAAGAGGGAAATCAAGATCTGAGCAGAAATCAATGATACAGAGACTAAAAAAATAATACCAAAGATAAATGAAACCAGGAGCTGGTCCTTTGCAAAGATAAACAAGCCTGGTGAACATTTAACCAGACTCATCAAAAAAGGAGAATGAGGACCTAAATAAATAAAATCAAAGGAAAGAGGCAAAATAACACCTGATATCACAGAAATACAAGGTATTTACTACAAATAACTATATTCTAAGAAATTGGTCAACTTGGGCAGAATGGATACATTTCTAGAAGTGTACCATCTCCCAAAACTACAATGGGAAGAAGCACAAAACCTGAATAGACCTATAGCAACGAAGGAAATTGAAGCAGTAATCAAAAAACTCTGTCACACAAAAGCCCTGGACCAGATGGCTTTACAGGAAAATTTTATCAATCATTCAAAGGACCATCACTGATTCTTCTCAAACTATTTCAAAATATTCAAGAGGAGAGAAGCTCTTCCAAGCTCTTTCTATGAGGCCAATATTATCCTAATTCCAAAATGAGGTAAAGACATAACAAAGAAAGAATAGGCCGATATTCATGATGAACATGGATGGTAATATTCTCAACAAAATATCGGGTCTGGCAATACATCAAAAATCATACATCATGCTCAAGTGAGATTTATCCTGGGCATGCAAGGTTTGGTACAATATTTGCAAATTAATAAATGTGATTCATCACATAAAATGAAAGACAAAAATCACGCGATCATATCAACTGATGCAAAAAATCATTCAATGAAATCCTGTATCCATTTATCATAAAAATACTTAGCAGATTGTGAGTAGAGTGATTATACATCAACTTAATAAAGGCCATATGTGAAAAACCTACAGCTAACATCATTCTCAATGGGCAAAAATTAGAAGTGTCCTTTTAAGATTAAGAACAAGACAAGGATGTCCGCTTTCATGGACTCTTATCCAACTTAGTTCTGGAAGTCTTAGCCACAGCAGTCAGAGAAGAGGAAGAGATAAAAGGCATTCAAATTGGAGAGGAGGAAGTAAAGCCATCATTATTTGCAGATGACATGATATGTACATAGAAATCCCTAAAGATCCCACCAAAAAGTACTAGACCTAATAAATGAATTTGGCAAAATAGGAAGATACAAAATTAATACCCAGAAATTGATGACATTTTTATATACCAATAATGAACTATCAGAAAGAGAAATTAAGAAAGCAATTTTGTTTACTATTATAACAAAAAGAAAAAATAACGTACTTTAGAATAAATTTAACCAAGAAGATAGAAGATCTGTACTTGGAAAACTGTGGGCCACTGAAGAAAGAAATCAAGGAAGATACGAATAAGTGGAAGCACATACTGTGTTCATGGATTGGAAGAAGTAACATCATTCAAATGGCCATTCTACCCATGCCAAAGGAATGGCCATTTGAATGGCCAAAGCAATCTATACATCCAATGCAATTCCTATTAAGATACCAATGGCATCCTTCACAGAACTAGAATAAATATTCCAAAAGTTTATATGAAACCAAAAGAGACCCTGAATAGCCTTAGCAATTTTACAAAAGAAGGACAAAGGAGGAAGTATCACAACTCCTGATATCAAACTATACTATAAAGCCACTGTCATAAAAGTAGCCTGGTATTGGCACAAGAACAGACAAATAGATTAATGGAACAGAACAAATAGCCCAGGAATCGACCCACACCAGATGAGCAATTGATATTTGACAAAGGTGGCAACAGCATACAATGGAGCAAAGACTGTCTCTTCTATAAATGTCTCTTCCCAGTTAGGAAAACTGGACAGGTACATGCAAAAAGAAAAAGGGGAAAAAAAAAAAGGAAACTAGACCACCAACTTACACTGTACACAAGAATAAACTCAAAATAGATAAAAGGTTTAAATATAAATCATGAAACCATAATCCTAGAAGAAAACATAGGTAATAAAACTAAGATATTCAACATAGAAATATTTTTGCTGATATATACCCTACGGCACTGGAATCAAAGCAGAAAAGAAACAAATGGGACTGCATCAAATTAAAAAGCTTCTGTGCAGCTAAAATAACTGTCAGCAAGACAAACATAGAACCCACTGGATGGAAGAACACTTTTGCCAATTATACATGCAACAAGAGTTTAATCTCCAAAATATACAAAGAACTAAAAGAACTCAGTGCCAGGAAGATAAACAACCCAATTAAGAATTGTGCAAAGGACCTGAATAGACACTTCTCCAAAGAGGACAAATAAGAGTGACTGTAGACATGAAAAAAATGCCTAACATCACTAATCATTAGAGAAATACAAATTAAAACCTCAGTGAGATATCACCTTACCCTGTCAGAATGGCTATCATCAATAAATCAACAAACAACCAGTGTTGGAGAGGATGTGGAAAAAAGGGAACCCTGGTGTATTGTTGGTGGGAGTGCAGTCTCTAAAAATAAGTAAATAAAGTTAAAAAAATCCTCATTAAGGAGGTAAAAGAGCAAGCTACAGAGTAGAAGAAGGTATTTGCAATTCACGTAACCTATAAAAGATTCTTATACAGACTGTATAAGAACTCCTACAAATTTTTAAGAAAAAAACCCAAAATACTCCATGGAAAACTCGGCGTGATACTTGAAGACGCTGTTTACAAGAGTTAAAAAAATGAAAAATAAACATTTTGAAAAAGAGTTTAGGCTGATAATCAGGGTAATGTAAAACTATAAAAATACTTTGTAGCTAGTGTTGATTAGAATATTATGTGTATATATAGTTAATACATATTAGAATATTCTAGTATATATATTACCACATTAAAAAAGTTAAACAAAAGAGAGTAATGGAGACTGCTGTTGATAGTGGAAATTACTACCTTTTAATAACAGTTTGGCATTACATACTAAACTCTACACTTTTCATAGCTATTCTGTTATGAGTAATTCTGAGTAGAGATATCCAAATATGTGTACCAAGATCATTATTACAATTATCATAGTAACATTTGCTTATAATAGCTAAAATTTTGAAATAACCCAAATATCTCTCCATGGAAAAATGGGCACATCTTTGTAATACTCACACAATGGAATATAATACACATTGAAAATGAACAAACTGCACATACACATAGCAACATGGATGAGTCGCTAACATAAAGTTGAGCAAAAGAAGCCAGACCCAAAGGAATACATACTCTGTTCCATTTATTTAAAATAAAAAACAGGTACAACTAAATTACAGCGTTTCTGGAATGTGTACTTGGGTAAAAAGGAAAGTCATTACCATAAAAGTCTGGCTAGTGGGTAACTTTATGGGGCCGGAGGGTACTGTGTAATACAGGGCTCTGGGGTGCTAGGAGTGTTCAGTTATTTAACCCAGATAGTGTTATACAAGTAATCACTTCCTAATATTCATTAAATTGGACACTTAAGTCTTGTGCACTTTTTGAATGTGTGCTATACTTTGTAATTAAAAAGTTTTAAAAGTCAAGGTAAATGCATGGTGCCATTATGGCCTTAGGCTAAGATGGCTTGATACATCTGTCTCAGAACTGGGGTAGTCTTGCTAGTGAGGCTCATGTCACAATACATAAATAGTCTTTCCGCCATGTGCATGACTCCCTCGGCCCCATACTCTGTGAACCGTGCATAGCATAAACTAGTGGACCCTTTTTGCCTATGAGAAAACTCAGGCCAGAGAGGCTGCATGGCTCATCCAAATCTGCATTGTTCGCATATGGCAGAGGTGCGACTTGAAACTAGGGATCCCTCCCTAAAAAAAATCAAAGTCAATACTACAGGACATTGCATACCCACTAGGATGGCTATTATAAAAAATGCAAAATAGTAAGTGTTGGTGACGATATTGAGAAGTTAGAACCCTTGTGCACTGCTGGTCCAGAATGGTGTGGCTGCTATGAAGCATAATTTAGGCAATTTCTCAAAAAGTTAAGTATAGAGTTACTGTATGTCCCAACAATTCCACTCTTAGGTGTGTACTCCAAAGGAATGTAAACGAGGACTTTGTTCACAGCAGCATTATTCACAATAACCAAAAGGTGAAACAACCTAAATGTCCATCAACAGATGAATGAATGAATAAATAAAATGAAGTAGATACACACAATAGGATATTATTCAGTCTATATAAAAAGGAATAGAATTCTGATACACGCTACAGTGTGGATGAACCTTGAAAGCATACTAAATGAAATAAATGATAAAGAACTAAATATAGTATGATTCTAGCTATATGAGGTATGTAGAATAAAAAAATTTATAAGAGACAAAGTGGAGCAGAGGTTACCAGGACCTGGAAGGAGGAGGAAATGGGGATTTAGTGTTTAATGGGTAGAGTTTCCGTTTGTGATGATGAGCAAGTTCTGGAACTAGATAGTGGAGATGGTTACACAACCCTTGTGAATGCTCTGAATTGTTTACTTCGTGAAAATAGTAACTTTCATGTAATATATATTTTATCACATTAAAAAAAATTTAAACAAAAAACACAAGACAGATATTATGATGAACTTATATACATTATGTTGGCCAAACCAGGAAGCTGAATTCATTTTGCGGGTATCACAGATCCAGGTCTTATAAAAGGAAAATCTCACAAAGGTGGCGTAGCTTAAGGGTTAAGGCTTCTTCCTTACCAGTCTTGAAATGCTTCATGTCCTTGGGATCCTCCATGGTCAGCAATTAGTTGATAATGACAGACTGACCAATTCTACATCAAGCAAGAAAGATAAATGCCTATTTTATGTCCTTACACTGGATTTGTGAGGATGTGCAGACAGCCTCAGAGATGAGTTAGGGTTTGTATGTGAAGCAATAGGGTAGTCTGAGGTCCTTCTCCTTGCTATAAGTTGACTGCAAGTTATCTATTTTTGTACATCAAGAGTAAGCTAGAATAAAAATAACACTGTAAACTTTTAACATTTTTGCTGTTTTAACACAAACTCTTTAAATATAGTCTATAAACCCACTTTCTAGAGATATTCTTTCTGTTAAAAAATTAAATTTATTGTTTAACTTCATTGCAAAGAATATTTCAAAAATAATCTTTGATATTCAGCTACTGTGAAATCTCCCAAGAGATATTAATGGAGATATTAAGGCAAATAATCCCCTGTGTTTCCCTGTAATGCTTTAAAATATCCCACAGCATTTCCTTTAGGGAAGCAAGTGTTTCTTCCATTGTGATGTCATATGTTTTTTGAGTTCAAACTGAACTATTTTTTTTCCTAAAAATAGTTTCATTTTTTTGCTTCTATTAACAAGTTTAGGTTTGTGGATATATAATGTTTTTCTACTTTCTAGGTAATATTTCATATTTGTGAAACAATGAGCGTAATTGTTACATCCATTAGTTTTAAAATTTGAATTCACATGGAGAAATGCTAGTACAGTGTAGCTGTGAGGAGCACTGATTCTGGAGCTCGTCCACGGGGGTGTTAGTCCTGGGTCTGCCGCTTACTAGCTATGGGACTGTGGGCAAGTCATTTGACCCTTGCAGGCTTTAGTGTATCATTTATAAACTCGAGCCTACAATAATATCCACCATACAGAATTGTTGAGACCTGGGTTAATATTGTAAAGCAATTAGAATAGTGCTGGGCCCATTGAAAACACTATTTAGGTATTAAATAGTATTAAGTAAAATAGCGTAAGTTAGCTGTAACCCAGACTTTGTGCTTTTATTTCTCATCTGTGAAATGGAGAGATCTTTAGCTCAGAGGGATAGGTGCATGTTATGGTAATGCCCATAATAGCTGTTACTTGGAAGTTCTTCAAAAGAAAGTTGGTAGAAGTTTTTGTTTACTATTATAATTATCAATATAATCACAGTGTATTTTCAATAGAAAAAAAACCTATCAACTAATACATATAGTAGGTTTTGATTGAACACCTTACTGTTTTTGCACCTTTGTCCTAGAAAGAAAGGGTAGCTTTTTCATGGCAGAAGATACCAAATTAATCATTGTGACTCCATTGCTCTTGACATAATAATCCATACAAATTACCTGAGTGGTATTAAGAAAATAATTTGTATAATCTGTGATGTAAGAAATCAATTGTTTCATTATTTATCAACCATTGTGCAATTTTTATTTAATTTGGTTTGTTATATATTATTTTACTGCTCTATTAACTTAATGATTTGAGCAATTATTTATAGTTTGTGATATGAGGCAATAGATTTGGAGGATATTATTAGATAATTTATGATAAAATGATGTTTGTGAACATTATAGAGAATTCTACTATTTTAATCTAATGCTGTTTACAGTTTATATAATAAATTTATATTTTACAAAGTTTGTATCATATAACTACATATGTAACTTTCCATTGACAACTGTATATGTAACTTTTTGTTGACAGAGAGGTATGGTAGGTATCAATGTTATTTAACATAGAATAGGTAGCTGATAGAACCCATAGCCTTCAATTTCTTCATTTATCAATGGAAATACTTTACTGTTGCTGGAAGATTCCAATGTAAAGAAAATAAAATAAGTGATTTGATGTTCTACCACTGTTTATTTTCTCATGACAACTGCTAATTACAAATCTTCTACTAATCCTTCAGCTCTTAGAAATTCCTCATCGATGTGTTTGTCCTGACTTTAGAGCATGTGCTTCTCATCATACCAGGACTCACGTTTTCATCTGTTATGTTTATTTGCATTTGCTTCTGTGGATTCCCTAGATCCCTTCCCTCTAGGTGTATAGATTGGACTGGCCTGATGCTAATAAAAGTTTCTCCAGAGGAAAACAGACTACCAGTGCATGCTCTTATTTGCAATTCTTAATCCCAAATCTTTGAAAACTAAAAAAAAAAAAAAAAAGCAACCTCATAACTGGCAAATCTGACCTGAATTGATATGAAATTAATTTATTGTCTTTATCTGGTTTACTATGAATATATATATATATACTCCACCACAGAAATATTAACATTTTGTTTACTGGGTGCTGCTCCAAGCCCTGGTAGAAGTGTTACACAGGGTGGAGCAGATATAGGTTTAGTACATGAGGCATAGTTTCTTTTTGTATTATTATTTATTAATTATTATATTATTTTTCAGGTGAACAACTGTAAGCCTACATTTTTCCTACTGTGTATACATCATATACACTATATTGTTCTAAAATTCTGGAAAATTCATGTATTCTGAACTACATGTAGTTTTTGCCTGCAAAACTTACATGTGACTTATAATCTTGATTGTTTTTGATATTCTGTAATCATAAGCACTGTGTTGTTAAGAATATAAGATTTATAATCTAGTTATGAATGTTAATCTTTAACTTTTTAGATTATCTATAGTAGAGTTTTTTAAATGTATTTTATTGATTGTGCTATTACAGTTGTCCCAATTTGCCTCCTTGGTCTCCCTCCACCCAGTACCCCCATTCTCTCCAGCAACCCCTCCTGCCTTAGTTCATGTCCATGGGCCATGAATTGAAGATCATTGGCTACTCCATTTCCTATGCTGTTCTTAACACCCCCCTTTATGTTTTGTAGCTACCAATTTGTACTTCCTAATCCCTGCACCTTTTACCTCATCGCCTCCCTCCCCCTCCCAGCTGGTAACCCTCCATTTCTGTGATTGATTCTGTTCTGCTTGTTTGCTTAGTTTGTTCTTTAGATTCAGTTATTGATAGTTGTGAATTTATTGCCATTTTGCTGTTTATAATTTTGATCTTTTCCCTATATAATTCCCTTTAACATTTTATGTAATACTGGTTTGGCAATAATGAACTCCTTTAGTTTTACCTTGTCTGGCTGTGAAGCACTTTATCTGCCCTCCCATTCTAAATTATATCTTTGCTGGATAGAGTCATCTAGGTTGTAGGTTCATGATTTTCCTCACTTTGAATACTTCTTGCCAGTCCCTTCTAGCCTGCAAAGTTTCTTTTGAGAAATCAGCTGAGAGTCTTATGGGTACTCATTCGAAGGTAATTCTCTGCTTTTCTCTTGCTGTCTTTAAGATTCTCTCTTTATCTTTCACCTTTGGCATTTTAATTATGATGTGTCTTGGTGTGGTCCTCTTTGGATCCATCTTGTTTGGGGGTCTCTGTGCTTCCTGGACTTGTATGTCTATTTCCTTAACCAAATTAGGGAAGTTTACTTTCATTATTTTTCAAGTAAGTTTTCAAGTTCTTGCTCTTTCTCTTCCCTTTCTGGCTCCCCTATGATTCAAATGTTGATATATTTGAAGTTGTCTCTTTGTCTCATTTGAAGCCTCTTAGAGGCTTCTTAGCCTATCCTCTTTTTTTTTTTTAACAGATTTTTAAAAAATATTTTATTTATTTATCTTTAGAGGGGAAGGGAAGGAGAGAGGGAGAGAAACATCAATGTATGGTTGCCTTTTGTGCATCCCCTGCTGGGAACTGGCCTGCAGGGAACTGGTCTGCAACCCAGGCATGTGCCCTGACTGGGAATCAAACCACGATTGTCTGGTTCGCAGGCCAGCACTCAATCCACTGAGCTACACCAGCCAGGGCTGCCTATCCTCTTTTTAAAAATTCTTGTTTTTTTCTTGCTGTTTGCATTGAATGCTTTTTTCTTCCTAATGGTTAAATTAAGGAGACAAAGAAATATGGCCAAATGAAAAAACAGAACATAATTCCAGAAAAAGAACTAAATGAAATGGAGATGAGCAATCTATCAGATGCAGAGTTCAAAGCACTGGTTATCAGGATGCTCAAGGAACTCATTGGGTACTTCAACAGCATAAAAAAGACTCAGGAAGAAATGAAGGTTACATTAAGTGAAATAAAGAAAAGTCTACAGGGAACCAAGAGTGGAGGGGATGAAGCTAAGAAACACCAATTCAAAAGAACATATCGACCCCAATGTTCATAGCAGCAGAATTCACAAATTCTGGAAACAAGCTATGTGCCCATCAGTAAATGAATGAATCAGGAAACTATGGGACATTTACTTGATGGAATACTACACAGCAGAAAGAAAGAAGGAGCTCCTACCTCTTGGGACAGCTTGCATGGAACTGGAAAGCATTATGCTAAGTGAAATAAGCCAGGTGGTGAAAGACAAATACCATATGATCTCACCTACAAGTGGAACCTAGTCAATAAAACAAGCAAGCAAAATGTAGCCAGAGTCATTGAAATTAAGAACAAACCGACAGTAACTAGAGGGGAAGTGGGAGGTTATAATGGGGGGGAAAGTGAGGAAGTGTTTTCAGGTCATCTATAAAGGACACATGGACAAAGCCTAAGGGGGTTAGAATCGAGGGTAGGAGGTAGGGATGCCCAGGGTGGGGGGAGGGTGGTGGGAAAGTGGAGACAAATGTGCTTGAACAACAATTTTAAAAATAAAAATAAAAGTAAAGTAAAAAAATTAAAAAATTATATGGAACATAGATTGTGTATAGTTTTAATACATCAATAAATATTATTATAATTAATGGTTCCAACATCCTTGAACCAAATAATTATTGGTAATGTGGATAGCCAAATTCTCATATACCACGTTTATATTTGACTGGTTGCCCTGGCCCGTGTCATTCAGTTGGATGGAATGTTGTTGCTTAAACTAAAAGGTCACAGGTTTGATTCCTGGTCAGGGCACAATTCTGGGTTGCAGGGTTGGTTTCCAATCAGGCACTGGTAAGAGGCAACCGATTGGTATTTCTCTCTCTCCCTTTTTCTCTAAACATGTCTTCAAGTGAGCATTTTAAAAAAAAGGAAGAAATATTTGACTGCCTTTACACATTATTTACAAAAATTAATGATGAACTCCAAATTAACATGAGCCACGCCCTGGATGGTGTGGCTAAGTTGGTTGGAGCGTCTTCCTGTAGATCAAAAGGACCCAGGTTCAGTTCCGGTCAGGGCACATTCCCAGGTTGTGGTTTCCTGGTCAGGGCATGTGCAAGAAGGCAACCAATCTGTTTTCCTCTGTCTCTCTCTTTCTTTCCCTTCTCTTCCCCAAAACAATGAGAAAAGTCCTCAGGTGAGGATAAAAAAGAATTAACATGAGCTCCATAAACAGGTTCCTAGTATGTGAGTACAATGGCTCTTTAAGGGATATCTTGTCATACTAAGATTGTATGTTGCTTCTATATTCAGCCTTTTGGGTGAGGCTTTATGACCCTCTCCCCATTTTTCTTCCTCAGTCTGGGAGAAGAAATCTGTTTATGTCGTTTGCATTGTTTTTATAGTATGATTTCTCATGTAGGATATATATGTATATATATATACATTTCAAGGCACATAACATTTTAATGAGAGATATTAATACTAATTTGCTTGTAAAAGTCTAACTTTGAACTATTATTTTTAGGTATTTACTCCCGAGCAGTACACAATTCTTCATGAAAACACCAACCTACAACTTGAAGTACAGTTCACCTGGAATGACTCGCTCCAGTGTTTTGTTTACATCCCGATACGGCCATTTGTGAAGTAGAAGGGAAGACCACCAGCGGTTATGCATAGGAGCAGTTCATTTTCCCCCTAATGTAAACATGCAAAGGAAGTAACCATTAAGTGCTGTTTTATGTATATATGACGTATATATGTGTGAAATATAGACACACATTTACTCAAATAACATGTATATTTATTATAATACATAAAAGAAGAGTTAGCAGAAAACTTGGATATATAAGATTTAACCTTTCTGGAAATGTAATAAACCATGTTAATATTGTTTACAAATATGTGAATGTCTAGAATTTGCCAGGTTTATAAATACCTTCCTACTAGAAATGTTATTTTTGCTGCAGAGTATATGAAACAGAATTGATCTTGAAGATCCCATAACAGTGTTAAATTATTTTCTAGATGACATGTCTGACTTAAAAAAATTAATAGTATAATACCTTATTCTCTTATGTATAGAGTAGCCATATAAAATGAAGAAAAATTAGAAGCCTGGTGTTGCTCTGATGGTAGGATTAATATGAAACGGGTTTATCATTACTATAGTACACTGTAAAGTGCTATAAAAATCTCACCCTAACTCTTCAACATTTTTATTTCTCCATGTGCAAATTTAGCTACTTATGGTAATGTAAATTTTCAGTAAGGATCTAGTGAGATCCTATTCTGATCTAAAATGGAAGACAATCCAGTGGGTTAAGAATAAACAAAATATAAATTAAATTTGCTTTCATTTTTACTTTACATTGAGAGTTTCATAAAGGCAAAAAAAATGATGACAATGACAAAGTCTTCTCATGATTTTGGCATCTCATACCACTAGTTTTTATTTGGAAAGTGTATCTCCAGTGGGCGTATACAGTCAAATACAGTTTTTTCTATTCTTCAGAAGTGGAAGAGTTGACATTTCAAACTCATGTTGGTGTTATATGGTAATGCGTCACATTTGTTTTATGTCTTTCAATTTTGAGACCAAATTAAACCGTAGTCTAGTCCAGTTGCACATTGCGCCACAGAAAATAATCTACAGTATTGCAAATAGAAGATTCTGATTACTGGATATTATTAGTTAGGGTGTACCCTTAAGAATTTTAAAAAATCAAAAAAGTATGAGATTTCTTCTTGTTCAGAGTTAATATGCATAACTTTCATAGGAGTTTACTTCCATTTCTTGAGCCCTGGCTGGTGTGGTTCAGTGGATTGAGTGCCACGTTATGAACCAAAAGGTTGCTGGTTCAGTTCCCAGTCAGGGCACATGCCTGGGTTGTGGGCCTAGTCCCCAGTTGGGTACATGCGAGAGGCAACTGATTGATATATCTCTCATATAGCGATGCTTCTCACCCTCTCTTTGTCTCTCCCTGCTCCTCTCTGTAAAAGTAAATAAATAAAAAAAATATATAATGAGTTTTCAGCATTCCATGAAAACATACACTGCCATTGATATGGGAATCCTTAGAAATTGCAATATTTACTTTTTACAATTTTGTTTCAACTTCTCTGCCACATTTTATTTTCTCACAGATGCTAATTATCTGCAAAATTTATGATCATTTTATGCCCTTTTATTGTCCTAAAAGCTATTTTCAGTAAATCAGTTCCCAAGATGGAAAACTGAGGGAAGCAAACTATCCTGGTTTAATTCACAAGCTGAATCATTGGCAACCCAAAGTTGTAAGTTAGATATACTTTGTTTTTAAAGCCATATGCTGAGTCTGTGTTAGACTAGATTAGGTTGTTCTCTGAATTATTGCTAGTTACTTGATTGTTTATGACTATTTAACACCCATTTTCTGGTAGGTACTTCTTGCTAGATGATCCCAGAGAAGAACTTGTTATTGTCTTTGTGAAAAAAGGAGCATAAGGATGTCAAGATAAAGGAAATTACTGCGTGATCTAAGTGTTTATGACTTCATTTTGTAAATTCTTAAGCATGTGTTATAGATTTCTTAGAATAAATAATGCAAAAGTGGGGATATTACAAAATCATAAGAATGATCAGGAAATAGGCCTTTTTAAGGAGTATTTTTAGTCACTTTTCTTTTAAAATCACACTTTCCCATGAATGAAACACAATTTCAGGTGTCTGGTATATGATATCAATGCTTTTTGTTGGTTCCTAACTTACATTAGTTTAAATAAAACATGGTTATTTAATTTGCTGGAGTGGGTGCCTTTGAACTTCAGTCCTTAGTTGTGCAAGAGTGTAATTTTATTTAAAACAAAAAAAGGAGAATGTCCAACTTGGGGATGCATCGTCTCCTCCTAGCAATACACAGCACACACACATACACTCAAAGCATTTTAAAATCGAGAGCAACTTTAAATATAGGAACTACCCAAATAATTGATGAAAAATTTCATTTCTCTAGCTACTTAAGTCTGCCTTGTATTTTTGAACACTAGAATTTCATTGCCCACATTCGCCTCTTCATACTGATCTAGTTTGATATGATGAAGCCGAGAAAAGCCAGGTATTAGTAATTATGTACACTGCGGGGTATGCGTGGTCTGTGGTTGCTGGGGTGCTTTTCCCCTAATGAGAACCCAACGAGAGAGGACACAGGAGTAAACTGGAGGTCTCTAGTGGCCACAGAAATGTTTTGGAGGTGGAATGTAATCCTTCGTTTCTATTACAATATTTTTAAATTAACGGGGTTAAAACATATCAGTGTAAGTGATGGTGTGGATCTGACTCTCTTTCTCTTTCCCCTGAGAGAGACAATAGGTTTATCTGAAAAATCCAGAAGCTATTTAATTTCACCAGGAGTTTTTAAAGGGAATTTGGTTTACTTATGATGAAAGTATATTTTTATTCTGTTATTAAGAAAGTAATCCTGATCTGTAAATCTAAGATTGGAATGCTTCCTAGAAATGTATATGATTAGAATGATTTCCAGAATTGTTCAAAAAGCAATTTTTTACTTTATATCATCTATGAACACAGTTTGCAATGCAGATTAGTTTTCACTTTAATAATCCAACATTGTAGATTGGTTGCCACTTGTAATCTGTTGAAGGATATATTGTGATTCTTATCATGGTTATTTTGACTAGGTTTTATTTTACTAGCAGTTATTTATCTTGCTTGCATAAAAATAAAGCTGTGATAGAATCAGATAGAGAAATGCTACCAGTAACCTCTGCTAGAACATAGTTGAATATCTCTGGTTATCTGCAAGATGCAAAGATTTAGACACACTTTTTGTAGAGCTAAATACACAAAAAGTTTCTACTAATTCCTTTTCCCTAAAACTGACATGAACGAAACTCAAATTAAAAAAATCCCAGTTTTTACAGCTAGATGACAGTAGTTTCTAGACATCAAGAAAAGCTTTCATCCTAATTCTCTTTTTAACTTGGAAAGTATATGATTATAGAATTTTGTTATCTAACTGGAAATTTAAGATGGTTTCGTATAAGTTAATACAAATTTTTTCTTTAAGCCATTCTGTTTAAGAATTCTCTTTAAATCTAAACATAACATTTCTTGACCTTTTCGAAATACCAAAAACTTAATAGTTGCATAAATGCTACTATTTCTGTTAAGCATTGATTCATTCTTAAGTGAATTCTTATGATTCATTTAATGAATCCTAAATGATTCATTCTTAAAGAATTTTCTTTAAAAAATAATAGCAGATACATTGAGAAGAATGACAGAAAATACCCTTCTGTTTTGCTGTCTAATGCTGATTTATATTTTGTTTTAACTTGATTATGCATGTTCAACAATAAAAACTGTAAGTACAATTAATGTGTTTCTGTGACTTGATAATTATTGAAAATTTGCTTTCCTCTTTAAGAGATTTAAATTGTCAAGAGCTGAATTAGTTATCTAAATGTTTTGGCTAATGGTATATATTAAAAAATTAGGAATATATTAATGATCAAAATTTTATTCCTTACCCCTCCCTCTCTCCCTTCATTCCTTGCTTCCTTTCTTCCACCTTTTAAACTTTAAGTTCTCTTTGAAGTTTTGACCTTTGCATGGGCAAAGTGAAGAAGAGAAAAACCTGCCTTGTTTTTGCCTCAGCTACAAGAAAAGATAATGTGATGGATCTAGTTCAGTTAGTCTGCTGAGGTTTTTGGGAATCAGGTTGAAGTCTCTATGCCTAAAAAGTACTGATTGCCTGGATCCATGTGAAGCCAGCTACATGGCTACAAATAACATTCTTGAAAACAGATATTGGTGTATTAAAACTTATTTCACACTTTGAGATGGCTGCCCCTTGTGTGTGTATTTTTTTTGCATTGTCATAAATAAGTGTATGGTGTATTGAAGGAAAACCATTCAGATAACACATTCTGCATTAACTGGGCTGTATTATCTAAGAATTGCTACATATAGTTTTTATTTTTCCTACCAATGAACTTGAAAACTCTTGGTATAGTCATCATTCAATAGACTAATATTTTCTAAATTAGTAAGAAGAACACCTTACAGAAATAATCAGGTAGTGCTGATATCTCTCAAAGCCAAGCAATGGCAGTTCTTGGTCTCGAGCTGCTCACTTCCTGCAGTAACTGCTGTACTTGCTACAGCACCAAACATTAATAGATTTGCTGAAGATTCTGGGTTTGAAGATTAACTTGAAAGCAATGTGTTTGCTACCATGAATCATGACTCAAATTACCCTCCTCTGCTTTACTATGTGTATATAAATGCAAATGTTGTTACAGAAAATACGCTTAAAATGTCCACACAATGTGCAATTAGTATGACATTGTCATGTTTCTGCATGTGATACCTGTATGGTGAAATTATTTCAATTCAGATATGTTACTATAATAAAAACACTTAACATAAGAAAACTACAATATGTCATCAAATGGTTATTTCCTTTTACATACACAGAGTGTTTTTCATAATAAAAAATCGGCTCCCAATTAAGCATTCAGTGTGATGAAATATATTTTCAGAGTAACTCTCTGCTGTACAGACAACAATAGCACTATGGGGATGACTTTACCTGCTATTAAAGTCGGGTTGACTAAACAAAACCGGTGTCAAGTTCTTAGCTAGAAGGCACACTTTTCTAAAATTTAGAAATGATATTTTTATATCCTTCTACTATCATTGCTTACAACAGTATTACAAATCTGAATAGAATCATGTCAGCATTTCAGCTGTGAAGTTCATTTTGGGGGGAATTTATAGTTTCAATTTTATTAAAACATCATGCAAGAAGCATGTCCTAGTCATTGCCATGCATACCATTTTATATGTAAAGAAATTAGAATATTTTTTTCTTAAAGAAAGAACACAAAAATCCTATTATTTGGTAGGAACATTAGTGCATGTGTTTTTAAAATTTTGTTACTGTTTTATAAATTACTGTATGAAAGCTCAAAGTTGAATTTTAATTTTTTTTTCAGTGACAGATAATAGGTGAGGCCAAAGTGGGTAGTTTGGTATCTCCCTGTTTTATTAAATAATTTGTAAGATTTAAAAAAATTATATATATATATAATTTGGGGCCCTGGCTGGTGTGGCTCAGTGGATTCAGCACCAGCCAGCGAATGAAAGGGTTGCTGGTTTGATTCCCAGTCAGGACACATGCCTGGATTGCAGGCCAGGTCCCCAACAAGGGGCATGTGAGAGACAACCACACATTGATGTTTCTCTCCCTCTCTTTCTACCTTCCTCTCTCTAAAATAAATAAAATCTTATATATATATATATAATTTTATTCAATTATATTACTGAAAATGTTTGTTAAGAAATCATCCCAAAGTAATTTCAAGTGTTAGAAAACTTCATACAGTGCCTTAAAACAAAATTAATATTTAACTCTTTTGTAGAAATATAATAGATCTTTAATTTGGAAAAAGTTATCTCAATAATTATTCATGTATATGTATAAAATGGTAACAGTAATGCCCATCCCCACGGTCAGGTGAATTTGGAAAACATTGGGTGGAGGAATTAAAAGGTGTTTCTCTCCTTACTGGACCTCTCAGAGTCTTTGCTATTCTAAGATGCATAGAGTCTCCTGCAAGGGACTAGAATGGGCATGAGTCCCAATCAAATTTCGTCTTCTGTTGCAACACATCTCTGAGGGCTAGTCTTTTATTGGCCAGACTTTGGAAAACACTAACTGAAACCAATGCATTCACTAATAATATGATTATTTATAACATTTATATACCTGTGGTATAATTATGGACACTGACAAGTCTAGTGCAAGAATTTACTTACACTTGTAACTTGAGAATCTGGTCATTTCCAGAGGAATATTTGAACCAGGGTTTCAACAGGGAATGGCTTGACCCAGCAAGGTTGACCATCGATAAATAACCTTACTGCTACATATGAGTTACATTAGACATTTGCAACATAGTTGTGAAGTGCAAAGTGTTGTAAAATGCTTAAGAATGTGATCTAAGACCTTGTGAAAAGATTCTAAGACCTTGTGATTTATTGGGTCCAGCATGAATAAAGCCTGTCTCTAATGGAAATCTAACATCAGCCATCAGCAGATGTCAGAGGCGGTGTGTAGCACACAATACATCTAGCAACACTTGTGGGCTGTCTGAAAGTCTCTGCGTGTATCGTACACACAGAAATCCGGTTAATTCCTGACAAATTTTCTTGTGACTGACAAATTTCCTTCAAAGATGGGAGTTTATTAAAAGTTGATTCTATTGTTTGTGAGAGACAAAATTAAGTCAAACTTTATTCCTTATCTATGGTAAGTTTTTCTTAAGCAGTGTGTTAGACATTTGGGAAGTCTTAAGAAGTTTTGTCAAGGATCATAACAAAAGTGTATAATTTAGACATGCTTGTTCTATTGTGCTGTTGCTAGTGTTAGAATAAGACAACTCTCTAAAGTTCAAGAAATACAAAAAGTTATTTTTTAAACTTGCAGTATGCTGTTAGCAGTAAAACCATTAATATATTTGCATGTTGATAATATATTTGATTTAGGGGAAAACATGACACAGTGTATGTGAAAAATCTAGAGTATATAAACCTCAATACAATTTAAAAGTACTATTTCAGCATATTGCCTCAATTTCATTAAAAGGATGAAAATGTGAATTCAGAAAATTACCTTGTCCTTAGGCTAAAAATAGGTAGATCATCAACACCTAATATCATTTCAGCTTAAATGGGTATTCAGTAAATGTTTTACATCATGATATGAAAAATACGAAGGAAAACTCAAATTTGGGGAAGAAATTTAAATATTTTTAAGTAAACAAATTTAGCTAATTCCATATGTTTTTAACTCTTCAAACCGAAGCACTCGCTTTGTTGCCATAAAACATTTATTACAAGTACAGAATAGGTAGATTCCTCAGAAACTGGCTTGAGAGTATATTTTAGTCATAGGTCTCTCAGCCAGTGATTTCTTCTGTTTGTTCTTTCCTGACCACGTCTGAGTTTCCACACTGGTCTCATTCAGTTCCACTTTTCCCAGGTCACATTACTCTTCCGCTAAAAATACTCAGTAACCATTGCCTAGTTTGATTATTTTAACTAAAACATTGAGTTCTTGTATAGAAAGAGCAAAGTCAGCTTCCACTTCTCCATTATTATTTACCCTTTTGGACTATTATCTTTAGCAATTTGGATGACTGTCCTTTTTCTCTGAGCAGCAGGTTACAACTTTTCTAAGTTTCATGGCTACTGAAAATCTCTTAGTCATGAGAACCCTACTTCTAGACCTGATGTGTTTTAATATTGATCTTGCTTCTTCCACTTGCTTTTTCCAGTTTATAGATCTGACCTACGTACTTAATTATTATATGGGGATTAGACATTTCTAAAAGACTGCATAGTACCGTAGCACCTTGCCCAGTAATCCCAAGGCTTTTGGAAAATAAAATGAAGCTTTTACAAAGACTGAGAATTATCTTCCTTAGCTTATTACCTATCATCTACTTTAACTGTTTACTTTTCTTATGTAATAGAAAATATACTGGAACAGGGAGCAGAGGTTGTGGGCTCCAGTCCTGGTTCTGGTATGAATTACCTGGGAGGGGCAGGGTCTTCGTTTCCTAAAATTAAATACCAACTTTGTCTACATGAGAGTTTTGTTGTGAGGAAAATAGGAATCACTTGTCTCTGTAGTACAGTATTGTGATTTCCTCACATATAGAAGTATTTCAGCCCTGGTCAAGTTGCTCAGTTGGTTGAAGTATTATCTTACACAACAGAATGGTGCAGGGTTGATCCCCTGGTCAGCATGTGTACAGGAGGCAACCGATCAATGTTTTATCTCACCTTGATGATTGATGTCCTTCTTTCTCTCTCCCTCCCTCCCCCTCCCTTTCTTGCTCTCTCTCTTTTCCTCTCTCAAATCAATAAAAAAACATAGTTGCCTGTGAGGATTAAAAATATATACATTCCACCACTGATCAGAAGACTGCTTTGTGATTCTAAGTTTGGTGGGTATGACTGGGTTTCAGGTTCTGTAAGGAAACTTATTACAGGTGTTCATCTAATAAAAAGCTTTTGTGTACCTACTAAATTCAGTCTCTCAAGATCAGTAAGTTAAATTTTATTCCCACAGCCAGAAATTTTAGATAAAAATTAAACAAAACCCCTAGATTTTGTTATTCCTAATAAAGATGGCGGCTAAAAGAGCCTCAGATGCCAGGTAGGCTCGGGGGGAAGAGGGCTCTGAGCCTCAGTTGTGGTGGCGCCATGATGGAGTGAACTGGGGTAGCCTGCGTGAGGTTCTGAGCCCGCCAAGTACCTCCTAATAAAGGCGCGTTGTCTTTATTTCCTCACAATGCCTTTCTCTACCACCCCCAGAGAAACACAACTCTTGCTGATACATTTTAGGATTGAGTGCTCCTAAAGGCAATACGATGTTCTGACATATTCTCCAGGCTCTTCTATTTACCTCATTTCTCATCTCTGGACAAGGGGACAATGTAGTGACTGGATTCCCAAGAAGTTTTAACCATCAAAATCTTTGAATAGACAGTGAACAGAGAGGAAGATTGCGCAGTCTATAAGGAACAGTCTTTTAAGTATTTGTTGTTAGGCAATGCCGAGAATAAACATTATGAAATTATAATAAACATTATGAAATTACCATGTATGTGCCCTTTCTGAAATAAGTTATAGAGAAAAATGCTAATAAATGAAAACTTTTAATTGGTTATTCCTGGTTTTTCTCAGTGGGTCTTAATGAATATTGTTAGCACCACAGACGACACTAGGTCTGCCGAGCACAGCTAACTTGTGCTGTGGGGTATAAAACACTCATGTTCTAGGTAGGGAGATACACAAACTCTACTAGGTAGTGCTAATGCAGACACGTGGTACGAGGGAGTGGCAAGGGGTTTGTGGGAGTGTAGCAGAAATCATGAGTATCCTGTGTCCAAACAGCGGGGAGAGTGTCGCAAGAGAGCAGTTCAGTTGGGTATGGCTGTGGAAGCAGGATTTCCACGGTAAAAATGAGGGTTCCAGACACAGGAAACATGAGAGGTGAGAGGGCCTGCCCCAGGGCACAGCAGCTCTGCACAGCTCAGTGTGGCTTTGGGTGCTGAGTGGATGGATAAAAAGGTAGGTTAGGGCCAAATTGCCAAATCCTTAGATGCCATGCTTAAGGGTTTGGATTTTATCCTTTATCCAATGGAATTAATGGACGTTTTTAATATCAGATAGGAGGTGGGGTCTTCGCTTTGTGGAGTTCGTCCTGTTGGCTTTATGGAAGAGGGAGGAAGTTGGCTCAGAGTAGGTTGGTGGCCATGGCATAGCTGGGACACTGCGCCTGGAGTGCAGGCGGGTTAGGACTAGGGCCTAAACTTAGGTGAGGAGGACAGAGTCCAGGGTCAAGAGACATACCTGAGGGAGGATCCTTCAGACTCCTTAATCTGTTTTCTATGAGGAATAAAGGGGTTAATTCAAGATTGTTTAAATTTTTTTCATTGCCAAAAAAATTTTAGTAAACAAATGCCTACTAAACCTGCTTCGCTTGCCTATGATGTATATTTTCCTTTTGACAAACATGTGCTAGGTGCTGGCTGTGTGTTAAGAACTATGCTAGAGACCAGAGAAACAAATTATTAATACGGTAATATCCTAATTTTTCATGAGCTCAAATTCTGGTACAGGAAAGTGTAATCTAAATAAATAATTATAATAACACCCACTAAGCATATATAACGTAAGTATGTGTAAGTAATTCTATAAAATGTCCTAGCACCATCAGCGTGGAAAGCCTCTTTATGATGTGAGGGCCGGCTATAGAAATGGCCCTTATCAACACCAGGTATAGTGAATAATTTGCTTGGCAGAAAGCAGAATGCATGTTTAATATTTTGGACTAGAAATAGGAGCACAGAGTAGACAGAGGCGAATAAAAAAGCTCGAGATAAATGTTCTCGTCAGAACGCCCAGATTTTTATTCAGTCCAAAGGATAAGAGGACTGTAACACAGCGGTTAGAAGCCTGGACTCGGGGGCCACACTGTTGGGGTTTGAATCCCAGTCCCACTTCCTACTGGTCTGACCTTGGATCCGTTCCTTCAGACTTGTTTCTCATTTTCTTTTTCCATACAATGGATGCTCTGGCCCGCGGAGCAATCAACTGGGGCTCGACCACCTACCTAGAACAAATGAGTTGGGGGGACAAGAGGCGCGAAGAATGGCAGCAAGACAAAAGATTCTGATCAAGCTGCAAACTTTATTTTTCCGAACTGGGTATATATATAGGGGGGAGGGAGAGGAAGGAGATTAGGTTGCTTGCTATTGGCTAGCTTGAGACAAAGAAGGGCCCGCTTATTGATTACTTGGGTGCAACTGGTACTCGTGGACACCTCATGTGCCTGTAGCCGATTGGCTTGGGGAGCGCGTGCACACCTCATGTGCCTGTAGCCGATTGGCTTTGTGGAGTGCACAGGTTCCTGTAATCAATGCAATGTTTTTAGCTAGAAGCCAGGTGTAAGGTTCCCAACAAATGGAGACAATCATGAGAGTAGTGATGGGGTAGTTATGAAGATGGATTTGTGCATCTCCGAAGCCAGCAATGAGGTGAAGTCCCATTTTCATTCTCTACAATAGAAAAACTTCAAAATCCCTGTACCAGAGATCAGGTTGATACACATATTTTATTAAATAAGTACATTTTTGTCTTAGTACTGTTTTTAAAATGTTATTTTTCTTATGTGGTTTTGTAATACGTTCTAAATATGTGTTGTATTAATAAGTGATTCTCATATATCTTTATCTTAGAGACTTGTGACATTGAAAATCACATTCCCATTGATTGCCCTTTGCAGTGCAATAATTCTTTCTTTTACTGATGTGATGCTCTTCCTGTCCCGTCAGTAATATTAGAAACAATTTATACCACCAGATATCTTTCTATTCTGGGGTTTTAATGTTAAAGAGATAGCTCTTGATGCTTTAACGATTATATCTCCTCTAACATCTTTTTATCTAAAATATGCTTTTGTTATTAGTTTTTATTATGAGGAAATACATGGGAACACTAATTTAAAAAGTTATTTTTCTGCCCTCGATGTCTGGTTTGGACTATCAATTGCTCAGCTGTGCTATCACGGTTAGTGACATCGTTGGAGCCATTTAACTGAACTATCTATCGCCCAACTAGTCTCTTTCCATTACTTATATCTGATAATTAATTAATTAATAGTCTATTCTCTTCAATAAAATAGTCACTTTGAGATACCGCATCTTCAAGTGGGTCCTGGAGGTATAGGCAGAACCGGAATAATAATCAATCAAACTTTCCCTTGATCATCTTCCCCCACAATGAGCTGTACCTAATGCAAATACAATCTTCCAGAGCACGCACTGAGTTCATGTCAGTGCCTTTGATGTGTGAGCTGCGGAAGGCTGTGCTACTTTAGAACTTAGGTTTTCAGGTCTTCTAGATGAGAAGTCCTTCTCTAGGGTTTTAAACACCATGATGGTTGTTTTCTGTGGCTATTTCTCTAAATTTATGGGTAAATGTTGCAAAGAAAAGGAAGACTCAGAAAAATCCCTGAGTCTTGGCTTCCAAAGGTGAGTGTAACCCATTGAATAGACGGGTGTGGCTTATGATACATCCTTTCAAGTCTTTGTCAAACTTTTGCTTACATCTTTGATGTCTTAATTCATATCGTTAAACATCCACTTTATTCAGTCTCATGTTTCAAATAAAAAGACTTACACACATTCTTCAATTTTGGTTGAGTGTGGTGGTATTCTGATAAATTAACAATTTCCCAAAGGTTACTGAGCTGTACCTGACTGCTTTAGAGAACTGGTTAAAACTGTGGCTGGAGTGCCTCTCTGAAAAGACTCTTGATTTGGTGGGAAGGAAATGAGGAAATGGTGACTATGAATAGTTTTTATTATGACTATAAAATTCTATATGTTTGCTTAATAAGGGGATTAAAGAGATGGGAATTGATGCCCTCTTGTTTCAAGATACTGATACAGGGTGCAGCCAAGGGGGGGGGGCAAAAAAAAAAGGTTTGGAATGGTGTCCAGAATTCAAAGTGTATAGGAATATTGGAGAGACATATAAGATGTCCTCACCCCCCCCAGGAGGAAGGGACGAATGGACCAGGGCCATTGAGAGCTATTTTGCATAGCAACAGTTTTGCAGCTAACCTCTGGAATGATTATTTAACATATCTATAACCTTTAACTGGTTTCATAGATATGTTAAATAGCTGTGGCCAAGTTTGGAGCCAAGGAGAAGGGAGTGGCTGGGACTCAGGATGGAACGAGGGGCTGCGCTCCTGAGTGAGAAGGCCTGTGTGAGAGCTTGGAAAAGACTGGCTCCAGGACATGAGGCGAGAACTGCCCAGGTGAAAGGGGAAACCACGCAGCTTTGCCAGAATGGAGATCCCTGCAGCCAGGTGAAGAAGAAAGCCACATGGTTTTGGTGGAGTGCGGACCCCTGCAGCTTTGGTAGAAGAGGCCCACGCGACTTTGGGGTGCCCCCTTTGGCCGCGGGGCTTGGAAAGCAGGAGAGACTTTGACTGGAACTGGGTACAAAGGACTCTTGCCAGTGGACCATGAGAGGGTAACACAGTACTTTGGATTAACTAGAGAGAGATCCTGCCTGCACGGTGACACAGCTGACGGTGCCAGCGGCCTGCAACACAGACGTGTGCTCTTTTCCTGATTTACGGTACCGGGAGTTGGGACAGTGGGAGAAGGGAGCGCTGTGTGGGTGTAGGTGTATACCCTAAAGGACTTTGATATTTTAGTGGTGGCGTTAGGCCTAAATAGCATTAAATAAACATTTTGTTTCCTTTTCACAAATCTCTGGCATTGAGAGATGTCTTTCCAATTGGCGGCGGACAGAAGAGCCCAATAGATTTTAGTATTTTGTCCTTGGGAGGGGCCCCTGTTGTGTAGCAGTTTTTGGCATCCCTAGGTGGGCCAGATATTGTATTGCCCCCCTCCCTCAGACCTCTTGTTCGGTAACAATACTACACTAGCTTTAGTAATATTTTTACTTATATGAAGTTTAGTATGTAATGACTTCCCCTGAGAAGTTCTTTATTCAGTCTTTATGTTTGTTGCAATTAGGAAAATTTGCTAATCATATATCAATTGTCATTGATCAAAGAGAAAGGTCTTATTTTTGATGTGCTCTTTGGCATTTCTAGTGGTGCACTGATAAATGTTTAACAACCAGTTTCTCAAACACACACACACACACACACATCAGAAAGAAAAACAGAACCCTGATTTACTGTGTTTTCCACGTATGTAAATACTCCCACTGTGACGGATTTAAACTATCAAAATTATGTCGCCAAATGAAGGACTGGGGTATTATGTGCATAGTGAGCTCTCACAAGTCGGCACCAGTTGGCTCCAGCAAACCACTGGTTCTGATTTTAAAATTGGTAATCACACAAGTTTTTATTTTCATGTTTGGACTTCTGTTACTACTTATGTCTACTCAGTAAATTTTCTTTTCAGATGGATTGTAATTTGTTTCTGCAAATACATAAATAGATAGAGCACTTAGGAGACTGCAAATATTTTCACCTTCTCTCAGTGAGTCAGGTTTCAAAACTGAATTTCCTGCGTAGTTAACTACCCTCTTATTCCTTTTCTTTGGTACTTTGATTATTACAAGATGAAATTTCTTCGAAGTTGATAAGTGAAAACACTTGAACACGTGCTCCAGCCGGCTTTTAATTCATGTCAATTTAGAAACTCAGAATTATTTAAAGTAGCTTTAGCTGTTCTACGGTTAGTAATTAGCACTTTAATTTGTGCAAATGACACCGGAAATGCTGCATCAAAATACTTTTAACAACAAAACATTTTTAAAAGTTTTTAAAAATTAGTAGTAATCGATTTGAACAGTACTGCTTTTTCACCAAGAGAGAGCAACATAAGCACACTTTACAAAAATACATTGAAGAGCCATGTTACATCGTAAGTGGGAGCAACATATCCGTCCCTGCTTTATTTAGGAACCTATTACTTTACCTGCTTCTAAACCCGACAGATGAAGTGCAGTGATGAGAGAAGGTTGTGGCAGTTGATGATGATTCTGTAGAGACGATATTTTTGCCTTCAGATATTTTCTACACCCTATGTTTCTTCATTATGATTTCACTTATCATCCATGTTTATGCATCTCTAAATATTGACACTGTTTTTCCTGTCACAGATGGCTTTCAACAGGACACATTTTTCTCCATCAAGTGTAATAAGGTTAAATACAACTGCAAGAGTCTTAAATGCATAAGTAGTGGAATTTTAATTTTTATGTTGTTTTAAAATGAATTAAGGTGCATTCACATTCAACTTTAAGAGAACTAGTGTGTCTGGAAATTTTCTTTAGGAAGATTTTAGTACTATTAAATATAAGAGCTACTTTGAAAATAAATGCCTAACACTTGACCATAAACTGGAAATGTGAAGATTTCACCAATAAATTTTGAACTTTTAAAGAATTAATTATGATCAACTTTAACTAGAAATTTTGCTAGATTTTGTGGCTCAATCTCTTGCCTTAATTATTTTAGGGACACTATTTCTTTCAAAGTTTTCATACTTCAGTAACACAGTGTCTTTAGTTTGCAGTAACTGAATATTAAACTTATATTGCTTCCATATAACAGCAGGAGTACCTGCAAAACATATCAGTTAAAACTCAATAGGGCCAAATCTTTAAAATGCCAGTGACAAATGATTTATTATACTTATTAAACTCATGTTTTATGGATCTTTAGATACTTGTCAACCTCTGGGGGAGCATTTGCCAGGGTGAGGGAAGAAAAAGAAATAAAAAGGTCACAGCCACAAACGAATGCATCAGTTCTGTGTTTCCAGACAAGCTACTTTCGTGTGATTTTAAATTCAGGAAAATTCAGACAAAATGAAAATACATCTAAAGCCTGATTTTTTAAACACTTGTTTTTAGAAGCCTTTACAGGAAGAAGCTTGTGAATTTTAAAAAAAAGTTCTGTGTAAATATTTGCATGGTTTCTGTAGCTTGCTGCTAGGAATGTTGACAGGCATGTGTTAGGAATGTTAATGCCACAAGGAGGTGTTGCCCTGTGTCATTGTACCCTTGAGGTTTAGTTCTCCTCTTGTCCTTTCATACTTAGTCTTTAGAAAACAGTAATTATATCTGAAACCCTGGGTTTAATTCTATACTTGACATAGTTACCTCAGAATATAATGATGAGCCACCTACTTTATTTTTTCAAAAGCATCCCTAGATCGGATATGTGTACTTATAACTGCAAAGCCCCAAATTAAAAACTGTAACTTAGAAATTATTCTGCACATTTAAAAATATTTAACTTTAAGGTTCTTTTACACAGAAAACTCCCCTAAAGAATTTGAAAATGTATATTAAAATAAATCTTGACTTACAGTCTTTAAAGACCATCAACCAATCAATCCATCAATCCATTGAACAAGTATTTACTGAGTACACACGGTGTTCCAGGTACTCCTCTAAACACCAGAGATCCAGTGGCAGAATATCTCTGCCAGTGGAAGAACATTTTGGCACAAGATGTTGTGTTTAGGGAACACAGAAAGGTCAGTATGGCTGCACTGTGCTGAGTCAGGGGGCGTGGTACAAACGTCTGCTTTTCAATTTAGTGGAAAGTCACTGGATGGTTTTAAGCAGAGGAGTGATGTGCAGTCATCCCTTTTAAGGAAGATAATTCTTACTCCTATGTAGAAAATAAATTGTTGGGTGGCAAGAACGAGTGTAAGTTGAGGTGGGATGCTACTAACACTGTCCAAGTAAGAGGTGATAGCTTTGATCAGGGTGGGAGAAAGGCAATGAAGGCGGAGATTTAGAATATATTTGGGAAGTAGAACAGATGAGACTTGTTGGAGTGAGGAATCGGTAAAGGACAAGAATCAAGAATGTTTTTAGATTTTTTTGACTTGAGGGTCTGAATTTTTAAAACATATTTCTAAAGATTTTATTTATTTATTTTTAGAGAGTAGAAGGGAGGGAGAAAGAGAGGGAGAGGAACATCAATGTGTGGTTGCCTCTCTTGTGCCCCCTACTGGGCACCTGGACCACAACCTAGGCATGTGTCCTGGACTGGGAGTCAAACCAACAACCCTTTGGTTCACAGGCCAGAGCTGAATCCACTGAGCCTCACCAGCCAGGGTAAGCATCTGAATTTTCGACATGAGGAAGAATGGATTTCTACAGGCAGGGCTGGAGAATGCAGAATTCAGTTTGGGGTATCTTAAATTTGATATCCAAGAGGAGATGTTGAGCAGATCATTGTATATTAAAGTATCTATTATCATTTCCGTATTCAAATGAGAGAAGTGAGGCACAGAGAGGTGCTCACTAACCCGAGATCACATAGCTTAGTTTAGCAAGTGGAGTGGTATTAGAATCCAGAAAGCCTGGCTCCAGGGTCTACACTCTCAGCCACTTCTCTTGTCAATTGGACATTCAGGGTTGAAGACATTTAAAACTGGTGTAGGGTTGAGCTCAGTTTGGAAAAGAAGATAGAGAGTAGAAAAATGCATAGCCATACCCAGGTTCTCTGGCACTAGAGGTGGTAACAACGATGGGAAAGTAGCAAGAAAGACTGAAAAAGAGCAGCCACTGAGGTTTGAGGAAAACCAAGGGCATAAAAGGTCATAGGAGGCAAGAGGAGAAATGATGTTGCGGAGTTGCTGGCTGTAGAGGTATCCAGTAAGATGAGAATAGGAGAGGTGGATTGGCCAAC
This sequence comes from Artibeus jamaicensis, assembly GCF_021234435.1. Classification (NCBI taxonomy): domain Eukaryota; kingdom Metazoa; phylum Chordata; class Mammalia; order Chiroptera; family Phyllostomidae; genus Artibeus; species Artibeus jamaicensis. The sequence goes on along the minus strand of NW_026522025.1, from coordinate 29,481,365 downwards.
ATGGGGCTGTTCGTGGTCTTTACAGGAGCACTTTCAGTGGAGCAGTGGGGAAGGAAGCCAGTTTCAATTAGGTTGAACTTATTATGGAAGCCGACATGAAATTGAGGAGGCATCATGTTTTTATATATGTGTAATATGGAGAGTGAATTGCATTCTCTTCTGAAGCCGTTATGCAGAGGGTGTGGACTCCAGAGTCACACCCAAGTATGAATTTGAAATCTAATACTAGTTTTGTCATCTTAGCCTTTTACGTATCTTTTCTGAGCGTCTTTGCTTACCTGTAGCATTTCCTTCATGCAATTTTTGGAAGAAGCTCTGCTGTTTACCTCCTTGCTGTTCTTTTTGCAAAATGCTATTTCCTTTACCTGCTTATCTTTCCAAATCTCCACCTGCCCCTACTGTTGTCATGGATAACTGCCTCAGTCCTTCATGTTAATGTTTATATATATTTCTAAAGTTGCATTAAAACTCTTCTGTGATTATTCGCATTTTTCTCCTATTAAATTGTGTGCTCATTGAAACAAGTTCCCTGCCTGTTGATTTTGCATCTCTAAACACTTCTCAGATTGTGAGGCATGGAGTGTGTATTCCAAAAATTCCAACTGAATTGAATGACTCTGGTCCCACTGTGTGAGGTGAGCATGAAATCAGGAAGGACCATTGTGGGGGTTATGAGAGGGCAGAGAGTGTTCGAACTACACAGATGCTCCAGGCAGCAGTGCAATCAATTTTCAGTTTAAAGTCCAAGTGCAGACATGTGACAAAAGAGCTTTAAAACTTTTCCCATCACAAGACATAGACAGAAGGCAACTGTCAGAACAAAGGACCGAAGGTCCCCACAGAGAGGACTCAGACGTGTGGAGCAGCGGCAGAGAGGCTGGGAGCGGCTGCAATCTACAGCCGCGGCCGGGAGTTCACAGAGTAGACTTGGAGGCAGGCGGAGTTTTCAGAAGTCAGTTGAAAATAGGTGCACTCAGTACTTTGAGCTAAGATTAAGGTTAAGACTTAATAATAAAGAGTCCCAAAATAAGAATGAATAAAGTGAACAGTTTGACTGATTTTAGCTGATTTGGAGTTCCACAAAAATAGGGTGTAAATAAGACACTTGTAAACTTAGTTTCATTGTACTGGGGAGTTAATAATATAAGAGCATGAAATGAAGTAAAGTGAAGATTGAGCCAGGATTTTTCAGATGTTATTTTTTAGGTATTACAGATTTTATTCTTCATATTCATAATCTGTCCATTTCCTGATTTCCTTTAAAGGTGTTTTTTTTAATTGCTCTCAAATTAAATCACTTTATCCTGGCCTACATACTATGACTATAAAAGAAATCGGGTCAAGCTTAATGAAAATCACAGTGAGAATTTTGCCATCAGACAATGAGAGGAAATGAAAAATGGATGTAATCATTCCTTTGTTATTTATGAGTTTTTATTATCGTATTTCATAGGGACTAGTTTTGGGATAAAAATCTAAGCATAGGTCTATATATCTAGATATATATGATAACCTTGAAGTTATAATATATAATACATAATATATAATTTAAGCATATATATGTGAAATCTAAGTATATATATATTTAAATATAGATATATAGATAGGTACATGAAAACCTTGAAGTTGTTAGCTTAGAAGATAGAGAATTTTTTTCTGTCAAGTTCTACTAACATACAAAGAGAGAAAATCACATAGGGGCTACATAAGTAATAAAGAAAAAATTAAGTGTAAAAATTAAGATTTAATATTAGGAAACACAAAAATCTAACTTGAAAAAATATACTTTCACTGAACTGCTCCGGAAGAGAACGGAATATGGGGACATCAGAGGTGCAGGGAGGGCTGGAACCAGAAAAAGGGAGACGGCGGGCATCCATATGAAGAGCCACAAAGAGAGGGCAGAAGAATAAGATTTCCCCTCAAACACAGCAACACGAGTATGAATGCAAAGTTTGACATGCACACCCCATTTATCTAGATAAATTAAACAGGAAAAAAAGGAGAGAACAACATATAAATAAACTAAATAAAAGAGATTATGAACTGCCTAAAGGCAAGGTTTATTTCTCATTTATCTTTGTGTCTTCAGCAGCTAGCATACCAAAGCAGGTTTTGACTGTATGTTTGCTAAAATGGTGAAAAACAGAGAAAACAATTTTTTATTGAGTAATATCTTATCTTGCAGCCACAAAGGTACTTGGCAACTATAGGCATGAATAGAATATATAAACCGTACTTACTCCTCAAGGACTCTAAGAGATTAGCTGGAACTGAAGGTTTTCCACCTATGCTTTGGCCTATTGACATGGACAGCCACAGAAAGAAGGAGCTGTGACTTGGAGTTGTGAAGGTCAGCATTGATAGCTTCTGCAAGTAATCAGGACAAATACATTTCCAAAAACATGGAAAACTTCTCTAAGCTTGAATGAAATACTTGCTGGCGAATGCCCATAGAGAAGTGTGGAAAGCTCAATGATACTTTGTACGATCTGGTAAATTTTAAGTATTTAAATTTGAAAACTGAATATTCAACATACAGGGTCTCCACATTCTTGTGTTGATTTAGCTTTGGAATTCCTCTCAGACATACTATATCTCTCTATATTCTCCTTTTTCTTTTTTCTTTTTGATAAGGCAAGGAACCTATTTGATATAACTTACAGTTTCTAGTAAAGAATTAAGTATTCTTTTTATACTGCTTTTAATACATGAGACAAAGGAGATATTGGTTTGGAGCCCAGCTACCCAGGAAAGCCTGCCCACTTTTTTATATGTTCAAGTTGAGGAAGGGGGTTTGATAGTTGGTGTGAATAAGTTGTGATAAATGGGATGGACACTTATTTTGCCTTATTCTGCCTTTTCCAAATTGTCATTTTTTGTGATTAGTAATATTTTTATCCTAAGTAAGCCTTAGTAATTTAAAAAATTATCCAAAAAGGAAAAAAACCATATGTGTGGTATTTTGGCATGGGGGCTGTTAGGAACATTGAGTGAGAGTAATCATCCAGCACAACCTAAGTAGCTAAAATCTGGTGGCCTCTCCTTCCACAATGATACTACTGGCCTAAGACTCCAGGACCCTGTGTTGGGGACTTTCAAGTGTCTTGAGCTACTAGGGAGTTCATTGGAAGGAGTGGATGGTCCATAAAGAATTATTTAGATGGGGCTGAACCTGGAAGCATGATCACCAGGTGATAAGAAGCCTGCAGTGTATAGAAAGTGGATGGTATTGTAAAGAACACCTGATGAAATTCTGAGCACAAGTGATGTGAAGTGTCCCACTGATGCTCTTAGAATGGATGTGGAAAAATGTAATGGTTCTTTATGCCTCCACGAGGCTAGTAACATGTGGGATTTGTTTGGGCAAAGGCTGGGCAATTTCTGGGTGCGCAATGTTTTACTTCCAGACTCAGGCTCCCACCCTGGGCCCCTTCGACCTCTCCACTAGTCAGATTCTCCTTCATTAGCATCTTCCCTCTCCCAGCCCTCTGAAGCTCCACCTCCTCTGGTGTGTAGTAACCGGGCTCTCCTGCGCTCCTTTTAATTAGTGCTCGTGGCATAAACTTTATGTCCTGAGCTCTGTCAGTGCTTTGCCTTTCTATTCCTTGCCCAATTCCCAAAATCATGCTTTTGGAATGAAAAAATTTCTTTTTTGCAAAATAACCTGGTTCTTGCAAGGAAAAGGATCAGCTTTCGCACTTTGTCTCTGCTATTGGTTTCACAGATGTACTTTGAAAGTAAAAAAATAAGCATTGACTGTTGGTTGCTTTTCTCTTTCTTTTTATTTCTCTTATAACAAGGATGATCTCTCAGAGGCAAAGGAGGCTGTTCATTATTGAGTTATGAGGTCGTGAAGATTTGGGGGTCTTATGGAGCCACCTGTGCAGGAAGAAGGGGCAGCATTAAGGCAAGCCTGTACCCCCGTCACTTGGTGTCGTGCAAATATGAATTTTCTATAGAGCAACTGTGGTGCTGGGAGTAACCAGGCTCTAGCTGCTTGGATGAAACCCTCATGTGTGTTTGCGTGCATGCGTGTGTGTGTGTGAATCATAAGTTAAGTGGAACATGCCTACTCAATGAAACTGGGGGCTCTGTGGTACACAGAAATAGACCTGGCAGTAAAGCTAACATGTGAACATACAGGTGACATGGAAATAGTCAGAAATAACCAGTACAAAACTATCAGCAGCACCACCTAAGTGAGAATATTTCTCTCTCTCTCTCTCTCCACGCTCCTTCTCTAGAAAAGCCAGCGGCAGATGGTGAAGCAAGTAGAGTGAGAGAGAACAGACCGTGATCAGCTCCTCCTCTGTGGGAGCATGGAGTCAGATAGGGCCTGAGCCCATGTTGGTTGGGGGAGAGGAAAATGTTTTGAACGAGATGTGAGAATAAAGTTTCCAATTTAAGAGAACATTTTACTCCATGGAAGTGAGTCATAATTATGGATAGAAGACTGACTCTTTTTTGTTGTTGTTGAAAATGACTGGAAAGTTATAAAAGCTGCCTGAAATGCCATTAAGGCCCAGGAAAGGGGAATCTGACATGTTGAAAGGCGGTGGTAGGAGGAAAATACAGCTGCTTCCTGTTTGTAGTCATTACTTCAGCCCTTTCAATAAAACTGGTTCCACGTCTATTGATTCTCATGTAGTCATACAGTGACTAATGGCAACCCACACTGCATCTCAACAGCTTCAGAGCTAAAAGACAGAGAACCACAGGCAGAGTTTGGAAAGGTTCAGATTTCCCAGCCTACAGACAGCGATGAAGGAGCTGATCCGTACGTTTAATGCTTCTATGCCTGGAACTCAGAACTCTTTCTCCTTATCATCCTCAAGCCCCGGGCTGAATTTGTCAACATTCCCGTTGTAATCTCTTTTTTCATCATATGTTTTCCACTTTCTTTTGGCAAGATCATCTTCACCATCACCTAGGCTTGAACTTGTCTTTGACACCTCTCTTAGCTTTACCATTAACATTTAAAAGCCAACAAGCCCATAAATCTACCTCTGCGGCAGCTCTCAAAACACCCCTGGTTTAAGATTTCATTACTTCTCATTAAACCATTTATTAATTTATTCACACATGTTGGGGAGCTCAATGCTAATGATAAAGCACACAGACAAGAAATGCTTCTTGTTCTCTGGGCCCTTGTGGTTTGGAGAGCAATGTACTTTCAAGCCATTACAGTGCAGTGTTGATGAGTACGATAGTGGAGATACGGCCAAGGTGCTAGGAAAGTCTGGTACAAGGAATAGCTAAGCTAACGGCTCAGCAGAATGGAGACCTGCCAGGGAAGGGACATTTGAGCTGATGCTTTAAGAATGAAATATAGAGAAGTGAAAATCGAGGAGGAAAACTCAGCCAGGAGGAAACCGCCAAGCAGAGAGAGACCATTTGCAGAGGCAGAGAGACGGGAACTGCAAGTAGTTCCTTAGAGCTGGAGCTAGGGAGTGAGATGGGAAATCACCAGAGAGACCTCTTAACATTTCAGGTTATTTCTTTAAAATCAATTCCTCGGAGCGAAATGCTAAATGTCATTAGTATTTTGGCTGGGAGAGACAGGGAGCCCAGAGGATTCCTACAGAGGTTTTAGGAATTGCTGAGTGTGTGCACGCATTTGTGCTGGAAGCAGAGAAAGCTGGAAAGGTAGCTTAGGCCAGCTTTTACGTACCTAGTGTGCCATATCCTTTTAAAATGGGCAATATGGAACCACAGGTGACTTTGAAGTTGGGCAGTGAGGAGCATATACACCTATGAAAAACGTCCTCACAGTAATAAGAAAGCAAGGCAGGCAGCTTTTGCCATCCTCTAGGTGAGAAGTCACTTGGACCTAAAGTAGGGCAGTGGGAGTGAGTATGAAATGAAGGCACAAAATGAATAAGAAATGAGTGAAAGTAGCCAATGGCTGTACTATCTGCTGGCTGACTTTCCAAATCAACTGTGGAGAATTATAGCTGATAGATTCAAAGGCTGTTCCCCAGAGCACCTCAGTCAGAATCCCCTAAACCTGATGATTAAACACATTTGTGAACCATGGTGCTCATGGGTTTGCCTTTGCCTTCTCTGCTGCTTCCTTTTACACAGAGCTGTGGTCCAGCCTAACCATTTAGGCCACGGTGGGAATGATGAAATCCTACCAAGTACCATCAGGGCTCCTTTACCTCTGTCCATGGGCCATGACTTTCTCCTGTAATGTTTCATTCCCTACTTTCCTGTTTGCCAGTTTCTGATATCCTTGAAGGACCCCTTCAGTTGAAATTATGAAAAGCTTTCCTACAACCCTTTCTCATTCCTCACAAGACCCTGCCCTCCCTCCCTCAGCAAATGAGATAATAATCCTGTCCAGAGCTGGACCTTCTCTCAAGCTCCAGAGTAATTTACCTTTGGAACCACCCCCCTCTACCTTGTGCTATGTAACTGTATCTTTTCTCCTATCAGTCTGTGGACTCCTTAAAAAAGGGTTATGTCTGGCATATAGAAGGTGCTCAGTAGGTAACAAGCAAGTAGATACTGGTTAATCTTTACCAACTTACAATGAAAGAATAGCCTGGCTTTTTCCTTTTTAGTGGAAGAAGATATAAGAACTTTAAAAGACACAAAAATAGTCTTTTAATTAAGTCTTCCAGTTTGATCAGTGTGTTTGCACAATTTTACACAACCGGGGAAGATATTTTCTGCCATTAAGATCTAAATGTATCAGCACTATTCATTCCTTCATTTTAAATAGGAATTTCTTCTCCTTCAAAAGAGAACTGTAATCCTTCAGTAGTAAAACTCACAAAAAATGCATCCCCCAATTCTCTTCGAAATAGGATGAAGAATCTGAGGAAAGAAAAAGCTGTCAGGTGACAGCACCCCATGTTATCACGACCTGTTAAAGCTCTCCAGGGAGCCTGTTTAGGGAGCTTTGCCATTTTCCTGCGGGCTTCTTTATTTTTTTTTTACCTATATTACTAAGTTGTTTGCTTAGGGTTTACTGAAATGCTAAATTACTTCTAACAAATTTCAAGCAATATGGATGAAAGAACCGGCACTACTTTATTTTGCCTCGTTATGCTTCAGATCTGGGATCTCTAGCTTTGTAAATGATAGCCACGATGCATCAGTCCATCTTTACACACGCTCGTGCTTGAGTGCATCCTGCGCCTCCTCCCAGATGGAACACTGTCAATCATGATGTACAGCTGCTGTTAAGCTACATCTTGTGTCTACAGAAAATAACCTGTAAGTATTTGTTATGAAATAATGTCTAAGATTGCAGGAAAGCACAGGAGAATTGGTCGTGGCTTTTAAAATAAAAAACAAACAAACATATTTTTTAGGTAGAGGGAGGTAAGAGGTATCTCCTTTTCTCAAGGCTTAAGTTTCTCTCATAGCTTCTACTACCCCCTGGGTGGCCGAGTCATTTGCTATCATCCTGTACTTGTACCTCAGTTTCTTTATTTGTAAATAACTCTTAGAATTGACAGCATTTGGTGAGAACAACAAATGAAAATGCTTTGAATGTGCTTTGCGAGGCTGCAGTATTCTGTAAATGCTTAATGATAATAATGTACAGTAGGGCATTTCCTCTTGAACGCAGCAGGAGCGTTTTCTTACATAATGACCTGACAGATGGGTTATGGTATCTAATCCCCTTAAACCCCCAAAGCTCTTTGATAGTAGATGTTGTAAAAGGCCAGATTAGAGCACATGCTGCTCTTTTATTGAGCCCTTTCTTTCAGCATCTATGCCGTGTTCAATTGCTTCCTTCTCTAAGTATGTTGCGTGTTAACCTACTACCTGCAGGAACAATTAGGAGCAAAAACAGAGACTAAAGGACAGTGCACTCCAGTAGGAAAAATTAGTTAACGCTTGTTGTCCCTAATATTAAAATTTCCACTTTGGCCTTTACATGTGGCTTTTATCAAAGGTTCCTGCCCTCCTAATTCCCGACTATTAATCTCAAGCTGTGGGTATTTTGTCAATGTTGAACACAGGCTGTGTGTGTGTGTGTGTGTGTGTGTGTGTGTGTGTGTGTGTGAGTGAGAGAGAGAGACACACACACACACACACAGAGGGAGAGTCCTGTATGTGGAGAGAATGGGGCTTTAGTGGTATTAATTCTAAACCAGTGAGGCTTACAGAAATCATAGGCAGTTCAGGGTATTTGCAACATTTGTGGAAGACTTGAAGCTTTCAATTAGTTCAAAATGAGGAAAGGATGATTAGCAGGTATTGTACTGTAACCTTAATTCAGCTCTTGAACCTGGATTGGACCAAGTCATTTTTACATTTCCTCTTTATGCTGTGCTTGCCTTTTGAGAATAGCTATTAAAGTTATCAGTTTCTAAAAGCTTTTGTCACAGTCCCTTAACCCAAATTCATCATCCTTTCTTAGTTACAAAATGTGCTTTCTTTGCATGCTGGAAGAAGCATACATTGTTGTGTTCGTTTCTTTATTAAAATCCGTGTAACAAAGAGAAGAAAAAGGACCGGCAGCAAATAGCAGGGTTTTTAGCCTTTTTTTTTTTTTTTGGCAACTGAGCGTATGCCAACAGTACAATAAACGTTTTAAGTGTACTATCTCTTTTCATTTGGGGTATTTAAGGAAACCAGAATTGTTTCAAAGATTTGTTCAAAGACCTTTCTGAAGACCCCCTCCACTTCTAAACTGGATCCTCCCCATTTTACCTTCTCAAGCACCTCACTGAAAAAAAAACGCTTACGTCCTTTTCCCTGTATTTTTATATATTCCTTTTTTTTTGAATCATGGCACAAACATATTGAAATATCACCTGACTTTTACAAACAACCTTACCTTGACCTCACATTCCCTTCGTGCTCCATTTTTCTGAATTGCTTTATAGCAGAACTTCCCAAAAGTTACCCCTATGTGCTCTCTCCACTCCCTTTTCCTATTCTATTTCTCTCTCCCTTTCTAGCCCCTCTCTCTTTCCTTCAGAATTACATGCATATATACTTCTGAATATTCCCCAACCTGTGAGCAATCAGTTCTGATTTTTCACACCTAGATTTGTTCTGCCTGTTTCTGAATTTCATATAAATGGAATAATAAACTTTGTCTTCAGCATTTTTTTTTTGCTCAACATAATGTTTTTGAGATTCATCCATTTTTTTTGTTATTGCTGAGTAGTAACCCATTGTACGAATAGGCTATTTTTAAAAAATCTATTCTCTTGTTGATAGATATTTGCATTGTTTCCATTTTTGGCTATTATCAATAAGTTCATGCTAAACCTTCTTGTTTAGATATGTTTGTTGGTATATATTTTTATTTATCTTGGGTAAATATCTAGGAGAGAAACTTCTAGGTAACAGGGTAAATATATATTTAATTGTATATGAAACTGCTAGTTTTGAAAGTAGTTGTAGCATTTTTTTACTCCTGGCAGCTGTGTATGAGAACTCCAGTTGCTATACTTTCTCACCAACATATGACGTTGTCACTATAAATGTTTTAGCCATTCTAGTGTGTGTGAAGTAGTACCGCATTCTGGGTTAAATTTGCATTTCCCCGATAAGCACTTTTCATGTGTTTATTGGCCACTTATATGTCTCTTTTTGTAAATTGTCTGTTCAAGTTTTTTGCCCATTGGAAATATATGAGTTGCTTTTATTTTTATTATTGACTGTGGTAGTTCCTTTTATATTTTGTATACAAATTCTTTGTTAGACTTATGTATTTTACTAGTTTCTTTCAGTCTATTTCCTGTTCTTTTATTTGTTCATTGGTATATTTTGTTAACAGCAAGTCCTTAATATTGATGTTTCCTTTATTAATATTTCTTCATAGTAATGCTTTCTTTTTTGTGTCCCATTTAATAAGTCTATGCATACCACAAGTTGATGAAATTGTTCTTTTATATTTTATTCTCCAAGTTTTATAGATTTAGCTTTTATATTTAGGTCTGTAATCCATCTCAAATTAATTTTTGTGTATTGAGTTTATTTAATTTTTCATAAGGATATTCTGTAGCTTCAGTAGTATTTGCTGAAAAGATTTTATTTATTTATTTAGAGATTTTGTTTATTTTACTTTTAGAGAGAGAGGAAGGGAGGGAGAGAGAAAGAGAAAGATCAATGCGTGGTTGCCTCTTGCGTGCCCTGAGCTGGGGACCAGGCTGCAACGAAGGCATGTGTCTTGACTGGGAATCGAACTGGTGACCCTTTGGTTCTGAGACCAGCACTCAGTCCACTGAGACACACCAGCCAGGGCAGAAGATTTTATTTTTTCCCTCATTGAAGCATCTTTGTATTTTGGCCAAAAATTTCTTGACCATATATATATGTTTACATAGTTTTTAATTTTTTCCCTATTTTACATGAATATCATGTGCATATTACTTAGTTACTGTAACTTTATATTAAGGTTTTGAAATCAAGTACTATTATCAATTCAGCTTTAATTTATTTTTATTTTTTGCTGTTGTTTGACCATTGTAAGTCCTTTATATTATCACATGAATTTGAGGATACATATTCAATTTGCCAAATGTTTTATGGAATTTTATTGGAATTACATTGAATCTAAACACTAATTTGGATAAAATTAACATCTTAATATTATTGAGTCTTACTGCTCAATGAACATGGTTTGTCTCTGTCTAGGATTTCTTTAATATTTCTCAAAATCATTTGAATTTTCCATATACATATCTTTTTTTATTAAATGTATTGCTGGGTGTTGTAAATTTTGGTACTTTAAATTTTTTTTGACTTTATTTTTATTGCTGACACTGCTATGGATGTCACCATTTCCCCTCCTTTGCCTGCCTTCACCCAGTCCTTGGTGCTTTTTAAGTAGAAAACTTTTGCTTTCCAAATTTTTTGTTGGTAATATACAGAGATAGAGTTGTTTTTGTTTATTACCTTGTATCCTGATTCCACCTGTGGTAGATATGTTCCCCTTCACATGTCTGCCTGGGAGGAGAATACGGGAGTTTTTCTTTCCTGTACAGTATGTCTCCTCAATTTCTGCTGCTTGGGTCACTCGTGGTTCTTTTTATCCTCAGTATTTTGATTGGTTTTATAATACTGTGGTTTTGTACTTTATCTGATGTGACCTGTTTGGTTGTTAGGGTGAGAGTGATGGACTGTGCTCCTTTCTACATCTGAACCAGAGTGGAATGGCCCTTAATAAAACTGTAACATGTGTAGGGTCTGGAGGGGCAGCCCCTGTCACTAACTTGTGTTTCCTGCCTTGACTTGTTCTTGTTCAGTCTACTAGAAGTTTATCAATCATTTTAGTTTCTCAAACAACTATCTTCAATTGTGTTAACTTTCTTTGCTATTTGTTTCATATTTCATTGATTTCTGCTATGATATTTATTATTTTCTCCCCACTGCTTATGTTGGCTTTCATTTGCACTTGTCTTTCTAATATCTTAAAATAGAAACTTAGATCATAATTTTATATCCCTTTTTATATATGTAATTAAACTTATAGACTTTCTTCTAGGCACTGCTTTAGTTGCATCACACAAATTTTGATATGTTGTATTTTTGTTGCCATTCAATTAAAATCTATTTTATTTTTGGCACCTGGGTCATTTAGAAATGCATTGTTTAATTAAAAATATTTTGGCATTATGTAGGACTTTTATTTGTGTCTGACTTACTTCTGTTTGTTCAGATAATATATTCTATTAAATTTTAATTTTCTGTTATTAGCTATTTTAAAAAAGCAAATCTCAAGTAGGTCAACTTTATTATTCAAATCTTCAGTGCTCAGACAGATATTTTTATCTAGTTGATACATCAATTTCTGAGAGGGGGATGTTAAAAGAATGACTTACGATCACGAAGTTGTCTATTTATCTTTTTAGTTTGTTCAGTTTTTGCTTTATGTGTTTTGATATTTGTTAAGATCTTCACATATGCTTCAAAGGACCATGTCAAATGAGTAAAAAGACAACCAATGGAATGGGAAAAATCTGTAAATAATATACATGATAAGAAGTTAATATCCAGAATGTATAAAGAACTTCTACAGCTCATCAACAAAAAGCAAACAACCTGCTTTAAAAGTGGGCAAAAGAATTGAATGACATTCCTCTAAAGAAGATACACAGATGACCAAATGAGCATGTGAAAAGATGTTCAGTATCACTAACCTTTAGAGAAATGTAAATCACATCTATAGAAGGATACTACTTCATACCCATTGAGTTAGTTATTACAAAAAACCTTAGAAAATAACAAGTGTAGACAGAAGGTGGAGAAATGAGAACACTTGTGTATTTTTGGTGAGACTGTGACATGGTGCCACACTGTGGAAAACAGCGTGGCTGTTTTTCAAAGGAATCCAATGTGGAATTACCATATGACCCAGTAATTCCACTACTGTGTATACACCCAAAAGAATTGAAAGCAAGGAATTGAACAAAATTTTTATATATATAATCTTTATTGTATTTTTTCCATTACCATTTAGTCCCCTTACACCTTCCTCCCCACAGCAACCACCTCACTGTTGTCCAAGTCTGTGAGTCCCTTTTCCTTTCTGCTCCATTCCTCCACCCTCTAACGTCCCCCCCACACTAGCTGTCATCTCTTCTCCATCTATGAGTCTCTCTCCGTTTTGCTTGTTAATTCATTGAACAGATATCTGTACATGCATGTTCAATAGCTAAAAATTGAAAACAACCTAAATGTCCACTAACAGTTAAATGGATAAATAAAATGTGGTATATACATGAAATGCAATACCTGACTCAGCTTTAAAAAGGAAAAAAATCCTGACGCATGCTACAACATGAATAAACCTTGAACATGTTTTGCTAGGTGAAATCGGCCAGACACAAAAAGACAAATATTGTTAACATTCCACTTTGTGAGGTATATAGAGTAGTCAGCTTCATAGAGAAAGAAAGTGGGATGGTGGTTGGTAGGGGTTCGGAATAGGGGGGATGGGAAGTTATCGTTGAATGGGTATAGACTTTTAGTTTGGGAAGATGGCAAGTTCTGAAGATGGGGGTTGCCATAGTTGCACAGTAACGTGAATGTCCTTCGTGCCACTAAACTACACACCTGAAAGTGGTTAAATGATACACTCGATATTATACCACAATAAAAAATGCATTATGGTTTTTTATGTTAACCTTTTTAGTATTATAAAATGTCCCTCCTTATACCTGGTAATACTCCTTGTCTTGAAGTCTCTTATGTCTAATGTTAATAGAAGCCGTACTAGGTTTTTTGTGGTTAGTGATTACATGATAGATCTCTTGGCATTCTAATACTTCCAATCTTTCTCAATCTTTATACTTAAAGATTCTTCTAGACCGCTGTTTCTTATATATAACATAAAGTTGAGGTTTGCTTTTTTAGCCAGACTGACAATCTTTGATATTTAATTGGTTTAGACCATATCTAGTTAATAATTATTGATATGGTTGGTTTATATTTTGTATCTTGCTGTTTATTTTCTATTTGCCTCATCTGCATAATTTTTTTACTCTTTTTTCCTGTATTCCTTCTCTGTTTTTTAGCGGTCCATTTATTTTGCCCGCCGCTCACTTTGCTCACTCAACTTCATCCACTGTAGTGAACAAGCCAAACACAGTCCCCCCTTAAAGATTTGCCTTTATTATTCTCTCTGTCTACTAAATTCTGCCCCAGATATCCTTACAGCTCGCTCCCTCACTTCCTGTCTGCTCCACTGTGACCTCAGGAGGCCTTCATTCATCACCCTTATTCATTATCCCTCTGACCTTGCCTTATTTTTCATTATAGCACATTTCACCACCTGACATATTTACACTTGTTTGCTGATTTTTTTCTCCTCAGACTAGGATGTAGTCTCCAAAGAATAGCTTTTTGTACTTTGTTTTGTTCATGAATGTATCATCAGCACTTAGAATAATTTCTGGCAAATAGAAGGCTCCCAGAAATATTTTGGGAAAAAATGAATTTAAAAGAAGCATACAAAAAATTAAAACAAGGACATCTAATCACAGTGACCAAAATAGATTGTTCTAGACCTATAATAATAGTGCCAGCCAGATTGTAACATAAAATATTGAAGTTTAATTTAATTGTTAAGGACCGATGGTAAGATATTGAAAAAAAAAACCCTAAAACTCATTTTTTTGTTTGCTTCTGTGTCATCTGTCAAGGAAATGAATCTTCAAACTAAATATGATAGTACTAAAATTATACAGTGAAAATGAAGTCAAGGAGACAAAGAGACTTTAAGAAAACCTCGATGTACTAAATGATGATGAGTTCCGTGGCCCAGACAGTTTACACTCTAAATTTTGTTGTTTCCATGATCTTGAGACATGCTAGGACCACAGAGATCTGCTGAATGGAAGGTAAAGAAACTAAGCAGAATATATAAGAACTTAAAATGGTTACTACTATCCATGGTGAAGCCAGGAAGACATCCAAGCCCCCTGAACATGAGAGAAGATAGCAAATTTTAATTCTAGCCAATGGTCTGGTGATTCAAGAAGGTGCTATGAGGTGGCAGACCAGGGCATGGCAACAGTGTGTAATTGGTAGGTCATACTGCTGCATGAAGTCAGTAACAGACATATCAGAAGCTGGATCCAGTTCTTGGCTGACAATAAAAAAAAAAGTCCAGTACCCTAAATCCAGTGATTAGTTCCAGACCTCAGTTCTAGTTAGAAATTGAGTACAAGGATAGTTCAGCATAGACTAGCCACATAGCTGAACATATGTACTCAGTGTTGGAATAAAAAACCCAGAGATCAGAGCTCTTTCAGGTATTCAGGGCACAAAAGTTATTACAGGATCACAGGCTGTGAGAGCCACAGACGCAATTCACTGGTTGAGAGGGATAGAACTTTGCTTTTATCAGCTCAGTGTCAATTCAAGGCTAATACTGCCTTAACTGGATATTATTTCTGGCACATCTGGGGCACAGAACTTCCTGAGAAATTGTGGAAGACTCAGAAGACTAGAAAAGGATAAATACTATTTTGATTTTTCAAAAATGGAAAAGTTTACCAAACACGAGACATATTCCAGATTGTCCCGCTCCAAGACCATCTTGATATTCTGAAGTCTGGCCTCTGAAACAGTTTTGGTTCTATCCTGTACCTAGGACTGGACTCTCTACCCTTAGAAGAGTAGAGAAGGGTAGAAGGACAATCATTTGTCCTTCTAATAAATTATTTTATTTATTACATTAGTCAAAGTTAATTTTTATTGCTTTCATGCACAAAGCCCTAAGCGATATAAGACTTATATATAGAACCTGAAAGTTTAATCTACTAATTTACAAAAATATTGAACTTTTGCTGGACAGGTGATGTATCTACCCACAGAAAAGTTCCATAAGAAGGTGGGATATCAGAACACTTCTTGATGAGCATAGAATCTGAACAAGGAAAGTTATATATGATCAAGATCTTTAGTTATATGACTTTATGGGTACACTATTTTCCTCACTATAACTAGACCTGTCAAAACTACTAATGACCTGGCCTAGCAGGGCATCCTGTCTCATGACAAGGTTTGCTGAGCACTGCTGTGCATTCCTTCTGTGACTCTTCATTTTCTTTGCTTTGAAATGATAGACTCGCTTTGGATGTGCTGATTTTTTCAGTTAGATTACCAGCAATTGCTATGTCACACATGCTTCAGAGGGCATCCATTTAAGTAAACTTTGTATTCATGCCCCTGCTTTGACAAGAGTAACTTGATTTCCATCTTCGAGAACTATCAGAGAGTCCTTGACTCTTTATTTTATAGCTACGCCTGAACTTCCCAGGTCATCTAAGATCAGAGATTTGTCTTGATTTTGGCCTGAAATAGCAAACTATAACATTGTTATTTTAGTGCCTTTGACTGCCATATAATCCTTAAAGCTGTAGCCCATAGATGAAGCTTTTGTTTATGGGGCAGGGCTTTCTCTGGGTACACCAGCTGGCATTTGACTCTTAATTGAAGTAAACTCAGGACAAAAGTAAAAGTTAATCAAAAGACCTAAAAGAAAAGCCACATATTTGGAAAAATATTTGCAAGATACACACATGTTAAAGGACTGCTATCAGAGAGTCTTTATACAAACATACAAATAACTTACCTATACAAATAACTTTGTAAACTTGACCATCAAAAAACAAGCAACCAGATCTTAAAAAGTGGGCCAAAGACCTTAAAAGACACCTCACTCTAAAGAAGATAGACATAATGCAATGAAGCATATGAAAATATTGTCCATATCATATGTCATCAGGACAATACAAATTAAAATAACAAGACACTACTACATACGTATTAGAACTGCCAAAGTCTGCAACACTGACAACACCAAGTGGAAGGACATGGAGCAACAAGAACCTTCGCCAGTTGCTGGGAGGAATGCAGAATGGTACCACCACATTAAAACAGCTTGGCATAACTACAAAACTAAATATATTCTTACCATATGACCCAGCAATCACTCTCCTTGGTATTTACCCAAAGTTGAACATTTATGTCCATACACGAAAACCTGTACATGCATATTTATAGCAGCTTTTTTCATAATTGCCCAAACTTGGAAACAACTGAGATGTCCTCCAGTAGGTGAACGGCTAAGTAAGGTGTTCCACCCAGACAATGGAGTACGGGTGCAAAAGAAATGAGCTTCAAGCATGAAAAGACATGGGGGGAACTTAAAATGCCCGTCTAAAATATCGAAAGTGAAAGAAGCCAATCTGAAAGGCTATGGACTGTGTGATTCCAAATGTATGGTGTTCTGACAGGGCAGCACTACCAACAGTGAAAAGACCAGTGGTTGACAGGGGTTGGGCTGGGAGAGGGATGGATGGGTGGAGCACAGAGATTTTTAGGGCGGTACCTACGAAACTATAATGATGGATACATGTCATGCTGTACAGGGTGGGGGGAAAGTAGGTTTACAGTTGTGAGTGCACAAAACTCAGTTAATTCTTGCATCATTATTTATTATTACATTATTTACCATGTGAACAAGTGTAGAGCTTTTTCCCCACCCTGTACAAACCCATAGTGTGTACAACACCAAGAGCGAATCAACACATAAACTAACAGAGTCTGGGTGATTGTGCTGTGTGCCGGTGCAGGTTCATCAGCTGTCTCAAATGCACCACTCTGGCGAGTGAGGTTGATAATGGGGGAGGCTGTATACCCATGGGGGGATAAGGTGTGTACAGGAAGTCTCTACCTTCTCAATTTTGCTGTGAACCTAAAACTTCTCTTTAAAAAGTCTTTAAAACTCTAAAAAAGTTCAAAGTTGGCCCCCAAATTAAAAGTTTATCAAATCAGGGATGATCTTAGACAGAATTCACCAGCATTTAGGATAATGGGTTGTAGTGGACATGATACAATGAGTAAGTAGAACTGCAGTTTCTTTAGGATTAAGCTGGGTCAGGTAGGTTTTTTTTCTCTTGCAGGGTATTGGCCTGGAAAGCCAGATATGTTAGTTTCAGCTGTGACTTTTCCCCCATTACCTCATTGGCCTGTAATTGACCTGCTGTTTCTTAGAGGACGTGCAGCATAGGATAGTCTCAAGTTCTGAATATTTACATAAGAACTATACTGACTGAATTAGGGCCCTTCTCACATAACTAGAGAACAGACTCTCAATTTGAACAAATCAATCAGAAAGTTAGAAAAAAAGAGTCAATTCAAAAAATATTAATTTCTGAGTTATAAAGAATATAGCCACATATTTGGGCCAATGTCCAAATAATATTTATTTGGTATGCTGAAACTATGAATTTTAGTTTTTAGTAACATAAAATATTTAGTCACATCAACACGTGGAAATTGATTAAATAAGAAAAGAGTCACTATAAAAAGGAAAAAGATATGAAGTAATAGTGACAGTATATTAAGTAAGAAGTCAAATGACAAAGTTCAGTTCAAGAGAAACTGATTTATATTTTTATCTTCACTGCTTTATCAATTGTGTGATCTTGGACAAGCGGCTTAACCTTACTAAATGTCACTTCCATTGTCTATAGCATGAAGGTAAAAATAATATTGCTATTATATCCTTTAGAAACAGAATGGCAGTGGTATTGCCTGAAGAAAGATTCTGAGGCTGCTTCTTTGAGGGGCAGCATTCCCCCCCCCCATTTGACATCCCTTTACTAAGGTGTTTACTGGCTGTAACAGGATGCTAAACTGAACCGTTCCTATGACTCAGATTTTCAGCTAAACCCCCTACAACAAGGACAGCAAGCCTCACATTTCATAAAAACAGCCTCCAAAAAATCCTGCAGGGCCCAATAAGCAGATGGCCAAACTAGCCCTTCTGCCATCTATTTCATTTATATTAGGAAGTCAAGGAGATTAATGAGAGAAGTTGTTAGCTTAGTGGACAGTACAGTCTTGGAGCACCTATAGCCCCACCTCCTTTGACACACCCACCACTAAATGAAGAGATCTCCGAAAAGCTACTGAATCTGGAAGGTGACTGAAAAAAAAGGGAGACTGACCTTTTCTCTATAGGTGGACATCTGTGTATGAAGTAGCCTAGCTGATTGAGTAAAAGGAGAAGGCATGGGTGATAGATGGCAATGAAATATTGCCAGGAAGAAAGGGAATGGATATATTGTCTAGCAGGGTCCTCTGAGTTTCTTTTGACACTTAGGACTCTGTCAGAGTTCCCTGGGCTTGAGCCATCTGGTCAGGGCACTGACCAAGTCCTGGGTGTTGGAACACCAGTAGCAGAGACACTGCTGGGAATAGGGCCAGGGGCAAATAAAGAAAGAAGATTGGAAGAAATCCAAAGAGTAGAGAGCATCTTTCCTACAAGCAAGTGTTGAGCAAGGATGGAGCAGTGTGCCGATTCTTTGACATACCACTGATAAATTGTTTTCTTTAGGATTCTTATCTGCAACCACAACAGCATTGGGATAATGGTAAAAAGCAATACTCTTTGCACCTACTAGTGAAATCACTGGAACTCTAGTTCCCCCGATCCTTCTTACCAATTTAAGAAGTGTCCGGTTGCTTTGGCGAGTCCTTCGACACAGCTGCTCTCTATATGTCTCACCTCGCTGTTTCTACTCAGACTCTCTCGGCGAAGGCCACGATGCTCCAAGGTGTCTGTGGTGTTAACTTTTGCTATTTTCACATGGCTCATTTCCAGTTGTTCTTTTGTCTTGCCACATGGAAGTGGGAAAATATTGCCTTTTTCTTTTCTTGTTTTGTTCCTTTTTTGTCTCTAGTGGCTTGATTCTTACATGTGATTAAATATTTATTATAATCACGCTGGCTAGTGTGGCTCAGTGGACTGAGTGCTGGACTGCAAACCCAAAGGTGGCCGGTTTGATTTCTAGTCAGAGCACACTCCTGGGTTGTGGGCCAGGTCTGCAGTTGGGGGCATTTGAGAGGCAACTGATTGATATTTCTCTTGCACATCAATGTTTCTCTTCCTCTCCTTCTCCCTTCCTTTGCTTCTTTCTAAAAATAAATAAATAAACAGATAAATACATATTCTTAAAAAATAAATATTTATCATAATCATTTTCTTTTGAAAGTAATATGAATGTCACCAAACTGAAATTCACAGTCATTCATTTGGAGATGCCCAGTCTCCTTTGACTGTGTCCCTGGGTCAAGTGTTGGGTTTCTACATTCTCTTCATAATATGGCTTGTTTTCCTCATCAATCCATCAGCATCATGTCCTTCGTCCCTTTACAGAGCCTACCAGGGTGCAGTGCTTCAGGCCTGTTGAAAGACAATCCTGGACAGCCTGGGATTTTAGCTTTGGTAGTCATGTGTTAATCTCAGTATTTCTAAGGCCTTCCTGACTCCTTGGGTGTCACTGCAAATATGATTCAAGGGACAAAAGAAACCCATTAGATTTTGCAATATACATTCACTTTATCTTATTTTGTTCAACAATTTATTTATTTATTTATTTACATTTTTAGAGAGAGGGCAAGGAAGGAAGAGAGGTAGAGAAACATCAGTGTGTGGTTGCCTCTCACACGCCCCCTACTGGGGACCTGGCCTGCAACCCAGGCATGTGCCCTGACTGGGAATTAAACTGGCAACCCTTCGGTACACTCATTTTCAAACTTGGGTTTGGCACCCAAATAATTCTTGCAGGTGGTGCTAATGGGGAAAGATATGAAGAAGGGGGGATGTGTATTCATAGCATTTAAAAATTTTCCCTCTATTTTCTCTGATGAATCCTATTTTCATAATCCAGTCTTACTATATTGGCCAATCTCAAGGCTTTGCTTTCTAACTGCTTTGAGAAATGCTGATAGCTACAGGAGATGGCTACCAACCATTCATGTTATTTTGCAATGTAATGAATACTTACAGTTTAATTAGAGGCAAAGGGCCAAGCAAAAATTTTTGACAAGAATAGGGAAATGGAGCATTTAACAGGATTTGTTTTGAAGCCAGGAGATTGGGATACACCTTCTTAAGTACTGTAATTTTTGAGCCCTCATTGTGCCTCAGTTAGTTTTGAGAATTATTATTACTATTTTTAGAATGTGTAAATAAGAGCGTACTGAATGATTCTCTCAGGGTCACAGAGGGTTATACCATAAAATCTGGGAAAGATGCTGTCACACTAGTTACACCACTTAAAAGGTTGTTTCCAGTTCTTGAGGCTTTCAAAGACAATGACAGTGTTTTCAGGATTTAACCATTTTCAGATCAAAGCCCACATCCTGGGTCATGCTCATGTGGCCCGATATTTCAGTACTTCGCAATCGGAGATGCTGTCCTCAACTCTAAAGTTCAGTTTTCTGGCATAGAAACCCCAAGAACATAACTGTCAAAGATGGAATATTTAGAGTACTTTGGGTTTTGTGATGGCATCTGACCCGGAAGGACCTCCTCGCCCCGGTAGGTCTGGATCGTCCTTTGGAAGACCTTCAGGCCCAGAGGTGACCTGTAGTGGTCATCCTCACCTACTAGTACGTGCCCAGTGAGCCTGAGGGCTCAACTCTTCCATCCTAGTAAAGGACATGGCTTTTATACAGCTGCTCCATATCTGCAAATTTTTACTTATTCATGATAGTCTTATCACTCCTTTACTCCATTTTAAAAAAATAAAACCTTAATTTCTGTACTTAAAATACCCCTTCATTCATTGAAAAATAAAATTCTGTATACAATTAGTAACAATTGTACTTATGGAAACCATAGGAACACATCGTTTTAAAAAATGTCATTTGCCACTAAATAAAGTTTCCAGTTTCTTTATAATAATGGACACGTATTGAGCAGAGCAGTGTTCTTATAAGAGGACTATCTTCACGGGAACGTGGGTGGGCAGATGCAAGTCATGAGGCGGTTTTCAGGGGGGCGTGTCTTCCCGGGGTGCCCCAGACAGCTGAGATGACCTTGACCCACACAGCCACCCTCAGGCTCCCAAGTTCACCTGAAACACATAAGCTAGGACCACAATCATTTTATTAATGCTTCGAACTGGTCAATCCCAGTGTTTAAATAACAGTGAAGTACTGAAAGTCTAATTAGGAAAAAAAGATTAAATCATGCCGAGATTCCCAAACATCACAAATTTTAATAATGTCATGATTACTTCAAAGTATGGGTGAAGTCTTTAAAAGTTGAATTTTGGTTTGCAATAACTAGATTTTCACAGCTGGTCTCTCATATTTCTGAATTTATGACCATTCCATGAAAAGAAGATTATTTCATATCTAGAGACATTTCAATAAAAGCCTTCAGTGTTCAGGTCCTTTCTTCAAATGTTTAACAGATGACAGTGTATCATTCTTGAGTTTTAAAGAGACTGCTTGCTTTAAGCAGCACGAAAAACACAAATTTAATGTAGAACAGCAATGTATATTTCTTGGCCAGAGGTGGAAAAGAAAAAAAATCTAACCCTATAAATGGTGGACTCAGGTCTTCTTACAGAAATTTCTCATATTTAACAGTGCAGTGAAAGCAACAGTATGATTTATTGAGTGGTTTTTATGCGTTGATCATGGTGCTAAGCTCTTTATGATATTTTACAACACTAAGAGATAGTTATTACCCTCTCTACCTACAGCTCTGTTAAATAACTAAACTTCTAGAAGATAAGTGATTTGTCCAAGGTTGTTCATTTAATAAGTGGCTGAACTAAGATTTGAACCCAAGCTATTTGACTCCAAAGTCATACTTTTAAGTCATCTGATAGTACTTCATTTTCTGCTAGAAAAACATAGTAGTTATTCATTCCTTCAGGTCTTTTAAATCTCAAAGGCTTTCCAGTTTAAAACCACGAAGTCATATGGATGCAGTGTAAAAAGATGTTGAGCTCAGCCACCCTGGGTGCCAGGACCTTGTCACCCTGGGAGATTTATTCTGCTCACAAGTGGTTCAGAGACACATGTTAGTTACAGCAATTATATTTCTCCATTAGCAGAACTCATACAAAAATACCTTATCCTATAGCTCTTTTTCTGTTTTTAATTGCTTGAAAGGAGACTGACTTTCCCACTTATTAAAAAAAATATTAAGCCTTTACTTATTTTATGTGGAATTGCCCATACCTAGTCTGTCTCATGTTGACCTTTGCTCACCAATTTCATTTCTCTTACCCCAGAAGGACCACTCCCTGATCGAGTCACTTGAATGGGCACGATGACATACGGGCACTTCATATAACTCCAACCTGTGAGAACATGACTTGTGGATAGGGGTGCTTTGAATATGTTGCCTATCTAAAGATTTTGACCATTTTTTTTCCTATTTGAAGTTTTAGCGTGTGTGTGTTACCAAAAAGCACTAAAGTCCTAGGATTCTTAGCGAATGCTCCTTAGGGCTAGAGTTGTCTTCACCTTATTACAGCTACGGTGCACTCTCCAGAAAGTCCTGGTTCTCTCTAAATAGTGTAATCAAAACAAAAATAGATCAAAACAAAAATAGACCACAGTTTTATAATATCCATTTGTCCTATCACTAGAGACTATATATTAGAAACTTGTCTCAGTTATAAAATTTTAGAATTTTAAAATTCTAGACATTTTCAAAATCTAGTATATTTTACAGTCAGGATTACTTATCATTTAAATTAGTATTGAATTTTTTAAATTAAGATCCCCTAATTTTTCCTAAATCTTGAAGTTAAATTATAAACATTGTTGTTATTATTGCTAAAAATGTTAATTTTTAAATAATCAACACCCAAAACTTTGAGGAGCAATTATTTGATAAATTTAGCAAACTAATTTCTCTTTAAGTAATCCATGTCATTTACAAGTTTGAGCATTTTAAACTGCAGCTATAAATGTAACATATTCAGTTTTCTTTTCAAGCACTTTAGGCACTTGACCAGACAAGTTTATGTTTCTGATGAGTAAAACCATCTTGAGAATTTAAATAAGTCATTACAGCCTAATACATTATTAAACTTATAGATAATAGTGAAATCTATTTATCCTAAATATTCTGCTTGTGTTTACAAACTCAGTAAAAAAAATCTTACACCATCAACTTGAAATCACATCAATTACAAATTTTAAATTGAAATCACAAGTCTAATCTGTCAGAGTCTAATATGCCAATTCCAAATCATTACAAAAACTTTAAATACTGAACATACACAGATTGTCCCAATGATTAAATACCTATTGTTGAGCTCTACACAAAAGTGTTACTACATCATTTTTGTAATTAATACTAATCCAGCCTGTATTTGGAAAGACAATTACTAATAGAGCAGTTTTCTTCATCTCAGAAGTTGATTCTGAGGTTTGCATGTGCAGGGTTACTCTTTTTATTTCAATTACGGACACCGGGAGACCTTTTTCACGGTTGCTATGAAACTACAAAGAGGGCTGGTAGATGAGGTTTGCTTTGTAACCACTCTCTCCTGGGTTCAAGATATGTTGTTGTCTAATTGCCTCAGCGGACTTGGTTAGGTGCCAGTCTATGTCCAGCCCAAGCAGGATATAACCAACTGCCAGCACTTTGTTATTTAGTCTCTAAATTTCCTGATAAAATTCTGGATCCTTTTCATATCTTTCTTACCACAATACTTAGTGATATTTTAATGATATATTATTGAATTTTGTCTATTTCTCATACTTATCTGATGCTACACATAATGACATACATTTATAGGGGAAATATGAATTGAAAACTAATTTTAGTAAATTCGTAATCAGTGATGAGTGGAGAAGATCATAGAAGACTCCTTTAATATTTCTGTGTCAATTAATAAGTTTGGTTTTCTTTTTTTAAATATATTTGATTAATTATGCCATTACAGTTGTTCTATTTCCCCTCTTCATTCCCCTTCACCCTGCACACCCCTCCCCCTCCATTCCCCCCTTTTAGTTTATGACCACGTGTCTCAAGTTCTTTAGATTCTATATTTCCCATACTATTCTTGCCCCCCATCTATTTTCTACTTACCATCTATGCTACTTATTTTCTGTACCTTCTCCCCCCTTCTCCTCCTCCCACTCCCCTGTTGCTAACCCTCCATGTGATCTTTATTTCTATGGTTCTGTTCCTGATCTAGCTGTCCTCTTAGTTTGCTTTTATTTTAAGTGTGGTTCTTAATAACTGTGAGTTTGCTGTCTTTTCACTGTTCATCTTTTTTATCTTCTTTTTCTTAGGTAAGTCCCTTTAACATTTCATATAATAAGGGCTTGGTGATGATGAACTCCTTGAATTTGATCTTATCTGAGAAGCAGTTTATCTGCCCTTCCATTCTAAATGAAAGCTTTGCTGGATAGATCAATCTTGGATGTAGGTCTTTGGATTTCATGACTTGGAATACTTCTTTCCAGCCCCTTCTTGCCTGTAAGGTCTCTTTTGAGAAATCTGCTGACAGTCTGATGGGAACTCCTTTGTAGGTGACTGTCCCCTTATCTCTTGCTGCTTCTAGAATTCTCTCCTTCATTTTAATCTTGGCTAATGTAATGATGATGTGCCTTGGTGTGTTCCTTCTTGGGTCCAACTTCTTTGGGACTCTCTGAGCTTCCTGGATTTCCTGGAAGTCTATTTCCTTTGCCAGACTGAGGAAGTTCTCCTTTAGTATTTGTTCAAATAAGTTTTCCACTGGTGGCTGTCCCTCTTCCCCTTCTGGTACCCCTATAATTCAGATGTTGGAATGTTTAAAGATGTCCTGAAGGTTCCTAAGCCTCTCCTCATTTTTTTGGATTCTTGTTTCTTTTCTGTTTGGTCATTTTTTTTCTCTTTCTGGTCCACTCCTTTGATTTGAGTCCCAGTTTCCTTTCCATTACTCTTGGTTTCCTGTGTATTTCCCTTCATTTCAATTAGTTTAGCTTCCATATGTTCCTCTTATTTGTGACTAAAATCAACCAGTTCTGTGAGCATCCTGATGACCAGTGTATTGAACTGTGCATCTGAAAGTTTGGCTATTTCTTCATCGCTTAGGTTTATGGGCTCTGGGGCTCTGAGTTGTTCTTGAGCCATGTTTTTATCTGTTCATGCCTGTTACGTATGAGGAGAGGAGCCTTAGTTGTTCACCAGGGTGGGGCCACCCAGGTTGCTGGTTTGTGATGCTGTCTGTGGGGGTGGGGTCAGAGAGGGACAATGGTGGTCTCCCCTGCCCTTCCCGCCAATGGAGCCTGCACGGTCCGTCTCACCACCACTAGCTCCTTCACAGGTTTATCTGCTCGTGAATGTGTGACCACAGTCCGCCCTCAGTGGGTCCGCCCACTTCTCCACACCTGGGATCCGCTCACGGCTGCTGGGGCACCTGGGTCTTGAGCCCGGGTCGTCCGGTGGATCTATCCTGTCCGACCCCGCTCTGCCGCTGGCTCTGCCCCTCTTACCGGTTTGGCTGAAGGGTTCGTTGTTGTCAGACTTACATGTAGTTCAATTTTCTGTGGTTTGGCTGCGTTTTTGTTGCTAAAACTTTGTTTTTAAACTTGGTTGTGTGAGAAGGCACAGTGCTTCCACCTACGCCTCCATCTTGGCGGAAGTCCCTCGGTTTTCTTTTAAATAGTTTGTGAGTCAAACTTTAAGAAATAGATATTTTTCAAGAGACTTTTCAAGTACACCAAAAGCACAAGCAAGAAGAAAAAGCAGGTAAGTTAGACTTCATCAAAATTTAAAGATTTTGTGAATGAGAGTATACTATCAGGAAAGTGAAAAGACAAACGGCAGAATGGAAGAAAACACTTGCAGATCCTATACCTGACAAGGGGCTAGATTCTGGAATACAAAGACTTCGTATAAATTCACAGCAACAGAGAAAACCCAGTTAAAAATGAGCAAAGTTGTTGAATAGACATTTATACAAAGATGATATACAAATGTCCAAATAGGCACATGAAAAGACACTCAACATCAATGACATTAAGGAAATGCAAATCTAAACCACAATGAGTTACTACTTCTGACCCAGTAAAGTGGCTACAATTTAAAAAATAAGAAAAAATAAGTATTGATGAGAATGTGGAGAAATTGGAATACTACATTTTGCTAGTGGGAGTATAAAACAGTGCAGTCACTATGGGAAACAGGAAGTTCCTTCAAAAGTTAAATATACAATTACCAAAAGGTCAACCAATGTCATTCCTGGATATGTACTTAAAAATGTAAGTAGATACTCAAACAAGAACTTGTAAATGAAAATGTATGGCAGCGTTATTCACAGTAACCAATGATGGAGACCCAAAACTCCATCTACTGATGAATGGATAAACAAAATGTGGCAAATCTACACAATAGAGTCTCATGTACTCATAAAAGGAATAAAGTACTACAGCATGAATGAGCTTTGAAAATATTATGCAAATGAAAGAAGCTAGATACAGAGGTCACATACTATAATTCTATTTTTAAAATATCCAGGAGTGGTATATCCACAGGGGCCGCAAATGGGTGGTTGGTGTTCAAGGACTGGGGAGAGACTGGTTAAATGTTATGTGGTTTCCTTTGGGACCACAAAAACGTTTAGGAACCAGGTAGAGGTGGTGAAAAAATTGTACACCATTTTGAATGTATCAAACACCACTGAATTGTACACATCAAAGTGATGAATTCTATGTTATATAACTTTTGCCTCAATTAAGGCAAAAAACATTACAAATACTTTTCCAACAAAGTCTCATTTTTTCCTCCATTAAGGATGATATTAAGAATCAGGTTATTAACTGTACTCTCTCTCATAACTTTTCTGGTAAAAATTTATCACAAATGTAGGGGCTCTCTCATTTGTGTAATGCATGAACGATGTTCCATAGAGACACTACACTTCCAGCTTTATAAAAAAGTGGTCTGTCTCCTTCTTATGTGAAAGAGCTGACGATGATGACATCAACTACCACTTTTCTTTGTCATAGTGGGCTACCAACAGCCAACTTACTCTGATCTTTAATACAAATTTTACTAAGCACCAAGACACTTTACTCAGGACTGAGATCAGTAAAAATTTCAGAATATTTTATGTAGGTCAGAGTCTCTCAAGAAACCAGATGGACGCAGCAAGCTAAGGAGAGCAGGGTTTACTAGTGGGGAATGAGAGGGAAAGTGGAGTCAACAGAGGGAGGCTGGGACTCACTTGGTTGTTCTTAGCTCAGGGTTTTTAAATACAAAAACCTGCAGTTGGGGTACCAGAGGCTGATTGGCTACAGCTGGTTGCTGGGTAAAAGCTGCATCCTGTTATGCTAAACAGGGCGACCCCCAACCCTAATTTTCCTGGGAAGGGTCTGCAGGCAGGTTCCCATGGGGCCATTTTCTCGCCCGGTGATTTTCATTCCTTCAAGGCCTGCCTAGATCTAACATTTTATATATGAATCTTCCTCTCCCCCATTTTTGTCCTAATATCTATAAATCGCCTTTTGTAAATGAGTCAGTTCTTATGGTATCATGCTCTAGAGACACATATGATAAAAAATTACAAGACATTTCAGAACAAGTGTGTGAGACAGGTAGTGTTCTTGTCCCTATTTAGTAGGGAGGAGACCGAGGGACTGAGAGATGAAGTGAGTTGGTTAACTGTACTTAGCTAGTAAGTGGTGGAGCTAGCATTCCACCCCGGGCTCACTCGATTGCCTGGGGTTTTAAACTCACGCTCTTCTATTTTACCTCTCCTAGAACCAGTTTATCAAACGTATCATGTAGTTTGTGCTCGCCAAATGCCCGTGCGCTTCCTTCACTTCCCAGCCTTCTTTGCAGTTGAGTTAAGTCCATGAAACTAATTTTGGCCTATTACCTGAGTAGAAGTGATACTGATATTTGTCATTTCTTTTTTTAAAGATTTTATTTATTTTTAGACAGAGAAAGAGAGGGAGAGAAACAGCAATGTGTGGTTACCTCCGGTGCGCCCCCTACTGGGGACCTGGCCTAAAACCCAGGCAAGTGCCCTGACTTGGGATCAAGCCAGAAACCCTTTGGTTTGCATTTCAACACTCAGTCTAGTGAGCCACAGCATCCAGGGCTGATATTTGTCATTTCCGATCCAAGGCAGTTAAGGGTGAGGGCAAGTTCCATGTTCTTTCTTGCCCATTTGCAAGGCTAGAAAGATCTAACTTTGAGATCGTAGATATGAAAGCATCGGATCTCCAAGACACCGTTAGAAGAAAATTGTCTCAACCCTGAATAAAAGACCCACATCAGACTTTGATGTGAGTGACAAATAAACCTTTATTATGTTAAGTCACCATGGTATATCTTAGTCTCTTTTGCCTAAAGATTGTCATATGATAAGTGACATGCAGTCTCTACCCATGGGACAGCATTTTTCCAAAGGCCTCCTGGTGTCTCCTCAGTGACTGTTATGGGTGAAATTGTTATCTCCTTCCCAAGCTAGTATAGAGAAGTCCTAACCCCAAGTACCTCAGAATGATCTTGGAAATAGGGCCACGACAGAACTAATCAGTTACGACAGGGGTGTTAGCTCTAATCCAACATGACTGGTGTCCCTGTAAAAGGGAGAAATCTGGATAAGGTGTTACTCACACAGGAAGAGTGCCACATGAAGATGCAGGCAGAGATGTGCAGTGAAGGAAAGCCGAAGCTTGCCAGCAAACCACCGGAAGATAGCAGAGAGGCCTGGGACAGATTTTCCCTCACCGCCTTTGGAAGGAACTGACTCTGCCAACACCCGACCTCAGACTTCTAGCCTGCCGAGCTGTGAAACAGTAAGTTTCTGCTGCTTTAAGGCATCCACATCCCACAGTGGGTTGGGGTACTTTTTATGGCAGCCCTAGCAAACCGTTCTCGTGGTCCCTGTATGCGACACCTCGGCATACAGGAATGGCAGTTGTAATGCAGCCAGACCAAGGCCGGCTGACCAGCCGTGGCACTGCACACTTGCTGCTGTGATCCTTGGCTAACTCCATTACAAACTGCCCCCAGCCTGGTAAGACTCCTTTGGGACACTGGATAGAACAGCTCAAATGAAGTAATAATTCTTTGTTTTAAAAGAAAATCCCTTTGTCAACAAACGTGAAAATGATCACAGGGTGAAAAAAAAGTTCAGAGATAGGAAGTGCATTACAAATACAGAGTATGGACAGAACTTGAGGCCAAGTGTGACAATTTGAAGGTATGAATATGAAGTTTCTCACTGATACATTCTTTACCCTGTGAGGGAAGGCAGCCTCAGATGGAAGAGCTCACTAACACCCGGGAACTTGCTCAGACACCGACAGTCAACTCAATCTTCCTAGGCCAGGGAAAGTTGAGCCGCAAACGGAATCCTCTTTCTTTCTGCCTGTGAATTCTAGCTACTCAAGTGCCTCTCCAAGCTGCTGTCTCTGCGTCATAAGTGGCCTGTCTTTGCGTCATAAGTGGCATACCTGAGGCTGGGTAGGAAAGAAGCATGCCTCCCTGGTGTTGGCATCTTAAGCTCGCAAAAGAGATAAGCCATCTCAGATTCCAACCCCAGAAAGGAAATAATACAGTACAAACAGCGTCCTTATAATAGGTCCATACAATACAAGCAAACCCTGACATATAGCTATGGACCACAAAATTGCCTGAAGAACAGTTTTTTTTCTCTCTCCAAAGGAACACAATAAAGATGGTTAACAAATCACCCCAAATAACCCCAAGTGATATGTGCCTTGAATCTGAACTGAGCAATTCAGGCCTGTGTACAATTTACAATCTTTATTATTTTCCTCTCACATGCCTTGTGTGGAAGCAGATTAACCACTATCAATCATGGTTAGTCCTGATATTTATTTATTCAGATGGTTTTTTGTTCCCCAAACATTTGTTTTACCTGTCTACCGCTGAGGTTCCCTGGCGATGCCTTTCTTTGCATGCCCGCCAGCACATTTGCTTAGCGCAAGTCGGGAGTGAGTGAGGTATTGATTGCCAGGGGGCTATTTCGGACCCACAGCCAGGCAGTCCCTGCAGCACAAGGAGCCATTGCTGTTGGCCCTGGATCGAAGGGAAGGGACGTCACTGGAGCAGATTCAGTTCCCCTCCCGAGAGGACTAGGCTGCCGTGCCTGTCTCCCCACTGTGCGCCACCGTATGCTTCCTTGGCTAAAGGGTAGAATCTGAGAAATGGAAACAGTTGCCTCTATGGCGGTACACGAGGTCTCCCACTCAGGAAATGTCTGCAAAAATAGAAACCCTCACCCTGCAGTCAATCAACAACCACTTAATGAGCACATCTGTTCAAATCGGTTCAGGTATTTATAGAAGCTGTAGAAATGTAAACGTGAAGGAAAGCGTCTTGATCTCCAAGAGTTCATAAGGAAGAAGGAAAAACTGACATGCAGGCTATTAAAGCAAGGAATAGTGTGATGAGTATCCTAATACAATTCCATTTTTGAAATAATTTTTATTTCATTTTTAGAACATGACAAAAATGGAAGAATAAACATAGTATATCTTATGGGCTTGTCCCACATTCTATAAAGCAACAATAATCACTTCAGTAAACGCTGGTGCAAGATTAGACAGACAAAGTTAGACCTGTAACTAATCCTATAAATGCCATCGAGTAGAGTAGTTAACTAACAAGTGTGGGGTTGAATTCTCATTCAGCTACCTCTTGTCCATATGAACTAAGTTCACATTCATTAAACAAATATTTATTCAATCCCTACAAAGAACATGGAAAGACAGCCGAAGAAATTTCTGGCACGTTTATTTGGGTGGGTCACGTGGAAGAGGTGGTTTGTTAGCAGGGCCCGCAGGCCTGGTTTTTGGTGATCCAGATGGGAACTCTAAAGCGGAAAGGGCAAGCAACGGTTGCTAAGCCGGACACAGGTGTGGAAGGGGAGAAGCTGGAATCCAGGGTGTGTGCTGTAAGGAGGCCCCGGGATATGGGGTATATCCTGCAGGAGATTTCTTTTTTTTTTAATATTAAATTTTATTTAGTTACTTTTCAAGTACTTTTTTTTTTTTATCTATTTCTCCCATCCCACCCCCTGCAGGAGATTTCTGAGAGTGATACAGCAGGCCCTGGAATAACATTTTTTTCTTTCAACTTCATTTTGTTATAACGGTGATGAGCTGCCTAGGAACTTAACTCTTATTGATATTATTTAACAGATGGTAAACTTGGTTTCATTATATGTCCTTTTCTTTAAAGTTGCAGAATCTATGAATGATGGTAAGTGAGCAATTACTGTATACATAGATCTCTGCTCTGGAACAGTACTCTGCCAAGTTACATATTTTGAGAGGCCTTCTTTAAGAAAAAGAGTAGAAAATTATGAATGTAAAATTACACATATAAATAAAAAATCATTTAGGATGAGAAACGTCTCACCAAATTATCAGAGCCTTGAGGAGGTCTCTATCCTCTGAGATCTCTTTAAGCAACTGACCAGAAATGCACAGAAGTGCTTATGATTGTAACCTGGCTTCCCTCCCTTTCCACCAAGATGCAGCAACTCCCAATACGCCCACCATTCCTGGGAGCCTGTCAAGTAAAGGTCCCAGAAGTTTGTATCTCTTTAGCTTCACAGTAAATCCACCTGCGCAGAAGTCCCCCAGTTTTGCTGATTCTTTATCAGTAAAAAGTTTGTGCATGTACCTGGCTGGTCAGGGGAATGGCCTGCCATGCTTAATCCCCTTTAGGTCAGCAACTTCCCCTCACCCAGAAACACAATTAGAATAGGGAAGCAGCAATTCTGTAAGAGTGGAAGTGGATGGGAGTTTGGACTACCCAAATAGTATGGAAGGAGACAACTATTGTAAGGTTGTGAGAGGAGACCAGAAAAAGGAGACTCTTCAGGTAGGAGACTCAGTGAGGAATCTGTAGCCCGAGTCTGAAGTGAGAACGTTTAGGACAAGGCTGGGGACCACAGGAAGTGCCATGAAAGATCAGCCATGAGTTCGGTTATGAAGAAGGGATTCAGAAAAGTTGGACCTCACAGCTTTCACCACCATTAGCATACTGATAGCAGTTCAACAAATACGTAAATGCCGGCAGCTCTTCAGGTGTTGATCTGGCTGTTTGCGGGAGTTCTATTTCATAGGCATTCGGTGCCCTCGAGACGAACCATGGATACTTGCCTTGACTGGTTTCAAACCCCATGAACAAGCCCACTCACCAGTTCTCAGGATAGAGGTTCTTTTGTTTTTTTTTTCTTTCTTTCAAAGGGGTCATCACACATGTTGCCCTTGCATATTGAGGTCACAGAAAGCTAGTGCCCTGATTACTCAAAATGATCTCCTAAGACAATCTTGGCATCTCTTCACAATGGTAACATTATTATTTCTGGAACAGTGGTCTCTGGTCTCCTTCTGAGTAACAGTCGGGCCAGCTTCCATATGTAATGACTCCTACTCAGGCCATAAAGCTCTGATATACTTAAACCAGTCGTTCACCAAAAGTCTACAGTAAACAACTGGCCTATAAAGTTATCCAGGAGGCAAGAAAATACCCGCTGTGTTGCTCTAATTATTATTTCTCTGTTCATGATGACCCATGAGGAATACAGTCAAAAAGCAGACACACCACCTTTGTATTTTCTCCATCTGTTTAGCTTGCCCAACGAATCGCCGGCTCTGTGTTTGGCATAGGAGTTTAACAGTGCTGTGCCTCTCATCTCTAACTCTTGGGAGTGCAGCAAGGCACACACCTTTTAATTCCAACACAATCAAGAATGTACTTCCCACAAACTACAGTTCATCTTTCTCCCTCTCACATGGCTGTTGGTGTTTCGAGTGCTTTCAAGTTGTTTGGGAATGTGCTCACATCAACAAAATCAGCAGTTTATTTCTGCACATGGTGTAAAGACAAAGAAATGGAAATTCCAGTGGGGTTAATGGGAAACCTACCTGTGGCAGACTTGTTCTCCCGGCCTGTGATGCTACCCTTCCAAGTGTGCTTAATTAGTCAGCACATCCCAGAGAAGAGATGCACGATCTGGGGCGTGGGAGGCCAAGTGGCTGGGATTCTAGGACCGTTTTGCAAATCTCAGTCTTCTCGGCTGAGAAAAATGAATTTTTTCTCATTATTTGAGACCCAGTTTGGCAATATCAGTTAAGCAATTGTGCTTCTGGATAGCACTGAGTGGGCAAGCTTCTTCCTCAGAAGGATTTAGGAAATGGAATAATTGTTTGAGCTTTGAGTAGTTAACACACTCAAGTCTGTTGAGATGCCAGTGAATTCACATCTGTGCAACATCAGTTCAGTTTTATTCAACAAGTACTTATTTAGATTTTTACCCTCTGTACCAGAGACCTCATTATGGGCTAAGTACCCAAACCTGAAGAAAATCTCATCTTCTCTTAGTGCTGATTCCGCTGGAAGAGGAATTGTCCATAGATTATGTTAATGCAGTGTTGTAAACTCAGTGGTAGCCAAGTGTGCTGCTTGGGTAAGAGGGCCCTGACCAAGTTAACAAGGGGTGGGGGGAGGTCAGGAATGTTTTCCGGAAAGAAGGGCTAGTAGAACTGGATCTTTGAAAGGCGGTAGGACATAGGGGAACAAGGGAGGCAAAGGTAACATGGAACAGCATAGAGTGTGTGGGTGACGTGAGCAGCTTGAATTTCTAGTGATAAAAATCAAATGAAGAGCGGAGAGATGAGGGTAGAAAAGTAGGCAGAGACCAATCCTGGAGATGCTTGTACCCCACTCTGAAGAGGTAAAGCTTGATTCTAGAGGCAGCGGTGGGGAATGGAATATTAAAAGTCATAAAGTGAGCCTTGGTCGGTGTCTCTGTTGGTTGGAACATCATCCCATACACCCAAAGGCTGCAGGTTTGATTCCAGGTCAGTGTATTTACCTAGGTTGCGGTTCCATCCCGGGTCAAGGCACTTACAGGAGGCAACCCAACCCTCCCTCTCCCTCCCCGCCCCTCACCAATAAACATATCCTTGTGTGAGCGTTAAAATAAAAACATTTTTTAAGTCATAAAGTGAGTAACTAGTATGGTTTACTTTGGTTTTATCAGCTTGGGAGGAATGGGTTTCAGAAAGGCAGGACTGGAAGTAGAGGACATGAGATGCTGCAGTATTTCTGATGAGAGAAGAACTGCAGGAGGATGTGGGGTGGACGTAGGACATGTTCTGGGGTTGAAGCTCAGGGAACAATTCTGGCTGGAGATGGAGGCATGGGAATCATTACCACATAGGCTACGGTTATGGCCAGATTAAGCATGATTAACATGTTCATGTGGAGTGTGAACAGTAAGAACAGAAGCTAAGCTCAGTCTTCCAGGGAATACAGCCTCTCTGAGTGGACAGAGGGAGAGAATGTCAAGGAAGGAGACTGGATATAGAGGAAAAATGAGACTCAGCAAAGTGTGGTGTGACAGCAACCAGGTGAGCAGAGGTGGAGACCTTATAACAATGACGCTGAATCTTCACATCTGGCGGGGTGCTGCTAAAGCCAGATTCATTAATTAATTCAACAAGTATTTGTGGAGTACCCATTACAGATCATGTATCTGATAATATGACACATTTTTAACATATAATTTTCCTAGGATTGACTTGCAAATGCAAGAGACAAAAGATTTGTTGGATTCCATTCTGTCAAGTATTTCTCTGCTCTTTTGTTTTGGTTCTGTTGTTTTTTGTCATTTTCTTTCCACTTCTAACTTTAAGATTTTTTTAGACAGTACAAAAAGACAAAGACTTCCATCTGAGCATGGCATTTAGAAGGGCAACCGCAGAGATATTGGCTGCTGGTGAAATAAACACAATAGAATGAGAAAACCATTTGTTCTTTTCATTCCTTAAAGTAAGCAAGCGAGACCATGTGGGAAGAGACTGAATGTTCCTCACTGTTTAACAGAAAAGATTGCTCTTCATTAGAGAGTCTTCCCTGCTCGTCCCTTCTAGTTGCCACAATGGGCAGTATAAATGCATC
Source organism: Artibeus jamaicensis (assembly GCF_021234435.1). Taxonomy (NCBI): domain Eukaryota; kingdom Metazoa; phylum Chordata; class Mammalia; order Chiroptera; family Phyllostomidae; genus Artibeus; species Artibeus jamaicensis. The sequence continues at coordinate 29,446,165 of NW_026522025.1, read as the reverse complement.
ATATTCTTTCCACACTGTCACATGCAAACATACACTTAACACCTGCTAAGAACATTTTGTGAGACACTACCTTAGGCCACTCTTCATGTCATTCCAGCTTTTAAAATCATCTCCTAATATGGCAGGAAAGAAACTGGGTTACATATAGATAGTTAGGGATGTTTTATTATTTAAATAATTGTGCTTTATCTTTTCAAACTAAAAAAAAAATCATCACAAATCTGTTGATCAATGAGACTCGTCATTCTTTAGTCAGTGGACTTTTGCCGAGCACCCTGTTAGGCCACCTATTGGGAGCTAGGGTAACAAAGATGGATTAGCCTTACTTACAGCCTTTGAATGATTCATAACCTACTAAGATAATTCATATACGTCAGAGTCCTTTGGAAACTCTTAAGTTCTTTCCCTCTATCCCAGCCCTTTAGATCTCGCACATCCCAATATGCAGATAAGAGCAAGACAGAGAGATGGCTCCAATGAAAACCACAACATCTGTTGTAGGTGGTTGTTGATCGCAGCTATGGCATCCTTGTTTTGGCAACTGATTTCGGCTCCCTTCAGACTTCCAGTTCTTGCACAGTTCCTGGCTCTGTTCTCGGCGTTGGAGGGCCCTAAACTGTCACAGATGAGACATTCTCTGCTTCTGTCTTGGCCTCCCAGGACCCTCCACTGGGAGAAGTGAGTGGGAAGACTCATATTTCTTTATAAACATTAACATCAGTAATTGTACATCAAATCATAATATAATTACTGCATTTGAGTACTTGTAATTTCATGATGGCCAATATCTTATTAATTAGTAAAAGACATGCTTAATGTAATATTCTCAGCAATATGGCCTATTCTTCTTCTAGCTAAGTGTTTATGTGTATGGATTTGTTTTTATGATTAAAAAATCTTATAATTACATTCTCTTCATGCTCTCAAAATATCATTTGGCTTAAAAAACTGATGTTTTTGCTGGTAACTTGCACATGGCATCTGCTCAAACTACCCTTCAGACTACTGCATTAATTTGCTAAATGTTTATCTCTTTGTACTTGCCTTGTGGAAAGCCATCTTTACTAGTTCCCTTTTCCCTAAATTAGCAAAACCCCAGCCTGTTCCATCTGGCAATATCATCGCTTTCCACTTGGCAATAGGGTATAATGCTTGTGAGCACGGGCTTTCAAGTTCATCAGACCTGGGACCGAGCCCCCGTTTTAGAACTTTCTGGACATGTGATCTTGAACAATTTACTTCAACTCTCTAGCCAATGTTTCTTATCTGTAAAGTGGGTAAACAAACTCATATTCACCATCTTACAGAGTTATTATAAAGCGACTGGTCCAGGACATGAAGCTTAGATTCCAGTGGGAGAAGGTAGACAATGAACAATAAACAATCAGAAATATAAATTGTATAGAATGTTAGTGCTTATGTTGATAGGTTTTACAGAAAAAAGAAAGTAAATAATAATAAGGAGATCAGGGTTATGGGGCAGAGTTGCAATTTTAAATAGGGTAGTAGTGAAGATCATCAGATTGAGGTGACATTTAGATAAAAGTAACTCAGAAGCAATTTGAAGAGTGCATTATGTATTTTCTAATTTAATAAAACATCAGTGTTTCTGACTTATTATTTCATTTTTCCATGGACCCTGCTCTGCCTTTGCCTCACTTGGGTGTAATTATATGACTTTTGCCTCCTTTTTGTCCCTTTATCCCTAGTCCTGGTTCTCTGTAATTGACAGTCCTATGTTGTCACACAGTGATATTCCAAAGCTATATTGCTCCTTGGCAGGACTGTCGTGGCCCTGTGCTGCTTCCCTGCTTTCTTGGTGCCATGCCTTTCCTTGGGGTCATCGTCTATCCACTCTGAGCTTCCTGCTTTTTAAGTCTCTTTGCCTTTGCCATCATTCCCACCAGAAAGACCTTTCACATATGATATGCTTATTAGAAAGCATACTCATCTTTTGAGTCCCAGCTGCAATGCTCTCTCCTTCTAAGCAAAGTTAATTTTCTCTTTCACCACTCCATAGCTGATGCCCCAAGTGCTGTATGGTGGAGGGCTTTATGACTGCCTTCTCTTAAAATTGTCAGTTCTTTTCTTACAGAAGATGGTTCTTATTTACCATGAAATCTCAGTACTACTTGGCCAAAGGAGACAACCCTACTTACTTGAATTAATCTAACTGGGTAAAACACCTATCATATTTGAGCCCCAGTTTCTATCTTAAAATGGGTAATGAAACATTTTTCAGGAGGAATGATAAGAGTTATATGAGATTAAATGAGATAATGTCTCATTTTTGAATGCTTCTTGTGGTGCCTCGTATGTAGTATGTCTTCAATAAATATTCTATGAATCTTTGTTTTCTACAATAGATTGTCTTTTACTAATTATGAGGTTCCAACATCCATTATATTTTTTTCATCGCATAATGGTTTTCTTGCTTAATTTCCAGGAGAAAAATAATCCTTTAGTTTTCTCTTTATAAATGACATATATTTTCTCTTTTAAAATATTAACAGATTTTATGTTTAAAGCCATTTTTGGCTCACAGCAAACTGAGTGGAAAGTACAGTTCTCACATACCCTGTATCTGTACAATTTACCCATACCGAGATCCCACGCCAGAGGGCTATGTTTGTTACAACCCACGAACCTACATCAATACATTATTATCAACCAATGCCCATAGTTTACATTAGGGTTTATTCTTGGTGTTGTGTCTTTTATGGGTTTGGACAAATACATAATGAAATATAGCCACAAATTATAGCATTAGGCAGAATATATTTCCTGCCCTAAATATACTCTGCCTTCTGCCTGCTCACCCTTCCCTCCCCTCTAACCTTTCAAAACCCCTAATCTTTTTATTGTCTGCATAGTTTTGCCTTTTCCATACTATTGTATAGTGGAAATCATATAGTATGTAGACTGTGTAGATTGGCTTCTTTCACTTGGCAGTGTACATGGAAGATTTCTTCATATCTTTTCATGGCCTGATAGCTCATTTACTATTAGCATATTAAGTTTGACTCTAATAATTTCTTAAAGAATACTGTTTTGATCCAGTTTTGAGACCATAGCCAGAGGCTTGCCAGTTCCCCTTTTTGAGCAACAGTTAATCCACTGCACCCCCATATCACCTTCCTTATCAAGCTCTCACACTCTGGGCCACTATATATCTGTCCCAACCTCCCCAGGCCCAGGCACCAGGGATCCAGGGATAGCCCCATGCCCCAGAGTCAGCTGAAATTATTCTGTGAAATAATATCTGTTAGAGCTACAAGTTGAGGGATACTGACTATTAAAACCACTATATTGCCACTTACTGAATGTTAATGAACTAATCAATCAAATATTTAATAGGCCCATAATATTTTTCTAGACACTGGTAGCGATAACAAGGAAGTAAAAGGCATGGTCGCTGCTTTCAAAAGATTCATAGCCTATCTGGAGAGCTAATTTAAATAAAAACACAGTGCTGGCTTTGTGGTGTGGACTATAAATGCAATAGAAACTTAGAGAATAGGAGTTCATATGAACTAGAATCACTGAGAAAAAACTCATATAATAGATGATATGAGGGCTGACCTGAGCCTGAAAGGTCAGATAACTCATGGCCAGAAATTAATAAATGTAAAGCCCTAGGCAGGGCGCCTTATCATTCAGTGCCTCAAGCATTATAAACACTTAATATTTTTCATTACATGGCTAGCTCCCCAAGAAAACAAAGCAGGCAGCTCCTACCAAATGGGTGATTTGAAAGGTCCAACAATACCCCAATACCTATTTAAAAATATCATTCCTTGTTGCTCATAGCCATTCTAACATGTGGTATTTCATTATCAATAAGGCAAGCAATAACAAGTGTTAGAGAGGTTGTGGAGAAAAAAGAACCCTCATTCACTTCTGGTATGAATGTAAACTTGTTAACTGGTACAGCTATTAAGGAAAAGTATATGAAGCCTCCTCAAAAAATTAAGAATAAAGTTACCATATGACCCAGCAACCCTTTTTCTGAGTATCTACCCCCAAAATTAAAAAAATATTTATTCATGAAGATATATGCACTTCTATATTCATTGCAACATTATTCACAGTGGCCAAGGTATGACATGGAAACAACCCAAGTGTCTTTTGATAGAGAATTGGATAAAGAAGATGTGTGTGTGTATATATATATATATATATATATATATATATATATATATATATATATATAATCACATATATATCTACAGTGGAATACTACTCAGCCATAAGAAAAGATGAAATCATGCCATTTACAACAGGAATGGAACTTGAGAATATCATGCTAAGTGAAATGAGTCAGATGGAAAAAGTTAAGAACTTTATCATTTCACTCATATGTGGGATATAAAACTGAAAGCAGCAAATGAACAAACAGAAGAAAACAAATAAGCACAAACTCATGAACCCAGATAATAGTGTGGTGGTTGCCAGAGGGAAGAGGGGTGGGAGAGTAAAGGGTAAAGGGGGTCAAATATACACTGGTGGGAGATTTGACTTTGGGTGATGAGCACACAATGCAATACAAAGATAATGTACCATGGAACTGTGCACTTGAAATGTATATAATTTATTAACCAATGTTACCCCAAAATAAATTTAATGAAAATATCACTTATTGCTACTTCTATTGAATATCTGTGTTCTTTCCAAATTTATATGTTGAAATCTTTGCTCCTAATGTGATGGTATTAGCAGATGGGGAGATGAGTAGGGTCATGAGGGTAGAGCCCTCTTTTCCTCATAATGGGATTAGTGCTCTTAGAAAAGAGGCCCCCGAGAGCTCCTGTGCCCCCTCCAGCATGTGAGGATGTAGCAGGAAGATGGCCGTCTGGGAACGAGGATGCAGGCTGTCACCAAACACAAATCTTCTAGAGACTTGATCTTGGATCTCAAGCCGCCGGAACTGTGAGAAACACATTTCTGTTCTATATGATCCGCCCAGCCTGTGAGCCCAAATGGACTAAGACACATACCATTTTTCACTCTTACCATACCACATTAGATATTCATTTGGCTTCAGAAAACTTTGACTCCTTAAGAGACAATAGTTAAAAGAAAAGTGCCTACACGAAGTGAAGAGATGGTTATATTTAGATGTTCATCCGTTCTCTTATGTTATCTTTCATTTTATTTATTGAACAAATATATTTTATGTCCTTACTCTCTGGGCCACGGTATGCTGTTTTGTGGATGTAAAACACAACTCGACTATAACCCCTAACTCAAGTGGCTCAGGGTTTGTGAGGGAGGCAGATGTATGCACCAAGGATCATAATGCAATGGAATTCGTGCCATTTTTCAGATAAGAAGAGAGTGGTAGAGGATCATGGAGGTCCTGGAGTAATGGAGGCTGGAATTCACCATGCGCGTTTCTTGTTTTTCTTAATCTTTCCCCTTCACTTTCCCTCCTGAACCATTCTCCATGAAGCCTTCAGGGGAAATCAAGCTTAGTATGTATTTGCTGGAAGTGAAGAAGGCTCTGTGGTCCTTGCAATAAGGGGGAGGAAAGTGTCCGTGCAGGTGGGTCACAGCCCAGATTGGGATGGTGGAACCTAAGAGAGGCAAGCAGGGCTGCCCCACAGGAACGTGTCCCACTGCAGGGGTCAGAGTTCCAGCTCAGCAGGAGGGTTTCTGTGAGATGAGACCGTGGTTGTGGCCATAGAGAATGATCAAGTAAGTGAATATGTTCAGAATAACGTGGGGCAGATTTTTCACTACTGGAGAGGATGACTCCACATGTGGAGGTTAGAAGACAAGAATGAACTCGGTGGTGTATCAGAATATGAAGCTTCATTGTAAACTTGTCATTTTCAATATATGTATACAGGAGATATACAGGAACAAATGTATGTCTGTTGTTTTTTTGTTTTTGGTGTGTGTGCATTTCCCAGTTCTGTACACCAAGCGGGTGGAGCAGCGATACACCAATAGCAAAGAACACAGCAAATACCCAGATAGTTTGCTGATTTGACAGCTGGAACAGGAAAATTACAAGATGAGCCTACAAAATCTGGTTCTGGAAGCAAAGTGCTCAAAGAATGGTGAGGGCATGAGAAAAGGACAAAAGACCTGGCTTGAAGGGTTCCAACTGGCCAATCCCGGGAAAATTTGGGCATCTGTAAAATAAATAACAATAGCGACAGATGATCACCTTTTGAAAAAAATAAGAATCCACATATTCATAATATTATAAGTAACTGAATAAATACATTGGCAGTTTTATGATGAATGGAACACCTATATAGATTGAAAGTGATTCCTCAGAAAACACTTTTAAATAACAAAAATTTAAAACAGTAACTGTCCAGTGAAAAGGTCTGGCAGAAACTACTGTCATTAGGTAATTAGTGCTAACATCACAGAGGAAAAATCAAAATCCTGATAAAGTATAATAAAACAGACAACATCATTTCTATAATGTTATTGCCAAAATTGTGAAAAGCCAACTCTAGCTATGGGGAAGCATCAGCCAAAGATAAAGTGAAGCACATTCTATGAAAACTGTCCTGTACTCTTCACAAAGGGTGAGGCCATGAAAGTCTGGAAAACACTAAGGAGCCATGCTCCACTGAAAGAAACTCTGATGACTGACTGAATGTGTTCTGTGATTCAGGCTGGACTCTTCTTTTGTGAAGGATGCTTTTGGCAAACTGAGGAAGCTTGTGTAGAATCTGTAAATTAGATGATAGTAATGTATCACTATTAATTTCCTAATTTTCACGATTATATTCGATAATATGGGAAAATATAGAGCAGGTTTTTAGAAATAATATAGGAGAATTATCTTTGTTTATAGGACATGTAAAGTATTTAAGGGTTCAGGATATTATGTTAGCATAATGGTTTAGGGAAAACAGTTCTGTATACTATAGCACAACTTATGTACAAGTTTGAGATTATAAAAGATACAATTGGGGGAGAAAAGAGCCTAATGAGAGGCCTACATGTGCCATCAGTGAATGCATTAGTGGTCCATTGAGAATACAGCTCTGGAAAATACACCATGAGGGAGTTTGCCCTCCACGGCTCAAGGTGTGCGACTGGGGCTGGGGTTCTAGGAGCACGAGGTCCAGGCCTGGCTTTGCCTTTTGACAGTGGAATGTCTTTAGAGAAAGCACCTACTTTCTCTGGGTGGCCATTTGCTTCTCCGTAAAATGCAGGGTTGACGTAGCTCCCTTTCCAGTGAAACTGGAAACAACATTGTGGTTTCATTGTTTAATATATTAGATCTCCCCACCAGCTCTGTTGTGGTCCCTACTGCCAAGTTCTCAGTGCTGCACATCCAGTGCCCCAGGGTGGTCTCTGACTAACGTGGTGCTGCCTGTTTTTGCAGTTTGGTCAGTGTGGCCCGGATTCAATTCTCCTCAGGCAAGAGGATTAGTGTCTCTGACATGCAGAGCTCTGGGAAGAGAGCCCGCCCTGATCTGGTAGTACAAGGATGGCCTTCAAGATAAATCCATACTCTCTCTGGCCTATGTGATTCCAGGAGCGTGACTGGAGGCTCAGTTGAGTACAGGCCACAGAGAATGTTTTCCTGGAGGGTCTCCAAATGTTAGCTCTGGAGATGATGTTGGATCCAGAAGGGGAAGAGCCAGATCGGCAACAGCAGTCTACAATGAGATCGTCATCTCTCCACACCCAGCCCGGTCTTAGTTTTAGAACACAGGAGGAGATTTAGCAACCTCCATACACATACATGCCAACCACACGTAAAAAACACTTATTCCAGTTGATACTTTGCCAGTGGAAATTAATATGCTGTAGCATGCTGAGAATGCTCTCTACTTACTAATAACCAGACTTAAGAGAATAAGAACTCATATGACTGAGAAATGAAGGGCAATTATCTGTATGTCATATTTTTTTCCTATACTATAAATTTTTAAATTTCAAAGGCAGTAGATTTATATATAATTTAACTGGGGATCTTTCTGTCAGGTATTTGTTATTACGAATCAGTGCTGTGTCAGGAGTGCCTAGTTATTTCAGAAAAAACACCAGCAGGATTTAGGAATTTTTTTGCCAAATTACTCTGGTGCCTGGCACATAACTGATGCTCAATAAACACTCATTGAATGAAGGTATAAAAGAATATATTCACCTATGAGGATGGTATTTATGGAGGTAGACTCAGGCATTAAGTTATATTTTTAAAACATTTTGCAATTTGGGTTCTCTGAAGAATTCCAAACCAGAGACAGATTTAGTAAGAATTGGTTGAAACTACTGATAAATATTTTCTGAATGAAACAGAGCTCAGCCTGAGAGATCTTTTTTTGGTAGCTAGAATTCTGTTTCTCTTTTTATTTTTTCAGCTCTAGGTAAGACACTTTTGGGGATACTTCCTCCTCCATACCCCGCCCTTTCAACCCTGCAGGTAAGGGCACCATAAACTGCAATGATGCCTCTTTTTATTAGCACTGAGATTTCTTGAGTGCTGCTCAATCCTGCCACAGGGATGATGGCTTGCTTATAAAGCTGGGGTAATGAATAGTCCAGGATTCATTTTCACATTTATTTAGGACAATCTTCTCACTGTCACTGTGCCAACACCATCAGCACAACTGGATGTTGCATGAAAAATTACAAGCTTTGGAGGAAAAAAAAAGCCTGAGCTTAAATGTCTATTATGTCACTCAATAGTTGCATGACCTTGGGATAGTGATTGAACATATTCAAGTCTCCTTTTCCTCACAGTGTTGCTGTTGCAGTTAAAAACAGGATCACATTTGTACAGAACCTGGCATCGGGTAAGCCTGTAGTGTTAATTTCCTCATAGTTAATTTCCTGTGGGCCCACTTTGCCTCCCATACCTGGACTGTCTTGTTTTCTGCCTGCCCTTCCCTGTTCCCCCTTCTGTCCTGGCTAACCTGAGGCAAACAATGCTCCCCAGCTCACCCTACAGCTGATTCCTGTGATGCTGTAACTTGGTCAACATCTCCTTGCCCACCTCACTGGGAAGGTGAGAATTGGGATACTTGAAGGTGCCTGAGGATGTCTTCTGCCAGAACAGAAGTCTGACCATGACAGTTTCAATAGAAACGTTTAATTTTAAGTTCACATTCATAATTTAAGTTCATATTTCTGGTCAATCCATATAGCTCACCTTAAGATTTTTCCCTGAGGGCAGGTTTGAATTGCATGGCCTCCATTTCTGTGGGGTTAGGATACTAGGAATCACTGCAATTGACATTCAGTACCATGGTCATCTCAAAATCACTGACTAGCCATCACCTATCATTAGCATCACTAGGTATTATGGTGATTTTTGACACAGCATCCAAGTGATTTTTTAAAACATGACAGATAATATATGACACACTCTTGCTCAGTGCTGACCAGTGGTTTCCCAGGCTGCCTGGAATAAAAGTCATGGGCTTGCATCTCATGGTCCAGGTGAATCTCCAGGACCCGGCTTTACCTACTTTGCCACCTCATCTCTTTGTCTTTCTTTACCTTATTTACTGTGTTCCAACCCCATGGGCCTCTTTGCTGTGTTCCACCATGCAGATGGCAGGGTCTCACCTCAGAACTTTTCCACCTGTTGCTTTCCATGCTGACATGCTGATTTCTTCCATGTAGCTACATTATCCCAGTCTCTGCTCAAATGTCACCTCTTCAGGGAGGTCTTTTCTGACTACCTTGTCTAAATTAGGGCCAGTGACCACCACATTCTTTCCCTTGCCCAGATTTATTGTTCCGTACACACAAACACACTTATTTGTTTAAAGGCCATCTTTCCCTCTAGAACGTAAGCTCTCTAGACTGTAGGAGCTTCATGTCCATCCCTGCAGTGTCTCCAGAGCCTAGAATAGTGGGCCTGGAGCAGACCCAAAGAAGGCACCCAGTAAATATTTGGAGATTGAATGAAGTAATAGATTAATGGGGGGTTAACCCTGAGGCTCTTCCGTGGTTTGGTAAGAAAGTGGCTGTGAAACCACTTGTGCTCTAAAGACATCAAAATGCTTTGTCTCTATAATTAGAACAGGAATGACAGTGACAGAACAGCTTCAAGTTATTGAACCTTAGGGTGGATGCCTCGCTGAACAGGAATCTGAAAGTTCTTTATGATCATTCATGAGCTTATAATTTTATCACTTTGGTATGTGGGAATAGTTCATTATGAGGTTACTACATTGTGAGTGTGCAGTTTTTAACTGGCTGAGATAGGGCACTGTGCGCGTTATGCTGCCATCTGTTGATGTACGTAGGTGTTGTGTCACCAGAAGTCCTCTTATGATGTTAATGCTGTCCCTGAGAGACCCCTCAACATTCTGGCCTGGCTATCCCCACCGACTTCCTGCCAAACAGATCCAGGCAAATATCTGAGAAAGTAAGTTTGGGATTCTAAAACTTGGGTGCTAACATGTGACCATTCTGGTTCAAATGAACGTGGCCTTGGATAAATTCTTCAAAGTCTCTCTGGTGCAGTTTCCTCATTCCTTAAATGAGGGATAATAAAGTACTTACATCATAGATATTTACTTTTGTTTTGAGAAGTAAATGAAATAGTATATAATGCGATTAGCATAAAGTCACCACTCAACAATTGTTAATATTAAAAAAGGGGGAGCCTGAGTATTTGGAGTTTAATAAAGTGGTTTTTGCCCTCCCCCAAAATACTCTTTTCTAATATAGGACAAAGAGATACTTTTCTGTAGGATGTATTTTTTAAATTACATCAGTCTGCAAGACTTCATACAAATGTGGCAGTATGCAAATTTGAAATGTTGGCATATCGCTGGTTCTTTATAAAGGACATTTTTAAATGTATATTTTATTGATTATGTTATTACAGTTGTTCCATTTTCCCCCCTTTATTCCCCTCCACCCTGCGCCCTCCTCCCAGCAACACTCCCCGACCTTAGTGGTTTATGTCCAGGGGTTCTGCATGTAAGTTCTTTGGACTCTATATTTCCTATAGTATTCTTAACCTTCCCCTGTCTATTTTGTAGGCCATTTATGCATTTTATTCCCTGTACCTTTTCCCTCATTCTTCCCCACCCTCTCCCCACTGACAACCCTCTGTGTCATCTCCATTTCTGTGATTCTGTTCCTGATCTAGTGGTTTGCTTAGTTTGTTTTTGTTTTTTTAGGTTCAGTTGTTGATAGTTGTAAGTTTGTTGTCATTTTACTGTTCACATTTTTTATCTTCTTCTTTTTCTTAGATAAGTCCCTTTAACATTTCATATAATAAGGGCTTGGTGATGATGAACTCCTTGAACTTGACCTTATCTGAGAAGCGCATTATCTGCCCTTCCATTCTAAATGAAAACTTTGCTGGCTAGAATCATCTTGGATGTAGGTCCTTGGCTTTCATGACTTGGAATACTTCTTTCCAGCCCCTTCTTGCCTGTAAGGTTTCTTTTGAGAAATCAGCTGACAGTCTGCTGGGCACTCCTTTGTAGGTAATTGTCTCCTTTTCACTTGCTGCTTCTAGGAGTCTCTGCTTAATTTTAATCTTGGTTAATGTAATTATGATGTGCCTTGGTATGTTCCTCCTTGGGTCCAACTTGTTTGGGACACTCTGAGCTTCCTGGACTTCCTGCAAGTCTATTTCCTTTCCCAGATTTGGGAAGTTCTGACACAGACACTGGCCTGCAGTGTCCGAGGCATTATGGATGAGATATGAGACAAATTCACACAGACTACTGAGTCCTGTGGAGAAACAGGGACGGCTTGGCTATTCTCTCAAGGGGAGAGTGCGTCGACCCTTGCCTGTACAGGCTTTTATTGAGTTCAATTAGTCCAGGAATACAGGTAAAGTTTATTAATCATTGTCAGGCAGTAAGGATCAAACAATAGATAGCATACAAAGAACTACAAAGGCTTATTCTGAGTCAGGGTCTGTTAGCTAAAGGGCTATAAAATTTTGGAAAACAAACTCAGTACCTGCTCGGACCCTTATCATTTAATTGAGAGCATTCTTAGTAAAGCAGGTTTCACAGGAGTTTATGTATTCTCTCTTAGGCCTGATTGCCTGGGGAACCCACCCTTTCCAGCACAAGGCTGCACCACCCTCTGTCATTGTTTCAGGCTTAAGTCAGGCAGGGGAAGTAAGGCAGCCAAGACATTAGGAGACTTCTTGCAGACAGAATGAAGACTCAGGCTATGTCAAAGCCAAGGGGTGAGGGTCCATTACTCCCTATTGCTATAGCCCCCCACGTCCCTCCCTGGGGCCTCCCTGTGATTGTGCCTGTCTTAGGTCATTCCCCTCTTTGGGAATCTTTCCTGTCATTGGCTAACCGATCAAGCATTGGGGGCCAGTTATGGATGAAGTAAAAGGAGCAGAAGTGGTGCCCCTGCCAGGGAGATAAGCTTTGTCTCCTTAGTGGCTTATGGTCCGAAGGTCGCTCACTTAGCCTTGGTTGTGTGGGGGATACAGCTTCTGAAACCAGGCAGGGTGGTTCCCAACAAAGTTCTCCTTCACTATGTTTCCAAATAAGTTTGCAATTTCTTGCTCTTGCTCTTCTTCTTCTAGCTCCTCTGTGATTTGGATGTTGGAACATTTAAAGTTGTCCCAGAGGTTCCTAAGCTTCTCCGCATTTTTTTGAATTCTTGTTTCTTCATTGTGTTCTGATTGACAGTTTATCTCTTCCTGCTGCTCTAAACCATTGTTTGAGCCCCAGTTTCCTTCCCATCACTGTTGGTTCCCTGTGCATTTTCCTTTATTTCACTTTTCAGAGCCTTCACTTTTTCCTCGTTGGTTCCCTGTGCATTTTCCTTTATTTCACTTTTCAGAGCCTTCACTTTTTCCTCGATTTTTTGACCATACTCAGCCATTCCTGTGAGCAGTGTTTTGAACTGCATTTCTGATCACCAGCGTTTTGAGCTGTGCATCTGATAGGTTGACTATCTGTTCTTCACTTAGTTTTATTTTTTCTGGAGCTTTGATCTGTTCTTTTATTTGGGCCCTTTTTTGTCTCCATGTGTCTGTTATGTAGTAAGGGGTGGAGCCTTAGGTATTGACCAGAGCAGGGCAACCCACATTGCTGTGTTGTGATGCTGTATGTGGGGGACGGTCCCAGAGGGAACAATGCCACTTGCTCAGTTCTCAGCAGACTTTCAGTCATTTCCACAACTACACACAAGCAAATTGGGCCCTTCTGGTGTTGCTTTCTGAGTGGGTGGGTTTGTGTACATTCTAGGACCCTGTAGGTCTCTCCAACAAACTCTCCTGTGAGACTGGGAGTCTCTCCTGCCACTGCAACTCCCACAGGTTTTACAGTCAGAGGTTTTGAGGCTTTATTTCCTCATGCTGGAACTCTGGGTTACATGGTCTCTCTCACTCCTCAGTTGTTCCTACTGGTTTATGCACATGCAGATGTGGGACTGCTCGGTCCCCCAGCCACAGCCTCACCCACCCAGTCCTCAAGCCACTGCCTTGCCACAAGTCCTCTCCACCCTGGCTGCCCATCTCAGCCCCTCCTACCAGTCTGGATGAATGTTTTTTCTTTAACTCCTTAGTTGTTGGATTTCCATAGAGTTTGATTTTCTGGCAGTTCTAGTTGTTTTTTTTGTTTTTAAATTTGTTGTTGCCCTTCTTTTGGTTATGCGAGGAGGCACAGTGTATTTATTTACCTATGCCTCCGTCTTGGCCAGAATTTCTATAAACGACATTTTGAATATAAATTCTAATTGTTCTCATATAAGGGGGGGGGACCCCTGAAAAATTGAATTAACTTCTGGAGGGCAGGCCACTTGTAGTACAGGCTTCTCTCATTAGGTGAGTGTTCCAGGAACTCATCTGTATCAGTGTGCCAGCTGGCGTTGTTGTGAGAGGCTGTGTTCAGCTTCAGGGAAAAGTTTTTGAAGACTCTTCCAATGCATTTGCCCATTTCAAGTTGGGTGATTTATGGGCACACCCGCTCACACCACTCTGAGTTTTCAGCAGTTTCTGACCCAAAATGGCATGACCCCCATGCCCCACCCTCCCAATTCACCCCATCGAGCCTTGAATGATTCTTTTTTTGTTTCCCCTGATGAAAAATTCCTCAAAGGGAAATGTCATGCCAATGTAAAAGAGGTGAAACAAAAAATGGCAGAAGAACTAAAAGGCATTAAAATTGACAAATTCAAAAACTGTTTTGCACAGTGAAAAAAAAATCTTGATAAGGGTGTATTGCATCAAATGGAGAGTACTTTGAAGGTGACTGAAGTTTAAACATGGAAGGATAAATACACAATTTTTAATAAATAAATTCCATTGCAGGGGTCCCCCTTGTAGAGTTCACTACGGTCGGCTACATGGCTTTGCACTGTCAGGTCTCACCCTTTGGGTGGAGTGAGTGTATCTTTAGGATTTGTTATGTCCCCCCCCCCACCCCGTTTTTCAGTACAAATTGCACCTATTGCCTCCCTGAAGTCCGTTGTGAGTGGTTTAAGAGGAGTAGTTCCAGGAACAGGCCGGAGGGTGACTGGCTTGCCTGTACACGGGGTCAGAGGTGAGAGAGTTCCACTAGGGGTCGATTCAGAGGCCTTTTGTGTCACTCAAAGGAAGATGTTACAAGCTCACAGCTGTCTTTGAAATGATAGCCCATTCTCTTAAAACACACACAAAAGCATGCATTACTGACCTCACCTAGGTAATAGGGCAATTTTATTAGTGTTCCCTTTGTTGAGTATTAGCTTTTAAGTAAAGGAAAAAAGATACATTATTTCAAATGGTTAATGCCTCCTGCCTCCACAAGCACTTACACATCTGAAGCTGAGAAAGATCCAGAGAGACCAAAAACAGTAAGATAATCCAAGGACATATCTCTGAAATGATCTTGAGTAAACTTTTGGAGGCAAAGAATGCTCAAAAACAACCTTGTGTCTCCCCTGGGTAAATTGTATAGTTGTGTAGAAAATGTCAGTGCAGAGGTCTGCAGAAGCCCGGCGTGCATGCATGTGTGTGTGTGTGTTTGTGTGTGGGGGGGTGGAGATAAGGGGGGAAAGTAGAAACTGTTATTACTTCAACAGAAATAATTTCCTATGTCTTGCATATCTTCCCACCTACCATAAAATAGACTTTTCCAAGCTATACATCAGCTGCTTGCAGTGCCTAAGACAGAATATCTTTGCTGTGGGTTTTTTTTTCCAAGCAGGAAACTAGGAAATGAGTCATAAAACGCTAATACTGCCTTAAAATAACTTACGGTGATCTCAAGATGAACGGAAGTCCAGCACCAGAGGAAAGCTGCACTCTGGAGGAGAAATTTCATTACAGAGGACTTGCCCTTGCCCATGGAGACTTCTCCGTCTGACTTCTGGAAGCTGCGAGGGCTGTGTCATGCTGAGTGGGAATCCTGGCTGCTTCTCACATCTGTGGAACGAAAACAACTGAAGATGTGAAGCAAATTTGCTATTTTAAACAGAGAGATTCTAATACATCAACTGGCGCATGATAAATGTAGGCTTTCACAAGCTCTATTAAATTCAGGACGTCACTAATTTGGACATGTGATACGTGATAGGCTGAGATAGAGAGTAGTGATTAAGGCCACACAGGTCAGGAGTGGGACAGATCTAGGTCAGAATCCCAGCTTTGTTTCTTATTAGCTGTGACCTTGAACAATTCATTTACTTTCTCTCAGTCTGTTTTCTCATCTCTTAAACTGGGACAATAATACCTAATTATATAATAGTTTTGAGGATTAAATGAGATGATGAATGTATAAGAATCCATGATTAAATCATAAAATCACATTACTTTTTATATTTAAATTATCCTAAGCCTTCATGTTACTGGTTACAGGAAGTCCAATTTTCCAATGAATCCCCCTTGCTCAAGTTATTTCTGGGAGTAGCAGAGAAAATACTTATAAATTCTACAAATTAAAGATTTCTGCTCCAGAAAGCTCCTATAACCTCGTGCCATTGTATAATTCACTTCTTTGGATTTGAATTAGTTAGAATAAAGTCACAGCTCACCCACATAATTGGTGCCTTTGTGTGAATCAGTAAAAGGTGCTCGATCTAGACAGGGCCACATCTTCATGAGCAGATGAGAACTTTGGCTACATCAGAAAGTGACGCCCTCCTTCTCCAAGGGGACTCAGCCCCATACCAGGATCCATAGTTTGCAAGGGGAGTGCAAGCTGGATTTCAGCCCTCCACCCCTACCTCTTTCCTCAGCCAGATGCTTTTGGGCAATAAAAACCCCCAACCATGAGCAACAAGCTTGGGTAGTGTTTAGCTGCATGTAACAGAAAATCTCAAAGTGACACTGGCTTAAATAACATAAATGTTTATTTCCTGTTCATGTTAAAGGAGGTAGGCCTTTCAGGGTTGAATTTACTGCTTTGTTGTGTCATTAGAGAGCTAGTTCTTTTTTTTTTCTTTCTCTTTTCTGCTCCACTATCCTAAGTATATGACTTTCATTGTTAAGGCCATGTAATGGCCCATGATAACTGTAGAGCTTATGCTAACTTCTCCGAGTTCTAAGTAGCAGGGAAGAGGAATGAATGGAAGTGGGTATGCCCTACGCACAAGAGGAGTTTTTGCTGGGTACAAGGTTATATGGTGGTCCTATTATTGAAGAAGAGGGGGAATGGATGTCGGGTACAGGCAGTTGACAATTTCTCATAAGGCTTTTCTCACTTCCAGTTTTACTCTGCTCTAAATATGAATCCAGTCACTCTCTTACTATTTATTACTAACCCCTCCCCCAGCTCAAAATTGCTAAGACTCAGATTTCATAAAATTTAATTGAATGCAGGGAAGAATCAAAAAACAATACTGCAGGAGTGAAGGCAGTTAAGCTCATGGGTTCTAGAGTTAGATTGTTGGGTCCGAACACTGATTAATTTCTTAGCTTAAAACCTTGGGCAGTTTTCCCCCAAACTTTTCTGGGGATCCGATTTTCTCATCTACAAAATAATAGAGTTGTTATGAGTACTGAATGAGATACTGTACATATATAGTATCTCATCTACTTACATAAGTTACTTAGATTATCAAAATCATAGATAAATATTAGAAGGGAATAGGGAATTATTGTTTAATGGGTACAGAGTTTTAGTTTTACAGGAGATGAATAGTGGTGATGGACAAACAATGTCCTTAATACCAATAATTATACCCTTAAAATGGTGAAGATAGTAGATTTTATTTTATGTGTATTTTACCAAATTTCTAAAAAATGGAGAAGCACTATTGTACTGATTACATGATGTGGTAATTGCTTACTCTTCTATAGTGGTTCCTATGCACCACTCTTCTAATCCTTTCAAATGTCTATCAACTCAGTCCTCACAATAACACTATATGCTATATCATGTGCAATTTACATATGAGGAAAAAAGTAGGCACAAAGGAAGTGGCATACTTAAAATCACATAGAAATGGAGGAGGCAGGATTCAGATTCAGGGAAGCTGGCTGTGTAGTTTACATTCTCAATTGCTCCACTATATTGCTTCTCAAAGATGAAGTAAAAACCAAAGGAACAAGTTTATGTACGTTTTGACTGAACCTATAAAGCAAAAATTTCTCTGCAGCAGAGGGGAGAAATGGGAGTAAATAAACCAAAAAATATTAATGGTGATTATATTAGTAACCTGTTTTGTTGTGACTGGCTTATTTTACTTAGCATAATGTCCCAAGGTTAATCCATGTGGTAGCATATGTCAATGTTTCCTTTTGTGAAGGCTAAACCTGTTCCATTGCATGTATGTAGCACATTTCATCTTGCTTATCTATTGATTTGCTGTTGGACACTTGGGTTACTTCCATGTTTTAGCTATTGTGAATAATGCTGCCACAAACATGGGTGCACAAGTGTCTTCCTGGGATCTACTCTCAATTCCTTTGTGCGTGTATATTCCCAGAAGCGGAACTGCTGAATCATATAATTCTATTTTTATTTTCTTTAGAAACTACCATAATGTTTTTTCACAGTGGCTGTACCATTTTGCATTCCCATCAATAGTACACAAGGGTTCCAATTTTTCCACATCCTTATGAACCCTTTTAATTTTCTGTTTTTTTCAAAATTATTATTATTATTATAGTCATTCTGATGGGTATGAGGTAGCATCTCATTGTAGGTTTGATTTGCATTTCCCCAATGAATAGTAATGTTGAGTATGTTTTCATGTGCTTATTGGCCACTTATACACCTTTAGAGAAATTCAAGTCCTTTGCCTATTGTTGAGTATGGTTATTTGGCATTTTTTCTGTTGTTGTTTTTGAATTTTAGGAATTTCCTATGTATTCTGGATATCAGTGCCTTACAAGATACATGATTTGCAAATATTTAGTCCATTCAGTGTGCTGCCTTCTTTACTCTGTTAAAGTCCCTTGATGCACAAAAATTTTTAATTTGTATGGAGCCAAGTTATCTATTTTTTCTTTTGTTACCTAGGTCTTTGGCCATATTCAAAAAAATAGTTACCAATCCAATGTCATGAAGCTTTTGCCTTGTATTTTCTCCTAGAAGTTTCATCGTTTTAGGTCTTACACTTAGGTCAAGGTCCATTTTGAGTTAATTTTGTACATTGTGTTTGGTGTAAAGGCTCATTTTTGTTCTTTTGCATGTGGATATACAGTTTTTCCAGCAGCATTTCTTGAATGGTCTTGGCACCCTCGTTGAAAATCATTTGACTACATTAGGTGAGGACATATTTCTAGAATATGTGAGGAAATATTTCTATTCTCTTCTGCTGGTCTATGTGTCTGTCTTTATGCCATCACTGCCCTATTTTGATTACTGTAGCTTTATAGTAATTTTTGGAATCAGGAAGTGTGAGTCTTCCAGCTTTGTTCTTTTTCAGGATTATTTTGGCTATTTGGGGACAGTTTCTTGAGATTCCATGTGAACTTTAGAATGCATTTTTCTATTTCTACAAAAAAACTTTATTAGGATTTTGATAGAGATTACATTAAATCTGGAGATTGCTTTTGGGAGTATAGACATCTTAACAATATTAAACCTTCCAATCCATGAACATGGGATGTCTTTTTATTTCTTTATGATTTTAATTTCCTTCAGAAATATTTTATAGTTTTCATTGTACAAGTCTTTCACTTATTGGTTACTTTCTAAGGTTTTTATTCTCTTGATGCTCCTGTAAATAAAATTGTTTTCTTAATTTTCATTTCGATTGTTTATTGATAAAATATAGAAATGCTATTGATTTTTGTGTGTCAACTATGAATTAGTTTATTAGTTCTAAGGGTGTTTTTTTGTGCATTATTTAGAATTTCCTACATATAAGATCATGTCAACTGTGAAGAGATCATTTTACTTATTTTTACTATTTGGGTGCCTTTTTTTCCCCTTACTTGATTATTCTTACTAGAACTTCCCATACTATGTTGAATAGAAGTGGTGAAAGTAGGCATCTTGCCTAGTTTCTTTTCTTAAAGAAAAAGATTTCAGTCTTTCCATTGAGTAAAATAATCGCTGTGGGTTTCTCATACATGGCTTTTATTATGTTGAAGTAGTTTCCTCATATTCCTGATTTTTGAGTGTTTTATCATGAAAGGGTTTTGAATTTCTCTATCAATTGAGATGATATGTTTTTTCTTTACTCTGTTAATGTGATATGGTACATTTGTCAATTTCCTGTGTTGAGTAATCCTTGAATTTCAGAAACAAATTACATACACTCATGGTGTATAATCTTTTAAAGATACTGCTGAATTTGGTTTGCTAGTATTTTGTTGATGTTATACACCAATGCTAGCTTCAATGTTTATAAGGAATGTTAATGGGTAGTTTTATGTGTTTTTTTTGTAGTATATTTGCCCGGATTTGGTATCAGGGTAATCCTGGCTTCACAAAGTTTTCCTTCCTCTTCATATTTTGGAAAAATTTGAGAAAGACTAGTGTTAGTTCATTTTTGAGTGGTAGAATTCACCAGTGGAGTTATCAACTTCAGGGCTCTTTTGCCAGGATATATTTGATTACCTATTAAATATCTTTCCTAGTTACAGGTATTTTCAGATTTTCTATTTTTTGTGGTTTAGTTTTGGTAAATTTTGTGTTTTAAGGAACTTTTACACTTTAGTAGACTCAATTTGTTGGTATACAATTATTCAGTATTCTCTTATAATCATTTTTATTTCTGTAGAATTATTAGAAATGCCTCACTTTTATTTCTGATTTTAATAATTTGTGTATTTTCTCAAAGTATGCCATACAATTTGGAATAATTGTAGCACATATAGCTAAATTTTACTAAATTGGTTGACCTTTTTAAAGAAGAAACTTTTGGGTTTGTTGATTTTTTCCATTATTGTCTATTCTCTATTTTACTTACCTCTGCTCAAATCTTTATTACTTCCTTCCTTCTGCTAGCTTTAGGTTTAGTTTGTTCTTTTTCTACTTCCTTAAATTGTAAAATTAAGTTGTTGATTTGAGATCTTTCTTGTCTTTGTGTGTGTGTGTGTGTGTGTCTCTTCTCGAACCTTCGTAGTAGCAGGCTGGCATGTGGTGAGTCTGGACAGCTCCTCGTGAGTTCGGAGAGATCCCAGGCATTAATTTTAGTTGAGCTTTGCTGTATCAGAACTCACAACTGTATCAAATTCCAGACAGAAGGGATGGTAGTCCCAGACACCTGGGAATCAAGACACCTGAGTGTAAGGTTTGGCGCTGCTGCTTACCAGCTGGGTGACCTTGAGCAAAGTCAAGGCTCATTATTCTCTGTTATAAATGTGTGAGAGAACAGTTCTCACCTTATAAGGGATATAGTGGTGATTTAATAAAATAGCTTTTGTCAAAGTAAAAATATTAATGGAGTTATTATTTCTAGAACTGTAAGCTTCTTAGAGGCAGAGAACTGTGCCTTTTTCTTCTTCTAATGAATAAATTCCATAGTAGCTATGACTGTGCTTAAATTACATATAGGGGCCATGTACCTCTTCCATTTAGCACATAATGGGCACTCAGCAAATGTCAATTGAATGAATGAGCTAATTACTCTTACCTCGAATGGTGACTTGTGTGACCTTTGGCAAGTCATTTGCCACCTGGAATCCTCCACGCTGCCTGTCACAGTGCTGCTCCTTCATCACCAGGAATTCCTTTAGGGGTCAGTTCTTCACAGAGCAACGCCACAGCAGCACTAATATTTGCCATTATAATGGGAGAGGCCCCAGGACTCCACTAGAAGCTTTTCCCACTGGGGATGACTGAGAAGAAGTAGGAGATAAACAAGCAAAAGAAGTAGCCTTAGCTCATCTCAGTGTTTCATCTGCTTCTTGTCATCGGTCCTGCTTCCCTCACACGCACTCAGGCAACCCCCCACCCCCATACCCGTCTTCTCTCCTCTATCCAGAAAGACACACACGCACGCCCCAAGTATCATGTTAGGGCTGGAATCCAAAGTCTTCTCTTATCTGGAATTCACTCTTCACTTGCCACTTGGCAGAGCCTACAAACAACTCAGAGGGTGTTTTTATAGTCGACACTAAAAAAAAAAAATCACCACATGGCTAATAAAGTTTTCCTTATTGTTGTAACTATTGGCAAAGACAAATGTCTGGGGAGATTGCCTAAAAAGCTTCACTAGGCTGCAAGAATATTATTTCAACAGTTCCTGACTGTCTACTTCACTATGTGGCTTTTAAAAATCATCCCTTGTCCCTCCCTAATTGGTCCTCAAACTCATGAAAACACCGAGGTCAGTTGCTGAGAATTTGAATCTTTCCAAGTAATTAGCAGGTAAGATCACCAGGTAGCAGGCAGGATCACCAGGTAGCAGGCAGGGTTTGCTTGTAATCTGTCAGTAGGGGCTGCAGTGGGGGTAATTGTTGTCTTGAGTGGCCTTCCAACCATGTCTAATTTAAAGTGTCAATCGAGAGTTTATTTCTGTGTTTCATTCTTGCTGCCAGGTTGTGAGCTTTCCCTTGAGAATCCAGGCTCAAAATCAGATGATATTTGGAACATGTGAATTTCAAGGAAAAAAATTTCCCCAGAGACCCAAAATATGTAAAAGCAATTAGGCATCATTCCTCTACCCACATAATTTGGACAGGTTATATCAACCTATATATTCAAGGCAGATACACAGTATTGGACTCCTAAGTTACACTTTGCCGACTGGATGGGGGCAATAGTTGGTGCAGATGAGGGTCTTTTAACAGTCACTAGCACTTGCTCAGTTGTGTGAGCGGCTGCTACCATTGCTAGCCTGCTTGATTTTGACTTACACCTTCTTTCTTAACTCCTCATTGAACTGTGTTCCAGTTCAGGGTAGAAATGCCAAAATGATAGACCTATGTTGCATACAGAGCATGCCTAGATTTACAGAACACCAGTTCAGAAACCCATTTTCTAAGTAGCAGAATATGGTCGTGGCTGACTTAAAGTTTTGTGAGTGCTCTTGGGATCGGTTTTGGGTAGGGCTGCTGTGAGGTCTAGCTGACTGCTTCCTTCTCAGGGAACACCTTCCCTCTTTGAAGTTCCCTTGACTGGAGAAAATCGTTCCTTGTTTTATATTTAAAGATGGGATCCCATTTTCTTCCTTTCATTCTTTCTCTTCCTTTCCCCCTTCTTTCTTCTGACTCATGTATAGAACCAAGATATTGGGTTCCAGAGCATACATGCTGACTCACAGACGGCTTTTAGGGATACTTTTTTTAGTTGCCATTTGAATTATTTAGGTAGTGTGCTTTATTTTTCAATACAGGATTAAAAAAACATCCTAAATAGACACCAGTGGCATATGGTACCTAATGATTTCTTCAGGTAGAGCAATCAGTGTGGTTTGGTAATGGTAGTGAATGAGACACAAATTTTACGATGAGGTTTTCCTTGGACTTGCTTTCTGAGAATTTTATTTAAAGTTGAATTCTAAAATACTGCTGATACAACAGCTGGTATTCAGCATTTGTTTTGAATTTGTATCTAACCAAGATAAATAGATTCTCTTTATAAGTAAAAGAAAAACTGGTATGGGGGGAAAAGGAGTAATGTGCTTGTCACCAATACATTTGGTTAATATATTTTAACTTTATTTTTAAAAGATTTTTTATTTTTATTTATTTTTAAAGAGAGGGGAAGAGAAGGAGAAAGAAATGGGGAGAAACATCAACCTCTGAGAGAAACATCGATCAGTTGCCTCTCATGCTCCCCCAACTGGGGACCTGGCCTGCAACCCAGGCATGTGCCCTGACTGGGAAATGAATCAGCAAACTTTCAGTTCGCAGGCCAGCACTGAATCCACTGAGCCACATCAGCCAAGGCATATTGTTAACTTCAAATGTGTATAAGCACTTCTTTATTGGGAAGGAAACATAAGAGCGTGCAGAGAAAAGCATTTTCACACGGCATAGTTATAGGCATTCAGTGTCTAGCAATACTTGGCTTAAGTAGGTCATCATACAAAGAGAGACCAAACATGAGAAAGTAGGTGCACTGGAAACTTACCTCTATAACATTCCGGTGATCCTCCCACATCCCCTTTTTGACAGCAATCAGGCAATACATGGTGATCCCTGTAACTTTTGGTATCAAGAACAGAGCATGTGTTACAAGCCTATCCATGATATAACTAAGCTTCATTGCAAAAGTCCCACTCTGACGGGGATTTCTGATCAATTCTGATGCAACCTGACAAATGTGTCATAACGTCTAATCCCTTTAAACACCCTTGGACAGTGGAGGTTTTAAAAGAGCAAATTGGAAAATGTGCTGTCCTGGTACTGAGCTTTTTCTTTCAGTGTCTGTACTGTTTCCAAATGCTTTCCTTCTGCAAAGTACTAGGGGATACGCAGGAGGTAAATCTAGGCATTCAAGTAGTGATAGGAAAACAGGAGCTAGATGGTGTTTCCCTACACTGAGACAATAAAAATATAAAGAGGTAAAACTAAATGGGCTTGCCTTTCCCCAATTCAAATCCCACAGCTCTACCATTGTGATGAGAAGGCCTTGTCAGAGGGACCATGCTGGGGCAACATGCTTGCGTACCTGTGTTAGGGAAATGCCTTCTGGATTGGAGTCTGGGGGGCAGAGAATAAAAGTGGGGATACTCTCATGGTGACAGAAATAAGAGCTGCCCCGTAAGAATCCTCCCACACCCGCTCTGTGTTTCTGAGCTCTGGTCCACATTTCTGGATTGTATAAACCCGTGCTCAGAGTGCGGCACGGTGCCAGATTCCGAGGAGGCCAGGAGGTGCGTTCTCAAAGTGCAGTGACACTCTTGGAATTGCACACAGTTGTGAGGTCTGCTTCTCAGACATTTGGACAACTGCCACGAGGCAGGGAGGGAGGAAATTGGGCCAGTTTGCATTCTGTTACAGACCAGGCTTTTGGATGACAGGATTCTTTCCAATCAAAATGCCATGGATTACTCCCTGCTGTGAGCTAATAGGGTGCTAATTAGCATATTTCATTTATTTACTTAACTGGGATGGAAACCATTGGGCACGTGGCCCGCTTAGAATGGTTTCCCAGGGAATCCATGAACTGCTCTAAGCGCTACCTCCTCAAATTAAGGAAACCAGTTTACAGAAGCACAATACCAGGCCTTCTCAGGCCACCCAGGCCACTCTTCTCTCCTTCACACCTCCCCCTGTCCAAAGGCACACACAGAGCATGCACTGGGGCTGGAGTCTAATCCGGTCTCACTTCAATGAGAATCTGAAATGAGAAATGAAATTGCATGGACATTTCCAGTAGTTCATCTCCATGGATACTTTTTGGCAACTGCAAGGACTCTCTTGACTTTCTGCTTCACCTGCAATAACGACTCTTGGGCATCAGCGGAAGCAGAGACCTCTCCTGATCTCTTCCTCACTCTCTTTCAGAGGGAGAGCCAAACTTGTGCAGCCACTGTGGAGGGTTGCTGGGCTCCAGGCCCTCTCTGGAGGAATCTTGGGGAATCTTAAAACACCTGTTTGCCATGGTTTCCTCCTTCTTCAGGGAAGAATTCACTTTATAATTCTCATGCCAGACTCAAGTACTTTTCAGTTCTTGGGAGTTTCATGTGTGTTAATCTCCCCAATGGCATATTTTCAGTTTGTTCAGGGGCAAACTATTAACAAGGTGCAATGAAAACAAAGCAGCCCCAACCCACTAAGCAAAGAGGAATGGATTTCAGTCTCAAACTGTTCCCATGGTGGGAGGCGCATTGTGCTAAACAGAAATACCAAAGGCCTGAGACACAGGCAGCCACTGCTCTTTGAAGAAGTCTGCTGAGTGGGCACAGGAGCACAAAATGCAACCTCACGCAGTAGGAGTGTTTCTCGATAACTTGGTGGAAATATGTGTAAAGGGTCTTGTGGCGTTTCTGCACAAACCTTTACTTACCAAGGACTCAGTTAATGGCACATGATCCACCCACTTTGTCTGAGCCTAAAAATCTTAAAGTCATCATGCATGTTTCTGTTAACCCAATCAATCACTGAGTCTTGTAATTTTTACTCTCTGGCTTCTTCTCGTTGCTGCTTTCCATTGTCACTGCCTAGTTCAGGTTTAGGTCACCTGTCACCCAGACACTTGCTACCCAGAACACGCTTGGGGGCCTGGAGCATTGGCTCACCTGGGAGTTTGTTAGGAACTTGGAATGTAGTGACTCCCTCAGCCCCAGGAAAAGTCAGAATTTGCATTTTAACGAGCTCCCCAGGTGACTTGCCTGCACATTAATAATTGAGGATCACTGAGCGAGATGACACGAGCTGCCACCTAGTATACTTCTGCCATCCATTCCCTGTGTCAACAGCCTCCGCGTACCTTGCTTCCCGGCACAGGGATCTGATTATGTCATTCTCTGCTTAAAATTTTTTTCAGACCTCTCTATTATCTACTGAATAAAATCTTATAGCAGATATGATATTTTCAGTCTGTCATGTCAGGTAGCCCCAAGATATAACTTCATTTTTGTATACAGAACTTAGTTTCTATGTCAGGTTTTTCATATTCTCTAATGGTGAACATTTGTTCTAGTCAATTCTAGACAACCCTAGTCACTTCAAGCTTTTCTCAGTCATTTTACATTTCAACTCAGTTCCTCGGAATTTGCCATTCTTTACTTTTACCTCATTTTCCCAGCATTAGAATTTTTAGGGACTGACACTGTGTTATGGCCTCACCTGGAAGTAAATTGGCCACTCACTGGTGTTGCCCAGGTTGGAGCAGGTCTTCGGGCATAGTCGTGGCTCCATGCTGGTGCTCACCCAGCAGCTGGGGCCCGCTCTTTCCAGGCTGCCCCCGACTTTATGGTCTTCTCTGCTTTCTCTAGCGGCGTTTCTTTGGGACGGCTGTCACCTTTGTACCAGCTGACTTTCTCTCTTTTTCAGTTAATTTATGAACCCATCTTGGGGGATACAAAGACTGCTGTAGCTAAGACAGATGCAGTGGGGCTGCCGAGGCCCCTGTGACACAGACACTCCCACCTCGGCCCCTGTTATCCTCCAGCTTCCAGGGTGTCTGGTGCCCGAGGTGTTTTAATCCATGTTTGAACTCCTCTTTTCAGTTCTTCAGCCACTTACAGTTCTGCCCTGTGCCGACTGGAGCCCTCATCAACTAGAACAACAGACTTCTATCTTCAATCTTTTCACAGAACATACCCTTTACCTGTCACCTATACTGTGTACGTGCTTACCATAAATAAATAAATTAATGACAATGTACCATATACTTATGAAACGCTCTGTGCATTACAAAGCTCTTTAAAATTCTCCCCCTTCCCTCAACCCACTCAATTCACACAGCATCCCTGGGAGGTAGGAGAGGTAGACATCCCAGGATATCATCTCCAAATGAAAAATAAAAAACTTATTTCAGAGATGTTAAATACCCTTCCTGGAATCACCTGAGGCCTAGAAAGTAGAACGAAAAATAACCTTGAGGACTTCTGAGTCTGGACTTACCAATATTTCTTGCACTATAACATACAGAAAACTAATTTCTAGTTCTCCTACTCAACTCACCTGGTTTTTATGCTGATCACTTGGATTCTCTGCATCCCTGCCAATCACATTGTAAAATGCATATGAGAATGATACACTCTGCCAGGTAATTGTGATGTGCTTTGAGCCCCCTGGGAGAGAAGAAAACTATAGGTGGCATTTCCATTTCTCGGTTTGTCATATTTTGCTCAGAATTTTTCTCCCACTTTATTTTTACACATCTTATTTTACCTCTTACATACTAGGCAACCTGTTGGGCAAGGACTCATTTCATACCTTCTTTACATCTTTCGGATAATTAGTGCAATATGAGGTAGACCCTTGGTACCTAGCAAATACATATTAAGTGAATAAATAAATAGAATCTTACTCCTGTACTTGCTGAGCCATATGAAACCCTCTATATCTCTGTGAAGTTTGTGATATGTCTTGTTGCTTTAGTCAAAAGTGTCTTAAATTTAATATCACATGCTGTTTCTTAATTTAAACCACCGATACTTGACTTCCGTGCTCCAGCTGTATCCAGCCAGAGGGTAGTAACATCAAGTGTTCTTGCGGAGGGTGACAGCCTTCCACATGAAAGAGCTGCAAACTTTCATGCATTAAGCAATGATTTCTTTTTCTAAGACATTCAGGAATGTCTTAGTTCACGTGTTAGCACAAACTTCATCGATGAATTTACTTATTCACTGATTAATAAAGCCTAAGACCTTCTTGGTTGATGCCAAATGATGTGAGTCTCTCTTTAAAAAAAATCAAACAAACAAAAAGAAAAACCTTACCATATTCTAGCATTTAGATACATTTTCTATTTTCCTGATTAGATTCAAAGTTCTTTTAAGAGCAGAAACAGTATATTGCTTCCTTCTATGGCCTGCAAAATGCCACATATAACTGTTTAGTAACTACATGAATTTTGTTAACTAAAATAATAAAACATTTTAGTTTTATTTTTGAACATAAGAGATTATTTCCTCCTGGAAATATTACGAAAACTATCTATTAATATTTTGATATGATAGCCGGTTTCTCCCCTAGGATTTCATACTAATAACTCAGCTCTCCAAAAACATCAGTGGTTATGCTATTTGCAAGAATACTACAGAAAGAATGGAAAGAAGAGTCTGATATTTTTTCTTGGTGCCACACTGATCTGAGCTTAAATAATAAAGAGAATTTATATTTCTCTCAAAGCTGTTGTTCACATACTAATACAATTATTTACAGACCTTTCATTGCCAGGGCCTTGAATCATAAATGTATCCATGTCTGCTATCCATTCTGCTCCTCTGATTGTCCACCTGCTTTCTACTGGAAAAATAGCTATGGATTTTATGAACCGGTAAGAGGTAGTCTGGTTGAAGACCCAAATCAAGAAAATGTTCCCCTATAGAGAAAGAACAACCATTTAAACTAGACATCATCAGTTAGAAAATACATAAAACCCAGTGAATATTTTTTTAAAAAATTGATTGGGATCACATTATCAATAGTAAGGAACTCATTGAATAGCAGGTGAGACTACCTTCTACATTCTATAGAAATAAGATAGGCTATATCATGGAAAATGAGAGCCAAAATAGTGTAGCTGTTGACGGTACCAAACTAGCTCAAAAGTACAAACATGCTGGGGTTCCCTGATGTAACAAGAGTTAAGGCCTAAAAAGAAATGATGTGAACATAGGAGTCCAACTTGGGTCTGGCTCTCTAGACTACATTCTTTCCAAAGACACAAATATTACAGTGGGTCAAGACATCTCTTGTATCTTGCTATGGACTGAATTTTGTGTCCTCCCCAAATTTATATGTTAAAACCCTACCCACCACTCCCTGAAAATGTGATGATATTAGGAGGTAGGGTCTTTGTGAGGTCATTAGGATTACATGAGGTTATGAGGGGGAAGCCTCATGATTGAGATTAGTGCTCTTATAACAGTCAGGAGAGCTGGCTTCCTCTCCCTGCTCTCTGCTATGGAGGATACAGTGAAAAGTTGGCCGTCTGCAACTCAGTAGAGGGCTCTCACTAGAACTTGACCATGTTGGCACCCTGATCTAAAATTTCTAACTTGTGCAAAGCAAATTCTCTTTTGTTTATAAACCACCCAGTCTATTGTCTTTTGTTCTAGCAGCCTGAATGAACCAAGGCACCAACACTTCTTTCCTTAGGGTTCCTGTTTTATAGGATATAAAACAGGAACATAGTAATATAGTAAGTGTAGAATATAGTAAGTAGCATATGAGGAGGATATTCAGAGGAAAAAAAACATCTGTACTTAGAAATCCAAAAACATTGACAAAAACCATGTACATTTCTCCCCATTGCCTTGCTAGGGTGTAATGTTGTGTATGGGTTTAAAGAAAGCCAAACTATCTCTCTGGGAACATCCTATCCAGGAACTTCTGTTAAATGATGATCCCATGTCTTGGCCTTCTCGAAGATTTCCTAAAGGTCATTCTAAGGAAGTGTTATTTACTACTATATGTAATATAGGAGTAAATGGAGGGGGGGTCATATGGCTGTAAGTTATGGTTGCTGTTAAAGTGTATGTTGTGGTTTGAGAAGTGTAGTGAGTTATATAAGCCAGAGATGTGGTCGGGTTTGCTATCTGCAGAAATTGGGTCATGAGTTATTCTTCAAGGATCCAATTTATAATAATTGATTGTTAGTCTGAGAATGGTGAGCAGTACCGGGGTAAATCAAAACTTGGAAAAATTGAAAGTTCCCTTAAGAGCTTGAAGACCTTCCAGGAGCTGCGGTTGAATTTTCTGTAGCACGCCAATTCACAGAAGCAGAAAATCTCTTCATTAAATAAGGGTGACTGTGGAAGGTTGGTGAAGATAGAATCTCTCTCATATTCTTGTTTCCAAAATAGGGCTGTTATCAACTATTTTGGAGTACCTGATACGGGTGAAATAGAAAATGAAACGTGCTAAAGAAATGATGACCCCTCCACCAAGGATTCTGAGACAATTTCACCTGCCACAGTCTTAGAGCCTGCAATGGGATAAGCCAAGAGACAATATGAGACGGTCAAGAGTGAGATATCCAAAAGAATATGAAGACAAATGGAAACAGAGGTTCTAGGTACTGAGATTCTCCAGGCCCACCTGACCATTGGAGAGTGAATGACATTGCGTAAAGTAAGATCTTTCTTCCGTGGCCTTTGGGCCAAACCAGAAAACATAAAATTGCTAGGGAAAATTGTTTATAACAGTGAACAGGAAGTGGCTGGAAGACAGAGACTAATAAACCCTGGAATGATTAGGTGTTTGGGTGGATCCGATGTCACTTACTTTACAGCTAATGACATCTGGGGAAGAACTCCCTCCCCAGACCTTTTGGTGGACAGATTATGTGCCATAACTACACCTTAGTGTTTTCAAATGTGCATATCTTAGAGTTGACCTAGAGGTGATAGCATCGGGTAGTTGATAAAGTCCTAGGCTCATGTTGAGCCTAGGTAGACACAGCATGTTGGCATAACATCAGGCCGTGTCTCCTTGGTTTGACCATTTGAAAAGATGTTTAGTGAGAGTTGGATAAGGTAAATGTAAAAGCTTACCTTTTACTAATCACCAGGTGAGGTTGTAGGGTGTCTAATTTGTAATGTTCTTAGACAGCTAATGTATACATGGATAACTGGGTTTTCCTGGCAGAAAATCCAGGAAAAGCTTGTCTTGTTCTTTAGAAAAGATCTGGGATCTCAGTAGTGGAAAGTTTGAAGGCCTCTTCCTCTGAGTTGATGTCCACATGCTTGTGCAATACCTTATACTTAGGTTTGGAAAGAAACAAAGACATAAAAAAGTAAAGTCATTATTTATATAATCATATTTGCAATAAGTAGTTGACTACTCAAGTTTATAGTTAAAGAAAGCTACCTAAGAATTCATGTGAATTGGCATTAGAGTAGACAGAACTCAGGGCCCAGCAGGAGAGGCAGGCAATGCTGGCAGTTTGTAGAAATATGGGTCATGGGAATAATAAAGGCCTGGAAACAGAGGACTATGTGGGCAGAAGGTAATGGAAAGCACTAGTTTCTTGCCATGCCCAGCTAGAGAGCAATGGTTTCTAGGAAAAAAGAAAGGGGCTTAGGCCAGAGTAGGAAGCTGGTAAAATGACCTAGAATTTCGTCTTTCTATCTGCTGCTCTGACTGTATTCATCTCTGATGCAGCAGTTGGCTGGCCAATCTGCACAGCACTTCCCCTTCTGGCTGCTAAGGAATGGATTGTGGCAGGGCTGGCGCTGACAGCTTTCTATCTGGGTGGCTGGTGCTTCACTGGAGAGGTCATCTGTGGATGATGGTGGCCTTCCCACTGCAGTAAAGGAATAGCTGCCCAGTGTGAAGGCACATCTCCTCCTCAGGCACTGATCATTATGGGTCTGAGTAGCTAACTCAGGGTTTTCTGTCTCTAGGTCACGGCGGGGGTCAGGCTTTGATAGCCTGATCTGCTAGTTCCTAAAGATCTTTGTATCAAAGCTTGGGGTTTCTAATATTTTATTTTACTGGACTATTGGGTAGGTAAAGGAGGGTTTCTCAGAGAGGTGGGCGACATTCCCACTCCCCTTGGGTCCTGCCAGTGTATCCTGGGCTCTTTCTTGCCAGCCAGGCCACAATATACATCTCCTGGTACTGCAATGCGTCAATGGTCTTGACACAGAAAAAGTCCTCATGCCTCTGTCGTCAGTCTCCTCTGCCTCCTGGAAGGACCAGAACTCCACTGTCTGCTCAACACACCCACATGCTGCATACACTGCATTCAAACCTGGAACTTAGTGTACGCGTGCCTTGTTTTATTGTGCCTCACTCTACTGCATTTCACAAATATTGCATTTTTTAAAAGTAAATTACAGGCAAGACCTTCCACCAGCAAAAAGACAGTTATTCTCTGAAGGCTCCAATGATGGTCAGTGTTTTTTAGCACTCAAGTATTGTTTAATTAAGGTATGTAAATTTTTTAGACACAATGCTATTACACACTTAATGGATAATAGTTTAGCGTAAACATAACTTTCATAAGCACTGAAAAACAAAAAAAATGTGTGTGACTTGCTTTACAGGGTTATTTGCTTAATTTCAGTCCGTGGTCTGGAACTGAACATGCAGTATGTCTGAGGTATGCCTGTATCAAAATAGCTAAAAGGGTAAGGGTAATTATTGGCTCAGGAAACTTAAAAGGGAACAAATAGGATGTGTTTGAAATAAGGGTGTATACAACCCACCAACCTTTTCTCCAAACATCTGGTTTTGTTGTTGTTTTCCTAACTTACAACGTAGGCTTGAGACCAAGTCTGAAACCGACTTCGAACAGATCCTGAGGCCATATGCTTTTTCTTCCACACCCAGCAGGAAGTGAAAACACCTTTTTTTTTTTCCCCAGAAGCCCTAGAAACCATGCCCTGTTGTCTTATTAGCCCAGACTGGGTTTGGTGCCCATTCTGGACCCAGTCATTGTAGCCAGATAGATGAGTATCACTGGTAGGATTAAGTTAATCAGGACTTGTTATAAATATTTAAACCACTCATTGTTTTGCTATTTTAAAATAAAATATATAGATACTTAAATGTATTCATCATTTTAGAATAGTTGAATTATTCTCAAATGGAGTAAAAAATAAATCTTAGCTTTTTATTAATTCTATGAAACACTAAGTAGGCATAGAAGACTTGCCAGTTTGGTCAAATTAGATTGTAAAAAAATATATTGTGGATGAAGTTGGCTAAAACCACCTTCTTTGAAGATTTTTACTTTACCTTTAAATAAATAGATGCCTGGTCTGCCAGATACTACCTATGTGAAGTCCTGCTTTGATACAGGAGGAATAAATAGGATAAAATGGATAAAGCCTCAAAATCCTTCTGTCTCTATAATACCAGGAAAATGCATAAGAAATATTCTGCATTCATCCCACAGCAAAGCAAATGGTAATGCCACACACTTGAAACATAATGTCTTAGTCTTCCAGATTGCTATAGCAAAATACTACAGATACAGGAGCTTGTAAACGAAATTTATTTCTCACAGTTCTGGGAAGACTAAGATCAAGGGACCACGTGGCCAGATCCTGGTGAGGGTCCTCTTCCTGTTTCATAGCCCCGCCTTCTTGCTCTGTCCTCACTGGGGTGAAAGTGGGAGGGGTTTCAATGGAGCCTCTTTTAAAAGGCACCCCGCCGTTCATTAGGGCTCCACCCCTGCGACCTAAGGCTCCCAAAGCCTCCACCTCTCAATACCATCATTATCTTTCGAAGTTAAAATTTCAATATATAAATTTTGTGAGGACACTTTCCCACCAAAGCACATATCTTTTTTTCTTATTAAATGATGTGATATTACAGTCCAAGGAGTAGAAAAGAAGGGTCTGGGAATCTAGAAGGAAGTGGTTTTCGATCTCTGCTCTGCTATATATAAGCTGAGTTACTTTGGTTGAATCATTTCACCACTCTGTGCCTGTTCCCTCACCTGTAAAGTATAGATAATAACACCCTCTTTCTAGCTCATCATGTAGCCATGAGTGTCAAACAACATTCATCTTTACAAACTGTAAAGGACTTTCTGTATGTAAGGTATTCTTATTATTACAATGACTTATTTTACTGCTAAATTTGCCCAAAATAAATGTATGGCTTTGGCCACGTACTTAATGTATTTTACTTTCACTTTCTGTTTCAACTTATTTTTGGGGTCTTTTAATCATGTTATTTAATTGTGACTAATGAATAATATTTGCCCATTGGATAGAGAGGTAGTGAGCATGGATTTACAATGGTCAGCTTCAGCCAGAAGTGCCGAGGGCCAACTATAGCTGCATCTCTGATGTACTTTTGTGGAATTTAATTACAATTAAAGTATTTGTTCAGCGCCCTGAGTTAGTTTATTTTTTACTTGTAGCCTTGGTTTTATATAAGTTTGCAAGTTAGCTTGTGGACACAATTATTGAGGAAGAATGTGCACGACTCAGGGAACTGATGATTTAGCCAGAGATACCCAATTTAGTGGCAATTTCAGGAACAGAACTAACATAGCTTGATCTTTATGGGGCAGGGTTTGTACTTATTATATTTTTAGTTCTAAAGGAATAACTGAATTAGTGAGAAAGTGGCCTCTAAAGCTAATAAGGAAGAGCTGCTTTTGATGGTGGGAGTTTTGAACTATCTAGATGGATAGGGAAATGAAAGAACAGATCAGAGAATTAGGACCTTGAAACAGTGAACTATTAGGATTGCAAATTAAAGGAATGCTATTTCAGAAGTTTGCCTATGTGTTTACTCTAGACGAGGCTTTTATCTGTTTCTGTTTTCTGACTGTCAGTGTGAATTCCTTTGGTGGAGATGATGGTGATGGTTATGATGATAACTACTACATCGAAAATAATAGGTAACATGCATTGGAGTAGTCCCCTCTGATTCGGTTTTGCTTTCCATGGTTTCAGTCACCCAAGGACAACCATGAACCAAAAATATTAAACAAAAGATTCCCAAAATAAGCAATTCATAAATTTTAAATTGCACACTGTTTGAGTAGCATGATGAAATTTCATGTCTTTGAGCTCCATCCTGCCCAGGACGTGAAGCATCCCTGCATCCAGCATGCCCATGATGTGTACACTCCCCCTCCCTCAGTCAGTTAGTACTCCTCTTGGTTGTCAGGTCGACCGCTGAGGTATCACAGTGCTTGTGTTCAAGTAGCTCTTATTTTACTTAATAATTGCCCCAAAGAGTAGTAGTGCTGTCAATTCCAACAGGCCAAAGAGAAGCCATAAAATGCTTCCTTTAAATAAAAAGGCAAAAGTTCTTGACTTAATAAGGAAAGAAAAAAATTGTATGCTGAGGTTGCAAAGATCTATAAGGATAAATCTTCTACCTATGAAATTGTGAAGAAGAAAGAAGGAATTTGTGACAGTTTTGCTGTCGTACCTGAAACTGCAAAAGTTATGACCACAGTGTGTGGTAAGTGCTTAGTTAGGATAGAAAAGGCATTAAATATGTGGGTGGAAGACACGAACAGAAAATGTGTTTCACTGGAGCCTATGTAAAGACTTCAGCAGGGGGTCCCCTGAAAGGAGCGATAATATTCAGGTAACTTGTATTACAGTACATTGTTGTAATTGTCTCATTTTATTATTGGTTATTGTTATTAATCCTTTTCAATGCCTAATTTATAAATTAATCTCTGTCATTGGTACGTACACATAAGAAAAAAACATAGCATGTGCAGGGTTTGATATGATCTGCAGTTTCAGGCATCCACTTGGGGGGTCTTTTGGAAGCTAGTTTCCCTGCGGAGGAGAGAATACTATAGTTACTTACCATTCTCTGTATGTCCCTGATCCAAAGGCTATACATGCATTCTTTCATTTGATCCTCGCTATGATTTCATGTGTTAGGACTATTATTATCTTATCTTTGCACTTAAGGAACTTGAGTCACAGAACGGTTAATTAATGCATAGTAAATAGTCAAGAAACAATGAGTAATGGACAGAGCTGGAATGCAAACCTATTTAACACTGGAAACACACCTTCCCTGTTGGATACATTGCCTAGTGCCA
The DNA here is from genome assembly GCF_021234435.1 of Artibeus jamaicensis. Classification (NCBI taxonomy): domain Eukaryota; kingdom Metazoa; phylum Chordata; class Mammalia; order Chiroptera; family Phyllostomidae; genus Artibeus; species Artibeus jamaicensis. The sequence goes on along the minus strand of NW_026522025.1, from coordinate 29,410,754 downwards.
CCACCAACAATACGAACAACCAACCTACCGATGTCCTCTCGGCACATCATTTATTAGCTTACTTGGTCTGCATAACAGCCATATGCTGTAGGTACTGTCACCATTACCATCTTTTCTATGTGAAAACTAAAGACAGGAGACTAGCTCCAGAGTTTTTGCTCTTAGCTATTATACGATAATAATAATAATGTAAAAAACAGTAATGAAAAACACCTTGAAAATCACAGCAACAGGTTTTTCTTGAGAGATTTTTACAGCCCAGCTGCAAAATGCTTGTCCACATTATCTTTATTGTAACTTTATTAGGTGTAAATAGTTTTTACCCCCATTTTATAAAGAATAAAATTGAGGCTCAGAAAAATTAAGAAATTTGCCCATTATGTCATTAATAAAAATGTTAAAACCTGGGACTCAGAACTTTGGAGACTGATCCCAAAGCCCATGATCTGAACTCCAACACTATTTTGAACCATGTTCTGGGTTTGGGATAGGACATTATGGAATTCTGGCTCTTTATGACCATAACATTTGTTCATTCATTCATTCAACAGGTGTTAATTGAGCACCTACATATTATATACCAATTGGTGAGCACTCATGGTTTCCCTAGTAGGTTGCCAGGGAACCAGGATGCCAGTTGTAAATCCAGGTTGTTACCTGCACTTTATTTATTTATTTATTTATTTATATTGTTGTTCAAGTACAGTTTTCTCTCTTTTACCCCCATCCCAGCACACACCTACCCTCCCCAACTCCCTCCCATTTCCACCCCCCTTGTTTTTGTCCATGTGTCCTTTATACTTGTTCCTGCAAACCCTTCCCTTCTCCCCCTGAAATTCTCTCCCCTCTCCCTTCCGGTCTGTCAGCCTATTCTCAATTTCAGTGTCGTGGGTTATATTTTGGTTGTTTGTTGGTTACCTGCACTTCTGACAGATTGGGTATGCTTCAGAGGTTCCCATGACCTGTTCCTAGGCATTGATTAATTTGCCAGAGCCGGTTGCAGAAATCAGAGAGACATTTTACTCACTAGGTCACCAGTTTTTATATAAAAGGACACAACTCAGGAACATCAGGTAGAAGAGGTGTGTTGGGCAGGGTATGGATAACGGTACAGAGCTTCCATGCCCTCCCCAGGTCTCCATCTGTTGACCAACAAGAAGCTCTCCAAACTCATTCCTTTTGGGTTTTTATCAGCAACTTTCCTTTCTCCTCTCCCCAGAGGTCAAGGGGTAGAACTAAAAGTTTTATTTTATTGTATTTACTTAAAAATGTATTGACTTTTAAAGAGGAGAGAGAGGATCGCATGGATTTGCTGTTCCACTTATTTATGCATTCGTTGGTTGGTAACTTGTATGTGCTTTGGTAACTTGTATGTGGGATCAAACCCACAACCTTGGGGTACAGAGACAATGCTCTAACCAGTGAAGCTACCCGGCCAGAGTTTGGGACTAAAAGTTTTAATCCCCCTACTCCTCTCCAACACACCCATGTGAATCAAGTTGGTTCCATGAGCAATCTGACTCATCCTTAGGCATTTATAAAAAGTGACTCATTAACATAACAAAAGACACCTTGAGCACTCTCAATGCTTAAGAATTCCAAGGGTTTGGGGAGCTATGAACCAAGACCAAATGTGGATGAAGACCATGTATATATGAGAAATATATAACTCACAATATCACAGTGTTTGAACAGGTCCTTATAAGAAAAACAACTATAAAAAGTCAAGATACTAGAATCTCATTGAGTCATTAATAACTATCCAGTGTATGATCATAGTGTAAGGAAATGTCTCCCAGGGTGAGTGAGGCCGCTCAGGTTTTCAGGCTTCCATTTGACCCTGTTAGGTTCCAAAAGCAGGGGTGCTGTCAGCCTAAATGACTCCACCCTCTCAGGCATCTGGCATAATGAAGCTAAGAGACAGTATTATCTCTGGCTCTGAACCTTTTTTGAGGTATCAATGTAATATTGGCTTTCCCCCACTACGTGATGCATTTATTCACATTTTTACCCAGAGCTACTATTTTTCCTCCTATTTATATTAAACTCTCCCACCTTTGGGAGAAACATTAGTGTCGGCCACTGTGCTGGTGTTGTCACAGGTGGCAATACTGGTCTAGTGAGCGCCTACCCCTCAGTCCACTTCTATTCAGTGCATTGGTAAAGGTGGGGGTTACACGGGTGCAGAGGTCAAGGGCTACTTCAGTACCAGGTCGTAAACCTGCTTTCGCTGTTTCCAATTTTGCCAGATTGGATGGAGGCACATCACGCCCTGATAGGACCTTAGGAATTTTGACATAAAAGTTAAAAACACAGTGACAGTTTTTGCATAGGGATCATCCTTGTTTCCAGCCCTTGTACTTGTGGCCCTGGTCTCGTGACCACTGCATCAGTCAGGGGTAAACAAAAAAAGAGTTGAGTTGAGTGGGGAAGGAAGAATACCAGCACCTTCCCCATCTCTCTTCCCTAGATCCACAAGAAAAACAGAGAAATGTCTCTAGTGGGGGCACTTCCTTAGCTCCACTCATGTTCCTGTTGAGTGTGAGCACACTCGTGAAGGTGTGTAAGTCAGCCCTTCCTGCTTTTATCCTCTCTATTTCAGGCAACCAATGTCTTAATTGCTGGCTTCAATTCTCTGTTAAAACTATTACTTGGAGGAGAAGATCTCTCTGCCTATTATTGGACATCATACATGTGTTCTTGGTCTGAAGAAATGAAAACACCACTTCAGTAAAGGTTCCTCAGAAAGCTGATGGTACTGATCTGCAAAACAGAACCACTCCTTCACCCTGCACTCCCTGGTTTCAGTAATTTCTTGGCTGTGGCCTTCCTCCCCATTGGGTACCTTTTTTGTGACTGAAGGTCTTGGATGTACTTTCAGTTGCTTGCAGTTTTTCTTTTTCTAGGCAGCTTTGAGGCTAGTGGCCATTGCTCAGACTGCCCCGAATCTGATCTTGGTTTAGCATCAAGGCCCAATTCAGTACTTTCTTTTTTCTTCCAATTCTTTTTTCAAGATTTTATTTATTTATTTTTTAGAAAGGGGAGAAAGGAAGGAGAAAGAAAGGGAGCGAAACGTCAGTATGTGGTTGCTTCTTGTGCATCCCGTACTGAGGACCTGGCTCTCCACCCAGGCATGTGCCCTGACTGGAAATTGAACTAGCGACTCTTTGGTTCACAGGCTGGCACTCAATCCACTGAGTCATACCAGCCAGGGCTAGTTTTTTAAATTGTTTATGATGTTATAGTTGTCCTGTATTTCCTCCCTTTGCCCTCATCCACCCTGCCCACCCTCCACTTCCATAATCAGTCCCCTCACTGTTGCCCATGGGTCCTTCATGTATGTTCTTTTACTCATCCCTTCACCTTCTCTCAGTCAGTCCCCACCTCCTCTTCCCCCACTTAAAGCTGTCAGTCTGTTCCATGTTTCCATCCTTCTCCTTCTATTTTACTCGTTAGTTTATTTTGTTCGTTAGATTCCTCTTATAAATGAGATCACACAGTATTTGTCTTTCACCAATTGGCTTATTTCACTTAGCATAATAGTCTCTGGTTCCATCCTTGCTTTCGAAAAAGATAGGAATTCCTTCTTTCTTCATGCTTTGTAGTATTCCATTGTGTAGGTGAACCAGAGTTCCTTGTTTTTTTTTAATCGACTCTTCCACTGATGGTCACTTAAGCTGTTTCCAATTCTCGGCTATTGTAATAGCTCTGCTGTGAACATGGGGTTCATAAATTCTTTTGAGTTGGTGTTTCAGGATCCTTAAGCTATATTCCCAGCCGTGGAATTCCTGGGCTAAAAGACACTTCTATTTTTAGTTTTTTGAGGAAATTTCAAATTTTCAAACATATAGCTTACTCTTTATCATAGTGGCCACACCAGTCTGTGTTCCCACCAACAGTGCACTGGGGTTTGCCTTTTTCTACATCCTTTCGAGCACTTCTTGTTTGTTGATTTATTAATGGTGGCCATTCCGACAGGAGTGAAGTGGTATCTCATTGTGGTTTTAATTTACATCTCTCTGATGGCTAGTGATGTTGAACATTTTTTCCTATGTCTATGGGCTATTTATATGTCCTCCTTAAAAAAGTGTCTATTAAGATTCTTTGCCCATTTTTAATTGGATTGTATGTCTTCCCAGTGTTGAACCATATAAGTTTTTTATATGTTTCAGAGATTAAATTCTTGTGCATTGTATTGTTGCCAAATGCATTCTCCCATATGGATAGGACACTGAAGAAATTGAGGAAGATACAAATAAGTGGGAGCATATACTGTGTTCATGGACTAGAAGAATTTTACATCATTAAAATACCTATACTACACAAAGCAATCTATAGATTCAATGCAATTCTTATTAGATAGCAATGGCATATTTCAAAGATGCAGAACAAATATTCCAAAAATTTATATGGAACCAAAAAAGGCCCTGAATAGCCTCAGTAATTTTGAGAAGTAAGAACAAAGTTGGAAGGATCACAGCCTGATATCAAACTATACTACAAAGCCACTGTAATCAAAACAATCTGGTACTGGCATAAGAACAGACACACATAGATCAATAGAAAAGAATAGAGAGCCCAGAAATAAACCCACGTCTTTATGGTCCATTAATATCTGACAAAGGAGGCAAGAGCATACAATGGAGTAAAGACAGTCTCTTCAATAAATGGTATTGGGAGAACTGGATTGGTACATGCAAAAACATGAAACTAGACCTCCAATTTACCCCATACAACAGAATTAACTCAAAATGGATGAAAAACTTAAATATAAGTCATGACTTCCTAAAAATCCTACTGGAAAACAATAAGCAATGAAATTTCAGATATCTTGCATAGCACTATTTTTGCTGATATAGCTCCTAGGACAAGGGAAATAAAAAAATAAGCAAATGGGATGATGTCAGATTTAAAAGATTCTGCACAGATAAAGAAACCATCATCAAAATAAAAAGGCAACCCACTACTATCTTTAACTTTCATTTTAGCGATTACAGATAACAATAACCAAGGGATTGAAACCAATATTTTGCCTTTTTCATATTGGTCTTCATTTTCTTATACATCAATTGAACTGACTCCCCAGGAGTTGGATCCATCTCTAAATTGCATTGGAAACTTTCACCTTTAGTAACTGACTTCAGTAATGTTGCTGCTCCATTCCATGGGTGACCAGGTGGCCACCTAAGAATTAAAGCCGCCTCATCCTCTACCCTTTAATTCTTTCTCTTCCCAAACCGCATGTTTTGTGAGCCAGAGCCATTCTAGCAAATCTCACTTCACTGGATTCAACTCTTTTGGTTTTGGGGAGCTGTAAGCAGGATCCATGGACAAAGACCAAATACATATGAACAATGTGTCAATCATAATACCATAACTTGCAAAGTGAGTGCTAATTGGATTAAACCACAGTCTTTAGGAGGAAAACGCTAAAAGCAATGAGTGACAAATTATAAATCAGTCACTTGATGATTAAGAGAGGTCACAAGGCATCCTAGCCAAAGTGCTCTTGTGTGCTCAGCTTACTGTCTCTGTCCTGTTGGTCCTTTGTTTACTTCTGATATTTTCCACCTGCTTGAATGCACTGGATATTTCATTTGAAGAAAACTAGTTTTTTTTTTTGCAAGGGGTTGATATTTATTCTGTATGAATAATTCTAGTTATTTTTTTCTTTAGAGTCTTAAGAACAGAAATATTTTCTAATTGTGCATTAGTTATGACTATAGAGGTTTGTTAAATCTTCTGTAACTAATCAATGCTGGCAGAAATATGGTTTCCTGACTACAATTTCAAAAATACTGTATTTTCATGGTATAGCACAGTATTTTCCAAATGATAGGTTTTCAATATATGCTTGTTGATTTGGAATTTTACATTTTTAGTTGACATATAATTAAAATACAATAAAATGCATACATTTTAGTTATTCATTTGATGAGTTTTGACAGTTCTTTCCAACCCTGTAAAAGTCACTTCCACGCACCCACACAAAATGAACATTTTCACCACCCTGAAGGTTTTCTCGTGCCTTTTAGTCAATTCCCTCCTCATACCTGAATTTAACCACTTCCTACTTCTATCTTCACAGACTGGTTTTGGGAAAACATGCCGTATATTTTTGCACCAGGATTCTTTTTCTCATCTTTAAGTTTTTGAAATTCATTTGTTTCTTAAATTTGTACTACAGTTTTTTATTTCTATGTAGTATTCCATATTATGAATATAATACCATTTAATTATTCATTGCTTTGTTGATGGACATTTCAGTTGTTTCCAGCTTTTGGCTGATTGACAGTCTAGTACAATTGTTTTTGTGGATAAAATTCATATCCTCTTGTTTAAGACCTGGGGTGGAATTCCATGTTTGGAAGATAAATGTATATTTAACTTTATAAGAAACTGCCATAGAGCTCTTTAAAATGGTTGTGTCATTTTATATTCCATACTAGGGTTCTAGTTGTTCTACATCTTCACCTACATTTGGTGTTTTCGATCTTTTAAATTTTATTCATTACGGTGGGCTTGAAGTAGTATCATACTGCAGGTTTAATTTTATTTTCCTGATATTGAGCACTGATGGTTACTTATTGGTCACTTGCCTTTTTTTGTAGAGTGTCTCAGTCTTTTGGTCTTTTAAAATAGTTGTTTATCTTTTTATTATTGATTTTCATGAGTTCTTTATATATTCTTTATCTTTATATATTTACTTTATATATGACTTTTTCAAACTATGTATTCCAAACATTTTTCTCATTTGTGATTTGCCCATTCGTTTTCTTAGTGGTGTTTTTTAATAAGCATAAAAAATTCATTTGAATGAAGTTGAATTTATCATTTTTACTTGTATGGTTATAGCTTCTTGTGTCCAGTCCAAGAAATCTTCCTGTAACTCAAGGTTGCAATGACATTCTCTTGTGTCTATGTTTTCTTTTAGAAGTTTCATGGTTCTGGGATTTTTGTTTTGGCCTATGACCCAGTTAAAATTAATTTTTCTGTATAGAGCAAAACTAGGATTCAGGTTTATTATGATTTTGTCATACAGTTGTCCGGTTGTCTGAGCACAGTTTGTTAAAAAGATGTCTTTGACCCCTTAGCTCGGTGCTGTGGTGAAGAATCAACTGGCCTCATACATGAGGTTCTGTATCTTGACTCACTGTCCCATTGACTTGATATTTTGTGTTCATACCACACCGTCTTAATTATTGTGCCTTATAATAAGTCTTAGGATCAGGTAATGTAAGTCCTTCAAGTTATTCTTCTTTTGAATGTTATTTACTCTGTTCTAGATTATTGCATTCCCTATAAAGTTTATAATTAACTTGTCAGTTGCTTCAAAAAAGGGCGATGGAATTTTTATAGGGATTGCACTGAAGATACAGATAACATTGGGAAGAATGGGATTTATAACACGATGAGTTTTGCAACTTATAAACATGATATATATCTCCATTTATTTATGTCTTTAACTTTTCTCACATGTATTTTATAGTATTTGGTGTAGCCATCCTGAACATATTCTTTAATGTTTTTCCTAGGTACTTGATATATTTTGGTCCTATTGTAAGTTGTATTTTTTAAATTTCATGGTCCACCCCTGGGTGGTGGGGTTCAGTGCGTTGGGTGCTGGCCTGCCAACTGAAATGTTGCCTGCTCGACTCCTGGTCAGGGCACAGGCATGTGTTGCGGGCCAGGTCCCCAGGCCACTGATTGATGTTTTTCTCACACGTCTGATGTTTCTTACCCTCTTTTTCTCCTTCCCTCTCCTCTCTCTAAAAAGTAAATAAAATCTTAAAAAATAAAAATAAATAAATAAAATAAAATAAATAAATTTCATGTTCTAATTGTTCATTGCTAGTATATAGAAATAAAATTGATTTTTAAGTATTGACTTATAGTCTGTAATTTTACAAAATCCACTTACCAGTTATTGTCAATTTTTTGGTAGAGTTTGTAGGGTTCTTTATGTACAGAATCATACTGTCTATGAATAATTTCAGTTTTTAAAATATGTATTTCTGTTATGTATTTATCCTCCTTTATTGCTTTAGTCAGAACTTCCAACATAATGTAAAGAAGTAGTGAGAGCAGTCACATTTATTTGCCTCACCTCCACTCTTAACCCTTAACCATTACACATAACGTTACCTCTAGGTTTTTGTTAGGTGTCTTTGTCAGGATGAGCAAATTCCCCTTTAGTTTTAGTTGGCTGAGAGTTTTATCATTGGCAGGTGCTATAAACTTGTTTCCTGCTTCTATTAAGAACATTTTTTTCCCATTCATTTTGTTAGTGTGAATGACATTGATGGCTTTAAATACTGATCCATCCTTCTTTCTTGGAATAAACTCACTTGGTCATGAGGTAACTTCTTTTTTTAATATACATTTCTGGATTTGATTTGCTAATATTTTATTAACCTTTTATATCTATCTTCAGGAAGGATATTAGCTGTGATTTTCATCTCTTGTGACCTTTTTGTTAGATCTTAATTTCAAGGTTATGCTGGCCTCATAAAATCAGTCGCCAAGTATTTCTTCCTCCTCTGTCTTCTGAAATAAGTTTTTGTAAGATTAGTATTATTTCCTCCTTGGTTGTTTGTAGCATCACCATCGGTGCCTTGTGGTCTGAACTTTTGTCTGTGAGAGCACTACTTACTGCACATTCAATAAAAACAGGTTTCATTTATCTTTCACTGTGTAACTAATTACCACAAACCCAGCAGCTTAAAACAATTCATATTTATTATCTCGTACTTTCTCAGTGAGGAATCCAGGTGCATCTTAGCTGAGTCTCTGCCTCAGAGTCTCCCGTGAGGGTGCAGTCGAGGTGCTGCTCAGGACTGGAGTCTCATCTGTGGCTTGTCTCTGGGAAGGTCTGCTTGTGAATTTATTTTGTTATTGATGGAATTTAGCTCCTTTCAGGGAATATGGGCCTTATTTCCTTGCTGGCTATTGGCTGGAGGCTCTCCTCAATTCTCCGCCATGTGAACCACAATACATTGCAACTTCATCAAAACCAGCAAGAAAGAGTTTATAGCAAGATGGGAATTATAAGCTTACGTAACATAATCATGGAAGTGCCATCCCATCACCTGTGCCTTATATTGTTATTAGAAGCAAGTCCAGGTCCCACCTACCCTCAAAGGGAGGGAATTACATAATGGCATGAATACCAGGGGGCAGAGATAATTGTTAGGTAGTTGTTACAATACATCCACTACATATAGGGCTATTTTAGATTTTCTATTGAATCTTACGTTAATCTTGGTAAGTTGCATTTTCAAATAATTTTTTCATTTCATGTAAGTTGTCAAATTTACTGGCATAGTGCAGTGATTTTCAACCGGTATGCTGTGGCAGGTACACTGGTGTGCCACGAGAATCTTTAAAACGGTACCTGACTATTCAGTCAGGAGCGCTGAACTGCTTTCCCTTAGGCTGTCAAATAAAAAATGACAGCAGCCAACACAACAGTAGCCATCCGGTGTGAATGGATCAAAATGGTACCTATTTTCTTCTCATACTGGCAAAAAATATATTTTTGGTGTGCTGCAGAAATTTAGCAATTCATGTATGAGTTCCATGAAATGCAAATGGTTGAAAGTCACTGGCATAGAGTAATTTATAGTATCCTCTTATTATTTTAAAAAATATTTGTCCAGTGATGTCCCAGTTTTCATTTTTGATATTAATGATTTACATTTTCTCTCATTTTTATCAGTGTAACAAGGGGTTTATCAATTTTGTGAATTAAAAAAAATGACTTTGAAGTTTGTTGATTTTTGTCTTTGTTTTATTCATCTTCTCCTTGCCTGATTTCCTCTCTTATTTATTGTATTGTTTCTTCTCTTTAACTTTAGTTTATCTTGTTCTTCTTTTTCTAGCTTCTTTAAGTAGAAGGTTAGGTCATGAATGTAAAACTATGGTTCTTTTTTAATGTAAGAGCCACATGACTACAGGAATGTATAACTGGGTTCCCTCACAGGCCCACTTGACTGAGTGGCCCTGAAGCTGAGGTCCACTAGAGTCACACTAAGTCTGCCTCCTCCGTTATTTGTTTTGAGATGCACATTTTAACATTTCTGAAAATGGAATATGTCTTATAAGCTCTGGCATCTTATATTGCTATTGGCGAGGTGGAAGTCTGTCATGGCCCTCGTAGCCTGTGTGTGCACAGACTGGGCTATGGCTATTCCTGTTGCCATCATTTTAGTTGAGTCATAAGCATTTTGATGCCTATGTTGAGTTTCAGTGTTAAAGTCTGTAAAAATGATTGCATTATGACTCAGCGCTGAAACCATGAAATGGAGCATGTTCAGAAAAGCAAGAAAAGACAGTCAAATGTAACATTAATGAAGCAAATGTTATAGGAGGGATGCTCATAATACAATGTTTTTTTGAAAAGCAACAACCAATATATTTCATTGATTTTTTATGTAATAAATGAAGAACCACTATGTCTCAATCATGGCTGAAATGAAAATTTTAAGCGATGAAAAAACATTGAGTCATAGTGTAATTGTCAGGATTTTCTTTTTTCCGATGTATCTTACAGTTGACAATACCTTTCATTGAATAAAACATAAGTAACATTTCTCACAGGAAATCTCACTAAGTTGCTCTGTTTATCCATTTTCAGAGACTAGAAAATTGAGGCGTGGGGCATTAACTCGCTCAGGGGCACACAACTAGTAGCTGGCGGATCTGGGATTCGAACGAGGGGTCCGGGGTTTAGGTTCATCTCATCACCACTTGTGGTACTGCTCCCCGTGCAGGAGGTGGAGGAAGGAGTAGTTTCTCTTTAGGGACCTCCACCAATTAAACATATTGGTTTTCCAGGTGACTATTGACCTTTTCATTCTCCTATTTAAAACTCTTCATTAATTTAACCACCACCCAGAAGTAGAGATTAAACTCCTTAAAATGCAAAGCCTTCCATGATCTAGCCTTAGCCAACATTTGCCTGATGCTCACTCTCCAGCAACAATAAATATTGTCTCCTAAGTTCATACTCAGGACATTTCTTGTCCTAGCCTAATACTTAATTGACTCTCCTTTCACTGTTAAAAGCCTCCAGCTGTTTTTCTTTGCTTATCTGAAGTTATTCACGCTAACCTCCTGTGCAAAGAAGAGTTGACATAGCAGACTACACAGCCATTTTTTGAAAGCCCTGCTCACAACATTATCCCCTGGTTAGTGCCTGGATTTCAGAAGGGTTCTAACCATTTCTAAAACTGGTGAGAGTGACTAAACTTGATGCAAATAACATGGTTTCTGCTGAACACCTGTTTCCCTTTTGAGAATCTGAAATTTTTGGTACATTCCAAGCAAAGGATGCCTGCATTGCTATCCCTCTGTAAAAAGCCAGGGTTCTGAGTCCCTAACAAGTTTTCCTGGTTATCAACAATTTACGCACGTCAGCGCAATTTGTTGCTGGAGGAATTAGCATATCCTGTGTGACCCAGTTGGGAGAAGATGCTCGAAAGCTTATCTGTGCTTTCCTTGCGTACATTCCCTGTGTACATTTTCCTTTTGCCAATTGCACTAGCTATCCTTTCACTGTGATAAACTGTAGCTTTCGGTCCGTACTGAGTCTGAGTCCTCCTAGAGAATCATACAGCTGGGAATAGTGTTTTGGACCCCTGACACATCCCCTCTGCCTGGAATCCTTTCCCCTTTACCTGGATAACCTCTTCCAGGAAGCTGACTCTGAATCTCCCATGCCATCCCGCTGCAGTTGGTAATCTTTCTAGGAACTACTGTAATGTTCTGAGACTATCTTTACTACTACACTTAGCATTTTATACTTCTAGGGACACTGTCTTTTAGTCCACTACACTGTGAGTTTCTTGAGGGCAGAAACTGTTGTATTCATCATAGCTGTTGTATTGTCCGCACACCTGTCACGCGGTGGTGGTTGATTAATATGCGTTAAAGACTATCCCAGACCAAACTGAGATAGTCTTCTGATGGCCAGTAGCATCCATAATTAAAATAATTAAGACAAATTTGGCATGGGCTTTGAGAAATAATTTTTTTTTAAATTTTTTATTGATTATGCCATTACATTTGCTCTATTCCCCCCTCCCTTCCCCCTCCACCCTGCATACCCCTCCCCCACCATTTCCCCCTTTAGTTCATGAACATGTGTCTCAAATTCTTTAGATTCTGTATTTCCCCCTACTATTCTTACCCTCCCCCCCTATCTATTTTCTATCTACTGTCTATACTACTTATTTTCTGTACCTTCTCCCCCCTTCCCCCTCCTCCCACTCCCCTGTTGCTAACCCTCCCTGTGATCTTCATTTCTATGGTTCTGCTCCTGATCTAGCTATCCTCTTAGTTTGCTTTTGTTTTAGGTGTGGTTCTTAATAACTGTGAGTTTGCTGTCCTTTCACTGTTCATCTTTTTTATCTTCTTTTTCTTAGGTAAGTCCCTTTAACATTTCATATAGTAAGGGCTTGGTGATGATGAACTCCTTGAATTTGACCTTATCTGAGAAGCACTTTATCTGTCCTTCCATTCTAAATGAAAGTTTTGCTGGGTAGAGCAATCTTGGTTGTAGATCTTTGGTTTTCATGACTTGGAATACCTCTGTCCAGCCCCTTCTTGCCTGTAAGGTCTCTTTTGAGAAATCAGCTGACAGTCTGATGGGAACTCCTTTGTAGGTGACTGTCCCCTTAGCTCTTGCTGCTTCTAGGATTCTCTCCTTCATTTTAATCTTGGCTAATGTAATTATGATGTGCCTTGGTGTGTTCCTTCCCGGGTCCAACTTCCTCGGGACTCTCCGAGCTTCCTGGATCTCTCGGAAGTCTATTTCCTTTGCCATCTTGGGAAATTCTCCTTTATTATTTGTTCAAATAATTTTTCAACTGGTGGTTGTGCCTTTCCCCCTTCTGGTACCCCTATAATTCGGATGTTGGAACGTTTAAAGATGTCCTGGAGGTTCCCAAGCCTCTCCTCATTTTTCTGAATTCTTATTTCTTCATTCCTTTCTGCTTGATCATCTTTTTCTTCCTTCTGGTCCTCTCCCTTGATTTGAGTCCCAATTTTCTTTCCATCACTATTGGTATCTTTTGTATCAGCATTCATTTAAATTAATTTAGCTTCCATATGTTTCTCTAATTTGTGACTAAAATCCACCAGTTCTGTAAGGATCTTTATAACCAGTGTTTTGAACTGTGCATCTGAAAGACTGGCTATTTCTTCATCACTTAGGTCTATCGGTTCTGGGGCTCTGAGTTGTTCTAGAGCCATTTTTGGTTTATTCGTGCTGTTTAGTGAGCGGAGCGAAGCCTTAGTTGTTTACCAGGACGGGGCGCACCCAGGTCGCTGGTTTGTGACGCTGTGTGTGGGGGCGGGGTCAGAGAGGGAGCGATGGCGTTCCTCTCCGCTAGCCCAGCGCAGCCAGTCACTCAAACGCCTCGGGCTTGCTTATCCGATCCTAATTTTGCGAGCCTGCTGCACCAAGCGGGTTTCCCTTCTCACTGGTTTCTCCGCACGTAAAAGCGCGCGACTGAGCGACCCACCGCGCCTCTTCCCTGTGCGCTCCGGCAGCCAGCTCGCTGGCGATCAGCCCTCAGTTGCCTGCGCCCCGCGCACCGCCCCGGGAATTTTTTCTTGCTAACCTGCTCTGCTTCTGGCCTTGCTCCTCGTACCGGTCCAGCCGAGTATCTAGTTGTCCTTTGGACTCCGTATTGTTGATTTTCCGTGTGGCTTGGTTGTGACTGCTGTTAAAAATAGTTGTTCTTAGATTTGGTTGTGCACAGAGGCGAGGTGGACCCTCCACCTACTTCTCCATCTTGGCGGAAGTCCGAGAAATAATTTTTAAATACCTTTGCCTATAGTTAGTTATGAATTTGTTTTCTCATTCAGTAGACACTTAGAAAATTCTTATTGTGTATTATATGTGAGGTAAGTGTTTTGGGTATAAAAAAAGAAAAAAGGTAAGAGAACTGACTTGTTGTTAAAAATTAGGATAATTCAATATAGGCCTCAGATCTGTCATTCTGCAAAACAATGCTAGGGATATCTGCTCTTCTAAATCCACAGTCATGATAAGAAATATAGTAGCCCAGGATGATGCTTTGGGAGAATGTGCTAAGTAATTCCAAGTATTTATCAGTAACTTGTGCTTCAAGAATTCCAAAAAAAAAAAGCTTGTTTCTTTTTTTGTATTACTCATTGGCTGGAAACTTACACTCTTGTTCGGGTACAATTCATTTCTTTATATGTTCATAAAGATGGTATTTAGATTTATTTTCCCCTTCATTCATTGTTTGCTCATGCCTTCCTTTTTCCTCCTATGGTTATATAATCAGCTCGCTATTTTTAATACTACCTTTCTGACAAAACTAAGTCTAAGCTTTAACAGATACATTTTCATATCTTGAAAGTTACCTCAGTGATTCACTCTGCTATGAACTGAATATATTATACAGCTTTTTGATTGTTCTTATTCTTAAAAAGGATATTGGGTTTCTTGAGATATGATCTTTCAAGTTAAAATTAGAACAAAAAGATACTCTCTTTTTGGATGTTGGGGGTCATGTAGCAAGGAGTGGGAGTTGTTGGTGACTGAGAATAAAAAAGTTACAGCTAAGCTCAGCCAATGTTGTAATTATATCTTATATTTTCTATTCACAGCCTGGACAAATATATGGAAATGGCTGCTATGGAATTGATTAATGTCTGCATCATTCAGTTTAAAAGGACAGAAGCTGATCTCAGTCTGTTCAAATCAGCCTTCTTATGTACTCTCCTGGAGTCATTAACAACCGTTATCCTGTCAAGGAAAAAATAGTACAGGGGACCCTGCTTTTGGCGATGCAAGGCTCATGAAATTAAACCCATCTAGATAATTGCTTAGCTCTTCTTTTCATTTTGGCTTTTAAACCAGTTTTTCCTGCATTACATACAATTAAAAACTTACATGAGATGCATGGGGATATTTGGGGTTATTGTTCTAATATTAGCAAAACATATATTTTATCATAGAAAGTCCAGATTGTGGCTTGATAATTTAGACATAAACCTATAAAGAAATTTCTGAGAAAAATCTTTTTCAAAACACACTATTTGAATTTTTGCCTCCCTCAAGATTTACTTAATTTTTACCAAGATAAAAAAATTTATGTCTAAAATAAGTCTATCACCTACATAATACAGAAAAAAGTCCACAGAAGCTAAGTAATGAAACAGCCATGGAAAGAATTGGCAGCCTTACTCCCAGGTGGTCTTGTTTTGGGGTGTTCTCTTTGCCCCTCTCTTTCTGAAATAGTCTCTGGAATCCCAAAATTATCTCTTTTCTAATGCTAGGCTTCTTACCTCTTTAAAAATACAAAGGCAGCATACTTCTGGAAATGCTTTGCTTTTTACATTTTGAGATAGTTTAGGGTTTTCGTTCTTTTGATAGATCTCTGCACTGCCCGTGTTGTAGTTTTACGATAGTCTCCAAAACTATGAAAAGAAGCCTACGTGTTAGAGCTTAGTCTAATCCTTTTCACGTATATTTGTTCTGATACAGTTGTTCTTGCTTACTACGGCACTCTTTTGTAAGTCATACTTTCAAGATGTTTCCTTTATAAAAGAAACAACTTTCTAAAATTCTGATACTTGCAATGTAAAAATCGAAATGAGACTTACAAATTGCGTGGTGACAATACAGTATAATAGCCGAATGATGCCATCATTCAACTTTCTTTCTTACTGTCTCCTTTCACCGTTGCGATTGTTCCACTCAATAAAGAAGCAGGAACAAAGCCCTATTTTATCAGCATAGTTTCTCTTCCACAGGAAAATAGCTACACACGTTCAACATCTTAGCATGAAAATAACTATTGGAAGAACAGAATAATCAAAACGAGAATTTTGTGATTCACACTTGAAGAAATATTTTAGAAGTTGAAGCTGCGTTATTAAAAGAAAGCTGGTCCCCCAGAAGAAATATTTTAGAAGTTGAAGCTGTGTTATTAAAAGAAAGCTGGTCCCCCACCCCAGTCCTAAACGCTGGTCTATAGACAAATAAAGACTATTCTAATTATTATTGTCCTTGCCCCAAGATTCCTCATCCCAGCCTTTTCATTTCTGATTTCTTATCAGAATTCCAACCCTGTGAGGCAGACCGTGGGTGCTGACTGCTGTGGGAAAACCAGCAGCGTCTGAACACTCAATGATTGAGTCTTGCTCTAATTGAGATAGCTTTGAAAGAAAACTTTATGCGTGAGAAAGGTTATTTAGTTTAAAACAGGAACCCACACAGTCCTGTTTTCAAGAATGCTCTGGCTTGATAACTATCATTTTTCTACGATTGCAATATATTTGTACGTGTTGGGGAAAAACAAAAAAGACGGGATCAGATTCGCCGCAGATTCATTGAAATGTAAAGATATGTGTCTATTACCTGGGTAGTTTTAGTATTTTTTCACCACTTGTTTTATGAACATACATCTTATGTTACATGTCACTTAATCTCCCTTATTAACACTAGCTGAGAGGTCTTGTCGTTATTTAGCGTGTCAGTGCTTTAGGCTCCACGTTTTGTCCTGAATTTTCTATGCCAACTTCTTTTGACCTGAAAATAAAATATTGTTGTTTGGATAGATGTGTGAATGGGTCTAGGGTGGATGTTTTGTATAAAAACAATCACAGAAACTCAGTTGTGTGAGCAAATTCTATCCTCCGGCAAAATAACACTTTTGCTGCCGATGATATCTCACGGTAAAGTTCTCGGAGCAAAGCTTTCTCTGGCTGGGCTCAGGTGGTCCTTTCCCAGTGCTCCCCTCCCATTCATGCCCCAGCCCCAACTCCAATAGAGCTGGAAACTGTTGTGCAAATGGAGAAACGCCGGTTCTTTCCCTTTCCAGGGGCAGGCACTTTTATCCGAAAGGGGATACACCACAACTCTTTCACCACTTTGACGCAGCTTCGGTAAAGAAGAAAGTATTAACGCCTGGGCCTGCAGCTGATCCGAGCTTAAGCAGTTCACTAGGGCATCGTGGTTATAAATGTGCTGGGGTACCCCAGGAGCCTTGCAGGATTTTGGACTATTTTTTATAACTAAGTAAAAACGCATCAGAAGGCATTCCCACTTCCCAAGGAATGCACAATGAAAAGAAAGGGAAGAAAAACGAGACCCAGGAAATGGGACTCTGGCTTCATTCAGCCCTGTGGAGGAAAATGCATTTACACTTTTTTTTTTTTGCTTTTGCTTTCCTCAGTCCTCTGATTGAGTAATGGTTCAGTAGGAAAGCATACAGAAAGAAAATAATGCCCCAGAGCACATCAGTAGTAAAAGTAATTAGTTCATTGTTAACATCAGGGTGCTGTTAACAAGCACACAGGCCCTGCTCTCCGGCTAAGCTGCCACACATTATGATAGTCAACTCCAAAATAAAAATTATTTTGTGCAGAAAGAGGAAAGGAGAGCGGGGATTATAAGCTTGGAAAAGACTAAATTGGGGGATTGAAGATATTTTTCAGAAGCATAATCAGAATCCACAAATGCAGTCTCGCCTCCCAGATCTGGTCATTATGCACCGCATGTGTATTCAAAGCATGCACGCGCAGGAGAAACAGACGCTGGGAGGAAGAGAGAGAGTAGGAGTGAGCCAGTGAGGGCGGGAGACTGAGCGAAAACCATTATTATACACAGCACCTAGGGAACGCGAGATCTAATTGGAGAATCAATAACTGAAACCCCATTTTAAATATTCTGCTCTATTAATTCTTCAGGTTAATAAAAACTGGCCGCGTGATGATATTTTGGGATATAGATATTCAGAGTTGGATTATTTTTGACAAGAGCGTAAGGAATCTATTCAAAGCTGATTTTCCCCCCTTTTGTTCACTGAGGACCTGCAGAATCTAAGATAAAAATGGCAGTTGTCCTGAGGGCACCCTGAGGCATGTCATTAAAATCGGAATTTGATCCTCTTTTCATGGTTACTTGGGACAATCAAGCACAGGAAACCTGAAAACTCATCAGTTTTCCAAAATATGACATGCCCTTGACTTTGTCAGTTTGGCTGCCATATAGCAGCCCTGGCTATTTCAAAATCCCTTTAGATGTCACTCTGTCTTCAAGAATGCATGCCGCAGATGGTATGCGAGAGCTGGAGTCTCTGTGCTTCGTCTGGGCGCCTTTGCCCAGTCTCAGCACTTGCTTTTCTGTTTCCCATCAAAGAGAAATTCCATCACAATCTTCCAGTAAAAGGCTAGTAAAAAGCCTATGTTTTAAAAGAAATGAAGCAATTTACTAATTGTAATTAATGTCGATCTGAGAAGTGTTTTCCATCTACTTCTTCAAGCATTCCAGGTAATGAGTACTATAGCTTTGTTAAAGGGGTAATGTGTTGTAGATTCCGGGACCACAAAGAATCTTAGAGATAATTCCAAGTGGCCACATAAAATTATATGGCTTGATATTGTCCATTTATTTTTGTTTCTTTGTTTTTTTTTAATTTTAATTTACACTGAGCAAGGTTTTCTTTGTTTTATTTTTTGAGTTAATGCAGTCTGAGATGCCACAAGACTAGAAATCTGGTCAACTTCGGTTGCTGGGAGAGTGAAATGTGTATTTCACAAGGTAGTGGGCAGGAACCAAACTTTTAACGAATAAACTCTTACATGAAACTGAAACCGGAAAAGTCAGCACTTGTGGTGCCTGTCACTCCCAGAACCAATAAGCAGAGACAGGGATTGAATCTTTATGGGCGCTTTATTCAGATGCTGGTGATCTGGGAAGGCGGCGGGTTGTGTACCCTCACGGGCTGTCTTGCATTTCTTTTCAAGCCAGCCTTTTTGATAAGGGGGAAAAAGTGTAGGCCAAGTGATTTGGAATTCAAAGGAAAAACAAAAATTGCAGGTAAGGGATTTGGAATTCAGAAAAGAGGCTAATCAGATAAAGCTGCAGTTTGGCAATTTCCCTAGTATCCTTTCATCTGTTGACCAGTTTTTTTCTATCTGGGTCCTGGGTCCTGTGTCCTGGGTGATTTTCTGCATCTGTGTCCTGGGTGGCGAGACATCTCTCCCTGGAACACAGGGGCTCAGCTGCCATCTAGATTGCGTATGGTCTCTCCTGGAGCACAAAGGTCATGGTGTCAGGGTGGGCTGTACCTTCAGTTCTGAAACAATAGCTTTTCACATGCATTAACTCCTAAACTTACTATTACTTAAAACTAGCATTTTTCAACTCTTGAGTTACCCCAACACATCTGTAAACCAAACCCACTTCCTACCCTACCTTCTACTCTAACACTTGTTTTTCAGGATAAATGACAGAGATGCTCCATCTCCGCGCCATATGTGTTGCCTTGCCCTGAGAAACAGTAGAGTATTCCCAGCTGTGAGAACAACTTCTCATGAGCAAAGGCCAAAGCTCTGACTCAGGGCACACAGGAGGCTTTTCCAAGCAGAGAGCATGTGAGTTAGCCATTTTCCCACATACTTTAAAATGAACCTTTTTTTTTTCTATAAAAGTGAAAATATGAAAAAAGATCTGGCTACTGAATTGTACCTGCCCACTAAAGCCAGCTGCATTTTGATAGATGTTGCCTGTTATAAGTACTGTCAGTTCAGGCCCATATGAGGGCAGCCCCGTGACGAGCGGTGTGAACTACAGAATGAAAGTAATTCAGCACTGCTGGCAGCTTTAGGAAACTCTTGCTGTGCTTGGGTCTTGTACTGAGCTATTTCTCTGCTTAGGTAGAATTTTACTTAACAGAACTTTGGTTGGTTAAAGATATTGCAACAACATGAAATTTCTTTAAGAGTTTAACTCTTTTTTTTTTTGCTGTTAACCTATCACCTGTCACATAATAAAATTCGTCTTTGGTAGATATACTTAGGTAAGACCCATTTCCACATTTTAGAGAGCTAGGTTTTGAGAACTTTTTGTCACACTAATTCCAGTTCTCAAGTTAACTCATGTGTACAAAAAAGGAGTAAGTTTGAGTAAGCAAGATCTTGTGTAACTTTGATAGTGTTTCATGTTGTTCATCAGTGGGTTTCATGTAAGCTAACCAACTTCTCTTTTATTTCGCTTTGTTCTATGGCTTTGCATGTGTTTTCCCTCCTCCCTGGGCTGCCTTTTCTTTTACCCTCTACTTACCTTGTTCTAAAAAGAAACAGCTCTAAAATTGGATCCTGCTAAATTTTAAGCTTTCTTGGTATGTTCCACTTGATGAAGATCATCCATGCGTGTTTCTCATTTTGTCATTAATGTGATGTTATAGCTCATACTTCATTATTGCAGAAACTTGAATACATTGTAGATTAATGAATGTGTCCCCAAACTCAAAAGAAATATTCTGTTATAATGCCTTTTGTTGACAGCTGTTACTGTGTAAAAGGCATGACAGCCAACCAATGAGCCCTCTGGGGTGTGTTTCTTGATAAACTCTTTTTCTTTTTTTTAAATATATTTTATTGATTATGCCATTACAGTTGTTCTATTTTCCCCCTTCATTCCCCTCCACCCTGCACACCCCCCTCCCTCACCATTCCCCCCCTTAGTTTATAACCATGTGTCTCAAGTTCTTTAGATTCTATATTTCCCCTACTGTTCTTGCCCTCCCCCCTATCTATTTTCTACCTACTGTCTATGCTACTTATTTTCTGTACCTTTTCTCCCTTTCTCCTTCTTCCACTCCCCTGTTGCTAACCCTCCATGAGATCTTCATTTCTATGGTTTTGCTCCTGATCTAGCTGTCCTCTTAGTTTGTTTTTGTTTTAGGTATGGTTGTTAATAACTGTGAGTTTGCTGTCCTTTCAGTGTTCATCTTTTTTATCTTCTTTTTCTTAGGTAAGTCCCTGTAACATTTCATATAATAAGGGCTTGGTAATGATGAACTCCTTGAATTTGATCTTATCTGAGAAGCACTTTATCTGCCTTTCCATTCTAAATGAAAGCTTTGCTGGGTAGAGCAATCTTGGTTGTAGGTCTTTGGGTTTCATAACTTGGAATACTTCTTTCCAGCCCCTTCTTGCCTGTAAGGTCTCTTTTGAGAAATCAGCTGACAGTCTGATGGGAACTCCTTTGTAGATGACTGTCTCCTTATCTCTTGCTGCTTCTAGGATTTTTCTCACATGGGTGAGCCACTGATTCTAAGCAATGGAGACCACCAACTTCTTCTCCTTGATGTTCTGTATGTGCATAATAGACTGCCTAGCACAACTGAAAAAATTTCTTTTATCTCAGCAAAGTAGTGTTGAACACTAACTATATGCGAAGCACTGGAAGTACCATGATGATGAAGACCACTTTCTGGTGTTTGCTTAGATAATAGATCAGGGATTGGCAAATCTGGCCTGTCATCTATTTGTTTAAACAAAGTTTTATTGGTACTCAGCTCAGCTCATTCACTTACACATTGGCTGGCTGGTATGGGTTACAGTGGTTGGGTTGAGCACTTTTGACAGAGATCATATAGCCCACAAGACAAAAATATTTATTATTGGGCCCTCTACAGAAAAACTTTGCTGACCCTTGATGTAAATCTTTGCATAGGCCATATTAAGAAGATAATTATTAGCTTAAAGTATAATAAAGACTGGTGTAAATATCAACCCACATGAACTACTAACAGATCCTTATACAAATGTACAATGTTAAAAAATTTAGGAGGCAGCTTGTTTCTACAAATAAATAAAAGTATTTTTTTGTTTGTGGGGAAACACAAACACGTAAACACACACACACACACACACACACACACACAGACCCCAAGCTTGGAGAATTGGAATTATTATTCTCCCAAACTATTTAGAACTTCACAATTAGGAAGCACCATTTATACAATTGTCAGTGAGGTACTCATTTCACTTAGTGATTCAACATATATTATGAAAATTTGCTTTGTTCTAGGTACTGATGTTTGGGATTCAATAATAAGCCAGGACGAAAGTAGAAACTTTACTCCCCATTTCTTATATGAAAAAACAGAGTCTCTGTAGTAAGTGATTTATACAGGACTGGAAACAAATTGCCAACCTTACAGACAGTGTGTTCAAGTCAATAGTCATTCTCACGAGGGACACAGACTGGAAAAACATACTGATTCATACAAGCATCACTTCTCTCTCTGGAGGTAAATTTATTGGTTAGTAATTCCCTGTCTATCTTTCCCCATCAGGTTTCAAATATGAGATCACCTAAGAGGCAAAGTTAGTGTGATCTTGGTACTGACATGTACTAAGCTATGTGATTATACTTTCTCTGAACCTCAATTTTCTCATCTGTACAATGGGAATAAATAATATGTGAGTTTTAGTTTATAGAAGGTAATTTGGTAGGACATTGGGTACTAAAATTAAATGCTAAGTTCTGAGCAGTTTAGGGTTAAAAATCCTAATTTTTAATCCTCATACTCAGAGAGTCTCTGCCTGGCATCAGGTAGAGCATATTTAGATATAAATTCATACAATCACTAACAAATATTTACTGAGAGCCTGGTACATATGTAATCCAGCCTGGCACTAGCATTTTCTAGCTTGTGACCTAGCTTGCTCAATGAATCACACTGTTCTTCATAGTAAAAATGGGGGGAAACACCACTGGTTTAACAGAGTTGGTGTGAGAATTGACACAAACTATCTGAAGGCAGCAGGGTGTCTGCTTTGTATTACTAGAGGCTTGAGATACGTTAGTCTCCTTTCATCTGTCTGTAACCTCTTGATACTAAGGTCCAATCAAGGTAACATTCTTACAATAGTAGGAAGCAAATAAAGGTGTACAAGTATGAGAGTGAAGAGCATGGCTGTACATCTTAGTCTGCCCAGGCACAGGGCAAAAATGGCTTTACTTTCTAAGCTGATGATGTTGAGGAAAATCCCTTAGCCTATCCCAACAAAAAAAATCCTGTTTCCTTGCCTTGGTTTGAAATATGAAGGAAGAAGAGCATTCTGTCTCCTGGAGCAATGGGACAAATTATATATAAAAATAATATTTTAGGGTCAGGTAATTATTCTGGTAACTTGGGGAAAATATGTTGGCAACCAGAGAAACACTGTTATTGTTCTTAATTCTGAAATCTAAGCTTCCTTGGTGCCAAGGTGCTCTAGCATCAGACGACACTACTGCTGGCTGTCGTCCCGTGATGCTAGGGAAGGCGTGGGGCCATTAATGAATTCGGGGGTGTGTTTCCGGTGATGAGAAGCGCTGTCTGGTGTTAGCAGTGTCAGTAAGAGAGAGACTTGAAGGCACAAAAGACTATGTTTCTGTAGGTGCTCTTTCATGTTGGGCGCTACACTTATTGCTTTTGATGAAGATATATGATTGAGTTACTGGATATGACATTTGTTGAGAGAAGGGAGATTACCGTGGGTGAAGTGCAAGAGAGTAAAGAATGAGGTGGCAGATGAAGTGTGAATGAAAGGTTACATCGATGTCTTGTTTATTTGATTTAGGAGTTGGAGATAAAATTAATCTATTTCACTTTTTAGCATGTTAGGAGATATATTGTAAAACTGTGCTTCCCAATACATAATCCAAATAAATCAAAATAGATGCTGGAAGGTAGCTTTAAGCTGGCTTTAGCTGTATAAGTGTATTGGGGGTGGGGATGAGAGTCGGGGACACTTCTTAGAAATGCTTACACTGCTTTCACATGCATGGTTTTATTTATATTCACAATACTCAGTGCAGATTTTTTCATGTAGTTTGAATGTTTCAAATGAAAACCTGTTTTATCTGTTAGTTTTGTGGAACACTGTGAATGCAAATCAAAACTCATCATTTCTGAACACAGAAATTAAAGAATGAAATGGAATATAAATGAAGGCTGAGCAATCTAATTTTACTGTTGCAGTTAATATAGTGAGAAAAACCTCAAAACCATGGGTGTTGAAAGGGCAGAAGATAAATGTAATGTTGAAGGTCAACAGTACCTGGATGTTGTCAGCTGAAAATGATGCTGGTGTTCATAATGAAGAACTGAAACTGTCCCAGAACCAACCGTGCTCTGAATGCACACCTTGTCTTTCAAGGGCTATTTGCCAAGCCTGCTTTGCTACAGGGCAAGCTGGGCTCCATATTGCCTCCATTTTGCAGATGGAGAGGAAGAAAAGAGTGAAGTTCTAAACTGTCCCCATTCACAAAGGGATTCAGTGGCAGGGTCTGTTACTCCCAGACCGGGGCGGTATTTACTAAACCACATTTCTACTCGGGTTCCTTCTCAATCTGCTTCTTTATTTGCAGGGACAGAATGGAATCCCAGTGACCAAATAAGCCCAGACTTTTGGAGGTTTTTAGTGGTCTTCCACTGGCCTGGGCTCCTTGCCCACCGCCCCACAGGAGGACTGCTGGCCATTGAGACTCTTCCCCCCTGGTTTTCTAATTGGGACCATCCACTGCAAAGCAGTCTCCCCTGAAGCTGGCATGCTTCACTTTGTTTTGCAATGTATGATTTTTAAAATTTTTTAATAATAGCTAATATTTATTGAACTCCTAGTATGTGACAAGCACTGTAACAAGTATTTTATGACAATATTCCATTTATTAGAATTCATTCAACTTAACATTTACCAAACAATTATAATGTGTTAGATATGGCAGTAAGCACTGGAAATTTGTAGTCATGTATTTTCAATAGTAACTTAAACATAAACACACACAGAATGAATTATATTTTTAAAATTTCTTTTATTGATTCTAGAGAAATGGGAAAGGAGGGTGAAAGAGAGGGAGAGTCATGGATGTGAGAGTGAAACATGGATCAGTTGCCTGCTGCCTGTTCCCCGAACAGGGACCAAACCTGCGACCCAGACAGGTGCCTTGACTGGGAATTGAATCTGGGCTTCTCAGTTTGCAGGATGATGGCCAGGGCCAGGATATGTTATAAAATTTTAAAAAATGTTTCTTACTAAATTAAAAATACAAGTGGAATCTATTTTCCCAAGTGTATATATTTTCATTGTAGAATATTTTGGAAGTAGAAGCAAAGAAGGAACAAGATAAGATTCCATAGTTCACTAGAAATGTTCACTCCCACTGAGAACAAAATAAAAAGGCATCTTAATTTTCATTCTCAACTAATTTAGATAGTTTTCCTTCTTGGTTTAAAATGGAAAGCTTTTACTGTATATTTGTGCACGCGCACATATGTGTGCGTCTGTACATGTAGATATATACACAAAATCAAAGGAAATATACGAAGGAAATTCCTCCTCTCCATTATTAGTTTTTCTTTATTTTTCTACCCATTCATAGGTAAGACACTGGTGTTGCTAGAAATGTGGGAGGAAGAACAGTAAGGCAATGAACTTTCCTGTTGAATACCAAGGCACAGACACGAACCCTAATAAAAACTCCATTTTCCTTCCCCCAAAACAAGGCAATTTAAAATTGAATTTATTTTAGAATTTCTGTCGAAACACACAGAACCAGAATAGCCTGGAATTTAGCAAGGCCAGCCTTGCTCAGGAGACTGCCCGACTCACTTGGACCCCTGATGGAGTGACGTGCCAGAGGGCACAGCTGGAACCTGGCATTGGGGCAGCCTGTCCATTCTTCCGGTTACCTCTTGGGAAATTAATTGTCGTTTAATCTTCGTGGGTGGACTTTTGTATTCTACAATTTATGTGTTTTTGTCAACAAAAGAAATATTAGTTGTGATCTTCAAAGTTCTTGTTTCTGATTTTAAAGGAATTTTGCTTTAGTTCTCCATCCTTTATGGTATCAATAAGCCAGTGGAAATGGTGGTTGAATACATCTCATAGAAAGTTTGTAGTTAAAGATCAAACATAACCTTCACTGCAGACATAGAGGTGACTATTCTTCTTTACTCAAAAAAGAAATCCTGACTTGGAGATGCCCTCTTCTTTCAGCGAGCCAGTGTGTTTTTTCTTCTTTCACTAATATACACACAAAAATAAACTGTCTTTTACTGTCTGCTATAATTGAATATGAACTTGGATGAATAGGGGGGCAGGTTGAAATCATAGACCAATATGCTTCATTGGTATATTCTCAACCAGGTATCATCATAAAAGCACAAATAATATCAATTAGGTTATTAATAAATTACTTTTAATAAATGGGGTTGATAAAAATGTTAATATTATTTAATCTTGCTGCAGTGTACTCAACTGAATTATGTTAATAAATGACTATCCATCTTTGATATTCAGGGGTTCATTTCATTTTCCAATGACATTAACATAGTTAATGTCCAATGACATTTAAACATAGTTAAGAGAGATTATTTTTGAAGTTCATTCCATTTACTTTTGCTTTAAACATATAAAAAATGAATTTTTCACTGAACTTGTTTGTGCCTTTGAAACTTCTGAATGGTTACATTTTTGTCCGCCCTATCACATTATTATTCCAGTTAGAGTTTTCGTGATGGGAATAACTTAGTCCCTTGACTAGAAATGTTATCACGAAGAACCTTATGCTAACGTGGCAACTGTAATGAGGGTTTGTAAACCGAGTCAGAGCATGTAATTCTCCTCATAGGTTGCTCTCTATCTAGATTTTATGACTTTAAGTACTTCATGATCAGTAAATAATAAATTCAATTTACCGGATAGAAGTTTTGTCACTTAGAAATACTCACTTGGAATATATATTTCTTAATTGGCATCAATGGCACATTTCCCAGGAAGCATAACAAAATGGATCATTTAATAGATGCCCAATCTCTCCATCCATCTATCAGGGCGGCACATGATGTTTTGACTTTAATATGGTAATTATCTCAGGCTGACTTCAGAGCAGGAAGCTGCCTCCCACACAGCAGTGCTTAATTACTTTAGACTTCAGCTTGCCAAGTGAAAAATTGACTGTTTTTTTGCACATTGCATGGAATTGAAATGATTTCATTGTCATTTCAGTTGAAATATAGCCTGACATCAGCATAGAATCATGGGAAAGATAATGCAAAATTTCTCTGAAATTCTAAAATGGTCTGAAAGCTGCCTTATTTTTTTTATGAAGCTGCATTTCATTTTCAGAATGTTAATGAAGATCCACTTCATCTTGAGAGAAGCAAACTTTTAGGAATTCACTTCTCTGAATACATTCCATTGGCAATTCAGTACAGGGCCACATTGTCAGGTGGCTACAAGTGCATGTGACCTTCCACAATGAAGGGGCAGAGGAGCAACTGGAATTGGTGTTGACATAATTAGTAGTAAAAAATGTTATCTTGGACACACACCTAATAAAGTAAAAGTGATCATAACTGCCACATTCAGAAAATTTAGAAAAGTGCACTTTATGCAGATCTGCATAATGACAACTCTAATGTGCTGTTGCAAGACATAAACTAAACATTTGAACAATAAAGTGGTAAAAGAAATCCAGGCTATCTCTGTGCTGAAATTTATCAAACTTCCTTTTTTTCTTCAGATTTCATCTGTCAATCACATCCTACTAATTGAATAATTTTCAAGATATCAGAAACAGATTTCGTGAATAAAATGTCCGCAAAAAATACGCTATTGGATAAAGAGAGTATAACTATGAGGGAAGGCATTGATATACCCGAGAAAACCATGCCCGAGCTTTCACATCGGCAGGAAGCACTGGGTAAGTAGCAGTAACACCTTTGCCATGCAAACCGCAGGGGAAAGTAATTAAATCTAACAGAAGCTGCTCTTGATTTAAACCTGCAGGGTAAGTAATTGAATTAGTAGGGGAAGTCTCGACTTCTAAACAAAAATATAAGGTATTTCTATCACCAAATAGTACCTTATTTTTAAAAATATGCCTATAGCTTCTAGAAGCCTGCTTGGAGAAACCAGTTTTAGGACAGCGGATGGCCGATAAATGATTGAATGTTATGAGACACACTGAACAGCAATCTAATGTCAGCACATCTGAGGTATAATTCAAAAAATGGTTGCCTTAGCCAGTGGGGTCTGTACGTTGGAGTGTCGCCCCGTACACTGGAAGGTTGTGGGGTGGTTCCTGATCAAGGCACGCACCTGGGTTGTGGGAAGAAACTGATCGATGTTTCCCTCTCACATGTTGGTTCTCTCTCTCCCCCTCTCCTCCACTCTATCTAAAATTAATAGTTACATATCCTCAGGTGAAGATTAAAAAAAACGGGGGTAGCATGGTGTTGCCTTCTTTGGCAGACTACTTAAAACCAATATCTAGTCTTATGATGGAGACCACAAGTGTTGGGGGAAAAGTAGACTTGTTATAATTTGGGGGGTCCACTTTGATGATGTATTTTGTACATCTGCCCAAACTGTAGCCTCAGCCCCTGGGTCTGCCATTGCCTGTTGAACTGACTTAGTGTCCGGGCTTTGGAAGCAACAGAGTTCTCCTTCTCTAAAATGTGTGGTCTTGTCATCTGAGTTCTCCGGGGTCCGTGTGTTTTTCCCCACATTGGGCCAGCTCACTTGAAGGAAGCTGGTCTCGGGACCACCATGGTTACCACGGTGCAAGAGTGCTCGCTGCAAATGGCTGACCTTTCACCAAGCCTCGGGTGCTGGCTCTGACGGTCCGAAAGAAAGGGTGTGTTTTAAAAGTTTGTGTAAGGACCGCCTACTTGCTAAGTGACACAGATTTTCAGCTTTGTCCTAAACCTCACAAAGACTCACAGGGCTTGCTCTTGTCTCCCTTTCCACCCTGTGTCAAGAACACCAACAATCAATGTTTCTTGGCTGTTTTTACTTAAACAAATAGGAAGAGGTAGTATTGACTAGAGTGAGAAGACTCATTTTCCTTCCTGAATTTAAGATTAAACAAATCAAGATGTCATCCAGGGAATTCCGCACCCCCCATAAAAACCAACTGTTAAGACAGTTTTACTCTTAATACAACATAGTCCACAGAGGCAGAGTGAGGAGTAGCTGGACTCCATGCCCAGAGTTCTTGCAGTCGTTCTAGCTGAGTGATGTTGGCAAGTTATTTTCCTGCATCCTAGTTTTATTATTTATAGAGTGGGAACAATAACAGTATCTGCCACACAGAGCTGTGGAAGGCATCAAGTAGGTTCATATACATATGCATATATATATATAGTAAACGATATATATATATATATATATATATATATATATATATATATATATATATAGGGTCTGGCACAAGTAATACCCCTTTTTATTATAAAATTTTTTATTACAAAATCATAAGCATGTAATTCCGTAACATAACAATGTCACACTCAAGCACACCATGTAGCATTTTAGGTGCAATGTTCAAACTGCTGTTTATCTTGTATGAGACATTCATGTGCCCTACCAACCACACTCACGCAGGCATTCCTTCTGTTGGACCCTGTACACACACACACACACACACACACACACACACACAGTGCCTAGAATGCCCCTGGCACGCAGTAAACGCTGTCATATCTAAATGTCGACTCTATCATGTACAAAATATGTTGGAGTTCATTGCCTATTGATAGTAACAGTTCCACATTACACCTGATGTCATAAAAGAACATCCCCCATGGTTTTATTGGAATTCTACACTCCCAACTACATTGTAAACATGGGCTCTTATATATTATGCTTTAAGTGGAAGCTATGCAGTCCCAGTGCCTTTTGCTCAGACAGCAGAGTGGTGGTGTCTTGGTGTTGAGGTGGGGTGGGGGCTGGGGATGGAGGTGTTGAGGGGGTGGAATAGAAGATAAAGTTATCATGGAGGTATGGCATCGAGAGATGTAGGTCAGCACAGTTTGCTAAATCACAAACAAAAGCCAAAATAATGCCTCTCTTGCAGTTATAGATTATGCTAGTTTTCTTGGTTAGCCCAAAACTGGCACCACAATAAGTGAAATCAGTCACTCTTGCTTCCAACTGAACACACAGTCACGATGCATTTGTCAGTTATATGTTCTCTTGTCAAGCAGTTGTTGGGTGGAAAGCCACCGAGGAAAATTTTTTTTTGTCAGATAAACTTTTCACAATAAAAGAACGTAGCGAAGGCTTCTGAAATAAATCTAGTGGCACTGGGGAGTTTACAAATACTAGCATATTAATATACAGCTAAAATAATAATAAAAAACACCATGCTGCTAAAGATGTTTAGTATTATCAGCTCACTGCAGGAGTTTATTAGAAACTCCTGCTTTCTTTTATTAAAATTTCAATTGGCTTGTGAATGAGATCCTATGTTAGTGTCATAAAGTGAGAAGCCAGAAGGAGAGGATATTGGCATTTAAGTGCAGATTTCATTTTAAAAACACTTTACATTTTAAAAGAAGATTGCATATTGTAAATATTATATATAATGCTAGTGGTGTTAAAAGTAGTGTTAGTAATTTTTTAAAATTCATCAGATTGTCTTTGTTTATGATGATATCTGGCAGATTTTATATTTCTGTTAGTAAAGCAAAGTTTTAAATTTATCCCAAGATGTTTTTAGTTATTAGTCACAAACATGGTTTTAAAAAAGATTTTTCAAAATTATGCATCAATGTAATTTAATGGGAATCCTCTTTGGTAGTAGCACATGACAATTGCCTAATTCTGTAATTAGCTGATTTTCCTGCTGCATTTTGGAAGCTTCTGTTAGATTCATTAGGTTTAGCTGGGCAGCTGGATAGATTGCAAAGCTTAGTCTGTGGTTGAATGTTCCGGCTGACAATGTGGTGGTAAAGTACGTGGAGCACTTTTTGAAGTAAGTCCGTTATTTTCCTGCCTGGTCTGCAATGGTCACTGCTTCTCTACCTGGTGAAAAGCTATTTAAAACGATGGTGGCAGGCAAAATCCTCAGGTGTGACAGATAGCGGGGGTTCAAGACGAAAACCTTGCTTCTCCGTCTCAGCATCTGGAGTCTTCATGGAAGTGAGAAGTTTGCAGGTTTGCAGCTGCAGCCCTTTCATGACAAGTTCGGTAAATTTAACACATGGTTGCTTGCTTGAAAATATTTTCCAGATTTAACATGTTTACAGCATTGACATTTGAAGCTGAAGCCCCTTCCTTCTTGATTAGAGCAGAGAGTACTTACAGGCTGCATTCTAACTTTATGAGGTTGGAAATCTGGGAGTGGGTCACTTACAATTTTCAAACAAATCAAAATGCACTTTGATCTCTAGTCCAAGTTTCTTTAAATGCAATGAGTAATAATAATAAATTAGCCCAACTTAGCTATTTTTCCCTTAAATATGGTCATTTTTAATGTAATCATTTTATTGCATTCCAAATCCAACCAACATATTTAATCCATCTAATTCAAAGTATATATTTCCTGAGAAGGAACATTAACTTAGCAAATTAGGTAGAGGAGAGACTGTGTGTGTGTATATTTTTACATTTTAAGCTACAACAAATTCTGTGAGAATATATGTTAATAATACAAGCAGCATTTTTCTTTATGCATATTTTCTCAATGAAAATTTTCATTTTATTTACAAATTTTCACATACACTAAATGTTGTCAAAGCAATATAGGAAACACTTCAGTGATATTTTTGTTTGTTCCAAACAAAAATAATGTGATTTTGAGTTTTCTGGTGTTTAGCCCAAATCTCTAATTTAAAATTACTTTAGCAGATTAATTTCACATTAATTACATTAGTTCTATTTAATATTGATTTGAATTATATCTTTCAAATAAGGTGAGAAGTAATTTATATTGCTACAATCTTTTCTTTTTTTAGAACCATAAACCTACAGTTGAATGTCACAATGCACTTAGGTTGCTAACAGGCATGCAAAAGGCATTCACGTAACGGGATACATTTTAGTATCCTCATCTTCACAAACATAAGCCCTGTTGCTTTAAACTGGATTTACTGGAGTCCAGATGCACAATCTTCAGAATTATCTTTAACATTATTCATGATATTAAATACTGTATTTCTCCTTCATGATTTATGATAAATGATGGCATATACCACATGGCAAGAAAAGCCTTTTAGAGAATAAAATAGACTTTAGGTTATGATATTTCAAATACAAACAAAAACCACCTCTGTCCCTCCAACAAACTAAATCAAAATAAAACACCTTAAAAATGCACTAGGTATCAATATTTTCTCCTATAATTTGGAAGGGGCAAGGACAGTTTGATGCTTTTAGGGTACTTACTGTTTGCTGCATACGCCTTCCTCCCAATAAATAATTACTATATATTTGCTCTGAGCAACAGTTAACTGAGGCCAGAGATGACTTACATGAGCAGACGAACGTTTGTATTGATTTTGATCTTTATGTTTGTCAAGATATTTTAGCAAGTTTGCTTCTGAAAGAATAAAGTACTTCAAAATCAAATCCATTTGGGATTAATTGCAGAGTGAACCATTTTAATTTTAACTAGGAGGAAGACAAGAACCAATGAAAATACGAAGATCTGCAATGCAAAGCAGCAAAATAATCTAAGTAAATCATTTTATTAAAATGGTTGTTTCACTATAAATAAGGAGCCATAAAAAATACAATTTGTATATTCTTTTACAAAAAGCCTCAGTCTAGGCAGCCAACTACTAAAATTTTATATGAAAAAAAAAAGCTCCCCTAAGGAAAATGTGCTTATCTGCTGTTTCTTTCTAACAAAGATTGAGATACTTATAAAGAACTTAGCAAAGGCTTCTAAAAATAAAGCCTCTTGTGCTACCTTCACCCACTCCACTGCACACACTGTCTGTGCAAGGGCGCGGGGGTTTTCTTTCTTTTCTTATTCTCGTTGAATTGTCTGATTCCAATTTAAATCGCTAGTCAGTGTTTCACAGCTTTGCACAGCACTCGCTAACCTTTTCCTCTTGGGCATCTCTGTTTGAAATGAAGCTTTACTGTGTCTCTCACATACACGAAACAAACAAGTGTACCTACTTGATGTTTTAATTGCAACTGGCTAAACTCAAAAAAATGAGCAGCAGGTTCAGGAGAAATGAATGGGTCACAACCAGCCGACAAAACCAAAACCCTCAGCAGAGATGCAAATGATATTTTATTATTTGAAACAGCTGCTATGTAGCCTCAGACACTTACTTTTTTTTTAGAGAGATTTTTCCTGAATAACTTCATGCTGGTGTGGTGTATCCTTTCATGCTTTCCCTCGTGACTAACTCTCTCCTGCCATTTACCTTGCTCCAGGTAGTTTGGGGAAATACCACAGACATGTGTCATTCTAGAGTCTGTAGAGTTGTTTAGTTGCTAATTGATTCTCAAAGGAAGCAGACTGATGCTTGTTGCTCTAATGCCATGTTAAAAATTCTTCAACCTATTTAAGATGCTTCTTTTACTGAAATTAAAACTGGCAGGTATTCTGGATATTTGATTACAAAATGCTTTTACAGAAGAGGTTGCAATAAATATTGCTTTAATTAGCCCCCACCCCCAAAGAAATCTGTGCAAATTTTCAGGGTTGAAATAATTCTTAAATTTAAAAAAATTACTATAGTTATAACTGTTGAAGAATCTGATGCATGTTATGATACAAATTTAGTGGCACTTTCCTCTGAGTTCTGATTATAGGAAAGTGCAATGAATACTTGTATTGAATGGTTTCATCTCTCTTAAATCCTCTCCAGGCAACCCTGCTGTTAGTGTCTGTGTTATAATGAATGTGGTGATATAATAGAAGCTTCCAAAATAAAGCACCCTTGCTTTAAAAACAGCGTGTCGTGTCAGTTTTTGAAAGGTACATTATTTCTGTGAATGGGTTTATCAGCAGCGGGTTACAAGGCAAACTAAGTCATAGGAAGGATTGGGTGGCGCTGTACGAGGCTGAGTGAGTAACGGAGCCGTGTGTGCAAGTTGTCAGGCTCACTGGTCCCGCCGAGTGTTCCAAAACAACACAGAAGTAAAAGTTTACTTTCCTTACACACCGAACTCTTTCCTGCAGGGTCTTTGCCAACGCTATTCAAACATCAGCTCTTCTACTGTGAGCGAACTCTGCCTGCATGAAAAGCAGTCACCAAGGACAGAAACCTTTCCCATGTGCTTCTGTGATACACAGATGGGCCTGATTCAGTTCTGACTTTGCCCCTGACCTTTGAGCATGCTTTTTAACCTCTGGTGTCCTTACCTGCAAGATGGGGGCAACAAGCCTACCTGAAAAAGTGGTTAGAGGGGCAAACAGACAACGTATATAAAGTGCTTACTACAGTACCTAGCACATTTTACATACTAAAAATATTATTAAGGGAAATGGTTGAAAGTCCTTTTCCCCTGATGATAAATGTTTTGAGTAAAAGACCTGCTTTAAAAAAACAACAAAACCTACACAGGCTCTCTTATTATTTTATTCTGATGACAACACTAAATGGCAGCAGATACCACAAGAATACGTTATACACGTAATTCTGTGCCCTGAAATTAAAATAGGTGCACAACATTTCAGATACACACACCTTCAAAATGCTTTGTACAAATGACTTGAATCATTTGCCCAAATAATATATTTAGTGAAAAGAATATTCCAAAACCAAGGGTAACTCACTGAGGATTCTTTACCTGTCAGCTGTTTATGGGAAGGGTTCACCCAGTTCAATACTTATGTGAGAGATTAGTTTCAGGAGATAATTTCAATCCATATCGCTTGAAATGCTTTTCATATGGGCTGTGGAGTGTTGTATATTCTAACTTAATATTTAAGGCAAAAGAAAAAAAAGTAGTCTGTTGACTTCACACACGGAATCCATTCACATTGTTTTCACTAGTTTTTCCATGCTCCCGAGGGAATCCAACAACAATGGGCTGGATGGAGTGCAATTAGAATCATCCTGCCAGAGCAAGTGAATTGGGGCAGATGTTGATATTTCAAAACTAGTGGGCTTTCTTTGTACTTGGACACAATTCATGAGATGCATTAGGACGTAACAAAGTCTCCTTTTCAAACCATCAAGATTATTTTTAGAAAACAAGGAAAAACACCCATTAGCACAACCCCCACCTCTCTTCCCAAACAATATTATCTTATAAAATGGTAAATGCTGATTATGCAATTGCATACATGACTTGAAACCTTGGATTTGAAACATTTTAATTTAATTTTGTATGTCACCCCTCTTGGGGTGCTGCAAACAAGTTTGAGCTGGAGTGGGGTGCAGCTGGGGCCGGGGCAAGGACCAAGGCGGGTAATAGTAGGAGGGGCACTGGGCAGCGCTTTGTTACTTGACATCAGGGTGCTGTTAATAGCTGAGTGAAGCTGCCTTCGATTCGAGGGTTTTTCTGCCTTAGATGGAAGAAACCAAAGGAGCGGCAGTAAATGGGGCGGCAGCGGCAGGGGGTGGGGCACGGTAGGGGAGATCAGGGTGTCAGTGCCAGGCCTAGGCAGACAAAGACAGTCCCGCGCAGGAGGCAGGAGGCAGGAGGCAGGAGGCAGGAGGCAGGAGGCAGGAGGGCAGGGTTGCGCGGAGTCCCGGAGCAGCTTCCTGGGAAAGGGCTCTCCACTTCGCTGTCAAAGCAGAGACTAGCAGTAGGGGGAGCCAACCCCAGAGGACAGCTTCAGCCAGAGAAACTCTGAGTTTGGGAGCGATATTTTATTTTTATTTATTATCGCAACACAGACTATAAATTTTAAAACTGATTGGAGTGATTTCCCTGAGGAAGAAAGCTTGACCCCATTCCCACAGCCTCCCTACTTTCAAAATGCTAAGTGTGCCAGGAAGCATTTGGGCCGCTTTCCTAAAAGTTTGAGATCATTGGACTACTCCCACTTCTGCAAGTCTCTTTCTCGGTCTGCTGAGAGTCCAGCTTATTTACGAGGACTGGCCAGGGGTGGAGGGCAGGTCTGACCGCAGCTGCCTCGCACCCCAGGAAATTTGCAGCAGGTGGATGTGGAGGGGGAGATAACGGCCATTCGGAGACAACTTATTTAAGCAACCGTTTGTTCTACTATGAAAATTACTCGGTGGCTTTGAGCTTGAACTCCCAAAGGGAGGGTACTGTGGGAGGCAGTAGGAGACTTTCTTTTAACCAAATGAGCACACAGGAGCTCGGGGCTTTGTTGAGGGGCGAGTGGGCGTTGTGACAGACCTTCCTGGCTTCCTCGGGCTTCATCTGCCCGGGAGGCCACAGCGTTGCCCCCCCCCCCCCCCCAGCCAGGGGACTCCGTGGACGAGGCAGCTGCGAAAGCGAAGACAGGCTCGAGGATTAGGAAGGGTAAGGACAACTGAGAAACCACAGGGAAGGCCCCGAATGGAATGCAGTTTTGTGAGCTAACCCAAACAGACGTGCAGAGCACTTCTTGGTCTCCTTTATATTATGCGCATTTTCACCAAAGCAGTCACAGATTAGAGTCGCACATGCCCTAAAGTACGGTGCCTGAACTGTGGCAATTGGCAGAAGCAGCGATTTCCAGAGTCCAGGGCCACAGACGAGGAGATCTCACAGGCCTCTAGGGAGAAGTCGGGCAAGCAGCCGAGGGGCCCTGCGAGCCCAGCACGCCCCCCGGGGCGCCTCCAGATGGCTGCGCTAGAGCCGCCGACTTTCTCCGAGATTCCAGCGGCGTCCGATAAGTCCCGAGGCTGCAGGGGAATGTTGGCATCTCCAACCCTGACCCTGGTCAGTTCCCCCCATAACGTGGAATGATTTTTGACACACGCTGGTTGCTAATTTCAGCGGGAAAGGTCAGCTGAGGGGCCAGAGGAGGGCAAAGAGTCTGGAGCGCCCCAGCCGTGAAAGGGAGGTCAAATCAAAGCGCAGCGGCACAGAGCATTCCTGCAGGCAGGGTTGCCGTTCGGGCTTTTATACTTAACAAAAGGCAGGAGGCCGGTCGACCCCTTTGGCCACGGGAATAACAGCAGGGAGGGCAGACAACTCAGGCGGCGAGCTGGGCTGCGGGGAGCTCGGGTCTCTGTGGTGTCCAGGGCTCTGGCAGGCGGCTGCCCCCAGTCGGTCTGTCTCAGCGCACGCAAGGCCGGGGAGTGGCGGTGGGCTGACGGGATTAGAGGACTGCGGCTCTCCAGCCCATCTCTTCGAAGCCGAGTCCTGGCTCAGCGGATCTCCCTGCCGTAGACTGGGAGACTTCTGCAGACTCTCCTGCGAGCTGCTGGCCCGCTTTGCGTTAACTCGGGGCAGGTGTATACGTCCCGCTTGCATCTAATACATAATTACTCTCAAGGACCGAGAGCCTCAGACGGCATGAAGTTTAAGTGAGTGAATGGCATAGAGGAACCGGGGAAGATTCATTATCAGTCCATTTCTAGGTTATTTGACGTGGGAGATTTTAAGCCTTTTATGTGGTGAGGAGAAGGCGAAGTGATAACGTGGAAACCTCTTAGGTAAAAACGTGCGGCTGACTGAGGGTTGCCATTTATTGGATAATGAATGTGATGACAGATTTTTCTAAAGAGCAGTAGGGAAAAGAAATACTGGTGACACGGGCCAGAGTGGCAGGGCTGGCGCTGGATTCTGCGCATGGCCCGAGCCACCTCCTAGCGGCTCCATTTTTCCAGATGTTCCTTTCTTAGCATTATGAGACAGGGGTACTAATGCAACTCCTTTGAATATGAAAAATAGAAAGAAACCCCTTTTTAATCTTTGTTTTTATGGCTGCAAACATGATTACATAGAGGAAAATCAATCCCAATGGATCACAATGGATAATACAAAGTAATTGATTGGACTTTATCATTTTCTGTTACCATATTAAAATAGCACTATAACATCAAGCAGCAGCCACTGATACACAAAGGAAAACAGGAGTTGATTATGTCTAAGGGTAATCAGGTCAGGGAAGTGTGAAGGTAAGATAAATAAGGTAAATACAAAAATGGGAAAAGGCTCGAAAGAAGCAAAAGGGAGTTGGTGGTAAAGAGTTTATATAATAGAAGGAAGCGCTGATGTTTGGAATATCATTAAGCAGAAAGCCACCAGAGACAGCCTATTGCAGCTGTGTGACTGCAGTATGTCTCGGTTGGTGTCCCAAAGCATGGGGGCAAAAGCTGAGTGACTTTAACTTCTCAGGAAGTGCAATAATCCTTTCAGAATACAATGCCTGCAGCTTGGCTGTTATGGGGCTATGAAATTTAGAAAATGAAATAGGGAAGCATTTAGCTATTGGTATTTCCCAGGCATTAGTGCCACCAGCATGGTGTCTCAAGCAACCCCTTAGGAAACCTCCATTTGCAGCCAACTTTCCAAATTGCCAGAGACCAGTGCGGCTTTGTCAGACTCCCAAATGCAAGCAGCTGAGGAGGAGCCATTGAGAAAAATTGCATCAGGATAATGCCTAGTTTCATTACTCTGTGTTCTTGTCTGTTTTATCTTTCCAAGTATATTTATGTCTTTGCAAATATATTTATCTTTCCAAATATATTTATGAACAAATATTCATGCCAATGCATGCATAAAGTATACTAATTTTATACTTTATGAATGCATTGTATACTAATTGTATACTTTACATAAAAGTATGATCAAATTTTAATTCCCGCCAACATTTTTCAATTTTGAAAATACTTCTCACATAAAAATACATATAGATACTTAGTATTTGACCAATAAAGTAATACATTTAGGAGACAGTTCATTAAAAATATATAAGATATTTGTTTTTATCTCTGTGTCACTATTTAGCATAATTTAAATTTAGTTCTCTTAATACGATGTCATAACATGTATTAAGCAACTATCCTAAATAACCCTGCTGTGGTTGGAAGTCAGTTTTTCCACATTCACACTTAAAACACAGTATGAAAATGTCATGCCAACTGGAGTGATCTGACCCTTAGATAAACAGTACTCAGGAATATAGCTTAAGGTGATGGGATAAATCACCTTACGGGCTGGGAGCATTACAGAACTGGTTAGCTGTGATATCCTCAAGAGGTGTGGAAAGTAGTTGTTTTACTCAGCGGAAGAGCTCCAGATATTATAGAATTTGCTTTGAACTTTTCTAAACCCTGGGAGGCTGAAATCATTTGTTCATTCATTACTTATTTGCTGCACTAGGTAATGCCTATTATGGGTCTAGAACTGACCTTGGTGCTGAGGTCACTGAAACCATCTCACGGGGCATACCAGCTATTAAGGAGCATTGACATATATAAATAGATGTATGAAAAGATGCCAGAAGACAGGACACAGATGCTATGAAACAAAGAAAAAATGGAAATAAGGGAAAGGCTTCAAAAGATTGGTATGGATGGGAAAGTAGATTAGCAGACAGAAAAGATAGGAAAGGGCATTTTAGGCAGATGACTTTCCTGTGCATGATCCAAAAGACACAGAGAGGGGTAAAGTCTTGGGCAACACAGAGAAGGCCAGAATGTTATATGGCAGATGCATACAATGGACCTTGCCTGCCAGAGTAGGGTATTTCCTCTATGGAAAATGGAAAACCCATATTGATCTCTAAGCAGAGACACAATCAGGTTGGATTATTTTGGAATGATGGCATTTTGGTATAGGGTAAAGAATAGTCAGGAGTGGGGTCATAACATATAGTTAGTGATCCACAGTGCTGGGTGGTGGGTAACGAACCTGTGCTAAGTGTGGGGGGATTATACCAAAACAGTCACACCTTCCATATCACTTGTTTGTGGCAGCAGGTGAGAGAAAATGGAAACTCAGCATCTCATGTAACATGTGCAGAAGGCAGTGGCTCTGCATGTGTTCTGTCCGGGTTCCAAGTCCACTGGAATATTCCTACCAACCATTTCCTAGCTGTCAACACATTCTCTTCCATATGCTGCCTTTGTTCTTGGGCTAGTAGCAACACCGAGGTAGCAGTCCAGCAGTCTCATCTGGAAACATAATGTCCATAGGAAAAAGGACTAACTGTTTTCTACGTCTCTTTATTAGGGGTGATGAATCCTCTCCCAGAAATTCCAGTAGGCCTGCCCTCATGTTTTATTGGCCATATCAGATCAAATGCCGATCTTAAACCAATTACTGATAAAGTTGTACAAAGGACTTTGAAGAGTCTACTACATGCATGTCCTGCTTTCCTTCAACTATCTTCTGTTTTGATCTTGAATCTTCTGCACTGAAATGATAGCTTCTCAATAGTTCTCTAATAGGAACTTGGTCATTCATGCCATGCTATGTACAAGTATGCTTCATTTCTTTATCAAAATCAAATGAAATCTTATTGAACCCCATCCACGAGATTTGGTGAGATGTCTCCTGTCAGTCATTGCTCATGGCTTCCTTTCCCTCCACATGCTGATGGATGCAGATTCTGGTACTTAAACAGATTTCAGAAGTTACGAGAAGGGGTACCCTCAATCCAGGGTATTCCTCTGTGGTGCTCCTTGCTCACCCCTGTGAAGTCTTCTCAAATGTGGTTTAAGGTCTTCACACCCTCCTAGAACCTGCAAATTTTATCCTATTTTCATGCTGTGGGGAACCAAGGTCTCTTTGGTATGGTGGTTGGAGAAGGGGTGACTTTTTTTCAGACAAATTCGGCTTAATTGACTAAGTGGGTTTCCCCATCCTGTAAGTCTGCCAGGGTCCACCTCCAGTTGACGATTTCCCCCAGACCTTAAAGACCCAAACACCTGGTGACTCTGGCTGGAGATGCAGGAGGTGTGTAGGGTTGAAATTCATTTCACTTTTCCTGATGAGTCAAGAGGCAGCCCATTAAGACACAGTCAGTTAACCGTCAATTCTACAGCAGCAAGTGTTCTTAAATATCCTGATACATCAGTGCTTCAAGGGAGTAAACACAGCTGTCCTGGGGCAGCCTGACTTTGGAGGTTCTCTCATCCTACATATCCAATAGTCTCTATTACCTTCTTCTATTACCTTTGTTCCCCAAGTCTCCCCATGAGAACCCATTCCCTGACTTTACTGATTTGAGGTGAGATTTAGTGAAAGATGACCTGATTAATTCACAACAATCATGAATACTGTATAAAAATCCTAATCAAGATGATATTATTTCCATGGCTATTTAAGATTTAGAAGATCTTTTAAACCACATGTATCAACTCCTAATAATGGAAGTTCAGGCAATAGGGAGGAATATATTTATTGGCAGAGTTGTAGGTGTGACCCCTTTAATTCATTCTATACATTAGAACAGCACCTTTTACAAGCGTCTCTTGTAGAATATTATATTTTAACAGTCTTCTGCAGGGCTTCCTTCCCTACAAGATAGTGACTTCCTTGAGGGTAAGACCATACCTCATTTATTGTTTGTCCTCAGCCCCTAGCACAGTTCTTATCACAGAGCAGCTTAATGTTTTTTGACAGTTTGCTTAAAGCATCTTTTTACAATTAAACTGTTACATGGGCTCTGGGGAAATTGAAAAGAAAGCAAGGAGATTGCTTTTTTCTTTTCTGCCTGCTAAGTAATCCATATTTTCCTAACCTTTTACTGCATTTATATTCTGTACATTTCTATTGTACTGTTTGGAACTGTCTTAATTTCTCCATAATTCCCTTAAAATGCAGAATTTCCATCATGGATTGAATTTGTGTGTCAGAGGCTTGCCTCCTAGCTCCTTTGGATGGCCATATGTGTTTCCAAAATATTTCTTCCAGGTGAGATTTCTCTGATTTTCTGTGCAATTTTTCTAGAGAGTTAAAATCCTCTGTTTCTGCCTGAGCCCATGGTTCAGGTTTAACTCTTCAGAGGTTAACTCCCTGTGAGGTAGATTAGGGTTGTAAATACATGCAGGTTCTAGGGATAATTCTCACTTATTCTTTAGTAGAAGTGACATCCTTGCAAGGTGAACTAGCAATAAGCTCTCACGCACTCAAACATTTTATTGGCCTCACTCAAAAATGCTGCACACTTGAAAGATTCATGTTATAATGAATCTTTGTTATGTTGTCTGTCCAACATTGTTTTCTTTCAGCAATTGCCTGTTCCAATCTGCTGAAGATATTGGTCACAACCAGCTACCTCTCTTGCCGGGACTTGAATCATGTGATTCAACCTGGGTCTATCGCGTTACTCCCCTCTGCTGCAGTGGGTGTTCCATACGCAGAAAGAAGGGCACATGACCCAGATTAGCCAATCGGGGTCATCGTCAGGGATTTTGCTGGATTTGTTATGGAAGAAGTCCTTATTTCTCTTTGTAATTACCTATAAGGATAACAAAGCTTTGAGCTGATTTGCTGGGGACTATTTTTACCACAGGTATGAAGAAACTACCATGTATAAAGAAAAAGCAGAAACAAGAGATGGATGGATAAAGAGACAAAAGAAGGGAGGGAGAGAGAGGGGCACTGATGATAGAGTTTGAGGACCTGGATTCAGCTATTTTTGGAAATTTGAAAAATTCTCTTTTATCAGGTTTAAACAAATTTGAATTAGGATTCTATAAATTACATTAAAAAGACACCAGTTAAACAATCAATGTTTCCAGTTTACTTATATTAGTAAAAATTATAGCAGCTTTATAAGAATGAGTATACTTTTAACTATTTAAAATTATATTTTGAGCATGCTCTTCACATCCATGTAACTTGCCATTATTAAATATGAACTTTGAACAAATTTTAAGAAGCATATATTTGTGCTTTATGCTACGAAATGTGCATGACACCACTTTACCATAATGACAACTTCATAGCCTACACTTAGGTGAATATTCAACTATTTCAGGACTGACAACTTCTAGGGAATTTAACTAATTTACTTTATAAGCAACCGAGAAGCACCGGAAAAGTAAACAAGCTAGTTCAGCACTAAAAATAAGATTCTACTCAGTACAACATTATTGAAGAGAAAGAGAACATGACAAGAGCAGAAGTTGTAAATAAAACTTTACAGAAAACAAAGTAGGTGATTCTCTCCTACTTTGTATGTATGAGCCAGCACTGGTAGCTTTAGAAACACCCCTGTTCTTTAGACTGCAGCCGGGTGTGGCTTTCTCTATGAAACCCACCTTCATGGCACCCAGTATCTACACCTTGGCCAGCACTTACTACACCAAACTGGAATTGCAGTGTTACTGCTTGATTGCTCAACTGCATAGTAAGCATTTTTTAAAATATATTTTTTTATTTTTCTGTTTTTCTTTTTTTTTAATATTTTACTTATTTATTTATCTTTAGAGGGGAAGGAGAGAGGGAGAGAAACATCAATGTATGGTTGCCTTTCGTGCGTCCCCTGCTGGGAACTGGTCTGCAGGGAACCGGCCTGCAACCCAGGCATGTGCCCTGACTGGGAATTGAACCGCGATCCTCTGGTTCGCAGGCCCGCGCTCAATCCACTGAGCTACACCAGCCAGGGCCTGCATAGTAAGCATTTTGAGTTCAAAGATACTCTTATTCTTGACTATATCCATCTTATCTAGCTCAGTGCTCAATGTTTCCTTTATTCACAAGGCACGTTGAGTGAAGGGACACGTCTATGGACAATGTCACAGGGTTGGCTGCACACAGGACCTGTGTTCCGGGAGTTTTGTCCTCGGAAGCCAATTACCATTCTTTCTCGATCATTCACCATCCTCTTTATATTGATTGTTATGCTATGTTACTTATGTTTATTATGTCGGCTCAGAAGAAACATAATCATGCAGGGGACACAGTATGAGTATTTTTTTTTTACCTGACCATGGCTTCTCTCCTCCCTACACACATAAACTGCTGTTAATAGACTTGGTCCTCAGGGTCAGACAGACAATCTATTCTAAAGACACTGAAAATGCTTCAGCTAGTTACTACAGCCTTATTTTCACTTAATTTTCCTAATTGCTCTGTATTATTATTTTCATTACACAGATGATTAAATAAGACTGAAAGCAACTTCCCCTAAAACAGTAAGCTCATAGCAAGCCTGGATTTGAAAGTAGTTCTAATTTTCCAAATTGTGTGGTTTGTTTTTTTTTTTGCATAGCACTATTAGGAAGAGTAACTTAAGTCCTAGAATTTTTCAAGCCAAAAAAAGTATTTAAAATGATGTATTTCTTGATGAAAAAGAGCAGTGCATTATGAAGTGAATTCAGTTATACTCATTTCTCAATTATCAGCAATAGAAAGGTTATGGGGGCAGCAAATTTCCTGCATATTTTATGTGGATAAAGTTAATAAATGATATGTGACTGACAGAGACCTGCCATCAGACTGTGACTCAGC
The DNA here is from genome assembly GCF_021234435.1 of Artibeus jamaicensis. Taxonomy (NCBI): domain Eukaryota; kingdom Metazoa; phylum Chordata; class Mammalia; order Chiroptera; family Phyllostomidae; genus Artibeus; species Artibeus jamaicensis. The sequence continues at coordinate 29,366,864 of NW_026522025.1, read as the reverse complement.
TGTAAGAAGACGCTGGTTACATAGAAGTGAAGTGTGATATTACCACGTTAGGTGAACTCACCCCTCCACGGTTGATAGCAAATAATTATTTACCAAATGAAATTTTCTCTACATCTCACTTACTCGGGTTCCTCTTTACTTACTTTGTTTCTTTATAAGTTCGAGTCTTCTTAAACATAACTTCTATTGCACTATCTGGGAGAAAAACACACACTTTATTTGTGGGAAAACAAGATTGTCTAAACATCGGCTTACGCCACAGAACGGCATGGAAGCACTATGTCTCTTCTCTGTGAGGGAGTCTGGGAGATCAGAAGAAGGAGTGTGTGGAAAATCCAGATGGGACCTCTGTTGTAGATTCTAAACTGTGAGGTGTTTCCAGGAAATATGAATTTTAGCCCAGGTCAAGTCCAGCTGGGGCTGAAAAGGCAGTCTCCAGTGATTTGACATTTCCCTGATACCTCCTGGAGGAAATATTCAGGTTCCCGGAGTATGTTTTGGGCTGACAGCTCCTGTCTATTTTCAAGGCACCATTACCTATGGCAGGTGATAAAGTACTCTAAAGTTTTCAGCCAGTGAAGGTTGGAATGATTACCCTCATAGACCGAGATTACTGCCTTCACTATGACTGTTTATAGACCCCTACCTCATGTGTACACACACTCACACAGGCATAGAGAGCCATTTACACCCCCACACAAGTGTGTGCATGCACACACATTTACATACATGTATAGTCACTGCTCATTTCTTTGCAAATTTGAAATGTTTTAGCTTTATAATAAAAATAACATTGTGAGCCCCGGCTGGTGTAGCTAAGTGGATTGAGCATGGGCCTGTGAAGCAAAGGGTCACCTGTTCAATTCCCAGTCAGGGCACATGCCCGGATTGCAGGCCAGGTCCCCAGTAGGGGTCACATGAAAGGCAACCACACATTGATGTTTTTCTCCCACTCTTTTTCCTTCCTTTCCCCTCTCTCTAAAAAATAAATTAATTAAAAAAATAAAAATAACATTGTAAAAATATTAAACTATATATTGTATTGTTCCTTAAATCTTGTTCCATTATAACATTCTCCCTCCAAGGCTGAACATGTGTCATGTGACACCCAGGAAGGAGTGTGTGCGTTAAGGGAATATTATCCAGAACAAATAAGCCAAAGCTATGAATTCCAAGGGATGAATATTTCTTTTCCCCCAAAACTGATAAGTTAAAATCCTGATTTCCAACATGGTGGTGTCTGGAGATAGGGCTTTGGGGGGAAATTAGATCACAAGGATTGAGTCTTAATAGGATTAACAACCTTATTTTAAAAACCATAAGATCTTTCTTTCTCTCTCTCTCTTTCCTCTCTCTCAGACACAATGGGAAGAGAGCTGTCTATAAACCAGCAACAAGAAGTATCTTACCAGGAACCAAATTGACCAGCACCTCGATCTCGTACTTTCCAGCTTCTAGAACTGTTTAAAACAAATGTTTGTTGTCTTAGCCACCTAGTCTATGGTAATTTGTCACAGCAGCCTGATTAAGACAATGACAAACAGTATGTCCAGGTTATGGAGGAAGAGAAGATAGATAGGTTGTATCTTCCATCCTGTGGGACGGTAGAAAGAGAAAAGGTTGAAGTAGAAAAATAAATCATAAAACCTGTTCTGAAAGCTGATGTAAATTTAGGAGGTCACCAAGTGTAGGTCACAGACCTTAAAGTAGCTTCAAGTGTGGCTAGTGAGCCCCAATTTTGGAATTAATCCTCCAGGGAAACAGCCTGGTTCTCCAAGAACTTTGCTGATTGCATCTGTTCATTTCAAATGTGAACACAGTAGGATGTCCAGCTGGAGCACCCTCAAAGACTAGATCAGTCAGCCCATCATGAACACCAGCCTAGGAACCAGCAAGAGACCACGGGCCTCTCCATTCCTAAATCCTGAGGACTGTAACTTGTCTCCTGTATCCAAACTGCATTTGGTGAAAGAAGGGCCAGGGAAGGGTGGGGCAGTTCCAATGGGAAGAGAACTTTGAAATGACAAAAAAATTCAAAGAGACCATGTAATCTAGAGGAGTGGAAACATCATTAACAGATAAATTTAAAATTGAATTTAAAATTTAAAATTTAAATTTAAATTTTAAATTTTAAACTTATCTGTCGCTCCTTATCCTTCACCCCCATCAGCTAACCATCTTCTTTTTCTTTGCACATCTGGAACACAAATTGTGGCCCTAGCAACATAAGTAATACCTGTAGCACAATTTTGGAATCCCCGATAGGAGGAATGTTGTTTTCTGAGTCTGGCATTCTCTTGGCCCAGGAAAAGCATCATTAAGTAAAACTTACCAATGTACCAGTGTCTTGCTTCTTGAACTTCAACAGCCTTCTAAGTTTGGTTGGTGCTTGTTCAGAAAATGACAAATGCCTTTTGGTTTATGTCTCCCTGCACAGATAAAGATCCTAATTGTGCCATTACAAGCCGGTCCATAAATCTGTGTCAGGTTTCTCATAATACTATATCTGCAAATGAGATCTTGAAGGTATTGTCCTACCTTTCATCTGATGACAGAACAGAATCCTTCATTGAAAAATGGTAAAAAAAGGATGATTGAATTCACTTCAGCCTGAGCATTTGAGTTTGTATATTTGAAGGGAAATGAAATCAGGGGAAAAAAGAGTTTTAAAATACACCAAGAAGACTGGTTGAAATATCTAGAAAAATCCCACTGACATTGAAAGCACATGGTCCACAACAAAGGCAGAAGCAAAGTCTCAATCATTATGTCTTTATGATTTATTTTGGTTGCAGTGGAGAAGCTGAGTTGCCAGTGACCTATGGATCCTAAATTGGTCCTTGTTAATACCTGGTATTATTTACCAAAACACTGAAAACCCTTGTAACAATGAGAAAATGGGATGTTAAATACCCAATACTCCCCTTAAAAATTAATTGGAATCAGAAAAAACATAAAGCATCTAGAATAATTGAATTATGAGTTAGTAGATTTCATCTAAATCTCGTTTTTTATTGTGGCTTTTTTCCTGGCAGGATATTTACTAGAATTAATAAGAAGCCTTTGTATTTATTAACATATTTTTCTCAGATATCTCAAAGGCTCCAGAGACATTCTTTTATTTCTCACAACATCTCTACACGGATTTTAGCAAGAGGGTAGGTAATATCCCTGTTAAATCTGGTGTAGAAAAAGCAACTGTTTTCAAATGTAATTTACAAAAAGCACCTCTTAGGCTGAAATCTAAATTGCTGTTAAGGAATTCTCTCTTGGGAATCTTTTTCTCCCCCTTTCCCTTTAATTTAAAGTATGAGACTGTCATTTCTGTCATTAGTTATTTCAGTAACTTTTTCCTCTTCCGTCCAAGGTCAAAAGTCTCCCGCTGTTAAGTCTATCCATGAAAGTGCTTGAACATACACAGCCGCATATCATGCATATTTATGCTGCACAAGTATTAGAGTAAACATAAGAGGGATGAATTATTAAGGGTGAAGTAAGACTGATGAAATGCTGTTAGTTTGGGTATTTGACTGATTTGTACATTTATGAGCTTACACGAAGCAGTTGAAGGCAAAGGAAACAAACTCGGTCTTTCTGTTAAGCTAACTCCTTAAGAATGCTAAGTCTTAGGGACTGAGAATAATATATACATATACATATGTATATATATGCACATATATACATATGCACATACATATAAATCTGTACATATTTATGTTTATATATTTACATAGTGAATTATTTCAAGAAATGCATAAGCGCTTTTGCTCTATATTGGTTTGCTTAGGACCCATGGACTATGCCAGGCGGGGGCTCCCACTGGTCCTTGGTTCTCCTATACATCTTCATTTGCATTAGACTTTGTTTTAAATTCGAGAGTTAGTAATTACTTCCAAGGCCACTTCTACTCGACAGAACCCTGTCTGGAATGAAGGCCCATTTCTAGATCTTTGGCTCTAATGTGGATGGTAAGTTGTCATTGCAATCCCCAAGTGGCTTCTTAGAGGCAGTTCTTCTTCCATGTTAAATGGCCCCAATTGTTTGGTGCTTAAGGGTCATCATGCTTTGCAAAGTCTGAAGTCAGCTTTATTGAAGACTAAGATTCTGGTGAACAAGCCCCAGTAGATTTAAAAGGAAAACAGTCCAGTCCTCCTTTTATCTGCTAAACCTCTTCTGCCTTCCTTTTGTGGGACTTCTTCCCATTTGCTTCAGGTTGACTAGACAGAGACTGCTGAGTGCTCTGGTCTGCTGTGTCAGTTTGTTATAATTGGTGAGAAGGGGTGGCAAAGCCAGAAAGACACATAGAAGAAGATGATTTGTCCTTGTCCTCTTTGTAGACCTTTGTGCTGAAATAAAATTGTGGGCTGGGGAAATGTGACAGTGAGAATGGGTAGATGAGAATGATTCAGTTAAAAGATAGGGTCTGGGATTTATCTAGAGGGCTGATTTTTTTGCTCGGGAAGAGAAGGCCAGAGTTTAATTTCCTGGGCTGGTAGAATCCTGTTTGTGATGCTATCTCTTGGTTATTTCTCTTTCTGTGACTGAAGAGGCTGTAAGTTGTTGAAAAGAAAAAAAAGTCACAAACTTAAAAAGATCACTGAAATTCATGATGTGAAGAAGGTTTTACCCTTTAATTTTGCATAAAGGAAATCAGAATATTTTTGTTATTGTTGTTGATATTATTGTCATCTAAAGATGCCAAAGAGGTAATTTCATTATGTTCTTTAAGAAAATGACAATAGGAAGCAATTAATTGCTTGATATGATATGATTTAACTTGTGAAATTATTTTTTAAGCAGATTCAAAGCATCCAGTGTGGGAAAATCATGTACACACTGTAGAACAAAATAGAAATGGAGTCACTTATGTCAGGCACAAAACGGAAACAGTCAACACAACTGCATAAAAGAAACTTAACTGGACCGTATAGGAGTTACAGCTCTTTTCAGAAATCAGCAGAGGATACCAGACAATCCCCAAAGTTCAAGTCTGTTCATGCCATCTCTGGACTTACTTATTCCCAACTCATGATGGAGTTCAGGGCAAGCTGCTTCCAAATATGCCATTTTGTCATATTGATTGTTTTGAATGAAAGATACTTAAGAAACAGCCAGTACAAGAACAGTCTGACACACATTTGTCCCTCTAGAAGCAGGAAATAAATTGACCACGTGAAGGATAACCTCCCCGCACCTGGAAAGTAGACGACAATCTTATTGCCAGAGGTAGGGAATTCAGGGCTGAGAAGGCTATATAAGCAAACTTTGTTACTTCTTCATTAATTTGCTACCCCCATCACCAACCCTTTGTTAATTCTTCATGAATAATTGTTCTATTGTTTAAAAAGTATGAAAGCTGGCTGCTTTGGTCACTTCTTTAAATTTCATATGTCTATGAGCTCCTGTATGTATGAAATTACATTTATTTTTCCTCTTGTTAATTTTTGTCAATCTAATTATCAGGACAGCCAAAAAACCTAGAAGAGGAAAAGGGAAAATTCTTCTTACACTCAGCTACCCCAAATAAGAAGAAGACCACTAGGCAACCAACCAGCTGAAAAAAAAAACAAATACCTTTTGTATTTCCCATAAAAATCCACTGGTGTGTGAACAACTGAGAGGCCATCTCTCCCCTGCTCATAGCCTTGACTTTCCCAGCTTGCAGTTGACAGCCTTGCAATAAGCTTATCTTCCTGCTTTGTTTCATTCAGGATGTCGCACTGGGTTTCTGTCCACCAAGTAGCCACATTTCACAAACTTACATTTGCATATAAGATTGTCACATTGTTCAGGTAGTGCTTATCATTTAAAAATAATTATTTCTTTCCCATCGATTATAATAAGTGCTTTAAAGCTCAAAAGTGAAATCTATTTCCTCACCTCAATTTTCTCCCTTCCATTGGGCTCGCACGTGCTGCGGGTCTTCTTGTGCCTGCCGGGCTGCTGGAGTTGATCTTTTCTTTCCCTGAGGGAGAAAAAAAGGAGCTTGAAATTTTTCCTTTCGGGAAAAATATAACACCTTTTACAAGATAACCAGGTTCTCTCTTCTTTCTTCTGATTCAGGTTACATGTGTTATCAAACCTTCTTGTGCTGGCTTAACAGTCACTTATATACCCGTTCATACATTTATACACTTAAATATTTGTCTGTTCATTCATGGAATATTGTGAGGGCTCTAATGTCCCAGACATTGTCAAGGGGTTTGGGATTATGCAGTGAACCCAGTGGATGCTGCACTCACCTACATGGATTTTAGGGTTATCAGGTTCCATTAAATTGGGGAGAAAACTGTATTTACCATTGATTGTCTAGTTGGTTTTCTTCCTTTTCATATAAAATGATAAGAATATTTTCACAAAGAAGATAATGAGATAAGGAGCTTACTTTTTAAAATATATTTTATTGATTATGCTATTACAGTTGTCCCATTTTCCCCCCTTCACTCCCCTCTGCCCTGCACACCCCCTCCCACCCATACTCCCCCCACTTTAGTTCATGTGCATGGGTTGTACATATAAGTTTTTTGGCTTCTACATTTCCTATACTATTCTTACCCTCTCCCTGTCTATTTTCTACTTACCATCTATGCTACTTATTCTCTGTACCTTTTCCCCCTCTCTCCCCCTCCCATTCCCCTGTTGATAACTCCCCATGTGATCTCTGTGGAGATCTGTTCATTGTTCTCCATGGAGAATAATGTGTTTCTGCGTTTCTGTTCTTGTTCTAGTTTTTTGTGTAGTTTGCTTTTGTTTTTGTTTGAGGTGTGGTTGTTAATGATTGTGAGTTTGCTGTCATATTACTGTTCATATTTTAAATCTTCTTTTTCTTAGATAAGCCCTTTAACATTTCATATAATAACGGCTCAGTGATGATGAACTCCTTGAACTTGACCTTATCTGGGAAGCACTTTATCTGCCCTTCCATTCTAAATGATACCTTTGCTGGCTAGAGTAACCTTGGACACAGGTCTTTGCCTTTTATGACTTGGAATACTTTTTTCCAGCCCCTTCTTGCCTGCAAGGTCTCTTTTGAAAAATTAGCTGACAGTCTTGTGGGAACCCCTTTTAGGTAACTGTCTCCTTTTCTGTTGCTGCTTCTAGGATTCTCTCCTTCATTTTAATCTTGGTTAATGTAATTATGATGTGCCTTGGTGTGTTCCTCTTTGGGTCCACTTTTTGAGACTCTCTGAGCTTCCCGGACTTCCTGGAAGTCTATTTCCTTTGCCAGAATGGGGAACTTCTCTTTTACTATTTGTTCAAATAACTTTTCCACTTGTTGCTCCTCCTTTTCTTCTTCTGGTACCCCTATAATTTGGATGTTAGAACATTTAAAGATGTCCTGGAGGTTCCTAAGCCTCTTCTCATTTTTTTTTTAATTCTTGTTTTTTTCATTCTTTTCTGGTTGGATGTTTCTTTCTTCCTTCTGGTCCATACCATTAATTCGAGTCTGTTTCCTTCCCATTACTATTGGTTCCCTGTACATTTTCCTTAATTTCACTTAGTGTAGCCTTCATTTTTCATCTAATTGCAACCAAATTCAAACAATTCTGTGAGCATCCTGATCACCAGTGTTTTGAACTGTGCATCTTATAGGTTGGCTATCTCTTCATCACTTAGTTGTATTTTTTCTGGAGCTTTGATCTGTTCTTTCATTTGGACCATTTTTTTTTGTCTTGACGCACCTGCTACATGGTGAGGGGCGGAGCCTGAGGTGTTCACCAGGATGGGGTAACCCTATCACTGGGTTGTGATACTATATGTGGGGCTCTGCTCACTGCCAGATTTCAGTTACTTCCTCTGCTTCCCACAAGCAAATTGGGCCCTTCTGGTGCTGATTCCCAAGTGGGTGGGCTTGTGTACATTCTAGGCTCTCCAACAAACTCTCCTGTGAGGCTGGGAGTTTCTCCTGCTGCTGCCTCAACCCCTGCAGGTGTTTTTTTAGGATTTTATTTATTTATCTTTAGAGGGGAAGGGAAAGAGAGAGGGAGAGAAATATCAATGTATGGTTGCCTTTCATGTGTCCCCCACTGGGAACTGGCCTGCAACCCAGGCATGTGCCCTGACTGGGAATGGAACTGCGATCCTTTGGTTTGCAGGCCATGCTCAATCCACTGAGCTATGCAAGCCAGGGCCCCACAGGTGGTTTTAATTGGTGGTTTGGGACTTTGTTTCCTCGTGCTGGGGCCCTGGGTTGTGCAGTCAGTTATTTTCTCCAGTTGTTTCTCCTGGTTTCTCTATGGGTGAATATGGGACCACAGGTCTGCAATCTGCCGCCTCGCTGAGTCTTCTCCACCAGCCGCCCAACTCCACCCCTCCTACCGGTCTGAATGAATGTGTCTACTTTAACTCCTTGGTTGTCAGATTTCCATACAGTTCAATTTTCTGTCAGTTCTGGTTGGTTTTCATTTTTAAATTGTTGTTGTCCTTTTGGTTATGCGAGGAGGCACAGTGTCTACCTATGCCTCCATCTTGGCCAGAAGTCCAGGAGCTTACTTTTTGATTCACTAATCTTGACCATAATCTAGTAATTATTTCATTCAGTTCTCCCATTATGTACTGGGTTTTTAGAAATATTAGAACAATTTGGCAAGCTGAAAAAATAAGTCATGGTATGTGGATTTTCAAAAGTTATGTGGAATGCTAGGAATTAATATAGTATATTGATTTCTCAATCAGGTCACCTGATAAGCAAACAGAACTTCAATCATTTTGTTATATGTGTTCTTTTAGACTGGGATATGGCATTGACAATTTTTAAGCATTAGTGTAAAATTAACTTTTGTTAACTTAAATACACAATCGTGCATCTCGGTGTACAACCTCCTCAAATACTCTTGAATTTTGTGCGCCAACTCAGAGCCACATAGGTGGCAACCTCAGCTTGCCATGTGTAAGATTGGGTGAGCAGCATGTGACTTCAGGCAGTGGTTTCACTGAACACAGATTTTCTCTGGGACTCTGAACTGTGGACCAGAGGAAGGTTGCACTGCCAAGAGAGTGAAGGGCAAAAGGAGACCAATACTTTTTTTTTGGCCTCTCATGTCAAAGCCACTCACCCCTGTTTTATTGCTTTTTCAATACTGCATCAAAGCAGGAAACTTTAAAGTCTCAGTGAAACAGGAGGATTCTGCTTTTTCGTGGACCGGGGAAGCTTTAATTAAAATTGGCTTTATTTTGGAATGTTTTTCTTTGCATTTTAACCCAAAAAAAGTGACGGAGGTAGAGAGAAATGTAGAGAAGTTGATCACCTCCCTAATGGCCAGAAGATCAATTAATTTACAATGAGAAACAAGAATGTTGCATTACAGATTTACAAAATGTTCGTTATCTATGGACTTTGGATATGCACCATCATCAGCCTGATATCCAATGCAGAGATCTGACAGTTCCAATCCTGAATTTGAGGACCAGTTGATAAATTAAAAATCATTTTAAAATTTAATATTAAAATTGATAATTGCTCTGTGGGAAATAGATTTTTCTGAAATTATACTCTTTTCCTGCAGTGCTGAGCAAAGGCAAAGCAATAAACTGCCCATTTGTCACAATGATAGATAGACAAACCCTACTTTTACTCTTGTTCCACAGCACTCATACATTTCAATTAAGGAGAGTAAGTGCTTCCATTTGTAACATGTATTCATATTGTCTTACATAGTTTTTTAGGGCTTAATGGGTTCTCTTTGGGAATAGAAAAAGGTCCCCTGACAGACCCCATGAAGCTATTGGGGGGTATTGCCCATCTCTTCACTGAACATGGCAGGGGGCTAGAGAAGAAGGTTGGTTATCTCTAGCTTCTTGGAGATATGGCATGAAGAGTAGTATCTGGGAATACCTGCTAATCGTCTAACTTGAGGGAATGACCCACTCATCTTTGTCCTACTGAATTCTCTTCTGCCTGGCTAATATTGGTTTAGCCTTGAAGTTTTAGCATAATTATTACTTGAGGTACATTGGATGACTCTCCTTTTTTTTAATTTTTCTTTTCTTTTGCCATGTGACTTTGCAGGATGTTGAAGAAAAATTATTCATGACCCCTGTAAAAAATGGAAAGGCAGACTTTAATTAGAGGAGCTATTGTGGTAGGTGTAGGGACTACTACACCGGAGTTTTGCAGCAGGGGAGAGAGACTGGGCTTGACTACTAATTCAGCAAGAAGAAGTAGGAATTCACAGTCAAGGAGTAGAGTGAGCAGTAAGTGGATAGAAAGAAAATTACTAGGAGGAAACATCAGGTAAGGGAAGTTTCTGGCTAAATCAACCTAACAGAATTCCTGATGAAGGCATGCCAAGGTGGTGAAACATCTTTGAGGGATAGTAAAATATTAGGACCTCAATTAATATCAAGAGTCAGATATTGAGAATGAAGGATTATGACTAAGCTAACTTTGTAGGATTATTACTAAAATTGGATAATGCAGAGATAAATACAGAAGCCTCAAAGCCAAGGCCTACTCAAGAAGAGAGTTCAGATGAGCCTGACTAAAGTTTGGTCAAGGAGAAACACTGTCAAGAGAAATATAGTAGGTGGGGTATAGTTCCCACCCCGCTGATGCTAGGCTTGGTCACATGACTGCTTTAAGCCATTGAAATACTAGGATTATGACACTAGCAAACACCTTAAGTATGTACGTTTGTGAGGTTGGGCTTGATCATTTGGGGTCCTCTGCTCATCAAAGGTGAACAAGTCCTAAGTAGTTGTTGCTTTTTGCCTCTGGGCCCCACAATGAGACACACAGAGCAGAGATGTGCCTGACAAGAAAGCTGGTAGGCAAGTCTAGTAACCCAGAGCCTGAAGCAGAATAATGGCCTCAGAAAACTTTCAAACATGTGAGTGAGAATCAAACGTTTGTTACTGAAAGCCACTAGGTTTTGGTGGTAGGTTATTATGCAGCATTAATTATAGCCATAGTTGTCTAATACATTATTCCTTAAGGAAAACCTCCCATGAACTCAAGACTGTAACTCACTACTAGCATTTATTGCAACTATAATGAATCTTGTTCACCATCCTACTTTAGTGTATGGCATATAGTATGGTCTTAATAACTGTGTGTCGAAGAATAAATGAAAGACTCCCAGGTCAAGATACTCTCTATTTCATATCATGCCCAACTGTCTTGTCCGGAAGATAACATTAGTAGTATGTCGTCTTGAAATATGTGACTTTGTTGGGACTTCCGCCAAGATGGAGGCATAGGTGGAGACACCATGCTTTCTCACATAACCAAGTTTAGAGACAACAAAATATTAGCAACCGAAAACAGCCAGAACACAGAAAACTGAACTTTTCGGAAGTCCGATAACAACGAATTCTTCAGCCTGACCGGTAAGAGCGGCAAAACCAGCAGCTGGCGGAGCAGGGTTGCACAGGAAAACTCAGTCAGACGGACTCAGGCCTGTGGATCCCAGGTGTGGGGTTGCAAAGGGCCGACCCAGTGAGTGACCTGCGAATCTGGCGAGGGTGAAGGGCATGGCGGGTTGACTGTGGTCCCACATTCCTGCACAGATAAACCAGCGAGGGAGTGGGCAGTGAGATGGGACCGAGCGGGTCCCAGCAACAGGAGGCAGCAGAGATGGCCACCTTTTCCCGGCTCTGACCCTGCTACCACATACAGCGTCACAACCCAGCCACCCCACCCTGGAGGCCCTGCCCCGCCCCTAAGGCTCTGCTCCTCATATTTAATGGGCGCAAATAGACCAAAAATGGCCCAGGAAGATCTCAAAGCCCCACAGCCCATAAATCTAAGTGACGAAGAGATAGCAAAACTTTCAGATGCACAGTTCAAAACACTGGTGATGAGGATGCTCACAGAACTGATTGTTTTTATTCACAAATTAGAAACATATGAAGGCTAAACTAATTGAAATGAATGGCAATGCACAGGAAACCAATAGTAATGGAAAGGAAACTGAGACTCAAATCAAAGGATTGGACCAGAAGGAGGATAAAAATGACCAACCAGAAAAGAATGAAGAAACAAGAATTCAAAAAAATGAGGAGAGACTTAGGAACCTCCAGGACATCTTTAAACGCTCCAACATCCGAATTATAGGGGTACCAGAAGGGGGAAAGGCACAGCCACCAGTGGAAAACTTATTTGAACAGATAATAAAGGAGAACTTCCCCAATCTGGCAAAGGAAATAGACTTCCAGGAAATCCAGGAAGCTCAGAGAGTCCCAAACAAGTTGGACCCAAGAAGAAACACACCAAGGCACATCATAATTATATTAGCCAAGATTAAAATGAAAGAGAGAATCCTAGAAGCAGCAAGAGATAAGGGGACAGTCACCTACAAAGGAGTCCCCATCAGGCTGTCATCTGATTTCTCAAAAGAGACCTTCCAGGCAAGAAGGGGCTGGAAAGAGGTATTCCAAGTCATGAAATCCAAAGACCTACAACCAAGATTGCTCTATCCAGCAAAGCTTTCATTTAGAATGGAAGGGCAGATAAACTGCTTCTCAGATAAGACCAAATTCAAGGAGTTCATCATCACCAAGCCCTTATTATATGAAATGTTAAAGGGACTTACCTAAGAAAAAGAAGATAAAAAAGATGAACAGTGAAAGGATAGCAAACTCACAGTTGTTAACAACCACGTCTAAAATAAAAGCAAGCTAAAAGGACAGCTAGATCAGGAGCAGAACCATAGAAATGAAGATCTCATGGAGGGTTAGCAACAGGGGAGTGGGAGGAGAATGGGGGAGAAGGTACAGAAAATAAGTAACATAGACGGTAGGCAGAAAATAGATAGGGGGAGGGCAAGAATAGTATGGGAAATATAGAATCCAAACAACTTGAGGCACATGGTCATAAACTAAAGGGGGGGAATGGCAAGCATGGGGGGGTGCAGGGTGGAGGGAAATGAAGGGGGGAATAGAACAACTGTAATGGCATAATCAATAAAATAAAAATTAAAAGAAAAAAAAGAAATACATGACTTTGTTTCCAGCTGTGTTTGTCCTCAAGTACCTATAATCTTATACAGGACATAACACAGATTATAAGTGCTATGAGAAAGAAGTGATTGGGGAGTGCAAAGTTTGGGAACTGACCTCAGACTGACAATGAAGTCATTAGGGAATGGAGAATGGAGATGTCCCAGTAGACTTCCTGGGGAAGAAATGCTAGCATACTTGTGGAGACGTTGATGACAAATATTGAAGGTAATAGTAATAGTCAGGCACTTGCATTTAGTACTTTATTATTTCACTTGAGACAGGGGTTACGATCCCTATTTTACAAATGCAGAAAGCAAAGTTTCAGAAGTGTCAAGTAACTTTTTGAGTTCATAAACCTGGGAAGTGCTAGAGATGGGACTTATATTCAGGGATGCTTGACAAGAATATCAACTTGTAAGATCAACCAAAAAGTGCTATTAATATGGCCAGTGATTCCTGAGCCCCTGATATTTTCCTAGATCCTTGATATTTATTTTCCTTGTTTAGTTCATTATCTCTTATCTTTTCCCTTCTGTTTCCTTGAAACAAATCCATTCATAATGTTAGTTGTGTGTTGTGAGAGATGTGCTCTTGCTCTGTGCTGGAGAGAGGAGAATATGCAGGAAGGGGGCCACTAATTAGCTGGTTCCAGCCTTTCACTAGGCTAGCATGGTTTCTTTATTTTTAAGGCTTCAAGGCAGGGGCAAGGCTGGGCAAAGAACAATGAGTAAGTCATAGAGGTGATCCTTTTAATGATACATTCGCTAATGAAATGGCACTCCATGTGTTCACTTATTAGTGACTTAGCTCAAACAGCCATGTCCTACTGTCAGCTTGCCATTGACAACCCAGTGTGACCTTCGAATTGTCAGCTCTACCTGAAAAAGAGCAAATGTAGCAGAAAATACAGAAGCAGCAGCATAATTTGGAGTAGAAAGATTAACAACAGGGAAAGCTCCCGAATCTCTCTCTGTAGTTCTACTTTGCTGTGAAATAATGCCAGAAGTGTAACTATTTGAAGAACAGGCTAACCTTGTGGTTTGTGGGTTTGCATCTGATTTGTAAACAATAGGATGACTTGATTGAATGTTTTCAGGGCTGGATGACAGTGTTGGTACTGGAGGAGTGACTAGCACAACTCCATTCTCAACTAATTATATAGTGTGGATCTTCCTTGTATTTTCCAGGGCACTGTGGTTTTTAACTTCATGTTCACAAAATGATTTATGGAGAAAATACTTCTGTACAGACCTTGCTTGACAATCAGGGAATCATGAATGATATATGGATGTGAAAGTTTATGATACTTCCTGTTTATATAGCCTCATTTACTCAAATAATCTCAATGCTGTTTATGTCAATTGTTGAATTAAACTTTTTAATATTCCTCTGTCAGATGGGAAGTGTGGATCGACTCTTCATTTTATACTTGGGCAGGCAGGGCTGTGATGATTTGAAGGGCCTTTCATGGGGTCCAGGCTAGATATTACATTCGTGATCTGCATCCCTGGTTAGAGGCTACTCCCTAAATAGGACACTCATAAGTAAAATGTCCTCTTTTTGCGGCTCTATACACTTTCCTTAACAATTTGTGATTCCTAAGCACTTGGTACTTTCTTTGTGCAAAGCTAAACAAACATGTAGTTTTTTGTTCATTTGTTTCTTAGCTATGATTCCCCAAAAGCTAGATATTCCAGGGTGAAATAAATACCTAGGAATCTTGCAGCATGAAATATAATGGCTTTATATTCTCAGTGGTGAACAACTCATGGTTGTTATGAAAAGAACAAAGTATCTGAATCTGAACCAGCAGCTTGAATCAGGAAGGCAGTCCAGATGTCAGAAGACATATGGTTGACATGTGCAGGACTGGATCCCTTTCTCATGTTGGCCTCAGCGTCCCTCTTTACAACGGTCCAGGCCCCTGTGTCCTCCCACGTCACCCCACCAGTTTCTCATTGTGTTCCTGTGACTTCGCAGCAGTCGGCTCATCTCCCTCAGACTCTGAAACAGCTCGATTCACCACCAGCTTCTGCCCCCTTCTTGCCTTTGGCTATCTAGTCACGAAGCCAAGCAGTAATGAAAATGGGTTTCATTAAACAGAAATCCTACTTATTTTCTCAAACCACTATGCTAATAATCTTCCTTCTCAATATAAAGGCTTAAACACATACCAATATAACTAGGTTTTTTTTTGCAGCTATTTTTTTTCTAAAGAAGATTATTCCCTGGGGATAAAAATATCCCTCTTCAAAATCCTGGACTTTGTTTTTAGAAATGAAGATCTAACATATATAAAACTCTTTTTTGCTCCAGAATGGACTGGGACCTGAAACTCCCACTTTTTTAGTCATTTAGTTTTGAAAATGACCACGAAAGAGATAGGAAGTGCTAAAAACATTTCCTCCCTACAGCATGAATTTTGCAGGCCTTCATGAATAAATCAAAATGAGTATTAGAATACAGATATAGTTTATAGGCATATGAATATGAATAATAGAAATATGACTTTTCCCCCCAGAACAACATGTACCAGGACATACATGGTATGGCACTAAATGAATAATGAGCCCACAGAAACTTTGCTGGGCATCGTGTCTTTCTTAAGCAAAGCTGGCCCCATGGTAGTGTCACCCTGCTGTCTGGGCAGGTGGCCATGGCAGACCCGATCTTGATTGGGGTTGGAGTTCTTCAACCTCTGCGCTTTTTATCAAGTGACTGTAGTTTCTTGTTGAGTATCTAAGTTCCTATTTATCCGGAGATCTGTTTTGAAGTTTTCCTACTTGGTACTTATCCTGACATTCCACATCACAACCTCAATCTCCCTGTTTTTCCCTTTCCCCTGTCATGAACTTCGTGATCATCAGCAAGAAGTCAATTTTGAGTCTTTTCTCTCTCTGGAGCTTTTAGAGCTCTTTGCAAATACAAGGAGCATGACCCTGGAAATTTCTTTCCCCCCAGAAAAGGAAAAAGCTCCACTTGTCAATCAGTCATCCTGAGCACAAGTTCTCACAAAGGAACTCAGAGCAGCCCTTGTCTAAATCCATCAAGGTGGAGGGGGTGTGGGGGAAAGGGGGGGTCACATTGCTAAATAACTGTGATCAGCTTTAAAGTCTAGCTTCAGGGTTATTACTTACATTGCCTTTCATACTACTCAAACACAGCACAGATGCACAAAAAATGAAAGAACACCAAATCCTTTGTTCCTGGACAAGTTTGAGGAGCAAAGTGTTCTGAATAATAGAATTTTTGGTTAGTTGCATGTTAACCTATTTATGGACAGAGCTTACCTAGGGCAGCGGTTTGGCTGAAGAGCTCAGAAAGATGAGTGACTCTTTTCAGATGTGCACAATTTAATGATTCAACCCGTACTATTTAGTGTCTTTCTTCTGGTTCTTCTATTTGCTTTATTTTATAGTGAGTTGTCCATATGTTTCTCTTACTCAGGAAGTTATAAGCAATTCTAGAGCAGAAGTGTTTTTTTCCATCTTTGAAAAGGCTGTAAAATTCTCATGCTGTAGAAGTTCATTAATTAATTGCTGAGTTGAATTGATTTTGCCTCTCCAATATGTTGTTAGATATATTGCTTTACCAATAATAAATGCCCACTATAGATGTCAATGCTTTAGGCACAAAAAAGACTCAAAAACATGAAGCTGGAGGGTACTTTGATAGCCTTAATAAAATTTAAAAGCAAAACTTAAAAAAACATAATGTTTTCACAAAATAGTTTCTAATATATGTGTGCACACATACATATTACACACATACATGTATGCATACATATGTATACATTTGAAATATATTCTACCAAATATGTGAAAAGATACAAAGGGATCATATAATAATAAAGCACCTTGAAAATACTATATATATGATTTAAAGATACTAAAATGACTTAGTAATAAGCTTTTACTCAGTATCTCCTAGCTGTACAGTGCTATATTAGGTTCCCTGAAGGTATAAAAATCAAGAAGCCAAATATTGACCCGTACCTTATTTTACACACCATTCTAGGTCCATAGGGTACAACAAAACCATTCCATGCTCCTTCTCACTTGGAGGTAGAAAGGAAAGCCTGCCAATTAGCAATTAACATAATAAGTGAATTATACAGTGGCCGGAATGGGGTAAACTCGTGAGACAAGGAAAAACAGATCAGGGTAAGTGACAGTGGTTAGGTAGCAAGTTATATGAGTGGGATCACAGTAGGCTTCATTGAGAAGGGAATATATGAGCTAAGACTTAAAGAAAGTGAGGGAATTAGCCAAGCAGGATGTCTGGGGAAGAACATTCTAAGCGAAGGGATTGCTTAAGGCAAAGGGTGAGAGCAAGCCTGGCATGCTGAGGGACAGGAGGCAGGCCAGTGTGTGTCAGGAGCGAAGTCAGGACCAGATGGCATAAGATCTCTTAAGTCATTGCAAAGACAAACTGAGTAAAATGAAGATGCATGGCAAAAATCTCAGCCAAGAAGTGATGTGATCTGATGTACACTTTAGAAGCTCACTCTAGTTGCTGTGTTGAGGAAAGGCTGTGGAGCTACATCGGAGGCGTCCGTAGAATACAGGTGAGATTTAATTAGTTGTCTGACTCCCCCATTAGACTGCAAGCTCCCTTGGGGAAGCATCTTCTTGTCCAAGGTATTCTTTCTAACACAAGTTTCACCACCAAGCATATGCTTACATATATTTTGAATGAATAGATATACAATGTAGTATATCTCAGAAAACCACTATTGTCTCCTGAAAAGATTAAGATATCATGCTGGAAACAGTAGAGGAGGGTGAAATAATTTGAAACTTGCAATGTTTGTAGTGGGGGAAATGTTTCAATAAGACTACAAGGACTGGTGGAACTAACAGTAGTAGTCAAATAACAGCAGCTGTCATTTTCAGAGGATCTACTACATTGCAGGCTGTGTGCCAAATGCTTTACATGTCTCATCAACTGCAAACAACAGAGAAGGGAATTGTCAGCATACAATGTAAAAGGCACAAAGTTCAAGGTTTGTGCAGAAGGTGGCCTGTAATTTTACTTTGTAGAGTATCTGATGCAGAATACGCAATGGGAAATAAAGTTGGAAAGGTAAGCTGAGGCTGGGGTGTGGGAGACCTTAAACTAATACACCATATTTGTGTTCTGGATATTATTCAGATGTGGGAGACTTATTTGTTTATTCATCAGGGGAGTGGTAGGCTTAAAGCTGGGTTTGAAGAAGATTAGTATAACTCTTAGATTACATTTGGGTCATTTAACTAGGGAAGGAAACTAGATGAGCCATTGTTTCTAAGGTCAGAATTACAGTTTTATCATTTGGAAGCACTGATGTGAAAAAACAGAAAAATGACACACCCTGTTATTTGTGTGAGCCTGTGTGGTTTACAAAGCCCTCACACATGTACTTTTCTACTTGATGGTCATAGCAACCCTGCTAGGTGGCATTGTTATCACATTTTACAAATTGAAATGATTTATGCAAAAGCACAGTCTGGCCTGGAGTAGATACTCAAGGAATGTTAGCTGAAGTGGAAAAATAAGAAGGCAGAGGCTAAAAAAGCCTCGGCATATTGCCCAAGGTCATGTAGCTGAAAACACACGACAGAGCCACAAGTTAAAGCCAGTCTGTCTGAACACAAGCCTACTTCTCTTTGTTCGCACTCTACCTCCCTCCCTGCCGCCCTCCAGAAAGCCTCAGAAGTTCGTGGAAAATGACAGGAGAAGAAATCAAGCATAATACCTACTTAGCCAACTTAATGCAAACTCCCAATATGGAAGATATTACTTGGTATTTAATATAAAATTTTATTTTTAAGGGTTTCTGACATATGTATTTATGTTGTATATATGCTTTTCTATGTTGCTATACATTTGCATATACATGTGAGTGTGTGTGTGTGTGTGTATGTACAGGGTCTGGCAGAAGTAATGCCTGATTGAGTGAGTGTGGTTGGTAGGATGGTAATATGGGTGTAATGATTTATATAGTTTTAACTTGAACACTCCAGCGTCATGTGCTGTGCTTGACTGTGATATTGTTATGTTACAGAACTGCATGCCTATGCTTTTGTAGTAAAAGAGTTTGTAATAAGAAAGGGGCATTATTTGTGCTGAATCATGTATATATTATTATTATTATTATTATTATTTTAGTTTGCTAGGGCTCTTATAACAAAATATCACTGATTGGGTGGCTTAAACATCAGACATTTATTTTCTCAAAGTTCTGGGAGCAAGAAGTCTAAGACTAAGGTGCTGGCAGATTTAGTTTCTACTAAGGCCTCTTTCCCTGGCTTGTAAACAGCTGTCTTCTCTCTGAGTCCTCACCAGGTCTTCCCTCTGCGAGCACGCATATCCCTAGTGTTTGCTTGTGTGTCCACACTTCCTTCTCCTATAAGGCAACCAGTCAGATTGGATTAGGGCCCACACATAATGGCCTCATTTTAATCATTTTAAAGGTCCTGTTTTCAAATACAGTTCCATTCCTCAGTATTGGAGGCTAGAGCTGTAACATATGAATTTTGAGGGAACCTAATTTAGCCCAGAACATATATATATATATATATATACACACACACATATATATATATGTACACACACACACACACACACACACACACATATACACACACTCACTAACTCACTCACTCACAAGCCTATAAGAAATAGTTGGTACTTCTGATCTCCAAGGCAAGTAGGTATATCAGTGGACATGACATGGGCTTTGGATCCCTATAACCTTGGTTTTAATCCCAATTTCTTTGCCATTTTTCACCCTTGTGGCCATGGGCTGGTCACGTGACTTTAGTTCCTTCCCATGTAAATTGGAGATGAGAGGGCTTTCTTGGCAGGTTAAAGATTAAAATAATCCACATGAATCCTGACTGATGTGGCTCAGTGAACTGAGCACCGGCCTGCAAACCAAAGGGTTGACAGTGTTGACAATGTTTCTCCCTCTCTTTCTCCCTCCCTTCCCCTCTCTAAAAGTAAATAAAATCTTAAAAAAATAATCCATATGAATGTGTGCAGCACAGGGCCTGCCCCTTCATGTGAGAGGAGCTCAGCAGTTATTAGCTGCCTCTTCCCTTTGGAGGCGTTCACAGAGCCATGTTCCCTCCCACAGAGGCAGGCATGCACACAGCTGGTAATTCTGCTAGAATTATCTGGTGCCACCAGGACCATGTGCCACAAGGATAGATATGTTATTATATGTAACAAAACATTATGCCTGCTTGAGTGTTTTTGGTATTCACTTTACTAGGATATTTCTGTAGCAAATAGGCACCCACTTCACAATTCTATAGAAAGAGCATTAGCCAAACTAAAATGAAAAATTTTTAAATGGCATGTTATGCCCAAACTATTAAGGTAAATAAAAATTTGGTAATCTAATCTCCAGCATTTTACCCCACTGCCATAGGCAGCCTCTAAAATGCTGCTGACCCCCACCTCCTGGTGTCCCAGTTCTTGCTTAGTCCCCGCCCCTTTGAACACGGGCTCACTTATCGATTCCCTTCCAATGAACAGAATGAGGCAAAGGTGGTGGGATGGCACTTCTGAGACTGAGTAACAAAACAGCTAAGGCTTTTGTCTTGACTACTCTCTGGAGCATCCCTCCCAGACCCCCATGCCCCCCTCTCCTCTCTCTCTCTCTCTCTCATTCTCTTATCACCAGATGTCGTGTCCAGAGAAAACCCAGGCAGTCTATGGAGAGGCCCATGTGATGATAAAGCATGTGAGTGAGTTGATAGGGAAGCAGATCTTCTAAGTGCTGCCAACAGCCTCCTGAGCAGCCTTGGAAGAGATTCTCTAGCACCAGTTGAATCTTGACATGATGGCAGCGCAGCCAACATCTTGATCGAAACTTGAGCCAGAGGCGTTCCATCAAACTGCACCTAGATTCCTGACCCACAACATCTCTGATATAATACATGTTGGTTATTTTAAGCTGCTAAATTTGGGAGTAATTTGTCACACAGCAATACACTGGTACTCTGCCCAACTTGGAACAATTATGTGTTTTTCTAAGCACAGGAATATTTGCACTTGATTCAACTTGAGTATCTTAATAATGAAATGCAAATCTATGTTTTATTTCTCTATAGGGTCTTTGCACTCCTGTATTGTATACATATATACCCTTTAAAAGCAAAGAAGAGAAATCTCATCAGAGGATGGCTTTGTTTCGATTTTGTTTTTTTTTTTAACTTAGTAAAATCATTGGGAGAAATATTGTTAGACTTAATAAAATAAAGCAAAGGTATAATATTTTTACCTGCTAGGAAAAGTCAGGCATGATATGGCATGGCATTGCTGAAAAACACTGAGTACCATAGCAATAAATCACAACACAATTTTGGATCCAGACTCATGAATGAGACCTGTGCACAGAATGCTGGCTGCTCAGAAGGGGGTTGGAAGAAAGTATAATAATGGGATTGCAAGAAAGGAAGTATCTGCATAACTGAAAGCAAACATTTAATTTTTTACTCTACTAAGTAAAAATGCAAATAGAGTCATCATCCATTTTTTCAAAGATAGGTGCAAAATATATAATAGCATTAACAACTTGAATTTATAGGGTGCTTTCACGTTTGTTTTTCAGAGCTTTCATGTCTATTCTGTGCTGCTTCCTAGTTCAGTCATGAAGCAGTTCACATGAAATGTTTTTTTGCCCCATTTTACAGATGAAAAACAGAGATTTGATTTTATCACCTTGGAGATGCAGATGGACTGAACCATCTTTCATTGCAGTAATTTGGAAATTTTAGTTTATGTCTCATAAAACAGACATCTCGTATCTTTCTCTGTCTCTCTCTGTCTCTCTGTCTCATTTACCCACCCACCTATTCATCCGTTTTCCATACTTATCTAAAGGATAATTTCAACCCTCTGAAAGGCAGCCATCACCCAGGAGTGGAGGCAAAAGATTCTCAGCATTGGTTAAAATAATGGCCCAAAACACTAGAATGCAGGCTCTGAAGTGGGATCAATGAACTCTTTAAGGGGATCTCAGACTTTTATCAGAATCTATGGACACTTATTTTAAACACAAGGCTAACAAGTTTGGGTTTGTTCATTTTTTATTCACAAGACCAGAGTGGACTGAGCTGAGGCTGAAAAATGGCAGTGAGAAGCTGACACGTTGACAGAATTATCTGACAGCAAGGAGGAAAAAGCAACCATGGCACTAGAGAAAGCAGTTTCTGGACACTTTTAAGGTGGTAATGAACATTGTGACCTGTTCTACACAGTGCTTTATAATAAATAATTGATGCCCATAATTATCACCCCCAAATCATTAAAATGTCAAAATAAGTTCAGCATAGTTAAAGAAATAAACTAATTGTTGCTGGAATAATTTGAGTATTTATTTTGAAGCAAGAATGGTGCTGGGCACTTTATATACCTTGCCTCTAACCCCAAGGTTTTGGGAGAGGAAATGAAACTTCCAGAGTTTAAGCCACTTCCTTAAGGTAATGCGGATGCTAATAAGTATGCAAGCCAGGACCCAAACTCAGGTTTCTCAGATTGAAAACCTTCCACTCTGTCCACTATATCACACTACCTGAAAGATGCCTATCAAAACCACTTTTGGTAAAAGAAAACCATATTTTGGTGCCTAAGGGTACAGGTTGCTAATCTGGAAACCCAGTGAACCTTGTATTACCTATTATTCCTCCTAAAGTATCAGGTAACTAAAATATTAATCTTTGTATATTTTTCGGTGGATAAAGGAGTGTATTTTCTACTTGACATGAACAGATTTAAAAAAAATTAAAATGATACTAGAGCAAAACAAACTGCTTGTTAGCTAGTGAGGTCCCCATCTCTGAGAATATTGTAGCCAGTGCTATTTAACATTTTCTAGGGGTGATGGAGACCTTATTTCTGTACAGAACAAGGACATGGATCACTAAGAACTTGCCTCATTTCTAAGAATTTGTGTCTTGAAAATCCTTTTTCATCCTAATATGCAGTGTTTTTAACAACTTATAAGTGCTGAAGAAAGACTTGCTATGAGACAAATTATCGCTCTTCAGAGCACAAAAATAGTCTTCTTGGCAATTTCCTTTTGCTGAGCAATTTTTTGTGTCTTTAATTCTTTGGTGTCAAATGGATCACTGCATGTTCAACACTTAATTACTGAATCTTCATCATACCCAAATACTTGTGCTTAATATTTATTAAAAGCCTTATTTTCAGTGAGACAAACCTCATCTACCATCTGAAATTCTAATTTTTATAACATTTTGTAGATAGTAGTTACAAACCAATAATATACAGAGCTGTTTAAAAATCATTATTCCCTATGTTATGCTATGAAATTAATTTTTCCTTTTGATTTTTAATACATTTCACTTGTTCTATTCAAAGAACAGTAGGGTGCCCTCCTAGTAATAATTTTGACCAGTCGCTTTAAATTGCTATTCAAAATGAACTGAGTAGTGTTTCACATGAACATTTCTATTAAATTTCCCATGATGTTACTTATGATTAAAAGATAACTACTGTGGTAAAAAAAAAAGAAGGAATATACACTCAAGCATTTGATATCTTATTCAAAACAGATGAAATAAACCTAAACAAGCTTATGTGATTAAAGATAAATACTTGTAAGATAAGTTTCATTAATTAATATACTTGGCCATTCATTCCTGGGCTGGCTTATCTGTTAAGCTCAATAGGCATTGTGTGTGGGATTCACAACACTTGTAGGTGGACATGAACATGTTTTTTTTTTTTTTAAGATTTTATTTATTTATCTTTAGAGGGGAAGGGAGGGAGAGAGGGAGAGAAACATCAATGTATGGTTGCCTTTTGTGCGTCCCCTGCTGGGAACTGGCCTGCAACCCAGGCATGTGCCCTGACTGGGAATGAACCGCGGTTGTCTGGTTTGCAGGCCCGTGCTCAATCCACTGAGCTACACCAGCCAGGGCTGAACATGTTTTATTTTAAAACCAAAGTTCAGTATATGTCCTAACAGATTGTATAATATATATTTTTACATATAATATTATATATAATACAATATATCACAGTATAATATAATATTATGTTTTACTAAAATATTATATATTTAAGACAAACCAATTGTACTGGTTTATCTTTATACCAGTACAATTATAAAATATAATTTTAAAATATTTTAATGAAGAAAATGGCTCACCAAAGCGAAAGTGCCCAGGTCCCATGCAGATATGGTGTGGTCTATATTCTCTCATTTTAAGAAGATTTACCGAGCTCTCTACTATTTGTCAGGGACTGTGCTAGAACTGGCATATATGTGGGGTGGGTGGGGGGAAAGTGGAAGGAAGTGGTAGCCTGGATACAATGAAGAAGACCCAGCTTTTGTCCTGAAGGAACACAGGGATTCCTAACGAGTGGAGAAAATATGTGAATCAATTGCTACAGTGCAACGTGGTAAGTGATATTCTAGATACAGACAAGATGCCAGGGAAGTACCCAGCAGGCAGTGGCCAGCTTGCCTAGTGGCAATGGTGGAAGAAAGGATTCCTATTGTACATGGTAGTTACATGGAGTCTTGAGAAATGAGATGGATTAATAAGGAACTGAAGATGGGGCCTATGTTCTTGGGAAAGAGATGGCATGTGCAAAGTCCTCTGGCTGTGACAGGCTTTGGTATTTTCCAGAAACTTCAGACATCACAGAGTATATGAGGTACACTGGGGGTTGTGGAAAAATAGGAAGGGTCCAGAACAGGAAAAGGACCTGGGTGCCATCATCGCCATGATAATGAAATTGCATTTCATTCTATAGGGTAAAGGCTGCATTTCTCATCCTTGGCATTAAACACTTACCATCTGGCTCCCACTTAATAGTACCATCTCCCAAGATGCTCTGCCAATATGCTCACATGAATGTACTTTCCTACTTCTGCTCTTTTGCACATGGTCTCCCTTTATCTGAATTGCATGGTGTTCTTCTCTCAAAACAGCCATCTTAACATGGACTTCCTCCCTGAAGCCACCTCAGCTCCAGGGAGAACACTCACAAGTTCAAAATGGTTCAAGGCTGAGAGGAAGCTTTGGGATTAGCAAGTCCTTAAACTTCATTTTGCTGATAAAACTGAGGACCAGAGGGATAAAGTAATTTGTACCCATTCCATACTCAGTGAGAATTCTAAACAAAATGGAAACTAATTCTTCTGACTTTTGGTGGGAACGGTTCTGTAGCAATTTTCTTCACAATTCATTTGGTGATTAATCATGTGCTGTCTTGATATAGCTGATGTCATCTTCAACTATTTAAATTTCACTTTTTGAACTTCTGGCCAAAATGGAGGTATAGGTAGATATACTTTGCCTCCTTGCACAGCCAAAGAAGGAAAACAACAAAGTTTAAACAAAAAATAACCAAAACTGCCAGAAAATTAAACTGTATGGAAGTCTGACACCCAAGAAGTTAAAGAAGAAACATTCATCTGGAGCGGTAGGAGGGGTGGAGAGAGGCAGCTGGGGTGAAGAGGACTTGCAGCAAGGCAGTGGCTAGGGGACAGGTGGGTGAGGCTGTGGCTGGGGGACCAGGCAGTCCCACATTTGTGTGTAGATAAACCTGTAGGAACAACTGGGGAGTGAGACAGACCGTGTAACCCAGAGTTCCAGCATAGGGAAATAAAGCCTCAAAACCTCTGACTATAAAAGCTTGTGGGGGTTGAGATGGCAGGAGAGACTCCTAGCCTCACAGGAGAGTTTGTTGGAGAGACCTACAGGGTCCTAGAATGTATACAAACTCACCCACCTGGGAATCAGCACCAGGAGAGTCCAAGTTACTTGTGGGTAGAGGAGGGAGTGACTGAAAACCGGCAGAGAGCAGAGCAAGTGGCACTGTACCTTCTTGGACTCCTTCCCAACATATAGCCCCACAATGCACCAACATGGGTTGCCTGGCCCTGGAGAACACCTAAGGCTCTGTCCCTTGCTATGTAACAGACACGCCAGGACAAAAAAATATGGCCCAAGTGAAAGACCAGATCAAAGCTCCAAAATAGAACTAAGCAGTGAAGAGATAGCCAACCTATCAGATGCAGAGTTCAAAACACTAATAATCAGGACGTTCACAGAAATGGTTGAGTGTGGCTGCAAAATAGGGGAACAAGTAAAGGCTATGCAAAGTGAAATAAGGAAAATGTACAAGGAACCAACAGTGATGGGTAGAAGCTGGGACTCAAATCGATGACTTGGACCAGAAGGAAGAAATAAACATTCAACCAGAACAGAATGATAAAATAAGAATTCCAAAAAAGTGAGGAGAGACTTCAGAATCTCTGGGACAACTTTAAACATTCCAACACTCAAATCGTAGGGGTGCTAGAAGGAGAAGAGCAAGAGTAAGAAATTGAAAATGTATTTGAACAAATAATGAAGGAAAACTTTCTTAATCTGGTGAAGGAAATAGACTTTCAGGAATTCCAGGGAGCTTGGAGAGTGCCCCAAAAGTTAGACCCAAGAAAGCACACACCAAGACATATTATAATTAATTTATCCAAGATTAAAGATTAGGAGAGAATGTGAGAAGCAGCAGAAGGAGACAGTTACCTACAAAGGAGTTCCCATAAGACTACTAGCTGATTTCTCAAAAGAACCTTGTGGGCAAGAAGGGGCTGGAAAGAAGTGTTCAAAGTGATGAAAGTCAAGGACCTGTGTTCAAGATTACTCTGTCCAGCAAAGCTTTCATTTAGAATGGAAGGGCAGATAAAGTGCTTCCCAAATGTCAAGTAAAAGGAGTTCATCATCACCCAGCCCTTATTATATGAAATGTTAAAGGGCTTATATAAGAAAAAGATGATCAAAATTATGAACAGTAAAATGACAACAAACTCACAACTATCAACAACTGAACTGAAACCAAAACCAAAACCAAAACCAAAACCAAAACCAAACTAAGCACACAACTAGAACAGGAGCAGAAGCACAGAAATGGAGATTGCATGGAGGGTTATCAGCAGGGAGGGAGATGGGGGAGAATAGGGAGAAGGTACGGGGAATAAGAAGCATAAATGGTAGTAGAAAATAGACAGGGGGAGGTTAAGAATAGTCTGGGAAATGGAGAAGCCAAGGAACTTATAAATATGACCCGTGGACATGAACTGAGGTGGGGGAATGCTGGTGAGGGTGGTGCAGGACAAAGGGGAATAAAGGGGAGAAAAATGGGACAACTGTAATAGTATAATCAATAAAATATATTAAAAAACAAATTTTACTGTTTGATTTGTTTATACCTTGATATATTTTTCCAACCAAATACTATTGCCCTGTGGGCTGGAGCTACCTTTTACAGTGATTTCCTGCAGGACCCAAAACTCTGATTCAACATAGCAAGAAGCTCTTAAATAATTAATCATTTGATTTAGTACTCTTTACAAAGGTTTTATTTATTTATTTTTAGACAGAGGGGAAGGGAAGGAGAAAGAGGGGGAGAGAAATATCAATGAGTGGTTGCCTCTCATGCACCCCCTACTGGGAGTCTGGCCTGTAACCCAGGCATGTGCCCTGACTGGGAATGGAACTGGTGACCCTTTAGTTCACAGGCCAGCATTCAATCCACTGAGCTACACCAGCCAGGGCCTTGATTTAGTTTTTATCATCAAAAAAATAATTTGCTTACATTATAGAGATAATTAAATCTATGACAAGAGAGAAGACAGCATCTGTCTCAGTTCGAGTTTCAAGCAGCAGGAACTGTGACATAGATCCTGTGCTCTTGACTTTTGAGTATGCTCTCAAACAAATCCTGGGAGCGAGTGAGGGTAAGGGAAAAGGTTAGAGCAAATCTGGCCTTGGCTACTGCATCTACTGGGGTTTCAGGAGCATAAATCACTGTGCAGAGTTGTCTAGCCTTGAACAAGGAGACCAGTCTGTTCAACCTTGCTCAAAGCCAATCACTGTCTGTAGGCTGTCCCTTGGTGATGGTGGTGGTTGAGGCTGAGTCAGGGAATGTAATGTCCTTGGGAATGTCCTTGTCTGCTGTCTCAGAACGATAACTCTCTAGAAAGGGGGTGGACAACAAGCACAGCAGCTTGGGATGGATGTATTGCCTCAGGAAAGGAAGTATGGGCAGAGCACCAACAGCATTTATTACCACTTTCGCCTAGTGGACACACACACACAAATACAACTCCCAAACAAACAAATAGAACAACCCAAGAAAGCAAAATAAAAACCCCAGATGATAGACCCAAAGACTGATTTTCCCAATCTAAATTCTAGCCTCTTCTATTAGATCATACATTTTCTTAAGTTATTCTCACAGAGACTTACCTAATCTAATGTCCATATTGACCTTTACTCCAATAAAAGGAAATTTAATGTACAAACAAATTATTCAGTTCTTCTAATGGCATGGCTTGCTATCTCAGAGGAATGCAGTCACTGCTGAGAATAAAAATATCCTAGATCCCAGGTATAAGATCATTTCCAAGATTTTTAAGAATAAATACTGCAGTTTCTTATTATGCCTCCAAATAACAATGGAAAAAACACCAAGCCTCAAATTAATCCTCCCTCACTGACTCCTCAAAACAACAAAAACTTTCCTACAGGTAATACAAAAATAAATAAAATGAAATGAAGTAAAATAAAAACCAGGGCCCATATCCATGGAGATTTGTCTTAAAGAAACGTGTGCTGGGTACACAGGCACAACTCTGGTATTAAAGCCAATCTGCCCAGGAGTGTGGGGTCTGGCTGTGTGTGGCTAGCCCTGAAGACACCCTCCCTTTGGACCTCAAGAGTAATTTTGCTTGTTCTAATCTTAGTTTGAGCCCAGTCGTTAGGATTCCCCCAGGTCTCTGCTAATTCAAATGTTCTCATTCCCATCATTCTCACGAAAGCAAACCCACATTTTACTCAAGCCTTGGAAACCTCACTTTGCCTCAGTCGGTCTGCACTGCCTCACACTGAGGGCATGCCTCTGCGTCGGAATTTGGGCTCAGTAACTAAAAGGGGCTTTGTGATCCCCAAAGCTTTGCGCTTCCAAAAGCTTTGCCCAGTGATGCCAGGCAGCGAGGAAAACGCCTGGACCCATGATGTGATTTCTTTTTCTACAGTCATTTTTACCTGCTGCTCCTGGGTTGGTTTCTTCCTTCTCTAGTTTCTATATCTTTCCTAATGTGAGATTTAGAATAACTCAGCCTTCCACTGGAAAGCTACAGCAGGAGGTTCTTTCAGATGGAGCAGAGCACCAGGAAGGGTAGCTCGATCCTGGCCTCGGTGCTGGATTCTGTTTTGGCTCCCAGACCAGATGGATGCCAGACCGTCTCTGTGGCTTACCACAAGATGTTATGAATATAAATTTGGAGAAAATAATTAGGAATAGTAATTTCTAATAAAACTGGAGTTAAAAGTTTTATATTGTCTACTTTTCTCTTCAATGTAAACCTACTTCCATTATATTCAAAATATAACAAACTCTTAATGTGTTTCGCATAGAAAGGAAAAGCAGTTAACAAATGGGCACTCAAACGTGTTTCTCTGAGATAGCATTTTACCATGCAATCTCCATAAATACAATTCTTTAACCCTCAGATTGTGTTGGAATTTGTGAGAAATTAAATAAGCTGTCAAATGCATACTAGACCCCCAAACTTTCCTTAGCTTTTACTTCACTTTGTATATTTTTTAATATTAAAAAAATGAAAGAATCATTCAAAGTGGATGGATTTAGCCAAGTTGTACTAGATAAATGAGTTTGAACTAGAAGGTTGTGGAGGAGAGGGAAGTCTTAAGTGACTTCAAATTTTCTAGTGTGTGTGGTTAAGAAAATGGGGCGACATACACGGGAGCTCGGGAAAAAGAACTATTTTTGGTAGGATAAAAATATTGATTTTGAACAGGATATATCTGAAGTGATTTGCGATATTCAAATGGAGATTCCACTTGGAACTGTGAGGAGGTGATGAGAAATAAGACATGATGAAAACTTTGGGAGTCATTACCACATTTTTTTACCTGTAGATTTTTTTCTGAATACTACTCGTCCTCATTCATTGGTATTTAAGGGAAAGAATGTGCTAGGCACAGTAGTGGTTCCATCAGAGGCGCTCAGTAAAGGAAGTTGTCCTGTCTGTGGACCGTAACATGGCGATCTCGTCAGCACATCCATGAGGGCAAGCGGGTAGCAGTGGACTGCTGACCCCTGCAAGCCCCACTCTGCATGCTAATGCTTCAAATGGGTTTGTCCTGATGAGAATTTACCAGTTAGAAATTGGCCAATTTTCATTCCCATGCAACTAATAATGTGTGGTCACTGAGACATTAGAAGTCCCAAGAGATTATGGGTTTTGGTTTCGCTGGCCACATGACTAAAGAGGCCAGAGTTTCTGAAAATTTCTTTTCCTCCTAAATGGTAGAAAAGAAGAATGGGAAGACTGTTAGTCTGGTCCTAATTCTGAACCTTAAAAGGAAATTGGTTAATGAAGTGGAAATGATTGAAACCAGAGGTGACAAATGTCTATGCCAGGTCCTCTTAAATTGATAACTACAAGGGAGGTGGTTGGGCTTTGTCAGGTGTCTTCCTCAGACATCAGGAACACTGGCATTTTGAAAGGAAAGGAGAACAGAAGCATGATTCCAACAATAACATTTTGAAGAGAAAGGAAGTTTAAGAGAACTGGAAAACAGTTAAGAACAGGATTCTAATGAGGCAGTTTCTACAGGCCCCTGCTTTATTGAAGTACAATGAAAAATTATGATATTTAAAGTATAGAATGTGATGCTTTGATACACATATATGTTGTAAAATAATTTCCTCCAATGGGTTAATTAATATCTCATCATCTCATGTATTTACCTTTCTTTTTGATGAGAACATTTAAGTCCTACTCTCTAAGCTAATTTCAATTATACAGCACAGTGTTATCGAATACAGACACCATGTCATTACTTCAGAATCGGTGTGTCCAAACTTTGGGCTTCTCAGGGCCACACTGGAAGAAGAAGAGTTGACTTGGGCTATATATCAAATACACAAATACTAACGAAAACTGATGAGCAAAACAAAAGATTTTAAGTAAATGCACGGTTTTGCATTGGGCGGCATTCACAGCCATCCTGGGCCACCTGTGTGGTCTGCGGGCTATGGGTTGCACACCCTGCTTAGGTCCTCAAACCTGATTCATGTTAATGAGGTGAAAGTTTATACCTTTTTACCAACCTCTCCCTGCTTCCTCATCCCCAGGCCCTTTAACCTCACAACTACTTTCCCACTCTCTGTTTCCATGAGTTTAATTGTTATATATTTAGTTATTTATTTCATATTTTATATGTAAGTGATACCATGTGATATTTGTCTTTCTCTGACTGGCTTATTTCACTGAGCATAATGCTCTCCAGGTCTACCTGTGTTGTTGCAAATGACAGTATTTCCTCCTTTCTCATGGCTGAGTAATATTTTCTCATAACATGAGTACATATTTTTATATTTTATATATTTTTTCTTTACTTATTCATATGTTGATGGACACATAGGCTGCTTCTACACCCTGCCTATTGTGAATAAAAACTATGCAGTTCCACATGATCTTAGAGAGTAAAGAGATATTATTAATGACACTGAGGATAAATCAGAAACCAGAGCATTTCTGTCATGCCTAAATTTTAATTTACGAGCTTTTAATAAAAAAGACATAACTTATTTCAATAAATAACGTTTAGTTGTCAGGATACGACAGTTTGTTTATTGAGATAGAGACTTCTGAATAGTTTATTCTACTTTTGTTGTATCACACAGAGAAGACTGAGGCTTAGAGCTGCTACGTGGAAAGGTTAAGGCCAGTTTCTTAGTAGCGGAACCATGGCTAGAGAGACATGTTCCCAGTTTTAGTCCAGGCCTCTCTCTGTCACACTGTGGTTTCTAAATAGTCTGAAGATTCGGGGGTATTCACGAGTTTTATCTGGGGGGAGAGGGGGCCCTGAGTGAGTGCATTCTGATTGGACCCTGCTCCTCACTCCCTGAGCCCCACTTTCAACCAAGACATTTACTTTTTGTTTTATAAATGTGATGAAAAATCATGACTTAATTTTTTAAAAGGGAGCTCTGCTCAAATGTTTGAAAATCTGTACCACTGCAAGCCATTTCATTGGTTATAATTCCCCAAATAGGAATACTGAAACATATTGTGTGTGAGTAAATAAAAATGATCCGGATGGAGGCTCAGGTAAATATAAATTTTTCAAAAATGAAATACAAGTATTATTTTTTAAAAAGTTAAAGCTTATAAGCAAAGAAGAGACAGTGAGCCCAGATCTATTAAGAACTGCCAAAAGCCTAGAGCTAAGAATTGATTGGAGTTTCTAAAAATCCCAATGAAAATGTATTAAAAAAAATTGTATTTGGAGGAGGATGATCAAGGACCACAGCTTTGCTACATGTGGTTTTGTTTTGTTTTGACTCAATTCTGGTAACTGGAGTTAATTCTCTCTGGATCTCTACCACATATGCAGTTATCTAATTATAACCTTACATTTAAAATATTTAACCATGTTTACCCTAAACGTAATGAATTATAATTTAGCAGTCATTTAGCCAAATGCTTCTGAAAACTAAGATTCAACTTTCAGTGTCCATGGTCAATCATTTCACTAGAAAATTCGTGAAGTTTGGCACATTCCTTTAGGTGTTCCAATTTCTTTCTTTCCTTTGCCTTCCTCGACTTTCCCCAGTCCTTCATCTTGTGTGCTGGGCTAACAGAGTTAATGACAGCCCCTCAGGTTTTAGGCAGCTGCACCTTGTTAATGGCGAGCCTCAACCTATTTAATTTTTCTTTGGGTCCTGCTGCAGAGAATTCTCCCCAGAGTTCTCTTTCTCCGATTTGCCAGCTTCCTGCTTCCTGCTGAATCTGCTTGTGCAGCGGTTGGATCGTGTTACCTGGATGCCTCCCAGACTTCTTGCTCAGCACCTCTTCAAATTGCTAGTGTTTATTTAGAAAACAGTTTATGTTCAACCAAAGGAAAAAAATGTTTTCTGTGACATATTCAGGAGGAAGATAGTTGGATTCCTGCCTTGGAAAGAAAAGGTGCTTGGGTGCTGCTACCAGGCAGGGGGGCCAGGGTGTTCCATTTTGATATTTTCAAGATCGTCATGCCCTTTGTTCTGACTTGGTACCTAATGTACACAGAGGCTTGCCATGCGTGAAATGAGGGCTGCGCACCGGAGGATATACCCTGTGTTTTTCCCACTTTTGTGTATTTCACTCCTCTGGCTCAGACTCTGCCCATGGTATCATTCACTTGACCCCCACTTTTCTCCCCTGAAATGTTTAATTCATGAGGCTCCTGATGTGAACCTATACCTACACTCTTATCACCCCGGGCTCCTGCTTCACTGAATTAGTAACTGATGACTAAACGTACTGGACTTGAACTTAACTAGGGCTCTTCCTCTTTCTCAAACAACCTCGTGCCTGGTCCACCAGCAGCCTCCTCCTGTAGTGCTGCCAACAGCCTGTTCAAATGTGTCTCCTTTGTGAAGCTTTGCTGAAGCCCTCAGGCAACATTTAATCCCATTGTGATCTGTCATAACATTTGACACATTTCTTTAGTTTGCTTACTCATTCATTGCTTTGACAGGTTTTATTAATCACCTACTGGGTGCCAGCCAGTCTAAGGCACTGGAGACAAAGTAGCGAATAAGGCAGATATGTTCTCCAATCATGAAGTATATGCTTTACATATGGGAATATAGAGCAAAGGAGTAATGTAGTTTGGGGTTTAGAGAAGGCCTTGTTTAAGAACAAATGTTTGTGCGGAGAGCCTGAGCCCTCCATGGAGGCAGGAACGGTGCATGCTGTGAGCGTCCTCCTACAGGATACCTAGTAGTCACTTGACAAAACTCACTGAAGGAATGAATGACGGAAGGTACTGGACACTGACAGTAGCAGTTTGAGGACCTCATTAGATTTAATTTTTGCCAGCTCATCTTAACAGTTTAGGGATCTGTAATATTGGGATAAAAAGTGTGTTTTCATGTGTATGTATATATGTATGTTTGGAAAGAATAAATACACATACATCTAAGCCACATAATCTTGAAAATCTTTTTGGATCGCTTCAAAAACAAAGATGTTTGCCCAGCTCTAGGTTACAGCCCATGGAACCGGTCTGGGTTGTAGAGGTCGTTGCGCTAAACTCGGATGCTCATTTCATGACTGAAGGACTGGGTCTCTCCCATCTTCTGGGAGATCTGCCCAGCAGCTGAAGGCTTCATGTATCCGCTGTCTCTGTGAAGTGTCCTTGTCTGAAGAGAGCTGTCTCACTCAAGGGGGCCCCTCCTTTCTTAGTATCCAATATCTGGTCCATGGAGGGGGAATATAAAGGCCTAGTCCCTTACTCCAACTCAGGGCCATTCTGAAAGGACCATCTGAGCGCCAGAGTTCCTCATAGAGTTGGCTGGGGCCTTTATACCATATATATGAATCATCGGTTGACTGCCTAGATCTTCCCTCTGCCCAATGCTGCTTCCTCTCTCCCACCACAGGTGGCATTCCAACAGAATTCCTTAATAAACTTTTTGTTCACTAGTCTGTTTCAGAGTCAGCTTTCCGGAGAAACTAACAAACCACAGAGTTCAAGGAAGCCCAATAAATGACATTTTTCTTTCTTTCATGAATTCTGAGCATTTCCAAAATAAGACAAAAGAATAAAAGATGTCGAAAACTAAAAAACTGATATTGAGAACTGTGGCATATTGCCTCGGGCTGTGTTACCTCATCCTGAAAATAGATTTAGATGCATTACCCCCATAGTAGCACTAAACTGGACAGGACTGACCCCACAGACACAAAATCTGCTCCTATAAATGCATAGAAAGGGGGAGGAGGGTAGACTGCTACTCATGCCCAGATCTTGCACCTTGCACTTTGCTTGTAAGCACCTCCTGTGGGAGGATGGAGGTGTGCAGAGAGAGACCAGGATGGTTACCACGGTGGCACTCCCACCACTGAGAGGAATACCAGGCAGGAGCTCCTGCCCTTCTCTGCTCCCAGCACAACCCTAGAGCCCAGCTTCCGGTTTCAGGAGCAGAAGAGGCTGGAGGTCTGGTGTGGCTGGGAGGCCCTCAGTCCAGGGTAGCTGATGTGCTTTTGACATGGGCGTCCATGGTAGGTCTATTCAAGAGAAATAGTGGAATGAACTACTGCACTCTTTGGAATGGGAAGCACAAAACTGAAAAGAATTTGCAGTGCTGAAGTCCAAGACTCCAGGATAAATTCCCTTGCTACATGTTCTGAGATGGACAGCTTCTGTGTTCATTTTGATAGGAACTCTTTTCAGTGAAAGAGAACTAACATACCTTTACACACATCCACACAAGTAAAGAACAATGCTTATTGCTGTATATATCAGTACACAGTGAAAATGTATGGAAAAGAAGGAAATCAGAAAGAAACAAACTTCTATTTTTTTCTCTTAAATCTAGATATATTATAAAAACAATAATGTTAAAGGGAATTTTAAGGGAAAATAATGGTAATTTTTCAAAATTTTATCACTGCAACATGTTTTCTATTTTCATCTTGGTTTATCTGTTAATAATATGATTTTGCACAAAGACAATTCGGAACACTTTTCTGTTTTCTGACTTTGTCTTTTAGTGCTATCCTAATAATATTTCATCTTGTTAATTTACTGTAACTTATTTAACTATTCATGTCCTACTGGATATTTAGAGTGCTTCTAAATTTGGCAATGATGAATACATCTGCTTTTAAAATTAGCGGATATAAATACAGTGCAACAAATCAATGAAAAACTACTCACTTCTATCATTTTCACAAAGGTTCAAGCTATAAATACATCTGAACTCCTAGAATAATGGGATTTTGAGTCGTGCTTTGAAAGATGGGAGAGGCCTGGTCGCAGATGGTTGCACCTCTCTGCACTGTGCTGGGTGATGAGAACGCGAACTTCTTCACAGCAGCAACCGCCTTGTATAACCGTACCTGGAAGGCTTCGTGGAGTGTCAACTGCACAGTAGGCATTCAAGAAATGTTGGTGCAGTAACACAATTGAATTTTTTAAGTGGAATTAGACAAGTCTAAATGGTCTTGGAAATGCATTCTCGTCCTCCTTTAAGTATCTGAGCAGAGAGCAGGCTCAGCTTCTTGAGAAAAAGGTCTTTGGTTGATGTCAGTGGTCCTGCAGGGCAGATCTCTTTGTTCCCGAGGAACTTGGAATAAGGACCTTGAGCTTTGGTCCACAGACTCCTTAGCAATGTTTCTGAGAACAGAGCTCCTTTCCTACCTTTCTCAGAGAAACTGGTGTTGTCTGGCTCCTCCTAAGTAACCTGTAAACAAGTGCCACAGTATATGAAGCAAGGCGTGATCTCTTTTGTCTAGCCTGCTGACTGAAGCTGGCCATTCTTCGCTGAAACTATGGCCATAGTATTTTTACAATACCTATGCCCAGCTTATGTTATGAAATAATGAAATTCAGGAGGCAGTGTGCACTCTGCTACTTATCTGTTTCTGAGATTTTCACAAATAAACCCCATGTTGTATCTATACTATGTGGCATTAGGGACCCCCTTACATAGCAGGAAGACAGAAATAAAAACATAGAAAAGAAACAGTCAAGCTTTAAAGATAGGTTCAGACAAGACTTAGATATAGGACAAAAAAAAAAAAAGAAACTAACCAAAACACAAAAGATAGGAGACAAATAATCATAAATATTAAATTATTAGTGTAGCTCAAGTTATCCTAACAATAGAAATGTTTAGGATAATTAAGCATTATTCATGCAAAGGTGGACAGAGACTCATGAAATAGATTAAAGAATCCTGAAACCCATGCACACATATATAGCCACCTAATCTATGAAAAAGACATCACTGCAATTTGGTAGAGAAAAGACAGTCTTTTCTGTAAAGGTTCAATGGGATATCTATATGAACAAAAAAAGTTTTCTTGAGATGGATAGACATAAATGTAAAAGGTAAAGTAATATTAGAAGATTTTAGAAGAAAACACAAGAGAATCTCACAATTTTGGGAGAGGCAATGATTTCTTAATGAGGACACAAAATATATTCCCTGTAACAATGAAAAATTGAGAGATTGGACTTTAATAAAATTTAAAACTTCTTTAATCAAAAACACCATTGAAAGAGTAAAAATTCAAGTCAGAAAAAGTTAATTGGCAATATATGTAATTAACTAGAACTCGGATTCATGGTATATGATAAATTTTTACAGATTCAATTTTTTAAAAAGGTATAGACAACCAAGTGAAGGTTTGGGCAAAAAACTCAAATAGGCATTTCACAAAAGAGAATATCAAATGTCATAGGGCTATCCAAAGTTGGGGAGTGTCCTCTGCCAGATACAAATCAAAACCACAGTGAGATGCCACCGCCTACCACAATTGCCACAGTAAAACAGACTGACAACAGCAAGTGATGACAAGGATAAGGTGCAATACGGAACATTCATAATTTTATTGGGAGTGTAAATTGGTAGTTTACAATGTAGGAAAATCCTTTGGCAGTATATATTGAAACTAAGTATATATGTATCTTATGACTCGAAAATTCTATTCCTGGTTAAATGCTCCAAGATTACACTGTACTATATAGTGCATGTACTGTAATGTGTTTATAGTAGCTCTATAAATCATTATCATCATCAAAACTATAAACAACTCAAAAGTCTATTGACAACTGAATGAATAAATCAATTATAGTATATTAATATAATGGAATGCTACATAACAATAAAAATATGTACTATTGCTACTGGCAACAACATGAATAAGTATACAAATATAATGTTGTATGAAAGAAACCAGATACAAAAAAATACATGCTGTTTATCACTTATATGATGTTTAAGAACAGGCAAAACTAAATTATGGTGACAAAAGTCAGAATAGTAATTGTCTCTGGGGTGGAATATTGACTGTGAAGGGGCATGAGGGAGGCTTTGATTGATGCTGGAGATGTTCTACATTTTCATCTTGGTATTGAATACATGATGTGTAAGTAAAAATTTATTGACCTATTATTAAGATTTTTTGTATTTATGATATAATATATTATAGTCAACAGCAATAACAAAAGTTAAATTTTTCTTAATCTCATATTACAAATTTTCACTGATACATTATACCAAAAATCAAATTGCTGGTCTTATCCTAGTCCTCATTTCAAGATATCACTCCAGTGAATGGCACCTCCCAGGCTGTTCAGGAACAGTAGCTTGTGATTAAGGAAAGCCAACTTCTATAGTGAAATAAAAATCCAGACCAGATCACTCACTTTGGCCAGATTCTTATTAAATCCAGATGATGGTTTATTACTATGTACATTATTTTACTTAATGTTTGAGCCTCACTCATTCTCAGCCTCTTTTATCTTTATCATTAGAACTAGGGTGTCTTGCTCGGTTACTTCTGCTAGATCACTGTATATCCAACTCCAGCCCCAAGTTCGCCAATGAAACCTGCAGCTCTACCAATGAATTATGCAATGGATTCTGCACACTGTTTCTCTTTCTTTCTCCATCTATAGTACTAATGTTGTATTCTCTTCTCTTAACATTGTTTAACCATCTGTTAACCCAGCTTTCTCCCCAAGGGGGTCAGTGAGGAGAAATGATTTGAAGGTTCTACCGAAGTGCTTTACTGAGGGAATAGTCCATTAGCTGTCGATTTTGTTTGTATTCAGCATTCTGCTTCTATCCGTGGTTTTAATTGATGTGAGCATGCCCTGGGGCTCGAGCTGGACTCAGCTGTATAAATCAATCAATCAATCAAACAAACAAACAAACAAATGAAGTGAATCTGCCCTGGAATAAATGGATAACAGCTTTCTTAATCTTTTTTTCCCAACAGTCCTTGTAAGTGTTACTTGAGGCTTATATGTGAGGAAAGTATCTAAAGTATAAAGAAATAAATAATAAGTATCTATGGCTAAAGATGCAATACGTAACTGTCTGCACCCTTTTATCATAGCCTGGAAACTATGGGGATATTTGTAATATTTCCATTCATTCTACTAACCCCTTTAGTTCTGAATGCTGTGGGTTGCCATTGCCTCTGATAGTTTTTTTTTTTTTCAAAGGCAAAGCAAAAGCAAAACAAAATGAACAAGCAAAAAGTGAAAGGAAACAAAATCTCACTAAAGTAGTACCATCCACAGGGCAATGGAGAAGCCTTAAGAACTGTTTCCTTTCCTAACAGGGAAATAAATGGTTGAGATCTGCTGCAGTTCAAATGCAGGCTACTGAGTAGGCAGAGCCTGCTGGGGCAGAGAGCAGAGTGTGAGCAAATATGATGATGCTCACATCTGAACAGAAGCTTCACGTGGGCTTTGAGCTCCTGCCCTTGTGTGTGAACAGCACACCCCGCTAGTTGCTGCTCCCTGACCTTGTGTTCCAGAATGAAAAGCGAAGTGAGGCTGACCAGACCCTGACCTGGCATCCAACCACAGCTGGTCACAAGTGAAAAATAAAATATTTGTTATTGTAAGGCACTGAGTTTTGGGGTCGTATTCTACTGGGGGAAAAGCCATTTAATATAGGGACCCTGGCTTCCTCTAGTTCCCAGAGATGGAATCATAAAACCTAAGAATTAAGAAAGAGTCTTGCTGATGGCATCTGATTTCTTTTATCTCTATCATCCCAGCCTGGAGCAGGCTACACTCTGTTTGCGATACTGGAAAATGAGCTACATTTCAGAGGAAGATTCTGAGTGCTAGCATTGTTTCCCCTTAAATTGACTGCTATATGTTCAGGAGGCAGTTGGGTATAGGCAGACATTGAGTTTCAACAGTGGTTCTGTCACTTACTAGGTGTATGGCCTTGAGGTTTGAACCCTAACTTCTTTATGTGATTAAATAGAAATAGTACTCTATACTGTGTAGGATTAAATGAGATGGTATACATGCCTGATATAGTAAGGACTCAAGAACGGTTATTACTCTTCTTCTGTTGGACCTCATAATCTAATATGCATCTTCCATAGAGTCAACATTCAAATACTTGGACACTCATTCAGCCAGTGTTCTGTTGTAGGGTAAGTGGAAGCAGGCTGGCTTCCCCACCCAGGTGCCTGGGTAACTAAGGGAAGTGGTGTTTCCACAGCCTTGGAAGTGGGCCTGATAAGTAGTGTTCACACAGCCTTGAGACGGGGTCTGATAAACTGTTCCCATATCATGAAGTGGGCTCGAATGTGCAGAATTATGCTATGTTATATAGTTTTCTTTTTGCTGGCTCTGTTTGTTCTAGCATTTAAGAAGGGCGAGGGGCTCCCTGCTGGTGCCCTGACATGTGCCACACTGGGGAGCAAGGGCCACGCAGAGACATGCAGGGAGACAGGCAGCGTGTGTGGCACCTGGAATAGAGGCACGTCAGACATCTCCACGGCTCCATGAGTATTCTTCCGTCTGCCTGAACACCGTGAACCTGTCAGGACTCGAATGGTCACAACACATCTGTCTGTACAACTGGTTTTTTGAGTCTTAGTTTAATTCATTTTAACCAGATTAAATCTGTGTTGGCTAGAGGTGTCTTACTGAACCAGCCAGTGGCTAACTTTCCAGATCTTAATTCTGTTGCCTAACGCATGCACTATAATTCTCAGCTTTGCATCTACCACAGATCTGATCAGTATGTTGTCCATTTTCTCATCCTAATTGTTAATAAATATACTGCAGGTGTTTCATTAGCCAGGCTCTTGGAGTCCTTTGGAGTCGTACGCTCACGTGTATTCACACAACACTCAGATGTTCAAAGAAAATGTAGGTTATTTCTAATAACTGATCTAATCTTCCTCATGAGCATCCCACCCCAGTGTGTGGCAGGTAAAAATAGCTTTATTTTAAATTTTCCAGTCCAAAATGTTTCAGTTTTTGTGAATTTAAATAGTTTTGTTTTGAACTCAGTCTAGAGGGGGGTAAATGCTCAATTTTTCAGAATTGCTTTCCTCCCAGGCTCTTCATCCTGGTGGCACTTGGGTAGCTTAAATGACCTTGTGGACTTGTGATGCTGGAGGGTGGGAGATTGGGTTGGGGTGTGAACGCTATTAACTTCTGTTGGTAACCGCTCTGCCTAGTTTCAGAAGTTGTAATACCCCAATGGCTAAGGCTGAGTGAGCGACCTTGGGACCATAAGCCACTAAGGAGACAAAGCGTATCTCCCTGGCAGGGGCGCTCCTTCTGCTCCTTTTTCTTCATCCTGCTTGGCCCCCAATGCATGATCTGTTAGCCAGTGACAGGTAAGATTCCCCAAGAGGGGAATGACCAAAGACAGGCACAATCCCAAGGGCCCCCAGTGAATGATCTGGGGGCCTATTGCAAAAGAGAGTGATGGACCCTCACCCCTCAGCTTTGACATAGCCTAAGTCCTCATTCTGTTTGCAAGAAGTCTCCTAACCTCTTGGCTGCCTTACTTTCCCTGCCTGACTTAAGCCTGAAACAATGACAGAGGGTAGTGCAGCCCTGTGCTGGAAAGGGTGGGTTACCCAGGCAATCAGACCTGAGAAAGAATAGGTGAAATCCTGTGAAACCTGCTTTGTTTAGTTGCTCTCAATTAAATGATAAGGGTCCGATCAGGAAATGAGTTTGTTTTCCAAAGTTTTATAGCCCCTTAGCTAACAGATCCTGACTCAGAATAAGCCTTTGTAGTTCTTTGTAAGCTATCTATTGTTTGATCCTTACTGCCGAACAATGATTAATGAGCTTTACCCGAATTCCTGTGCAAAATGAACCCAATAAAAGCCCATTGAGGAAAAGGCTCTTGGCCCTTCTGCTTTGAGAGATTGGTCACCTTTCCTCCCCAAGCAGATCCTATCTTGGTAAACTTATTTCTCATCTGTGGTGGTCGGGGGTGTCCTGTGGGTGGAGGCCCCCCACAAACTTCATGCTGGTCCTTGGGCTGGTCGCCACTGTGGTGGGGTGGTGGGTACTCAGTTCCAGGTGTGCCTGGGGCTCCCTGCTGCAGTGTAGTAAGTAGTGCTAGCCTCATACTCTGCTGTGGTCCACACTGATGTTGATGGCTGATGCAAATCAATGTCTGTTTTCTGGCATAGTTGAATCTCCCAGAGAGCTCAGCCACTTCCCTTGTTGACTTGGGCCTACTTTGTTCCACCCCGGTCTGTGGACACTCTAAAATTATGCTCTGATTTCTAGTGGGTCTCAGGTTCTGAGGCCCAGTTTATACCCTTTGACCATAGGGTCACTATATACCTGTGGCTCAATCCCCACCCAGATTTTCTAAGTTCTAGCTGAGGAAACTAAAGACTTCTGATTAAGAGCGTGGATTCAGGAGCCAGCCTGCGTGAGTCTGAGGTCCAATGCTATCACTTACCAGCTGAGTGACTTCAGACCTACTTAAGATAAATGAGTCTCCATTTGCTCATCTATAAAATGGGGTTAAAAATAATGCCTGTCTTCTGGATAGGATCCTTGGTCAGGTTACATGAGTCAAAGCATGTAAAGTGCTTATAATTGTGCTTGGTAAGCACAGGGTTGATGGTTGGTATTAACTAGTAGTAAAGCAGAAAATAGGATGTGGCAAGTTATTTAATCTCTCTATGCTTATGTTTCCTGTCTGTGAAACAAAGATCATAATAATAACTCCCACCCTGGTCAGGTGCTTGGTTGGTTGGAGCATCATCCTGCACAACAAAAGGTTTGGTCCCTGGTCAGGGTGCAAATGGGAGGCAAATATTTCTCTTTCACATTGATATCTCTCTCAAGTCAACAAACATGTCTTTGGATGAGGATTAAAAAAACTCCTTTATAGGTCTCTTGTAAAAATTAAAGGATTAATATGCAAAGGAATTAGAATACAGGTTGGCACAAAATAAATCCTTATCATCATTATTTTATTGTTGTTCCCAGGCCACAGGAGATCCCAGGAGTGTGAACTCAGATTCATTCTCTGTCTACCATGCTGCCGCTGACCTAGTGGGTGGCTGAGGCAGTTTTTGAGAATGAGACAAAAGTCCCTACTCTGCCTGAATTTAGCTTCCCCCTCAATTTAGTGTCATGTCACTCCCCTCGCAGATGTCAGCCTATAGCCGACCCTTTCTTGGCTAGCTTCTACTTCCTGTCTCCCATTTCCTTTCAACCCTGACCAATGGGATAAGCCCTTGTTCACTTTCTTCCTGGAAGTTACTTTCCTTAAGTAAAAGTATTATCAAGTTGCTTATGTCTGATTGTTAATGGAAACTTAAATTAGGATTTGTTTTTCTCTCCATATCAATTTGATTCTCAATTCTATTTCCAGTCTGTTGACTCAAAACAGAAATCAACTTTGAAATGATGATCCTCAAATGGGTAAATATCATTAATTTAATGAGGGGGATTTACAACACAATGGAATATATGGGAGATGAAGGTATAAATATTGAAGTATTTTTTTAGAATCTCTCGCTACAATTGACAATGATGCCATTTAAGAATTCCTCATATTCCTTCTTTGTAACTGCAGTATCATCACTTGGGAAATGTGCTGTAGAGTGGCTGAACAAGGAGAGGAACGAGTTTTATAATCGCAGAACACCTGGGAATTAGGATTTATTTCCTGCGTCTGCAATAAAAATTAGAAAATGATATTAAATCAATACCTTTTCAGTGTCATGCACTATATTTGGGGTTCATATATATTCATTCACTCATTGAGTCTCTTATGTATCCCATGTGGTTTATAAGGTACCAGGGATGTAGTGGTGAAAGAGACATTCTCAAAGAACTAACAATAGCTCTATGGGGCAGTATTATTAGCCTTATTTACAGAATGAAGAAATGAAAACATTGGAGAAGTTTAGCAACTCGGTTGATTTCCCGGAGCCAGTGGGTAGTAGTTTTGGGCCTCTCTCCGAGGGCCCTGCACTTTCCACATGATGTCGTCATGGGCTTGACTATTGCAGCAGGCTGACAGAGATTCCAGGGACGTGGCTTCTGGAACCCATGAAAGAAAAAAATAAAAAGAACACTCTGAAATTTAATCCAAAATAATGCTTGTACGTTGATATGCGCATCTTTTTTTCTGGAGAGGATCTGTAGCTTTCATCAGATTCTCATAAAAGCCCTGTCAGTGAAGAGCTGGTTTTTCCTTGAGTGTTAGCGGATAACTTCATTTTGGCATTACCGTTGCTCTAAATATGTATTCTCCAGGTCCACTGTGGGGCATGATTCTAAGCAGATGAGGTTGCTCAGGAGTAATGGAGAAACACGAAAGATGGGGAGGAAGTGGCTCTAGAAATTAATGCTCAAATAAAATACTGAGTCATGTGTATAGACCAACTCTAACCACTAAAAGCTTAGGATCATCACCTGTCTTCCACATGCTGCCTGCTTGAATGCCACCTTCAGTGCTCACTGTAGCCTGGTCTCCCTACATAAAATAGGGTGTGTGTGCATGTGTATGTGTTGATTTGCAATCATGGTAAAAAGAAAAACAGTGTGACTCACTTCATGTCCTGTTCAGGCTGGTCTGGCCTATGTCCTGTCAACTTTATGATATGTGTGAATGAGACTGTTTGGAAAAAAAGAAAGAGGATCTGTCTGGGGCAAAAGACCAGGCCCCATTGGCTGCCAGTCCTCCTTTTGTTGCC
The DNA here is from genome assembly GCF_021234435.1 of Artibeus jamaicensis. Lineage (NCBI taxonomy): Eukaryota > Metazoa > Chordata > Mammalia > Chiroptera > Phyllostomidae > Artibeus > Artibeus jamaicensis. Next base: position 29,322,352 of record NW_026522025.1, on the reverse strand, counting down.
AAGAGCTGCCTACTCAACATCTGAAAGTGATTGGCCACACTTTCTTAAATAGTATTCTGTCTGTGGACTGGGCATTGGGGCAGATTAGAGCCATGGAGGGAGCAATAGTTTCCACTCCGAAGTGCAAAGGGCATGTCTGTAAACTTCCAGATAAAAAGAGAAAACCAGAACTGACTATTTATCCTGAAGTCTCCTGGAGAGTACTTCCAAGTGACCTGTTTATTATTATTGTTATCCTTTATATCTTCTTATTCCTTTCTCCCCTAGCATAAGGCTAAATATTTATGGATAATTGCCATATATCACCAACTGACTAGTGACACTATCTGTCACATTCTTTAATCCAAAATATCATATCACTTGAATGCTTAATATACTATTTGGATGGGTAACTTTTAAAAACAATATTATAGTTGTTTACTTCTCTAAGTATCTCTAAATATAGAGAATAGCAACAACAAAACCTTCAGCTCTTTTATTCTTGGAAATATGATTTAACCAAGACAATGTTTATTGTAGCATAAGATCTAAAACAATTAGAGATGTCACATATATTTGCATTTTTGATGACATTTGCAATGTAAATGACAGAATAATGGAAGACTTTGGGAGAGACATTTGTTCCTCTCTATGCCTGTGTACTTCTTCTTACAGAGGACACCAATTTATGGAAAGCAGCTCCAAAAACAGAACAGATAATAGAGGTGAGAATGTTATTTTAATTCTGGATTGATGCATTTCTCTTTTACTGTATGAGGTAGGAAAGCATAGAACACATGTCACCAAACCGACAGGTGTTAAATGACTTTACCATGTGTGTGCAGTTGTCTGGGCATGTCGATGGTGGATGGGCGTGTCTTTGGAGGTGTGTTTATGTCCTGGGGCACCTGTGGCTGTTTTGAGTGTGCCTTTCAATGCCTGTCTGTGGCTGTCCAGGTGATAGATGGTTGGCTTTTGGCGAGGTCTAGAATAATTTTTTCTAGAATAGCTGTGTGTATCTATGGTGGTGGCAGTTCACGTACATGCATTCGTTTTCCATAGGTCAGTGAGTTGCTGCTAACCAGGAACAAAGACTTAAAATTATAGTTTCTAATAACTAGAGAGGACTTTACAGCTCGTTGAATGTGATCTCCTAAAATAGAAATCTTTTGTTTGTTGGGAGCTGAAATAAATAACCAAAAGTTGAGCACTAGCCAGTGAATGGATGTTCAATAAGCACCTGCTATTTATCAGCCACGATTCGTGACAAGAGACATATGTGGTGAGGAATGAAGTAGTCCCAGTCCTTAGGAAGGGGAAGGACACAGTTATTCAACATCAACAACCAAAAGCAATAACTTAATTATGAGTATAAAGTGCTATGGAGGAAAACTACAGTATTCTAAGGACTTATATAACCCAACTTGAAGAGTGGGATTAGAAAACACTTGCAAGAAAAAGTGACATTTAAACTGAGAAATCCCTAGTCACCCTGCATGATAGTGGTGATTCATACCACTCTGCCCCCTACCCTGTGTGAGTAGGAATTAATGCCACCCACCCTTACCCCTGCCTCCCATCTGCTCTGCAGTAGCAGTGTTCCACACAAAGTCCTCAGAAATTTCCTGCCCTACGGGCCCTCGTAGCCCACTTATTTTGGTAATCTAATTGATGAGCTTATGTGTCTTAATGTTGGCCAACTGTCAAAGCAAACAACAAGCTAAAATTTCACAATACAGGGTGATTTCTTGTTTATGCAACAATCAAACATTGGTGCTCCTGGTTTGGTACTCTCTGGATTCATTTTGTTTCTGCAGTGGCCAGGACCCAGACTCCTTCCAAATGGAGCCTCTGCTTTACTTGTGGGTAGAAGACAAGGAAAGCGCATGGAGCATGTCCCCTGGAGGTTTTGGGAGCTGGGCCTTGCGGTGAAGTATATTGTGCTGCTCCCGTCACCTTAGCTACATTTTAGTCACCTAACCTATGCAACTTCAGGGGATACTGGGACTATCATTCCACTGACTACTCAGGAGGAGCAAGTTTTGGTGACTGCTTGTGTTGGTCTTCACCAAACTATGGCTGTCTCTTTACAATGCCAGAGGGAGATTGTAGCCGTGACTGTGGTCTGAAATGGAGAGCCAAGTGCCCACTTTTTAGCTGAGAATTATGGATGGATAAAATGACTTTGATGCACTAAGACCTGAACTAATTGCTGTAATAGTACAGATGTTATCTCAGCTTTCAGAGGACTTTCTGTCTTGCATCTTGTAGACAATAAAATCTTTGGAGAAGAAAAACACAATATTTTGTATTTCAAAAATGTGACACATCTGTGAGTCTGGTGGGGAAAAATTCACTGCATATAAAGATCCTATACCAATATTTTACTAGTTATGCTATAAACGCTGTTACCAAACCACATCACACCCATCCTCTTCTCTCTTTGTCAGTATTATTGGCATACACACTAACAATTCCTGTATGCTTCTGGTTCAAAAGCATTTCAAAGGGATACTGAAATGTTGATAGAGAGCCATGACCCTCAGAAGAAAGATGCCTGATTCCAGTAAGCAACAGAATTTCCACGTACTCAACTATTAGGTGGCATAGTATTTGTAGCTTGTTTTTTAAACAGGTAATACCACTACTAAAAGAGAAAACAAGTTCCTTCCAGTCTACCTGGTAAACTGCATTCACTCGGCAAGAATCAGCTTGTCTCTTTGTCAAACCTTCTCAGACTCACTTGAGTCAAGCTGAGCATCCCTTCCTCAGTGCCCACCTTATTCCTGGAACTCACTGAATTCTAGCCATTTACTTCTATGTTTGTTTTCACAATAAGCACGTGAACTCTGGCAACAACAAAAGTATCCTTATTCTACCTTAAAGATTTCAAGTTCCTATTTTGAGTAATTTTCCCCCTTTCAAATGTCTGGCATAGTAGGAGCTCAGGAAATATTTAATGAATAAATGAGTGGGCTGTTGAATAAAATAGAATGGTTTACAGGCAGCTTTAATTGCAGAAAATAAACATGCCTCAGATGTTCGGCCCTGTGTCTACACTTTCCTGACTCCTTCCTTTGGGTACAAGGCCTGAGAAAAGAGGGTCTGTGGTTTCTGAGCCAGCTAGGCCAGCATCCAGGCCAGCATCCCTGGCCTGCCTCACCTGTGCAAAGAATTACGCTCACAGCGGCTCCACCTGCATTTACACTGTCCTGGCAAACTGTATTTCACAAAGTAGGGCACAACAGAAAAAAAAGAAAGAAAGGAAGGGAATGTGGCCTCTTTTCTAGAAACTTTCCATTCAAGATGGTGTGTGAGGTCTTGCCGGATTTGGATGACCTCTACCATAAAAATAGTGACTCCAGCATGACCTTGTGATGAGAATGAATCCATGTAAAAGGTGCAACGCAAAACTTGGCACGAAGTAGGCATTCATTCAATGCTGGCCATGCTTCCTCTGAGACGCTCACCACTGCTTGTTTTATTATTTTAACACAGGCTTAACCAGAATCCCTATCTAATCGGCACACTCTGATTCCAGAGGGTGAGGAGACCAAAGTCGGGTTCCTCCACTGTGGTAAATCACATTTCGTGAGGATTAGTTGTCGATCACCATGGTGCTCGTTATCGACTGCAGTAAAATACTCTCAGTAACAGGCTGAAAACTCTCGCTTCCTGACAGCCGTTTGTTGGGCTTCCCTAATTTAACACTCTCAGACAAGAAGTTGAGTGTTCAAAACTCCACCCAATCATTGTATCTGGGGAGCCTGTGATTGTGCTGAAATACGGAAATTCTCGCTTGACCCAAAGTTAATAAAACTGTGTGACACCAAAGGCTCTATGATGGATGGCAACCAATAGTCCAATACTGTTTTATTCTCTCTAATATACTGTTTCTCGGCAAAGGCCAAGAAATTAAAGAACGGTTTTATTCTTCCCTTCCAGCCTGTGCAGGGTAATTATGTATTATTAATAATGCAGCAGCACAAATGATATTAAATGAACTACATTTGTTAATGCAGATCTTATCTAACTGCTTTTTCCATCAGTGAACTGTTTCTCATCAGGGGGTACTAATTAGCTGTAATATGTAGAAAGATGGGACAGAAATCCAATCAGATAAATGGGATCTATTTGGAGAGATCTAGGAAGGAGAAAGAAAGGCATTCATGATTCTGCAAGAATTACTACAAGTAGAAAAGATGACAATTGCCGCTGCTTCAACTTCATTTACATTTTGTGGCCACAGACGTGAAAATGCAGGATTATCCAAGCTGCAAAGACCTGCAAATAATTTTATTTATCATGACTGTAACAGTGTTGTCTTTTGCGGTAATACAAGTGTACATGGCTCTATAAAATTTTTGAATGGTTCACATGGTCCTAGCAAACATTAAGCCTAATGTATTAGGGTAAAAACAAATGTTCTTCAGCTTTCTCCAACAAATGCGGACTTGCAGAAAATATTTGGCCTCTAAACATTTTTTCTTAGAGAAAAAATCACCTGAAACCCCAGATGCTATATTCTTGATAAATCCCAGATTACCTACAAATATATCTGCCAGATTCTCACCCTTTGTCAATCTTCTGAAAAAGTTTCCACGGTGAAGAGTTGATCAGTTAGGTCCTTTTAAAGTTTCCCAACACCCAAGGTGGGTGGATGGGTGGCGCCACTCCAAATATGACCGTGATACTCTCTACCCCTGCCTGCCCACTGAGAAATCCACACTCGCCACAGTCAGGGACCCATCAGTAACCCAACAGACAGCAGAGCACTGCCCCTGGGGGAACTGCGGTCTCTTTAGGCCGCCTTGAGTGAGCTGGGGACTGCACAGGAAGGGCTTGTATTCTCATTGTGAATACAGATATAAAAATGAATCATTTCATTTTGGCTCAATTCCTCAAATATGGAGGAGGGCTTGCCCCTCACCACTCAAAAGCTTGCTAAGAGGTAGGCTGATCATTAGTTTTTAGACTGAGCCTTTTATTTATTTTTTTGTCTGCCTCTTTAGGTGCCCCCACCCCAATGATACCTTTTATTCCTTTCTACATTCTAAACCAGTAGGCACCCAAACATTCGACTTTCTTACATTAAAAAAAAAAAAAAAAAACACGTTTCTGGGAACTACCATCTCATCATGAGAGCACCCTGACCAGAGCTTAGCATGCATGATGAATGCCTGAAATGCCTGGACTGCACTGTTACATGCAAACCTTTCAGTGTTTGAACTTGCTTTATGAATCCTCAGTGATTACCCATTGGAAACACTCATCTTTTCAGTTCTTGGTAGCTTTGCAAAATGGCACACCAACTTATTATTGAAAAAAATTGTGCTCATACTTTAATCGCCTTTAAAAGGTAACATCATCATTAATCGGAACAAATGTGGGATGGACACAAAAGACTTCATTAGCCGGGACTCCACTGAACATTGGAAAGAAATGAAATGTGACCTGGTCAGACAGAGTGAGAGCTGATGCCTCAGCAATCTCCAAATATTCAACATCTTTTTAGCAAAGTAATCATAAAAATTCAGAGGACATCATTATAATATAAAATCATCCAGGCATCAAGGGAAATATATTTGTGTACCTCGTGACAAAAGTTGAGTGGAAACTCAGGAGTCCTATTTACATTCATATATACTTATATCATGTAATTAAAGCCCACAGATAAACACATCAATATGTTAAAACAGATGTAAAAATATGTAGAGAGACATATTGCACCGAAACCTTGATATTGCATCCAAATGAAATCCTGTATTCCAAATATGCCCCGTAGGAGTTTTGCTCAAGGCTGTGCTTAGGTATACTTGAAAATTCCTGATAGCAAGTCACCAGGGAAAACATGTTCTTTTACAGATAATTGCTACTGGCAGCCAGAGACCTAGAGAATTTGATGTGCGGTAATGTGACCTGACTATGTATTAAACTTTTTTGAAGGACATGTGTAAAGTAATTTTTATGTCTCTCACATACCTCGGATTTTCCCCCCACTTGCCAACACATTTTAAAACAACTTTCTTAGTTCTAATATATCTGTTCAGTTTTTTAAAAAATTAGTTTTTGACCATAAAAGATATTAGTATTGTTTTCTTCAAGAAAAAGAAAGAAGCAATCTGGAGACCAGGAAAAATTCCATCTGAGTTGCAAGAAATATGTAAATAAAGCAAAGTTATGTTATTGGTGATGAACTTTAGGAAAAATGTGAGAAATAATAGTTGCTTGTTCATAGATGAGAAATTAGAGATTAGCTGATTTCCCTAAGGTTGCGAGGCATCTCTGCTGCTATTTAAGGCAATAATCACAAGCTTTTCATTAAGTCTAGGGATGTTTAGGAGACAGTTCCTGAGGTATTTTAAAGATATTGCTTCAGAAGCTATAATTAATAACTTGAAAAAATTATAAATTGGCAAGGACACATATGTGCAATGATACAATTCAATGAACAAGTATCATCACTGCTAATTATTTTGCTTCTATCTTTTTTGTGTTATTATGCCATCCTCATTTTATTGTTCAATATTATTAACATGTAAACCTTAATTAAGCATAATGTCAGAAGGTTCTGGGAATATTGCTAAAGATTTTGAAAGGTAGTTCAGGGACTTGTTTGGAAAGAATCCCTGGATCAACCAAGAGAGTGTAATCTATAAAAAATGTACTTTTGTGTTGAGAGTTACATGAATCATTATGGACTGACATTGGAAATTAGCTTTTAAGAACAAAAAACCAGAGGGGAAAAATGAACTCCAAGCAGCATGTAGTACAAAACCCAGGAATGTCACATTAGTTTCTTTAATGACAGGCAGCAGTTCATAGACTTACATGCCTATATTCTGGTGCCAGAGAGATGAAAATCCAAAATGACAACTTATCAGGAAAATGATATATTTCTAGTTTCCATTAAGATCATTAAAAGCCACATTCTCTCTTCATATATGCAAATGAATTTTCCATAGAAAGCCATGAGCAAGGGTAAGATTTGGCCTGTGTTCACTAAAAAACTACAAAGAAATACTAGTAGAAAGCTCTAGATACTTGATGGACCGCCCAGGCTGCATATTTGTACTACTGTGTCTCGTGGTTTGGTTATTTTAGGGTTAGTTAATGTTAGTGTAGGCAGCTAGTTAGTTACTAAGAAGAGAGAAGGGAGAAAGCTGGCTAAACTTGGCTAAGTCAGGAAGCTACAGCTTCCCAGACACCCTAGGCAACAGCCACACCCTCTGCCAGAGGGGCCAAAGGTACGTTAATCCCCAAATAGGCAGGAAAAACAGTCAATTTCCCCAGGGAACAACTGGCTCATTTGCCTGCATAAGGGAGGAAGGGGTGGTGGGTAAACGGGGATGGGGAGATTTCTCTTCTGAGGCATGTGAAGCAGAAGCCAAGACAGTGCAGGGGGAAGTCCTACTATGAAGCATGCACAGTAGGAGCCAGAATGGTGACCTTAAAAGGGAAGAGTCTAGTCGGGGAAAATCTGGGAAAATGACTGAATAGGACAAGAGCCAGAAACCTGGAAGATCAGGAGAGGGATTGGATAATTTGATAAAAGATGTCTGCTGTCTCTCAAGCCCACGGAAACGGAATCGAAGCTTCACGACGGCCTGGGTCTGGTGGGCTCTCTCTCCCTTTAGCAGCAGCAGTGCTGGCCAACGCATAGCACCGATTGCTGGCTGGACACCAACAGAGACTGTGCTGGACTACTGGAGCCTTGGATGCCGGGCTGATGGCACATCGGCTCTGGGCTCTGGCCTTCCTCCCAGGCTCAGTGGGCACAAGTGCGGGCCTGCAGGCTCAGAGGCTACATTTCTTTTGCAGCGAAATGGAGTTGAGCCACCAGGTTTGGATGAGACTTTAGGCACAGCATACCTGGGGGGCAGTCCTTTATTTTCACTCCAGTAAATCTTGCCACTGTACCTCAGATCCATGCGTGTATCCCTGAAATGCCTTTCCTGCAAAACATCGTGGAAGAATCCTTTTCCTCTGGCAACAATAGTACTAATGCAAAGGAAAATAGGGTGAAACTAAGGTGAATAATTTTGTCATATAGTAATTTCTGGTAAAAGATGAGATGGGATACAATCAATGGTAAAGCAGCATTTTGAGAGGTAGCCCCTCAAATTTCAGGTGGACTTCAAAGTTTTTCAGACAAAAACAAGGATGGAGCTGTCTATATTATGACATCTATATTATGACAATGACACAGTCTGGGGCAGGGTTAAGAGCCAGCCTTTGCAGGCAGAGTACTCGGTTACAACTCTGTACATGGCCATTAGCTGTGTGACCCTGGACAGTTTACTCAACCTCTCTATGATGTTTCTGCATCATAGAATTCATCTGAGTATTATATGAGCTCTCAAATGTGAAGAATTTGGTCGTACATAGTAAGTGCTATATAAATACCCACTAGTAATATTTTTCAAATCCTGGATAATATCTGTTGGGATCTCACAAATCTGTGATTTCTGTCAATAGGCTTTAATACTCAGCAGTGAAGCCATAGTGTTCCTTTGGGTTGAACTTTGCCGTAAAAATCACTCCCCCAAACCATGCACAAAATATGATGAAAATATAATCTATACCACACACCCCTTTCTTCCTTTTGATACTTAAAACTTGGTCTCTTAAAGTTCTGTGTACAGAGGAAATTTGACTTACTCAGTTTTTGTTCATTAGGAGTATGTTCTCCTTGAGGGCAGGAAGAATATTATAAGTTCTTGTACAAACTGGGAGCACCTCATAAATGTTAAACTAATCTCAAAACAGATGGAGCTTGCTGGATGGAAAGGCAGTGTATAAAGAAACCAGACTTTATTAAGGAAAGTCAGTCTATAAAAATAGAAAGCAGTTTTTCAAAAAAGAGATTAACTAAGTTCATTAAAAATAATGTCTACATTTTATAAAAACTGCTGCCAGTAACCGAGGGTTATGTCAAATATTTTGAAGAAAAACTAAAGAATAATATATTCTTCGGTTTCAGTATTTTGAAGTGGTAGAAAAACAAAAATCCCAAGTGCCATTATCCCTTAACCGACTTCTAGAACAGCAATGTCCAATAGAAATGTAATAGGAGCTATGCGATTTTGAATTTTCTGTTAGTTGTGTTGAAAAAAGTAAAAAGAAACTGGCGAGATTAATATTTTAAGTAGCATATTCTATTGAACTCAGTATATCCAAAATGTTTTCATTTGACATGTAATCATGAAAAATTGATCAATGAGATAGTTCACATTCATCTAGTAAGTCTTAAAAAACTCTGGTGTATTTTCACAATTACAACACATCTCAGCTTGGATCATCCATATTTCAAATGCTTCATAGCCTCATATAGTGAAAGCAACCAGATTACAGGACACAGTTTTATAACAAGCTGTACTTTTAGAAAGTGGCAGGATAGCATCTGTTGGCTTCTACAAAGGAGGTGCTTCAAGTCTCTACTTAAAGAGATTTTACTATGCCCTTTGGCTTTGGTGGCTTTGGTGTCATTGGTGCTGGACACATCCCCATTTCTATTGGTTAATTTACCTTTTAAGTGTGTACAGAGTACTTGTGTGCCTTTCTGACATTTTGCAGGGAGGTCTGTTCTCTTGAAACAAATGGAAATTGGCTTTGGAATTCATGTGCCTGACTCGACAGCTGCAGGGGCAGATTCAAGCGCACACACAAGGTGAAACAAAGCCACCTGGGATTCTTTTTTTTAATGTATACTAGGGGTGGAATGAGGAGATGCAGGAATGCCTTCTTACAGTGCCAGATGAGACAAACAGGTGGCACAAGGAAGGAACAAATAAAGGATGAAGGGAAGAGCAGCAGGTTAAGGCCTCAGGCAGAGCAAATACAAGGTTCAGCTGCTGCAGGTTCAAGCCTGAGGCAGGATAATAGAGCTGACCGTGGCAGAAAGGAAATCAGACCTGTCAACAGTGCAGTTCATCCATGAACGTGTGAGGGTAGAATACTGCAGCGAGGAATTCGGGCCTTTCAGCCTTCGCTGTTCAGACTCAGGATCCGTGAAAGCCAAGCCACCTCAGAAACCCGCTCAGACCCCTCCATTATTAACCAGATGAGATCTATGAACCTGATCTTGTGATAAGGATCACAAAGCTTCTATTGTTTAAATATTTCTTTTCTAACTTTGCACACCGAGGGATACAGGCAGCCGGCCCCGAAATACATCGTAACTAGGAAAAAATATGAAGAGAAATAAAAATGTTTCTAAAAATATTTCTCTGTGAGGGGCCCTCCATATAAATGAGGGAAAACCAATAACCTTCCTCTTCCACACAAATAAATCATCACAGAGCCAACCCCAGTGCCTTCTGAAATGAAGCCTGACACTAAAAAAATGCAAGTCCCTGACACATAGAAAATATGTGTGAAACTTAGCATAGCTCAGGGAGAAAAGCTTTTCTTTGTCTCCCGGTAAACTTACTTCCTGAACATCCACACACACTCGAGGGATACAGGAACACAACCTGCAGAGAAACTGATGCTGAGGTGCTTTTCAATGGGCAAGAAAGCCCTGGTGGGAAGGGCTGGTGAGAGCTGTGGGTCTTGCCTCCTCCCAGGAAGCCAACAATGTGCAGCTATACTGATGCTTTCGATTTGCCCTCACCAAATTTCATGGCCAACCAGTTCTTCAAAAGGCCCTGAGATAAAAGTATGCTTGGCCCGAAACTTAGAGAAATCACCTGGTCTCAAAGCAATGAGTAGTATTGAGTTTTGGGATGAGTCCAAAAATCCTACATGGAATAAGTTATGTTTTCATTTCTGGTTCTTTCTTTAAAAAAAGAAGAGAGAGAATCTGGCTAAGCCAGCTGACCTTCCTTCACTCCATTCTGCCTCCTTTCCTCTGAGCCCTTCCCTTGCAAGAATGGCCTCTGAAGTTTCTTTAATTTCACTCATGCACCCAGGAGAATAGGATTTCCCTCTTAGATGACTTCTCATAGCCACTGAAAACTGTAAACAGCCTTGTAGGAGAAGGGGCTTCTTTACCTACCTACACTGCAGGAATGGGTGAGTGGTGGTGACCTCCACGCGGAAGCCAGTCAGAGGAGGATGGAGAAAACTTGAACCGAAAACCCTCAGTGTGTCCCCAGAGAGGGAGGGGCCGATATGTGGCTGGCATCCATCTGGGGTGTCAGTGCCCAGTAATTGCCAGCCTGCTTTGCTCCCTAACTCTCCTCCCTTAGGGAAATTAGGGAGCTTCCCACACCCTTTCCTTAGAATCCTAATATTTTCGAGCAAGCCTGTAACTTTAGAGGTCAAGTCTCCATTTTAGAGGTAAGAGAACTGAGGTTCGAGTGATGTACATCGACTGGGATAAAGTCCCCTGATATTAGTTTTAGAACAAGGAAGAAGATCACAGGAGCCCAGTGTTTCCCAATGCCCCTTCTAAGAGCATAAAGAGGCTTCCAGGCCTCCACGGAGTTGTGGGTAGAGGTGGAGAGTTATGTCAAATAAGAGAGAAGGAAGATTAGATAGAAGCTAAAAAGACCCTGGGTGGAGAGGAGAATGGCCTGCAAAAATGTGCACACACTAATCTTGGAACCTATGAATTTGTTACTTTACTTGGCAAAGGGATTTACAAATGTGATTAAGGTTAAGGACCTTGAGATGAGATCATCCTGGATTACAGAGGTGGGTTCAGTCTGATCCTGGTAGTCTTTCCAAACAGAGAACCTTCTCAGGCTGCACCTGAGTACAGAAAAGTTGGCATGATGGATAGGTCCGACTCCATTGGCTTTGAAAATGAAGGAAGGGAGCAGCTTCTAGAAGATGGAAAAGGCAAGAAGATAAACCTTCTCTGGTGCCTCCAGAAGGAACACTGGCCGTTCAGTCCTTGATGGTAGCCCAGGGAGTCTAAGGCTGAAGTTCCGTTCTACAAGGCTGTAAGAATCAGGACCCAGAAACATCAAAAGAGTATGAGACATTAGGACATCTCTTCCTGAAGGAGTTACTGGAATTCTCAGAAAAGTGACTAATCCCCCCGAGAGATGGGTCATGATTCTGGAACACAGGTTGGGAGCAAAACACATGTCCATTTGGAGAAACAGCACCAACATGTTATTGTCTTGGAAATGTGATGAGCAAGATGCATTACCAAAAGTAATTAGAACAACATGAAGGAAACAATTTCCCTAGTTAATTTATTCCAAGCAAAGAGAAAATCTCAGAACTGAATTTAGTGTTGGAACATTTTAAGTTGGTTTGCCTTTCTTGAATGGGAGCTAATTTGTAGTTTGGATTATCCTGAAAGTTCTTTTTGTCATCAGTGACTTAAAAATACTGCTACTGGGCAAATACAATCAATGATCTCTACATTGCAGGCTGAGTAATTACATAATAATGATTTGCATTAATGAAAAGACAAGTGGGTCCGGATCCAGATGTGCCAGTGACCACAGTTCTCCGAGACGTCTAAGCAGATTGCTGAGGCCAGAGAAATCTCAGCAGTGGTTGGGAGACAAAACGACTGGTTGAAAAGTCTTTCCTAATCAGCATCACTTAATGGCTCTTTAATGACTGACTCATCATTTTTCTCCAAGTAAAAATACATTTAAATTTCAAAATAAAGCAAATTTTACTTATATCTGTGGCACAGGAGCAGATGTTTCCCTGACATGTGCACGCAAGCTGTTGAGTGTGACCTTGCAGGATAAAGCAGTTTTGAAAATGAGCTTTTGTCTCCCAATCTGGGGAAAACAATGCTGTAGTGAAGATTTAATAAAAAGTCATAGCTTCTCATAGAAGCTTATTTCAGCAAAGTAAACTATTAATTAAAATAACAAATGTCAGCTGTTTCCCAGGCTGACAGTTAACACAACGCAGCATTTGCTTACCTTGACATACAGGGTGCATGGGACACTGGATGGATCCATAATTCATTCTAGGTATGGCTCTCTCATGCCCTAATATAGTGATAACAGAGTGATAAATTAGCTCCTGTTCAGCAGTTTTGTTAGCAAAAGTACTTGGGGACTTGGGGAAAAGCCACCTAGAGAGGGTCTTTTGGCAGACTGAAGGAATACACACTTGAACAGCTTGAGTGAAAGTTTCATGGAATTCCTGGAAAACTTGAGTACCAAGAAAAACAGGTGGTGAAAATGTAAAACTAGGTGAGAGAAAGAGGAAGAGAGACAGCATGCCAGTGCATTACAATCTGCTTTTAGCCACAGAGGGGAAAAATTATTAAGTAGAGGAAGGACCAGATCACTCCCAAGAGGGCAGGGGAAAGAGAGGCTAGGGAAAAGAGTCCAATTTCAGAGCCAGAACTGGGAGTAGAGGCTGGAAAGGAAGGGCAATCCACAAACACCTTCGGCTGTAATTGGGTTTGGGGGAAGGGCAGGTGGGGCCTGAGCACACCATGGGGCAAACTGGCTCTAAGCAGATTCCTGATATGATACAAAGGTGAGAGAAATAAATATAAAAAGTGACACCAAGTCTATGAGTCATATTGGTGCAGTCTGTTTTAGGACTTTTCTATTCAGACAGCTCAGTAATACGTTTATTAGAAAATGATAAAGGGAAGAAAAGCCCATTTTGTTAGGGCACATTGTAAAATTCAGTATGGGAAGCCTGACAAGGTGAGGAGTGGAAAGGAAAAGGTGAGATGGAGGAAATGTCTGGGTGAAGCGGATTAGGGGGCGGAAGGGATGGGGGTTGAGGGCCTGTTGGGTGCTGTTCGGAAAAAAAGTTTACTATCAAGATGGGAAATGCACACCTCTTCGAGTGAACATCGTTCTGCTACTTCCCTCAGTGTTACAGAAGGCACAACAAAAGCATCTATTCCACAGTTCAGGTATTCTGCGTTTTTAAAAGAAAAGAGAAATACTAAAGAGCAACCATTTAAATTAGGAGCTGGGTGCATGAGGTACCAGCTATTCATTTTCTTCTATAAAACCCATGATGGGCCAATGGGGTTTTTTCTTTTGTGTGTTTTGTTTTGTTTCCTTGCCTTTTTCATTTCTAGGACTGTTTTAATGTTACGGTGGGGGAATCTACATTTTGTAATTCGCTTATTATCATTTCTACCAGCGTTAAAACTTAGTGCATCACTGAGTACGATCCAGTTCACTAGTTCAAAATGAACCAATAACAATTAGAGTTTTGAGCAACGCTTGTGCATTCTTCCTGTTCCCCATTATTCTCTGTTTCCTCATTGGCTAGGGGACTTGAGCTGAGATATGGCTGTAGATGAAAGGTATTTTAGCATTCATAAAAATGAAGAACCTCAGAGGCATATAAATAAGTCTTCTGGTCATGGACATGGGCTTCAATCAAGCTAAAAGTCTGCCCCAGATTGACAACCAAAATCAATGTGCAAGGCAGAAAGGAGGGTGAGCCAGTATGGATGAAATTCTTTTTGAGTCTTTATTAAAAATACAAAGCAAGCAGAATCTTTTAAAAAATGGTCAGAGAGGGTCAGCAACCTTCAACCCAGAAATTTCTCATTGGGAGCCAAAATACTTAGGTACCAGGTCTTCGTGAGTGTGATAGAGCTGGGCCACGAGTGGAAGCAACGGGAGATTTGCTCCCTCAAAGGAAGCCTGTGCCAGGCACTGAGTACCTGCAGGGTCTGTGGGCCACCTGCTAGGCTTGAGGGCCACCTGCCAGGCTTGAGGGCCCCAAGCAGTGAGACCAACTTTTGCATCCAGTGTAAATTTGGTGTGGGCCTCACGCCCATCTCCAAGATGATCCTATCAACTCACACCCCACTGTAAGCATTCCTTTCCCTGCACAGCCCGCATTTTCTCACTTTCACACTGCACATGGAAGTTTTAGGTAAATTGGGTCTGCACAGTGTTATCTCAAACTCCCGGAGCACCACAGAGAATCCTCATTCTCATATGAGTCCATGAAAAGCAGCCTAAATCAAGGGCAGCCAGTCCTGGATGATTGCTGCTTTCTCCTTTTTTCTGTTTCCCTGCAAATGCTTCTGTGGCACTAAGTTGGACCACTTGATGGGCAATTTGCTTCTGTGCTGTGCTGCCATTAGCACTTGGCTCCAAGGGGCTGCTTCTCCCTCAAGGGCTTTTCTACTAGAGTTCAAGTCTATGGCAGAGTGCTGGCTCCAACCCTGAGCTTAATGCTCCTGTAAGGTATGCAACAAGAAGAAAAAAAAAAGGTGAAATGCCATTAGAAAACTAGGACATGGCTATCTTAGTACGGAATTTATTTAGGGAGGAAAATGGAATTCTGTCACTGTTGCAGTTTGTGGATGCTTTACCTCTGTGTAATGGCCGAGAAATTAATGTGATTTAATAGCTACAACAATAAATACAGATATGACAGGGTGATTATCCCATAAGACTAAAATTATGATATAGCATAAATCAATACCCACCCTAAGTATATCTCCGAAAGGCGTGGTATATATTTCTACATTCACTGCTAGGTGTTGAACTAATTTGGGAGTTAGAAGCTGTGTGAAATGCAAAAGCTATTTTTCTAAGTGAAAAATTACAGAATATGTATGACAATCACTCAGAATACCTATTGCTCATAAAACGAGTAGAAGGAAAGGAGAATAGTAGAACTTTTAAAGCTAGTTCAAGTACAAGTGTCTCTGCTCCTTGGGGCATGCTTCTTTTCACTCCAAACCAATCCAGCTCAGCTACCCCCCCCCCCCATTATGCTGCTTCTGCCCCACCTGTAGACCGTAGGCCCCTCCTAGAGACCCTTCTTTACAGGGACGAGCCCTTTCAGCCTCCTCCACTAAAGCAAGCCAATTGATTTGCCTGCTTGAGAGACCTCCGCCTAGTGCAAAGCCCTCTTAGAGTCTCTCTGGCTGGAGTTGAGTCATTCAGAAAAAGAGGGTATTGATCAGGAGCAATCTGGCCTGGGTCTGTGGAGCTTTCCCTGGGGACAGAGGCACTCCTCCATTGTGGAGGTCAATATTAGTGACTCTTAGCTGTCTTCTGAGGTAATCCCATTAGAGCTAGTTTTTTGTTTGCTTTTTTTTTTCTGGAAGCCTGTTTCTGTGCATTTCAACCACCCCCAACCTCCAGGGAATCAGGTGGGAGCTTATTTGGAGGCAAACTGCTCCTCAGTCCTGTCAGTCCTGTTCAGAGGGACGTTTGGGACTCTCCCACGCCTGGCTGCCAGGGCTCCGCCTTCGCCTCACTGGTGGGGACCAGACCCCTCCCAACCTCCAGAGCAGATCCTGCTTAGTGAAGAGGGCCCTAAAAAAACTATTTAAAGCCTTAATATATGAAGTGCCTTCTCTCAGGGCTGAGTTCACCACTGCCAGATAAGTGTTGCCTTAACTACATTTTTGTGAAGTAGCTACAGTGGCACTTGATAGCTGATTATGTTAATCCTTCAGGGATATTCAAGAAAATATCTGCAGAGTCTACCTGTAGGAGAGTAATCAGGATTGGATCCGGGTATCAACCACCAGACAGGCCTTCCAACTTACACGTTCACGGTGTGTCACACATTGTATTTTGACTTCTCAATATTGTACGTTTTCCCCCTTTGCTCCCCCTCCCACAGTGCACACAAAGATTTCCTTAGTCACAAAGGATTAAATAACTCACCTATGAAGAATCCTTTTAAAGCATCAGTGCCAGTCTTGAAAATTGCCTCCCTCCTTTTTCCTTTTTAACAGAACAAAGAAAACTGTTAATCTTTTGATAATTGACTCTATTTTTACTGGAAACTTCTCTTGTAATTATTTAATACATCTCCAGTTGATTTCAGACAGTGTCTGTTTTCAGCACACATCTCTGACCAGAGACATGTTGTCCAAGCAGACGACGGACCAGGGAAGGTGAGTTTGGCGGAAATCAAACCCTAATGCAATAATGAATGCAATGCGGCCCACGCACACTGTTTGAAAATGAAATTGGCATTACTTATCTAGACAAAGAGACAAATGTCCTTGCAGCTTCATTCACCATGAGGAGCTCTTACAGGACGTCTGTCTGCAAAGGGACAGGGGACTTCCTACTCTGATGGGCGTATCAGTAGAGATTTAATTTGTCTTCCTGTAAATGCAGGCGAGCTCCACTTTGATGTCTTTAATTCCACAGGCACTGGTGGCTTGTATTTAGCCTGAGAAATAACATTACGTGAGCTTATTTGATGGCCCCAGACAGGGTTAACCAAGCTCCGGGCGGACCCGGTAAAGTGCCACTACCTGGTCTTTCTGGAACCTCTCTCACCCTCCACCCCTCTTACCCCTGCCCCTCACCCCAAGCCCCCCCCCCCCCCCCCCCGCTGCCACCTCACCTGCCTTTTTTTCTTTTCAGAAACGTAGAGAATTTAACAGAGTACACTACTCCCTTCATTATTTACGCTAATGCTATCGATTCAGTCAGTGCTGTGAAAATCTGTATTAACGCATGGGTTAAATGGAAAAAAATATTTATTGAATGCTTTTGTTTACTCACCTCCTGCTCCTGACCCTGGGAAACACACAGGGGCCGTGGAGGCCCCAGCCGGCTCTGTCTGGCTCCTTCCTGGGTTAATCACGTTTCACACGTCCCCACTTCTGTCAGACGCAGCACCTGACCTCCCCTTTGTCCCTCTCTGGATGAAAGTGTGAGGCTCCGTAATTTCCCTCAGGCACAAGGACAGTTTGCTTTACTGCTGGAGGTGAAACTGACACCCCGAGAAATCACAGCTGGGGCTTTTTATCTACCCTTCAGCCAGTCCCCAGCGCTGATCTCTTTCACTTTGCATGAAAATAAAGGCTGAGGCTGGAGCTGCAAAACTGGGTTCTTCGGCAAAAGTTGGGAACAGAAGCGGGGGTGGAAAGAACCTTGGGGGCTTGGTTCCCAGTGTAGGGAGTGCAGCGGCTCAACGGAAAGGAGGTGGCGAGTGCTCCCGACTGGGGCCGCGTTGTGAGGCTGAACAGGGGCAGCAAATGAAACGTGCTTCGCAGGAGTGAAAGTGTTGGCACAGCTGTGAGAACTTTAGAAACTCCTTAAGGGTAAGAGGCAGAAGGGACAGGTCTGTGGCAAGAACTTGCAGAGCACGAACGGTCATGAGCTCACTTAACAAGGGTACTCACTGCACACCCTGGACAGCTCGGGATTTTTCCCGGACACATTTCTCTCCCTTCTCTTCTCACTGTTTTAAAAACTCAATAGTAGCTGGCCGACCCTTGCTCTCCATGGGTTGGCCCGCTGCAAAGTCAGAAGCCCGTTCTCTGTGGGACTGAAGTCAGCAGATCCATTAAGTTGACTAATGGGGATGGAAGGATCTGTGGCCAGGGTGACATTTATATTTGGATATCCTGTTTTTCCTGGTGGGCCTCTGGGTTGCTTGGTAAATGTTCTGGGAGCCGGGGCTGCGAAGCACCTCCCTGGGAGGGTGGCAGAAGTGAGAGGTGAACTATGGCAGGGAATGAGTCCAAGTGGCAGCTTTGCAGTGGAGACTGTGCCCAGTGGCAGCCGCTCGCAGTTCTCCTGGCAGTGGAAAGCCATGTCCTAAGGTATTCTGCCGACATCCACCAGAGCAGCTGGCGCCTGGTGGAAGGCAGATGGTGTTGGATCCCCCAAGTGTTGCTGTCTAGCAAGATGCCATGTCCACTGATTAAAAATAATTAAACATTCCTTCCTCCAGTGAAGGAGAATGGCACGCACACCACGCGGGGAGGTTGACAATGGTATTACTCAGCAAGACATGCATGGTAGCAGCAGTGAGTGCCCAGGGTAGCAGGTGCGCCTGGTTTGGAGAAGGTGGAGTGGGAGTGGAGCGCTTGGTTGAGCAGTAACAGCAGGAAGAGTTTAGTGAGGATGCATATGTATGAGGGACGTGTGAATGGGACCATATTGGATGAATTTCTACCCCTCGGTCTAGTTTATGGAGAAGATTTTCTAATTTCTGAATGAAAATAGCAAGTTTAATGTTCATGAACTAATCAGTATGCCTGATCACCTGCGGTGTGTGTGTGTGTGTGTGTATAACCAGACGGGGGGCTGTAGTCGGAATATATGAGTATTAATGGACGATCGTGTCCATGTCTTTATTGTCCTGACTTACAGCTGAATTACCCACTTTGTTTCTTCATCCCTGTGTTGTTTCTTCTGCAATAAGAGATTCCTGGAAAGTCTGACAAATGGTGAACATACTAACACCCCTCAGTTATACTGTCGCGTTTAATGGTTCAGTTGCATCACCATAAATGAGACTGTTTCCAGATCCACCCAGGCTCTCATATCCCTGTCCTGCTGCCTTCCCCACACCTCATTCCCACCCCCGTCACAGGCCCCTTCCCGTTCACAGGCAAGTTCCTAAATGTTGTCAGGAACCTACAGGCCATTGCACTGCATATTTCTCAATTATTTCAATTTGTAAATGGATAACCTGTTATCCCCAATTTTTAAAACATAGAAAAGATTTTCATTTGGATTTAATAAATTTGATTTCCAGCCAATGGAAATGTCCAAATTTCCTGTAAACTCCAAAAGGAGGTTTCCTCTCCCTCCTACCTGTATTTGAGGTGATCAGCACTTGTTTGACAACTCTCTGTCGTGTGAGTGCTCTGTGGCACTTCTGTGTGAGAGCAGTGTTGCAAGAACAATGTGACATGCATATGAACAAAAAGTAAGTTCTTGTAAATCCAGTATCACCCTCCAAGGGGGAAGTTGAGGAATTTTGCAGTGAAGGAATGATTACGATATAACAGTATTACTTAGGAAAGTGAGGAATAAGCTGTCCCTTGAAATCTGGGGTTGCACACATATTTGTGGTAAAGAATAGTCGAGTTTTCCAAGAATGGAAGAAAGATTTCAGCAACGGCATGAAGAAGTGGGTGAAGCAGAAGTTTGACTTGGCTAACGAAGAGAACCCACATTTGTTAGAAGGAGACCAGCAAGAGAATACTTCTCTGAATGCTACCCAAATAAGGACAACTGTTTACATTTTACAGTGCCCTGTAAAGAATGAATGAGAGATATGGGAACATTGAAATCTCAGAATTCTCTTGAGGTGGACTCTGTATTTGGCCCTTTGACTATACACTCAAAATGGTTGCCTAGCTTGATTGTTAAATCCCAGAGACTTGGAAAACTAAAACTTACAGTTCCCCAAATCCTTCAATAGCTAAGGTTTTACAAAGTATCTTACTACTCCCAAACAGACACCCTGTGGTGAGACCTGGAAGTGAGATGAGCTCCATGAAGCAACAGACACCAGAGGGGAGACCCCATCATCAGAGAGCCCAAGGACAGAAGCATCTGGTCCTTGGGGAAGCCAGTGCAGGATTTCTAGAGTTCGCACCAAGTGGCGCCAAGTGGCAGGTTTGGCAGCAGTGGTGACTCTCTGGAATAGTCCTCGGTGATTGGATAATTTTCCAAGGCATTCTGATCCTGATGATAAATCACCCAAGCATGGTTTTCTGGTTCTACCTGAGATTTTGAAAGCTATATAATTTTCACTAAAACTTTTTTTTTAAACCTTAAATTAGGTAGATCTTGTTACCCACTAATAAGAACACTGGCTACTGTGGTTTCCTTATGAGGGTTCCTTCCAGGTTTCCAGCTAAATGAGAAGAGAGTAAGGTATAAATAGGTGCCAGTGTGACATCATACCCCACCTTGGACATAGCTGATTGGACCAGCAGAGGGCTCCTAAGCCAAAGAGCAAACTGACTAATTGACTATTAGCCTAAGGGGTGGACTTAAAAGAGACATGTGCCAAATAGGGCCAATAATTGCAAATTGAACCACCGGATCTTCTTTATCAAGAGTTTGAACTGCCAATATGGAAAAAGTCAGTTGAGAGACAAGAAAGAAAAAATATGCAAGACTTACAGAAAAAAAAGAGGCAGATGTAAGGCCAGTAAGGCAGTAGTAGCCGTGTGTGACAAGAAAACAAAAGCACATACAGAATACGGTGTTCTTTGGTCAATAGCAGCAGAATTAGTAAACGAACATTAATGAATTTGAGGAGATTCAACATAAAGCCTACTTACCCAACTTCCATTCTAGATGACTCTGTGTCACCCGTAGGTAGAGACATGCTCCAGGAAGCAGGGCTGGTCCATTCTTTTTTCAGAGAGAGTCACAAAATCGTACCAGGGATCCCATCTGCAGGCTTGCAGGTAATTCATGGGGTCACTGGTATGAAGGTCTCATGATAGTAACCACTAGTACTATTTGCCAAACCAACCAGACTGGTTTATTTGGTTTTGCATTGGCATGTCAATAATGAGAGGAGAATAGAACAGACATGAAGAAAAAGCAGATTTGTGAGAAAGAGAACAAGCAAAGTAGATTCCTAAGCCGCTTCACTTTGACAAGGCTTTTCCATCCCAGCCCACATATATCTCTCGGGCAGACAGTCCCTCTGTGCCCCTTTGCCGAAGGTGGTGTGAGGGAGCCTGTTCTCCCTGCCGAGAAGGAGGCCTGAAGAGATGACCCTATTTGTAGAGTGGAGCTGGATGCTCAGTAACCAGCCAGTCTCCAAATGTGCCTGGCTCAGCAAGAACAGCCCCACGTGGTTTCTCTTCCGACAAACTGCTTGTTCAACTTTCTACGTTTGTTATGTATGTACGTATTTATTTAGGCACCTGGATACCCTTTGAGATTCCTGCCCTCCTATCATGAAGATACGCAAGGTTCTGTTCCCACCTCACCCACAGCACTTCAGATACCTCGAGCTTTTGCTTCTGGCATCTTCATGAGCTCTGGTAATACAGTACATTCAACTTAAAAAGGAAGGAGACTACCGTTCCTCTGCTTGCTTGCTTGGAAATTTCAAAAGTA
Source organism: Artibeus jamaicensis (assembly GCF_021234435.1). Classification (NCBI taxonomy): domain Eukaryota; kingdom Metazoa; phylum Chordata; class Mammalia; order Chiroptera; family Phyllostomidae; genus Artibeus; species Artibeus jamaicensis. The sequence continues at coordinate 29,300,654 of NW_026522025.1, read as the reverse complement.
GAAAGAACAAAGAAAAACATCCTTGACATGAATTTAGAAAAATCAGCAATGACTTGATTTTAGTTCTTTAACATTTAACGTCAAGTAAGTAATTCTTGGAAACAAAATACTGCCCAACTGATACGTGGGTTGCTATTTAAATAACCCTTTAAATGGTCATTTGATTACCATGTCTACTGAGTGAGATCTCACAACTGACATTATTGTCAATAGAAGCCACATGGCAGATCTTGACACGAGAGTGGTAATATACCCTTAAATTAAATTATTTTGTCAAACCAGTTTTAGTAAGTGTTTTTTGAAGCCTCATTATTATTATTATGAGATACTAATTTACACATATATGATGCATTCTGACTTAGTGTTCTGTGAACATTATGGGTCAGAATCCTCTCACCCACCTGGAGACAAGCACAGCAGCTATTCCATGGTGCTTGGCGATGTCTTGCGCCTGGCAAGGAGCAGAGAAAATGGCTGTAAATATGCCACTTACATCTGAGGGGTGGAACCTTCTTTCAAAATGGAGTTTGATGTCGACAGGTGGGTTCAGCTGTTTGGAGGACTGTGCTACTTTGCCCCCACCTATCATTCAGTCATCCTGGCCTGGTCGATGCAGAAAGACACCCATCAGGGCCTTGCAATTTGGGCTGATCATTAGAGTCTCCTGGGAACTTCAAAAAATACCTATGCTCAGGTCTTCCCCCGACCAATGGACACTGTTGCTGCAGGTGAGGTGTGGGCTGGAGTGTTTTAAAGCTTCACAGATCACTGTAATGGACAACTGAATTTGAGACCCACCAGCCTCCAGCACTGATTTGCAAATTTTGGCTTTCATTAGAACCACTGAGGAAAACTCTAGCCCTAACCATAGGGTCAGGTGATTCTGATGCACCGCAATGTTTACAAACCACAGATTGACACAGAAAGAATTTGTTTCTTTTTGCCCCGGCTGCTTCTCCTCACTTTCCCCCATATCCTATTCCAATAGCTGCCATCACACATCCTGGTTAAAATGCAATGATGTTAATTGGAGTAATGACATATCAAACTAACCAGCCATCATGAAAGTGTTCTCAGCAGAGGGCAGCACCCGGAAGGAATGGACAGAGGCTGGATACATTCTGTAGAACAACAGAATACTAATGCTCTCTGTCTTCAGCAGATTCCTAACACGTTTTGTGGTCACTGCCTACCACAGACACTGACTCATGGCTCTTTTTCTCCTGGGGACAATAGAAAAATATTTGTTATTTCTTAAGGATTTACTCCAGTACCAGAACAGTGCTGGTATTATCTCATTCTCCTCTTCCCATAACCTTGTGAGGCGTATATAATTATTTTTTTAAGGACCTGGCTGAGAAATCTGAATTTCAGAGAACAGAAGCACCAATCTGAGGATCTGTAACTGGTGATGTTATTAAAGATCTGACCATAAGTCTAAGGCTATTCTCTCGACTTCCATATTATCTTTCATCTGGAACATACTATAAACAGAAAGGAAATCTGGGTTTAAATCTTTAAAAGGCTGCTATGGAGGAAACAGACCTAGTCTGTGTTGCTCAGTAAGCACAAGTTCAAGAGACGCATATTTCACCTTAATCTATCATAATTAATAGTAATTAAACTACTAATCATAGCTATTTCTTGAACACTTTGTGTTTAGCACTGAACTTTGAGTGTTCAAATTAGTTCATCCCACCTGCTCATTAAAACAACCTTGTGGTGAGAGAGATACTCTTATTAACCCTATTTTGTAGGCCAGGAAACTGAGTCTCAGAGAAATGAAAGAACCTGTCAGAGGTCATAGGAACTACACTGATGACCAGTCATGGAACCAGACAAAGTGTGAAAGAGAGAGTGTTCAACCCAGGCTCCTCAGGTCATTCCAGATAGGAGTTCAGAATTCCTCCCAAAGCCCTCGTTCCTGTTCACTAAGCTGGAAATTTCTAACAAGAGGATTGTCAAAGAGCTACTTTGTGAAATCATGAGCTTCCTGTCAGTCAGTGAAAATAACTGAAAGAGGATAAATGACCATTAGGTATTCAGCTTTCTCTGCATTGCTGACTTCTTCAGGTTGTAACCCTGTAGGTTACTGGACCAAGAGTGGTTTCTTCCCCAGAAATTCAAAATTCATACCTAGAAGGAGTTAGTCTTCGTAAAGCATGTGAATTTGGTGTCTGTGAATGCTCTCTTTAATCTCCAGGTAAGTTGAGCATTCCTGTAGTACACTCTCTCTTTAGATCTCACTAGCTGAAAGGGATTTCTGCTTGACCTACCCATAGGAGTATGGATATCATGAAATTTGGAACTTAAAACTAAATATAAAAATATGCTTAGATTAAAGTGGCTTCCACAGTAGGGTCAGTGCTACCTACCACTGACAAGCCCCACTACCCTCAACATTGGGATAGTAATTTAACCCTCCCAATCTTGAAGATGAGTCCAAAATTGGGTATTTTGTCTGAGCTGCGCAATCTTTCACCCAGCGTTTTTAAACAGCAGTCTGTGCTAAGGTTATGACACTGAAAGATTATAATTCCAGGATTGTTTCCAATCCTGTTCTCTACCACATGGAGAAAGTCTGTCGTCAGAAAGCTGGGTTCCTCCTTGACAGCCCGTCGATTCTTACCAAGTAACAAGCCCTTGAAAATAGTCCCTTTTAACTAGTGTGATTACACATTCCAGACAGCCCTGATTTATGCCTTATCCCCTGTATAGATGATGATGATTATTCACTCCAAAGTATCTCGATTTGGATGTCAAATTACATGGTGCCTGTACCTACCTAGAGGCTGCCACTTTCTGTGTTTGCTTTCTAACCATCACTTCCACGTGTTTAAATTTATGGTTATGCCCACATTTCTTGACATTATATCTAATTCAGACATTCCCCATTGTCTACCTGCTCACATATATCCCCATCTCCTTTCCTCACTTCCTCTGCATAAATGTATTGCTCCTTAGTTCCTCTGTTGATTACCTTTGCAGCTCTACCTCTTGTTCCATTAGTTACAGATGATTTCTCAACTTTCTAGTTCATAAGGTAAAGATATTAGTGCCTCTACACTTTTGTTTACCTGTCTTCTCCCTTTCACCCCAATCTTGCACTTTTACTTTTCCATTGTCAAAGCTGATAACATTTACATTCTGTGCTATAACCAAAAATTAATCCTCTGCTTAATCTATAGGATAACTCTGTGTCAGAGGTCAGTTTGTAGCATGTGCTGTAATAGTCATGCATCACAAAATGACATTTTTGTCAACGATTGACCACACATACAATAGTGGTCCCAAGGTATCATAATGAACTAAACAATTCTTACTGCCTAGTGATGTTGCAATCGTGATACTGTAGCACAGTGTGCTACTCATGCATTTGTGCTGATGCTAGTGTAAGCAAATCTACTGCACTGCCACTCATATAAAAGTATGAGAGTATAGCACACACAATTACAGTAGTAGGCTTTGCCATCTAGTTGTGTGAAAGTACACTCCATGGAGTTTGCACAGCGACCAAATTGCTTAAGGACACGTTTCTCAGAACATGTCCCCATCACTGAGTGGAGCATGACTATATGTCTATGTCTTTATTTACTGCTAAATCATGTAATGGTGATTGTATTTCAGTCTTTTTAAGTTGTCCTCTTCAGCATATTCCTTCTTGCCTTCTCTGCCTTCATCATACTTATGAGCTCTTCCAATGTCCTTGATGTGCTAGCTATTGTGTGAAGTTACCTCTTTCCTCAGTGTCTTCCCTTCTAGAACCATCCCTGCCTCTGCTCCAGTCTGGGCATCATGCTTGCCAGGTCTGTCACCGTGATCGTTTCAGAACAAGTTGTAGAGAGAAGAATTTATCTTTTGCAAAGAGAAGGCTGACCCCTGTCCTTGGCGGCTGGTGGTGATCTCTAGGCCACTGCAGCATCTTGCCTGACAGGAGTGTCTTTGCTGGCCTGGGGTCTGGCCACCAGACAGTCTAACAATGTGGTTTATGACTTATGATGAGGGCTTTGGGTCATGTGGCATTAGTTTCAACCTCTGAAGGAAAGGGACATCAGCCTGACCACTGGAAGGCCTGGAGACCAAAGGTCAGCCATGTGGACAGAATACTGACAGTAAAGAGAATACTAACCGTAAAGCCCCCTATAGCATAGGAGTGGAGCTCGGAGGAGAAAAGTACATGGGTGTATGAGCCTCAGACAACACTCAGCACACACGTGTTTAACTTGGAGTTGTTATTCAGGAGACACCAGGACTTCCGCCTTCTCTCAGCTTGCTCTTTACAACTGTTTGAGGTCCTCCTGTGTTCGTTCATCTTTTTGCATATGTGTAGGACGATGGGTCTCATTTCTTGTTGCAGTGACTTAAATGAGACCATATTGGGTTCACTCTAGGGCCATGTTGCTGTCACTTTCAACTTTATAGTTGATGTGAATTATGGCACAGGGGAGGTTGTGATGGGATTGTTGAAGAAGCTATGTGTCATGTGGGCAGCATCTGGTCCCACTGCTCTAGACCATGCTGAACACAATTTCTATGCAGTTGACCTTTAATCTGAGTATGGAGATGAAGCCGTGTTGACACTATGCTTTGTCCGTCATCCTCCCGAGGAGCATCCTGGCCTATCGATACAATTTTCCTTGAGTGAAACTCATAATCTGTCATTGTTCTCTCAAGGAAGTGAGAACAGTAGCCATTTCAATTTTCTATTTCTAACAGTGATATTGGGTTTCCTAAGTGTTAAGTGATACATGATGTTAGTTTCTTAGATAATTAGTCCATGGCTCTTGACAAGGTCTTCAAACTGGTTAAGAACTTGCCAGTTTGTCTTGGTGTTTTTGGCCTCAGAACATTGCAGAGAACTGTAATAAACTAAATTATTTGTCATTTGGATTCCTCTATTCATCAGGCATTCACTGGGAATCTTCTCTCTCAAGTAATGTACTTCTGATCTTTTGAAACTTACCTTTTAGCTGATGATGTTCTCATGCTTTGAAGCTGAAAAAATAGAACATGTGACTAATTGTAATATTAGCTTTTCATTAGTTTGCTATACAGTCATACTGATATATATATATGTATATATCTGTATATAAGTGTACACACATATATGTATGTATGCATGGCTAATACCAATATCCCACAAAAGTGTAGAGTATATTTTTGATTGGTAAAGTACTTTAGTACACTTTGAAAACTGAACTGATCTTCAGGAACTCTGAGAGGTGTTGGGCTATGCATGATATTGAGGTATGAAGCCTCACATAGGGTTCAGAGTAGATGAGTACATTGTCCAAAGAGATACAGAACCACGAGTGTCAGAACTGCATTAGGCTGGTTCTTACTGTGCTATTCTCAAAAAGGTTATGGTTTAGATGTTTGTTGTTTAAAACCTGCGTACACACACTAATTTCTTAAACACTGCTTGACAGTGTGTAATTATGTACCCATTGCAAAATAAATATGACACTTAAAAATAAAATAAAATAAGACATTTTGCACTGCCTAGAGTATTTGAAGAGCTTCATGAAAAAGTGGTAGATCTGGAAGAAGCAACATGCTCTGGGGTGAGGAAATACAACTGAATAAAGCCAGTGAGAAGATAAAGTGCACAGTCTTGAAAATCAGACTGAGAACTATGGAGCTGTGTTTTGTAATTAGCAGTAACACATTAAGGGTATATGAGTAAATAAGTGGCTTGTCACAATAGATAGCTTCTCCGTGATAATTTGTAGAAAGGATTAGAGTAAGAGGACTCTGGAGTATTTGAGTTTCATTGTACTAGAGAGTAGTGACAATATTATGCTGGCACATTCCTAACCTTTTCTATCTTCCTTTTATCTCTAGTTGTGGCCATTTGGGGCCTGGACTGTCTGCTGAGCCCTGCCTGGCTGCGCCTTGGGTCTCCACCCTCTGGGCATCTCCGTTCCTGGGCAGTGCACCAGGTGAGCCTGTCTCTGCCTCAAATATGACTGTACCATGGACTTTGCCTGTAAATGCCAAGACAGCATCAAGTCTCAGTGTCTTGATGAGCTGCTCAGAGCATTCAGGCTAATGTACTAGGGGATAGATTCTAAATTTATCAGTACTGACAAATGGGACAAGTCACGAGCTTGGACACATTTTTGGTAGGTGTTGATTAAAATCAATTCTTGCAGGATCTTTTTAAAATTTAATATTGCAAGATTTCCCTAATATTACTACAGTTAGCTTAGTTTTCTTAAAGGTATAAATCTAGTATTTTCAAACGCTGATGGCATTTGTGTTGTAGTAATTGGCTAAAGAACAATCTCAGTACATATTTAGGTGAACCCTGTCAGTTCTTCTCACAGGCCTCAGTTGGCAGACATCATTCATACCATATGGGTGTGTACCAAGGAGAGGGGCACAGTGCAGCATTAGAATCGTGGCTGATGAGTGTTTTACTTGATTTATGTAGGGTCTGTTTAGGGACTTCAGAAAAAAGAATGATGTTTAGTTTATCTATGGAGGTGATGGAGGACCCCTGACAGGTACTTTGTGGGGCAATGATGCTATCAGACTGGATTTTAGAAATCATCCTGGGTTGTGTGGATGATAGAGTAGATAGGAGGAATGAGGAAGGGGGCCTGGAGTTAGGAGAGTGGGTAGCCACTGTACTACTTAGGGTTCTACAGAGAAACAGGATTATTAGGACATTTGTGTGTGTGTGTGTGTTCATGTGTGCGTGAGAAAGGTAGACCAACAGACTGGAGACCAAGGAAGAATTGCTGTTGTAGCTTGAGTCCAAGTCCACTGTGGAGGCAAAATTCTATTGTATTTGAGGGACCTTAGCCTTTTTTTCTCTTGAGACCTTTAGCTGATCAAATGAGGTTTATTCATATGATAGAAGTTAATCTTTTTTTACTTAAAGTCTACTAATTTAAATGCTGATTTCATCTAAAAATACCTTCACAACAACATCCAGATTTATGTTCAACCTAATAACTGGGCACCACAGCCTCGCCATACTAATGCAAAGAAGTTTAATGTCACAGGAGCCAATGAAGTTTTATCCTCTAGGTAGAAAAAGAGGAAGAAGTATACCAGAATTTAATTGTGTGGACTTGTTGAGCAATTGGATGAAAGTTGTGAAAGGGAGCAATCTAACATCTGGGCATGGCTGCTTAAAACAGATATTTTCCTGTCAGTTCATCCAGAGAGGTGATCTAGTGTGGAGAGCAGGACTAATAAAATGGTATTGTTCCAGACAAGATAGGATAAAGTATATAAAACAAAATGGAGTCATTCATGTCAACCAAGATGGCCACCAGACACCATGACAGTTTGGTTCAAGAGGAAAACTATAAGTCATGCTAGACACGTCTGGCAAGGAGACACACCTAAGTTACCTGCACATATGACCAAAACAGCCACATCTGCAGAGCGGGACCACCCACAGATAGTCCCTAGGGAAATTTCCCACTTGCCATCAGGGGTGCCAAGAGACTTATCAAGAGACCCAAAAGGGTGGGCACACCACTCTTAAAGTATAACAGGCGGGCTGTGGGCCACTGCTGAGGCAGCTGAGCTCTACACCCCAGAGTGCTGCTCCACACCCGCTGATCTCCCTTGGCATCAGCATGGGAGGCTGTGCTCTGCTGGACTGAGGACTTTGCCTGCCCTGCTGCTCACCTGGCTCTGGAGGTCCTTCCTCGCAAGGTGCTGAGGGCTCCCTTGCTCACCATGCTGTCTCCCAGACCTGCAGACTGAGACTCAGGAACTTGGGTTCTTTATACCCCAATTCTCTTGTGTGATGTTACTGATTGTTTCTGAGTGATTAGTATTGTTATCAGGTTAGCATAGATTTGGATTAAATGTGCATTAATAAAAGCCGAGTGAACCTGCATTCGTAAAGTCCAAGTGAATACCATGGTCACCTGTGTTGGCTCCCTGTTATTTCTCAGAGCTGGTGGTACCTGTAGGGTTGGTGGCTGTACAGGTGGCTTGATGCTTTCAGTTCTTAAGGACTGGGTCAGCTGATATGAACAGGGGCAGGAGACTAACTTATAGGAAAGAATATACATCTGGCATCTTCTCCACTTTCCTCCTTAGTTCACTTTTCTCTCCACCTCTTGAGCAACAATGTTCTAGGCACTCTGCTAGGAACAGGAGACACAGAAGTTGCTAGATCACATTGTTTACCTGAGAGGGTCTCACAATCCACTCATAGCTCTGTATTGCAGCTTTGCAAATGAAACTAATATCCACTTCATACATTTAGTCTTCTCATGTTACTCAGGATTTTCCTGAAAGTGAGGGCGAGACTGCATGGTAAAAACAAAACATAACAAACAAGCAAACTAAAAGGAAATCTCCTCAACCTTGCTTACATTGCTTCCAGTACCTTTCCGTATTTCCGGTGAGGTGAAGCCACTTTTCTCTGTTCTTATGCTGTGCTTGCAAGCTGGTAATAACTCATTAGTCCTGCAGGGAAGCCTTGGTTGGTGCCTCCTCACCATTGCCTCCCCACTCCCAAGGAACAAACAGGCTTGCTCACTCAAACGAGGGTTATGATGCAGGATTCTACACATTTCCTGTAAAAATAGAATCTCCGTGAACTCTTTTGTCCTGGTCCCGAAGAGGCTTGCAGAAGTTGCAATGAAAATGACAAGAATAGAAGCTGGAGAAAAAAGCTTCTTTGGGGAAAGATATACTTTAAATCGTTTAGTTTAATATTGTATGGGAATCCACATCTGTTTTTTTCTACATTTATCATGCCAATTAAAACATGCACCTGTTCTTTTTTCATCACAAGCCCATATTTCTCATCTGTCTAGTTTGACCTTGTCATGAGACATTTCCCTTTTAGCACTCACTTGTATTTCTGTACTGAGTGGAAGTTGGAAGTGATTGCAAAGGAAAGCAATTTCTTTTGACATCTTGTGTATGACCCACTTATCTCCTTGCGGGGTATAAGGGAAATGCTGAAAGGGAGCACTAGACAATAAGCAATATTTTTCAAGTGCACAGGACTGCAGTTTTATCTTAGGTCTATCTTAATGATTTTAACCAAAGAATGTGGTGTAATTAATTTTGGGGGTGTTTGGATCTGGAGATTTGGTATGCCTCGTGGACAGAAGGGGAGGCAAACCATCTCCTAGGTTCCTACTACTGGCTTTTTAAATCCTGTCATTTACTTTTTATTATGGAAAAATGTAAACACATAGGAAAGTAGAGGAAAGAGTGAACCCACATGAACCCATCATTATCTTCAGTCATCATCAACAAAGAGACCGACTTGTTGAATCTCTTATGACTCCCAAATCTACTTGGGTTCAGAAGCAAATCCTAGATATCATTTCATCTGAAAATTCTTCAGTATACAAATCCCTAAAAGATAAGCACTCTTTTTATAACTTAACTAAGCACAATTATTACACCTAAAACACAAGTTCCTTAATATCATTAAATAGCCAGTCAATACTCAGACTTTCTTGATTGTATCACTTGTTCAAATCAGAATCCGAACAAGGTCCAAACATTAGTATATCTGGTATTTCATAAGTTCCTTTACAGCTAACGTCTTACTTTTTTAACCTTGCAATTTCTATGTTAAAGGAAGTACATCATTTGTCCTGCAGAGCTTCTCGCATTCTGATGTGCTGATTGAACTTGTGCTTTTCCTCCTGTAAACTATTGATTTAGAAGCTTGATCAGATTCAGGTGTGATTTTTTGGGCAGGAATATTTCGTAGGAGGTATGGCATCATTCCTTCTTTGGTCAGTGGGAGACTCTATTGATTCTCAAGTCATTTTGATGTGACCAGAGAGTTTTACTTAAGTAGAAAGGATTGAGTTTTTGTAAATGATGCGGGCATGCGTAACACTGCCACACCCAACGAGAAGTGCAACAGAGCTCATAGTTTCTTAAAGCAATAGTTTGACTTGCCAGGACTTGAGGGAAAATTCTATTAGATAAATCTTTAACCCCACGAATAACACAAAAGACACACATACACACAAAAAGGCAGGGGGAAATTAATGGCCCTTTGTAGGTGTAAAACCTGAGCAGTAATACTAAGGCAAGCTGCCAAGGAAAGTGCCACTGACTTAAAAATTTAGCAACTCCAAATGTCTAACTGTGGTAACTTGATTCCAACGTGTGAAGCAAAATTATAAAGATGAACATAAAACTGTCTTTCCTGCTTTTCTGTTGATTCACTACAGTTCATGTGTGGATAACTCAAACAAAGGCAACATTTATTCTGGCTTTACAGAATTTGAGGACTGAAATGCACATATCAAAGTGGTGAAATGTGTGATATGTATGGTTTACATTTTGCCTTTCTGAGTGATTCTAATAATTGTGCCTCATAGACATTTAATACTTTAGAATGGCTTCCTATGGTTCATTTTCTTAACCTTATAAATTTTCCTTTGAATATGACAGCTATTTATAAGTTCTGTCTGCATCAACTTTCGTTGATGTTGAGCCAAGCCTTTATATGAACACTTCTCTTATCACCTGCAATTTATCAGATGTGGGAGAGATCTTTAAGTTGCTGTTTAACGCATCAGACAGTGGTGGTCACATCTGTAGTATTAGGGAACTTGACCTTCACTCTAATATTGCATAAGCAGGGAGGTACAGAAAGAGAGTGAAAGGCAGAAAGCTCTTAAACACGTTTAAGAATCATGCATATGGCACATTTTAATTTATTTAATTTTCCCATATTTGAGTGGTTGGGGGGTGCATATGAGTAACTTTTAAAAAGTACCACTAGACTTCCATTCTTGCTAGATACTTTTACATAGGCTAGGTTTTAAAAATCATCAGTGATAAATATTTGTATAGTTACAGTCATTTCAGAGAGAAGGAAACTGACACTCAGAGCATAAACTGTGTAAGTTTAAAGAGCTAATCAAGAACAGAGACATAATTTTTTAAAGATGTATTTATTTATTTTTAGAGAGGGGAAGGGAGGGAGAAGGTGAGGGAGAAAAATATCAATACATGGTTGCCTCTCACAGCCCCCATCTGGAGACCTGAACTGCAATCTAGGCATGCGCCCTGACAGGTAATTGAACTGGCGAGCCTTTGGTTCACAGGCCAGTGCTAAATCTACTGAGCCACACCAGCCAGGGCCAGAGATATATTTGAACATGCACATCTATTCAACTAATAGGCTGGCTTCTTCCCCTACCTCCCCTGCCTGCTAGCTATGTCAAACTAGTTCATTTTTCAGAAAATGTGCTCCATCATTCATTTAACATAGATTTCACAATGACTGGATGTCAGCATATACTTATTTTTCCCCCCAAAAATACACTGTTTAGGAGAGAGGGTCTGACAAGAAGGTGCACGTTGCTTGGGTTGTCCCCTCACTGGAAATATCATAGAATGTAGAATTGTATAAAGGAAGGTAACCTGGTATGGTGCTAGGTGAAATGGAATTCTGTAAGCTCTGGCCCAAGCAGAAAGTCAATACATTAAGAACCAGAAATCACTAAGGAGCTATGTGCTTGGAAACTCAATACTGCAATAAGTAACTCGGTATTGTGTCTATGAAAGATCCCTTATTGTCCACCAAAAATGTTAATGCACTCCCCCTGGTGTCAGTTAGTCCTGAATTTTAAAATAAACACATAAAAGAAATCAATGAGAGGATTTTTCTTCCTTGATGTTTGCTATACAGTCTCAGTGATATTATCAAGGCAAAACTCTATGGGACTATTTAACAACCCTGGACGCTTTTGTTATAAAATTAAAATTAAACTGAGTACATTCTGAAAATACATTTTTGTGTGAGGCTTATAATCACATATATATAATTAAAAATTAGATTAAAATACACTGGTGCTCTCTATACAAGATACTGTGTCTCTGTTATCACATCACTGTGTAAGTGGCAATTATAAGCACAGCCAATAACAGATGCTTTGCATTTCATAGCTTTGAATAAACAGTCACTGGCCTAACTTAATGAAGACTCTTGGTTATACCATGTATTTATGGAGTGCCTACTATGTGCTAAGCTTTTGCTAGGCTATGGGGAAACAATGAAGAGTAAGACAAATTCCTTCCTTGCCTTGGAGTATACATTGTAGGTGAAGATAGACAAATGAACAGTCAATTATAATACTGTGTAATAACTATTTTGATATTTTCAGAAACATATAACAGAGCCACCAAATATAACCAGGGGAAGGGGTGAGAAGAGGGTTTTGAGAAAATTCTTGTAAGAGAAGGTGACATTAATCTGAGAGAAGGATAACTTGGAGTTAGCCAGATAACGGGTTGCAAATTGGAATGAGTAGCATAGGGAAAGGAGGAATGCATGTTCCGGACAAAATGAAGAGCATCTGAGAAGTCCGAGAAGCTAAAGAGAACAAGGGGTATTTAGCAAACTCAAGGACAGTTGGGAAGGTGGGAGTGAGGATGATGGGAAATATAAAGGGATGACCCTAGAATGCTAAGTGATGAGCTGAGGCTAGAAATGTCATGAAGAGCCTGGTAAGTTATGTTCAGATGATTGGACTTGACTCTGTGAACAATTGAAGGGGAGTAAAGAGAAAGTCACATGGTCCAGTTTGTGTTTCAAAAGGGCCATCTAGCTGCTGGTGGGGGAATGGAGGGGAACTGGAAGACATTGCAGCACTCCAGGTGAAAGATGATAGTGGCCTCCCCTGGAGGACCAGCAGTGACAAACAGAATGGACAGGATTGATAGTTGACGGGACATAATTGACATGACATGGTTGCATGACAGGTGATTGTTTAGATGAGAGTGGTGAGAGAGAGAATAGGAGCCGGGATGATGTCTGATTCTGGCCTGGGCAACTAACTGAGTCAGTTGCTGGTAAAGACCACAGGAAGAGCATCTGGTCTGCAGCAAGAAGTGATACGTTCATTTCTGGACATGTTGAGTTTGAAGTACCAGGAATCAACTCTCTTCATCTTCTGGTATTTTCCAAAGTGCACTACCCCTGTGAAATAACTGGGATAGACAAACTCATCTAAGTGCCTATGTAGATGAAATTACATTCAACACTCATACGACACTTTCTGATGGTGCTCTCATACTGACAACAGATACACATGTGGCCTCTCAGCACTCATGAGGAATACATTTGAATGGTCCCAGAATCTATGTGGCCAAGAAGAATAAAAGTAACAAGTTGGGATGGCAGTGACAGGTAAAGGCATCACTCCCCCATGTTTCCCATCCCTCTTTCTCTTCTTTTTCAGGGTACATTGGGACTTTGTTAGGAAAGGACTGGGGCTGCATTCAGGTGGTTGTGACTCACTGTTTAGTATAAGGCAGCATGAGGGAGCTCCCTGAAGACACTGATTGTTGGTTTTGTGTAATTGTTTAAAACAGCTTTATTAAGATTTAATTTGTATGCCATGTAACTAATACACTTAAAGTATACAATTCAGTGTTTTTTACTATATACACAGATGTGTGCAATAATCAGTACATTCAATTTCAGAATATTTGCATTGTCTTTAGAAGAAACCCCTTATTCTTCAGCTTTTACTTTTGTCCCCACTCTCCTCCAACTCTAAGCAACCACCGATCTCGCTGCTGTTTCTACAGATTTCCCTATTCTGAAATTCATGTGAATGGAATCTGTGTAGTATTTTAGTCTTTTGTAACTAGCTTCTTTCCCTGAGCATAATGTTTTCATGGTGTATCGGCGTCGTAGTAGGTAACCGCACTTCATTCCTTTCTTTATGGCTGAATAATACTTCATTGTGTGGATATGCCACGTTTTGTTTATCCATTTGTTTGTTGATAGACATTTGAGTTGTTTCTACCCTTTGGCTACTATGATAATGCTGCTATAAATATCTGTGTGTACAGTGATTGCCTTTTATTTATCGGAGCCTCCAAGGCTAGCACAAGGAATGATGGACTGTTCTGCCACTGCTACCAACTCAGAGCTCAGTAGCTCCCAGACAGCCTCTGGGATTCTGGGCCCAAGTGTGAAGCAGGAACATTTATTCTTGTTTATTCCTTGATGCGTGTACCCGTTTCTTGTTCCTTCCTTGTTTCAGTACTGGAAAAGTCACTGGGAGTCTGGATCCTTTTAAGGGGCTGCTCTCTAGGATGTGGAAATTTTTGCTGTTCCTGTCTGCTCTGATCCGAGTGTCATTCTTTAGTTATGGCTGAATATCTGGTAAATTCAGTGAAGGTGTGATTGAGGTCTCAGATAAACATCCCGAAGCTGGCTTCATGAGAATGAATCTCATTGTAAGGGGGGATGTTTGTTCACAATGTGAGTTTGGGAAGCTGCCGAGTTGCCTAGACTGCTTCCACAGGTGTCTTTACTGCATAGCTCCTAACCCCCCTTCTGATCTTTGTAGCAATTCTGACACTTAAACCATACTTGGCATGAGTGCCTACATAAAGTTTACAAAAAAAAGTAAATTCAAGGGCCACAGTTCATGAATCTGGGAATGCAACCAAAGTCTTATACAATTTTAAATAATCAATAACATTGAAATAGGATAATCAAGGATTTTGTGTTTGTGTGTTTTCCATGATGAAAGTTATGATCTACAATCCCTGGAAAATACCCATGTATAGAAACACTTATCCCTAAAAATCTGACTAGCTTTGGCTGAAGGTAGAGGAAGATTTAGCAGCCTTCTTTAAACTGTAATCGGTGTTTCAGCTAGATCCCAAATCACTCTGGGTGCCAATTTCAGGGATCCATTTTCGCTAATAAAGCAAAATCTTTTGGGTGAGTGTGGCCCAGGGATCTATCCTTTGAGCAAGCTTCCCAGCTGATTCTTATGCACATTCATTCATGTATCAGGGCCGTTCATGGCTTCAATTAAGTGCATGCTACATAAGTAGGGATGACCATAGTATTATTCACTCAAAGTTTGGAGAGGGATAAGTGTTGTTAATAATTATGCTGAGAGTACAATTATAAATCAGGAGTACCCTGGCAAGCCAGAACCAAAGGTCGCCTTGCAAATAAATACCAGGAATTATTCTTCCATCTTCCTCTGACTTTGTAACTTACCAGGGCCACATTCTCAAAGCCTCACTATTTCATAAGTACTGCATGTCTGTGGCTTTCCTACTTCTGTTGATTTCAGATGACTTCACTGTAGATGCCATTAGTACTGCTCTGTTTCTTGGTCTTCCTTTCTTTTGACATAGACAAGGCTGACTTTCTGTCCCACTTGTAGTTGAGTAGGGTCATGAGTCTGGCCTGGCCAGTGGAAGTGTTAGGGTCGGAATTATGTGTTAGGGCCGGAATTAGATAAAAGTAGCCAAAAGGAACCCGAAGCAGGCACCAGACTGTCTCAGCAAAGAAGATAGAAAGTACAGAAAGTACAAAGAGTGTTGGACAAGATAAACCCCCTTGTGCTTGACCTTGTCCTTGCAGAAACTTATCCATTGTTGCAAGCAGGGAACATAGACATGTGTGTTCTCTCGAGATAGCCAATTGCTAACAGCTACGTCTGCTTCTGTATTTGCTTGCTTGCTCACCCCAATAAAAACCCCAGGCTGTAAGCGCCAGGTGCGACTCTCATCTGCAGGCATTTTGGCACCCGTGTATCCAGAGACACCCTGAGAGTTCGCCCCTGCGCAGGTAAAACTTTGAAACTTTGGCCAATAAAGTTCCATCTTAAACTCCTGAAAGCTTCCGCGACATTTGCTCGCATTGCGGTATGTTACAGAAGGAATATTGACACCATGGGAGACCCCACACTCAGAGCGCCCAAGAGTAGAGAATACGAGGAGCATTTTTTCAATTCTGCAAATCTGGTATGTTACTGAACCTTATTTAGTATTTAGTTCTCAGTATACCATGGAGTACAGAGTAAAGCTAAGATGCAATTCTGAATTTGTGGTCGTAGAGGTCAAATGTAGCATATAGTATTGCAAACAAGTCTCAGAATCATACTTGTTTTCCCCCATGTGTCTCCCTCTTCCTCAATCTGTTTATAATTTACCAAAAATAAAAACCCTTTCAGAGACTTAGTCATTTCATATTTAGATTAGTTCCCTGTGGTTGCTGTAAGAAATTACCTTAACTCGAGTGGCTTAAAAACAATAGAAATGTGTCCTTTCACAGTTCTGGAGGTCAAAAGTCTGACATCAGTATCACTAGGCTGAAAGCAAAGTGTCAGCAGGGCCACACTCCCTCTGCAGACTGTAAAGGGGAATCTGTTCCTTGCTTCATCCAGCTTCTAGTGTCTGCCAGCGTCCTTTGGCTTGTGGCTGCATCACTTTAATCTTTAAAACAAGTATCTTCAGATCTCTCTGTCTTCATCTTCACATCATCTACTTTTTTGTGTGTGTATGTCTAGTCTCTCTTTGTCTTACTCTTATAAGGATACATGTGATTGCATTGAGGGTCCACTTTATCTTAATCACAGCTACAAAGACCCTTTCTCCAAATGGCATAACAATTACAGGTTCCAGGAATCAGGACCCAATATCTTTGGGGCCATTATTAGCACACCACAATATTTAGTAAATCTTTGGGGTGGTACATGCAGACATGCCTCATCATCTTCATTTCACAGTCAAAGAAGTTGAAGTTCAGAGAATTTAAGTGACTTGCACAAGGTCATGAGCCTGCCCAGTAGCCTCTCTGGACAAGGAACTAGAAATACTGTGCCATCCTTTTAAGCTGTGCAGTTACCTCAAGAAGGCCCAGAAAGGATGGCATCTGGTCTGTCTCCTTATTGTCCCGTGTAACCACTGGACAGTGGGACTTAAGAACATAGCATAAGAAATGAATCCTGCACTGGCATGCTGATGAGAACCTTGTCCTGTGTAGGGCTTCCTTGATACCATTAGGAACCAGGAAGAAGCCTAGTATAAAAATCTAGATCCAGCTGTGCCATTAATGAGTTGTGTGAGCCTCATGTTTAAGATCAGGGCATTGGGCCAGAAAATAATACGTTAAAACCTAGGTACCATTTATTGAATACCCACACTGTGCTAAGAACCTTCATGCTAGACTAAGTACTTGCCCTATATTATTTCATGCATCCCAGTAAGAAAGGTACAGATAATATACCCATTTTACTGACAAGACTTCCTAGACTAAATGATTTTACCAAAACCCAAATATAATTAATCAATTTGACTCTAAAGTTCTTCTCTGACCTTCTGCCCCTTGAGTGTCTTCATACTCCCCATTCCTACCACTGTGATACCATAATGTGGAGACATGGTCCATATAATGGCCACATACCCACTAAGCCAAATTTCACATGACACGACCCACTTGTCTCTACTATTTTCAAAGGAGCTAGCTGATGGGTTGCAACCAAATACAGGATAGTCCTTAATTTAGGAGACTGTGTGAAAAAGATGTGGTTCTGTGAGATGCCAAGAATGCCTAGGGCGTGCTCCCTCCTGGGAATGGCACAGGAAGTAGAAACACGTGGAACGCAGGCTGACAGCAGTCTGATTTGGTCTAAAACCCTGGGTTCTCTCTCTGATTTTTGAGGCAGATTTGTAGAATCATTGTCTATCAGGGTGGGGAGAAGCCTGGAGATGGGGTATTCCCTCCTCTACATGTTGCATTGAAGAAACAGAAGCATAATTAACTGAAATTCATTGATCCAGCAAACATTTCATGAGAGCCCCTATTTCAGACATAGTGCTAAGCACCAGGATACAGAAATGAAACAACATGATCACTGTTGCAGGATCTCTGTGCCTAGTGGGCAAAGCAAGCCCACCAACACATAATTTCAATAAGAATGGTAAACACTGCCATTGTGCTGAGAATTCTACGGGAGCCTAAGGGAAGTAGCAGAGACTGATGTTCGAGCTAAAAGAAGAAAGAGGGAAAGACAAACTGGGCAGAGGAAACAGGACCCTGGATGGGCCGAGTGTGTTCAGAGAAGGCTGGTGAGCAGTTTGTGGTAGCTGCAACCTGAGATGGTGTGAGAGGAGCTTGCTGAGGCTGGTGTGAGACTTACCCAAAGTCAAATAACTTCTGGCCTGTTGAAATGCAAGTGTTTCGGTCTATACCCTCAAGTGGGTTTTAATGCCATTTTTCTTTCACTGGGTCTATTCTGTACAACTTGGTTTTACTTGGCTAGACTTGGCGTCCTTTACCCAGGACAGGAGATCGCTTTCACGTGCTGTGGAACGTCTGAGGGCAGCCAGCATGTCTGCTGACCACATGGGATAGTTTTGTGATGTGTGTGAACCAGCTCAGGCTCTTGTACCTTATTTTGTTTCTGCTTCTAGTCTGCAGCAATGTTATAGCCTCCCCCAGCACGGAGGCCTCAAGTTACATTGTGATTCTGAGAATACCTGCTATACCTGTGGGTACACATCACTGGAAATTCCTTCTGAATAAAGTCGCTGTGTTTCAAGCACCAAAGAAGAATAATTAAAAATGCAGAGATTTTGGGAATGTTTTCTCTTCTATGGAAAAGAGGAGAAGAAAGATGTGTTGCTTCCTTTTTTTATTTTAAGAGTGATCTACTGGTCTTTCATCCAGCTTCCAGGTTTTCCCCATCTCAATGGTGCCTCCATATATATTTGATATACTTTTACTGGCTGACTGAACAATGACGGAGATGAAGGTGAAGGTCCATGCTGCTAGTGGTCCCATGGGATTCCTTTGTCCCCTAGGATTGGAGGATCTTGTGAAATTCCTTTCTATTAATTATAATAAAAACAACAACAAAAGCATCTTCGAGGGTGTTATCTTTGCCTTTAGAGTGTGGTACTTTCTCTCCTGTTTCCCCTAGAATATTTTTATTTAATGAGATGCCGTGATGATACACATTTGTCCTTGCTGTGTTTCTTCGGATGAGTGTGTTTTTTCATACCTACAAAGGTCCAGAGTGCCAAAAAAGAATCCTTAAAGAAGAAGGACAGACAATACCGAGGCTGAAAGTATAAACTTGAACATCTTATTTTCTCCCTTTAGTATTTCCTGATGGCCTATGCTAGATTTTGACAGCATAAAGATAAATTAGTCCATGTTCACAAGGAGGTGAGGTGAGTGCAGGAGACTAATGAATAAACCAACACACACACATGCACAGAAAGGATGGGCACCCCTAAAGGGCTGTGGGAGTGTGGGAGTTGGGCCACTTAGCCTGCATGGAGGGTGGGAGCACAAAGGGGATACACTTCCAGAGATGTGTTGAGTTGATTCTTAAAGTATAAAATTAAGTAAGTATTGGGTAAAAAATTATGGAAGAAGGGGAGGAGAGAGAATAGAGGAGGAAAGGTTGGCACAAAGGGTGGTGGACTACAGCTAACATCATTTACAAAGAACTGGGGGTCAGAGGTCAGCATAGAAGAGCACATGTAAAATAAACTGGTAAGGAGAGGGTTAGTAACGCTCATACACCGTTATCTCATGAATGCTGGTTGGATACATGACTGTGGTAGATATTATTATATCTAGAGAAGAACATTTTAGGCCAGCAATTTTCAACCTTTTACACCTCATGGCATACATAAACTAATTACTAAAATCTTGTGGCACACCAAAAATATATATTTTTTCCAATCTAACCAAAGAAAAATGGTATAATTTTGATTCATTCACACTAGATGGCTATTCTTATGTTTGCAGGTGTCATTTTTAAAAATTCGACAATCTAAGAGAAAAAACGCCAGTGTCCCTTACTAAGTAGTCAGGTTTTGCATGTTTCAACATTTTTTGCAGCACACCAGTGTACCTCTTGTGGCACTCTGGTTGAAAATTGCTGCTCTAAGCCAAGGACATTAAGTCATTTTTCCAAGTCCTTGCAGGCACCTAATAAGTGAGATAGCTGGGACGCGACGCTACTCCTCTGGCTGTTGGTCTGCACATTTGCAGCTGTCTCATAGTGAGGCATCTGTTCTCAAAAGGAAGGCTCAGTACTACTACAGGAATTAGCAACCACATTTTCCAGGACTTTGAGGAAGCTTCTGTAGTGTTTGTCAGTATAACCAAGAAATCAAGGAAGAGGGAAAAAAACTGTTTTTTTTCCATTGTATTATTTTCCATTACCATTTATTCCCCTTGAACCCTCTCTCCCCAATCACCATACTGTTGCCTGTATCCATGAGTTTTTTTTCCTTTTTGCTCCATCTCTCCACCCCCAACTCCTTCCCCCAGAGCTGTCAGCCAGCTCGCTATCAATGAGTCGGTCTGTTTTGCTTGTTAGATTCCACATATGAGTGAAATCGTATGGTATTTGTCTTTCTCTGACTGGGGTATTTCACTCAGAGTAATGTTCTCAAGGTCCTTCCATGCTGTCACAAAGGGTAAAATTTTCTTCTTTTTTATGGGCAAGTAGTATTCTATTGTGTGAATATACCATTGTTGTTTTATTTATTTACCTACTGATGGTCAGTGGGACTGCTTCCATATCTTGGTGATTGTGAAAATGCTGCAATGAAGATAGGGGTGCTTATATTCTTTTGAATTAGTGTTTTGAAGTGGAATTAGAAGTGGAATGGCTGGATCAGAAGGTAGTTCCATTTTTAATTTTTCCAGATGTCTCCGTACTGCTTTCCATACTGGCTGTACCAATCTGCATTCCCACCAACAGTGCAAAAGGGTTTTTCTTTTCTCCACAACTTCACCAGCACTTGTTTGTTGGTTTATTGATGATAGCCATTCTGAATAGTATAAGGTGTTATCTCATTGTGGTTTTAATTTGCATTAAGTTTCTGTGATGATTAGTGATGGTGAAAAGATGCAAAAAAATTTGCATCCTTTCATACATCTATTGGCCATCTGTATGTCCTCTTTGGAAAAGTGTCTATTCAGGTCCTTTGCCAATTTTTTAAATTGGATTGTTTTTGTGGTGTTGAGTTTGATAAGTTCTTTATAAATTTTGGATACTAACCTCTTATCAGATGTCCCAGCAAATATCTCCTCCCATTCGGTAGGTTGTCTTTTTATTTTATTGATGGTTTCCTTTGCTGTGCAAAAACTTTTGAGTTTGATGTAGTCACATTTTTGTTTTCTTTTGTCTCTTTTGCATGTGGAGATACATCAGAAAAAAATATTGCTACAAGCAATGTACAAGATTTCACTGCCTGTGTTTTCTTCTAAGATTTTTATGGTTTCAGGTCTAACATTTGAGTCTTTAATCCATTTTGAATTTATTCTTGTGTGTGGGGTAAGAAAGTAGTCTTTAGTTTCATTCTTCTGTATGTCTCTGTCCAATTTTCTCAACACCATTTATTGAATAAACTATCTTTAGATTATTTACAATAGATCAATAAACCATTGTATATGCTCACTTCCTCTGTCAAATATTAACTGACTATAAAGGGATGGTTTATGTCTGGGCTCTTTTTTCTGTTCCATTGATCTCTGTGTCTGTTTTAATGCCAGTATCATGCTGTTTTGGTTACTATGGACTTGTAGTATAGTTTGATATTAGGTAGTATGATTCCTCTAACTTTGTTCTTCTTTTTCAAGATCACTGTTGCTATTTGAGGCCTTTGGTGGTTTTATATAAAATTTTGAAATATTTGGTCTAGTTCTGCGAAACATCATTGGTATCTTGATAGGAACTGCATTGAATCTATAGATTGCTTTGGGTAGCATGAACATTTTAATGATGTTAATTTTTTCTATCCATGAACACGGTATGTGCTTCTAGTTATTTGTATCTTCTTCACTTTCTTTCTTCAGCATCTTACAATTTTCTGAATACAGATCTTTTACATCGTTGGTTAAGTTTTTCCTAGGTATTTTATTTTTTGAAGCAATTGTGAGTTAATTGTTTTCCTAATTTCTCTTTTGGATAGTTCATTATGAGCATATAAAAATGCAACTGATTTCTGGATATTAATTTTGTATCATGCTACTTTACCAAATTCATTTATTAGTTTTAGTAGTTTCTTGGTGGAGTCTTTAGGGTTTTTTATGTACAGTATCATGACATCTACAAATAAAGTTTTACTGCTTCCTTTCCAATTTGGATGCCTTTTATTTTTTCCTCTTTTCTGATTGCTGTGGCTAGGACTTTCAGTACTGTGTTGAATCAGAGAGGTGAAAGCTGACGTTTTTGTTCTGTTCTTGATCTGAAGGAGAATACTTGTAGTTTTTGCCCACTGGGCATGGTGCTGGCAGTGGGTTTGTCATATATGGCCTCTATTATGTTTAGCTTTGTTCCCTCTATTCCCACTTTGCTAAAAGTTTTGATCATAAATGGGTACTGAATTTTATCAAAAGCCTTTTCTGCATAATCATGTGGTTTTATCCTTCCTTTTGTTTATGTTATGAATCATATTTATTGCTTTGTGAATGAAGTATCAACCTTGATTCCTAGAGTAAATCCTACTTCAACCTGGTGTATGATCTTTTTGATATATTACTGTATTAGGTTTGCTAATGTTTTGTTGAGGATTTTAGTATCTATGTTCATCAGGGATATTAACCTATAATTTTCTTTTTCTATAGTGCCTTTATCTGGTTTTGTAATTAGGATAATGCTGGCTTCATAAAATGAGATTAGTAGTCTTCCCTCCTCTTGAATTTTTTGAAATAGTTTGAGAAGTAGAGGTGTTAGGTCCTCTCAGAATGTTTGGTAAAATTCGTATGTGAAGGCATTTGGTTTAGGGCTTTTGTTTTTTGGGAGTTTTTTAAATCACTGTTTCAATTTCACTAGGTATAGTCTGTCTATTCAGAGTCTCTGATTCTTCCTGATTTATGGTTCTAGGAGTATATGTATTTTGGAAGATTGTATGTTTCTAGGAGTATATGTATTTTGTCCAGTTTGTTGGCATATAGTTGTTCATAGTATTTTCTTATAATATTTTGTATTTCTTTGATGTCACTTGTTATTTCTCCTCTTTCATTTCTGATTTTATTAATTTTGGTCTTTTCTTTTTTTCTTGATGAGTCTGGTTAAAGGGTTGTCATTTTTGTTTATCTTTTCCAAAAACCAGCTCTTGGATTCATTAATCTTTTGTATTGTTTTCTTTAGACTGTTTCATTTATTTCTACTCTGATTTTTATTATTTCCTTCCTTTACTCAATTTAGGCTTTGTCTGTTTTTTTAAAAGATTTTTAGAATTTATTTTTAGAAAGAGGGTAAGGGAAGGAGAAAGAGAGGGAGAGAAATATCAATGTGTGGTTGTTTCTCACACAACCCCTATTGGGGACCTGGCTTGCAACCCAGGCATGTGCCCTGACTGGGAATCAAACTGGCGAACCAAAGGGTTGCAGGTTGGCCTTCAATCCACTGAGCCACGCCAGCCAGGGATGTCTGTTTTCTTTTTCAGTTTCCTTTACATGTACATTTAGATTGTTTATTTGGGCTTTTTCTTGTTTCTTGAATTTCCTTCTTAGGATTAAGAGGGAAATGTTTTTCTTGTTTCCCTGTGTCCCACTGATTTGTGGTCATTATGTTCTCATTTTCATTATGTTCTCAGTTTCAAGGTATGTTTTGATTTCTTCCTTGATCTTTTTGTTGACCCATTCATTGATTAATAACATGTTTTAGCTTCCATATTTTTGCATGTTTCTCGGTGTTCTTCTTGTGATTGATTCTAATTTCATAGCACTGTGTTCAGAGAGGATGCTTGATATCATAATTTCAATTTTCTTAAATTTATTGAGACTTGTTTTGTGTCCTGACATGTGGTTTATCCCAGCAAACTTTCTATGTGCACTTGAAAAGAATTATATTATGCTGCTTTGGGATGAAATACTCTGTAGATATCAATGAAGTCCATTAGATCTATTGTTTCATTTAAGGCCACTCCTTGCTGATTTTTATCTAAAAGACCTATCTGTTGAAGTCAATGGGGTGTTAACATCCACTACTATGACTGTATTTCTGTAGATCTCTCCCTTGATGTACATTGAGATTTGCTTTATATATTTAGGTGCTCCTATTTTGGGTACATAAATGTTTACTAGGATTATATCCTTTTGTTGCATTACCTTTATCATTATATAGTGTCCTTGTTTGTCTCCAACTCTAGCCTTGGTTTTAAAGCCTGTTTTGTTGGAGAACAAACTGTATGGGAAAGCATATTTGCCAATGATACCTCAGACAAGGATTTGATCTACAAAATATATAAAGAACTCACACAACTCCATTCTAAGAAGACAAGCAACCAATTAAAACATGGGCAAAAAACTTGAACAGACACTTCTCCAAGGAAGACATACAGAGGGTCCAGAGACATATGGAAATATGCTCAGTATCGCTAGCTATCAGAGAGATGCAAATTAAAACCACAATGAAATACCACTTCACATTGGTGAGAATGGTCATCATAAAGCAACAAACAACAAGTATTGGGGAGGTTGTGGAGAAAAGAGAACCCTAGTGCACAGTTGGTGGGATTGCAGACTGGTGCAACTATTATGAAAAACAGTATTGAATTTCCTCAGAAAACTAAAAATGGAACTGTCTTTTGACCTGGCAATTCTACTGCTAGGATTATATCTTAAGAACCCTGAAACACCAATCCAAAAGAACCTATGTACCCCAATGTTCATAGGAGCACAATTTACAATAGCCAAGTGCTAGAAGCAACCTAAGTGCCCACAGTAAATGAATGGATCAGAAAAATATGGTACATTTACACAATGGAATTCTACACAGCAGAAAGAAAGAAGGAGCTCCTACCCTTGCAACAGCATGGGTGGAACTGGAGAGCATTATTCTAAGTGAAATAAGCCAGGTGAAAGACAAATACTATATGATCTCACATTTAACCGAAACCTAGTCAACAAAATGAACGAGCAAGCAAAATATAACCAAAGACATTGAAATTGAGAACAGGCTGACAGTGACCATAGGGGAGAGGGGAGCGGGATAATGGTGGAAAAGAATGAAGTGTTTACAGAAATAATTATAAAGGACAAATGGACAATAACAAGGGTGGGCAGAAACAGGAGAAGGAGGTGGGGATGGCTGGAGTGGTAGGGAGGGGTATGCAGAAAAGGCAGAAAACTGTACTTGAACAACAATAAAACAATAAATGAATAAAGTTAATTTTGTTGGATATTAGTATTGATACCCCAGCCTTTTTTTCATTTGCATAAAATATCTTTTTTCATCCCTTTACTTTTAAAGGGATGGAAATCCCTTTTCCATCCCATCAATTTTAAAGGATAACCTTGCTTGGTAAAGTAGCTTTGATTGTATGTGTCTTTGATTTTCTTCACTTTGAATATTTCATGCCAATCCCTTCTGGCCTGAAGTATTTCTGTTGAGAAATCAGAAGACAGGCAAATGGGAAAACGCTTGTAGATAATTAACTGTTTTTCTCTTACAGATTTTAAGATTCTCTCCTTGTCTTTAAGCTTTGCCATTTTAATTATAATGTGTCATGGTGTGGGGTTTGTTAGGTTCATCTTGTTTGGGACTATCTGGGCTTCTTGAACTTGTATGTCTTTTTCCTTCACCAAGTTAGGGAAGTTTTCAGTCATTATTTCTTCAAATAGGTTCTCAATCCCTTGCCCACTTTTTTCTCCTTCTTGCATTCCCATGATATGGGTGCTGTTAAGCTTCGTGTTGTCCCAAAGGTTTCTTAAACTCTCCTCATTTTTTAAAAATTCTTTTCTCTTTTTACTGCCCTGCTTGATTTGTATTTTTCTATCCTGTCTTCCAAATCACTGATTCGATCTTCTGCTTCATCTAATTTGTTTATTCTTTCGTGTTTATTGTTTATTTTAGATATTGCAGTCTCTATTTGGGACTCATCCTTTTTTATGTTTATGTCTTTTTTCATGCTGTTGAGTATTCTTATAATCATTACTCTAAACTCTATATCTGATCAATTGCTTACCTCCATTTTATTTAGTTCTTCTTCTGGAGAATTCTCTTGTTCTTTCATTTGGGACCTGTTTCTTTATCTTCCCATTTTGGCTGCCTCTTTGTGTTTGTTTCCATGTAGTAGGAGATCTGCAGAGACTCTGATGCATATGCACATCAGATGCTGCCTGTGACTGGCCCTGGGCAGCCTGTTTGGAGCTGTCAGTGATCCACAGCTTATGGCACCCCCTGCCAGGCCTGGGTATGTGCAGACAGAACTAAGCTGTGCATCACGGCTGGTTGTTACTAGAATTGGGTCTGGGGAAGGGTCAGCTAAAGTCTCCGAGCTCCCAGAGATTGGGCTCTGGTCTGCAGGCTTTCTGTTAGGTTTTGTTTCTGAAATAGCCTCTAGCTATACTCTTCTGCTGCCTAGCTTAAGCTCCACAGGGTGGGGTGAGAGGGATTCCTGCAGGTGGGGCTATTGCTTCCCCTCAGGCTGATGCCATTTGGAGGGGATTGCCTTGCCTAAGAAAGATGGCTTCTGTAGTATATGGGGAATGACAGCACAGATGGTGGCTGACTGTTCAGTTCTCTCCCCAGAGCCACCAATCCCAGACTCTCCTCATGTTTCTCTAGTCCACTCTGCCTTCCTTGCACCAGCACTCAGGGTAAGTGGCTACAAATATGTTGGCCATTTAAGAGGCTCTTTGCATCTCTAGCTGTCTGTTGCTGGCAGACTGAAACCCTGCCGCTTTTCACAGCCAGGTGTTATCTGGGTTCCTTTCCTGGTTCTGGTGCTCTAGAATGGGGAGACCAGCTTTGGGTTTAGAACCCACATTTCTCAGGGGGATACCCCTGGCCACTGAAATATCCCTCTGACACTTCAGCCACTGCCCTTGGGCCTCTTGCACCTCCGCACTTCCTACCATATGTCTTTGGTTATAAGGCTTTTCTCTGGCTAGTGTTCAGTTGGTTATTAAGGATGATTGACCTACACTTTTGTTGTAATTCTAGTTTGGTCCTGGGAGGAGGTTAGTGTAGTTTTCACCTACTCTGCCGTCATCTTGGATCACAAAAAAACATGGTTCCTTAAAGAAGAGCAATGGATGAGCCCAAAAGAGAAACCAAGGATGAAAAAGTTTAAACAATGATGTGGAAAAGGAGGAAAGAAATGAAGAGTTCAGTGAGCTAAAGATAGAATGTAAAGACTCTTCTGGAAGGAACCAAAATGGGAATGGAACAGATTATACTGCAAGGTTTCTACTGGCTGGTGAAAGATGTAGAGCAAATCAAAGGACTGTTACAATTCAATAGAATTTTATATTATGCTAGGAAATTGAGTAATAGTCCATTAGCTGCAAGGCTCAGGGTCAAGAGGAGAGCTAAAAGAGCAAGTTCTGGAAGTCTGAAGGGTCTCAGAGATCATCTCCTATGATTTCCTCACTTTGTAGCCAAGCAAGCTGAGGCCAGAGAGATGGTGTTAACTCTACATATGGTTGAGCCTATTGCTAAGCAGAAACTCGACTATAAGCTTCCACCATTTAACTCAGTGCTTCTTACAAGAATGTGAATTTCATATCAGAGCTTTACAAAAGTTGTAAAACACCAATCCTCTCTACCCACAGGCCAACTATAGATTATGGATTATGGAATCAGGGATCTGAATTGCAAAGAACAACTTGCATTGCATATTTGAAAGTTGCTAAGAGAGATCTTTAAAGTTGTCAGCATAAGAAAAAATATGGAACTATGTGTGCTGATGAGTGTTAACTAGACTTATTGTGAGAATCACTTTGCAATATATACAATGTTGAATTATTATGTTGTAGACCTAGAACTTATATATCAATTATATCTCAATTAAAAAGATAATTTTGTGAAAGAACCTGGCTCATTGGAAAGAATAAATGTTTGCTTATCCTAGCAGTAAAGGCATCATGAATGAAATTCAGGACCCTGTGCATTGCCTTTTCTCCCAAAGAATCTTTAACAAGGTTATTGGGATTTGCATGATAGCCTCATATGACTGAGGGTAGCCTGGCCTGCTCTGCATTTCCAGGAAGTTCTAGCCTCTTTAGCAATAGGTGTGGTTAAGGTAGGGCATCATTCAGTTCCATTTGCTTCTATTCGAGGTGTTAGCTAAGGTATCAAATTCTGGCTTGTGAACCATAATCAGAGCAATGCCAACTAGTTACTATCAAGAAATATATAACAACCAGTTACTTTTAAGTGCCCCAGATTAGAAATCACTCTAAATAATTCAAAATAATCATCAATTTCAACTCTTAATAATTTTGTGTCTCAAACACTTCTATTGTTCTGTGCAGGCAATGAATACTTTGAGTTTTTTAGCAATTACAGAAGAAATAATTTAATTGATATTTGAATTACCACCACACTAATTTGGGTAGATAGAAATGTAACTTTTACACATTATTTTAAACAATAGTCTAGGATTGAGTATAGTTATTTTCAAAGCCCTTTTGGTCAATTTTCTTTGATTGCACTCCATAGATACTTTAATCTTGTCATTTTTGCTCCAGGACCAGCAGTGTTTCCCTATTGATCCTTAAATTCAATAGTACTATCTTCACCTACTTGCAATCGCTCAGCCCATCTTTTCAATATGATTTTCATGATAACTCAGCATTAAGACACTGCATTGTCAAATTAACTTGGTTCTTCCCAAAAAACAATGAAAAATTACAGAGTGTTTTTGGATAGACCACCTAATTCACTCCTTTATTTACAGATAGAGACAGGCTGAGACAGGCTGAGTCAGATGGCTGGCTACTAACAGAGCTGGCCTTCGGCTCAGGCCACCTTACCCCTCACTTGGTTGTCTTTCGCTCAGACTGTGCTGCTTCCTGACTCTCATCTTCACCTTTACACCACTGGTCAAAAATTCTGCTGCTAAAATGCCATCTGCTTTCCTTTTAAAACTTATGTCTTTCCATTGTTCCAGAACACTGCTTCAAAGCTCAACTCCTCTAGAACCCTTGCTCTTTAACCCCAGGCACCTCTCACCTGCCTTCATCTCATGCCAAAATCTCTCCCCAGATCCCAGCAACCCTTCCTTCTGCTTGCACACATGAATGAATTCAAGTCAAACTCAGAGCACTTTGAGTTTATTCCACTCCCTGATAGTATTATGTGTAGTGGTTTTTTTGTTTCTCTAATGATGAACTCCTTAATAGAGTTTTCTCATCATTTCTCTCCCCTTCCTCTTCTGGTGCTAAACACAGTTGTTCTTTACACAGAGAGTAGTTCAATATCTATTGACAGAACAGCAGAAGGGGTAAGAGCAAGTCGTCTCATCTTATTTATATCCTATTGCTTTAGAACACACAGAAGTCTGTCTCTGTGCTGATGCAGTGTCTGTTAAAACACTCGTGTTCGACCAAATATATTCTATGTCAATTCTTCTTGGCCTTGGAGCTGTGACATGGTTGAAAGGTATATTGCAAGTAAATTGTTACTAATAGTACAATAGTTATAGCACTGACATTTGGAAATAATTTACATTTTTTAAGTAGAGAAAATTCAAAGTTATTCCTACAATATCACTCTTTCCACTTACATTCTTGAATAGTTAGAAAGGGGTGGAGTTACACCTTAAGATCAGCCACTGGCTTTCAGGGTAACTTTACATAGCTCTGCTCTGCTATACCCTATGTCAATTTCTAGTTCATTTTACTCCCCATATTTGTCCCTTATCAGGGAGGTGTAGTATGTCAAGAACAGTGAAAGCGCTGAGATTCTACCCTGTTTGCAAGCTACCAAGTTAGCCTACCACAGTTTCATGGAGGCTGGTAGAAGACACTAGACCCCTGGGTCAGTGAGAAAGAACAGTTTATTGCTCACAGCTATAGCAGTAGCCAAAGTATTAGCATTTATCCCAGTTCCCAAGCTCTGTTGGCCATAGTGTGATATAACAAGAGCAAAAAGACATCTCTATACACAGTGTGTTCTGTTACAGAAGAACACCAAGCTTAGAAAACTCTAATCCTTTATGGTGGTCTATGCTATGAACAAATCTACCCTATGCAAACTTTGCCGTCAAGGGGGACATTATCAGTACAAAAACCTCCTTGCAAAGATAGTCCAAACAAAAAGCCATTAATACCTCTGCTCATAAGACATAATGAAGCAGGAGAGAACCATGGAGCATTACCCATGTTTGGATATCCATGTTTGGTACTTAGTACTAAGTGTTAGCACTGAAGAGGAATAATGAGCTAACTGAAAGACCCGGGAGGAGAAATGGAGAAATGCAGACGGTGAAGAAGAGAAGAGGCAGAAGAGATGGGGGCAGAAGGTAAAATATTGATAAATGGCAAAGGAAAAGCAAAACCATCAGCACTTATTTTGCTTCCATCTACCTCAGTTAGGACAATATTCACATTAGAACTGAATGTATCAGGGGTCAGCAAACTAAGGCCTGTTTTTTGAATCCTTCCGTCTGTCTATTTTTATAAATAAAGGTTTATTGGAACACAGCTATTACCCCCACCCCTGTTACATATTGTGTATGGCCATTTTTGTGTCATGAGGGCAGAACTGAGTTGTTGCTTCAGAGACCATATGAACTCAAAGTTTGTTATTATGTGTATTATTATGTAAAATTTGGTAACTCTTGATTAGTTATATCTGTGGCTGAATCAAAGTTGTAGTGGGTAATAAATATGGTAAGTAATATTTACAATGATCTTTGTGGTTTTAATACTAAACAAAATTCAGGGAGATGAATATAAAGTTCCATACCTCAGCCTCAAAGCCCAATGTTATGAAGTAGAGGATATACAGCTGGACAGATTTCAAATTAACACAGGAAAGAAGTTTCTAATAATCAGAGCCATTATCTAGAAATAAAACACAGTATCCTGAGAGGACATGCATCGTCCTCACTGGAGCTTTCAAGGCAAGGCCGGGATGCCCATAGATGCAGGCTGGAGGATGGACCTGCCAGCACGGGTGGTCCATGACTCGATGGGGAGGATCAGAGTGGCGTGGAGATGCCTGGGCCCGGACCGGGAGAAGAGCTGGATTCCCAATGAGCAGGATGGCAGTCTCAGCGCACCAGCAAAGTAGGGGAATCAATAGATAGGAAAACAGTGTTTCTGAAAGCATTTAATAGAAACTATTTCCAAAAATAGATTCCAGATTAATCCTTCTGGGAAGAATTAGAACATCACAGCACCTCATTATACTTTCCTTACTGTTTTTATATTGAATGACATATGTGGCTGTCACCACAATCTTTTTAGAGTTTACTAGCATCTCTGATGATCTTAATCTGGCCCTGATTAGGATATATAGGTCTTGATCTTGGTTTTGTCTTTGATTCACTATGTGCTTTGGGCTGCTGTTTCTCTTCGTTAAAAATTCTGTGTTTGAATAGATAATCAGTCAGAGGCTGCAGTGGCCTAAGTCATTCCCTTTCTCCATCACCCCACTGAGAACCAGGGTGTCCTCCCCTGCCCTTTATCCCTGGGGAGTGCTGGCAACTTTTAGGCCTAGGCCAGATGCCTCCAGCCTGTGGTAAAAGGGAGCAGGCTTGCCTGGCTCTGCCAAACCTTTAGGCCACACTGAACATTTTCATTTATATTAAAAAATAAATCTGGAGCTGTTTAACATTCCCAAGCTGGTTGTGTGCATGTGCTCGTGGTGTGTATGTGTTTGTGCATGTGTGCAAACATGCAAAACTTGAAAGCAGAGCATTTTAGCTGGCCCAGAATTTGCCATCTTCATCCAGCTGTTGGCTTTGCACCTCACAACAGACTTACAGCCCATGTTAATAGCTCCCATGAAATATGCCCTATTCTTTTACCCAGGCAACAAGATTCCCAACCACTGTAGGGAACATCTTTTGACCCAACAACAGACAAATAAGATTCTTCATCTGGTAAGGAAGTGGGGCCAGTGTGTGAGAAACAACACTGAGATCTTTCTTCTCAGATAATCAATGTAACTTGGTTAATTGCTGGAAAAAAATGAGATTCTGCCAAGATTCTATGTGAAATACAAAACTTTAAAAAATGCTCACTTGAAGATATGTTTTTATTGATGCGTGTATGTGTGTGGATGAGAGAGAGAGAGTGAGAGAGAGAGAGAGATACATTGATATGGTCTCCCGCACCCACTCCAGCTTAGGACCAAACCCACAATCTATGCAGGTGCCCTGAATGGGGACCAAACCCACCACCTTTTCGGGTACAGGACAACACTCAACTAATTGAGCCGCTGGCCAGGGCTGGAACATAAAACTTTCTAGTTTATGTTTCATTCCTCAGCCATGGTGCTCCTTTCTTGTAAAAGTCACAGATTTATTCACAGCACGACTAGAGGAAGAGACAGCAGAATGAAAACTAGCCACTTCTCAGCTTCCAGGATGTCATCTTAGGGAAACAAGCAGTATTTTAGGCAGGATTGCTGTTACCAAGCTTTCAGTTAAAAATGATTAATAAGAGGATGACAGAGGCAGGAGAAAAAGGTGTAGTTTTTGCCTCTGCTATTGTTCTGCTGTCATCTGCACGATGTTAGGAAAGACACTTAATCAGTCAGACCCCTGTTTATCTGCTCACCCAGGACAGACCATGGGATTTATTTTGTCAATAAGCCTTGTTGTCTTATTGGAAAGCAGACTCCATTCCAAACAAGAGCGTTTGCTGCTTGGCTCTCTGAACAATGCCCCAAAACTGAATAATAAAGCTTGTAGCTTTTTATCCATATCCACATTTTCTATCTCGCCCACGTTTTTGAAGATTGAGCTGACTGAAATGTTTGCACTCATTGTTGCAGCTCTGAACTCAAACAAGGCCCAGGATTTTCTGACTGGGACCAGAGACTGTCAGGCTAATTTGATAGGGTGCTGTTTGAAAAACTGAAATACATCTGTACAGGTATTTTTAGATCTTCAGAGAAGCACTCTCTCATCTCTCTTCAAGGGTCTTGATTCAATTAAAAAACAAAAACAAAATTCCACCTGGCTCCTCCTCTGTCAAAACCAGACTTATTGTTCCTCTAAGATGTTACAGTGCTAACCAGTTGTTCTTTGGTTTTCAAGCTGTTCAGCCTCTGAACACAAAAATTCATTGTTCTGCTCCAAATAAACTCTTTATATTTTGAAGACTCAAAGGCGCCATAATTAGCTTACATACTTTTACTTTTAACTTAATGGTATATCAATTTTTGTCACTTTCAAAATAATGTCACAGTAAGTCTGAAATGATATTATCAGGAGTTTGTTGTTTGGATTCCCATGCTATATTTCAGTAATTATGCAAATTAATGAAGTAAGACAGCCTTATTTAGCAGCAATTCATATGATAAATGAGAAATAAAGCAAGAACACAGTTAAACTCAATTTTCATTTTTACAAACTGTGTCTTATATTGCTGGACTGAAACACAGGCTTTCAGTGTGAAAAGCTGTATTCGTAACAAGTCAGATCATTATTAAAGTTAAACATTAAAGGGTATATTCTTTGCTCTTTCTTTATGCAGCTTGAGAGTATAATGTGTCCCTCAAATTGCAACCATATTGTTTCGAAATGCTTATCGATGTGAAGTGTCATTCAATTTCATGGGGTCTTCTGTTCCCATTCCCTCAATTGTAAACCAAATAAGAAAACAGATGTGTGATTGCAGCTCTTTTGAATATTAACTTTGAAGATGTGCATTTCCCTCAGATTCCAAATAATTTTTTGTCCCGTTTTTTAAAACAACCCTCCTTATTTCCATGACTAAGAGAGGCAATACTTAAATCAGTGCCACGAAAATTCATCTTTAAAACTCCTAGTCTTTTTTGGCCTTTCAGAGACTTATAGCTCCATTCTCGGGAGCTCTGAGCAGTCCCCTGCACTCTTCCACCTGTGAAAGCCCAAAGCCTGTGCCTGGGAAGGAAGCTGACATCACTGTTCCCTAGAGCAATTCATGTTCAAGGTTCCAGGGGTATTTGCACTTACTATGCAGAGAATTAGCAACTCTACCTTGGAAGAGCTCCTGGTGGCCTGATTATGCCATTTCACTTTCAAAACTTCAAAGAAAGAAAACCCACTCTTTCCCCACTATTGTTGACGAGTTCTGTACATATATATTTTAAGAATGTTCTTTCTTTTGGTGAGCTAAAATCCACTTTTTAATTATCAACCTTAATTTTCCCTCTGGGGTAATACAGAACAAATCTAACTACATTTTCCACTTGACAGCTTTTCAAATATTTAAAGAGAGGGACCAGGTCTTTCCTTCATCTTCTTTTAGTCAAGTTAATCATTCCCAGTTCTTTCATTTGTTCCTTATTTGCCATGGTTTTCAGGTTCTGCCAAGCATTTTCTCTCTCCACGGCCTGTGCTGATCACCAGCAGTGAACAAATTCCAGTTCCCCAAGGCTCTAAAACACGGCATCCGAGACCGAACGTGGCACTGTAGTTCTCTAATAGGCAGAAGAACAGCACAGGACCCATCATTTGGTATCTACACTTCCTTTTATGAAGTCTCCTGGCCATTCCAGCTTTCTGTCACTTAACATTTGTTTAGATCTACTTACTATGCATCAGCCATGGCCCTGGAAAGACAATAATGAACAAGAACCAGCTCTTGCCCTTGGAGAACCTCTAATAGAGAATGAGCCGTGAAAACAAACAATTGCCACGTGGAGTGAACAGACAGTGGCAGGCATGGTTTAAGGTATGGGAGTGAGAAATCAGGGTGACTGACTATGGAATTGCAGAGGAAGTAGTACCAAGCAGAGATCTGACTGCTGCCACGGCAGGTCTTTCCTACTGATGGCAGACTTTCCAATGTAAGTGTGCATTTTCCCTGGCAGCTGTCAAGTGACAGTCTTTGTTCATTGTCAAAGGAATGTCAGGGCTCCCTCGTCAGTGACTTCTGAAATTTCGACTCCACCCTGTCTGTGGTGAGACCGGCACCGCCAGTGGGGCTGGAATTCTCAAGGCAGCAGACACTGATCTGGTCGTAGCTATCATTTTGTTACTTAAAAGTTCTAGAACTTACACTTGAAATCATCTTTTTGGCTGCAATCAGCAGTCTTATTTCTCTAAAATGTAATAGCTGAAACGTAAACCCACAATTTCAACCATGCCCTTAAGAGAGTTACACATCCAGATGCTACTCCGGAAGAAATGCACACGTGGATTTATAGCAAAGGCTTTGTCATGATATTTTGGCCTGGCTACTTATCCCACGAATTAGGTGGCTATTTATTAATTCTATGCTTTTTTAAAATCTATGGCTGAAAGTAGAGACAAACAGGTAATTACAAACTTCCTTCATTTTGAACTCTTCTTGAAAAACTGGAATTGGTGTTCTGAGTATCTTATCACATCTCTTCTGTACATTTGCAGCTTTTTGTTCTTCCCATTAAATTTTCAGCCCCTCACACACTGGTCCATTTTGTTCTCAGTCTGTGTCATAGCTGCCCCTTATTAATGGCTGAGTGTGGGTACAGAGGGAGGGTCCGTGAGAGACACACTGAAGAGGAAGTGAGGGGTAGGTGGGTGGGAGGAGGAGAGAGGTCTTAAAATATCCTTGATGGTAAATATTACATCTGAAAACACTGCAGGGGGATTGCAGCTCCCTATTTCCCAGGGAGCAGGACAAAAATGTCCTATTCTGTGTGACAAGATCTAGCCTGTGTGAGGCATCATGGGAGAAAACACTGGTTGCTCAGCCAGCTTTCCCATCTATCATTTACTTTCCCTTTTGTGTGTACTACTGACCACATGGATCAAACAGGGGGACAAACAAAAACGCTCAAGGAAACGCTTTATTTATGTTGCCATTACCTCTATAATCATGGGCATAGGTCTTTTCTTACGTAGGCTTGAAATACAACTTCATCTGCCATTGTTAATATTGGAGAGATTGGAGTTTTATGGCTCTGAGCTTTAATTCTTTAGCTTCAGAGGTGACCTTGATAGGGCCAAGTTCTTTTTATGATAATGCCTTAAATTTGTGCAACACTTAACAGTTTAATAAAATCTCAATACACATGATGCTACTTTGAGTTAAATAGAACAGTATTTCTATTTTACAGGAAATGAAACTGAGGCTCAGAGGGGATCAGAGTTGTTTCAAGGTCACAGGGAGTAGGTCATGAAGTTGGTAGTATATGGTAGTTTACGCAAGTTTTTGTATTGTGGCTTCAGAATTTTCTCTGTTGGACAATGCTGCCTCCAGTTGCAATGGAGGTTAGACTTTATCAGGTCCAAGTGCACATCTTACTGTGAGTGATCCTCACAGTGGCCCTCTAAGGGAGGTTAGGCAGGCATCAGAAGGTAGATTGTTTTCTTTGCTCAACCAAATGAATAGGCTAAACTAGAAGGGAATTGTGATAGACTGAAAGCTAAAGAAACCTTTGGTGTCCATATTTTATTTTTCTTTTGAATTTCCAAGGCTTTATTACACTGTCATTCATAGAGCATACCTAGTAATATTTCAGGAAGTTCTTGCTGCTGAGTGTAGGTCAGCAACTGTGGCTGTTAAAAAGAAAGACACATTCCTAAATAAGAATTGACACTCTGTGGTCTCTGGGTATGACTCCTGGCTGAATGTTGGCTGGCAAAGTGTAAAGTCACATAGTTAATCTTCTTTCTTTTCTTCACCTTTCATGTCTATACCCTTTTATCTCTAATAACACTTAAACTCAGTCACCGCTGCAGCTCGTGACTTGTCTACACTTTGAGACAGTCACTCATCGGCAGAACACACTGGCTGCCTCTGCACTTCCCCCTCGTGACTGCCAGCAGCCCCTACCAGATAAGGCTCTCTACAGACGGGCTTCATGGGCATGTCCCATGTGCAGCTGTGCAGGACATAATCCTTAGAAGAACCCCTGCTTGGTTGAAAGCTCTGCTGTTACCAACTTGAAATTCTTATTATGTTTTGGACAAGGTGCCCTGCATTTTTGTTTTGTCCTAGGCACCTCAAATGATGTAGGTGGTCTTGGCTCTCTGACCAAACTCACTGCAACACACACCCAGAGGTCCACATTCTTGTTCCTTTCATCTATTTCTGAGGTGTAGAGCTCTATCCGAGAGACCAGAGCTAGTCTCTAACTGGGTTTTATCGGAAGCTGAAAACATTTTTCTGAAATGTGGGGACTTCTGGCTATATTTTCTTTCTTATAAGAAAATTGAGTTATGCAGCTATTGTTCAAAAGGTGCTCACCATACAGCTAAGGTTTCTTTTTCATAAAAACATTGTGTTAAATATATGCCCTCTTGACAGAGCGTGAAAGAGATTGAGGGAGAGAAAGAGATAGGGAGAGAGAGAAAGAAAGAGAGAGAGAAAAGCGGGGAGGGACAAAATAAGGTTGAGGGCTCAGAAGAGAGAGCTCAGAAAACTGGAAAGAATAGAATATATTCTTATATGATGACAGAGAAAATGTTCATCTATCAATAGCAGGTTGAATTGTTCATGGTTCTGAATTTTGAATTCTATGGAGGTAACTGCTGGGTGGGGATTATTATGGGGTTAGGAAGTGTGCAACTTTCCTGCTGCATCCCTCGCTTTGGTGCATTGTTTTTTTTTTCTTTTCCTATTTGGTAGTTCTTCCTCAGTTCCTCCCCCCCTAGCTTTTCTCTCTCTTCCTTCCTTTTCCATTA
Organism: Artibeus jamaicensis; assembly: GCF_021234435.1. Lineage (NCBI taxonomy): Eukaryota > Metazoa > Chordata > Mammalia > Chiroptera > Phyllostomidae > Artibeus > Artibeus jamaicensis. The sequence continues at coordinate 29,263,337 of NW_026522025.1, read as the reverse complement.
TGAATATTATTTTACTGACTATAAAGGCATGTCCTTGGTTCTTAATTTAAAAAGCAATTGAAATTTTTATACATTCCCATACTGTTTGCTTTTCCTAAAGCACTAGCTGGAGAATAAACAAACTAAAATTAATATTGAAAAGAAATACTTAACAATTTGATTAGTGGATAAGACTATGATTTTCTTTGTTTTCTCTCTAGATAATTATCAAAAAGCTGAAGTTATTAGTAATTTTTTGGTATAAACTTTAACTTTTTTCTTGTTTGTCAGTTGCCCTTCATTGGTTACCAAGTTCTTCAACAGAGATGTATTACATAAGATTGTCTTATCCTTAAAGAAATTTGATTATAGAATTAGTTTTAAAACCTTAAACTAAGCCCTGGCTGGTGTAGCTCAGTGGATTGAGCATGGGCTTTGAACCAAAGGGTGGCCAGTTTGATTCCTAGTCAGGGCACATGCCTGGGTTGCAGGCCAGGTCTCCAGTGGGGTACACATGAGAGGCAACCACACATTGATGTTTCTCTAACTCTCTTTCTCCCTCCCTTCCCCTCTCTCTAAGAATAAATAAATAAAGTCTCTAAAAAACCCCTTAAACTAGGGGCATTGTTACTGAGGTTCTACATCCACCTTTTCATTTGGATTTAATTCTTTCCTGTCTTTGTAAGTGTACCAAGAGAAGCATTGGAGTAGAAGATTCAAAGGTATGACCTTGGGGAGTGGAAGGAAAAGAAGGGGAAGGGGAAGTCAAAGAACATATGTGAATGACGCATGAATGTGGACAAAGGAGAGGGGATTGACTGTGGGCTAGAGGGGTGGGCTAGGTGGAAGGAGACAAAAGGGAAAAATTAGCACAACTGTAATAGAATAAACAATAAAAAAGAAGAACAAAAAGGCATAATCTCTTTCTCTCAAGAGGTTTATAGAATTGTGGAGGAGAGTTACAACAACATTTACGGTACAATGTGAGATTCCATAGCTGGGAAGTGGAACCATAGTGCAGTACCAGGGCTTTAAAAGGTGTGTCTGTTGATTTATTGCTAGTAGCCATTCTGACAAGTATGAGATGGCATCTCATTGTAGTTTTAATTTGCATTTCTTTGACAATTAGTAACATTGAGCATCTTTTCATATGTCTAGTGGCCATCTGTGTGTTTTCTTTGGAAAAGTGTCTATTTAGGTCCTTTGCCCACTTTTTAACTGGTTTGTTTGTTTTTTCGGTGTTGAGTTTTATAAGTTCTTTATGAATTTTGAATATGAACCCCTTATCAAATGTATCAGTGAATATATTCTCCCATTCAGTGGATTGTCCTTTTATTTTGTTGATATTTTCTTTTGCTGTGCAAAAGCTTTTTAGTTTGATGTAGTCCCATTTGTATATTTTTTCTTTTGGTTCCCTTGCCTGAGGAGATATATCAGAAAAAATACTGCTATAAGCAATGTCCAAGGTTCTACTGGCTATGTTTTCTTCTAGGATTTTTATGGCTTCAGGTCTAACATTTAAGTCTTTAATCCATTTTAAATTTACATTTGTATGTGGTGTAAGAATGTGGTCTAGTTCATTCTTCTGCACATATCTGTCCAATTTGCCCAACACCATTTATTGCAGGGGTGTCAAACTTATTTTCACCAGGGGCCACATCAGCCTCATGGTTGCCTTCAAAGGGCCGAGGGTCCTTTTAGAACTGTACAAATATAACTACTCCTTTACTAGGGGCAAGCAGCTCAGTGCTGCCGCCGGGTAGAAACAAGGTGCCGGGCTGGATAAAACAAGGTAGAGGGCTGGATTCGGCCTGCGGGCCTTGTGTTTGCCAGTTGTGATTTATTGAATAAACTACCTTTAGTCTATTGTATGGGCTTGCTTTCACTGTCAAATATTGATTGACTATAAAGGCATGGGTTTATTTCTGGGCTGTCTATTCTATTCCATTGATCTGTGTTTGTTTTTATGTCAATACCATGTGTCAACAAACAACAAGTGCTGGTGAGGTTGTGGAGAAGGGTGAACCCTAGTGCACTGTTAGTGGGAATGCAGATTGGTGCTGTCACTGTGGAAAACAGTATGGAGATACTTAAAAAAATAAAAAATGGAGCTAGTTTATGACCCAGCTATTCCGCTTCTGGGGATTTATCCAGAAGAACCCAAAGCACTAATTCAAAATAATATAAACATCCCTAGGTTCACTGCAGCATTATTTACAATCACCAAGATTTGAAAGCAGCCCAAGTGTCCATCAGTAGATGAACAGATGAAACAATTATAGTACATTTACACAATGAAATACTACTCAGTCATAAAAGAAGAATATTTAATCCTTTGTGACAGCATGAATGCACCTGAAAAATATTATGCTAAATGAAATAAGCCAGTCAGAGAAAGAAAAACACCATATGATTTCACTCATATGTGGAATCTAATGTCCAATCTGAATTAATGTGCAAAATAGAGGCAGACTCATAGATAATGGGCAGAGCAGGTTGACAGCTCTTGAAGAGGTGAGGGGGTGCCGGAATGAAGCAGAAAGGAAAAGGACGTGTGGACATGAACAACGATGTGGTTACTGTGGAGGAGCAGAGGAATGGGTAGAGGTGGAAAGGGTACAAGGGGGATAAATGGTGATGGAAAAAATATTTTTAAAATATGAGTTTCACTGAAGGCGTGAGTGAGACCAGAGAAGGCTCTCAATCAGCACAATTGTAAGTATGGGGGAGGGGATTGGGACAACTTTCACTAATTTTCAAAGTTATGAAAAAACCATTATGGAAAACAGTATGAAATTTTCTCAGAAAAATAAAAATGGACTTGCCTTTTGATCCAGCAATCCCACTGCTAGGATTATATCCTAAGAACCCCAAAATATCAATTTCAAAGAACCTACGCACCACAATGTTCATAGCAGCACAATTTACAATAGCCAAGAGCTGGAAGCAACCTAGGTGCCCGTCAGTAAATGAATGGATCAAAAAATTGTGGTACATATACACAATGGAATTCTACGCAGCAGGGAGAAAGAAGGAACTACTACCCTTTGCAACAACATGGATGGAACTGGAAAGCATTATGCTGAGTGAAATAGGCCAGGGGTTGAAAGACAAATACCATATGATCTCACCTTTAACAGGAAGCTAAACAAAACAGACAAGCAAACAAAATAAAAACAAAGACACTGAAATATAGAACAGGGGGACAGCGACCAGAGGGGAGAGGAGAGGGAATTTAAGGGGGAAAAATGGGAGGGATTTGGAGGAACAAGTATAAAGGACACAAGGACAATAACTAAGGGGGATGGAAATGGGAGGGAGGTGGGGTGCATGGGGGAGGGGTGGGCTGGGATGGGAGAAATAAACCGAAAACTGTACTTGAAAAATAAATAAAAATAAATAAAAACCCATACATTTGAATTCTGATAGGAATGGACTTTTCCTACTGCTAGGAGTGTAGGGAGACTTGATGAGCACTAGCTTACAAGACACTTTTGGGAAAGAGATAGGAAGTGGCATGGCTGACTAGCTCTCTCCTTGAGTCAGTGACAACTGTCAGTAACTAATATGACTTAGGGCAAGATACCCAACCTATCTATGCCATTATTTCTTACCTGTGACATGGTATGAGAACAGCATCTATCTTATGTAGAGTTATTGTGAGAATTAAGAGAATTTATATACTTAGCAGAATAAAAGTGTGGTAAATATTAACGTTACTGTTATCTTGACAGCTTTAAATACATGTCCGCATTTAAAGGGACTTTCTTCAAAGCAATCAAACCAGATGCAGCTTTTTCATTCATGCATCTTTTTTAAAGCTTAGTGTCAGGAAGGCAAATTAGAGGACAGTTTCTTAATCAGTGGCATTGATTTTCACTTTCTTAACATACCATTGCTCATTTGTATTGAGGCATTACAGTGAATGCTAAAAAAATGTCAACCACTCGACTTGATTATAGAGAGAGCCTTGGAAAAAGGGCCAGTGATTGAAGGAGATGCAGGGAGCCCCTGGGACTGCGAACTGGGCCAGGAGAAGAGCCTTCTCCATGGTCTGCACATGACTGAGACAGCCTGGGCTTCAGAGCCTGTGAGCTGTGAGGCCTTGGGCAAGTCATTAAGCAGCTCTGACTCTCAGTGGCTGCTCTTTAAATGGGAAATAAAGTTAAAAATAAAAGAAAGAAAATCTACTGTTTCCTTCACAGGGTTCTTTTGAGCATTAAATGGAAAGATATATATAAAAGTGGTATATAATTTAGCATTTGAATTGTAGCTTTAATTTCCTTCTTTGAGCAAGACTAAACCTGTGTATGAATAGTAAAATTTCATTTACCAATTTTTTTGTTAAGTGTTTGATTCTTCCTGCTTATTTCTTAGTAATGGATCATCTAGGCCGGTGTCCAGCTACCCTGCAATGCATTAGAGACACAGCAGGGGCTTTAAAAAATATACAGATGTGTGGGCACTATACCCGGGTTTCCTGATCTTCCTGTCCTGAGTTCAGTTTAATTGTTGGCAAGTACAGTACTAGCGAAAGAATAAAAAGTACATTTGCAAACTGTTTAGGAAAGAGGCAGAGTCGGACAACACTGTAATATTTGACCTAACAGAAATGAAGAATCATGTGCTGCTTTCATTTTCTAAAGCACCTTTATGGAAGCATGATACATGGGTTAAGTCAGGGTGGTTGTGAACAGTTCCACAGTTACAACATTGCACTGGCTTCTCTAGTTTCCATGGCTGTACTGAGAAAAGTGTGCCTTTTTACTCTGTACTTAATTTCCATAGATGAATTAAAAGAACACTATACTATGTAGTTGTTTAGCATGAAGTCTTTTTTAACGTTTTATTACTTATTATGGTATTTGTTTTGACTTAAAACCTCTCCCTCTCCTTCTCTATGACAGGAAATTTGCCTTTACGAGCCTTTATTAACCTCCCCAAGGAATAGTGGGAATGCAAAATAGTATAGCCCCTTTGAAAGAAAATGTCACAGTTTCTCACAAAATTAAACCTAGTCTTAAGGTCTAGCAATAGCTCTCCTTGGTATTTATCCAAATGAACTGAAAACAGGTTCACACAAAAACATCACCCAAATGTGGATGTTTATCACTATAAACATTTGAAATTTGAAATTGCTTAATTTATAATTGCCAGAACTTGGAAGCCAGATGATGTTTTCAGTAGGTGAATGAGTAAATAAACTGTGGTACAACCAGACAATGAAATACTATTTGCACTAAAAAAAATGGACTATTTTTTTCAAGCCATGAAAAGACATAGAGGAAACTTAAAGGCATACTGCTAAGTGAAAGAAGCCAATCTGAAAATGCTACCTACTATATTATTCTAATTATATGACAGTCTAAAAAGGAAAAAACTATGTGGATGGTTGATCTCCATATGGTGAATACATGTCATTTATAGATTTGTCCCAAACCCATAGAATGTACACAGCCCAGCATGAACACTAAGGTAAACTATAGACTTTGGATGATGACGTGGCCATGGAGGTTCACTGATTGTGCTGTGGGCACTGTTGTGATGCTGGATGTTGATAGCGGGGGAGGGTGTGCAGGTATAGGGCACGGGAGTATGTGGAAACTCTCCATATTTTCTGCTTAATTTAAAAGTGCTCTGAAAATAATTATTAATTTTAAAACCTAACCTAATATTATATAAATTCAATAGCATAACCACACACATACACACACAAAACAAACAGGCACAAACAGCCGTTAGCATGTGGTTATTTTCCTTTCTTTGCACTTTGCTCTCTTCTTCCTGTCTACTATTTGGAGAGTGGGCACAATGACATTCCCTCTGGGCTCAGGGTTAGGCCTAGGTCAAGTGTAGGGATAATACATGAGAGGAGGAGCTTTTGAAGTCCCAGTTCTGGCATTGGATGCCATCTTCCTTTACAAGATATTCAGGGACCATTTCCCTGTAAGGAACAGAGTCTCCTCAGGGAATAGACAGACCTTCAGAAAGTGAGCAGCCATTACTTATTTCTTAGTAATGGATCATCTAGGCCAGTGTCCAGCTACCCTGCAATGCATTAGAGACATAGCAGGGGCTTTCAAAAATATACAGCTGTGTGGGCACTGTACCTGGGCCTCCTGATCTACCTGTCCTGAGTTCAGCTTAATTGTTGAATTAAGCTCAATTCTGGACTTGGATGCTAAGAAAATCTGAGAAGCCTTCTTTGACCAACATGATTTGTCATCCAGGATAAAGGGCATGTTTTGGTGGTCCTTGGTTCCCTGTGCTGAGAGGATGGCTAAAACTTTAAGGAAGAACTAGTTTTTGCCAAAAGCAGGTGATTTTTTGAATTATTAGGACAAAGAGAATCTAAGGAGAGAAAGCAAACTGTATTTGGACAGGGGAAAAGTTGCTTATAATCATAAAAGAAATCAATGTTAATTGTAAAGAATTTAAGAAATGAATGATGATATAAAGAAATACAATCATCTGAATATCCACCTGCAAAAAGAAAAGATATTTCTTAGTACTTTGATGTTTTGATAACTTGTTTTTTCCATGCATGTTGAGTATTTTACAAAATTAGAAAAATACCAAACATGCAGTTTTATATATGATTTTTGACTTAACATTATCTTATTAATAATATCCACATCCATAAGTTTTGACTCTAATTTCCATTTTTAGAAAAATTCTAATTCAAGGACATGTTCATTGGTTTTTAGAGAGAGAGAGAGAGAGAGAGAGGTGAGAGAGAAACATCGATTGGTTGCCTCAGGTGCACGCCCTGACTGGGACTGAACCTGCAACCTAGGTTTGTCCCCCAACTGGAAATTGAGTCAGTGACCTTTTAGTGTACAGGATGACATTCCAGCCAACAAAGACACATCTGCCAGGGCAACTTAAAATTCTTTTTGATGACTGTATAATATTCCACTGCATGCATGCTCCATAATTTATTTAATTAAACTAATCTTTTTTGAATATTTTGGGGGGGTATTTATTTTTAAATTTAATTTTTTTAATTTAATTATTGTTCAAGTACAGTTTTCTGTCTTTTACTCCCATCCCAGCCCATCCCCTCAGTGCTCGCCACCTCCCTCCCATTTCCACCCTCCTTAGTTATTGTCTATGTGTGTCCTTTATACTAGTTCTTGTAAATCCTTCCCCTTTTTTCCTGAAATTCCCTCCCCTCTCCCCTCTGGTCACTGTTCTCTATTTCAGGGTCTTTGTTTTTATTTTGCTTGCTTGTTTGTTTTGTTGTTTAGCTTCCTGTTAAAGGTGAGATCATATGGTATTTGTCTTTCACTGCCTGGCTTATTTCACTCAGCATAATGCTTTTCAGTTCCATCCATGCTGTTGCAAAGGGTAGGAGCTCCTTCTTTCTGCTGCATAGAATTCCATTGTGTATATGTACCATAATTTTTTGATCCATTAATTTACTGACTGGCACCTAGTAGATTTAGTATAAATGAAGTTTAAACTATAGCTGTATATACAAATTTGTATGGTTTTCCCATTTAAAAATAAATATTGTATAAAATGGGACTCCTGTAAAGAAGGATTCAAGCTTTATGGACTCTTGGTACATGTTCCCAGGTTCCACTGGAATAAGATTGACCAATGGTGCACCAGAGCTCTTGTTTCAATTTACTTTTGCTGAGCAAGTATACCTCCTCTAAACCCCATTTTGGCTCTTTCCCCTAGGATGAGTTCTAGAAAACTGGGCAAGAATTCTGAAACTGAAGACTGCATTGATTTTAAGACGTACTATTACATTATGTACACGGAGAAATAAAAAATGCCAATTTTATTAGAATGCATCCTCAATTGTAAGATACAACCCAATTCCAGAAATGATGAAGTGTGAAAAAAATGTGCCACTTTGAATGAAAGAAATATGTATTTAATTTGATTCTCTTTGACGGTGCTTCCTTGGACCTTTTGTGAGCAGGTGAAGCTGGACACGACACCAAATAGAGGAGGATGTTCGGCTTTTATCTAATACACTGATGGCTCCGACGGCCCCTCTGCCTTCTCTCCATCTCTTCCCCACCCCAGCCCCTTCCCAGGGTCCTCCCACTGTACCCGTCATTACAGTCCTCTGATGGCCCACTGAAGTTTTCCAGTCTCCCCATTACACTTCAGAACCATCGTACTGGAGTTAGTAGAGTCAGTTGAAGTGGTGGTGGGAGTAGGTACAGAACTTGCAATTGGAGTTCTCTTGAAATTTTAACTGACCCATCTTTCACAACATGCTCTCTTACCCAGTTATTTTGTATGATATCCATGTTAATCAGGCCTTTATTAGATTAATTCCTGTTTTTCTAAAAACACATTCCTCAATTTTATAAACATTCTTTTCTATTTACTTGGAGATAGAAATGCATATACATACAATTTATAATATCCTCCCTCTTCTTTCTATGAGCATGTGTATATACTATATATTATACACGTGCCCGTATGCATACTTTAAAAAAGTTTATGTATGTGCGTGTGTGTATATATACCTATAAGTACATACTTGATACTTGGAAAAAGGGGGCACTCATAAAATACCCACATTGAGAAACTTATACCCATACTTTATTATTATAGATATTTAATTAAAAAACATAAAGTGTATTTATTTACACTTAGTGCCAGGAAGAGATATAGCCTTATTTTTTTTTTGGTTTGTTTTGTAAATGTCTCCATATATAATATTCTTCTTTTCCCCACAAGAGTCTGAACCAGTTGGGAGCAACAGAAGAATAGTCAAATGAAAAGTACCAGAGTATCACAGTGTCATTTTATTTCAGATAAAAGCTGAATGGACAATGCTGTATAGGAGGAAAACAATAAGTCCAGTGCTGAGCCCAGGATGAAACTGACTCAACCTTTAGCCACAGGCAACACTGGACCTCTCCAATGCTCTCTCCACCCAAAGACGGACAAAGATTTAATCACCAAGGTTACTGCATGGCCCAGAGTAGACAAGAGGAGGTACTTTCGGCCAGTCAGCGAATTCCTAAACCTAGAGAGGGGGAAGGGGCCAAGCTGTCCATGTCTGGTTTCTCTGCCTACTTCATCAGTCACCCAAGTCATGCCACCACCTTGAGGGGCAGTGCAGGAGATGTGGAGCATTTGCAAAAAAATCTTTGCTCGTGGAAACCCAATGAGTGAGAAACCCACCTCACTGGTTTTTGTTTTGCAAAGAAAACTTAGACAAGAAAGTGTCACACACTTTATCAGAATCACACAGTTAGTTAATGGCAGAGTTAGTCTTTTACTCTGCTCCTGACTCCTACTTTGGTGGTTTGTTTGTTTGTTTTTGCAGCAGAAAGGGAACTAAGTGGGCTAATGCAAGTTAAAAGCCCATTTCTTCCTTCCTTCATTTATTCAAGAGATATTTATTAAGCTCCCACCATGTGCTAGACTCTTGCTGTCTGGTCTCTAGAAATAGTTCTTAACAATATAAAAATAGTGCTTGCCTTACTGAAATTTACCTCCTTTTGGGAAGAGGGATAGCAGACAGGATTTAAGGGGAGAAAGACAAGTAAAACAGACTGTCAGAGACAACTCTTTATAGGAATTACCTGGAGAAGGCCCCCAAGAGCAAGTGAGACTCGAAGACAGGTGGAGCGGCCATGAATTTCTGGAGGAAAAGCACTGGGGCTGAGAGAATGGCCAGTGTAAAGGCTTACTGAGTCCCAGTGTGCTTGGTTTTGAACATGTTCTTGCTAAATTCAAAGAGAGAAGCAAGGTCACAGAGGTAACAAGCAAATGAGCAGATATTTTGGATCCCACAACAAGGATGATTACTTTCCCCTGTTCCTAAGGCTACACTTGCTGGCAGTTATCAGTGATTAAAATCCTGGGTGAAACATTCCTGGAAGACCTCACCAAGTCTCTGTTTTAATTCTCAGCTGAGCGCTGTTATTCCAGGTTGCTCGTCTGGAAGAAAGCCTTGCATGATCTTCATGGTCCTCTGGTCCTCCCCTGCTAACAATGCAGCACCCTCTCCACGCAGGGGCTGCCGCAGCACGCACATCAGGAGCTAGAGTGTCTGAGAGTCCTGAAGCCTGTGTTATTGCTTGTTCACTGTCATCCCTTATTAGTGAAGGTGTCACAGACCTGACTTCTATCCTGTTGGGCATTTGCTCTGTTTCTAGTGAATGCTTGTATTACATTGATTTTTGAATCACCAATGGTATTAAGTGGGTAAACTGTACAGCTTTAGAAGAAATCCTCTGAGCTGTTGGATATTAAGATATTCTTAACTTCTGCTCTATTTTTTGTACAGCAGAGTCTCTGGTAAGTTCCACAAGATTGTGTAGCCTGGCTCATTGTTAGGTTCAGGATCCATAAAACTCGTGTTTCAAGCTAGTTACCACCATAAATACAGTGTGGCAGGATAAGGACCTGCACAGGTATGAGATTTCAGGGAAACTGCACATTAAGAGCCAATTCGTTCAGTTCACCGGGAAGAAAGGCTGTTGGGCAAGAAGTGGGAGGGTAGCTATGCCCAGGAACATTAACTCGCTCAGCACGGTGCTGAGCCCATGTCTGCCTGATGGACTTCGTAATTAAGGTGCACAGACTGTCCTAACTAGGGGAGAGCAAGAGAGGAAAGGGAGACCAGAATAGATCTGGAAAAAACTAGCTGTGTGTGTGCACTCATGTCTTTAAAAAGCACAAGTGAGGGAATGCCTCTCAGGAGTAAGAAAGGGAATCGATAGAACTAATCACATTTTTCTATATTTTCCATCTCTCTGGGAAAATGCAGGGATAGAAATGTTTGGGGGATAAAAGTGCACCAGAAATTGAAACGGGTACCAGATGAGCATGTTCTGGCACCAGTGAATTTTCTCCTCTTCCCATGTAACATTCTCTAACACAGTGCCCAACACACAAGAGGAGCTTATTATTGTTTGTTGAAAACAAAAAGAGCAACTAAATGAATGAGTGGTGAGTTAGGTACCTTGATTCAAAGCCCAATGCTCTTTTCAGGATCTGCATGGTAAACTGACATTTATTTGTAAGTGAGTTGTATAAAGAAAGACTATTTAAGTGAACGCCATTCAAAGTCACATTATATTTGATAGGGTGACTTTGAATATACTCATCTTGTGCTTTCAAAAATTTTAGAGAGAACTGTAGCAATGAGGCAGAAGAATAAATATGAACCTGTCCCTAGACTTAATATAGCATGAACATATTTATAAGAAGACTTTCACTGTATGGTTTGTCATATCATTCAATTTACTATGGGCAACATTTTACTCTTTACACCCTCAATTCATTCCCACTGGCCTCAGCAGGAACTTCAGAAGTGCTTCAAAGACCTATGTGGAGTGCACTTGATTCTGAGCCATGCAGGTTTTGTCCTCGGCTTCTCCTTATCCAGCATAATACTTAATCACTTAATTATCTATATATTTTCCCTTAGTGATTTACATCTATTCACCCATTCATCCATCCATCTATCCAATCCATATTTATAAGCACATGTTTTGTGTCAGGTCATTGCATTGGAAGCAGACATGACAGACATGGTGCTTTGTCCCAGTAGCTCACAGTCATTTCCATCAGCGACACTTTGGGCTGACTCAGTGCCCGGTGTAAACCTCCACTGCACTCGAATGCTGACACACTTGTCCATTTCCACCACCACAATCCAGGGTTCTTTCTGCTACATCACGTGAGTTCTCCCAGTAGTTGTCCTTTGGGGTCGTGCATATCTGGGACTTAGGCTGTAGTGAGTGTTCATCTTTGGAACAGAATCGAGAGTTTGTGGACAGGCTGAGTCCTGGGTCTCACTGGTATTTAGGGAAGGCCCTGTAAGCCTTGGGAACCTAGGGAATGAGGATCCCTTAAGGAGCCAAAAAGGAGATGAGTGCTACTTTGTCTTCTCATTTCTCAAAGAATATTTATGATGGGCCATGATAGGCCTTCAAGTCTCCACAAAACACTGCATTTATAGATGACACCCACTAAAGCCTAATGCATTCAGTAGCAGAAAATTAGTTATCCAACTTGTTAAACATTAATTCTTCTTATGCTTCTGGTCCGCCTAATGCAAGCATAAGAGGGGGGAAGAGCAAACCAGAGTTTGAACAATTTACCTCATCTTGCCAGTGGTCCTGTTTTATCTGTATGTGTCTAAAGATTGCTTTGTTATTCTCTTCGTTACCCTGAAGGCTCATGGAGGAGGAGAGCTTCTCACAAGAAGAGAGTGTCCTTTCATGAGGATTTGATGAGGGGAGTAGGGGATAGAGAAAGGGAATGGGGAACACAGCTTCTAAATTTCCAGAATCTGGGAATCTTTGGGCAGGAGAAGGAAAGTGGAGCATGTATGGAAAAAGAGAGGGGCAGAAAGCTAGTAGACCGGATCTGCTGTGTTCTGGAACGGAAGGCAGTGGAGCCAAGTCTGGGCTACAGTGAGCAACAGCGCAACTCCTCTGAAGCAGGGCTCGAGGTGGGGTTGACACAAGTCGGGTAAAGTGTCAGGACTTGGGTTTCATGGCTCAGGTTTGGGGCTACACCTCATAATTAGCAGTCCCCTGACATCTAGGACATGGCTAAAGAGAAATTCAGGGAAAGGATAGATGGAGAAGGACCACAACTTGCAAGACCTGTGCATGCCCAGACCTGTCCCTGGGTCTAGAACAGCAAAGTGGTCTGCGGGGTAAAGCTACGCCGGTCAGAAATGGCCCGTGTGCTGGGTGGAAAGGGGAATGGAAGCCAGGGGTTCTTGTTACCTTATTTCATGGTCATAAGGAAGAAACTGACTGTTTTGGGACTGAAAGATGTTAATACTTAAAGAGAAACAGAGGCAAGAATTGAGGAAAGGCAGACATCCCTGCTGATATCGTGAAGGTCCTACATCTGGAGTGTACTGGGCCCCGAGATTTCCTGATAAGTATGTCACCCCATCCTCTCTCATTCTGCCTGCCTGACTTTGATTGATCTAGTATTTGCATCGTGAAGTGTTGCGAACTAGCTGTTTCTGGTTCTGTAGACTAGGGCTTGGCTTGAGCTAAATTTCAATAAATAATCATTGTCATTCTCTGGACACCTTCCATCTATGAGTCCAGGTCATACAACTCACTGTAGAGACACTTGCTCTCATTTTACACATGGGGACCCCTGACCCAGAAAGGTAGGGTCCTTGTCTAAGGCTGCAAGCCGGGGAAAGCTGAAAACCTGATTTGACTGATTCTGAAGCCCAGGTGTTCCTTCTCTGCCATGTTGCCTCCTGCTGGTGAGGTTTGTCCCCAAGTTCTCCTTGACCTTTCTCCTTTCTTTGAGAGACTTTTTATTGTCCTCTGCACTCCTAGGCTTTCTTTAAGCTTTGCTGCCTGCAGTTTTACAAGCTTGCTTCCTTTCCCTTTCTGAACACACAGCTACGCATGTGGGTCCAGGACAGGCCCCACATATGGGGGGTGGCTAACTAATACTTGTTTATATCATGTTCATGAGCAAAGACACACATAATATATCTAGAAGCTGCTGCTCACAAATGTTCATAATATATCTCAGGAGGAGTACAGATTTTCTCTTTGCAGACATTCACTTAATCCAAAGAAGCAATGGAAATGCAGGCCAGGACAACAGAGTTTGGAGAAGAGCCCTCCCCCTGCCCGTCCCCACCAGCCACTTCTTAAGTAGCTCTGCTATGCCCTGAATGCCTGTCCACCAGCCTGCTGGGTCTTCCCTGTTAGCGCCAGCCTGCTGCTTTATGTGACACCGTGTGGCTGATTTGATGACCTGTGACCCAACTGTCCATCTGGCCACTCAGGAGTTTACTTGGTTGTTTATCTTTTTTCTTTTTTGTTTTGTGCTGTGACTGAATTTCTACTGCTTCTCTCAGCATCTGATTTGCAAACCATTCTGCTTTGTCTGTTAAATGGATGAAAAGAGAGTGGCCTCCCGCTGCCAGTTCCGCCCTGTGCCCTCCCCATCTTCAGCCGGATGCACCTGTGCCTCCGAGGCCCTGCTTCCTCCTGAACTTGCCGCCACCGCCACCCAGCTTGCCATGTGTGCAGCGCTCCGCACTTCATTTTGTACTTGGCAGGCGCTGAGCTCAACTGGACAGTGAGACCTAGGAAATATGACACCATCTGCTTCCTGCCATGTTCTAGCTCCTGAGCTTGACGGCAGGGCATCAGCTGTTACCCGAGTGCACTGGCTCCTGTGAAGCGAGCAGTTCAGGAACCACCTTTGCTAACGCTCTCCTCCTAGTGCAACTTATACTAGCCTGGCTACCCTGCTGAGAATTTATTTTCTTCTGGACTCCCCAAGTAAAAATGCCTTCCTGCTGTCTAAGTTTTCCAAAGAAAATACATACATACATGTTATAAATGTTAGCTTATTCTGCCATTTTTTATATGTGAAATTTTTCCTGCCCAAAAGGTAAGCTGTTTAGATGGGTCTCCAGCTGCCTGAACTATGTCCATTGCCTGTGCTTTGGTTGCCACCCTGTGCCAGGTGGGCTGAAGGCCCTTAACTCATGGTTAAGTGAAGATTAGGTCCTCCACGGAGAGGATTAAGAGACCAGTCATAGAAAATAGGAAAGACCAGTTGGGCTGCATGCTGGAGTGTCTAATGCAGCCTGGGGCCGGAGGAGGAAACGAGAGGTCTGCTTCCTTCTTGGCCTGGCCCCTGCAATCTCAAATCTCCCGGAACCTCTAACCTGCTGCTCTCTAGTTCTGGAAGCTGCCAGGCAGGTGGTGTGGGGGATGCACCGAAGGCTGAGTGCTTTTCTGACTCAACAGTTGTAATTCCTTTGTGGACAAACAAATCAAGCCACCTGTGTGGAATACTAAAAAATAAAACAAAGCACAAAAAACAACCCTGCCAATCTATTGATGAATTTTCAGACTCAAATTATGCCATCTGGACCCCCCCCAAAAAAGGCTCCTGGAATCTGTGTTGCATCTTTCCTGTTTCTTATGATTTTGACCTGGTTTTGGTTAGCCATTCCTATTTTAATGCCTAAAGAGTGATATTAAACAAGACCTGAATCCTAATTGAAAATGTATGCTTTTCTCATTGAACTTTGCGGGCCCTTTGGAGGATGATGGCATTCTGAAGTCTTGCTGATAGTGAGCCTGAGAAAACTCCCTGTAGTCACCATATTGTTCCTAAACTAGCTGAAGCCTTTGAGTGCTGGGTCATAACAAAGGTAAAACAATTTGTCACAGTGCTGGAGTATGACATCAGAGCAAGGGCTGTGTTTGAAATGAAAGGTGGAGAGAATGGGGGGGCCGCCGCACTCAGCCAGCTCTACAACAGAGACAGCCACAGGCCTTTGCTCTGGGAAGACTGATGAGATACACGTGTGCGTGAGTGCTTGCGTGTGTGCACACTCATACACCATGGTTCACGCCGCTGTTGTTACACCAGCTAGAACCTACGGACAGAATTGCTGTCCTCCCTTTGACAAGATAGGGTCAACCCAGGTCCCTTCCCTCCTACCTCCGATGCCAGGCTGAGCTCTCCCCGTGTGGCCTGGTGGGCACTATAACCTGGACTGTGGATCCTGAGGTGGCAGCAGTGACATTAAAAACTTGTTAATGTTTTAGACTCAGTGGGTGGTATGGTTATGTGTGGATTGTATCAACACATAGACTATGGTTTATCTAATTGCTAATTTCTGGTGAGCCCATGTTCAATTGTTTAATTTGAGTATTTAATATACTGGGTTGGCCAAAAACTCAGTTTAGTTTTTACCATGAAATAAAAGACACATTTTCATTTTCAACAATAACTTTATTGACTTGGGTATTTTTGAGTTTCTCAGCTTTCTCCCATGTGATAGAATGTTGATTATTCTCAGTTAATGCCTTGATTTTATCGCTATTAACTTCAACTGGTCTACTCCACATTCTACTGAATGTGGGTCTACTGAAGAGCATCTTCCAGAGAGAAATCTCCAGCATGAAGCTTCGCAAACCACTTTTGACACGTTTGATCAGTCACAGCACCTTCTCCATACACTGCACGAATATTTTTTTGTATTTCACTTGTATTTTTACCTTTCTTGAAATAATAAAGCATCTTCAATATTAAAATGGCTACACAGAAATATACCAATTTTGATTTTTTAATGCATGCTGATATGACAGCTGCCACACAATACAATCTAACAAAATTCTTTCAAATTAAGGTAAAGACAGTTAACTAAGCACTATGAGAGCCATCTTATGGAAAAGGCCACAAGAACTTTTTAGCCAACTCAATATCCTGGTCCTTTTACATTTATAGCAATAGCTACATGAACAACATGACGGTTCTTCATTTCCTTCCTTCCTTCCTTCCTTCCTTCCTTCCTTCCTTCCTTCCTTCCTTCCTTCCTTCCCAGTTGCTATTCAGTGCTTTTTAAAAACATTGGGGTAAAATGTACAACCAAAACAAACAAATATTCTCCTTCTTTCTTGATTGGTGTAGGTCAATGGAATGGCCCAGTCTGCCCTATATAGAATCAAGATGGCTAACCATGAACTCTAGTGAGTAAATCCTGGCTCAGACTGGGTGCTGGCCAGGGTTCTGCCACCCGAAGCCAAGGTCTTATAGGAAGGACCCTGTGCAGCAGTGGCCACTTTGTTGGCACTGAATGATAACAACTATCTTAGAAGATGCCATATTCTCTTTTAAAGAGCCTACCACACAGAGAGTAAAGGATCCAAAGTCTCATAGTGGAGATCCATTAAAGGTTGTAGTGTTAGTAATAATTAAGGAGCATTTAATGACAGCACCAGCAGGCTAGTCAAGTGAATCATTCTTTCCAGGGTTTGCTCTCTCTCTTCATGGGTAAAGGATTTAGATGGATTTGTGACATTGGCTGAGACAAATCAGTGGATGAGTGATTACAGGATTTGAGTGTGGTTAAGCCAAGATTAATGCCACTAATTCCTGGGAATGAGGGAGATGACTGTCACCCATGTGAGTGAACATGTGTTCAAGATGTGTAGGTTTTTAGCCAGCAGTTAAACTTTCCTGGGCATGGATGCATGGATATACCATCCCAACCCCAACCCAACATGCCCATGTACTCTGTGAAGGATGATAAAGCAAACAACAATAATGATAGAGGACTAGATGGTACATTAAATACTCAATGTGACTAACCCGCTGCTTACTAACATTCTTGGGTCATCAGGGCACCATTTAGGCTGAGTCCTTAATGAGGTCATTTACCTCTACCTACACCAGAACCATTACCTTAATTGCTACTCACTAGAGTAGGGCT
The DNA here is from genome assembly GCF_021234435.1 of Artibeus jamaicensis. Taxonomy (NCBI): domain Eukaryota; kingdom Metazoa; phylum Chordata; class Mammalia; order Chiroptera; family Phyllostomidae; genus Artibeus; species Artibeus jamaicensis. Next base: position 29,246,137 of record NW_026522025.1, on the reverse strand, counting down.
TATGGGTAAACAGTTTTCACTAAGGGAATTACTAACTACCCCTTGGATTACCATAGGATCAAGAATTATAAAAATAGTAGCAATTGTACTCATAATAACCTATGTTGTATAAGTACCTGTTATGCATGTCTTAAATATTCACCACCATGGCCACCCAGAACAGCTTTAGGGTGAAGTGCGGGATAAGAAACAGAACACTAGTGACGAAAATACATGGGTGGATAAGAAGGTCCTTCTCATTCATGAAGTCTGGAAAGCATAAAAGAGCAAAAGGACTGCCATACCTTAATCCACCTACTATTGATTATGTTTCCCATTTATGCTGAAAAACTAGTGGTAAACATGTGAATTGTTCTCACCTTAATAGAGGGAGAAAATGTGCTAAGTGAATATACTTTACATGCATGCCCAAGGTCAAGGTAGAGCCAGAGGTTTGGAAATAGTGTCAGTTCTGTTCTCATTAGCATATTCCATGGCTCCTTGATGCCCAAACAACAAGTTGAAAGCAAGTAAATCCACATTCAAGAAGTTTAACTAAAACAGATTTGGAGGCTATGGCCATGTAGCCATCTCATTTTCTGTTCTGCTTCTTCAGTCCCTTGCCAAGTGCCCACCAGGCTCAGAGGTTTGTTGCAGACTGAGGTTCCTGGTTGACTTGGCATGGACATGACTCCTGCATCCATCTGTGGGTGTCCTAAACTGACATTCTCCACCCATATGTTTAATAGTCCTTTCTGCTTCTGAACTATAATGATGTGCCTCTTGTTTGTTCTTAGATGTTTGCCTACAAAGTAAAATTACCTACAAAATAAAATGCAATCTGAGAGAGCTGCATTTCAGGCACTCTGCCTCCGGACCCTTCCCCGATGCTCTCGCTTTCTCTTACAACTTCTCTATACAGGCAGCACTCTGGTCGGTGGTGTCCCGCTCACTCTGCTGCCCTGCCACCAGAAAGCACGATAGTGCATTTATTGTATTTCTTGAATTGAGCAATAAAGAAAACATCTTTAATGGAACAAACTATTATGCATTTTATACTGACTTGTTAGTTAAATAAGTACAAATAGAAAACTAGCTATAAAATTTTACAAAGATCCTATAGATTGTGTATAATTCTCCTTCCAGGGCAGTAGAGAGAAAAATGGTTCTTCCTCCAAAGGGGGGCCTCTGAAATATTTGAGAAAAGCAATCATATTCTTCAAATCTCTTCCTCATCAGGGTGATACTTCGTGTTTCTTCAGCTGTTACTCACAGGAAATGGCTTTAAAGTCCTGCGGATTTGGCTGACTTCTCTGGTGAGATCCTGTCTTTCTTAAAGCGTAAACAGTGCAGCGCACAGACACATCCTTCCCTTGATCTGGATCCCACACGTCTAGAGTTGTCACCTCAAATTGTTAAAAAATTTCTTTGCAGCTACATCTTGTACGATTGATTCATGGTGAACTTGCTATCAACTAAAAAGCCTACATCTTTTTAAACATGTGCATAATTATCATGAAACCACCCTCCTCCATTCTGTATTTATGCAGCTGGTCTGAGGAGGGTAAACGAAGGACTTCACCTGTATCCCTGTTAAAATTCATTATGTTAATAATTGCAACATTCCAGCCTCTCAAAGTCTTTGATGATCCTGATTCAGTATTTCAATGTACTAACTGGACCTCTCAGATGAAGATTTGGTCTACATACCATTTTCTACCTGTTAAAGTTGCTGTCAACATCCCTAAACTCTAACCAAAAGAGGCACTCCTCACGAGGAGTGGGGGGCCTCTGATCAACGGGTGTGTTACCCTGTTTCAGTTTACACATGCTGACCAGTAACCCAGGTAGACCTGGGCCTTGGTGGGTAGCAGCAGCTGTGCTGTGTGGTGGTATTTAAAGTGTTCAAACTGAGACTAAATAGGTTCTGCTGCTTTTGACAACTCCTGCCACAGCAATGTACAGTCTATTATTTATCTTAAGATAATGCTCAAATACAAACTAATCAAAATAGGGCAGAACAAAACCATTAAACAAATCTTCTCTTGCACAAGGACACATATCTCGTCCTCACCCTCATGAAATTCTGCCCTGCAACAACAAGAATATGACAAAGGAGACTTGCCTTCTAAAGCCATAGCCAAAACTTGCTGTGCTGCTGATCATAAATGCAGCACAGAGAAGGGGCAGAGCAATTTGCTTATGTCTCACCAACTGGGGGAGTGTCCAGACACACAAACAAAAGTAATTTCTCAGGAAAACAATAAGCAACCCACACTGCTGGTTTTTGTTTTTTAGCTTCTCTCACAACATAGGCGCATATGCACCTTTTGCAAATATGAAAACTAAATATTTGAATGAAGGGATAAGAGAATGAATGAGTGAAGAAACAGCCTGTCCAAAGTCATCTGGGATAAGCTCACTGCTCTTTTCCCAGGTAGTGAAGACAGCTATCTTTGTCCAGAGCAGATGCTATGAGATCATGTCTCCAAGAGATGAACTGGGAATGAATTCACTTAAATTATGGTGCTCACACAGAGGTTTTTAGTTTGAACATTTGTTCATATGATTTATGGTACCCTCCATCCAGTGGGGTCAATGCAAGAAAAAAATTAATTACAGCATACAGACAGCAGTTTGCTTAAAAGAAAGCTAAAAGTTTGTGGGGACTTTTTTTTTTTTTACTTTTAATGAGACAGGAAACTTATCCTAAAAGAAAAAAAAACCTTTATAAAACATTTGCAGCTCATCAGAAGTATGAGCCTGACTTTAGTATGGGGGAAAGGCAGAGCGCTGGTAGTGACCCCACTTGGTTTCAAGCAAATTAACACCGATCCCAGGTCCCTAGTCAACTCCTACTTCCTTCGATGCTAGCCTCTCCAGGATTCCCTTTTATTTTAGCTTAGCCTCTCCCTTTAGGGAAGAGAGTAGTATTACTGTCCTTTCTTCTTGGCAACTCAAGTCTGAAATTTCAAATTTATAGTCTAAAAACTGTTCCGGTGTTTATCTGGCTCAGAGGGTGTTATTATCAAATCCAATTAAAAACATTCTTTTTGTTAATAAAAAAGTCAGCACCTTCCCATTAAACTAGGACCCACCCTTAAGTTAATTAATGGCTGTTAACACCTTCTTTACTTTCAGGGTCTCTTGGGTACCCGGCTTCTGAGACAAAGCAGAGTCTAGTTGGTAGGTCAGTGGCTTTGTTTGAGGCACATCCTTAACCCTCAACGTCGTCCACGTCTGAAGCTGAGTCTCTTAATCTCTTTATATCTTGAGATCTCACCCTGCGGGGCCTGGTTAATGGTATTTATTTGGCAAACATTTTTAAGATCTGCAGGTGAACCTGGCTGATGAATATAATTCTAATGCTTATGATATTTATCGAATGGTAATTGGCCCTCTTTGGACCATTTAGGATTCAAATGCCTCCACCCAAATCATTACGTGAAAGGCAGACGGCCTCTGAGGGCTAGATTTAACTTTTTCACTTCAGTTTGCAAATTGGTACTACTTTCATCGAGAAAGAAAATGTCCCAGGGAAATGATACCCTCTAACATTTGGATGGGATTTTGTACTTTCAGCATGCTTTCAGATAATATATTGTGAAACTTACTAGCAAACAGCATCTTATCCTTTTCAGGCGTGTGAAGACAGCAGGACTCCCGAATTCTTGAAAATGCAGTATGAGCACCTCTGAGACTGACCGCTGGGTGTATTTTCGATAGATTTTGCAGTTAAAAAAGGGATCGATGATTCTGTTTCCTCCCCAGGAGTCAAATGAATTTATCAACTTCTGATTCTTGCATTCACTTAAAATCAGGTGGTAGTCTGGGCACGGAAGCTAATATTTGGGAGGCGCCCACCCAATTCATCCTCTTTTCCTTATCACTCACCCACCAGTCCTTTTTCACCTTTGCTGCTCCGACAGCGTTAATGGTGGGCACCAGCACTGAAGAGCGGCTCTACAAATGAAAGCGTCTTCTGTTTTCGGAGAAGAGAGAACCTCAATCACCGAGGCCTCGCCTACAGACGATTTATCTAACAAAGTCCATTTCCTGCATGCCATTTGCCGGCATTTATCTTGTGTGTGGGCTCCCATGGAGGGTCGCAGTAAAGGACTGTTCTGCTATAACCCCGAGTCATATTTTTCCATCTAAATAATGAAGAGGAAAAAAATAATGAAGAGGCTTCACCTCTCTTTCCCTTTTGTTTTCTGCTTAGCTAAGATGCCCATAATCCGAAGGCTTCATTAATAGGACGGTTTTCACCTGTGTTTTGCCTGTTAAGGAATCATCTCTGTATTTTCTTTCCTTATAAGAAAAGTGTTAAATTTGGCTTCCTTTCCTCCTTTTTTTCCTTCCTTTCTCTCTCTCTCTCCTCCTTTCTTGGATATCAATAGCCAGCTCTTTCTCTGTCAAATTGTCTTCCTTTGGAGATAAAAATGTGTAATAACAAAATGTCACTCATCACTTGACAGGAAACCTGCGCTTTGTCTGACCACGTTTTAAGTGAACAGTAACCAAAATAGCATGGAGGACTCTTTATTAGGAAAGTTTCTCTCTTCTTCATTTTTTAATACTCCTATTGCAAGCCATTCATTTTCACATTTCCATGTTAAAGATACGGCACTAAAAGAGCATTACCTTAATAATCAATAACTCAGTGGGAGGTCCTAATGGGGAGAATTCACTGGAAGCTACATTCCAGTTGAAGTAGCAAAGGACCACCACAGGCCTTCCGGCTATAATTAGACAACCATAAAACTAGGAGGTAAAGGGTGGCAGACTACATTAGCTGTAAAATGCTAACTTGCAAGTAATAAGTCTCGAATCTTTCATGTCTACTCGAGTGTCACTTCTACTTGAACAAGGAAAATGTTATGTTAAAGAACCAATTTACATTTAGGATCCCTAAAGCTTAAGGACTGGTGAAGGTTAGTGTGGCAATGAGAAAACAAATGAATACAAATCTGCTCACTTCACAATTTTCACTCTGGGCTCCCCTTCCCGCTCCCTTTCTTTTCCACCCACCCGATTTTCATCCCCCTCCAGGGTTTGAGAAACATCACAGAATTTAAACACAGGAAACCAATATAAAAAGCCTCTCGTGCAAAGAACCCAGCGCTGACTACATTGTTTCTATTCATGGCTCGCTAGTTTTACGTTTCACGTTTTCTGATCAGTAACTGCCACTGAGACCAGGAAAGCAGTTTCTTAAGAGCATCGGTGAACTGCCTTGCTTTATTGATTTTCCGCTCGTAGATTCCAGTTGCTGTCAAATCATGGGCCAGAAATACAAGATGGCAGTCAATATTTTTGCTTATGCAAAAGGACTGAGATTCCATGAAGACAACAAAATAATTTCGCATATCTGACTGCAACAGAAAATACCCAAATCCTCAAGAGAGAAGGAATGAGATAAACTTTTCTGGAAAGAAAAGTTCATAGTGACCCCTGAAGACATATTATCTTTGTAAGACAGTATATTCTTGCCAAATGAGTCTGTGATTTGCTCATCAAATGATTTCATTAATGAAAAATTTTATTAAGATTATGTTAGGCAACATTGTAGGCACGGATGACACAACGAGGATTAGGATTCTGCCCCCACTGCACAGAAATGTATCATGGGGAGAACATGCAGTTGTAAGAAAGTGGGCTGGGTACTGTAGCAGAGGTGAGGACAAACGCCTGTGTGAGCACAGTGCAGAGGAGAAAGCTAGCACAGCCCGGGGAGGCGGGGAAGGTTCCAGAGTGACGATTGGCTTGTACCCGGAAGAATGCTTAAGACTTCCAGAAACGAAAGGGGAGCAGGATGCTTTTGGCTGAGGATCTAACATATGGCAATCACCCCACACTTGCTCACTCTTATTCATAGAAATTTAATGGGCATATAATTTATTGAAAAAGGCATTCTTTAAACTAGACATATGAACTGAACACTTTGGCAGGTTGGTTTTCAACTGTTTAATGATTTTCCCCACATCCTCTGTCAGATGTAATCCCACAGTGTCTAACTAGTGCTGTGTGCAAAGAAGCTGCTCAATAAATATTTGTTAATGGATTGATTAAAGAGAGGAAGGCTGAGCATGAACCGAAAGAAGTAGTAAAAAAAATCTTAAAAGAGTTGCTAAATGTGCTTAGGGCCCTTTTATGTGATCTACCAAATATTAAAATTATTAAGTGGTAAATGACTGTGAATTCGGGAGTAAAGTATTCATCACAAAGCCAATGTTTGGATAATGCAGTTTCTGGTGATACGATTTTCTGGTTAAAGGGAAGTTATCTTAAATTCTTTAAAAAATGTCACAAATCTTTTATGCTTGTTCAAGTTACTACCATACCCACTGGAAAGGGTGCTGAGGGTTTCCATTATTCCCCGAGTGAGCTGACCCCGCTGCTCAGCACCCTCACCACCTCTCTTTTTTCATCACTGTGCTTCAGCCACAGTGGCTCTTCTCAAAATAAATAAATGTCTTCCCCCTTCAGGATTCTTTCTTTCTGAGACACATTTCTTCCTCTACACGATCTTAAGGCCTTATATACCCTGGGAATGCTGGGGCTTGGTCTCACCGAGCTCAGTCTTTGGCACTTGTTTCTAGGAAGTTACCAGTAATCCTTGCATCTGTCTATAGTACCAAAGCAAATGATTTACAGGAGTTCACTCCAAATCCAATGCAAATTCCCTTTCTACAGTCTGGCCACGAATCTTTATAACTGCCCCTGGAGAACGTGACCTTCTCCTTCTTCTCTGCCTTCCCCTTTTTGTTAGACTCCACTGGAACCGTCAAGGAAAGGGGATCCTTTCCCTGGAAAGGGGAAATGCAGTTCCCAGTTCTTCTGATATACCAGGAGGCTGGAATGGAAGAGGGGATGGTTAATTGACTACAGGTAATCCAGCACTCGGCGACTGACTTCTATACTTCTTTCATTTGCACAGATCGTTTCCTTACCCCTAGACAAAACTACACTCCTCTGTCTTATATCTTTCTTAATAATGCTTAACACAATTATAATATTATAGTTACATGTGTAATTCTGGATTAACTATTTTTTCTTATCTATTAGAAGCTTTGGTTCTTTGTTTTATCAAAATATCATCTCGCCCTGGCTGGTGTAGCTCAGTGGATTGAGCGCGGGCCTGCGAAGCACACGATCGAAGTTCGATTACCAGTCAGGGCACATGCCTGGGTTGCAGGCCGGTTCCCTGCAGGGGGCACACAAAAGGCAACCACACATTGATGTTTCTCTCCCTCTCTCCTTCCCTTCTCTTCCCCTCTAAAAGATAAATAAATAAAATCTTTTAAAAAAGACTAAAAACTTTTCATTTAAAAAATTTAAAAAAAATATCATCTCACCCTCTGAAACCTATCAGGTTTTCAACAAAATTTGTTGAAAGAATGAATGAAGTACCTCAACATTTTTTTCAATAATTTATGATTTTGCAATGCCTGAAAGTCATTCTTTCTGAATATTGTACAGAGGCGAGATTTTTATATAGACGCCACAAGTGAAAAAGATTGAGTTGAATCATTACTTTCAGGATTAATGTGGATATTGTTTTAAAAGTTAATGGCAGGGAAGACAATTTGGCGTTCTCCAACAAAAGTTTTAAAAAGTTCTATCCTTTGACCTAGATATTATAGGGGTGCGTTCTAATGACATTTTAAGCTGTGAAAGAGATTGATACATAAAGACTATTCATTGCAACTTCTGGGAAGAGTTGTTCTTCCTCTGTGTTTATATTTCCACATCTCCCACTTTCTACTTAGCTATTATAGGGCTTCAGCCCCCATAAACCCACTGAAACTATCTGTCTGAAGCCATTAATAACCCTCTTCTTATCACTAAACTCAATGAATATTTATAGTTTCCATCTATTTAAGCTCACAGAGCACTTAACCTGTGGATGGTTTTCTCTGTTTTTAAACAGCTTCCCAACCTGACTTCCAGTACTTGATTTCTGGCCGCTCATTCTCAGTCCCTTTTGTGAGTCCTTCTTCTTCTGTTGTGGGTCTGCTCTTTGGAGAAATTCATCCTTTTTCACTATTTTAATTACCTTTTATATGCAGAAAAACCTCAAGTCTATCTTTAGACTGAAAGGATCTCAATACATGCAATTGTCTACTGAACATCTCAACTCAGCATATCCAACTCAACTTACCTAAAAGTGAACATGCCACTATTCTCAGAAAATGTGCTTCATTCAGCCAAAAATATGAGTGTACACATGCCTCTGAGTGAGTTATGGAAATGGAAGTCAAGGGTCTTTTAATTTACTTTCAAGTAAGCAAGCTAACCAGCACCGGAACATAAGTAGTCCATGATTAAGCTTTCAAATCTAGTTCTCATTTCTTCACAGTAAATTCATTTCAGATTTTGGCAATAGAGTCACAATCAAGTTCTGATTTATAGTGTTTTGGGTTTTAGAATCCACCTCTTTTTCTGAATCTTTCTAGATATTTTAGATAAGACTAAGAGAGTTTGGTATAACTTCAGTCCAGAACTGTAGGCATCGTATTATTAAACGGTGGCATGATTCCATTATATGGAAATATCAGAGTTTATTTAATCACTCTCTTATTGCTACTTCCTAGTAAAAGATGAGTTCAGAAGCATTCTAGTGAACGCAGAGTTTAGGTTAGTTAGGATGCAGTAAGTGTAGGATTTACTATATATTAATGTTCAGAAGTCTGCAAGTGTTTGGAGTTCAATTTCAAAAAGAAATTCCTAGCAAGATTGTATTTACCTGTATTTCTCTGTTCCTTTAAAAGAGATTTGCTTCTGTGTTGTGGGCAACTTTGTCAGAAATCAAATAGAACGCCATCTTTTAGATATCGGGGTTATTGTGTGCTCTGTGAGAGACGGCTTCCCATTTTACATTTTTATGGGAGTGTTTTGCTCTCTTGGTTAAAGATTACAGAAGAGCAGCTCTCAGGATGCTTTTGCCTTATTGACCTTTCATAAGTCAGTTCAAATAAGAATAAATCTCTGCAAATTTGAGGAGAAAATGAAGATGGCAATGTACTTTCCAGAGGAATATGACTTTGGTTTGATTTATTTGAATAGTAAGTGATGTTTTGGGATGATTTTTAGTATGCTCAAAGAACTGTACATCCCAGTCGTGGTATGCCTGCATATAAACTGAGAAACCACCAAAATATCCATATACAGTTTAAAGCACAGTGAGCTCTTATTTGCCCCCATCACCTCTCCCTGCGCTCATATTTTCTCCCCTCAGGAACATTTTTCTGCTGGTTATAATACTTTAATTAAGTAGCATGTACATAATAAAAGTTAATTCACTCAGGCTTGGCATTTGTGATAGGTACATAGAAGTATAAAATAGGGACCATCTTTAAAGAGAAACTAATGTTATTGAAAAGAAAAATATTTGTGAAATAAAAGAATATAACTTACATCAGATATCTTGCACCTTCAAAGAACCTATATGCATAACCCACATACACAGACAACAGGATGATAATGACCTAAGGGAAGGAAGAGTGGGGTGGGCAAAGGGGGAAAAAAGGGACAACTGTAATAGTGTCAATAATAAAAATAAAGTTTAAAAAGAAATCTTGTGCCTGGAGGACAAAGAATTATGAGAAGATAGGATGCCTTCACAGAATAAATGCAACAATGGCCATGTGAAGAGAGTAATTCAAGTTGTCCTGCTGAATCTGGAAGGTGGGACTAGAAAGGGGGTAGAAGCTGGAGCAAGAGATCTTGACATTTTATCATGATTGACATGAGTGGGAGGTCTGTTTCGAGAGAGTTTCCTGTCCCTGAAGGCATTTAAAGAGATGCCAGATAAACATTAACTGATGCTGTTATGGAAGGGGTCTCAGAGTCAGATGGAAAGATGAACAGGGGTAACTTCAAGATTGCTCTATCCAGCAAAGCTTTTATTTAGAATGGAAGGGCAGATAAAGTGCTTCTCAGATAAGATCAAATTCAAGGAGTTCATCACCACCAAGCCCTTATTATATGAAATGTTAAAGGGACTTATCTAAGAAAAAGAAGATAAAAAGGATGAACAGTGAAAGGATAGCAAACTCACAGGTATTAACAACCACACCTAAAACAAAAGCAAACTAAGAGGACAGCTAGATCAGGAGTGAACCATAGAAATGAAGATCACATGGAGGGTTAGTAACAGGGGAGTGGGAGAAGGAGAAGGGTGGAGAAGGTACAGAAAATAAATAGCATAGACGGTAGGTAGAAAATAGATAGGAGGGAGGGCAGGAATAATAGGGGAAATATAGAATGTAAAGAACTTGAGACACAAGGTCATAAACTAAAGGGGGTGAATGGTGGGGGAGGGGTGTGCAGGGTGGAGGGGAATGAAGGGGGAGAAATAGAACAACTGTAATGGCATAATCAATAAAAAAATATGTATTCTGACTCTGAGAGTCTAGGTACTGTTTTTCAGGCAGAAATGATAAAACTTTCTAGCAATTAGATAGTATATTATATAGATAATGTAGACCTGGACTGTCTTTTTAGTAAACTTGGATGAGTTATTTCTTCTCTAGAAGTAATATGTAGTGACCCTGTCAGTATATGCATCTTTTTCTGGGAAAATATCTCTTGCCTTTATCAGGTTCCCAAAGTTTCTACTGTCCTTATGGTCACAACAGCAGAGGGCCCTGATTCAAAGCACACGGCGGTTCAGTGGGTGAGATTTCAGTGGAGAGGTAGCTGTGGCCTAACAGAAAAGAAGGTGTAAGGGACAAAAGTAAAGGAGAGTTACATACTGATGGTCGGAAAAAATAACAGAATGGACATTGTGAGACCTGGGGGTAGCAGGGGTGGGGTGGAATGCTGGAGACTTGGTGACAAAATGATTCTTTTGCACTGACTCAAAACTGGGGTCATCTGCCTCTGATCAGCTCCCTTCCCATTAGCACAGACTACAGCATTGTAACGTCAGGGTTCTCCAAGGAACCAGAATCACAAAAATATGTATATAACTATGTATCCGTGTAAGTGTGTGTATGTATAATTAAAATAAATGTCTTAATATTCAGAGATTCAGCCATGGCTGGTTTGGCTCAGTGGATTGAGCACCGGCCTGCAGACTAAAAAGTAGCTGGTTTGATTCCCAGGCATGGCACCTGCCTGGGTTGCGGGCATGGTCCCCAGCTGGCCATGTCTGAGAGACAACCGATCAATGTTTCTCTCACACCAACGTTACTCTCCCTTCTCTTCTCCCTCCCTTCTCCTCTCTCTAAAAATAAATAAATACAATATTAAGAGAGAGAGAGATTCATGTTAAAGAATTGGCTCCATGATTTTGGGGACTGGCAAGTTAGAAACATGTGTCAGGCAGGCAGGTTAGAAACCCGGAAGGAGTTGATGCTGGCGTTTTGAAGCAGAATTTCTTCTCTTTTGGGAAACCCCAGTTTTTGTTCTCAAGGCTTTAACTGATTGAATGAGGCCCTCATATATTATTAGGGTAATCTCCTTAATTTAGAGTCAACTGATTGTAGATGTTGGACACATTTACAAAATACTGTCACAGCAACACCAAGATTAGTGTTTGATTAAATAACTGAGTACTGCAGGCTAGCTAAGGTGACACATGAAATTAACCATCACAGCCACTATGCTAATATCTTTCAGGCCAGAAGAGTTAAGGCTATCATTCTTATTTCTCATGAAATTTTATTGTGCATTTATACTAGAGGGAAACACGGGAAAGTCAGTATATAATGGAGGTAGAATGAAGGGGGATGGAGTACCAAGTAAATGCAGAGAACCTCCTTGCAGTTTTTGTCTTGGTTTGGCTTAGGTAAATGAAGTTGGCCATTGATAAATTATTTGCACCATTTTCCAAGGAGTAGCAATGGATTTGCTCTTGCTCATCCTAGTTTGTTTTTGTGAGATGTATGGCTTAGATCATGCATACGATTCTTAGCTGAGTGATGTAATCCCACTAAGCTGTTTGGGGAAATGGCAGATATTAGCAAACCCCCATTAATTTGTGCCTTTAACATATTCCCTCCTTTTCCCTGGGGACCAACAGACAACCAGGCTTCGCACGGGGTTCCAAACCCAGGATTGGACCTAGTGAGCAACCCAGCGGCCCACCGGGTGAGCAACTACAGAGGAGTCAGTGGGGAGGCGGTGGCAGCGAGTTGACTGAGGTTGCATGGTTGCACGCGGGTGAGGGAGTGAGCGCTTGGACCGGCGGCGGCGGCGGCTGGCGGCGCCATTGCCATTTCCCCGCTCTGACCACGCCCCCACATACAGCGTCACAACCCAGCGACCTGGGAATCCAAGGCGCCGCTCCTCCCACTTAAAGGGCCAGAACAGACCAAAAATGTTGCAGGAAGACCTCAAAGCCCCACAGATAAATCTAAGTGACGAAGAAATAGCAAATCTCTCAGACGCACAGTTTAAAACACTGGTCATCAGCTTCCTCACAGATCTGGTGGACTATAGCCACAAATTAGAGAAACATATGAAGGCTAAATTAAGGGAAATGAATGGAATTCCACAGGAAAACCATAGAGATGAAAAAAAACTGGGACTCAAATCAATGGAGTAGACCAGAAGGAAGAAGAAAAAAATCATCAAACAAAAAGGAATGAAGAAATAAGAATTCAGAAAAATGAGGAGAAGCTTAGGAACCCCCAGGACATCTATAAACGCTCCAATATCCGAATTATAGGGGGTACCAGAAGGGGGAAAGACACAACCACCAGTGGAAAAACTATTTGAATAAATAATAAAAGAAAATTTCCCCAATCTGGCAAAGGAAATAGACTTCCAAGAAATCCAAGAAGCTCAGAGAGTACCAAAAAAGTTGGACTCAAGAAGAAACACACCAAGGCATATCATAATTACATTAGCCAAAATTAAAATGAAGGAAAGAATCCTGGAAGCAGCAAGAGGTAAGGGGACAATCACCTACAAAGGAGTCCCCATCAGGCTGTCAGCAGATTTCTCAAAAGAGACCTTACAGGCAAGAAGGGGCTGGAAAGAAATATTCCAAGTCATGAAATCTAAAGACCTACAACCAAGATTGCTCTACCCAGCAAAACTTTCATTTAAAGGCCACCAATTATCCCCATATAAATGAAAGAAAGTAAAGAAGAAAAAGAAGAAGAAGATAAAGAAGGAAAGACAGCATAATATCCCAACACCAAAAGCAAACAAAAACGACAAACACAGGTAGAAAAGGCAAGGAAGAAAGAATGAAGAAGGAACGAGGGGTGAGAGGGGAGGGAGGGGGGGGAGAGATCGACAAAAAAAGAAAAGAAGAAAGGAAGGAGGGAGAAGAAAAGAACAAAGATAACGGAGAAAAAGAGGAAAGGGGGGTTGGGGTGGGGGGGGGGGGGGGGAAAGGAAAGGGGGAGAACGTAAGGAAAATAAAAAAAATAAATTAATTTAAAAAAAAACATATCACGTCAATATCACAATTATACTTGCAGCATGTCAAAAATTGTGCAATCACCTATTTTCACTGCTGTGAGTCTGAACTTGTTGAAGTTTGGCTACAGGTCCTGGGTTCACTTCGTATCTGCTCTGTTACTAGTGGCCTATGCGAGGCACGTCCATGTCATGTTACAGCAGAAGGGTAATGGGGGGAAAGTAGGAACGTGGGATGTCTCTGAAAGCCTCACTTGGAGCAGACAACTGCCACCTCTGTCCACGTTGTACTGGCAACAAACTGCATCATTGGGGTGGGGAAGTATATTTTACCTTTAGTGGGAAAAAGTGCGAAGTTACAGGGCAATACAGGGAGAAGTCCAAAGTTGGGTCAATAATTTAATCTATTGAATTTATGACAGGGTATCAGTTTCGTATGGCTGCTTTAACAAATTACTGCAAACGTGTTGGCTTAAAACAACAGAAGTGTATTGTCTCATGGTGCTTGAAGCCTTAAGTCTGAAATGAATATCTCTGAGCCACAGTCAATATATCACAGGGCTGTCGTCCCTTTGGAGGGTCTCGGGACTTCCTTCCTCGCCCCTCCCAGCCTTTAGTGGCTGCCAGCATGCTTTGAATTGTGGGCTCTTCACTCCAATCTCTGCTTCATAGTAACATTGCTTCCTCCTCTTCTATCCTTTTCCTTTAAAAAATATTTTATTTATTTTTAGAGAGAGGGAATGGGAAGGAGAAAGAGTGGGAGAGAAACATTAGCGTGGGGTTGCCTTTCATGTGTCCCCTGCTGGGGACCTGGCCTGGAACCCAGGCATGTGCCCTGACTGGGAATTGAACTGGTGACCCTTTGCTTCACAGGCCCGTGCTCAGTCCACTGAACTACACCAGCCAGGGCAATCCTTTCTCTTTTGTGTGTGTGAAATCACCCTCTGCCTCTCTGCTTAAGGATACATGTGAGTACATTTAGGACCTATCTGGATATCTCGGAGATTCTCCCCACCTCAAGATACTGGACTGAATCACATCATTTGCATAAAGGTAATATTCAAGTTTCTAGGAATTAAGGCCTGATATCTTCAGGGTACATTTTTCAGCCTACCACAGATATCAATAGCATTGAGAGAAAACTTAACTGTAGGTGAGACATTAATCTAAAGCTTTACATATATTGGCTCATAATTTAGTTCTCAAAACAACCCTTGACAGTGTTTTAGTTATTTTCCCCACTTTTTATTTGAGGAAACTAATGGAAAAAGAAATGAAACAGCAACTTGCCCAAGTATCAGATCCAGGACTTGAGTCCTTTGGCTTCAGAGTCTCGATTACTTCACTGTACAGCTTCTCAACTCTGCTTGTGAACCAACGGATACAGAGATGGAAACCATAGTCTCTAACAATGGGACTTTTAATACTGGGCTTTTAATACCATTAAGCAGATTGGCTTCTTACACTGGAAAATATGGACGGGGCTTCTGAGAAGTTCAGGGAGTGGCAAAAATATTTTTGGATGCTGTCAGCTATTGTTCTGAAGCTGTTGGACTGGGATAAAGGACCAGATTCCTGGGCGATATTCCAGTGGCCAAGTTCTCAGCAGAGCGTGTCAGTTTGAAGCATTTCTGCTTTGCAAATGTATTGGTTTCTTTTCTCCAAAATTCCTAAAACATTATGATTGCTACTTGATGGAGTTTGTGTTTTTTTTTCTTGCTGCAGAAAGCTGAAGCCAAAAAAGTCTTAATATGCACAATTTAAGGGAAAACAAAATTTAAGTGATGATGATGGTTAGGTTATTTTGAACCAGTAATTCAACAGAGTGGTGTGAGTCTTTAAATACACAAGTGTATTCTTCATGACTTACATGCTAAGGCTCCTCCTTCTCTACTTGCCTCATTTTTTGTCTCTCTCTCTCTTCTCCCTTCCTTCCTTCCTTCCTTCCTTCCTTCCTTCCTTCCTTCCTTCCTTCCTTCCTTCCTTCCTTCCTTCCTTCCTGTTCCAAATGGGAAACATAGCTACATGTATCATTGTGCTTACTCTTCTGGTTTACATACTGACAAAATCTTATTTATTAGATTATGAAAAACTAACATTGTACAAGTGAGGATAATCCAGTCACATATGGTGAGAGCCAAATGTGTCCAGGGATGTCCTACTTCATATATGCTTTGCTAGGACTGTCCTCCCTTTACTCTTTAGCCCACATTTTTGGGAAGGTTATTAATTGGCAAATATTTTAATCACTTGTTCCCAATCAATGAAAAATACCTTATATAGGTAAGCTATTTATTTCCAAATGGCTTTGTTGGGTCTTAGGTGTGCTAAAGATTTTTCTATCATCTGTTAAAAGCTTCTATTATTATTTTTTCCAAGGGGAAATACACTTAAATCCATGAACTTTAAAATAGATTTCTAACTGATCAAAACTATGTCCTTAAGTCTGCCAAAATGACTGTACACTAAAGAAACATTTTCACTTAGGCTTCTGAAAGTTAGGACAAAAAATAAGTTTCCACGGTATCAATAGTAATCTCAAAGCAAGATCTTCTCCTTTAATTTTTCACTTTCTATCACTTTGTAGGGTGAAAGATTAATCCTAAATAAATCAAGAATGAAGATCAAGACTGATAATTAAATGTCTGCCATAGATGGTATTGCCAAAAATTAAATGTGGTATGTGAATTAGAGAATCACAGGGAATGTAACGTCTGCCTGTCCTCTAAGTATCATCACAAAGACAGAGAGGAAATGAAGCCCACATACTGGGAGGGTTAGGACATTTGTGTGTAGTGAAAGTTAATATTTGGGAATTGCAGGAGAAACATGGATGCTCGAGAAGATAATAATGCATCAACATCAAGCTCATTCCAATGTCAGATGTTAGTACTCACTCTCCATTTCTGGCTCAGAAAGATCTTCTGTCAGATGGTCACACGGCCCTGCCTTTACTTTATTGGATCTCTGCTCGACTCCTTCCCCTAAGGGGCCCTTCCTTACCTGCCCGTGCTGTCAAAGGGAGCAACCCCGTGCCATTCTATCCTTGTCTGTTTTCATTTTTTCTTTTTGATACTAATCACTTCCTCAGTTTATATGTTCATCTGTAGTCTGTTAGGTTTTTTTCCCTGTTCCCTTCTTTTTACACCCCCCACCCCCATATTAGTGCCTGGTACAAAGTGAGGGCTCAGTACACCCACTTTCCTGTTGAATCCACCCTCATCCACACTTTCATTCTAAACACAGTTTGTTTATTTTTTATTAACTGCTTAGAAACTTTAGAATTAGGAAAAATTATTCTGAAATATTTCAAGAAATGCAAGAAGAATCAGGGGATATAGGATGAAGAGGAAAAAAATGAAGAGTTCAAAGCCCCATGGCTATCAATAAATACAGAGGGTCCGAATTTCTTTTTTTAAAAAGATTTTATTTATTTATCTTTAGAGGGGAAGGGAAGGAGAGAGGGAGAGAAACATCAATGTGTGGTTGCCTCTCGTGTGTCCCCTGCTGGGAACTGGCCTGCAACCTAGGTATGTGCCCTGACTGGGAATCAAACCACAATCCCTTAGTTCACAGGCCTGTGCTAAATCCACTGAGCTACACCAGCCAGGGCCTCAGAGGGTCTGAATTTCTAACCTACTGACAATCAATCTAACAAGTGAGCCTTCCCTAGATGTGTGGTTGCTGGCAGAGACTGGGGACTCCTGGGTCAGTAACAAAGAACTTTATTCTCATGACAGAGCAAACTCTGTGAATACTGGTTTTGCATCATTTCTCCTTGTTCTCTTCCTCTGTGTACCAGCCTCATGGGAGTGGTGTAAAGCTTGCTCCAGTGGATGCTATATGTACCCACAGTAAGTTCGTGTCACTGTTGAAGACCCCTGAGCTTAAGGATCTGAGTCTTTTACAATGCTCAGTATGCACAGCTGACCAGAAGAATCACTATTTCTATCATTCAGTGTTGTACAGCATGCTCACAAAGAGACAGACAGGTCGTACCATTGTTCATAGAACAGGAAGAAATGCTAGTATTCCATGGAGAATTGTCTCCCAACATTGGCCAGTGAATTAACAAACAATTGGAAGCCATGTCCTAACTTTTAATTTAATTATTGCTTTATTAAATTATGTAAAACTTGCACAGCACTTAGTACATTGCCTGTCATGTAATAAATATTCAATAAAAATTAACTTTTTATTCTCATTCTATACTTTGCCTTTTCATCTTTGTGTTATACATAAGGTTTCTGCTCTATTGCTAATTAATTATGTAGGTCATGGATATCGAATAGGCTTAACTTGGTGAGGGGACGCACCAGAGAAAAAATAAAATCAACGCTGAATTCCATTCTGAGCATGTTAATAAAGGAAGCCCATTACAACAACTCATCAAATAAATATGGATGCAGCAGGAGTGTTTCACACCTTGTAAAACATAATAAATGCACAGAATCTTAGAGCAGAAACCTTAAGGATCACCTCGCCCAACTTGCCCTCCTTCCTTACATTTGCCAATTCAGTGGTGAGAAAACAAGCTAAGGGATTGAGAATCTTGTCCATCAGTCACATGGAGTTAATAGTAGAGTTGGGAATTTAACAGTCTGGATATAACAGTATGCTTGCAACAATAACTTGAGTCTTATCTACTCATACTGCTGTTTAAAAGGGCATTCACAGTATGAGTGGTTTGAGTTAATTGCCTCTTTAAGTACTTATCCAGGAGAGTAAGAGACTGCCCAGAAGTGAAGGTGATGCACTTGGGATGTATTGCAAGAGAAACCAGTGGTTGAATAAAGATACAGATTAAATGCTGTGGAATATCTTAACAGCAACCATTAATCAGTTCTTATCCACTGACTGGGAGATGGTACATCACAGTGGGTATAAACTCTGGAGTCAGGTATGGGTGTGGATTTCTACCATGTTTATCTTTTTAAAGTCATTTAACTTTGCTTTGCCTCTCAGATCCTTCTTATATAATCTGAAGATAATAATCATATCTTTCTTGTAGAATTAAATGATTAAACACATGCATAGCATTTAGCACAGTCCATCTGCAGTAAGGACTCAACAGTACCAGGATCACATAACCTAGATTTTATAAATCATCTTGGCCGGGTGTGATCTCTTGCCCTAGATTTTCTCCAGTCTTCACCCCATTGCTCTGTGTCCTTGGAGAATGAGCCACATGTGCCACCTCAGTAGATAACCTTGGGCTAAGCTAATGAAGAACCCTGGCAGGAAACTGGAGAAAGGGGGAGGAGAACCACTATGAGCTCACTGTGAAGTCCGCCAGGAGCCCTAACTCTGTTCGAATGGCTTTTCCACACTGCCCTCTATACTTCACACTCTGGCAACTGCCCTCACCACCCTGACCATCACCCAGGAATACTAGCCATGGGGTACTGCATGGTCTTTGGGCACTGCTGATACCTTGCTTTCACTTTTAGAAAGGTCCCCTCTGTTTAACTCTCAAATTATTCTAATCTGAATGTGTCCTCTAATTCTTGCGGATTCATTATGTTCTCATTTGATCTTTAGCCACTCCATAAGTAAAGTATTATGTTTATTGAACATATAAAGCTATGAGGGTTAGGCAAGTTAAACTAATTTCTCAAAGTCAATTGAGGAATAGATGATAATGTCAAGACCAGAATCCAGTTTTTCTGTCTCCAGAGTCCATGGTCACTCTAATGTGCCATGTTTAGGTGCATCTACTACATTACCTAGATCATATTCCTCAAAGGCAGGACCAGAGTTTATTCATCTTAGTGTCCCATTTCATTCTGAGTACATGGCATATACTCAATACATTAAAAAAATTTTCTATCACACACAACTTAAATTTGAAGGTTATTTTTAGGGAAGAATATATCACTAAATCCATGCATTTCACATCACAACTTGAACATATTGTTTTATTATAGGTTAATAATCTTACTCCTTATTAACTGCCAAAAAATAGCACGCCGTTGATGAGGGAATGCTGTTGGTGGGTGGTAAGGGAAGGAGGAGGATGACTTCATGAGTAAGCCTGGAGAGTTGTTCTGGTTGAATTCTCCAGTTTTTGTGGGGCTGCTCTCTGAAATGTAAAGAGCTCTGGGACTCTGGCTAGAGATGAAAGAGGTGGATTTTTGTTTTGAGACAAGCTGAGGGGTGTGGGTGTGTTTTGCTGTGTTTTGAGTTTAGTTCTTTTCTTGCATGAAAGAATCTGATTTCCTACAGAAAAGTTTAGCATCTGTTTTGTGATTTGATGAATGGCTTTGAGTTGTTAATTTAATTGCTTCCTAGTAAGACACTAATGACCTTTTTTGTTCCACTAAATACTAGTGTGTTTAGTTATAAATTAACCATAACTAAACACTTGGAGCTCCAATACTTGCAATTCTTATTGCTCAGGTCACGTTGTAGCAACTAGAGTTAGGGTTACAGATGATCTGTTGATTTTTCTTCCAAAGTCTGTAGTAGGTGGGAAAACCATGAACTTTCTTTTAACAGCAAATTTAGAGGGGAAAAAATCCATTGCAATATGAAGAGACAAAGGACAAGAAAATAGAAAACTGCCCCCAAATATTTGGAAGTTTGAAAAATCTCATTTGATATTTTTAGCCTAGGAGCTGGAGGTCTAGAGTTTGCATCTTTCCAGTCCCATTATCTTGGAATTATTTGTGTTCTAGGTGCCCACATGCATGGAACAATGGTGAAAGAGTTAAGTTAAAAGCCCAGACTGTCATATTTGTCTATTCCTCACCAAGTTTCAACTGTTCCTTCAAGAGAGAGGACGTCTTTATTTATTTCATGGGAATAAATATTAATTCACGACTTTTACGGCTCTCTGGAATGGCCACTGAGTATTGATTTAATTGGTAATTGAAATGAGGGCATGGCAGCTCCCACTGGACTTCAGTCCACTTCCTCTTGGAACACTGTGAAGTAAGATCTTTCCCCAAAGGGCCCTAACTAAACAGGGAGGCCACAGAAGGTAAAGGTCTGCTTTTGGCAACTGGAGTAGTGCAATGGCTGGGGGCGCCTGTATCTTTGGGAGATTTATTCCCTGCCTTCTTTGAAAAGGCACTTTCTCACCAACTAGGAATTCTCCCAAAGCTCCAAGAAAAATATTTTTGAAGACCTAATGATATTTGATTTTCTACAAACTTAGACAAAGATAAGGTGTGTGTGCAGGAAGGAAAAAGGCAGGAATCTCACTCTCCACTTCAAGCTGAGACATATTTGGTTTCTAAATTGCCTACAAATGGAACAGTTGAAAGAAAAGCAGAGTGAACTGAAACTTCTTAAAAGGGTTGTACTGCTCCTTCATCTCCAGGACCAGGGAGAACTGCAGCTTGCGATGTGGACTTCTTGCACGTGGACTCAATTTTATGTCAAGGCCAGTATGAGGAACCAAGGGACATTTTCACCAGAAAGATCAAGAACTCTTTATTCTTGAAAATTTGTATGGCAATGTTAAAGGGAATGAAGGAATATGTATGTAGTACTTAAGCCAAATTTGGATTTTTTCCCTTAATCACCCCTACCTTCAAACTAAAAACATTTTATTCAGCGTTTCAATTACCATATTATGCTTTAGGTGAAGTGATACCTTATTATTAAGATTAAATTTGAACCCTTTTAAAGGAAGTCTATAAAGATTGACTTCAGGCTCCCTATCCCTTTAAACTTCAGCTTCCCTGTCTCTTTAGCTATTAGAAAGGAATATATAACCACATTTTAAAGAGTGATTTACATTTCTTTATTTTTCTAGAAAGATGTGTTTTTAAGGTTAGAATTCACTCATAGCTCTTTCATGTTATGCATAGCCATGCAGTTCATATTAAGGATAGATTTTTAATGTCTCCCAAGGTGAAACTCTATGTTAAACATGCAAATCACATCATCAAATCCAACAGTAAATATTGGTAGCTAAACCTTCAGAATAAATCCAGAATTAGACCAGTTCTTACCACTCCACTGCTGTCATTGGGCTCTGAGCTACGATAGCCTCTTACAGTCACTTCCCAGCAGGTTTCCCTGATTCCAACTCTGATTTCCTTCAGTCCTCTCTCAATCCACATCTGTCTCATGAAACACAAGTTTACTCTTCTGTTTAAAACCTTCCAAGGGTTCCCATATTACTCAGAGTAAAAGCTAAAGTCTTACAATGTCTTCCAAGGCTCTACATGATCTGGTTTCTACAGCTACCCTGTTCTCTCTCTTTTTTGGAACTGTTAAAAATTCTGATTCTGATCCCACCCCTGCTCACCAATTCAGATGGCAGAGGAGGAGGGTTCCACACTAACAAGCACTTTTCTGACCCCGGCTGGTTGTCCTACAACTCAACTTAATTCTGGCACTGTTGACCCAGAGATAACATCAGATTCCACAGATTAGGGACTCAGTCTCACAAGACTGCCCCTGCCCCCAACAATTCAGTTGCCAGTGAATCCCAGGTTATCACTTGTGCTTCTGACCTACTGGCTAAAGAGTAGAGTTCCAATGGCGGCCCTTTCTCTGTGTTTGATTAATTTCCTAGAGTGGCTCACATAACTCAGAGAAACATCTTACTTACTACTTTACTGTACTGCTTTATTAGAAAGGAATGTTACTTAGGAATAGCTGATGGAAGAGATAGGGCAAGGGGCAAGGTATGGGGAAATGGTATAGAGTTTTCATAAATCACACTCCCTGAATCTCTACAGGCTCACTAACCCAGAAGCTCTCCAAACCCTTCCTCTGGGTTTTTATTGAGACTCATTACATAGGTATGATTGATAAAAGCACTGGCCATTAGTAATCACTTCAACTTCCAGCCCTTCTCTTTTTTTCTGGAAGGTATAGATGGGGAGGTGAGACTAAACATTCAACCCTCTATTAATATGGTTAGTTCTCTGGGCAGTCAGCTCCCATCTAGGGATTTCCAAACTCATCTTATTAACATAAGAAAAGATATCTTTATCACTCCCATCACTTAGGAAATTTAGAGTTTTATGAGCTTTGGGCTAGAAATGGGGTCAAAGATCAAATATAAATTTTTATTATAAATTACAATACCACACTTGTGAAGTATTCCTAAGGTCTACTCTAAGAGAGGTACAAAAATACAGAGTATACATTGGGTATGCAATAATAGCACAACAGAGCAATTCTCCAAAAACAAGTACTTACCTCCTCGACATACATGCATTAAACAATAACAAGCATTCTAATATTACTACTTTTTTTCTGGATATAACTAGATTCTTGAGCTTCTTGTTCTGTTCTGTTCTCAGTGCTTATCTTAGCAAATTGTAACATCTCACAAAAACTACAACTCCAGATGCAATACAGAATAATCAAGGTATTTTACAGAAGACTTCTTAGAAATGTTAAAGAATACTACATTTCACATTACAAAAATCAAACAAACAAAAATCTTCCTAAGAAGTACTACTTATATATCTTCTTTCTTTATGATTCCATTCTAGAGCTTTCCATACACTGTTTTATTTCTCCTTCTCCTTCACCTCTTTTTCCTCCTTCTCCTTCCTTCTCTTTTTCTTCTATGGTTACCAGCAATAATTCAGTCTTGACTAGTACTTAGATCTTATACACCTGGCCTAGGTTTTGTCATTGTACTTTGTCATTACGTTGTCATTGGTCTACAATATTTATTTACTCAAATACATACATGATAGTTTCCTGGTTAAAACTTGTAATTATCTTCCTATTGCCCATGATACAGGGTGCAGCCAAGAGGGGGGCCCCAAAAAGGAATTTGGAATGGTGTCCAGAACTCAAGGTGTATAGGAATTATTGAAGAGACATATAAAATGTCATCATTCCTTCCCCCACAGGTGTGAGTTAGGGGAAGGGACACATGGAGCAGGAACATGCAGAGCTGTTTTGCACAGCCACAGCCTTGCAGCTAATTTCTGGCACGGTCATTTAACATATCTACAGCCTATTATTGGGTCACTTGGATATGTTAAATGGCGGTGGCTGGGCTTGGAGCAAGGGGGATGGAAGTCACTCCCCCCAATATGTAACTGGGGGGCATGTCCCCCGAGTTACAGCACCTGCATGGGAGCTTGGAGAAGATTGGCTCTAGGACATGGGGCCATACCTGCCCAGACTCATGATGGCAGCCCAGTAAACGCCCAGAAATAATAAAGGAATTCTGGCAGGTGTAACTGATTGTGGGAGGAGTCAGAAATGGGGTACAGAGGAAGACTGGTGCAGGGATTTAAACCAAGATACGGTAGCCATTGAAGGAGAGCCATGTGGTTTTGGCAGAGTGAGGACCCCCTCTTGGCCAGGTGAGGGAGAGAACCATGTGGCTTTGCCAGAGTGGGGACCCCTGCAGCCAGGTGAAGAAGAAAGCCACGTGCTTTTGGTGGAGTACAAACCCCTGCAGCTTTGGTAGAGGAGGCCCATGCAGCTTTGGGGTGCTCCCTTTGGCCGAGTGGCCTGGGAAGCAGGAGAGACTTTGACTGGAACTGGGTACAAAGAACTCTTGCCAGTGGACTGTGAGAAGGTGCCACATGACTTTGGATTAATTGGAGATCCTGCCAGGACAGCGACACAGCTGATGGTGTCAGTAGCCTGGAAACATGGACTTGTGCTCTTTTCCTGAGTTATGGTACCCTGAATTAGGGAAGGGGGAAGGGAGCGCTATGTGCATAGGTGGATATCCTAAAGGACTTTGATATTTTAATGAAGATGTTAGGTTACTACTTTAAGTCTGTGTAGCATTAAATAAACATTTCCTTTCCTTTTCACAAATCTCTGGCATCGAGAGATGTCTTTCCATTAAAGGCAAACAATCGAGCCCAGTAGGTGGTCCGGATGGTATTAGTATACCATCCTCCGGAGTCCGGGCCCTTGTGTGTCTGTTCTGTAACACCCAGGGTGTGTAGTACAACCTTTTTCTAATAATCGCCATACCACTAAATTTGCCCAAACTATCTCTAGCTGGAGTCCTTGCAATCTAAGCTCCAGCCATACTGAGCTATGTTCACTTCTGCAAAATACAACAGACTCCTTCACATCTCTGAACCTTTGTTCGGATAGCTCCTTTCCACCATAATACCTTATTTTTCCTCCTTCTAAGACTCGACCAGAAAATCACCTCACCTATGGATTTTTTTTCTCTATCTCCCTCAGGTAGAATTGTGATACTGACCTTCAACTATTCAAACACTCAAAGCCTTTTCTTCCTCAAATACTCAAAGCCTACTCCAGCCGTTATGCATTTGCCCTTGTGATGCCTTCTGCCTGGAATACTGTTTTTGCTCAGTTAGCCTCCTGGGTCACTGCTATATTTTCTTTAGATCTTTGTTAAACATCATTGTACTAGTGAATCATTCTTCAATCACCTTGTGAAAAAGAGTTAAGCCTACCATGATCCTCGCTCTGGCACTATACATTCTTTTACTGTGATTTCTTTTTTTCCAAAAATACTAATTTTCACATGACAAACATCTGCTTGTTTATTTGTTTATCCCCTCTCTTCCTCCACTAGAATGTAAGATTCCTAAGGGCGAATTAAAAAAGCAAAGCAAAACAAAACGTTTCCTTCACAGTTGTTTTGCTATAATTCAATAGAATGCTTTGCTTATAGTAGATGTGCCATAGGTATTGGATTTACTGATGAATAAATGTTTAATGCTCTTTCTTACTATTCAGTCTACACACTCTGAGGGAAGTTAACTAGGTGCATTTTATTTACGTTTGTTTAGGGAGTAAATTGATGGAAAAATACATGCACCATAGCTTAAGAACTCAGCGCAGAGTCTGTCACACGGTACACACTCATATGCCTGTATGGGGAAAGACTCTGAGCAGAGAGAACAGAAAATGAAAGCACCAAATGCATGTGTACACATGACGCATTCCAGAAATAGCAGCGTCAGGGGGGATGAAATGGAGAGAGGTAAGGGGAGACTAGTAGGAGCTGAGCTCTAACTGGAGTGTATCACTTGTAGAATCTTGTAGATCATTGGAAAGACTTTAGCACTTTTACAATTGGGAAGGCACTGATAAAAGGCTCACATTCAGAATATATAAAGAAATCTCAGAACTCAACAATAAAAATGTCAAACAACTAAATATAAAAAAATGTCAGAAGATTTGAATAGCTACTCCACAAATGAGAGACACATGAATGGTAATTAAGCATATAAAAAGGTGCTCAACATCATTTTTATTAGGGAAACGCAAATTAAAATGACAATGAGATATAACTACATATTTATTAAAATGACCAAAATGAAAAAAGAATGTTTATACGAAGTGTGTTGAGAGGTGGAGCAACTGGAATGCTTAAGTATTTCTGGTGGGAGTGTAAAAAGGCACCACCACTTTGGAAAATAGTTGGACAATCTCTTTGAAGTTTGCACATACACTTACCTAGTGATATTTCTCACAGCATTTTTGTTATAGCCAAAATCAAACAATGAAAATGTTCCTTGATAGTGAAGGCACAGACACATTGTGTATATCTGTACAATGGAATACTACTCAGGCAAAAAACAGAGAGGGATGAATCTCAAAATAATTGTGCTGACAGAAAGAAATCAGGGAAGAAAGTATACATTGTATGGTTATATTTCCATGAAACTCATGAAAACGCACTACAGAGACAGAAAGTAGACCAGTGGTTTCCTGGCAAGCGTGGTATGAGAAAGTGGGGGGGGGGGTGAAGAAGCAGAGAAAATGGGGACTATGGATTGTGGACAATAAATATATTCACTTTTTTGATTGCAATAATGGTTTCACACATACAGACACACAGGTATGCCAAAACATAAAATTTTACAATTTAAATTTGTAGAGATTCTTGTACGTTACATCTCAATAAAGAAAAGTGGAAAAACAAAACCCAAAACTGTGGCCTGAGCTACGAGAGGGATGGAGCTGGCATGCCCTCGGGTGGAGAGCCTGTGGGTGGAGCGGCTCTGGGGGGGAAGGTGGAGTTCAGTTCTGGATGAGTTACATTTGAGAGGCTTATTAGACATCCAAGTGAAATACTGAATGGGCAGTAAAAATACAAGTCTGGAGTTTAAGGGAGAGGACTGGGGTGGAAATAAATGTGGGAATTGCTGACACACAAGTAGTACTTAAAACCTTAGTAGGTACTCAATGGATATTTGTGATTGCCTTGGGAACCACATTCCTGAATCATGCAATGTTCACTGACCATCAACCACAATGTAGGATGGTATTTGCTGAAGGAGCTGAAGGTTTGTCAAAGAGCTGGCAAGCTGCTGTTTAAAAGGCCATGTTAATGATCTGGTAATTGTTTTAATAGATTTTCAATAAAGTGTGAAGTTCTCTGCTGACTTCTCAACAAAGTGTAAAGTATGGTAAGGTATGTGCAAGTTATTCTCATTCCTGTGAATTTGTCTCTATTTGTTCACGGAATCACATTGCCAAGTACAGCCTTGGTTACTTTCTCAGTACAAATCTGCTTTGTGTGTGTAGGTTTTGTTTAGCAGGTGGGACGAGGTTAAAGCAGGCTGCCTTCAGAAGTGCCTTCAGCCCTTTTGAGCAAAGGAGAGACTTGAGCACCTGATTGATAGATTCGAGAACAGGGTTCTGAAGAAGCCAGCCTGGATTCCTGGCATTATTTTGCTCAAGACTTTCTCTTGCCTCTTGTCTGAAAGGATTTCATTTCTGCTTCTAATACGTTTTGCCTAGAGGACCAAAATTTCCAAATGAGCCTTACCGATTCCTTGTGAAAGGGCATTTTTGTGGAATTGACATTTGTGTTTTCATTTAGGTTTACTGCTATGTTAAGCTATTTTGGGGTATGCATTATGCTAGCCCAGCCATGATTCAGGAAGAAAAAGCTTTCTTCACAATGCTGGAAAGGGGAGAGAATGCATAGTTATGTATGTTCAGAAATGTATTTTCTTCTGCCTTTGTCCAGTGGCATCTAATACACTGGGAGGGCAGGGAATGGCCAGATGTTGTTTCTTGTGCGAGTCTCTAAGGCTTGGAGTCTATGCCCTCTATGTTTTCTCTTTAGTAGAAATGCTACTAAGACCACACAGAGGCCACTGACAACTCTACCTGAGGGTGAAATTCAGCCCAGGGCAAGGCAGCTAGTCAATACGTTTTAAGGGGATATTTTGAACCACTCATTCTTAGATCTGAACTCCACTGAGGTTCTTAGTGTTGCAGTGAATTAAGAGTGTGATTGCCTTAGGTTGGGGTCCTTGGAAATAGATCCTGAGATCTGAATACAGGAGGTTTATTGGGGAGCACTCTGAGAAACAGCACCGATTGGGAAGTTGGGGGAGGGGTAAGAATGGGTGGAAGTAGAAGGTGATCTGAAGTGCAGTTGCAATAGAAACCTTAGCTCACCCCATTAGGAGCCTGAATCTGGAGTGGCCCTGCAGAGCGGTTCTAAGCTGAAGGATGATGGCAGGCCCTTGGTATCTTTCTATCAACCAGCCATTGAATCAGACCCCTGTTAGGGGGAGAGTATAACCTTGGACAAGGGGGATCCCTTTGACAGAGGGTAATTATTAGATTGGGATGCAGAAGTCAACCATCGGGAGCCAATGTGTCTAACAGCTGGGGGAATAAGTCCTGAAGGGGAGAGCTGGGTCAGGTACCACAGCATTCTTTACACAGTTAATAATGTAGGGCAACAGTAGACCATGGCTGTATTAGTGACAACTAATACAGAGTTCCATTTTGGTGGAAATCATGCCAGCTATTTCTACTAATAATAACAAAAATGAATGTACTGAGAGCCTACTCAGCACTGTCTACTTTTATGTAATTTAGTTTTCTTTCTTTTTTAAATACTCATAGTACCTCTGTAAAGTAGATATCATATTACCATTTTTCTTAAAAAGGATTTTTCAGGAAGATAAATTGCCCAGTGTCACATGGTTAGTATCTGATTCACATCACATATTGTTTTCTTCAGGTTACACTGTTTTCTCTATCCAGCCATATTGAACTTTCTCTACTTCCAGAATTAATTTTGCCTTTCCTTGCTTCTTTGAATTTGAATGATGCTGATCATTGTACCTGGGATGTCTTGCTTTGACTGTCTGTCCATCAAACATCTATTCATCCTTCAAGGCTCATTCTAAAGATCAATTTCCCTGTGAAGTTTTCTTGGACTCCTTCACAAATAGTTACTTTCTTGGTCTATGACCCCAGAACACTTTGTACATTGCACCCAGTAGGTGATTGATACATGTTCCCTAAATGAAGCCATGGGTTCATATTTTCAGTCATGCTGCATTGCTTTGGGGTTTGCCTGATGCATTTCTTCCAAGAAGCTGTGCGATCTTGGAACCTCTCTGTCTTCCTGCAAGTTCCCAGCAAAGCCTGGAATGTGCACTCAAACATCTCTCTTGGCTGTCCAAGTTGAGCATCACAGCAGCAAATACTGGAAACTCCTACTAGATTTTCCACTTCAAGATGTTTTTGAATTTGTCTGAAACTGATATGGAAACACCCAATTTTTTCACAGATAATTATTTGGTCTACACTAGTAGTGGACTGAGGCTGTTTGTATTTAGAAAGTAAAAAAGGATAGCTTGATTATTATTTTTTTTTACTTTTCACTTTTCTTTTGGGGGAGCGTCTTACACATCGGTAGGATTTCAGTATGGGGGTAAACAATGTAACAGCAATTCTCAGCACTGATTCAGCTGACGAAAAATCTGACGTCTTAAGTGAAGATGCTCATTGCTAAAGGCCTTAGAGGTCCACATACTTGTTCTAAGTTCTAGAGCTGTGCCTCAGATCCTCTCCCATGTGTTATCTTTGTGTCCATCCTTAGATGAGACTAGGCTGGATGCTAAAGCTCTATGATGACTGCAGAATATGTAAATCCTGTTCCCAAATTACCGAATTAAAAAGGAATCTTCTGAATTAAAAGCAGGGATAAATACAAGCTTATAAATACTTTGCAGAATTTAGAACAAGAGTAGAAATAATGGATTTTCTTATCATATAGGACTCCTTGCATAGCCTTGCCTCTTTTCATTGGTAATTTTATCATGGATGAAAGCCAGTTCTGTCATCATGGAGCAAAATTTGACAGACTGGTCAGTATCTGGAAGATTTCTTTCATGAGATCACATAGAGATTTGAGGTAAAGATGTACACTGAAGAGTGGGCTTCCACTCCACCTGGCCTGCTGTTTGGCCTGTGCTTTGCTGGGACTGTCAGGAGAGGTACAGTGCAGCCTGTCTTAGTTACAGCGTGTGTGCCGCCTGTTCGGCTCCTCTCCCGTTCAGCCTGACACAAGTCCTGATGTTCCTCGTGCTCTCTCACATCTGCCTTGCCTGTCTGTTTCACTAAACTGGCTTCTTCTGATGACAAAGCTCCTACGTACGCCTCTTTTACTGCATAGCTGTACTCTTCACTCTGAAAGGACGATTCTGAATGTCTATTGGAACAATTAATGCAGACCTCCTAAGTGACAATTTATAAGTCAGTAATGGCTTAAGCACAGGGAGGGAGAGGTCTTCTATGCTTTATCACAATTGTTTTTAGCTCTGACCTTACACAACAAACAGAACTAAGACACTGTTAATGTTGAACCTCAAAGTTTTCTTCTAGTCATTTCTCTTTCTTTTAGGTCCCTGCACTGTCCCTTAAATATTAATCCAGCTTTGTTATTTAATCAAAGAGCTTTTTGTTCTTTTTTTTACTTTACATGAGCTTTTTGTGAAGCAAAATATCAAAAGCACCAAAAGACTATATAATTCATATCTACAACTTCTTTTTCCTCATCCAAACCCCCATTTGTAATATTTTTGACTCCTTGGAGATTGTCTATCATTACCTTATTCCCCCAGGTCAGTTTTCGCTTTACTAGTCAATAATGCAATAAATCAATATGCTGGAGGTTTGTAGAAGATGTTGACACTGTCTCTCAGAAACATAAATATTACATTATTTTCCCCAAAGTTTTAAATTATAGTTATTAAACACTTTAAAGCATCAAATCCTCAATTCCAAGGTATTGTCAGAGTTTTTCTTTTGGTTTATTTCATTCTAGAATTCAAGTTGTCCTTACTTTCCCATTTGTGTTAGCCATTAACACTACATTACCTGATTCCCAGCACACGTCTGTATTTCGTATCTTTTTATTTCCTGCAAATGTTTGGCGAATACACTCACATTTATTTATTTAAGAAATGCATATTCAGGGATTGCTAGCATGCCTGCTGCCTTGGAATGATGTGCCTTTTAGAGGGTCGTATCTGGGGCTGCCGGTACTCATGAGGATCTGCTCTGCCTTAAAGGTTCTTCCATGCCTCAGGGATTGAAAGCAAAATGTGGTCTAGAAATGACCTCTAAACTTGTGAAAACAAGCATGGGAACAAGGGAGTGCTCAGTAATGGGGGTGTAGGGTGACAGACAGGCACAGGGAGATGGGCTGTCTAACCAAGCCTGACAAGAACCAATGGGCTTTTTCTCAAGAATCTGATATGTAGCTGAAGTTAAAGGAAAAAAAGAGCTTTCCAAGTGAAGAAGAAATGGAAAGTGCAGCAGGCAGAGAAGGCAGCACAAGTATGTTGGTTTCCAATATCATCATGTGGCTGGAATTACAAATCATTCAAAAGTACTAGAGTGAAAAGGAGAAGACAGAAATTTGGGTGGGGAGTGGGTGAAGAGATACAACTGTAGGGGTTGGCAGAAGCCAGTTCACAGAAAGCTTTCTGTGCCAGCTTGGTTTTTATTCTACAAACAACAGGGGAGTGTTGAAAGATTTTTAGTGGAGGAGAAAATAGATTTGAGTTTCGGGTCACTTTCTCGAGTGTGAGGAGAACACATTTGAGGGGATTGAGCTCCAGGACAAGGGAAACCAGTTCGGAAGTGGCTGCAGCTGTCCAAATGAGGTGTGAGAACAGCTGAGACTTCAGGAGAAGCAGTAGAGTTGGAAAGAGGGGGACTGGATGGAAAAGTCTGTAGGAAATACTCTGGTTTGTGGAAGGGAGAGGATCGGTCATCCTGTCCTCTCTCCATGAGTGAGTGTAGTAGCTACAGCCTATGTGGTGGTTCTTAGAGCAAGAAAGGCATCGTCCTTTCCTGAAATGATGCCTAGCACCTCTGTACACTGCCAATACATTAGGCAGCTGATTCTGCAGGAGTAATGCTCACAAGGCACCAAATTTCCTGCAGCAGATCCAATGCCTTACTCAGAAGTTTTCTTTCTTTGCCTCTTAAATATCTGAAGCTTAATCCCAGTGAGGAGAGCTGTCATTTTCTTCCCAGACAGGAAGCTGAACTGTCATTTTGAGTACCCTGGGGCTTTCTGAACTCACAAACCTTTCATTATAAGTACTTGTCTAACTTACAGGGGAGTTATACAGAGTTCTCCCCATCCACTATGCTTGAAATGTAGCTCACATGTCTATAATTCTGCCCAGGGTACATGGGCTCCTCAAAGTAAGCTGCCTTGGCAGAGGACAAAGGAATTGCTCTTTGATTTTGGGAGAAGGGTCTCTATAAGGGTGTGTGTATTGTCTATGTCCAAGACTGCTGGTAGATATGTATTATATCTCCAATCTATAGAAACCTGGATAGTTGCCAGAAGCAGAAAAAAGCCAAAGATTAAAACTTAATTAATTTATTATTTAAAACATTTATTAAGAATCAACTCAATGGTCTGGTACTATATTAGGTACTGCCCAGTTTCCACTGGGATTAGACAGTTGGTGGATCAAGGCTGGCAGACAGGTCACATGAGGCTAGAAGGTACACATGGATAACTACACAGGACCACCTTAGGCAGGGATAGCAGATGAAGGGATGTATACCACAGTCCTGGGGCAGGAACCAGAGGTCCGGAGTTGGTGGGTCCATGTGGAGGTATGAACTCCAAGAGGGAAGAACATAGATGGAGAGGAGGAGAGAGAGCTAACAGATGGGACCAGGCAGGGATGGCTCCAAGTGACAGCAGGTTAAGAATGAGAGCAGAGGGCCCAGAGACATTGCTGCAAGCACAGGTGGGAGTGCAAGGTTCCCTGTGTGGGATGCTAGGAGTTATATGTGGGTGCTTCTTACTGGCTTAAAAAACACAGAACTCTGGCAGAGGAGATTTCAGAAGTACAGGAGAAAAGCTCTTACCAAATGACTGCCTGCTTGCAGCAGAGAAGACTAAAACAAATGGCAAAGAAGCAGTGACCAAGGGAGGACAGCATCTGATTGAATGTACTACTGTGTGATGGAAGAGCCTAGAGGGATGATTTGATGTGGTCCAAATTTGTAGGAGTTTGGTGAGTAAAGTAGAGGTTAAGTTGGACAATTGTCCTGCTCAAAAACCTTTATTATTTTTAAAGCCTTCTAACTTATTTATTTTAAAAACTCATTACACCTTCCCAGCTCCACATTATCCACATTCCTGTAGCAACTTTCACCTGTGACATTATGCTTCAGATTCCTGCTAAGGAGCCCCCTCCTTCATGAATGCCCACCTGGATGCCACTTAGTCGGCATCAGTTGTCCTCTGAGAGCTTGTATCCACCTTCTTCTGGCTGGTAAGTTACTTGAGTGATTGTCTCTGCTACGTCATGGGGGTCCATAAAATATGTATTATTTACTATTAATCTCCCTGCCCATCCAGTCATACAAACAAACAGTGGAGAACACTTCAGTTTGGTATTTACAGATCTCCATTAATTATCCCCTCACTCTTCTCCTTCCTATTCATACAATTAACAAATGTCATCTTTCATTACTCCGGAATCTGCCCTGCTCTGAGTCTGCTCCAGGTTAGCCTGCCCATCTCCCACCTCCCATCTCCAGGTTACGTTTTATCACTTCCAAACTCCCCCTGCTCAACTTCTCATCTGTATTTCCTTTGTTCTTTCCTCCTTCTTACTCCTGCCAGGGCCTTCTTCATTTTTATTTCTTTTCTTTTCCTTCTGGAACTATCTTCAGGATCTTGCCTTCATGATTCTTGACCACATATTCATCATGTATGCAATACTATTTTCCTTTCTCATCAATACATTTATTTGTAACTATTCCCATACCACTCATTCATGAAAACATTCATTTACCCATTTTTCATATCATATAGTTGTGCACAACTATTTTATTATGCTCCAGAAACTGTGTTTCACACTGAGACACAACAGTACCATGACACCTTCCCTGCTGTCCAGATGTTCACAGTCTGGCCCATTTGTGTTATCACTCTACAGTACTGGGTTGTAAAAAATATTCCATATCGATATTCACGTTTACTTCACAGTTTACAATGCACTTTTAAATTTTATTTTTTGTGTAGTTTGATCTTATCACAAATTTTAAATGTAATTGCTAATTTATTTGTAAATACAGTCAACTTTTATGGAGTTCAACGGTGGTGGGGATGAGCATTGGGGTTCGTCGTGGTCCAGATGTATGATTATCCTTGAATGAGTTGTATCTCAACAATGACATTGCCACATACACTTGCCTCTTGTTCCAACCTCTATAATTCAATACAGTTTAATTCAATCCCATTAAACGAAGTCACTGATCACTGGCAATGCTATGCACACTCAGGGTTCCGGGAAGAAACATGCTCAGGTCCTGATGCCCAGGAAACTCAAGTATTCTTTTTCTTCCCTCCTACTATGACATTTTTTGGTCCTATTTCTCTATGATTCCTAAGGGATATAGGGATGACATCAATTATCTCTTCTTTTTATAAAGGAAAATTGGTTGACATGTTTTTCTCTTTTGTCAACAGAATCCTTTCAGTCTTAAGCACATCCTGTCTGTGGCCCCCGCTGTATTTGATCACCCTGGAGCTGTCCCAGCTCCCCACAGGGAACCAGGAGAGGACCACAAAAGCCATTGTATTTGTTTCAACTCAGCTGAGTTCTTAGAGCTCACCTTCCAGTTTGACACACATTATAACAAACTGAAAAGCCAAAAAAGCAAATCTTTGAACAGATTTCTCAGAAGAACAACACACGCTAGCTGATTTGCTCTACCTCTCGAGGTCTCTGCATGATGGAAACAAGTGACTAATTGATGAAACATTAACATTATTTCTTTCAAAATCTTCGGACAGACCCTTTCACAGCCCCCATCATTCTTCTGAATAGGGCACTACCTCAGGGGGCAGTTCACATTGAGGTGTTTGCACCACTGAAAAACCTTTGCTTGGATATCAACACAGCAGCAGCAGGTGCAGGGGTGTGCCCGGGTTTATGAAAATGGATTTGTGGATGCCACACCAGAAAGAATGCAGATTCGGTAGCTCTCTTAGCTTATAAGAGTAAGGAAAACTTTACATTCTGTGCTAGAAATAAGAGCAAGGGGAAAAAACAGCTTAAGGAAATAAAATCATGAAGAAACAAGTTGTTTCCATCTAATGTCTCAGAAAATTCACATATTTTACATATATGCTGGCAACAATACAGATATTTTTTTACCCTCCAGATATTTCAACTATAATGATGTGTTTCAAGATCTTTCCCAGCCATGAAATGACAGACTGGGAGAGCGAGGGGCCCGGAGCAAGGCACGGGACTATGGAGAGTCTAGGAAGTTTTTATTAAATGACTCATAAATACCAGGGAGAAAATTATAGTAGTTATTATAATAGCTATTATATAGCTTATTTTAATTAAAGTGAAACTTTTATTTTTTCCTGATGTGGGACTGTGTTCTGAATCCATCACTGCGGGGTTTGGATAAATTGAAACACTTAAGAACTAAGCCCTGATAGGAACACATGTGCTTTGGGATGTTACAAATGGGGCCACTGATGGGTTGTATTAATTTTCCTGCGGAACCGTGGAAGTGCTGTGACCTCGGTGAGTTTTTCGACTTCTCTCAGCATTATTTTTTGCATCTGCATAATGGCAAGGGATGCTGCACATATCCTGTGGGCAATGCCTAACCAGGAAAAGTCAGAGGAGGGGGCTTTGGGAGGAACGATGTGAGAGTTTGTCCCCCTCCACCCCCCTTTTTCCACTCTGGCCGGTCTTCTGTCTTCACAAGCTCTCTTGAGCTGATCCTGGGGCTCTTGTACCCCTTTCACAACCCTTAAGCACAATAGGGCCTGTTTGGGTAGAAATGGCCTATGAGGGATATGGACATTAGAGGCCCTTGAATGAACACACTGAGCACATGCATCTATTTACTATTCACGTTCTGTGGTAAGCAGAATAACACCAAAGCCCTCCCTCTGTGTCCACATTCTAATTCCTGAAGCCTGTGAATATTTTTACCTTATTTAGCAAAAGGGACTTTGCAGATATAATAGGCTGAAGCTCTTGATATGAGAGATCATCCTGGATTCTCTGGGTGGGTCTAGTCTAATGACAAGGGTCCTTGTAAGTGACAGAGGGAGGTAGGAGAGTGGGTGTCAGTGTTGGAGTTGAATAATGGTATGTGGTTAGCTTTACATGAACGAAGGAGTTGCAAGCCATGGAATGCAGGCGCCTATAGAAAACGGGGAGGGCAAGGAGCGGGTTCTCTCCCAGAGCTCCCAGAAGGAACCAGTGCTGCCAACACATTGATTTTAACCCTGTGAAACCTTCTGACCTCCCAAACTACAAGGTAATAACAAATTTAGGTGATTTGAGCCACTTACTTTATAGTACTTTGTTACAGTACCATTGGAAACTAATGCACATTCCAAGCCAATCATTCTATCATTTGATAATAGACATTGGAGTGAAAAATGAAAAACAACTTCATCAGCCTTCTTCTTTAGAGGTAGTCTACCAACTGTGGGAAGGAATATAGCTGGTGAGAGGGGACTGAACTTTGTAGCCTCACTCAAGTCGCTAGGGCATGGCTATAACTGGGTTTCACTTTATTCATCATGATGCTATATATCCACTCCTAGTCATCACTTTACACCTTCCAGAATAATCTTCTGAAACCAGAAATCTAATCACATCGTTTTTCTGCTTTAAACTTTCAATACTTTTCGTGTACGTTGCCTGCAAGAGAAGGGGTGAATCCCTAGCCTGATCTACTAAGACCCTCTGTGATCTGTTCCTGACTAAGCCACTGCAATAACACAAACACATCTTCTCCGCCACACCCCTGAGGCCCTAAGCTCCATCCATAGCAAGTACTTACAGGTCTTTGCATGCTGTGACTTCTCATGGTTCCTTGTTTTCATTTGAATGTCCTTGTAGATTAGCCAATATTTGACAAGCACTTGTTATTGTACTCTTTACATTTAAATGCTTCATTAAACTCCAAGTAGTAAGTGCTAGTATGATCCCCATTTTACAGATGAGAAAACTGAAGTACAAAGCATTTAAGTAACTTGACAAAGGCTACATGCCTAAAAAGTGGAAGACCAGAGATACTGATCTGGGGACGGGAGTGCAGTGCAGAGAAGAGGGAAACGAGGAGGGGGGACAGCTCACGTAAGGGCATGTCAGTGATTGGTTACGTCCTTGGAGTTTGATCCTGCTAGACCATTTCAAGCGGCAGACACATGTTCTTGGAGTTGTCCACCTGAGGATTGATAAGTATGGCATGTATCCACTGCTTTCCATTCCCCACGGGATGAGGCTCACCTGCTAGGGGTGTTAAGCACCCTCCATATCTGGTGGCATAGGGGTTGTGCCAGCGACCTGGACTACACCAGTGTCTATACACTGACACTGGGAAACCTTTAGAACTCGAGAATCCAGGGCAGAAAGCTCAAGGTCCCTGTCACACACAAGATGTAACACACTGCCATGGAAGCCCTCACCAAACTCTCCCACAGCTCAAATGAGAATCAGAGATAAGGCAGGAAAACAAGAAGTACAGTATGGTGGGCTTCTGATACTGTGCTGTAGGTTTCCTGGTAAGGTTATTACTTCGGGGGTTTCAGGTATGTGGAATAAAGCTCCACTGCAAATGTGCACAAACCCCAAAAGCTAAACTAGGCTCTTGTGATCGCTATCAACAAGATAGCAATCTAGGTTGTGTGCATCTCAGACTCCACATGCCTTTTATAAATAGTTTTAGAGACTATTGTATAATAATGGTTACAGTACATTACTTTTAATGCTTTGACCAGGGTTATTTTTATTGTTATTATTACAATTTATAGCATTCATTTACTCCATTCGTTCGGTCAGATGTCCAACATATATACTAATTACAATTTTTTGATGCACATTTTCCTGAGAAAAATAAATTAACAAAGGACAAAATGCACAGTTATCTACTGGAAAGAATCCAAATATTCTGCGACTGGCACCTACCACATTAGAAGTTCTGCTTAATGCCATCCACAAGACCCAATTTTATTAAAAACACCCATTGTAGAAAAGGGTGGGTTGGAGGAGACCAGAAACGAATGACATTTTGAATGTGGTTGATCTAATATCATTGGGTAGGTTTACCTTTCATTCATTCTCTGAGTGTAGAAAGAGGTGCATTCAGATGAAGCAAAGGAAAATGCCTTCTCATGACAGCTAACTATGAACCAGGTTAGAGTCAGAGGCAGCAAATTTGAGCAGAATTCTCACAGGCCTAGACAATAGTAGGACGGCTGATGAGAACTGCAGGTGACAAAGGAGAGTGACCTGGTGAGCAGGCTTCTGAAGAAGAGGTGCTCGCTCCGCTGCCCAGTCCGGCTTTGCTGCCTGAGCAAATTCCCGCCGGAGGCTGTGGGTATGAAAGGCCACGTGGACAACCGGGTGCTCTTGTTTCCATGAAGGAAAACATGAAGAATTATTTAGCGGTCTGACTCTACAGGAATTCTGTGGTGCCCCAGTCTCTTAAAAAAAGATTATTTTCAGAGTCTATTTGTTTCACTGCTGGAGATCAGGGGAGCAAGATATAAGAACTGTTTGTCAACTCTCAGGCAGAGAAATCACTAATTCATTTATTTCTGGGGTCAGGGAACCTGGTCTCCTTTCATCAAAAGGAAATTACTTCACAGAGAATGTGCTGTCATTATAAGCAGGATAGAAATTAAACAGCACCGAATTTGCAAGCCGCTCATTTGCTTCTGTTCTTTAATTGATTTTTGAACTGGAGCTCACTTGCTAACTTTCTGCCTAGAAGTTTAGAACTAGCTTCCTGTGTATGATCACAGGAATAATCAAGTTACATTTTGTTTGTGATGAAAACACACACACACACACACACACACACACACACACCTCTATTCACAAATCACCTTTGCCTTGAAGATTGAACCTAAACTCAAGCCAGCAAAATGTGTGTCTAATATACACTATGTGCTAGATACTGTGATGGATGTTAAGGTAAAAGAAAGATGTGGTTCATGCCCTGGAGGGTGAACTGTCTCTTCTGTAAGAAAATAACTCAGAATAAGAAATCAATTCATTCACTTAAGGATTCACTCAACAAATACGTGCGAAAGGCCTGTTAAGGGTTGAGCTGTGTTCTTCCCACGTTCACATGCTGAAGCTCTGACTTCTAATGTGACGGCATTTGGAGATAGAGTCTTTAGGGTGGTAATTCAAGCTAAATGAGGTCATAAGTGTGGGACCCTAATTCAATAGAACTGCTTCCCTTAGAAAGAGACAGCAGAGCTTTCTCTCTCCTTCTCCACAGCCCATAGGAGAGTCTGTGTGAAGACACAATGAAAAGCAAAAAAGGTAAGTCTTACTAGAAACCAACTTACTATCATAACCTCCAGAACTATGAGAAATAAATTTCTGTCGTTTAAGTCAACCAGCCTGTGGTGTTTTGTTATGGCCAATGAACAGACCAACACAGGACCCATTACGTGCGGGGCGCTGGGCTTGGTGCTGAGGGGGCAGCACGAACACAACGTGGGTGGTTCCTGTTCTCAAAGGATTTCTTTCTAGTGGAGGAAGGTTAAGCGTAATGAATTTTTTCAGAGCAGAAAATAGAGTTATCTGTGGAGAATTTGTGGAAGGAATATGGTTTATTTTAGAAGTCAAGAAAATTCTACAGATTTATTTTTTAATTTTCAAGTATAAATGCAAAGTTAATGAAGGCTGGGATTAGGGAAGGTCAGTCAAGGTAGCGGCAATAGTCCATGAGAGAGCCTGATGGCAGGAGAGGCCACGGGGCTATTTTGATACCCTGGGACGTGGCCAGCGTGACAGAACTTAGCTGGCAATGGAGAGAGGTAAGCACAGACTCCTGAGGCCAAGTTTAGAAATGTGATTCTTAGAGCTCGGGAGGGATTCTAAACAAGAGAAAGGCATGAAATCGGAGTGTATGAGGGAACTCTAGGGGTAGGTAAGTACATCAGGAACAAGAAGGCTCTCAGACCCTAATGGTTGTGACAGCCTAAAGCATTGTTTCCTGAGGCTGGACAGAGTGTGCGTAAAG
The DNA here is from genome assembly GCF_021234435.1 of Artibeus jamaicensis. NCBI lineage: Eukaryota > Metazoa > Chordata > Mammalia > Chiroptera > Phyllostomidae > Artibeus > Artibeus jamaicensis. The sequence continues at coordinate 29,206,525 of NW_026522025.1, read as the reverse complement.
ATGATTTTGGGGAGAAATAGTCATTTTTGTATGCCTAGAAGGATCTATTCCTTCGGCATGATTTGCAACTGTACTTTCTGCAGCCTGCTAGGAATAAAGTGTCTAAATTATTTCAAAGAAAGGTACTTCAGGTGTTTGTGGTTTTAAGGCCGTCAGATGCCACACTGACCCTACCAAAACGAACCATTCAAAATGCAACGTGTTGAGAGACATGTATAACTGAATCATTCACTTGGAAATGTCTTTCTTTACTCTTGGCTATAGAAATGGTTGGAACTGATAAATGGTGTGCTAGAGAATTTAGTTTGTTGGGGTATATCCATCTAGTAGGTGTCAGCAATCACACTCCCCTGACAGGGTTCGGGCCCACACCTCGGAGCAAGCTTCTCCTGCAGCTGAAAGTGTTGATGGGAAGACAATCAGTTATGGGGAAGCCTGGGTGTTACAGCCAAGTAGTCACACACTCAGCATGAATGTCATTCTGCGCTCCAGAAGGGAGCTTAAGGAGATTATAAAAGGTTTGGGTTTGAAACTGTGGCTATAAAAAGGGGTGAGTGTGGGAAGAACAGGGGAGAAAAACACAACAGGCTGCCAGACACTTGGTAGAGTTTAGACAATTAGTTCCTCATTCCCCCATGCAGCTAAGCCAACCCAAGCTAAGCACTCAAAACATTCTTCTTAATGCCCTGTGAGTTTCACAAGAGTGACTTTCTGGAACCAAATCAAATGTTTCTATAATTTCCTTGACTTAGTTTTCTTTTGCTTGTGGACCATATTCCCGTAGTTGCTACTTTGCCTTGCTTCATCCACCACATAGCACATCAGAGACTATTTTATACAATTCCTGTTAGATCTGCAAACCGTAAACCTGCAGAGTCATAGCATTTCCCCTGGTGGTTGATATTATGTTTGCTGATTTCTTTTTCTCTCTCTGGAATGTCCAGTTGGGCTTGAACTGAAGTCTCCTCTCGGATCTGAAGCATGGAGTCTTGTGTACCTGCATTCCACCAGCAAGCTCTCCTTGGTGACCAGTGGAGACTCCACCAGGAGAGTAAGTGCAGGGTATGTTCCAGAGGGCTCAGGAGAGTGAAGGCAGGAGACAAGTTTGCCCTTTGACTGCAGAGAACAGTAAATTATCTTGGCTCACTTTAGCCCCATCTGCAATATTTGGCACTCTAAAATAGAAAATGGCTAGAAAACCTGGTATCTGGGAAACTGAATATTCTCTAAATGCAAAAACTGAGGAGATTGCTAAATAAAGACAGATATGGTAGATGAATTGTTTCAAGGTGGATTTGTCATTCATCAGTGTAATATTTAGACAACCTCTCTGTCTCTCATTCCTTTCTCTCACTGACCTACTTTTAATTATGCCATGTGAAAAATGTACTTGGTCTTTGCAGCCATAAATTAAGTTGCTTCTTGTAACTGTTTCTAAATTTCAGGGGTAAAAGACTTGGGCTGGTCTTTGATCATGTAATACAGAAATGTCAAAACACCACAAGAAAAATAGACGAGGTGAAAGCCTGTCAAACAAAGGTTCAATTTTAGAGGGTTTCATTTTTCATGAATTCATAGCTTCTTCAGTTACAAATTGATTAGGTATTTAAAACTATATTAAGATTAACATGAAACTCTCCTAACCCTTCTATTGGGTTGCAAGGTTTCCTTTTAGCTTTCCACACTATGTGTAGAGAGGTACCGCTGAGCCTATTCACGTCGCTTGTTCTCAATTCCTCAGGCTGGAACTCCAGAACTCTGGGTCATTGGTACTTTGATTCTGGAAAGATCATTGTTTTACTTGTGCAAGATGAATGAAAGTGTTTTGCTCTTTCCTTAATGATAAGCTACATTTTCTTTGCTCCTTATGCTTTCAGGAGAGTCCCTCATCCCGCCACCCATTCCAACATTCCTTAATGCCTTTGTTTCAAATATGCATGGAACGTTTTCTTGGAAGCAAGGTTCACAGATAGTCAAACTGGTGTATGATGAAAGTGTATTAAAGCTGGGTTTAAAAAACCCACCAAAAATAGAAATGATAACTAATTAGCTTTCTTTCCCAAGCTAAAAAGCTAGCGGGGTGATCTTAGTCATAAGTGCTTCATATTTACATCCTGTTACATGCAAAGCACTGAAGTTGTAGATTTACATAATTATCTTTTTTTGTCCTCACAATAATTCTAGAAGCTGGGAGATAGGCACTGTTCATGCATATTTTACAGTTGAGGAAACTGAGCATCAGAGATGGTAAAAAAAATCTTGCTCACGGGAGTCTTAGGAAGATCGCAGCTGGGATTCATATCCATGCTGGCTTCCTATGCTCCTCTCGCCCTGCCCCCTGCCACCTAAGAAACGGCAAGGGACTGTCCTTGAGTCTGTGAGGGCTGGCAGTTGGGCCGAGGGAGGTGGGAGAGGAAGAATTATGTCTGAGACCAAGAGAAGCAGGTATTTGAATTTATACAGACTTTGGGGTAAGGTCGATGTTAGAAGAACCATCTAACCTCTTTCCCTGAGGTGTTGTTTTTTGTTTTGTTTTGTTTTTTTGAATCTGTAAAATGGGGATAATGATAGTATCCACTCATAGGGCTGTTTTTAGAATTGAATTATCCATGTAAACTATTTAACACCTGGCACAGAGAAAAATGTGTAAGCAACTCTTATTTTCTTTCTCTGCCTCCCTCTCTTCCTTCCTTCTTTTCAACATCAATCATTTATTGAGTATTTAATAAGTGCTTATCATGCACTAGTCTAGATATGAAGTTAGCAGATATAAACACAAGAGACACCTGAAAACCAAAAGATCTTAAAGCCTTAAGCTTGTCAGTAAATTGTGTAGTGATGGGATACACAATGTGTAAAAATGTGAGAAAAGTGGTCGTTGAGTAGAGTTGTCTCGGATGGAGAAGGAGATGAGAAGGCCGCTTGGAGTGGGAGGAAGAGCATGTGAAAAAGTATGTGGCAGTGGCCCGAGGCGGTGAGGAGTGTGAAGGGTGTAGTGAGCGGACATGGAAGGTAAGGCAGGCAATAGAAAAACAGGCAGTGAAGGGCCTCAGTACCTTATGTGGAGATGGTTTCACTTACATAGCAAGAGGTGTGTCCTCAGTATGTCACTGTGCAATGCCATTTACTAGTAATGACTCATTTAATCCTCATAACAACCCTATGAGGTAAATATTGTCATGACTCCACTTTACAGATAGAGAAACTGAGGTGCAGAAACTCAGGTCACCCAGCTGGTGACTGGCACAGCTGGGCTTTGAACCCAGGCAGTTTGGCTGTGGAGGCCTTGATTAACCACTTTGCTCAGGATGCTGCTTTGCAAATGTGGATCAGACCCTGAGACAGTAGGAATCTAGTCATGGATGTCAGACAGATCGGGGATGTGATTTTTTTGACCTTCAGAAAGATCGTTGTGGTGGCGTGGTAAGGTCATCTGGATGGGGGCGGGGGGACTGCAGGCAGACAGATTCATGATGAGGGTTTAATAACCTAGGAGAAAACTCATAAGGGCCATGGCAGGTGGCAAATTGGAGGGTCAGTCTGAAGGCAGACAGTGGGGTGGGGAGGAAGGAGAGGAGGGAAGAGAAGGTGAAGGTCACTCCGGTTTCCAACTCAGGTATCTGAGTAGATGGTTGAACCATTAAAGCTCAAGAATCAGCCATGTGGAAAAAGAGGGATTAGTTAAGAAAAAGCAAAATCTTCTAAATCCAGGAAATATAAAATGCACCATTAGCCATATATAATTATATGGTTTCTCAGTATGCTTGTTTGAACTCCTACCCAAACACCCACAGAGGGGATAGGATCGAATGAAAGAGAACGTATATTTAATCTAAAACAAAAAACAAAGGTCAGCAGAAACAGATAAGCTTGTTTGGAAATATGTCTCTCTTACCATGAAAATGGAACTATTTGTAGCATTTCAGTGTAGCAAGGAGGGGAAGGTGGCAAAAAAGATGGGCAGAGGGTGGGAGGGCTGGCAAGGTTGAAGCCAGGCTGAAAGACCATGCTTGCGGGACGGCCCTCCTTGCCCACAGTTGCCACTCTGTTAGGACTGGCAAGGAGAAGAAAAAGCGTCCAAAGAAGCTGTAGCAGGCAGTGAGATAGGCATGAGCAGAGCAGGAAGGATGGGTCAGATGCAAAGGGCTAGTAGGGCGGAGAGCCCCTAGTGCCTAGCAACGGGCAAAACTAGGAGCCCCTGATGACCAGTCCCTTAAGCATTAACCCCTGGAGATGACCTCTAGGCCTCAACTCTATTTCAGCTCCAGGCCCAGAGAAACAGGAAAACCAGGTGGAGTGAACACCATAGCATCAGACATATGATATCAGGACAAGGTGCAATGACTAATGACACCATGCCGTGGCAATGACCAATCAGTGGAGACCACGATCCGGTAGAGACCACGATCTGGAGGAGACACATCTGGACAGCTGATGAATATCCTCTCAGTAGTCTGCTGACAAAAGCCCTCAGGCTGCAGGATGCAGGATGCAGGATGCAGGACCCAGTGCTCTGCCCCTATGGAGCACACTACTCTCTACCCACCTCTTTCCCCAGGGCTCTCTCCCCCTCGCCCCCCTCCCCCTCCCCCTGTCTCCCCTCCCCTTCTCTCCCCCTCCCCCTTTCTCCCCCTTTTCCCCTCCCCTCTCCTCCTCACTCTCTCTTCTAAGTTTCAACAGACTTTATTTTGCTTCTGTAACTTGTTTCCTGAGCCCGTATCTTCTACGGCTCACTTCTTCTGCCTCTGCGACTTTCTAAATAAACTTGTTCTTAAAATTTGAGTCTTGGCTCCAAATTCTTCTCTTAGCCAGAACTTAAGAACTGAGGTTGCTGAACCAAGTTAACGCCTGCTGCTGTTTTTCTACCTCTAACAAAAACCACTAAAAAAGCCGCTTTTGTTGGTTGTCGTAGTTCCAGTGCCCCTCCTTCCTGAATCTCATTCTTACCCTTCACTCTCCAATTGTGCAAACGTATTTTCTCCAATTATACAAGTCGTATTGGGGTCGATCCCCTAACTGTTACATTAGAGTGTGGTAAAACCTTATGGGGATGCTTCTGAAACTTGGGGTGGGGAGGAGTCGGGACTATCAGAGGCTGGCACAGTAACTGAAGGGGGGTTCTTGTCATAGTACTAGCATTCCAAAGCTCACTGCTTTCTGCTTTCTCATTCAGCATGTTTATGAAGCTGTCTCAGACAATCGTTAAAAAGCCTTGAAGCTTTGCAGACCATTTGGACTACAGATTGGAATATTGTTGCAAAGAAACAGATTTAGTGCATCTAAATGCAAAACGAATCAACTCAGAATGAGAATTTCATATGGGTAAGCCCATTACAACTTTGACTTCTTTCATCTCTTGTATGTGGGATGTCATTAATGTTACCAGCTGCATGGTTTTCTCTGAATACCAACAGCAGAGGAAAAACCCACCCTCAACGCCATTGGCTCTCCTGTTTTCCACTGAAACAGCTCTTGGACTGCCAAGGCAAATGTGAAACAGGCTACCACAATAGCAGCAATTTCCCCAATGCCCTGTTAATTTTCAGTAAATCAAAATAAAATGTGTTATTATTTATTAAGAATAGGCACTACATACGGTTTCCAGATGATAAGTATTTCAGTAAAGTACCACACTGAGAACAATTTGAGTTGGCTTGCAGGCTGTAACCTTAGAGTAATGGGTATAGCCCAGGGTCAGAATTGTCACTTTTATTGGGTTAATTCAATGTGCATGGTTTATAGACTGTGATATAAGACCAGTGAAAAGTTTTCCGACCCCCAGTATCAGATGCATTATACGTATAATTTTATGTAAAAGAATAGTGTCTCGTATGTCATTATTTATTCATAACGACATTCACGGAGCAACTGCATGGCACAGAATGATAGTGTAGTCTGGGGCATAGAATATGGAGCACAGATCCCAAACACTGGGTCTCAGGCAACTCCTTTAATTATGTTCACTTTAAAGAAACATTGTAGAAGAACATAATGTCACAGTTGCGGAACAGAATGCCATTACTTCACAAATAGAATACGAAACTAGGAAGGCTCCCAGACCTGGGAGATGTTTCCAGCCCCTCTGAAGGCAGTTTCATATGTTAGGAATCCTTTTTTTTTTTTTTATAACACTGGCCCCTGGTAACCACCTGGGTTAAGGGGAGCCTTGATCTAACCTCTGGTTTGAAGAACCTTCCTCTCTCTGAAGAGAGGAGGGCCACATATGGCCAGGGACTCTGGGGGCTACAGGGCACTTTCTGGATCTGGCCTGCGCCAGATGTCCTGGGAGGGCTGCCTGCCTCGGCCTCCGCCTCAGCCGCATTTCCCCTTCTCTGCGCTTCCAGGTCCTCACAGCTGGGTCACTGATTTCTTGACCTAATGCTGCCCCAGCTGGGAGGCCTTCGCCTCAGATCTGTTCTCCCTGCTGGCCTTGCTGCTAGACGTTTTCCTAGGCCAGACGGGGCCTGGCGCCCTGGGAAGAGCCTGCACTGTGTCATCACCTTCCGTCCTGAGGTCACGCCCTCCTTGTTCTGCGGGCTGCATGTCTAAATTAGAATTCCAGTTTGGTTCTGGCTATGTGCCTTAAAGAAAAGGAACTTACTGTGCTTTTTAAAAATTACACATGAAATACATATTCTTTCAGGAAAATCAGAACATTCCCCCCAAGTGACACAAACTCCCACGGCCTAGTGAAAATACCACTAATGTTTTGAGGATTATTCTTCAAGAATTTTTTTTGCAGCATATTGATACAAAAACTTACTTTTCTTACAAAATGAAATTATATATATACACACATATATATAATATGTATACTATATAGGTTTTACAACCTAAATATGTGTTTTTTTCTTTTCTTGCATGAAAGTAGTTCAATATAAAAATATACTCTTCAATGTTCTTGTGAATGTTTCTTACTATTCGAATTTCCTTTATGTTTTTAAAATCCAAAATTCAAAAAGTATATATTGTGACAAATTATTGCCTTTATTTCCTCATCTATTTTTTCCAGTTCCTCTGCCTAAAGCCTTATCAGAGGCCTTTGTGACCCCAACATAATGACTGACTCACAAAGTGAGTAGAAGAATCATCCCTGGCACTTTTTGAAGTTTATTTTTCAAGTTCTAACCTCAGTTATTTTCATTCACTGATTCTGAGGCGGGGTTCTGTGTTTTTAAGAATACCTGAAGTGATTTTTCCTTAGCATTCTTCTTGTACCACGCTGTCAGCAACAATGCCCAGGAGCAGCCGGACTCCCTGAAGCCTCTTGGCTGCTACACCTGGTGGTATTCTGTCCGCAGGACGCCTCCTCCTCACACAGCAGCCTGGAGAGCTCCTAACTCACTCACAAAGTTTTCAATTCCCCATCACCAGTGAGCTTTTCTTGGGCTGAGCAGGCAGTTAAAACTGCCTTCCTTTGTGCATATTTGACACCTCTGAGCACCTCTGGTTCTACACCTGCCATCTCCTCCACTAGACTGGGAGCTTCCCGAGGGTCACAGCCACATCATTCCTGTGTATGTGCCCAGGATGGGCGATTGGCCCGGCATCTACACTAAGCAGTAGCTCCATAGTTGCCTGTTGCATCAAAGGAAGAAAAAAAGGAAGGAAGGAAGGAAGGAAGGAAGGAAGGAAGGAAGGAAGGAAGGAAGGGAGGGAGGGAGGGAGGGAGGGAGGGAGGGAGGGAGGGAGGGAGGGAGGGAGGGAGGGAGAAAGGAAAAGGACTGTCTTAGAGTGAAATAGGAGAAAGCTCCCTATAGGGAATTCTATTTGCATTAATCTTTAAAAATAGGATAGAGGACCTTCCAAAATGGAATTTATTGATAAAAATGGTCTATTTATTTTTATATGTTTAAACTTCAGTCACTTTAAAAATATTCTCCATGGGATGCAATATAAACTGCTTAAAAGTTATTGAACTTGTCAGTTTTGATGCCTTTTAGTGCTTCTGCTGTTTTTGTTTTTTTCACTTCTTTCACATCAATAAAACATTTCCTTTTGAGGGTTTTTTTCATCAGGGGAACAAAAAAAGCCACTCAGGGTAGGATTGGGTGAATAGGGAGGATGGGGTATGGGGATCATGGCATTTCGGGGCCAAAACTGCTGCACACTTAGTGCCGTGTGGGCAGGTGTGCTCACTCATCGCACATCATGAAGTGGGCAAACACACTGAGAGAGTCTTAAAAAATTCACTGAAGCTGAGTTCAGGCTGTGACAACAATGCCAGCTGGTGCACTGGTACAGGTGGGTCCCTAGAACACTCACCTAGTGGGGGAAGCCTGTACTACCAGGGGCCCACCCTCCGGAAGACAATTTTGGGGTTTTTTTGAGGGGGTAGTCCATCATAGGTACCATTTGATGAATGGCAGCTTCTTATTATAGCAGCTCTTTGAAACTTCTCAATAGTCCTTAAAACAGTGAATTTTATAATTTTAAGTTTCTCCTAAATACAGGGAGTTTACTTGTTTAAGGTCATAGAGCTCTAAAAAGCAAAGAATGTGAATCAACGTGGTCTGTACGCCAGACATGGGAGACAAGAGAAAGGACAACTTAGGTGTGTGGCACACGAGGGAAAACATGGAGTAAGAATGGCTTGTAATGATATCATGGAGTAACTCAGCTTAACTTCAGTCGTGGGCGGATACAGAGAAGTGTAGGATCTGGGGCTGGAAAGGTAGTTCAGAGATGAAGTATTGAGTTTATTTCACCAGACTCTAGGGAGGCATTACATTACTTTTTGTTAAAAATAACGAGAGAAAGTGTTTGCTCAAAACTGGAGGCAGTGTACACATTAGATTGGGAGGGGAAAAGGTAGGATGTGGGGAGACCAGGTAGGAGTTATAGCCAAAGCCCAAACAAGAAGTGTAAGCACCTAATGTAGGGCAGGGGCAGCCGAAGTGAGTACACAGGTGCACATTTTAGATCTAGAACCTGAAGCCCATAATGACTGGCTGCGTACAAACAAGGTTGCCAGTTAATTACAAGTTTCTAGTCTGGGAAAGGTGCTGTGCTTTTAACAGAAATGAGCTGAGAAACAGGTATGGGAAGAGGTGTTCTGTTGCAGGAGGAAGCAGGGTGAGAAACTAAATTTTGGATAAGATAAACTTGAGATGTCTGAGACATTGTTACAGAGCAGGTAATGGGAAAAGTGGATCAGAATTTAAGACAGACTGAACAAGTGTTCTGAGAAAAAGATAGTAAAGCTGAAGAAAATGCCAGTTTCTCATGACCTTGGATATAAAAAAGTAGAATGGGGAGTCTGCAGGAAAACTAGAATCACTGGGGAACACCATGAATCCTGTGAGGCAAGCAACAAAGCAGATTAAAAGAAAAGGCAAAACGTAGACAGAGGTGATTTAATGGAATCTTGCTCTTGGGTATGACCATAGACAGAAATTAGAGCTATTATTTCATAAATATGAGATTCATAGATGATTTTTTGCATCATATGAGAGGTTTACCTTTTAATAAGGCTGGAGACTCTTGTTTACTCTAAATTCTCTATCTAAGGACTAATTTTCCAAAGGCAGAATTTCGGGTACAGAATAAGCTGGTGGAAAAGGTTGTTTGGAGTCCAGGGACCAGTTAGCACTCATAATAGTAGTTAATATCGATTGAGCTTGTGAGAAATGATTTAATTCCTTTAATTCTGACAAAAATAACCCTAGGTGGTAAATATTATCAGTTGCTCCATTTTAGACTCGAGGAAAGAGAGGCACCAAGAATTTACATAACTTGACTAAAGTCACAAGGCTGGTAAACAAAGGCCCATGGGCATTGAGTGGAAACAGCCTGGCCCCACCGCCCACACGCTTCCCTGGTACTCGGTGCTCTTCTTATCCTAATAGCTTCAAGGCTTTCCTGCCTCATCTGGAGTGAGCTCCAGCTCAGAGCTGGTATCACTCAGACATGGTTTCCCGCAGACAGATCTCCTCTGGTGTACCATTAGCTTTTGATTTTTCAGAGGGGCAGGTGGGCGCACCGTAGGTGGGGAGAGTTCTGGGATGTCTCCTCCCTAGCGTGGCTGTTTCCTTGGAGTCACCTGCAATTTAGAATGTGCTGGAGAAGAGAGATATGGTTCTGTTTCCTTGGGTCTGATGCAGTTTGGGAGGAGGGCAAGGTGATCCAGCAAGTACTCCCTGATCCTTCCTCCAGGACAGTAGCGGGAGTCAGGTGGCATCCCCGCACCCACCTCTTCCCATCTCCTGCTTCTCTACCATCCCGCTGGAGGCAGTGAGGAGAATCCAATGGAATGTGCAGGTTTAATTTTAGACTTAATCTCATCTAAGGGTCACACGTGTGTGTGTTTGTTTTGCCTTCGAGAAGTATGGAAATACAGAAAGAATGGATACAGGATTCACCAAAATATTTCCTACTGGCTGTGTAGCTCTCAGAAGTGATGCTTATTGTACACCGACGCTGATAACTTCTTATCTGCATGCAGAACAAATATATTTAAAGAACCTTCATTCTCTTGAACTGTGTCTCAGTGAAAGGAAGAAACCCTGCAGCTTCAATGAATAATTGAAACTTACGTATCAACGTGCAACTGGAGGCCAACTTACACTTTTCTGACATCTGCTACTTCAAGTAAACAGCACTCCGACACATGACTAACCCATTTCAGAATGGCAGAACCTGTGGACACCCCCTACAGGTAACTGAGAGGTCACATGGCTGGTAGATGAAAGGCACAGGATACCTCCTTAGCTGCTGGAGGAGGTGGTGGGGATGCTTTCATCTCCCCCTGTCCACACGCCTACTTTGTTGGAACACTGAGCATGCTCTCACCTGCCTGCCCCAGAACACAATCACATTCCAGAGGCTCCTCTTTAATCGCCAGGTGGCTTCTCTCTTCTTCAGCATGTACTTGGTGCTCTTCTTGAAATTAAACGGTGACCTCTCACTTGTCTTCAGGTCTAACGCTGGGCTGGCTATGATCCTGCCCCAAAGCTTGTCTCTTGATTCATCTAACCAACAATCGGGGCCTCATCAGTAGTGGGAAGGAGGCCTTTGCTCTTCTGTGCTCGTCATCAAAGCCAAAGGAGCTCACTCTCCTCAGGGCAACATCTGGCTGGAATTTCTATGGTGGGCATGGAAATATTATTTTCTAGATATTATGATTTCTTTGCTTTGGCATTGCAGAGCATGGCACGCTGCCACCACCAGAAACTAACTGTGTCAATTTCCTTCTGTCAAAAATCTTCTTGCCAATAATGATTTCCTGTCGTTCCTGCCCTGTTTCTGAAGGGGCAGCTACTCCATTGGCAGCTCAGTGCAGGAAAAAATCAAATCAGCTGGGGGCTCTGGAGGTAGCGAGCTCTATGCCAGAGGAAATGACTTCGTTAGGATTCGTTGCTACACTGACAAGTTACGGTCTGCACTCACTGCGTCTGATGGCTCACCAACCGCTCCTTCCATGATCCCCCACAACCGCTTAGCTCCCAACCACTACTGAAGCGCCACTCTGGCTCAGTTGCTATTTTCATTGTCTTTCCCCTCCTTTTCTTATTGTTAATGGCTTCCTCCCTCCTGATGCTCCCTCCTTTGCTTTTCTCTGAGTTCTTTGCCTCTTCTCTGTGGTTTTTCCCAGTATCTTCTCTGTTTCCTCTTGCTCCTTTGGCCTCCCTATCATGGGCTATGTAGACCTTCAAGCATTCTGTCCTTGGGACCTTCCCTCTCTACATACACTGAGAGGTGACCCATGTACCGAGAGGCTTTAAATATAGTTTGTCGATACTTAAACCTGTATCAGTGACTTTGAAAAATATTAAAGTTATATAAACTTACAGTGTTAAGAAGTAAACTATTTCCACAAGGCTTGATAAAATGAGCTCCCTGACAGAAATCCCTTATACCCTGGATTTTCCGTTTGTGGCAACCATATTCAATTCTTGTAACTGATTTTTTAGGGGAGCACTTATCTCTAAATCTTTAAAAATGATCTTTATATTACTATTTCTTTCTCTTCTTTTAAAGGTCTTATCTATTTCCAGCATAGATGCTGAAGATTTACCTTCCTTTCGCACAGATCGAATTATACCTATAACTCTTTTCTCCCTAGTCTTTTAGCCATCATGTTGTAATCTGGAATAAGTAAATATTTACAGTTTGCATTTGGCCATGAAAATGGTACATGCAATGGAGATGTATAATATCCTACACTTATTTTGAGAGACAATGTGGAATGTGAACAGCTCCTAAATCCCCATTATCTGGATTCAAATCCCAGGGAAGGCACTAAATTCAGAGTGAGCTTGGGTAAGCTCCTTAATATTTCTGTGTCTCAATTTCCTCAACTTTAAAATGAGGTTATCATAGTAACTACACATTGTTTTTGTGATTAACAGTTAATAATTTAATAAGAATACAAAGTTACAGTAATGCATGTCATATAGTAAGCATTAAAAAGTGTTAGAAATTTTCATTTTATTATTATCTTTGTGCACATTTTCATTTTTCTTGGATTAATAACAACAATCATAACAACCATAATCATAATTTCCATTTTTATTTGCATAGTTTTCCATGTACTTATGGCTAATTTATCTCTAATGTCTCTCCAGTAAATCTCTTCTCGATTATATTCAGATGCTGTTGGTGATACAGTCATCCATCCCGTTTTTATGAAGTCTTTCCTGCAGTTTTTACATCTGCACTAACTCGCGCTGGGAGACCTCGAGGCTGCTGCAGAGTTGCCAGATCTCTCTCTCTCTGTACTGTCATCTGAGGAGTGCCTTTAGTTCTCTTTGGTGTTTAATCACCTGTTTCCTAGATTTTTTTTTCCTCTCTTACTTGGTTTATCTCCTCATTTAGGCAGAATCTGTCATCTTGAGAAAAGATGAAAGTAAAATATTTTCAGAGATCTGCATGCCTGGAAAGGTCCTATTCTGTCTTCACACTTACTGACAGCTGTAGAGTTCTAGATTAGAGCCACATTCTTTCGGAATTTTGAAGATATTACTTCACTATTTAGCTTCCATGTTGCTACTGAAAAGTTCTGTGCTGTAATTTTGATCTTTTGTATGTATACAGTTCTTTTTATCTGGAAACTTTTAGAACTTTCTCATCATCCTCAGTGTTATGGGATGTCTTCTTAATGTGTTTTCTTATAGACTGGTGTCCATCTATCATGTTGAGACCTTGGTGGGGCTTCATTTGGGAAATTATCTTGAATTATTTCTCTAATGGTTTCTTCTCAATTTTCTTTGTTTCTTACTGGAATTCCTATTATTTGGATGTGAAATGGCCTTCTTAATTTAATACTTTTATCTCCTACTTTTCATGTTTCTTCCACTCTCTGTAAGAACTAATAAAATTTTATTCCAATCAGTCTACAGAGTTTTTTATTTTTACTTTTTAAAAATTCTCATGTGAGGATATTTTTATTGATCCTAGAGAGGACAGGAGAGACAGAGAGAGAGAATAAGAGAGAGAGACATTGATTGGTTGCCTCGCATGTGCTACTTGACCAGGGATTCTACCCACAACCCAGCTATGTGCCCTGACAGGGAATGGAACTTGTAACACTGTGGTGCACGGGATGATGCTCCAAACAACTGAGTCACCCAACCAGAGCTCTCCTAATCTATTTGTGACTTATGAAGTTGTTTTTAAATTCAGTCTCTGAATGTCCTTTTCCCTCCAGTAATGTGCCTTGTCTTCCTTTCATGAATGCAATATATATATATTACTTTTTGATAATTTTAGTAATTATTAATATATTAAATTATTTCCTATCTCTGTATTTTCTGTTCTCCCCAAGTTTTAAAGAGTTTCCATCTGGTGTGACATCTGTCTTTTACTTTGGAGGCTTTCTTCAAAGGCCTCATGACCCTTGGATATTGGCTTTTGTTTAAGAGGGAGACACTGAGGGTCCTAGCAGAGTCTAGGCCTATGGGTGCACTTTGCTGAGGGGTGATTCAAACTCGGCTGCTAGGTCACACACGTCCTAAGGTCAGTATCCGTAGATCTTTTGCCTGGGCTGATCAAAGTCCTCTGAGAAGGGTTGAAATTTCTATCTGTGTAATATAGTTCCTCTTTCTAGATAAAGGAAGAAGCCTATGTGAACATTTATTTTGAAAACTTGCATTCAATCACCTGCTTATAGTCCTGCACTTGTCGCTAACTATTCCTGCTGCCTTCTAACAAAAGATCTTTCACTTCACCCCAGACGAAGGAACTTCAGCCTTCTGTTGGGTGAGGAAGGAAAAGCCACCGACTTGGAGGGGACTTTTGCTTAAATAGGTATGGTTTCACTCTTTCTACATTAAAAACATCTGATACCAAGAATTCTCAGGTCCTTTATGACTTCCATGGTTTAGATTAGGCTGCTTCTCAGCCTTCCCTGGGCTTAGAGTTCAGTTTTCTTGGGTCGGCTAGGTCAGTCGCTACTTACTCATTTGTGCTGTAGCTTCCAATGTTTTGTTGCATTTTAATTTAGATGTATGTCTTAAAAAATTCATTACTGTTATTCTAGTGGGACTTCAGGAGGGTACTGAGAGTAACGTGTAGGGTGATAATAAAGAAGGTAGATCTTTAGCGATAAACATATATCAATATATCAGTATAAATTATAGAAAAAAACTATAGGGGAAAATAATGAGATTATTTAAGAGAACAGTAAAGAAGGACCTGATATGGTGCTTTATGACATGGCTCTCTGAGAAAGTAATATTTCAGCCAAATCCGGACTATCTCGTCCAGAAGACAAGTGGGAGGTAGCGAAGCAAAAAGTGTAGAGAAAACTCATTGCATGCAGATGAACAGACTGAGATGATAGAATAGTCAGGACTCTGGGCTGAATGTGACAGAAGCCTACACTTAAGCTGAGAACAAGAGTTAAGATTAGTATGTATAACTGGAAAGTCTAAGATGTGGAGCTAGTAAGGCATGGCTGGACCCAGGGATTTACATAAGGCCTCAGGTTCCCGTCTCTCTCTCCATCTTCAGCTCTGCTTGTCTCTGCTTGGCCTCATTCTCAAAGAAACTTCCTTCATTGGCTGGCAAGTTGGTCACTAATGATCACAAGGCTGCATCATTCTTAGAGCTCCTGTCCCAGAGAAGAAGAGAGAAGCTTTCATATATATGTATATATTTTAACTAGCATCGATATATGACACCCCACATTTTCCCATTCCTTGGAGTCATCATAGTAATGAAGTTTTGTGTTTGGACAGACTTGAACCCAATTCTACAGGCAGAAAATAATTTTATTCATGCAAATAGTGAAAGACATTTACTATTGGAAGAATTGTGAGCAGTAAAAATATAGCGATTTAAAGCAGAGTCTTGTGAGTAAGGTTATGCATTTGGAATTTATACTAACTGCAGTGAGAAACTACTGCTGGATTTTAATCAAGGAGTAACATATGCACTGTTAATTACTATTAACTCAGTCCACAGTTTCACATAAAATTCCCTTTCCGGTCCCCTTACCTGTGTCAGAAGCACCATTTTCCTCCTGCCTTAGCTTTACCTTTCCAGTCATCTTTGAGGTTTCTCTCAAATTTATCAGCCATATAAGATTAATCACGAAACCCAATATGTTCCTCCTTCCTGAAGTCTCTTGAATTTAGCCTTGTTTCTGCTTCACGCACAGTTATACCATTGCAGGCTCTTATCAACTTGCACTTGGTTTTCATGATAATCTCCTAACAGCCTTCCCTTCTATTTCTCTCTGCTTCTAAGTTAATGCACATGGCACTGTCAGATTGTTCTACTGAAAATACCACTATCTTTATGTCACTCCTCTACACCGGAGCCTATGATGCCTCCCTATCATTTAATGAATCAAGCTCAAAAGCCTCAGCCCAGTATTCAGAGCTGTCCATCATCTGACCCTGCTCTACCTACAAGCCTTATCTTCCAGTTATCCCTCCACCACGATAAGACTATGTGGGCCCTGACTCCCAACTCTGCACTTCCAGGAATGGAGGAAAGATGGACCAGTATCAATCACTTTGCAGACTAAAGAGGATAGAAGCCAGGGGAGGAAAGAGGAGGATGTGAGTGATTCTACTGAGTCCCAGCTGCGTTAGACAAAGAAGGACTGCAGATATAATTGTGTAGCCACCCTGTACTTGATGGTGTGGTCAGGCTAGCCTTTCTGAACAGCATGTGCAGATGACAGGGCCAAGGGGAAATCTCAAAGTGTACATTTTTAAGGTGAGGCTTTGTATGGAAAGAGGACATTTGCTCAGGCAAGCCTTTCCAGGTTGTTAATACCCACTCCCTCTGATAAAATGTGTGGGCTTGGCTCACAGGTCTCTGAGAACTTGCCCAGACGTTTCAGGGTCATTTGGTGCTGCAAAGAAATGATGGCTTATCCAGAGAGGTGGGAATAGTGTCCAGAAACGTGACCAATCCTGATGAAATCTCATTACTTATGTTTGCTCAAGTAACTTTTTGGTGGGGATTTGACATGGTGTTTGGAATCTGCAGAAATAAAGTGCTATTTGTTACTGTGGGAAGGGACGTGGTGACTTTTAAAAACCTACTAAAGTTCTGAGGGAATTGGGTACAATATTTGTATATGAATCCTAAGAGGAAACAATGGAAAAGTTAAAAAAGTCAGCATAGAATTACTATTATCTGTACCAGGGGTCAATTTGATTAACTACTTACCAGTTATCAATTACTAGGTGACATGGGCAGACATAATTAGATGAAATTTTACAATAATTTCTATAAGACTTGAACTGTGAAAAAAGAGTTTTGTAAAGGAGTTTATGCTAGATTTTAAGGAGTGGGGAAACTTTACTCATCCAAGAGAGCATTTAAAAACAACATGATATAAAGCCACAGCAATTCTGCAGTAGGAGGAAGAATGATGGTTCTCCAAAGATGTCCACACCCTAATCGCTGGAACCTCGGAACATGTTGGGTTTACATGGCAGAAAGAACTTCCGAGATTGAGGCTACTGACCTTTAGATGGAGACAGTAGCCTACATTACCCAGGTAGGCTCCATCTAATCAAGTGAGTCTTTAAAATTAGAGAATCTTTTCAAGCTGGGGTTGGAAGCAGCAGAAGCGACCATGGAGAAAGGGTTAGGGAGATGCAACGTTGCTGACTGAGAAGATGGATGAGGGGGTTCATGGACCACGGAGCGGGAGGCCTCTACAAGGTGGAAGAGGCAAGGAAGCAGATACTTGCCTAGAAAACCCAGAAAGAAACAGCCCTGGTGAGATCTTCCTTGATTTCAGCCCATGGAGAACTGTATTGGATTTCTTCTCCTTTATTTTTTAATGTGCATTTGTGTGATTTTTATTTTTTAATTTTTTTACTGTTGTTCTACTACAGTTGTCCCAACTTTTCCCCTTTTGCCCTTCTCTGTCGGGCCTACCTCTTGCTTCCACAATCAACCCTCACACCATTGTCCATGTCCATGGGTCATTCATACATGTTCCTTCCAAGTTGACATGTTCCATACATGTTCATACAAGTTGACTAGTCCCCTCCCCTGCTTTCTACCATTGTTCCTCTCCCCTGTCATCTATGGTCACTGTCAGTCTGTCCCTGTTTCCATGCCTTTGGTTCTGTTTTGCTTGTTAGTTCACTTTGTTCATTAGATTCCATCTATAGGTGAGATCATATGGTATTTGTCTTTCAGTGCCTGGCTTATTTCACTTAGCATGATATTCTCCAGTTCCATCCATGCTAAAACAAAAGGTAGGAGCTCCTTCTTTCTTTCTGCTGCATAGAATTCCATAGTGTAAATGTTCCACAATTTTTTGAACCACTCATTTATTGATGGGCACTTAGGCTGTTTCCAGCACTTGGTTATAAATAGAGCTGCTATGAACATAGGGGTGCATAAGTTCTTTTGAATCTGCGATTCAGGATTCTTAGGGTATATCCCCAGCAGTGGAGTTGCCAGCTCAAAAGGCAGTTTCATTTTTAGTTTTTTGAGGAAATCCCATACTGTTCCACAGTGGCTGCATCAGTCTACATTCCCACCAACATTGCAGTAGTGTTCTCTTTTCTCCACATCCTCATCAGCATTTGTTGTTCATTGATTTATTAATGATGGCCATTCTCACTGGTGTGAAGTGTTATCTCATTGTAGTTTTAATTTGCTTCTCTCTGATGGCTAGTGACGTTGGACATCTTTTCATGTCTATGTGCCATTTATGTGCCCTACTTGGAGAAGCATCTATTCAGGTCCTTTGCCCATTTATTAATTGGATTGTCCTTCTGGTGTTGAGTCATATAAGTTCTCTATATATTTTGGATATTAAACCATTTACTGATGTATTATTGACAGTATGTTCTCCCATACAGTCAGTTCCTTTTTCATTTTGATGATGGCTCCGTTAGCTGTATAAAAGTTTTTAAATTTGATGTAGCCTTAATTGTTTATTTTTTCTTTATTTCCCTTGCTTTAGGAGATATATCAGCAAAAATATTACTATGTGGGATATCTGAAATTTTACTCTCTATGTTTTTCTCTAACAGAGGTATCCAAACTTTTGGCAGCTCTAGGTTACACTGGAAGAAGAAGAGTTGTCTTGGGCACACATTAAATACTAATGAAAACTGATGAGCAAAAAAAAGATTTTACGTAAATTAAGGATTTTACATTGGGCTTCATTTATAGCTATCCTGGGCTACATGCAGCCCGCAGGAAGCAGGTTGGACACCCCTGCTAGGACTTTTATAGTGTCACTTAAGTGTCCCTGCTAGGACATAAGTGTCACTTATGTTTAGATAGTCTTTATGTTCATAAAAACTTATGTTTAAGTCTTTATCTATTTTGAGTTTATTCTGGTGCATAGTTTCATTTTATTTTGCATGGGCCAGTTCAGTTCTCCCAAACACCATTTACTGAAGAGATTCTTTTTACTCCATTGATGTTCATGCCTACCTTTGTTGAGGAGTAATTAACCATAGAGACATGGGTTTATTTGTTGGCTCTCTATTCTGTTCCACTGATCTATGTATCAGGTCTTTTGCCAGCACGAGACTGTCTTGATGAAAGTGGCCTTGTAGTGCAGTTTGAAATCAGGTATTGTGATCCCTCCAACTTTGTTCTTTTTCAGGACTGCTGAAGCTATTTGGGGTTTTTATTGGCTCCATATAAATTTTTGAAATATTGTTCTAGATCTGCAAAATATGCCATTGGTATTTTTAGAGCATGTTTTCACTTTTTAAAAACATATATTTTATTGATTATGCTATTACAGTTGTCCCATTTACTCCCCTTCATTCCCCTCCACCCTGCACACTCTCTCCTGCCCACATTCCCCCACTTTAGTTCATATCTATGTGTCATAAGTTCTTTACCTTCTAGTTTTCCTGGTACTATTCTTGCTTTCCCCCGTCTATTTTCTACCTACCATGTATACTACTTATTCTCTGTACCTTTCCCCAATCTCTCCTCCTCCCGCTCTCCTGTTGCTAACCCTCCATGTGATCTCCATTTCTGTGGTTCTGTTCCTGTTCTAGTTGTTTGCTTAGTTTGTTTTTGTTTTCGTTTTAGGTGTGGTTGTTAATAATTATGAGTTTGCTGTCATTTTATTATACATGTTTTTTATCTTCTTTTTCTTAGAGAAGTCCCTTTAATATTTCATGTAATAAGGGCTCGGTGATGATGAACTCCTTTAACTTGACCTTATCTGAGAAGCACTTTATCTGTCCTTCCATTCTAAATGAAAGCTTTGTGGGAAAGAGCAATCTTGGATGTAGGTCCTTTCCTTTCATGACTTGGAATACTTTCCAGCCCCTTATTGCCTGTAAGGTCTCTTTTGAGAAATCCGCTGACAGTCTGATGGGAACTCCTTTGTAGGTGACTGTCCCCTTATCTCTTGCTGCTTCTAGGATTCTCTCCTTTATTTTAATCTTGGCTAATGTAATTATTGATGTGCCTTGGTGTGTTCCTTCTTGGGTCCAACTTCTTTGGGACTCTCTGAGCTTCCTGGATTTCCTGGAAGTCTATTTCCTTTGCCAGATTGGGGAAGTTCTCCTTCATTATTTGTTCAAATTACTTTTCCAATTGTTTCTCTTCCTCTTCTCCTTCTGGTACCCCTGTAATTCAGATGTTGGAACATTAAAAGTTGTCCTGGAGGTTCCTAAGCCTCTCCTCATTTTTTTTTTGAATTCTTGTTTCTTCATTCTTTTCTGTTTGGTTGTTTCTTTCTTCCTTCTGGTCCACTCCCTTGATTTGAGTTCCAGTTTTCTTCCCATCACTATTGGTTCCCTGTGTGTTTTCCTTCATTTTACTTGTGTAGCCTTCATTTTTTCATTTAATTTGTGACCAAATTCAACCAATTCTGTGAGTGTCCTGATCACCAGTGTTTAGAACTGTGCATCTGATAGGTTGGCTATCTCTTCATTGCTTAGTTGTTTTTGCTCTGGAGCTTTGATCTGTTATTCTGTTTGGGCCTTTTTTGTTTTTTGTCTTGTGGCACCTGTTACGTATCAGGGGTGGAGCCTTAGGTGTTCACCAGAGTGGGGCAAACCAGTTGCTGGGTTTTGATGCAGTATGTGGGGGTGGGGTCCGAGAGGGAACAATGTGCTTGCTCTGCTCTCTGTTGGATTTCAGTTTCTTTTGGGCTTTCCCCAAGCAAACTGGGTCTTTCTGGTGCTGATTCGCATGTGGGTTGTCTTGGATACATTCTAGGACCTTGTGGGTCTCTCCAACAAACTCTCCTGTGAGGCTACGAGTCTCTCCTGGCACCTGAACCTCCACAGGTGTTTTCAATTGGTATTTTGAGGCTTTATTTCCTTGTTTTGGAGCCCTGGGTTGCATGGTCTGTCTTGCTCTTCAGTTTTGCCTAGTTTATCTGCACGTGATGTGGGACCACCTGGTCAGTTGCCTTGTGTGCTGTGCCTGGCTTCACAATTGCCACTTCGCTGGGTCTGCCCATTGTCACCCTGCACCTGGGGTCCACTAGCCACCGCCTATGCACCCAGGGTCCATCTGCTGCCGACTTGCATGCCCGGTGCCACTGGTTTTTTTTTTCCTACAGTCCCTCTCTGCTCGGCTGCCCAACTCCACCCCTCCTACCGGTATGGATGAATGTGTATATTTTAACTCCTTGGTTGTCTGACTTCCATACAGTTCAATTTTCAGTCAGTTCTGGTTGTTATTTTGTTTCTAAATTGTTGTTGTCCTTATTTTGGTTGTGTGAGAAGGCACATTGTGTCTACCTATGCCTCCATCTTGGCCAGAAGTCTTGCCATTGGTATTTTAATAGGAATTGCACTGAATTTATAGATTGCTTTGGGTAGTATGGACATTTTAGTAATGTTAATTTTTTCAGTCCATGAACATGATATGTGCTTCCATTTATTTGTATCTTCCTCAATTTCTTTCTATGTTCTATAGAAACTATGTTCTATAGTTTCCTGAATACAGATCTTTTACCTCCTTGGTTACATTTATTCCTAGGTACTTTTTGTTGCTATAGTAAGTACAATTTTTCTCCTAGTTTATTTTTCTGACATTTCATTGTTGGTGTACAAAAATGCCTTTAGTTTCTGAATATTAATGAGCAAAAGCATTTTGCCATCTATTTTGCCTGTTATTTTGCCAATACACTTATTTGATTGAGTAGGCTTTTGGTGGAGACTAGGGTTTTCTATGTACACTGTCATGATGTCTGTGAATAATCATAGTTTTACTTCTTCCTTTCCAATTTGGATGACTTTATTGCTTTTTCTTGTCTGATCACTGTGCTTAGAACTTTCAGTAGTATGTTGAATAAGGGTGGTGAAAGCGGACCCCTTTGTCTTGTTCTTGATCTTAAGGGGAATGTTTTTTGTGCCCATTGAGTATGATATTGTCAGTCGGTTTCTCACACATGGCCTTTATTATGTTGAGGTGTATGCCTTCTATTTCCACTTTGCTGAGTGTTTTTTTTCATAAATGGTGCTGGGTTTTATCAAATGTTTTTTTTCAGCATCTGTTAATGCAATCATGTGATTTTTGTCCTTCATTTTGTTTATGCCATATATTACCATTATTGATTTGGGCATATTGGTACCATCCTCACATCTCCAGGATAAATCACACTTGATTATGGTGTATGTTCTTCTAAATGTGTTGCTGGATCCAGATTGCCAATATTTTGTGGAGATTTTAGCATCTATGTTCATCAAAGATATTGGCCTGTCATTTTCTTTATTTGTTATGTCTTTACCTGGTTTTGGAATTAGGATAATACTGGGCCTCATTAAGAGTTTGGGAGTCTTCCCTCTTCTTAAATGTTCTGGAATAGTTGAGAAAGACAAGAGTTAGTTATTCTTTAAACGTTTGGTAAAATATTCCTATGAAGCCATCTGGTCCAGGGCTTTTGTGTGCCTGGAGTTTTTTGATTATTGCTTTAATTTCTCTAGCTGTTATCAGTCTATTCAGGCTTTTTGCTTCTTCTTGATTCAGTTTTGGAAGATTGTATTTTTCTAGAAATTTATCCATTTTGTACAGGTTGTCCAATTTCTTGGCATATAGTTGTTCATAGTAATTTCTTACAATCCTTTGTATTTCTGTTGTGTCCGTTGTGATTTCTCTTCTTTCATTTCTGATTTTATTTATTTGGGTCCTCTCTTTTCTTATGAATCTGGTTAAAGTTTTGTCAATTGTATTCATTTTTTCAAAGAGACGGCTCCTGGATTTATTGATCCTTTGAATTATTCTTTTTAGTCTCTCTGTCATTTAATTCTTCTCTGATCTTGAATATTTCCTTCCTTCTACAGTTCTTTATCAGGTCTCTAAAGTTAGAAGAGAATGGAGAGCTGCCAGTGAGACTGGTGATCAAAATGCCTGTCTGGACATTTTGTCATCACTGTTGTTTGAAGTCTGTGCTTTGTGTGTCTTAAGCATTAGTCACAAGCATCTCTACTCTCCCATTAATATTTGCGCTTTGCCTGAGAGCCTGTGTGTCTTCCATGTTGCCAAACCTTAGCTTCCTTGTGCCATAGTGGACAGCTTCTCTGGGTGACCAAGTTCATTAGTAAGGTAGCATTCCCCTCTGGTCTGGGAACACACTGTAAATTGAGGCACCTATGGAATTTTGGCTGCCATTGCCTGGCAGCCATGGTGGCAAATGACTCCTCTTTCTTTTAAATGGTATTTTCATAAGATAAAGTACCCAACTTTCCCTCAGGCAGGGCAGTCACTGAGTCTCTTAATCCGCTGCAGAACTTCTTCACTTTTTCAATTAGTTTTGAGAACAGAAATTGCTTCAGTGGGTTTCAAGTGGAAACAGGTGTCGATGGTGGTGTCCAAATCTTCAACTGAGGTGCTTTTCTCCTCTTTGCCAGCCTTTCCTTGGGAGTAATGAGCAGGCTGTGTTGGACGAGGCAGATGCACCTCTCCACATGGGCCAGAGTTCTTGTTTCAAATGACACAGATGAGAATCATAAATTAAAATGCACTTTTGTCTTACTGGTAATAATTTCAGACACCAGTACATCATCCTTCTGTGTATACTGAGCCATAAACTTGCTTTAGTCAGGAATACCCCAGGATTCCTAGCTGAACGCAGACAAGGCAGTCCTTTTAGCCTGGATTTTCCCAATTGGTTTACATGAGCTCTTTGCAATTTCACCAGTTGTCAACACTACTCCAGTGTGGGCTGTGTAGCTGTGGAAGTAAACTTGCTAAATCAGAAGAATGAAAGAAGTAATTTAACAAATTCTGCACGATTATCATTACTGGTATTCTCTGGATTGACCTGTGATAGTAATATTATCAGTTGCAGTTGGATTTTGTTTTTATTGCTTACTATTCACTTTCTGAGTTTTTTAATTGGTAAAGGCAGGAATTTGGAGTTAAGGGAGATTAATCCTAATGAGATTACAGCCTAGATTTAGTGAAGACTTTATTGTTCACCTGGTGGGTTCCTATAACATAAATAGACAGAAGAACCAAGCAAGAAGTCATGTTGGGGCAATTGTAAAATCTATCTTTCCCATCACACACACATTTTCCTAGAACATGGGCTCCAGGCTTCCTTAGGTTTAAAGATGGCTGAAAAATCCTTTAAAGTTTACTGAATTGAAATCTTCCCTAAGTAATAAATTCTTTATTTCCCTCAAAAAAACTTAAACTAGAGAAAATCAGTACTGTTTTCCGAGAATTCTCTTCTTTTACATTTTTCTGTGGTTAGTTAAAAAAGTTTCTTTTTTCTCAAAAGTAATTTGTATTTTATGCAATTGTTAAGTGCTATTCTATGTTTTGTATTTTTCAAAAACTTCTATGGTTTTCCTTCTCTTAGAGATAATTTTGACACAGCTTATAGACACACAGACACACACACAATTTTATCAGTCAATATTAGCAAATGACCAAAGCCCTAAAAAATGATTGGGCATTAACAGTGGTTATAATACATTGATATCTGCAATGTGTGGGCTAATTATCTATGTTTATAAATAAGATACCAAATTAAGCTTAACTTTGTATTCTGTTTATATCACAATTGGAGAGGAGTTTTGAGAAAGTCATGAAATTTAATGGTTTAACTGTGTTTTATTGCTATATGTAAATTGACTAAATAGCAGCAGTAAATGTTGAACAAATCTAATATACCACAATTTCTTTGGAACACAGTTTGAATTTTAAATCATGTTTAATGCTTTTGTACATATTACAGGTCTCTTTTTTAAAGCTTATTGGACAGAATTGATTTATTCCAGGAAACTGGCATTTGAGAAAAACAGAAAAGTCAAAGTAGAGTGAATCACTGGGAAATCTGATCAAATATGTTTTTTAAAAGTGAGCAATTTACATAAATTATCCTTTCCTTCCATTTTTTTGAACTTTACCAGTTACCTTCCTCTTATAAATTTAGATGATCCCTGAATAAGACACCTTTTCCTAATTGCATTGTGCTACTTGGCCTCATACATTTCCTTTGCCTTTTGTATGATTAGGCTTAAAGACAGACACCATGCGTGTGTTTGTCAGGCCACTTCTTCCTGTCAACATGATGCACTAACTGACATCCTTTGATTTTGTCCTTGGTCCTGTTTGTGGGACCACCACATCCTTCCGTTTGATGTTCCATGAGAGAAAGAAGAAAATTCTGTTTCCTTAGATCCTATCTGATTTTAGAATGTAACAATTAAGGTATAAACATGGAGGTCAAATAAGGAATTAAAAAGTAAAAAAGTTCTTTTGAGAGGCAAAGTTAGAAGGCTCTGATGAAGTTTCAAGATGGGAGTGTTCGAAAGAAGCCGGGGCATTTAAGCTGCATTATTTTGGCCTGTAGTCAACAACTGAGGAGGATTACTCTGAAGCAAACTCATTCTTGGAATGTATAAATCTGAGAAGCACACTACTCCAAGTATATTGGGCCTACAACTATGTACTTTGATATGGGCTTTATTTTTCAAAGATTTCAGTTTTGCGCTCATGGGAGGACTTCAAACAAAGCTGAGAAAACATGGAAACAAACTTGCTTTTAGGTTCAAATATATCTATAAGTCTGCCATAATAAAATTATTACAAAATTTAGCTGTACATAATTAGTAATGACCCATTGGGAAAACTCTTGCTTACTCTAAAACTATTGCCTTTTTTTAGGGTGAAGGCTTTTCTTAGCTTCCAACAAATTCTGTAATTCTCAGGTGGTTTGGTTTAATGAAGCGGTGCCACATTTGTTTCTGAATCTATCCTCACTGTGTGCCAGACTTGAGGATTTAAAGGTGGACCAAACAGTAATGTAACTCAAAGGCTCATGGAGAGGACCAATAGTAAACAAGTAATTGTAATATTATAATAAATTTCTAGTTGGAGACTAGAAGGCTGGAATAAGAGGGATCTAGCTCATTTTCATTGGTTCTTGCTCCCGTCAAGATAAATCCAGCTTCTAGTGGGTAGACACAATATTGCAATTTTCCCATATAACAGAACAAAAAAATTCAAGTGTGGGGTTTTAAAGCTAATGCAAGAAATGCAGTGTTGGATAAATTTAGCTAGGTTTCCTCTCTGATTGACTGACTATTGTTAATTTCCCACCTGATTAGTTTCCTAATCATAGGTTTTCACATGGTATTATAGTTTTCTATACATCTCTCTTATGTTTTGGAACTTGTAGTCACAGTCAATGTTGATACTGGTAAAAGACATGTGGCTATTTTCTACAGATGATAGAATTAATCTTTGCTCATTTGTTGATTTATATTACAGAACTTTTTTGTCCCCTCTTTCCCTACTATTAATTGTACTGGGCATGATTTCCAGAAAAGTAGCTCACAAACCTGTCCACATTAAGGTATAAGCTTTATTTAAAGTGATATGTTAATATAAGGGTTCAGACTTCCACCAGACCTTTCTGGAAGGACAATTGCTCAGCCTGTTCTTGTGTCATGTGACTGGCTATGTCATCCGATACTTACTGCTCTAATCATGTTAGGCAGCTGTGTTGTCTCGGTTGCAATTCGGATATACCACCAAGATGACAAAAAACTCACAAAGCAGCTGCATGTTTTTATCTTTTGATATTGGGAGTGATGATTAAAGACACGTAGTTTCAAATGACCACTTGATAGAAATACTACATAGTGTTAGAAAGATTGATATTTCTCCTTCGAACAGAGATTGCCACAAAAATGTACTTGTTACTTTTGAGGAAGACAATTATCTCATGCCTTCAAAGAGATGTCAGCCCATTGCAGATATTTTTGCTAATTCAGGGTTGATTAGGCCCTTGAGCTAGTGGCACATTAAGGGTCGGGGGCAACGAGTGTGAGCTGCCTTGGGTTCACGAACTACGAAGAACTTAAACCCAATAATAAAACTCTCTAAAAGTGGCTGGCTTTCATTATAAACATGTAGTGGCAATTTTAGATGGTCAGTTATAAAATACTTCTCTCTCAAAAAATTTTTGTTGGTCTACTTTTTATGTAATCATAATGGTGAATTTTAATAATATATATGTATATATTAATTAAATTAGCATATTTCTGTTGCTTGTCCTTTAATACACATTGTTTTCCATCTGGAAGTTTTTTGTTGCACTCGCAGTTGTACAGCTTGTTACCCAACATGTCAGAGCTCAGCTGTATGTGCTTGTTTTGAGAAGTTTGTTGAGGATTCAGAATGTGCAGGCGCTGTTTGAGTCTTCAACTCTTGTGGTACTGTGTGTGTCTGTGGTGTGAACAACAGATTTGGAATAAACCAGGATAAAATACAAAAATGCAGAAATAGAACTCGAGTGCCTTCAGTTCTATCATGCCAAGTGATTACTTGGAGATTCATATCTGTGATTAAAATGTAAAACACAAACTATGAAGTTTTCATTGGAAGTGAATAGTTTGTAAGTAAAAATTTTCACTGCATTTGAATAGTATCTTTAAAACATCATTTAGTTCTTTTAAAATTGTTAATTGTTTTAAACTGAAGGACTGAATAAAAAATACAATGCGAATAAGTAGTACAATTTAGTACTTAACCTAAATTGTACTTTTTGCAAGTATTTAGACTTTATTAAATTCTACTTAGCAGTTATTGGACAATTAGCTGTGCAATTTTTATATATGATTTTCAATAAAGAAAACCTTCTCTGTTTGCAGTTCTTTTCTTACCATTGTTATTATTTGTTCACTCTTGGTTATTCCTGAAAATAACTTTGTCGTGGGGGAAGAGTTGTTAAAAATGATCTACTCTGGGTGACATATATGCTCGATTTGTCACCAAGTGGAGCATCTCCATTCATAGAATGGAGATGCATATTTTCATCCTTACGAAATGTATTCCTGGGGGAGATTTAGAATCAGGTTGCTAAAAGACTTCAAATTTTTGTTGAAGAGATTCTCTGGAAGAGCAGAAAACATTTATTTGGAAAATTAGAGAGTGGAGATTTTAGCAGTGTAGATTTTTAGCTTGTTGGGGGCTTATGGCAGTGAGTTTTATGTCTTCAGCTCACACTCGGAGGCCGAAGGCCAAAACCAAGAGACCAGCTTCAGAATCATACAGATCTTTGATTCTAAGCCCTATCTCTTTCAAGCTGTGGAGATTTTTTTTTTCTTTTTTGAGAAGGCTTTTTAAGGTAAATTTTATTTTTATTTTTTTCAAGTTACAAAAATATGTGCATGTTAAAGATACACATATAGTTATAAAGTATGTGTGTATATACTATATGCATATACACATGCTCTTATATGGTCCAAATAACATTAGTTCCAGACATTTAAAAGTTATACTTTTAAACTTATACTTTTTCTCAAAATGAACTTGTTCTTATTTTGGATTAGCTTTTAAAAACCGCAGCTTTAGCAGCAACAGTCAGCGTACCCAAGCTGCGTAGTCTTGATCCACTTAAGCCTCAGTATCCTCACCTGTCAACCTGTAGATAAAAAACATGTATCTTGGAGGGTCATGAGAATTGTGTAATATAAGTGGGAGTACTTAGCTGATGCCCAATCCAATTTATAGGATGTGTCCAGTGAATGAGTTTTCTTTCCTCTACTTCTTTCTCAGTTCAGTTATTACTTCATCTCTGTATAAGTTTTCCTTGGATCTTTTCTTTGTATTGTATGCTGATTTTTAAAAAGATTTTATTTATTTTAGTTTTTTTAGACAGAAGGGAAGGAAGAGAAACATCAGTGTGTGGTTGCCTCTCATGAGCCCCCTACTGGAGACCTGGTCTGCAACCCAGACACATGCCCTGACTGGGAATTTGACCGGTGACCCTTAGGTTTGCAGGGCAGTGCTCAATCCACTGAGTCACACCAGCTAGGGCTCTGTGTTGATTTTTAAGAGCTAAAGAAGTCCATCAAATATTTGTTAACAAGCTGTGATATGTGACATTGGTTTCCTGATGTCTTTGTTAAATTTCATGCAGATTATTTGGTGATTGACTTAGAGGTCAGATAATTGAGAAGCATCCATTTTTACTTTATTAAATACGAACGCATCTTTCAGCCCCACCGTTGGATGCCTGGGGAAGGTGTGGAGAGTATGGAGTGCAGGGGTAGATGGTGAGTGAGGATTACACAAAAGCTGATCCACTGTAACAATTTTATAACTCTCTTCCCAGGGAAGATTTGTATAGGTGGCCCTGGAGCAGAGAGCTCTGTATCCCATTACCAGCCAATGAGTCATTCAGTCTCCCACAGATCCAAATAAAGTTTTACAGAATACCCTATGGCATGCCTTTCAAAATATATGAACGCCATAAAATATATCATTTATTTCACCATATGAACTGACTCTATCCCTTTTTCACCATTTGGGATAGCAATCTCGCCATGTGGTTTTGGCTCTTAGGTTATCATCAGATATATTAGAGTTGCTCTGAGCGTTTCCATTCTCAGTCCCCATGGTATTTTCAGGAGTTTTATAACTTGGTTGTAAAAATTCACTCTAAACTGAAACTTGGCAAAACAATATATTAATCTGGGAAGTTAATTTCTTTTATAAAGTCCAGAATCTGTTTAGCCCTTCTTTTGAGTTTTCAGAGACCTTAGAAAAATAAAGTGAGCAATTAAAGTTTTTGTGTTTAAAAAAATATAATTGCATTTTTTCCCCCAAAATCCACTAAACCCTATTTTTACAGGTGAAGAGCTTATATTTTGGACAGAGTTATAATATATTTTGAAGCAGATTTTTAAAGTTTTTGGCACAGTGAAATAGAATAATTAAAAAGAGAACTAGACTGGCTTACCTGTTACATCACTGGAATAATAAAGTATATTTAGAGAGTAGAGCCTGTTTGAATTTACAAAGAGGACAAAGATGTTAATGACTGAGTGTTTACAAACGTACAAATAAATCAGTGAGCTGGATCGCTTACAGTGAGCCCTCAATCTTTTAAGAATTATTAAGTGGTGCTAAAACTTCTATTTGGACTTGACTAGTTGGACTTGGGGGTGACTTTGTGATCTGGGAGTGACAGCAGATGTGAATTTGACCTGCCCGTGCTTTTGGTGCCCAAAGTGCAGCCACCACCTCTCCCCCTCACTGGGGTAAAGCTGCAGGATGAACTGACCGCACAGGTGGACTGACTCACATGGAACGTATACTAACTACTTTCTCGCCATGGGGATGGGTAGAAGAGGCTCCACAAATACAAAAGACAAAACAAAGGAACATTTAAAATGAGGCTTTTCCAACTTTAAAGAACTTCCAGGTGTATTACTGAGACAATGCAGAAGACAGTTAAAACGTAGTTCAGGGATTGGACAGACCTGATGGTTATTAGCTGTGTAGCCTTGGAGATGCTACTTAATCTGTGTGACTTCTGCATTTTTCATTCCTTAAAGTAGAAACAATAATAGTACATACTTCTTTGGATTATTTTAAGACTTCAAATAAGAAAATATATGTAATGCAATTAGCAGAATAATGAGTCAATATTAGTTTCTGGTACTGTTCGATTTTCTGGTTACCTTTTAAAAATAGATTTGTTATTGTCATGATCATTTTACAGATGAGAAATGTTTAGGTTCAAAATGGGTTCTAACCTGTGCGAGATCACACAACTAGTGAGTGTGCCAAGCTTGGTCTGAAAGTTAGGTTTCCTAACAATAAACCCAATACATTTTTTCCCTGCTAACCTTAGCGCATATTTGAGTACATATTACATAGTATATATGAATCGAAATTGCATAAGTAGTTGTTTCATAGAGAACACAAACATTTTTATATTAAAAAGTTAATTTTTTAATGTAAAAAGCTAATGAAAGAATTAATTTAAAACTTTTAAATGCATATATATCAGCTCGTTCACTGGATGGGGTTTCAGAGTCCCTGGCTGTAGCTAGACTACCCTGAACATGCCCCCTCCTGTCAGTGTCCCTGAGGTTTCTTTTTTTTAAAAGTATATTAACCATGTACTGAAATGGTACATAATTCATTCCGTGTATCCGTTATAGTCCAGTATGTTAAAAGCACCTGCAGTTCGCAGTGGACTAGACTCGTTTACATTTAGAATGAGGTAGCCCTAATAGTGTAACAGCTTATCAATTTCCATATCCATGGAATCCAGTTGGTGTATCGTAGGTGCTGTTCTGAGCACAGCGGTCATGAGGGCTGTAATACCCAGCTGGTTACATCTTCGGTTTGAGGGAGCCAATACTCAAGGAGGAAGAATTAGAGGTTTTTATGTTTAGTATGAAGCCAATCTGGATTTATTTACAATACAAGGGCAGTGGGACTGGGTTCACCAGGTTAGTGATAGATATGCTGGATGTAGTGTTGTCCCCAGATTCCCCTTCAAGACTGTGTGCTTGTTCTCCTAGGTGCTGGTATCTTTCCCTGGCAATGGAGAGCTTCTCTCCCTTCAGTGGCTCTGGGCTGAAAGGAGCTAGCTGCTTTGTCTGAGTGGTTTCCCCCTTGCTGGAAGTAGCCTCTGTCCAGTGACTAGTTAATTTAAGGTCTTAAAAGGCTTGGCTCTTTTGCCCCAGTTGGATATAACTGATGTGCCCACCCAGCTTCAGAGCTTCTGGGACCAGCCGAGGCCCCTGGTGCAAAAGTATCAAAATTCAGTCTCTTCCTCTGCTCAGCCAATCCTGCCCCCTCACTTCCTTACAAGGGTTGTTCTATAAAATGCTCCCAATAAACTCTGTGCATGCAGATGTCCCTCTGAGAGTCTGTTTCCTGGGAATTCCAAACTAAAGTTGTAGCCGTCCACTAAAGAGCTAAGTGGGCTTATCAAAAGCCCCCAGGGGAAGAAGCAGCTTTACAGTCACACACACTGTGGGAGGCAGAGTCAAAGAACAGGCAACAAAAATAAATTTGTCGAATAGCAGCTACAGAGTGTCAGATAGGGAGGCAGAAAAGAACCAGACTGGATGAGATGAATCAAATATAGGATGAGCCTATATTATTATAATGTATTATGTGAAGGTCTTGGCTGGGCAAGATACTGTGGAGTGAGTTTTTATAAGACAGTTAATATATTTCTTGTGTGGCAGCTTGGTGAACATTGAATTGGAGGTCAGGCAGCTCTAGGGATGGACCTTAGGGGTTGTCTCACTAGTGACTCGGCAGTGATGTCCAGATGATCAGTGAGACTCCTGTGTGTGGAATAGAAATGAATGAATGGCTCTCCTCTAAAGCAGCAGGGGCCACACGTGCCCACACTGTCGTGATGGGCAGACATAACAGGCGTAGGCAGGGTAGTCAGTCATTATCTCACAAAGAGCAGAGCTGAGGGGCAATTAGGAAGGGGCCAAGAAGAAGAAGAACCACCACCACCAAGGGTAGAAATGCCAGTTTTAAAATAAATGAGGTAAGGCACTAAAGGAGGAGCTCAGGCACCATGAGTAGGGCTGGGATCCAGATGCAGGAAATGGAGCATAATCTGGCCTAGTGGCTGAACTGACTGGATTCTGAGTCTGAAAGAGCTGGACTACAGTGACTTTACTTACAATTTTTGTTTTCATTATTTATATGCTCATAATTTCCAAATCTCTATGTCCATCCCAAGCACCAGATGTCCAGTGGGTTTAATGTCTAGACCCACTGGACATCTTTATGTGAATGCTCAATCAAAAATTAATATGATGAGGTGTGAAATGAATATTCTTCCTCAAACTTCATCATTCAATTTCCAGTCTTGGTTAATTGCATTATTGCATTATTACTATTTGTTCCTGTCATGATTATACAGGGCATGAACACAGTCACCCTCACATAAAGCTTTTGAATTCCAGTTTAGAGGAACTTTGGAGTAGAGGGAGGTGTGGATGCTCCTAGTTTGTCTCCAGTCCATTTTCCAGCTTTCTTGCTGTGGTTCCTGGCCCCTCAGCCATAATCCACTGTCATGAGAGTCTCCAAATCATTACAGACTGCATGTCTGTGCCTTCTGGTATCTGGACTTGACCCTCACACTCCTGGGACTGTGGTGGGTGAGGAACTTGATACAGCCAGCTGTTCTGTTTCTCTGGCCCTCTGTTTTAGTAAGTTCTGCAAATTAACTTTACTTTGGCATATTTGATCACAACAACTAAGGAAGACATGCTGTAGGAAAAATCGCATTTCCTTTTATTGAACCTCAAACTACTAAAAATCATTTGATAATCTCTTTGAACAGCACAATGTTAAACACAGTGGAATCAAAGGCGATGCAAGTAGTGGCTCACCTGGCAATTACTTCCTGGGCTTTCAGACTGGGTGAGAATCACCACTCATCAGTGTTTCCCAGTTCGTTAAGTTGAAGGGCAATGCTGTTGGCAGGGAGGCTCCTTAGCCTGTCACTCTGCCAGAAAGAATGTTGATCACAAGAAAAACCAGTGGGTGAAACTTGAGAAGGGACTCAAGGTTATCTTTTATTTATTCACTTATTCAATAAATACACATCAAACACTCTGTCTTTGGTGACTTTAGATCGCTTTTCATGTTTTCTCTTATATCTTTATCTTCTCTTGTGCGCCTCTTGTGTTCCTTTTTCTCCTGTTCATCAAAACTTTCAGATTTTTTTCCTCACTTGTATGAACTTTTTAAGTAATTGAGATGCTAGCTGTCTTTGGCAACCTGGCAATTGAACTTGTAATCCAAAATCTTAAGTTACAGAATGAAGTACATATCAATCATTGTGAATTTGGGACATCTGGGCCTTCCCGATCTCCCTGAAATCACATTACCTAATTGATCTATGCAGTAGGTTGGCCTTAGGCCCTCATGTTGAAGGAAACAGGCAAAGCAGAAGTGAATTACTGTGAAATGGAATGTCTGAGAAGAGGCTAGCAAAGATATCTCATTGAACGGGTGATCATGTAAAGTAACAAGGTGGCAGCTCTGCTGTTAGACCGAGTAGACTTTGAGGCTCAGTTGTGAAATGAGTTGTGAAGGTCATCTATGACTCTCAGTGAGCTACAATCCTTAGTAACTTGTCTATACAGTGAGAATAGTAGTATATGCTTCCTGGAGTTGTTGCGAAGGCTACATGACTATGCAAAGACAGTGTTGGTATACCACACTTGCTCAGTAAATGTTTCTGATTCCTGATAAGGATGAGAAGGAGGAGGGCATGAAGAAAGAGAGGAAGGAAGAGGACAGGAAGGACTTGAACTTGATTGGTATTGAGGGAGTTCATTAATGTTACTAAAATAAAGCAAGATTGATTGCCACGTGCACCTCTCTGTTTTGGCTTCTCAGAACTACTAAGTACTGCTGCTTATCTCCAGCCCAGGCTGGCCCTTTGGGTGTGGCAGCAGTGATGTACCCTGGCTCCAAGGTTCTATTCTTGTCCCCGATTCTACCTTGAAGCAACAGATCCTTGTAATTTATCCATCCCTTTTGTTATCTGTATTTTTATTTTCTTCAACTTTTATGGAGGCTTAGTTAGAAGACCCGAAGTAAAGATGAGGTTCTATAACTTCTTTTTGAACATAAGCATTCTGCCATTCTTTCACTTAACAAATATTTATTGCAAATTATTATATGCCAGGCAGTGAGTGGTGAGGATTCAATGGTGAATATTAACATTTAAACTCTGTAGTAGTGGAGCTGAAAGTTCAATGGAGGTTCACATGGAAAGGTGCTAAATATCATTGGTCATTAGGGAAATGCAAATTAAATATCATAATACAACCTATTACTATATAACCTATTACTACCTTACTACTACATTACTACTGACCTATTACTACATAACTACTAGAATGACTAAAATAATAATTTTTTAAATCATACTAAAAGTACATAATGCTAGAGCAACTGGAACTCTCAATACTACCAGTGAGAATGCATTGTAGTATAGCCATTTTTCAAAAACAGTATAGCAATTTCTTTTAAAGTTAAATGTATACTTACTGTATGGCCCATCAAACTTAATCCTAGGTGTTTACATAAAGAAATACAAATTTAAACTTACACAACAATCTATATGAAAAATTAAAATAACATAATAATTGCTAAGATGTGGACACTATCTAAATGTCTTTCAACTGATGAATGGATAAGCAAGCTGTGGTACATCCATAGATTGGAACACTGTGGATCAATAAAAAAGAACACAGTACTAATACACGGAGTGCTGTGGATGAGTCTTTAATGCATAACATTGCACAAAAAAGCCAGAACTCAACAGACTCACACACTGTATGAGTTCATTTATGTGACATACCAGATCGGAAAACATATCAGTGATTTCCAGGGACGTCGGGATGAGGAAAAGGGTTGGCTACAGGGGGACAATATGAAGTAACATTTTAGGTAATGGAACAATGACAACAAAGAAATGTAAATTTTACTGTATATAACTTTAAAAATTGATTTAAAATAGAAAAAATGTGGAGACAGAGGAGGGGAAGGGGCAGTCAACAATGCACTAATTAACAGTAGATAAATATAATATTCTTATCACGAGAAGATCCCATCGAATCCCTCGGGTTTTGAAAATAAAATTTCTATGTGAACCTGATCATTTCAATGAAATACTAATAAGGCAAATATAAATTGAAAAAATTAAATATATTTATTTATTTATTTATAGAGAGAGAGGAAGGGAGGGAAGAAGAGAGGGAGAGAAACATTAGTGTGTGGTTATCTCTTGCATACCTCCACTGAGGACCTGGCCTGCAACCCAGGCATATGCCCTGACTGGAAACTGAACCAGCAACCCTTTGGTTCATAGGCCAGTACTCAGTCCACTGAGCCACACCAGCCAGGGTGGCAAGCATAAATTTTTAATAATTACACTCTAGATGAAGTCAGTATGTCATAATAACAAGTTTTAAATAATTATTTCTTTTAAATAAAATAATTAGTTAATGAATATAAACAAGACTAAAAAATTCATCATTTTAGCTCGAGTAACAAAGTTGTAAAAATTGGAGTCTGTGTAAAGGGTATGGACTTTACAGTCAGTGATGCAGCAAATAAAATTTACTTACAAAAGCAAACTTAATTTGATTTTTAGTAGCTTGAATTAGATTTGTTTTGAAAATAACAACCTGAATCTAGCCATGTCAAGAATCAATTCATCTAAAACCAAACTACCTTAACTCAACTTGTCAAAGATGGTTTTCTTTTTTATTCTGAGGGCTGCAACCCTGCAATGAAATAAAAATATTCATAGTGGTAGCTCTAGAAAGTTATGAATATAAAAGTAAATAAATAATAATGATTTAGACCCATGATGTTGACAGTTAAAATAATTAATTGTCACTGTAACTATATCATTTGTATGTTTTATTTGTTATTTCAAATGTTTGCAATATTTTAAAAAATCAGCTATCACTTATTTTTCTCTCATGCCCACATGAGAGGAAACCATGTCACATATATTATAGCAATTAAAATCAAGATAAATTATTTCATAAACTTATACTTGTTTAAATGCCAAAAAAGAGGAGTTTCAAAATTTTGTCCATTAGGTGGATAAATTTATTAAATTAACATTAAATAAACATGCATAAAAATCTATCAGAAGTGGCAAATATGGGGCTAATTGAGAGAGGTCAGTGGAGGGTTGAAACAATGACGTAGGTGAGGAAGAGTTTGGATATCTGGACACAGAAATAAAAAACTTATTTTCTTGTGGAGTAAAGAAGAGCCAAAGGTTAGAAGAACAAATCAAGTTATTTGAGTATAAAAATTTTCTGAAATTTTGGAGAAGCAAAGATTGACCTTGTCGTTTTGCCTAAGGTTATGGTAGCAACTATACTTGGATGACAGATAATCTCTTTGCCTCTTTTGTTACATTGTTTTTTGTTTGTTTTTACAATGGATCCTAAATTGTCCTGGGACTGAGGGAATGAGGTATTGGTAGGCAGTACTAAATAAAGAAGACCCATGAAAGTCAGTGCTGTTTTATCACTGTGCTTGTCATCTGACTTCATGTCTGGCTGTCCAATATGGAGTGTGTTATTTCTTTCTTAACAAATGAACCCATTTTCCTACCTTGAAGTTGTAGCTCTTGGGTTATTTAGAACAGAAAATGTTGGTTGGTAGACTCTTAGGAGATTTTCTTGTCTTTATGGCATTCTGTCTACGGCACAGGAGTCAGGCCATGTCCCAGGCTAAATCTTACCATAAAACAAGATTTTGCAAAAATTATATGAGCTCAAAAATTACACAATGTCTCAAAGCTCTTCGTCACTTTTACTTTCTCTCATCCTCACATGACAAAATAAGCATCTCTAGTAACAGAGCAGTGGGATAGAAGGGATGAGAGCAGTGGAGGGAAACTCATCAGGTGGACCTTTTTATTTTTGTAATATAATGGTCTGTGAACTCCATTGTACCTGGGAAATGGCAGGAAGTCATCTTGCTGAACCAAGAGCCCTGAAGCAGAACCAAGGGCCAGAAAGAATCATTCCAGGCAGATGTAGTAGTGAGTCCTAATGAAGAAAGGTCTAAAATTTGCCTTCCTGATTTCGGGACTGATATGAATCAGTGAGTCCTGTGTGTTTATTTCTTCACATTTTGATCAAGCATGCCTATAGGGGTTACATTATTTCTGTGCCACCATTTTATGACAGCTATATATGGGCTGGGGACAGATAACTTTTTTTTTCTAGTTTACGATATGCAGATAAGGGGAAATGTACTTGAGGAACAATACTAAAAAACATTTCAAGGTTCATCTTCCCTGTATCTGATTTAGATAAGAAATTCAGGACTTTGACCTGATGTTATACTTTTGGGAGCTTTGGGGGTAGCTGAGTCTATACTGTATGTGGAAAGGATATGAATGATCAAGGTCCACAGGACAGGTTTTCGCAGCCCGACTCCAAGAAAGCCCCTGATCCTCTCTGCATCCTGGTACACATACATGCTCTCAGGTAATCCCTTCTCACATTGCAGCAGCTTTGCACTTTGACCAATAGACTATGGCAAAAGTGATGGTGTATCACTTCTGAGATTAGGTAATTAAAATTGATGACCTCTGTCTTGGTCTTTGTCTCTTGGATCAGTCTCTGGGGGACTATCTCTATCATCTGCTATGGAGATGTCCATGAGCACACTCAGGAGGCCTACAGAGAGGCCCATATGAACAGAGCAGCTTGCCCAAACCAGGGGGATCTGATAACTCCTAACAACCACAATGAACTTGGAATTACATCATCTTCCAGTGTAGATAACAGAGGACTTCAGCACTTGCTGACAGCCTGATGGAATTCTTCAAAGAATTTCCAAGCCAGAACCACCAAACTAAAGCCCTCCTTGATTCCTTACCTGCAGAAGCCATGAATCACAACTTTATGAAGTGTTGCCAAAACATTCCTCCAAAGGAATGCATTGAAAATGGTTGCCCTGGGACGCCATGCTGTTGCACACAGCTGCATTTGAAGCTCCCGCCAGCGCTTCCACAACATTTCATTTGTATCACAGTCAGGAAAAAACCAAATAGGACCCCAATTTGCATTTTTTTTCAGAGATGACCAGGTTTTTTCCATGCTTCCTTTTTTAGTCACTGCTGTATCCCTGTCCTCCCTGCTTACTCATTATTAGGAGAATTGTACCCCTGTCTGGTTTTGCACCAACCACCTTTCTCTCTCCCTCTTCTGTAAACCTACCACTCTGCCTTCTGGGATTTCTGCTCTTAGTTTAACACTTCTCTGTCCTCAAACTGTTCTTATAAGTATCCTTCCTTTATGACTTCATTCTAACTGAAGATTGGCTCTCTCTTGAGGTCACTCCTTTCTTGCACCCTGCCTCAGGGCAAATCTGGTTTTCTCTCTCATACTCACATTCCTCTGGGAGAGGAAGTGACATTGGTGTACATCTTACTCTCCATCCTGTTTTCAGACCATGATGGTCTCTCTCTCCCTCCCTCTCTCTCTCTCTCTCTCACACACACACACACACACACACACACACACACACACACACACACACACACATTACTTCACTGAGGTCTGTGGTATTTAGATATACCGTCATTTTCCCAGGCTCATTGCTTTCATCTACTGACCTCAGTTCCCTTCATTTATCAAAAGTCTTAGTTTCTGGCTCAAAATATTTTTCTCTCCCCAGATTTTGTGATTTTTCTTGGCAAGTTGAACATCCATATAGAAAACTGCTTAATATCCTGCATTCTTTGATCTGCTCATATGCGGCCTCACCTCAGCTCCCCAGAGCCATACCTGAAAATATTCCACTTTTTAAAGGTTGGTTTCAAACACCTCACTTTTTCATAAACATTTTTTATTTTCCCTATCATGTATTTGACTTCCCCCAATGCTGCTATTCTTTGGCAGCCTTAACACATTTAATCTGTTGTTATCCATCATTTCCTTTCTCTCCATCAGCCTCCTCCTTGACTTATTTCCCTTTCTGGTTGCCCAGTTTCCATATCCCATCACCACGATTGCTCATGGACGATGCCCTCAGTACCCTTGCCATCTCTTCTCTGCCATTCTCCTGACCAAACTCCAATGCAGAATAGATTCTTTTGTAATGCTAATATATGAGAAGGTAACTGTGCTGGAAAAATCTCTCCACGGAGTGGAATAATTTTAGTTTAAATTTATAACTTACTCTTCTTTCAACAATTATTTATTCAGCATCTATTTTATGTATGCTGTGTAGTATTTTAGACCTTGGAGAACTGCAAGAAGCAGCAAATATAAAAGTCCAACCATCACGGAACTGCCACATTAGAGTGTCACTCTTCTCTTTCCTTCACGTGCAATTTCACTCATTGGCTCTCTGCAGATGAACTTACTGCTCCACCAGAACTGCTCTGGTCAGTGACTCCCACATTGCTAAATCCAGGTAAAATTCTATGGCCTCATCTTTGTCATGCAGAGAGCAGCAGTTTGCCAGTCAGTCCCCTCTGGTCTTGCTTCTTCTTTTGGCTTCTGTTGTCACATTCTTTTGCCTTTCCATCCACTCCACAGGCCACTCCATCTCAGCCTCCTTTGTGATTTCTACCTCATCCTGTTCCATCCTTTCTGTCATTGCATTTCTCAGTAGATGACCTCATCAATTTTCCCGCATTTACATGCCATCTTTACAGTGATGACCTCCACATTTATGTCTTTAGCCTAAACTTTTCCCCTCATCTCCAGATTTTTGCATCCTACTTAACATTTCTAGCTGGGTGGTTCACATACATGTCAAACTTGATATGTCCAAAATATGCCCTTTCCTCTTAAATCTGTGCCTTTTCTCTTTCCCAGTTATTTCTGTCTTAGAAAATTATACTGTAGTTCACTTACGCAAGCCAGAAAAACATATTCATAATTTTATAATTATGGTTCTGTTTTATTCCCAGTCTATCATGCCCCTCTTTCTCTTTATAATCAATCCATTCTAGCTTTCTTCATTTTCTCAAACTCACAAAGTGTTTACTGATCAGAAATTCTGCTTATACTATTTTCTCTATTAGGAGCACTCTTTTTTTCCCAAATATTTTATTTATTTATATTTCGAGTGACAGGAAGAGAAACATCAATGTGAGAAACATTGATTGGTTGCCTGTCATAGGCAACCCGACAAGGAACCAAAGCCACAACCCAGGTATGTGCCCCGTTGGGGAATCAAACTGGCAAAATTTCTCCTTGTGGGATGGATGATATCCAACCAAATGAGCCACGTTGGTAAGGGCTTGGAACATTCTATTTCCTACTCAAAGTGGCTATTGAATGGCCATGAAGATGATAGATTTCAGGTTTCTATTTCTCCACAAGCACTACATAATTCCTTTTTACCTCAAGTATTATGAGTGTATGTATTTGCATTTATTGATTTTGATACCATATGTGGGTGGTTTTGATGCTGACTACTGCCTCCTTCTAACACCTGGTTATGGTTACATGTGAATTGAATATACCCATGTGGATCCCTATTGGGCAAGCATCGAGTCAGATCTCTTCTATTAAGTGAAGATAAATTAGGTTTTTAGCAGTGTTTATAGAATATCCCCATGTAGGACAGGCATAAACTGGAGATCCCCAAATGATGGAGTTTCTTTTTTAGTACCATGGAGTTAACCTTAAACACAGCTGATGAATAAAAAGAGTGGTGTCTCTAAAACAGTTAAACTCTTTAAAATGATCTTACTGTGGACTCTGTGTTCTGTACTGTATTCTTTCTGCAGGGGATGCCGTTGGTTTTTGACCATGCTGCTCTGCAGTAATACTCAGTGCAACGATAAATTTCTTCCAGTGTGTGACTAAAAGGCTGCCTGAAAGTCTTTGTAGTCATTCAGCTCATCAGTCTTCATAAACTTCCGCATTGCAATTCCATTTGTTTCTTGGTTATTTTGTACAGTTTCCCTTAGTGGATGTCTGTCAATTTCTTCACATCTGGATGCAATTAGAGACCACTCTTTGTATGAATCTAATTATCTGTCTCTACATGTGCTCAGCAGAGACGCAATTATTAATAAGAGCTTGAATGTAGCTTTCCATTTTCAAATTGCTTTGTCCTTTTATTAGGCAACCTCAATAACTTGAATTCCAGGCTTAATCCAGAACTCTGGCTTTTAGAGAGACATTGAGAAAACTGGGACACTAAAGAGTGGAGTAAATTTGTTCTTATAAGTGGACCAAATCAGGAGCAATCAAACAGAATCGACTGCTGTGTGGTGTATGGTGTAATGTCAAGGGTGCAAAGGAGGACCTTTGTTCAATAATGTTCTTTGCCTCGATGGTTTAATGAGGCCTTTCTGCTCTGCCCCTACTATCCAAAGGGGTGGATTGAAGCTCACATGTTGCTGTGGGTTTTTGCTAAATTTTGACTGTTTCTGTTCCTCCTCCTTTTGTAAACAAAATTTTAATTTCTTTTTATAGAGTCACTCCTTTTCCCACTCTTAATTTGTATGTCTTATGGGGCAGTGGAGGCTCCATACTCATTTCCAGGGGTGACATGTGTGATGCATGTCTGGCCATTTAGCATTCGATGTCTCCTTCATCCTAGGGATTGGTTTAGAAGTGAGGATGCTTCTTGAGCTGTCCTAGTAAGAAAAATTCTTAAGTCTTGAAAACAGCTACCAGGCAACAAACAACACTAAACTTGAAAAGACATATGCTAAGGTACTATATTGTAGACTGCTCTGCCTGATTTTAGGAATTGTATCTCTACCCCTTGTGGCTAAGGGCGAGAGACGACCTTTGGAATGCCAGCCATAGGAGACAAAGCTTGTCTCTGGTAGCAAACACTGCCTCAGTTCCTCTCTCTGACCCCAAAGCTTGGTTAGAAGTCAATGACGGGTAAGACCCCTCACGGCTGGGGCAACCTAAGCCAGACTCGATCACTTGGGAGGCCTTCATGGAAGGACTCCGGGCGGGGCGGGGGGCTGCAACAAAGAGCAATGGACTCTCACCCCCCCCCGGCTTTGACATAGCCCAAGTCCCCATGTTCTCTGGGAGAAGCTCTTCCTGGCTCTAATCCCCTTAAGCCTGAATACCTGTTGGGGAGAGGTGCAGCTCCTTGCCTTGCTAGAGCGTGTCCCGGGGGAAAATCTGGCATCGCAAAGACTTCCTGATAAACCTGTGAAATCTGCTCTGCTAAGAGTGCTTTCATTCATATGATAAAGGTCCAAGAGGAAATGAGTATGTCTCCCAAAGTTCCTGTAACTCTCTTCCTGATAGACACTGACTCAGACTCTGAAGCCCTCAGATATCTTTGAAGTGTTATCTACTGTTTGATCCTTGCTACCCTGTATTCCTGTGTATTACAACCTGATAAAAGGCTATGGAAGAGGGTGCTTGGGGCCTTTTTCTCCTTGGAGGAACTGGCTGCTGCTGGCCTTTGTCTCCCCTGAGAAACTGCCCACTCCTCCTCACCAAACAGATCTCTTCTTGTCTCAGCCATATTTACTCATTCACAGGTGTCTGTGGCGCTGGGGGTACTCTCAAAGAAGTTGCCCCCTCAGTACTAGAGCTATTTTTTAAAGTACAAGGTGAAACATATCAGAGAATGCAGCCAAACCAGAGGAAGCAAAGCTGAGACAAGGAACAAGAGAAACCAGGTTTAACTCCTCGCCTTTAGTTGAACTCCTGGATCAATCCAAATCTAATGTTCCACTACTATTTATATTTTTAAATTATGTGAGTCAAAATTTTTCTTATATTTAAGAACATTTTGGGTGGGTTACTATTGGTTGTGACTAAAGTGCTTCTTAATTGAAATATTGATTATTTACACTAGTAAATAATCAATTACAGTTTACAATTGATTTGGGTTTTCATTAGTTCCTTTTCTGTAAGTAAGATATGATACTGGGAAGTTGAAGGAAGAACTTAATAGCAATGGATATTGAGCAAACATGGAGATAAATTGTGTAAAGAGAAAAGGGGGGAAATGGGACCCCATAAGTTCATATTTGAAATTCAAAGTTCAAGGCTTTTGATTTTGTGCTGAACCCCTTAAATCTAAGCTCTCTACTAGTAACTTCTGACAAGTGCAACTATTTGGAAATGCAGAAAAATAGAATATATAACTGCAATGGTCATATAATGTAGATTATGGGCTCAGTTGTATTCTCACAAGTATGTATATTGAAGCCCTTACCCTTAGTACCTTGGAATGTGACTGTATTGGAGATAGAACCTTTATAGAAGTAATCAAGTTAAAATGTGGCCATAGGGTAGGCCCTAATCCAATCTGACCAGAGTCCTTATAAGAAAAGAAAATTTGAACATACAAAGGGACTCCAGGATGTGCATGTACAGAGAAGAGACCATGTGAGAACCCAGCAAAGAGGTAGTCATCTGCAGGCCAAGCAGAGAGACTGCGGAAGACACCAAACCTGCTGACACATTGGTTTTGGAATTCCAGCCTCCAAACTGAGAAAACAGATTTCTGTTTTTTAATCCACTCAGTCTGTGGTATTTTGTCGGGGCCACCCTAACAAATTAATATAAGATGCAGATCACATTTACTGTTCACCTCAGAAGTAGACTTTAATTTCAAGAGTAATTGCAATTATTTTTGGAATTGTCAGTTACTTATAAAGGTCTATCTATTATGTGAAAGATTGTGGTATTTTTGTGGGAGATTGGGCTCTCCAAAATATAAGAAAAAATTCTGGAATGCATAATATTTACAGTCAGTTAGGTACTTGAGACATTTGCACATAAAGCAAACAAATAAAATATCTAAATTAAGGAATAATAAATGAATAACACAAATATGGGTATTCTGAAGATGCTCAGAAAGGGGGAGTCACTTTAGACTGGGTTGGTTGGAAATTTTTTTCAGAGAGATGCCAAAGAGACATTATGGGTGAGGCAAATTTTGTCACTAAAATAAGAAAATACAAAAAATGTTAGGGGAATACCGTGGCCAAGAGGGGTAGACTGAGTGGAGGGGGACAAAAGGGAAAAAAATGGGACAACTGTAATAGAATAAATAGTGAAAAATAAAGTAGAGGAAAAGGAAAAAATAAACCAGTATGGCTAGAAAAGAAAATTCCTATAGGGAGCTGTAATAAAAATACACCCAGGAAAATAGTGTAGAGACAGATTATGAAGAATTTGACTGTCTGATACGTTAACTTAGAGTTTTTTTCTTCAAGGCAATAACTGGGAAGCTATTAATGTATTTTTTTTCAGCAGGGAAAAGATGTGATAAATACCTGTTTGGGGAAGAATTTTCTTTCAGCATCCCAGAAGAGTGTGTTAGAAGTTCAAGGTGAGAGACAGAGAAGGGTGAGGCAGCAGTTGACCACTGTCTACCAAAGAGGAGAGTGGGGTTGTTGGAAGTTCCCCTTAATTCTCACCTGGAAATGTGCTCCCAAGTGTAACTTTTCTATTGATTTGCCTCAGGCAATGTGAGCAGCATATTAACTCTTTCTAAACATATTCTAAATTCTCTTTTAAATGTTAAGTAAGTCCTTGTTCAACTAACTTGTACATGAGACTTGGCAAATCCTGATAATAATATACATTCTTGAAATAAGATCTTTATATTCTTCTGTTACTAATTCCCCCTGGTGCCCTTGCATAAAAATG
The DNA here is from genome assembly GCF_021234435.1 of Artibeus jamaicensis. Lineage (NCBI taxonomy): Eukaryota > Metazoa > Chordata > Mammalia > Chiroptera > Phyllostomidae > Artibeus > Artibeus jamaicensis. Next base: position 29,161,721 of record NW_026522025.1, on the reverse strand, counting down.
CATGAAATCTTCTCATTATTGCTTAAATGCCCTTGCCGATATGAAACTATTTCATTGTGGGAATTTTCCTTCAAACACCTGTTCCTTTTTTTTTTTTTTTTTGGTAAATCTGCAAACTCTCTCGCGTTCAAGGTTATCTTTCCCTCTCTCTCTGTTTCTCTCTCTCTCCCCCTATAACAAGTATTCAGCCCACTGAATCAGTTTTCTCAGAGTCCACTGAGGAATGTACTGATCTGCTTTCTCTTTCCAGATGTGGTTTAATTGTTTAACATAAAGACATATGCTGAGATTTAGGAAGAACTCCCTCCAGAACTCAGTATTATCGTTATGTGCCAATTTAAAACCATCAATGATCAACCAGAGATCTTTTCTGCCCTTCAATTAAAACATACTAGATGGGCAGGATATGGTAAACCAGATGCAATAATTAAGAGAATAGTTTAACCATTCATATTGCACATCACTGTTTGCTACAGCATGACCATTAAACACAAACTAAAGCCAAAAAGGGTTGTATGGCCTCATAAAAATTCCATTTGGCTTGGAAATATAGTACCGTTTTATATTAATGTTAAACACTCCAAGAGATAATTACATAGTCATGAGTCAACTGTGTCAAATAATTAAATACAGGAAATAGATCAATGGAAAAATGTCCTCCTCCTTAACTTTGACCCTTTCCAAACAAATTGAAATTAAAAAAATATTCACAATGTGAACAAAAGAGTTCTCTTTGGAAGCCCGATCCCTTGGGACCTGGGGTGGGGGGAGGTGGGCAGCAGGGAAAAGGGTTTAGTGTTACGTTCCACGTGCACAGGAAACCGTTTATTCCTGGCAGTGCCAATATTTTGCATCAAGATTGGTTATTTAGGAAGAGTAATTATTTGTCAAATCCATTGAATGATGTTAAAGGTTTGCATAAGATAAGTTGAATGGTGAGATAAATTATGAGTTTCTATTCAGGTGATTATGGTAGAGTATTCCATGAAAATCATATGGAAGGCTTTTGGGTCATACAGCATGCAAAAATATAAATTACCAGCTAATTATTTCTGCTGAAGATAATTATATTGGCAAAGACTCCATTTTGAGCATTTATAATGAAAATATTTATTACTCCATTTTGAAAATTTCCTTTCCTCCCTTTATTTCTCTCCATCTCTTTCTCCCTCTGCAGCATAAAAACATCTTTCTGCTCTCCTGTTTGTTAATGACAAACTACTCTGTTTTGGATTGGACATGTGGAAGTTTAAACACATTTGTGATGTTTTCTTATGAGGGACAGAGGTATCTAACTTCTCTTTGATAACGGATAGTTAAGCCCATTAAAATCTCTTTTCTTCGGGGTTTTTAAAGATCCCTGAAATGAGAGTAGCTGAGAATTCCCTTGTCTCTAATTAAGTTGTTGAAGGAAAAGGTAACTATGATTCTCCAAAGAGCCTGACATTCGGGGCAAGAACTAGCTGTTAACTTAGTGAACCAATCAAAGGAATTTATAACAAGGTGGCAGGCATGGGGGATCCAGAAAAGCAACTGGAAAGAGAATTAATCAGTTATGTGAAAATCAAAAAAGTGAAATAAACCAAATCTACTGAACTTCTGAGAAGTGATAATTTCATTTGAATTGAACCTGACCTTACTTTTTACGGATTTTATAATAAAGAATTATGTACTCAGCTCCTGCTGGCTTTCAACCAGGGAGTTAAATCCCAAACCTTAAGGCTTATAAAAGTCCTTTTTACCTCAATTATGGGTGATTCATACCTTAATATTTGTGTTGTAAACTTCCATTGTTATTCCTTTTATAGAAGGAACATCTTAATCTAGATCAGTAACTCAATGATGTTGATGAGCCATCTGGAAGAGAGCCCATAATCATGCAAGATGAAGAAACACTTCTCCTATAAGGAACTTTTCAAATTAGGGCAATGGGTAGTATAGTCCAGTGATGAATTATACTTAATATACAGCCACATTCTTATAATGCAAATATGTAGGAGCCACCGGCATTATGTTCGGAGAGTGTGGACTTTCCTAATGCATTGTGATTGTTTGTGGCAGAGACTGTGACTTCATAGCATGACACCATATCTGGGGTCAGTTGTTAGTAAGTATTATTGTGAAAAGGCCATCCTGTTGGAGATTAAAATAGAAAGTGACTGTGGTTTACTTCTATTCTTTTGTTCAGTTCATTATCCTTTGTGGTGTGCATGAGGTGGCTCAGTCATCCTTCCATAACATTCTGCTAGTCCCTACGGCCAGAGTGGGACTGGCACCCTCATGCCCAAGTCTCCAGGGGTGAGCATGTGATTCAAATTAGGACGATCAGAGTCTTCCTCCGTTCTCTGAGTGCTTGGTAAGAAATGCTCACTGTTTTTTGATGAACTTAAGCTGTTAGAATGCTGGGCCATCTTGCTGCTGAGAGAGCCACTGGAGGGCAGGGTTTGAGCAGAATGGAGCAAGCAGAAGGAGAATGAAAAACAAGACCTTGATGGCAGGAAACTTGTGAATTCATGTTTGAAGACAGCTTCATCTCTTCAACTTTCTAGTGTTTTGAGCCAATTATTTTCCCTCTTTTTTTTTTTTTGGCTTGGGTTTTTGGTGTATGCATCCTAAAGGAACCTAATATAATTTTCAAACAAGGAACATTTATAGCAGGTGAGACAGGGTCATCTGTTTCTAGTTTTTAAGAATAATAATGACTGCAGAATATTTCTAATGTTTCCAGTGGTTACTAAATGGTGGTAGATAGACAGATTCAGACTGTGGATCATTCCAGAATATGTATCTTCTAGCTTCATGGGCACCCTTCCAGAGATTTTGGTTAAGTATTCCTGGAGTGGGGCCAGTTCAGGAATTCACATTTCTAATGACCTCCCTGATGTAGACAAAGGTACTGATAACTGACAGACTGAGAAAAAAATAATCATGACATACTATTATATTTACTGTAAAGAACAGACGGTGTGACCAATTCAAAGAACCTTCAAACCATAGACAGGTTGATGGTGATTAATACCATGGTAGAAGGTTTTCCTGAATTACTGACCCACTATTTAACTAGAATGATAGTGTGTAGAGTTTATGAGTTTAGTTAGTCCTATCTTCTATGTGATACACTGACTTACCCTATTATATCCCAATTAACATGTCATTTAGTTTTTGCTTGAATACCTCTATCAATTTTTATTATCTCCATATATATCTCATTTCCCTTTGGGAAAATTTTATTAAGCAGAAAGATTTGCCCTCATTGTGGACAGATTCTTATTGCTGCTTAACTTTAACCTATTATTCTAACCTAAAGATGTATAAAGTCATTGCTCTCCTCCATATATTATGTGTTTATGTATTTGAGGACATCTAGCAGGACTTGACAGCCTTCTTTCCTTTTGGACACTATTTGTTAGTTCTGTCAACCATACCATTTGTGCAATAGCTTCACACAGAGTTTCTATCCTGGTTGCTGTTTTCTGAATGTGCTCCATTTTATTAATCCTTCTCAGGGAGTATGCTTAGAATCAAAGACTAGGCTTGAGATAGAATCTGAAAGCACAGAAAGAAATACCAGCGTTTTCCCTGGTTCTGGATATTAGACTTCAATTTATGTAATTTAAGATAACTTGTTTTGGCAGGCTTATAACAGCATTAATTTGTTTTGAATTTGTACATAACATCTAATTGCTGAAGCGTGGTATGATTCTTCACTCTGGTTGCCTCTTTAAGAAGTTTTTCATACAAATAGTTTGTCAGTGACTCCTTAATTATGACACTATAATATATTATGTACTAGAAACCATCTGAAATCTTGAAAGTCATGGGTCACAAAAAGAGTGACCATATTTTTTACCATCCAAATTACAGCTCTTCTGAGAGTATAAGAGGGTACTATTATTAATATCACCCCAGTGTAGATGAGAAGGTACCCCACCAAACAGAATTATGTTTCCCCTAACTGGAAGGATTAGCAGTAATGTCCATGCAAGCTTCAATCTGAAGGAGCTCATCAGCTTGCAAATTTTTGTTAGCCACTGAGTTACTTGACTGTGGTTCATTAATTTGGTAGAACCATTTTACTAATTTTCTCAATTTTGCCTTTTTACTGTGTAGACTTAAAGGATGCCTCCTTTGACCCATATTTTCAGGTTGGCTAACCTCCTCCTTTTAGAAAAAATGTACACCAGACTGTCATCTCCAGTTTCCAGCAAACTTTTTCAGCTATCCCTCTTTCCCTCTCAGTTACCTCATGGGGTATGTTTCCTCCCCTGTGAAATCATATAGCCACTTGAGGTCACTGGGCAAGCATTTTAGTAGCAACCATCAGCTGAATGTTGGATGTCTGGGCTCCACCCATGGCCTCCAAGCTAAAGATCTGAAGAATTCCAGTTCCCTCTAAAATCCCCTTTGGGTGTAACGAGGAAGAGCATGCAGGCTGAAAGCCAACTTGTCCTCACCTCAACTCAGTGCTCATCGTCCATTTGGGAACAGGCAGTTTTAGAACAAAACAAACAAAAAATACAATCCAACCCTTTCTTCAAATAAACTTTGTAAAGTATCAGATTAAAAAAAATCTTTTGTGCTTGTTTTGTTTTTTACTCTTCCTCCCTGGATGCTGCATATGGGCTGTTTCCTGCCTCGTAGTCAGAACCAGACTCCAGTCTTGCATAAAATCGCAGAGGTTAAAAAGAAATGTGCCTTTGGGTGGGGCAGAGGGTTTGGGGAAGGCGAGTGGCCATGGCTTTGAAGTCGGAGATGCCTGTCTTCCTGATTCTGCTTGGTGTTTTGCAGGAGTGTCTTACCAATTGCAAACATCTTCCAAAAACTTGTTTATAAGAAGTAAGCTAGGTTTGTGTGTCATTTTTAAATTGTGATTTATAAAAATGTTACATAAAAATGTAATTTGTTCCACACCGTGAAAGGGCATATCCTGTTCCTGTTTCTCTTCTCTGACTCCAAAGAAATTAAGGAAAGCACGTGATTTCCACATTCTTCTCAAATCTTCTTTTTAAGACTTTGGAGATACGTATCACAAAAGACTTAAATTTGAACACTAATGCTTTTACTTTAAAAACCATAGACTTACTGTTGAAGAATCTAAGTAACAGGAAGATGAACTCAAATTATTTGCTTGTTGTTTGATTTATTTTAAGTGCACCAAATGCTTAAGGGCTCCTAAGCTCATGTCCCAAGTGCAAATGCCACAGTAAAACTCAAGCCAGAAGCTTGTCCACTGTGCATGAAGCAAGGCCTAAGAGATTTAATCATATCTACATTTCCCAAAATGTGAACATGCTGGAACTACATCTGGGTTTTCAGGAACTCACCAAAAAAAAAAAAAAAAAAGAGAGAGAGAGTGATGAGAAAATCATAACAATACACTCAGCATGCTAATAACACTACGTGAGTAGCTCAATCCTAGGTCACATTTTCCTGGATGCCCAGTTGGTAGAAGGGCTGCTGCTATATCTGCTGCATCATCCATATGTGACTCCTGTGATAAAAGCAAGGCCAAAAGCCCTGCCCTCAGAGAGGGCATCACCGTATTCCATTGCAGGCAAAGCTATCTCTAAGAGATGTATTTTAGCTCTTAGAAAAGAAAAACTAAATGGATTTTTAAAAATTCTGAACATAGAATGTCTTTGATGATCAGAAAAAGGCAAGGAATGTTCCATGTCTCCACTGAGGAAGCTATTGTGTCTATAGCCTCAAGTTCCAAACATTAGTGGAATGAGGTAGGCAGAGACTCGGTGTGCTCACCATCGCCACTGCCTGTATTCCACCCTGCCCAGCCCTGTTAATATATAAAAGGAGTCTGCATACAGTTGAAAAAAGCCTGAATATTGTCGAATAGATTCCAGGATGCCCTTCATGAGTCAACAAATTTTAAGCAAACCACATCTCATAGATATTAATCAATACATTTTTCTGAAGTAGAACACTTGAGCTAGCAACGTTGACTATAAATCTGGCAACGTTTGAAATATGTTTTAGTTTCTTGATATTGGCACTTTTGCTATATTTTATTACTACCCAGCATTCTTAGAATTATATAGTCAATTGGAATACAAAAATTCTTATTCCAGAATGTAGAAGACTGGATAATTATTTTAAAAAATATGCATTTTTAGTTCTATTTGCTTTAAAAAATTTAGGATGTTCATCTGCTCATTTACTACATTATTTCTAAAGAAAAGAATGTGAGATTTAGTATACAGTGCAAGTATTTGCAAATATAGGAAAAGCAATTTATTCTTTGGAGTTATTGTGATTATCAGCTAGAATAGTGGATATGAAAGTGTTTTGTAAATATTAAGCATTCCATTGTTACCATCTATTATTTCTTTCACTCATCAAACATTTATTTAATATTTTCTTATATCACATCCCAGGCATAGTGTTCAATGCTTCTATAAAAATATGTGCCAGGCACAGATTTGCAGTGAAGAAGCTCAGGCTCTGTGGAAGGAGATGTGTTCCACCAGCATCATCGCCATCACTGTTATTCACCCCATGCCCACCATGAATCAGGCTCTGCTCCTGCCCTGAGGAAAAAGTGGTGAGGGAACCAAAAAGTCCCTGCCCTCTTTGGACTTAGAAAGACAGCAAACAAGGAAATAAACAGTCTTTCAAATGATGATAAAAATTATGAAGAAAAGAAAGCAAGGTAAGGGGATGTAAAGTTATAGGTGAATATTTTTATAGAGTGGTTAAAGAAAAACCCTTCAAAGAAGTGATACATGAGTTGGGACACGAATGGTTTTAAAGAAAACATGCAAAGATCTGGGGGCAGTGAAATGACCTCTCAGGCAGTGGGGAAACCACCAGAATGTGGTGAGTTGGAAGCTAAGTGAAGAAAGGAGAGGTCACCTCTAAAGTGGTAGTGACAGGCTGATTAAAATTGGGAGTGAGAATTGTTATGTGGGTAAAGTGAAGGTCATTAGTGGCCTTGTAAGAGTGGTTTGGGCAAATTCTTTGGGGAAAAATGCCCAATTTGGACTAAGATATAAAAAAAGTTGGATGAATGGTAGGAGGTGGAGCCACTGGATACAGGCAAAATGTTATAAATTTTGTTTGAAAGCTTAGAAGTAAAAACAGTGTAGTACAATACCTATGAAGGACATAGAATCAACCTAGAGTTCTCAAAGACTGTAGGTCAGTGGTTGTTAAACTTTTTGGTTTTAGAATGCCTTTATATATAATAATACATATTACAGATAGTTGCAGATAATTACTACATTAGAAATTAAAATGTAGAAATATTTAACATATAAATTGATTAAAATAATAATAGCCATCACATGTTAACTTAAAGAGCACATTTTTAATGGAAATAACTATATTTTCCAAAGCAAAGAAATAGTGAATCAAGTTTTCACCCAATTTTATAAATTCCTTTAATATTTAGCTTAACAGAAAAAACATGGGTTCTCCTATCTGCCTCTGCATTCAATTAATATGTTGTTTTAGTTAAGTACATAAAAAAAGATCAGTCTGCATACAGATATGCATTTTAATAAGCTTTTCTGATCATTGGGAGTATATCATATAGCTTATCCTTAGATACTGAGAGTGAGGAATGCTGATGTTGTCCGTGGATCTTTAAACACATAATTTTGACCTTATGGATACCCTGAAAGGGTCATGGACCCCTCAGTGGTTTCTAGACCACACTTAGAAAACCACTGACTCTATTTTAAACCCCAAAACATCTGAGTTTTGTTTAGCATGAAATATTAGGGTAAAAAAAAAGTGAAATAACAGCAATGGCAGAGACCTTATGAAAAGCTGAAATTCCTTTTCTTCCAGAAGAACATTAGCTCCGTTATTTAAACAGAGTCCTACAAGGTATAGTAGCTGTGAGATTTGCTGTCTGGCAGTTCTCCCAACACTGTTAACCAAAAGTACTGTAAGTTAGGTGGTGTTTTTTTCAGTTTTATTGTGGTATTGTTGACAAAGAAAGATTACATATATTTAAACTACACAACTTGATGTTTTCATACACCTATCCATTGCAAAAGGATCACTACAGACTGGTTAACATATTTATTACATCAAATAATCACCTTTTTTTCCCTTTCCCTGGTAAGAGCACAAGATCCCTCCTCTTAGGAAATTTCAAGTATACAATACAGTATTGTTAATTATAGTCACTGCAGGTGGTGGCTGTTCTGAAAAGAGTATTTCTGATGACTAGTGCTTTCCTATGATTAGTAATGGATTTTAGAAATTGTTATTTGTCCTTTTCTTTCAGCTATGAATTATTTTGGGGTGATATATGGATATGTGCTGAAATGCATTAATTTTAATGTGTTTCTTTATTTTTCATGTCATAAAATTAGAGATGGAAGAGACCTCATGAGTTGTGCAGTCCATCACTGTGGCATAATATCATGGTTCTTTCCAGAAAGGCTTTGTCTGGCTCAGTTTTAAATGAGAAAAGCAATTATACTCCCATTAGTTCCCCTGGGAGACTATTCTACTTACTGATAGATCTCCATTTTGAAACGTTGCCCAACATTGAGCCCATGATGGTTGAATACTATTAATCCTTGACTGGCTGAGTCCCATGTGCTAACTTCTACAAGAGATCTTTACCACGTTACTCCTACGGTAAATGTTCTTTTAGTGTGCAAGGCATTTGAAGCCTCTGAACTGTGCAACTCAACTGTTTCTGAGTGTATTCTACATGCTGGCTTGTAAATTCTCTCCTGTTGAATCACCTGATAAAGAATTGATTGTATAATTTAGGATTTTTGCAAGGACATTCATTAAAAAGGGATTAAGGATGATCACATATAGAAAATAGGTGAAGGGTGACCTTATTTGGTAAGAAAAATTTTATACTCTGAAAGAAATGGAGTGCTACTGAGTTATTCAATATGTTAATCCAAAAATAGTCACAAGTGATGTTTTTAGAGTCACCCAAGGAAAACGACTGCCTTCTGCATAAGTAAATAAGTACCTCAGGTATTTGTAGTAATGATGATGACATACTTTTATAAACTTTTAAAAGGTGGTGAACACATTTTTTATTTCTATATCAGAAAGTCAAGATATAAATCTATAGGGGCACACTTCTAAAAAGGATAAATTTCTTTTATGCCTTGAGGATATTCATTTGGCTTCTTTAAACTTTATTTTCTGAAAGCATAAGTTTGAAAGCTAAGCAGTTTTTACATGCTTAGCCAATTGGGTGATGGTTTCAGAGGCATGCTTCCCTCTTTTCTTTCATTTAAACATTCATTTCCATTTACTCATAAATCTAGATTATTTTGTCTTCACTTTTAAAGCAATTTCAACAAATCTCCTGATATAGTCCAGTAAACAGTCTCATGTAAAATGATCTCTAAGTTATTTCTTAACAGGCAGATTTCCCCCCATACTGCCATAACTTCATGATTTGTTCAAGTTAAGAAGGGGAAAAAGGAAACCAGAAATGAAATTATGCTTATTTTATTATTCCAGTGCTTAGGACTCAGACAGAATGTAGTTGTTTTTTATTAATATGGAAGACCTCCCATGGCTTCATTTGGTTTTGTTGTGCCTGTTGTTGTTTTGTCTTTAAAGGAGAATGTTTGGGTAAGTCAGTTAAGAAATAATGAAAAACAAGAGGTTGGAAGTTCCCTCTCTTCGCTTCCAGACAACATCAGGCAAGGCAAGTGCTCCATATGATGTTTTGAAACGGAATCCAACTCTCCTCTGTTAAAAGCACAAGATTGGGGTGTTGGGGGGAACACACCAAGGGTCCTTCATTGTCTACTAAAAGGGATATTTTAAAATTCAATCTAGAAAGGCAAATAATCCATTAGATAGTTAGAAATAGTGTTTTATCATCTTTAGAATTTATTTTATAAAATGTATGGCAACACCAATGTCAATACCCAGTAATGGTTATACATCCACAAACATTTATGTTCTTTACCGGGAAATAAATGAACAAAAATAGATGGTAAGATTATAAACTCTTAGAGAAATATACAGATTCTCCTTGCTGTTTCAGATTGTTTTCAACTCTTGGGCATATCTTTAGCTCACAGGTGATAAACACAAAGCCCTCAGGCCAAATCCCACCCTCTACTTTGTTTTATCCAGCTGGTACCATGTTTCCATCTGGCAGCAGCACCAAACTCGGTGGCTAGCAGCTGAGGAGTAGTTACATGTATACAGTCCTAAAATTACATTTGGTGCTTTGAAGGCAACCGTGAGGCTGATATGACCCCTGGTGAAAATGAGTTTGACACCCCTGCTTTAGCTCTATGGATTCATTTAGAAAAAAACAATACATTTAGCTGTCACCTTAAACTGGTGTGTGTGTGTGTCTGTGTCTATTCACTAACTGTTGTTACTCTCTAAACATGAAAGAGAAAATAATTTCACTCTGGCAAATGAAAAATAGGTATTTTCCACTGATTGCTTAACATAGAAATATTAGTAATCATTTCAGAGTAATGGTCTATAGTTGACCTTAGGTCAATGCTACGGAAGTTAGGCAGACTCTTCACTTGAAATTTCTCACCAGTTTACACAACACTATGGAAACTCACTGTGCCAAATACGATGTTTTAGGAAATAGTTATTCTCTTATGGACTCTGACAATACCAAAATAAATCCAAAACTCCTTCAGTGGAACTAGAAGGGTCAGCATGCCACATATTTAACATCATGCATTCATTCATTCATCAAGCATTCACTTTTTATATACAAGGTGTTATGCTGGATATTGGAAAAGGGAGAATAAGTGTGGATTGTGATTTTATTTTTTTCTCCAATTATAAATAAACTTATCTAGTTCCTGTCTCCTGTATTCTTATGCCAAAGGCTGAATAGGAATGAGAACCAGGTGATGGTGATTCAAATACCATCAGTACATTTTGAGACTGTGTTTTTAAATACAGTGGTGAGGAGACAGACTGAAGAATGTTAAACAGACAGTTAAAATAAAACCGAGGTTAAGGTTAGTAACATAGCTCAGAGACTTTTTTTCAGTGCAAGTAAAAAGAGTATTTGGAAACAGAGAGTATGACAAAGTCAAGAGAAATGCTTCTCCTTAGTAAATAAAGGAGACTTGATATATGTTCAATCAAAGAGAGAAAAATAAAAATAATAGAAGAGAAAACTATTTGGAAGACATTGTTGATGGGGATGGTGGTAATGATATATATAGTGAGATAAATTATATATATACTGAGATAATTTGAGTAAACCTAATTCCTGAAGGAAGAAAGCTGAAATGGACTCAAATGCTCCCCACACTGGGGGCTCACTCCTCTGTAAGCATGGCACCATCAGTAGGTAGATACGATGGCGATACGATCTGCATTGGGATACGATCTGCAAAATACTCACCACCATCAGAAGGGCTGTTATTTGTCTCTTGTTTTGTATAACTAACTCTAGATTTCAGAATGGGCCACTGATGATCACATACTTCAGCCAGACTGAGGGGCTTTGTTTCCAGATAATACACTAACAAGTTACTTAAATTCTCTATTCCTTGGGGTCGCTCCATGTAAAATGGAGATATCAGGAATAATCTTCGAAGGTTGCTGTGATCATGGTTAAATCAGGTAATGTACCTAAACCACTTAGAAAAATTCCTGGCTCACAGTAAGTGCTTATTATTATTATTGAAACTTTATGCTCTCTAATTATGTCATTGGTTCATTTCCTCAATCATTTCATCAACAGGTATATTTAAATGATTTGCCAGCACCCTGTGGCCTTCATATTCCCGAGAATGGGGCTTTCAGAAAAATTCTGGAGAGTCCACACTACCACTCTAATGTAATAGTTTGTTAAACGGGGTTCATAAAACACTCAAATAATTCACGCACTTCCATAATTGGCACATGAATTCCCTTTTCTCCAAAAGGATCTAGTTTCCTTAAAATGAGTAATTCAGCATTTATCATGGAATTTATTTTTCTCATTATTAAAATTATTCCCATGATTGTATTAAAATGTTTTAAAGTGGTCTATGTTTAGAAGATCTTTTCTTGACCCCACATTCCCCTGTAGCTACTAACCCACTTTTCTCTTTTCTTTATGGAAACTCCTTAAAATAATTATTTATACTTACTGTCTCAAATTCCTCTCCTTTTTTTCTTTTTTGAATTTGGTCCAACCAGACTTTTACCCCCATTGTCCACTGCAAATGCACTTTTCAAGGGTTCCTAAGACCTCCATATAGCTCAACCCTCTGGAGAAGCTCGCCTTTGCCTCAGTTGACCCATTGGCAGCATAAGCCTTAGCAGAAGATTGCTCCCTCATCCTGAATCAGCTTTCTCCTTTCAGCTTGCATTTCCTCAAAAGCTGGTTTTCCTCCCATTTCTCTAATTTTTCCTTCTCAATCTCTTTTGCTACCTTTTGCCTACCTTCCCAATATTTATTTATTTAAAATGTATTTCACTGATTATGCTATTACAGTTGTCCTATTTTTTCCCCTTTATACATCTCCACCCTGTAACCCCCTCCCACCAGTATTCCCCCACCACCCTTGTTCATGTCTATGGGTCATACATATAAGTTCTTTGGCTCCTCCATTTCCCATACTATTCTAAACCTCCCCTTGTCTATTTTGTACCTACCATTTATGCTTCTTATTCCCCGTACCTTTTCCCTCATTCTCCCCCCTCCCTCCCCACTGATAGGAGGGTTCCTGATGGTCTCCATTTCTGTGATTCTGTTTCTGTTCTTGTTGTTTCCTTAGTTTGTTTTTGTTCTTGTTTCTTTTTAGGTTCAGTTACTGATAGTTGTGCGTATGTTGTCATTTTACTGTTCATATTTTTGATCATCTTCTTTTTCTTAGATAAATTCCTTTAACATTTCCTACAATAAGGGCTTGGTGATCATGAACTCCTTTAACTTGACCTTATCTGCAAAGCACTTTATCTGCCCTTCCATTCTAAATGATAGCTTTGCTGGATAAAGTAATCTTGGATGTAGGTCCTTGCCTTTCATGACTTGAAATACTTTTCCAGCCCCTCCTTGCCTACAAGGTTTCTTTTGAGAAATCACATGACAGTCTTATGGGAACTCCTTTGTAGGTAACTGTCTCCTTTCCTCTTGCTGTTTTTAAGATTCTTTCCTTATCTTTAATCTTGGGTAATATGATTATGATGTTCCTTGGTGTGTGCTTCCTTGGGTCCAATGTTTTTGGGACTCTCAGAGCTTGCTGGACTTCCTGGAATCTATTTCCTTCACCAGCTTGGGGAACTTTTTCTTTATTATGTTTTTAAGTAAGTTTTTAATTTCTTGCTCTTTCTCTTCTCATTCTGTCATCCCTATGATTCAGATATTGGAATGTTTAAAGTTGTCCGGGAGGTCCCTAAGCCTCTCCTCATTTTTTTTTTTTTGAATTCTTGATTCTTCATTTTATTCTGGTTGAATGTCTGTTTCTTCTTTCCACTCCAAAACTGTTGATTTGAGTCCCAGTTTCCTTCCCTCCACTGTTGGTTCCCTGTATATATTTTTAATTTCACTTTGCATACTCTTCATTTTTTCTTCTGTTTTGTGACCATACTCAACCATTTCTGTGAGCATCTTGATTACCACTGTTTTGAACTCTGCATCTGATAGGTTGGCTATCTGTTCATTACTTAGTTGTATTTCTTCTGGAGCTTTGATCTGTTCTTTCATTTGGGCCGTTTTTTTTAGGACCCAGTTCCCAGAACGCTTCTCTAGTTACATTCTTTCCATTGCCAACTCATCTTCTCTCATGGCTTTAAGTACTGTTTGTATCCTCATGGTTCTCAAGTGTGTATTTTGGTCCTGGCCTTGTCCCTTGAATTTCAGGATTATCTGTCTGGCTGCCAAATCAGTTTTTCCATTTAATTATGTAATAACATTCTCATGCCCCGAACCAAAATCCTAAACTTCCTTGCAAAAGTGGTTCCTCTATGTGTTTCTATTATGTTAATTACAAATCTTCTTTCTGGGTTCTCAGGCACAAAACTTTACATTTATTCTTGAATCTCATACCTTCCTCTAATCCATCAAAACTCTATTGTCTACCTTCAACATATATCTGAATTAGTCCATTTAGCATCACTTCTGCCATCAACACCTTGTTCCAAATCACCATCTCTGCTCTGGATTAGTGTAACACCTCCTAACTACTCCTTCGTCTGACATACTTGCCTACTGTGTTATTCTCTTCCAGCAGTGCTGTTGCCTCTGTATTCAGTGGTATCTCATGTTACTCTAAGTAAAAATCAAAGTCCTCCAAATACTTAGTCCAGGCTCAAAATATTGAATGGCATGTAAAAAAGGGAAAAACAGGAAGTCTGATGATGTATCTCTTCCTCCTCTTCTGTTCTTATGCCATGTCACTTTACCTCAGAGAGATGCTTCCTAGCTGTCACATACTCCTCAGCTACACCTCAGCCTTTAACACTGATGATGGGGTGGGAGTGGAAGGAAGAGGGAAACACAACCTAACTTTAGGCAATGGTACAATGTAAGTAATGGTTAATGAGCAAATATCCTGTGCTTTTGCTCTCAGGACATAGCCTAAGACATGCTAATTGCTGCCTAAAGACCACTTAGGTTCATCTTTTTTCATACTCTCCTACTTGGTCTTGGTATTTAACATACTAGCCCTTACAAAGGTTATGTTAAACATAATTATTGTTTTCAGGCATAATCAAAAGTATTAAGTTTACATCAACAAATATGACTTATAAATATCTTTTCAAATAGGAATTTCCAAGCCTTTTTCTGTCATGATGGAAGAAAGACAGGAGGCAGATGGCTGAGAACACACAAACCAAAGCAGGGTCATTGAGGGCACACAGATTCAAAACAGAACCAGACTACTTGTTAACATCCCATAAGAGTGCTGGGAAATGATTGTGATTGTTTTCTGTAAATATAGAAGACCCCTTCTCCCATTTATCTTCTTAAAATAATTTTGTACAAACCATTTTCTTTTTCAGTCTGGCATACACTAAGCTTACACTGTGAGTAATTCAACACAGATTTTTAAAAAAATTGTTGCTGGGCTACTGCGTCTGAAAATGTGTGTAATGTTATTGATGATAGCAACTTTTGTAGAAGGACTTTGGATAACAAAAGGGACAAAAAAAACCCAACCTGTCTTTACTGGGCACACATGACATGTCAAGAATGAGACTAGAAGATTTGAAAATATTATCCCATTCTGTCCAGGTTTGGTAGATGTTCGTGTCTGCTAGCAGTCTTTCTGAGTCTCTCCTAGTAGTCTCCCTTCCATTCTCAGCAGTGACTTCAGAACATTTCTGCACTGCTCAGATTTCTGACCTGGTCTTGTTTCCCTGCTTTTAGGAAATGACTTTGCCTTGCACAGTACACAGACAACAGAAATCATAAAAAGAAACTGTTTCAGTTTCCTTCCACCAAACTAACTTCGATACACCCAACTTGCCTTTTCCTTATTCTATTATTTTTTTAAGACTTTATTTATTTATTTTTAGAGAGAGGGAAAGGGAAGGAGAAAGAAAGGGGGAGAAGTATCAGTGTATGGTTGCCTTTCACATGTCCCCCACCAGGGACCTGGCCTGCAACCCAGGCATATGCTCTGACTAGGAGTCAAACCAGTGACCTTTTAGTTCACAGGCCAGCACTCAATCCACTCAGTCACACCAGCCAGGGCTCTTTGTTCTATTCTTTTCTAAAACAAACACTATCTCCTCTCTACTGAGTCCAAAACATCATTATTAAAACATGCTGTGGGGGATGATTCTTCTAACTTAAAAAACAAATGGACAAGTGAATAAACAAACCCTAAGTTTCCTCATTTCTATCTCTTTACTTCCCTTTAGAGCCAAACTTTTCTACTCATGGTCTCCATTTCTTCACCCCTCTTCTTGTGGTCACAACCCTGCTTTCCTCAAGGTCTTGCTCCTTTGATCTTCAATTTCTAAGTCAAGTGGACTCTTCCCTGTCCTTATTGCCCTTGACTTGTCAATGTCATTTGGTCCCTTCTTAAAGGGTTCTCTAGTGTTGATTTCTGTAATTGTATGTTCTCCCACTTTTCCTGTAGATATCCCTTCTCATTCTCTTTGTGGAACTTTTCTTCTCTGACCAGTTTGATGCCATATTAATATTTCTCGGGATTCTGACCTAGAGCTTCTCTTTTCACTGTGTGTATTCCCAGGCAGCTTCACTTCAGCAACTG
The DNA here is from genome assembly GCF_021234435.1 of Artibeus jamaicensis. Taxonomy (NCBI): domain Eukaryota; kingdom Metazoa; phylum Chordata; class Mammalia; order Chiroptera; family Phyllostomidae; genus Artibeus; species Artibeus jamaicensis. Next base: position 29,145,564 of record NW_026522025.1, on the reverse strand, counting down.
AATTTATAATATTGTTTTTTCTTTCCCCCCTTGTTACTATAAAAATTTATGTTCAGGAAGCTTGCCTCTCCTATATACACTTTGTGAGTGTATCTGATGCCTTCTGTGGAATATGTGGGGTTAATATTCTTTTCTGATTATGAGAACAAAAGTAGCATTTTTTAGGTGAGTTCTGGTTTGGAGGACTCTCCTCAATTCAAGTCACTTGTCTGTAGTCTTATTTCAACTTCGTGATACACATCTCCTCTTTTCTTGGGGCAAGTTTAGCATCAACGATTTAGCATTTTCTCTCTCTGTTGCATTCTGCGTAGATTATTGCAGGGATAAGTAGGTTTCCAGCCACAGATGTACCATACACCATGACACAAAACTTGTTTTGATAAATTTTTAGAAGGATGAGCTGAGGGTCTTTTTAAGGAGGATGTATTAGTTGTTTAACACAAAAGACACGAGGACCCTGTTTGGTCAGAGGAGGTGGGATGTGGTGTATGGGTGGTGGGTCTATAGCTTGAAATGAGTTGTAACTTAACCTACAGACACAGGCACATAAACTCGTTCTAAATCTTGAAGGCTGAACTTCCTAATTAGGTATTACACAAAGATAATAGCTTTGTAATATGAATACTAAATTAGCAAACTTTATTAGGGGTCCTCAATCTATTGGCCTAGTATAAAAATTTTTGATGGTTTTCATGATATATAGAACTCACTTGAGATTGAGTTTCCTTCTTGCAATACCTTGGCATCTTGATATGGATTAAAAAGCTATGAAAATAGAAATAAATGACCTTTTGAGCACATCATAAACACATAGGTCAGCTCTTCTGTATATAGGCTTACTTTTTTCACACATTACCATATGTTCATCACACGTTGTACACCTCATTCAGAATCCTAGCCACCACTTAGTTCCTCTCACACCTGCCTTAAACTACACAAATATATATTTTATATTTTTATGTACAGTGTATATATTTATGTGAACCAAAACCCCCTTTTTAAAAAAGATTTATTCACTTGGGGGGAGGTCTACCTTCCATTCAGTTTGCATGCATAACTCAAAGGAAAGCTAAGGCAGGTTGCGTTTTCATGTCTTGGGAGGAATAAACTTCTTAAATGCTTTACAAGGCTTTTATTTTGGCACCGGGACAGGACCACCTTGTGTTCTCCATGTCTCTAAAGTATGAAATTGTTGATTCATTTTGGTTTCTGAAAACAGTCTTTTTTTTTAACAGCAGCCAGAGGTAATCACAGCATTGTGATGTACTGCACGCCACAGCGTACTCAAGGTAATGAGCATATTGGAAATGGAGGTCACTAGTAACAAGAAGATTCTTAAATTGGGGAAAAATATGTCTAGTTTAGAGCCAAAAGTTGTCGACTTGTTAGGAGCCAAAACCGTCTATTGTTTCAAAAAATATGTTCGCAATGGTAATAAGTGAGGGAAGTAGCTGAGTTTTATAAATGACAAAGTTTAAAGTGCTTCTCTTGGGCAGCAAGTGAAACTTAGATGGAAAGCCCACTGGGGTGGAGAGAAAAGTAAGGTTTCCACATGGCTGAGTGTATTTTTAATAAATAAACTAAGATCATTTATTCTTCCTTTGTCCCAATAGCCACCTTTCTGCCATCTCACAGTTCAATTCACAGAGACTCCCTGACATGTTATTTATATCTACATAGTGTGAACTTAGAGTAGAGCAAAAGCAGCATCAGCTATGCAAAATCACAGCTTTTCTAATGCTGGTACTTAAAAAGTGCCTGGGGCTTGCTATTGTCGGAGCCACACTGCATCTTTTTGGCCAGCAGCAGGAGGCATTACTGCATCAGAGCCAGGAGAGACTATAGGTCCCACTTCTCAGAAGTCCCTTTTGTCTAAGCCAAATAATTTCTCCCCTCTGAAGCCACCTCTCCCTTTGGCATCACATTTGTCTACACAAGACAGTAGGGTGAATCTCACATTAGAAGGCACATTAACTCCCTCTTTTTTAACATATGCACTGAGAATAAACAGTCCCAAGCTCTTTGTTGCTTTGAAACTGATGTAAACTGGGCTTATAAGACATTAGTATTACCTATAAATTTGGTCAAATCAATAGAGGGATAAAAAGCATACCAACCCCCCAAAAGGATTGAATTTGCCATTCAATCCATTGTTTTCAGTAACCAGAGAAATCAAATCTCGGCATCCAGTAATTCTATGTAAACGGGTGTACTGTGTCTCTAATTTTGACCTGCAATCTGCTACTCTAAGGAGAAAGGGCTCATGTAACATTCTTTTATATCAGCAAAGTCCAGCTCCACGTCACTCAGAGACAACCCTATGTGGGCTACATCATTCATGTCATCTTGATTGGATATAAAACATTTTCCACTGCACAAATTTCACTACAACCTCAACCAAATTAGTCTTGTAAATGACACCATCTATGACCTGCGTATTACAGACTGCAAGAAGTGGGTACCCAGGGACAGTAAGGAGAAATTAACTTATTTTACTGATTCAAAAATTGGAAAATACTGTTTTCTTTAATGATTTAAGTATGTGCATGTCATGATTCCTGGCTACATAAACATTAAATTCCTTTATAATTATGCTTTTTAAAAAACCATGTTGGGATGTAGCTAAAAATATTTGGAGTTACAACTCATGTAACAAAGGAGCGCCTTTTACATAAAAAATACTCCAATTATATTGATACCTGTCTGAGGTGGCAGAAAAAAGCTATTGCTTGCTTTCTCAGAATTTATTGTACCCATTGGCCTGTTTCATCATGAAACTTCATTGTGCCCAGATCATTAAGGTAAAAAAATTACACATTTCAGAGTGTGTATGCCAGCTGGTAAAAGGACATCTTCCACCAGGTAAATCTTGGATTAAAACTATCATGCAGCCTCTTGTTGAGGTTGGGCTCCTAGAATTGTGCCTTTCATTGGAACAGAAGAGTATCTATTCAGTTAAAATAATTCTTGGTCCAAACTACAGGGCCTATGAGGAAAATTCGAACTGCCAAGTTCCCATCCAGCACTTGACTGTGTCATTTTGCCCTCTTTTAGTTGACATTGACCTCACACTCAGCAAGGTACTTTTGATTCAGACTTGCTTCTGCAAGGATTTGGAGACACAGTTTTGCTACTCATATCTTTCCTTGGCCATACTCTGAAATACTTTTTTGCTGCAGAAACTTGCCCATTCCAACTTCTGGTTTTTTTTGGTGGGTGTTCTGGTACTTCAAATTATGTAAGACATATTTACTAAGTACCTGTAATAAGCCAGGTAGGTACGGATTGCTAAGACTACAATGATGGACAAGAAACAATCTCTAATAAAATGATTGCTCTATTGTGAATGTGAATATGTATATTTTTCTGTATGTTTATTAATTTTTACTTTGTACATTTTTAGCTAATTTATTGATCAAATATAATTTACAGTTATAATACCTTCTTAGTGAATTAAAACTTTCATCTTTATAGTCATCTTCTTTGTCCTTAAAATGCTATTGTCTTCAAATCTAGTTGTCTGGCATTTCTATAGCCATTCCAGCTTTCCTTTGGTTATTACCTTATATATTTTTCTAATTTTAACTTTGCCTCTGTGTGTTCTTGCATATTAGATATATCTTTTGTTTACAGCTAGTAGGTTGGTTATTTAAAAAATAAATTTAAAAATCCAAACTAATAATCTCTGCCCTTAAACTTACTTATTTTAAATTATTTCTACCATTTCAGTTCGATTTTTGTCTTTCCTTTTTTGTATTCATTTTTATTTACAAATGAATTTTTTGTTTTTATTCTGTTTCCTATTTACTGATTTTGAAGCTGTTTTATTTCCATTATTTGATAGCTAGTCTCTGAAGTTTTACCAAAAGATTTCTTACACATCGACTAATTTTTTGCTTATGTTCTTCCTTACTTTAGATCTTTCTGGAGCCATATTTCTTCCACTTGAAGTATTACTAAAGCTTAAAGTTTCTTTAATTATTTTATTTTTGATAAAGTCTCAATTTCTGTTCATGAAAAACATCATTTCTATCTTTGTTCTTGAAAGATAATTTTGTTGTGCATATTTGTAAGTTGACAGTTATTTCTCTGCACTCAGAGAATATTATTATGTTGACATTTGCTTTCTATGATGACTTTGAGATATCAGTGTCCATCATTTTTTTTTCTTTTGTGTAAATCTGCCATTTCTTTCTGCTGGCTTTGAGATCTTTAGGTTTGTTATTGTAGTTTCACTAAGTCATGCTTAGCAATATGTGTTTGTTTTTCTTTATTTGGCTGTATCAGTGAGGCGGTATCGATCTGGGTCTGTTTTATCTTCCAGAGTTGTCTTGGCTCTGTAGATGAGTTTTGAGTTTGCTTTCTGTTTTGTGGTGGTTGGCATTGCTTAAGAATAATTGTAGGTTTTTTTGTTATTTATCACAGTCTGATTTCAGTTCACTTTTCTTGAGATTTTGGAAAAGATCCTTAATTCATTAATTTTGTTGTGGAAGTTCCCCTTTCTCAGATTTCTAGCAACACATTAAGAAGCATGTTTGTTCTCAATGACCCATGATCTCTGTTCTTGTATCAAGTGAGTTTTGGAAGCACAAAGGTCACTGTGGTTTGAAGCAGAATTCCCTATTAATTTGCTTTACAGATTTTTTTTTACTTAGTAATTTTTCAGCATCATTCAATCCCTTTTATGGCTCCACATACTGAGTATAAAATAACCATAATTCTCTCTCTCTGCTATCTCAGCGTTTTCTTCCTTTATGTCTAGCCCTTCCTATGATTTTCATAGTTTCAGCTTATAAAGAAATAAAATATATCTATCTGTGTGTTTGTGTGCTCTCTCACAGGATTGTGTGTGACAGTTTTAATTACGCTTAAGTATAAGTAGGATAACCTAACATTATATGTCCTTAATAAGATGCATTTCCTTCTGGTTGTAGAACTAAGATCCCACATTGCTGTTGGCTGTGAACTAGGGGCTGTCTCCAGCTGCTAGAGGTCACTTGCCTTCCTTGGCTCCTTGCCCTCTTTCCTCCATCTTCAACATGAGCAACATGGGCCCGGTCCTTCCTGCATTTCCAATCTCTTCTTTTTCTTCCATTGCATCTCTCAAACTCTTCTTAGCTGGAAGAGTTTGTCTTCACTTTGGATGACTCACAACTCACGTGATTAAATTTGGCCTACCCAGAATAATTTCTCTGTCTCAAAGTCTATACCTTGATTACATCTGCAGAATCCCTTTTGCCATATAAGGTAGCATTCACGGGTTTAAGAACTGATGGTTTGGCCATAATGTGGGTCATTATTCTGCCATCCATAGAGATTTTACCTGTCTCTGTCTCAGTTTCTTCATCTGTATAGTGGGGCTAACATCTCTCAGTTGCAGTGTTGGGAAGATCCACTCACTGACTTGTAGTGAGGATCAATTGACAAGGTATATGTACTTTGCATACCTGAAAGTAATAAAAGACTATGATATATGAATAAAATATCAATAAGTACTATGATTGCTAGACTGTCTTATTTAACTTTGTGTCTGCTGTGATTAGCAAAGTTCTTAATGTTCAATAAACGTTTACTGGGTGACAACATGAATAACTTACTATTCTTATCCTTCATCAGGGGAGATCCTATTTTTGTGGGACTTCATGTGATTTGTAGCATCCTCTTTAAGGAGTAGAAAATACAGGTATGAATGTAAAATTAGGTACAGGGCCTTAGAAGGGGCCTGTGCAAATGAGGGGCTCTGATTTCAGTTACATAAGCTTCCTCAAATAATCCACCTCTGCCTCTTATCTTTACTGTTTTTACCCTGTTCCTTTCTTGCTCCACACTGCTGCCGTGCCTTGCTCCTATACTTCATTTCTGGTCTTTGTTTGTTTGGTGTTTCTTATCCTCACTTAAAACCCTGTGTCACTGACTTCCTACTGTCTCAGGCTCAGTGTGACAGTGACTATGTAATAAAGGAACACACAATTAATGTAATTATGTATGTTTATTGAGTGCCCTCAACACGGCAGACATTGGGCACAAAGCCATAGACACTATGATGACACCACAGGTTGTACTTCACAAGTTGCCCAGTTCTGCCTGAGCGAAGATAAATCCAGAGGGCAGAGGGTCCCAGGCAGAGCAGTTACCTAAAGTAGCCTGAGGAAAACAAGCTGGAACAGAATTAGATCTGCTGGGAGAAGCTATGTCTCAAAACCCAAATGGCAGATGAATAAACAAAAACGAGAAAGTGAAGTGCGGTAAAAAACCAAGACAGCTGGAAGCAAGGCGGATCTTGTGTGTGTGAGGAGAGGTTACAGGAGGGGTCCAAGTCAGAATCCAAGCTACGCAGGTGAATTAAGGCCACATAGTGGAGCAGTGTGGTGTCTGAAATGAACTTTACAGGGCAACACGCCAGTTCTGCAGTTGCTCTTTAACAATTCACCTTGAAATCCTAATTTGGCATCAAAATCTCTCTCCAGAGTTTTTTTATCAACCTTTTTTTCTTCATGTCAAGACAAACTTAGGTTATTAATCTCTCGCAGACATTGTGATGTTTGACACATATTGTACTACTGGGATAAATGGAATTATTAATAGAAATTCCAGGGAAACTGAAGACTCCTGGGAAACCTTTAGAATAAAGAAGATAGGATTACTTTATTTTCTAGCAATCTTTTTGACAAAGGCACAGGGAGCACAGGCCATGTAACTGTGGCCATATCTAATAGTGCATAGTTTGCGCTTGATATATGCTGGCACTCAATATACACTTGCTTGTTAAGTAATTGTGTGGGGTTCTGTATATTTGTGGCACCTTCACATCTTTTATATTATTATTTTTCCTATAAAAACTCTCAGAGTTAGGGAAGGTGGCGTACATTTGTTGCTTGGAGTTGGTTCTTAACCATCATTGACTTCGTCTGTAAACTCCTGAAGCAGAGAATCTTCTCTTTGGATTCCTGTTTTTAGAGCTTCGTTATTCCAGACACTGTGCTGAGGATGCTAAGACAAAAATATCATAATGTGCCTTAGAAGTTTCTAGCTCAGGGTGGGAAGAGACCATCAAACAGACCAGCGGCCAGTCAACCTTTGTCATCTCATGGCACACAGAAACTAATTATGAAAATTCTGTGGCAGATATGACAAACAATAGGTATAATTTTGATGCATTTACATGGATGGCTATTATGTTGACTATTGTCATTTTTTAAATTTGACAGTCTAAGGGAAAAGAGGTCAGTGTCCCTGACTAAACAGTCAGGCACTGCATGTTTTTAAATGCTTGCAGTGCCGGAGTGTGTCATGGCACACGAGGCAGAAACTGCGGATGCAGAGGCATGTTACTTGCCTGGTGAAACAGACGATAGAGAAGGAAGAAGACGCCCCCACCTAGAAAGTCAGGAGAAGTCTTCCCCCAAAATTATGTTTTGGAATTTTGTCCTCAAAGGTGAGTGGGAATTTATCAGACAGATATCATTCCTAAAAGGAAATAGTTATTTAATTAAGGTACAGTGGGGATTGGGACATGTGAAATGACATGTAGATGAGGATTTTTTAAGTAGGTTAAGTGTTTGGAAGGACAGGAAAGGGTGGCTATTTAACAGGTGCAGTGATGAGTTTACAAAACCTAAAGACTTGCAGATTTTGCAGCTCTCTTGACATTGGGTTCAAGTCTTTTCTCTTTTGCCACTGGATTGCTTCCCTACTGGTTTGTTTGGCTTATTTCCCTTGAACCTTAGTGTCTGATACATCATGAACATTTAAATACTATTTTGGAAGGACAAGAAAGCAAGTGGATGGTTACCACACTGCTTCTTAACTTACCTGCAGGTTTTTTTTTTTTTTTTTTTTTACTTTTGCCCACTGTGGACAGATTCATTCTACTTCTTGGTCTTATTTTTCCTTCTGTTGTGTTGTCTCTTTGCTACTCTCTATCGTATTTGAGAGAACACGAAAACTGGTGTATACACGCAGATGCACACACATACCAATTACCTAACAGTGTCCATTCTGATTGGCAAATTGTTTACACTTCTCAGGCATAAGCACTTTCAGGAACTTTGAAGCTGGTTAGTCAACACTCTCATAATGAGTTTTGGACATGTGGGTTAGAGAATATTTGAACAGAAAATCCCAATTATAACTTTTAACAATTTTGAGGCTTGCATAAATATTTTTCCTATATTTCACCAATCATTTCTTCTCTACTAAAATAGAAATGCTAAGGAAGAAGCATAATATCTCCTCTTTGGATTCCTTTTCTTAGAGCTATTTTCCACATGGCCAAAGTGAGATAATGAAGAAATATCTATGGATTAGATATAATAATAGTCCCTTTGGCTGCACTGACTATGATTAAAAGCAAGAAATTTTCTACTGTTTTTAAGAAAACATAAAATAACATTTTCTTACTTTGTAATTTTTCTTGTTGTGACTCATTTAATGAAATACTTAATTGGACAGCTGTTTTTTCAGTAAGTTGTTTTAGTTACCATGAGGAACGGCTAAGGTTTCCAACCTATACATCCTTTGTATAGAAAGAAAACACTGATTAGCATTTGAGAAAATATTTTGAATGTAGATTTGAATAACTTTTATAGCCATTTTCTCTCTTCACTCTTTTTCTACTCTACTTTTTGATCCACTCTCTCCAGGTAGTGTCCCTTTATTTTAGGTCTTTATCCACCTTCCTGCAGTCAAACTTTATTGTCTTATACCCCACTCCGTCATATTTTCACTTTCAGTGAAGTGGTGAAATTCAATCTATAAACCAAGGCCTGTTATTGACCTAGTGGCGTGTGTACATGCTAGATAGCCGTCCATCTGAAGAGCCAGTCTCATGGTTTTCCTGGTGGGAGTTTTATGTACTACTTGGATGGAGAGGAGTGCATTTTCTGTTCATCTGCAGAGAAAGTTCTTGTCTCCAGCTCATACGTGAATGAAAGGAGGAGAAGTTGACTTCCGGTTTTAGAGACAGATGATGCATGTACCACTTTCAGATTGTGGAGTTTAAAATTAAATGCTCTTCTTTTTTACCCTGATGAGTACAAATTTCTTTTTCTTTCTCTGGAAGACATTTTAGATCTGAGAAAATACCTGTGATCTTCAGACATTGCCATGTCTCTAATGACATTTTAGCTTCTCAAGACAATCTGAAAAGAGTCCTTCAGGATGAGCTTTCCAGCTGCTTCAGCTGCACACACAAAAGTAGATACATCACTTTACTAACAAGGATATTTCCTTAACAGCCTGGATTGAGTGGGAGGGGTGGCGGCAATGAAAAAAGAAACTTGATTGCTTCTGCTTGAAATAACTATTTGATTAAAACAACAGCAACAATAACAGCACCAACAAAAAGGAAAGTGCTCTACCATGGGAAAAAAAAGCCAACAATTTTCACTTTGGATGGACCATTTCCTTTGAAATAAAAAGAAAAAAAAGAAGCAGTTACACCATGGGTGTCCCTAGCATAAGATGAATCCAACTCATCGCTTCTGATTACTCAGAAATTCACAGAAAGTAAATCCAGATAGGATTAAGAAAGCCCCCAGGGACTAACAAGTGGGAGAATATTTATTTGTTTCTACCAAATAGTGAAGAATAAATAACTATTAGCTTATATTGCAATAAACACAGTTATTTAACTGAGATTTTAAAGTTTGTACTTTTTTTCTCTTAATGGCCTGTGAACATCTTAGAATCTCTTACAAAGAGGATGACTATGATCTCTACATATCTGAATAGTTGTGTAGCTTTTCAGAAAATTTTTGATCATTCCTTTTTGTTCTCCAAAATGATGCTTGTTAGACTATAAGAACAAACGGTCACAAAAATGTTTCTTCCTGTTTGGACATGAGTAAAGGTTTGCTTTATCCAGTAATATTTAAGTCTTTTGTAACAAGGTGATGTTTATAGAAGCAGAAGACGAATTCTAACTCAGAATTATAGTTCTCAATCTCTGGGTATCTTTATCTTCCCCTCTAGTCTTGTCATTTAGTAGTGAATGTAAATATATTAAGGTTTATCAAGTTATATCAACTGACACATGTTAAATTTCTCTTATATATATATATATTTTTGTAGATAGGCCAGTAGAGAATATATTTATAGCCAGAAAAATCACTTTGGACCTTTAGGGAGCAATTCCCTTTTTAAAAAAGGTATGGACAATGCTTTCTAGAATCCTAAAATTTTTTTACGTACCATACAAGAGTAGGAGTATAACAACAGGACCTACTTTGGAGGGAAAAATGGAGTATAAAGGGGGTATTTGTGTACAAGGACTTAGGTTATTAGCTTGAAGTGGAGTAAGAAGGACAGTTTATAGCTCCAATGAGATGAAGGGATTATAATTATATCTTTATGTTTCTTCATGTATCTAGGGTAATAATTTGTATTGTTCATCTGGAATCTTTTTCTTCCTCAATCACTCCTTCTCTTCCTTGTATCCAAGTCAGGGAAGAGGTGTGAAAAGGCAGGAAGTAGAAATACCTTGCCATTTTTTAAGGCTTCTTATTTGTTGGTTTATCTACTTATTATTTTTTTTTTTCAAAAAATCCCAGATAGGAGAGAAAATTGGCAGGTGGGACAAAATATCTTGGCCTGCAGTAGCAGGTAGAGCTGGACTTAACTTCTTAAGGCTAGAGAGATATGTCTTCACCTAGAAAGTAAAAATAAGATAACATGTACAGACCTGTGTGTGGTAGGAACTGAGGCCTCAGCCATCAGTAGTGAGTAGCGGCAAAACTCTCAGAGGAAATGACTGTGTGGTGTTTTGGAGAAATGGGGTCCGTGGGTGAATTCTGAGAAGAGTTATCTGTTTCAAGTGTCCCTGAAAGCATGAGTGAGCCAGCAGATTAGAAGTGGCCATAGGGATTAGAACTGAGGGAATGTCAGTTGCTTTCTGTATGAATGAATACTTGAAGATAGAAGAGCTTCCACATCTGAATCCCAGAGCACTCTCCAGTGCCCCACCAGGAGACAAAAAGTCTCATTCATTATGAATGAGATTGAGTTCAAGATTCCGACCACCTCTGTGAGAAGGTGGATTTCAAAATAAAAATCAGGTTGTATAAAGTAAAGGATTGTATACTTCTTGCTCAGATGAACTTGTAGTCTGAGCTTTGCACCAGTTAATATCACTAAAACACTCTAGTATTAAATTGGTAATATATGCAATAGGGTTGAAAAGAGAAAAGAGAAGAGATCATTATATATATTAACTAGCAGGTACATGAACCATCCTGTCCTGGTGTTCTGGGGCCAGCAAACACCCCAAGTTTACTGTGTAGAAGACTGTAAGGGATTGAGCACTAATTGCTTCAATAAATACTGGAAGCCCAAGTGTAGCTCTGAGGGCACAAGGTCAGTGAAATTTCTTAAGTCAGCTGGGTACCATTCAGGCCATGAGATAATCACAGCAGGAGACCACCTTGACTAGTTGCCTGGGTGAGACCTCTTTTCAGTGTCCACTGTGCTGTAGCAGGACTCAGTGGAAGCAGTGGTTTGAGATGCTGAATTTTTACATGCTTGGGTGTGGAGTCTGTGGTCCTTTTTTGGAAACTGCCATGAAACATGAGAAGCACCTGGAGGGAGAAACTGGACTTCTTTTTTATAAAGCAGGTAATGCTTGAGCTATTGATTGAAAATATAGATGTGTTCATATTTGCACTCAGATTTTGTGGGCCAATTCCTGTGAGTAACCCATATAAAGTGATCGCCCTTAGATGAATCTGTTCCTCTCTACGCTGCTGAGTCTCAGAATGTCAGAGGATTTATTTCAGTCAGTTGCTCTTAAATTTTTTAATATTGCAGATATGAATTTAGTTTATGTCAGGGTGGTTGGGTTTTTGAGCCAAGTGGAAGATTCTGGGTAGAGGGTACTAGGTTGAAGTCTGGGCTCCAACTTTTAGGAGTCAGACAGTCTTGGGCATGACTTATGTGTTTCCTCATTTGTAAAATAGAGATGACAGCACTTTATGATACTGCAGAGGGGAACCAGGGGTACAGGTTGATATTCTAATCTCTGAGGAAGTATGATGAAAGTACAGGAGAGAAATCATTAATTATTCCTTAGGGATATACTTAGAGTAAGTGACAACCTTGAGAGTAAAGGTTAAGTAAAATTTCACTGCCAACAATAACAACAACAGATGCAGACCCTATACAAGTAGCAGTTCAAGCACCGCCATAGAGGTACAATGTGCACTAAATTAGTCCTGCATCAGTGTCCACTCATGATGGCCTTGGCATTCACCATTCTGGTAACTTGCATTCTACTGGAAGCACTTTTAACTCTGCTGGAGGCTTTCTACCTGTTCACGCATGGGCAGGCTAAAACATGAGGGATTGAATGAACCCAGGAGCAATTCCTGGCCAATGGCAAATGGAATGGAGAATGAATACCCCTTGGAGGCTAGTGAGGTTGTGGTACAGATAAGAGAAAGTGGTGCCTCTCACTGTCTCCTAGGATTTCCCAGTGAGATTGAACATAAATTTCCCTAGTTCTAAACACTTTTTGATAATGTACATCTTATGGTTTTCTTTTCTTTCCTGTCTCCATTTCCCAAATTATAAAGCAATTATATTCACAGCCTTGTCTCTGGATCTGGTTTCTGGAAACGAACTTAAGACAGAGACATTTGTTGGGAATACAGGGAACATGAAGAGTGTAGGCAGGTGCTGATGGGGGAACTGTTATTTGGAGGCAGATAGTGAAACCTAGTAGGACATGCTCCCTATTTGGATAATATAGGATGATACTGAAAGTCTAAACAGAAGTGAAGCAGCAAAGAAAACACAAGCAATATTTCATAGCTACTTAAAAATACTATTTTCAAGAGCAGTTTTAATTTACAAAAATATTGAGATTTCCCATATATGTTCTGCAGCCTCACAGATGGTACACTTATTACCAAGTATGAACATACATTGCCACATCATAATCATGCAAAGTCCATATATTGTATTAGAGTTCATTCTTGGTACTATATATATGCATTGGGACAAATGTGTAATGCCATATATTTATCATTATAGTATCATACAGAGTACTAGACATGTCCTAAAAGTTCTCCATGATCTGAATATTCATCCCTCCCTTAACCCTTAACAGCCACTGATCTTTCTATTGTCTTCATAGTTTTGCTTTTTCTAGAACATTCTATAGTTAAAATCAGATGATATGTAGCCTTTTCGGATTAACCTCTTTCACTTACTAATATACATGTATGTTTCTGCCATGGTGGTTCTATTTCTTTTGAAGTCTCCAACTATAATATTGCAGTCATATACATGTTCTTGAAGTTCTATCCTCATTGAAGTTTTTGTCTCATGTAGAGTGACATTTGTTGGGTGCTCATGTGTTAAGAATTGTATTGTCTTCTTGAAGAATTGACCCATTTATCATTATGGAATGCCCTTCATCCCTGATAACTTCCCTTATTGAATGCCTTGTCTGTCTGAAATTAATATAACTACTGATTTCTTTTGATTAATGTTAGTGTGGTTTATTTTCTCCATCTTTTTGCTTTTAGTTGATACGTGATTTTAGATTCAAGCGTATATCTTATAAACAACATAGCGTTAGATCTTATTTTTTGATCCACTCTGATAATCTCTGTGTTTTAATAAGTGCATTTCAACCATTGATACTCAAAGTGATTATTAATATAGTTTTACTAATATATTTATTATATACTCGTTGCCCTTGTTCTTTGTTCCTATTTTTGTCTTTCACTCTTTTTTTGCCTTTTTGGTTTTAACTGAACATCTTATGATTCTATTTTCTGTTCTTTCTTAATATATCAATTATACTTCTTTCTTCTACCTTTTAGGAAACAAATATTACCAATATTATAATAAAATGAGTAGGGGAAAGTATTATACTACACAAAATAAGTGAGTATAAAGTAACATTTTGGTAAGCAATAATGAAACCCAAATTTGTAGTCTAATAGGAAATTTGTAAAAAGGCAGAACTTGGTGTATAATTGATTATAAAGTTCAGAACAGGAGGGGCTAGAGTCATTGAAACCAATATTTTTGGCCTTGGTAAATGAATGGGTGATAAAGCAATAAATAAATATAGGTAAAAATGGGAGAAGAAAATGCTGACTTTTTGGTGCTTATTGAATATTCAGATGGCAACATGTAATTCTGTAATTCAACAAATATTTGTTGAACTTATTTTGAATGAGGCAAATAAGGCTGAGAAGTCACAGCCTCTGCCCTTACATGACTATGCTTTATGATAGAAAGGCTGTAAATATTATTTGAATTGAAAAGAATTATATGTGAGTGCTAGATAAAACTATTAGAGTTTATTTCTTTTTTTATTATTTAGAAAGAATAAGTATTTCTATAAGATAATGTCTCACATGGTGGAGTTTTTTTAAATATGCAAATGGTGCTTTGGAATCAGAAAGAATGGTTTCTAATAATGTATTCCCAAAAGCTTTATATTAATACTTTTTAAGGAGAAAAATTAGAGGTGAATGGTCAAATGAATTGCAATTTCCCTGTTCAAGTTGACGTAGAATAACAATACTCATAGTGCATGAGACTTGTTATGTCTTAATGTTACCGAACAAGAGGTCTGAGGTGGGGGGGGCAATACAATATTTGGCCCACCTAGGGATGCCCAAAGCTGCTATACAACAGGGGCCCCTCCCAAGGACAAAATACTAAAATCTACTGGGCTCTTCCGTCCGCTGCCAATTGGAAAGACATCTCTCAATGCCAGAGATTTGTGAAAAGGAAACAAAATGTTTATTTAATGCTATTCAGGCCTAACGCCTCCACTAAAATATCAAAGTCCTTTAGGGTATACACCTACACCCACACAGCGCTCCCTTCTCCCACTGTCCCAACTCCGGGTACCGTAAATCAGGAAAAGAGCACACGTCTGTGTTGCAGGCCGCTGGCACCGTCAGCTGTGTCACCGTGCAGGCAGGATCTCGAGTTAATCCAAAGTACTGTGGTACCCTCTCATGGTCCACTGGCAAGAGTTCTTTGTATCCAGTTCCAGTCAAAGTCTCTCCTGCTTTCCAGGCCATGCAACCAAAGGGGGCACTCCAAAGCCATGTGGGCCTCTTCTACCAAAGTTGCAGGGGTTCGCACTCCACCAAAAGTGTGTGTCTTTCTTCTTCACCTGGCTGCAGGGATCTCCATTCTGGCAAAGCTGCGTGGTTTTTGTCCCTTTCACCTGGGCAGTTATCTCCTTATGTCCTGGAGCCAGTCTTTTCCCAAGCTCTCACACGGGCCTTCTCTCAGGGGCACAGCCCCTCATTCCATCCTGAGTCCCCGCCACTACCTTCTTCCTTCTCCCGGGCTCAAAACCTGGCCACCGCTATTTAACATATCTATGAAACCAGTTAAAGGTTATAGATATGTTAAATAATCATTCCAGAGGTTAGCTGCAAAACTATTGCTATGCAAAACAGTTCTCAATGGCCCTGGTCCATTCGTCCCTTCCCCCTTGGGGGGGAGGTGTGAGGACATCTTATATGTCTCTCCAATATTTCCATACACTTTGAATTCTGGACACCATTCCAAATCTTTTTTTGGGGGCGTCCCCCCTGGCTGCACCCCGTATCATTAATGGATTCTCGATTGCTAAACGTTAGTAGAATTTCAATGGCAGAGAAAATAAAAATAAATATACTTTTTCCTGAATTTTTTTTGCCTAGATTGTAAGTAGTAATATTTGTTTGACTTCCTGGATGAGAAACAATGACTGAATTGTGTTTTGAAACTTGGGGAAAATGCTCAAAAATATGTTCTGTGCATTACTATGTAATTTTTTTTCTTCCTTTCCCTTTTTTTTGGCCCCTCCCTCCCTCCCTTCCTTCCTTCCTTCCTTCCTTCCTTCCTTCCTTCCTTCCTTCCTTCCTTCCTTCCTTCCTTCCTTCTTTTCTTCCTTTCTTCTGTCCATCTCCTTCCTTTCTTTTCTGCAATACTTTAATACAATTTAGCTATCGTAATTTTTTCCTACAGTGTAGAATATTGCCAGGATAGTGTACCAAATGTCTATGAGCTTTCTGTGTAGTTCTTGTAAGCCTTTCTTGGTGTAATTGAAATAATACTCTTTTTGAATCATTCATCTGTTTGAATAACTGAAGATTCTATGTCCCATTTATATTATTCAAGAGATATAGCACATCTGCCAATGTGCATTGTATAATCTTATAACTTATAATATCCATTGCAATAATATTTTTAAATTATTGGGGCTATAATTTATCTTAAACTATTCATTCCTAATATTGCATATAATTACAAACTTCACTCAAATGATCTCTTTCAAGACATCTGCATAGCTGTGATAATGTTATATGTATTACTTCTCTTTGATTTATAATTTTTATTTCCTTAATCAGTCAATTAATCAATAAAGATTTATAGCACTTCTATTTGGAGTGACAGACCTTTAGGCTTAACGCTCATGCCTATCAAGGGGATCATACACATGGGAACAAAAACTCTGATTTACCCACATTTTCAATAAATCCTTTATCAGGTTTCTGTCTGAGTGTCTTTGGTGGGTAAGCACACGTATAATAAAATCCCCAAACCATTTACACTGGCAAAGAAATATTTTTTAAAAAGCACAATGGGGCCTTACTTTCAACAGCTGAGAACTTGTAGGACTTGAGACCCTGGAAGCTTTATTTCTCCTCCCTGCTCCTTTCTCTCAAAGAATAAAAATATAAACCTCAGCCACATTAGAGAGATTTTTATCTTTTGTTTATGGTGGCACCTTTCTGGGAATCATATCCTCATCATCCATGTGACAAAATTACAAGACCCACCTGTTGCCAATACTCTGTGTAAGCACTGGAAATACAATAGAATGGAAGGTGCCGAATTATGGAAATCTCTGGAGCGCGCAGGGTCATAGTGCTTCTCCAACCTTTGGTGTCGGGACCTCTTCACAGTCCTAAAAAACTGACAAAGACTCCAAGGAACTTTGTTTAGAAATGTGGATCGTAGCTATTTATATTTAATATATTAGGAACAAAAACTGAGAAATTTTTGAAATTTACTTCATTAATATTTTAAAAATAACAACAAGCCCATTAAAAGTTATGTGTGGTACCCTAGAAACCAAAAGAAGTTTATCAATTATGAATGTCATGTCTGATCAAATATGAGAGGACTAAATGTGAAGCAGGGGATTTAGCCACCTGGGGGGGTATTTGTGACCTTAATAAGAGCAGTTTTGGAGAAATAGTGGAAGTTAAGGCCCAGTTACTGTGGGTTAATGGGGGAATGGAAGGAAAGAAATCAGGTATATTGAATATAGGCCATCTTTTCCAGGTATTTTGTTGCAAAAACTAGAAAAAAATAGAGTGAAGTATGGTGGGGAGACTGAGTCCAGTAAAAAGTGTGTTTTTTTCTGTTGTTTAGTTTTTGCTTTTTTTAAGATGGGAGAATTCATACCAGCTTATATGTTGATGTGGATAATTCAGTGAGGAGGAAAATGTTGAAACTGTAAGGGAGACAGGAAAAAAATGCATGCACTAATTTCCACGGGTATGCAACTGATCCTGGGAACTAACACACGTGTTGGGTGTGGGATTGGCTCCAGAAATACTACAGAAAATTGAACTCTCCAAACAGTCAGGAAGGCAGATATCTGAGTACAGATATCAGTGGGTGGGTGAGGAGATACAGTAGAGGGGTCTGAGCAAGTTCTCTTCTAATCGTTTTACCTCTCTTGGTGCAAGAGAAAAAGAGATGACCGTGAACTGAGAGTGAAGATGGGCAAGCAGGCGTTGGAGGTTGAGAGAAAACAGCAGGTGTGGAAGGGTCACCTAGGAGAGTGGACTGGAAATGAACTAGAACTGTAGTTCTCAGGGGAACAGCATCAGCATCATTTGGGAACTTACTAGGTATGCAAATTCATAGTCTTCAGATCTATTGAATGAAGAACTGAGAGGCAGGTGCGGGGTGAGCTTAGGAAGTCCTCCAGGGGTTCTGATATACATTGAAGTTTGCAAGTCACTGGATGGGTAGTTATGATACAGGGTGCAGCCAGGGCCCCCCCCCCCCAAAAAAAAAAAAAAGATTTAGAAAGGTGTCCAGAATTCAAAGTGTATAGAAATATTGGAGAGACATATAAGATGTCCTCACCGCCCCCCCCCCCACCAGGGGGAAGGGATGAATGGAGCCAGGCCATTGAGAGCTATTTTGCATAGCAACAGTTTTGGAGCTAACCTCTGGAGGAATGGTTATTTAACATATCTATAACCTTTAACTGGTTTCATGGATATGTTAAATAGCAGTGGCCAAGTTTGGAGCCAGGGAGAAGGAACTCGCAGGGACTCAGGATGGAAACTAGGAGCTGCACTCCTGAGGGAGAAGGTTGTGGAACTGGGGGACTCAAGATGGAACTAGCGGGGACGGAGGATGGAACTAGGAGGACTCAAGAAAGTAACTAAGGGCTGCTCTCCTGAGTGAGCGGACTGGGACTCAGGAGAATGTAACTAGGGTCGGCGCTCCTGAGGAGGGAGAAGGTTGTGGCAAGGACTCAAGATGGGAACTAGGGGCTGCTCTCCTGAGTGAGAAAGGCTTGGACTCAGAATGAAACTAAGGTCTGCACTCCTGAGTGAGAAGGAACTAGTGGAGACTCAAGAATGTAACTAAGGGCTGCTCTCTTGAGTGAGCGGACTTGGACTCAGGGAGATGTAACTAAGGTCTGCACTCCTGAGTGAGAAGGAACTAGCAGGGACTCAGGATGGAACTGGGAGGACTCAGAATGTAACTAGGAGCTGCGCTCCTGAGTGAGAAGGGACTCGAGATGGTAATGAGGGGCTGCTCTCCGGAGTGAGAAGGGCTTGGACTCAGGATGTAGCTAAGGGCTGCCCCCTGAGTGGAAGGGCCGGTGTGTGAAAGCTTGGAAAAGACTGACTCCGAGACATGAAGGGTCCCAGCTTGGTCAGATGGAGGGAGAGCCACACGGTTTCAGCAGAGTGAGGACCCCCTCTAGGTGAGGTGAAAGAGAAAGCCACATGGTTTTGATGGAGTGCGGACTCCTGCAGCTTTGGTAGAAGAGGCCCACGCGGCTTTGGGGTGCCCCCTTTGGCCACAGGGCCTGAAAAGCAATGGAGACTTTGACTGGAACTGGGTACAAAGGACTCTTGCCAGTGGACCATGAGAGGGTACCACAGTACTTTGGATTAACTCGAGATCCTGCCTGCACGGTGACACAGCTGACGGTGCCAGCGGCCTGCAACACAGACGTGTGCTCTTTTCCTGATTTACGGTACCCAGAGTTGGGACAGTGGGAGAAGGGAGCACTGTGTGGGTGTAGGTGTACAACCTAAAGGACTTTGATATTTTAGTGGTGGCATTAGGCCTGAGTAGCATTAAATAAACATTTTGTTTCCTTTTCACAAATCTCTGGCATTGAGAGATGTCTTTCCAATTGGCGGCGGACAGAAGGGCCCAGTAGATTTTAGTATTCTGTTTTTGGGAGGGGCCCCTGTTGTATAGCAGTTTTGGGCATCCCTAGGTGGGCCAAATATTGTATTGCCCCTCCCTCGGACCTCTTGTTGTTCGGTAACAGTTTCTGTAATCTTAAGGGTCGCTCCAATTGCCTTGAATGTCCAGAACATACAAAGTGAGACCCATCAGTCAATGCATCTTCGGCTTTTCTCTAACTGCAATCAGGCTTTTTTTTTAATGGCATGGGCTAAGAGTTGGATTTATAGATTATGGTCATTGTTTTCTTAAAAATTAAATGGTGGGACTATAAAGCAGCAATAATGAAGACCTTTATGTGCTTAGCTGTAACTATTCAACATTCACATGCTAAATGTCATAACTGCCAGTACTTCAGAAAGTGTCTATATTTGGACATACAGCCTTCATAGAGGTCATTAAGGTGGCCTTAATCCAATATAACTGGTGTTTTTAAAAGAGGAGAACATCAGGACACAGAGACATAGGAAAAGAGAATATATGAAAACACCAGGATTGTAGGAGACTGCTCTGCGTGGCGTGGGCCCAGCTCCCACTCGGAGATGCACAGGACCCACGCCCACAGATAGGTTCCTTTGTGGGGAATCCTGCAATATGTCTAGGCTGCTTTGAGTCTTGCTTTTTGCTAAAAACTTCCTCACTCAAATTTGTGGCAAACATTTACTGCAAAATAACTTCCTAAAATCCACGCTAAACCTTCTAAGGACAAGTGTAACCGGTTCAACCACTTTTGCCTTTTCATTTGCAAATATCCCTCTTCTGTGATGTGATTAGCAGAATTGGCTTCTTTGTTGTCTGTACAAGGTAACCCCCTAAAGCAACTGCTACATAGTAAATGAAGAGCATCTTGTAATGTGTGGAGAAACTCAATAAAAGGCCAAGGTTTTTGCTCCCCTTGAGAGAAAAGCCATGCTGTCCCTTTTCATCCACCCAACTCCATAGTCTGTATGAATGTCTCATTTCATCCATAATGATGCAGACACTGCGGGCTGGTGTCTGCATCACAGGATTACACGGCCATCTATAAACCAAGGAGAGGGGCCTTGGATAAAACCAACCCTGCCAATACTTTGGACTTCCAACCTCTAAAACTTGAAGAAAATAAATTTTTGTTGTTTAAAGCACTGTGGTACTTGGTTAGGGCTGTCCAACTACAAAGATACCAAGAAAAGGTTTAATTTCCTAAGCACTTAACGATAAAAGGGGATGACTTTACTTGCTAGTTCAGTACTTTGGCCAACTGACAGTGTCATTATTCTGTTCTGCACAGGAGAATTATAAAAGCATCTACCTCATAGGGCTATTATGGAGATTAAGTGAGATAATTTATGTAAAGGCTTTAGCTCAGTACCTAACTCACCAAGTTCTCAAAAATGTCATCATGAAAAAAAAATGGCTCACTTCCAAAGAGCACGTACACCTGACCAAGACAGTCTTCCTCTCAAGTCACACTTGGAGCTCAGGTTGCCGAGTCCTGGAGGAGTCGCTGAGTCCTGGAGGAGTCGCCGAGTCCTGGAGGAGTCGCCGAGTCCTGGAGGAGCGGGGCTCTGCGGCTGCGATCTCAGGTCCCTGCTCCCGAGCATCCCTGTGTGCCCTTCCTTCCTTCTGATACTGAGAAGCCCTGAAGGCCACACAGCAGGGTTGGGTCTCTGGGATTCATTTTCCATGTTGACAAAACAGGTGCCCTATCTGGTGTATGTATAAACTTTTGCTATACTCTTATAAAAATGAGCCAGAAAAATCATTCTTACAGGATTTTGTATTTTCTCTTGTGTCTTTTTGTTTGGGGTCTGTGGAAGCAGGGATGGGGAACAGGGACATGACTGAGAGAAATTCTTTTCCTCCTCCCAATTTTGTATTTACCCATTTTAAAGTGTCATTACACCGAGAAAATACTGTTTAATTGGCAGTGAATAGCATCTAGGTTCAGGATGCTATTTACTCTGATTATCATTTCCAAGTGCAATGCTTTGTTGTGTTTTTCCTCCACAAGCAGTTATTTGTTGGTAATGGGTTTCTGTAAGCCAAATTACATCCTTCCTTTAAGGACCATTTTGACAGTGTGTCTATAACACCCCTTTCAGAAAGGGCTAATTATTATGGACAGGGATGATAGAGAGACAGACTCTTCCCGTTCTGGGCAGTTAAATAACCTCTCAGCTGAATAAACTTTGCACAGACCTGTTGCTGAATAGGCATTCTTGATTCATGCTTCAACTACAATAAAAATAAATTTGGGAAGTCTCAGTTTATGCAAAGACCAGCACTTCTATGATGCTTAAGACCTTTAAAAATTCTGTAAGTACATGTTTGTGGATTCCAGACTACTCTTAGGGACACTGAGTATAAAATAATCCTTTTGCAAGTGTCTTATTTGTCCTTTCAGGCAGAGAAACAAACTAAGGCCTTAGGTTTAAATTAGTCTTTCATAGCTAAGAGATTTAATGCTCATTTACCAGAGTTGGACTGTGTGTGTGTGTGTGTGTGTTGGTTGTATGTGGGATGATCCAGTGCTTAGCTTCCATGGCAATTCCATGTTTAGGTTCTTTCTCCAGAAATAATTGCACAGTAGTATCAGGATATAAGCACAAGGTTTTCATGTAGTGTTTTGGATATCAAAAATTATTGGAAGCAAACTACATAACCATTAATAGAGGAGTGTTTAAACATATTATATAACAAAAAGAATAAAAAAGGTAAGTAACTTTCTATTGTAAAAGGCCAGATAGCAATACTTTTGATCAAGAAAGGAGCCTTTCTGGGTGTTGACTATACAGTCAGGCTCCTATAAAGATCTTAAAAAATAGGAATACAGCTACTATAAGCATCTCTCTTCATTCTTTCTGTTGCATAGTATTTCATTGTGTAAATGAATCACAGTTTTTTTATCTACTCATTTACTGATGGGCACCTAGGCGGTTTCCAGTACTTGGCTATTGTAAATAATGCTGCTATGAACATAGGGGTGCCTAGGTTTCTTTAAATTGGTGTTTCAGGGTTCTTAGGGTATAAACCCAGCAGTGGAATCACTGGGCCAAAAGGCAGTTCCATTTTTAGTTTTTTGAGGAAATTTCATACTGTTTTATATAGTGGCTGGACCAATCTGCATTCCCACCAACAGTGCACTAGGGTTCCTTTTTCTCCACATCCTCTCCAATAATTGTTGTTTGTTGATTTGTTAATGATGGTCATTCTGACAGGTGTGAGTTAGTATCTCATTGTGGTTTTAATTTGCACCTCTCTGATGGCTAGCGACATTGAGCATCTTTTCATATGTCTATGGATCTTCTGTATGGAGCTCCTGCCTTCTGAGATAGCATAGATGGAATTGGAGAGCATTATGCTAAGTGAAATGAACCAGTCAGTGAAAGACAAATACCATATGCTATCACCTGTAAGAGGAACTTAATGAACAAAATAAACTAACGAGCAAGATAGAATCATAGACATGGAAACAAGAAATAGATTGATAGTGAGCAGAGGGGAGGGGGGAGAAGGATAAAGGTGGAAAGAAGTGGAAGGGACTGGTCAAGAAACATGTATGGATGACCCACAGACATGGGCAACAGAGCGGGGAATGACTGTGGGAGTGTGGGTGGGTGGTGCAGAGGAAAGCAACAGGTGAAGTTTTGGTCAACTGTAATAGAAAAACAACAAAATATTTAATAAAAAAGAATGTTTTTTCACTTCACCCTAAATGCTTTCAATACCTGTGGCTGCCTTCCTCTAAGTGCCCTTTGTATTCTCTCTACCTTCTGACCCATCAAAACTCTGTCTTAAAAAAAAGCTATAATACATTCATTTTTTTTTACTGCATAAATGTCTCATGAGATATATTGCCTAATTTTGGGGGGAGATTATTTGCTGTTTTAAGAGAGGGCAGCCCTTTAGCCAAAAAATAAGTGCATGACTGTAGAGTATCCATGTCAGCTTGCCTAGAGATAAGCCAGTTAGTGGGAGGTTGGTGGTGGCAGGAATATAACCCTTTCCATTATTTCTCAAATCATACACTCAGCTTTATTATAATTCTGACCTTGTCCAGAAAAGCGATGTTTGCATACATTGTGAGAAAAAGAGTTTTTCTATTTCTGTAGGTCTGCGAGCTTATTCATCATCTCCCTTGGGTGCTTGTGCAGAGAGTTTGTTTACTTGTTTGTTTTATGTCCCCTCTGCCACATTAATGTTTCACACCGCATTCAACAAATGGCTGGGGAATTCAATATAAGATCTTTTCAAATTCAATATTTTATGTGCAAATCATATATAAGCATTCTTCCAACCATCATGAAGAATATCAGAGGCTTTGCCTGAGCTCTTCCCTCAGTTTAAGATTTACTGGAACCCTCTTCTTCATATTCATTCAAACTTTCTCTTTTGCTTTTTAATGTCTGTTTTTTTTTAACAGACCACCTAAGTTTTGCCTTCTCCACAAAGACTTCATTACCTCTCCAAAGCCAGGGATCTCTTTTTTGGACTCATACAGCCCATATGGAATGGATCCACAAAGTGATGCTCTACCAGGAAGTAGCGTGTGTGTTATTTCCCTCTGGCCTTGCTGGTGGGAAGTTTCAGGGCTCACAGTTTCATGGATGTGCTTCTCTGGTTCCAGTGTGTTGAATTCAGGAATATTTATGTTTTTGAGCTGGTGCTGTTTCTTCCAGATACAAATGTTTTCTGAGCAACCGTGGCGTGAAATTATATTAACATTCTTAATTATTTTTTTTAGAAAATAGATGATCAATAGCTCAAAGCTTGGTGATAGAAAGCTACCCCATCACATCATCATTGGGAAACTACTGGTTTCGGGAGAGGATATCAAATTGTTTAAGATAGATCAAAATAGGAAAGTTTCACTTGGGCTTCCTTGCCATGGAGGCAACCATTCCTGATTCCCAGAAGAGAGTTGGTGCCATTTCTAACATGGGCTCCTTGGTCACTTCCTGACTTCCTGTGGCTTCAGCAGTAGATTGGCCTCATTCATTTGTTTTCAAAATCAGGAATCGATGTTCAGAAAACTTCCAGTTTCTAAGAGATGGAATAGACTGCATGTTTTGCTCTTACTGTTGCCATTTTCTTTTTTCTCCCCTTACTTAGATATCTTTCCTCTGTGGTTTTGCTTCTAGACATAGTGCCTCTTCCATTCTGTTATTGGATTTTTTCTTTTACCAACACCCAGAGCACATTTCCAGTGACACCTTCTAGAGTGCCATTTCCTGGTTGGGTATTCAGTGTTTACTATTGCGTGGTGGCTTTGTAACCAGATTCTAAGCATTTCTGTATGTAACAGCTAACACACCTGTGCATCCTTGACCCTTGTCCCCCCACCATCCAAACCTGCAGAACCTCCCGCAGAGCTGTTGCTGGGCCATCAGTGAGTATTACTGAGGGGATGAGACACAGCCCTTGCTTTCATGGAAGGGTAGGCAGGACAGCTTAAGTTTTCTGCTGCAGTTGACATTTTAGATCCTGCTAGCCCGGATTTTCCACTGTCCCACACTTAGGTTTTTAATGTGATGTTGTCAAATGTCAAAGCTGGGGGCTGCTCAGCTCATGGTGATTGTCTCTCTCCTACTATGAACATAAGCATTTCTGAGAGGAAAATATACCAGGAGGTAGCCCAAGTTCTTTGTTCTGTGCTCAGATCCCTTATGGGTGGAGCAGAGTTGTTATTTTATTTAACCTATTCTGGAAAGGAGAGTGACCCTTCAAATTTGTTTTTACAATGTCCCAAATGCCCCTGACCCGGACCCCTTATCGCTTTTATAAGTCAAACTTGTGAATAATAGGTCATTCTCTTCTGACATATCAATTAGGGTGATTTCCAAATTCAACATAGGCATATTTTATCAGATGGGATCTACACCTTGAAAGAGTTAAGTTGATCTATCCATATTTAGTAAAAACAAATATACAGAAATAACATCTTTGGAATGTATGTTTTAAAATTATGGTTTCATTGTGTAGATCAATAGGTCATGCATGTTATGCCAATAGTTACTTTGTAATAGCATTCAAGTATTTTTTACTGAAATTTAAACAAAGTTAGTTTTTGGCCATCATTCAGGTTGCTGAAGATGCAGTGTTTTCAAAACTGTTCTGAAGGGTTTTTTTTTGGTCAATGGATAATTTTGTATAAAACTCAGTTCAGCTCTCTGATTTCCAGGGAAGGTAGAAATCTCATTGGATTTGGAACATGGATGAATATTTTTTTCAGGTAATAGAAAATGTGGCCACATCAGATGAAAATAAGACACACGGGAGTGAATTCTGTGCATAGTTCTGGAGCTTGTTTAATACTATGTGTATACAGTTCTTATTTTAAGAGGATACCTTAGAAATGTAAGGCAGTGAGACCTCCAAACCTCCTTTTCAAAGGATACTACACCTGTCTTAGAATTGTATCCTCCTGGAGAAAGATTATGTACTGGAATCATTGTAGAAGTATACTTGCTTTTGAGAGAGTTAGAAAAGTTTCCTTTGTGTTTTATTTATAGTAGAGACAGTTTGAGAAAAAGGTCTCCATTGACAAAATGTCTCCATCTCACTGTTTTTCTGTATGTCACTAGTTTAAAGACCCCAAATTTATGCATCTGACACTATCTTTTAAGTAATGATATTCTCTCATATATAGCTGGTATAGTGCTCTTCAAGAAGCTCAAATAATTTTTCGTACATGTAATCATTAAACCTTCAATGCTATTATGCCCAGATTTCAGGGATGTGAAACTAAAGATCCAGAGAAGTAGAGTTACTTACCCAAACACATGTACTGTGCTAAATAAAGAGCTTAGGAGTAAATTCCCAGAGTGCTTTTTGTACTGGAGGCCTGTTCAATTCTTTACCATAGCATTTTTGGAATGTGTTCCTGCATAAAGTACCACATGTTTTCAGTAACTGACTATGTATTTTTAGGTGAATTAAACACATCTCTAATTTATTTACAGTTGCCACAATGTCTCATTTGGGAGATCAATACCTCACCAATACTAAACCATGAAACATAAATTCTTTTGCTTAAGAGAAAGCTGTCTGCCTTATCAATTTATGGAACTTGGCCATTAGCATCAGGGCACTGCTATCGTTTTCATTGGGATAGGCTTCGATCATTTATTTTGCTAAGGGCAAGATTTATACACATGGACCATTTTTATTCCAATAATGAATGCATTAGTTTCCTCAAATGTACAGTGAAAAATTACTCTGAAGTCATTACTCCAGCTCAGTTGATGGGGCTAAGGATGAGGAAATAGTCCTGTCAAGCCTTTTTTAAAAAACTGTCTCAAAGCCATCATTCTTCCACAGGTGTGGAAGATGTACATGCAAGCCATTCTGAGGAGAAGCCTCATTCAATCTTCTGAGGAGACACTTTACTTAATGTCCATTACACCCTCCTATTTGGAGTGATTGTACTGTTATAAAGTATACTTCCCAGACTCCTTTGCAGCTAGGTTCTACCACCTAGATGGACTTGAATGAGATCCAGACACAAGAAGTGGAGCAGGGGCCATTTAACTGCAGTTGTAGCAGTTGACAGATAAGTTCTAAGAGTTGTTAGGGATTATAGTGGCTCATCATGACCTAGTTGTGGAATAGTCATGCATGCCAGTGCCGTTGATGTGAGAATGTTGTGTTGGCCGGAGTGATGTAAAGCAGTAGCAGTAGCTGTTGCCTGTCTTTAGGATTTCATGAATATTGGTATGGCCTTAAAACTGAAAGTTCAAGAGCAGTTCACTCACATCCATTCCTCCAACCATTCCAAAGGTTTTGTAATCTCAACTTCCTTGCATAAAATCATTCTGTGTGAGATATGCTTTTGCTGGTTTTAGGAGCTACAGAAGCTGCAGCTGTTCTTCCACTTTTAAGTGCTGAGTAATAGATAATTAAGGGTTTTGTCAATGCAGAGTGAAAGGTCAGGCATATTTGGGTCCAAGTCTTGGTTTTGACAATTAGTAACTATGAAACTTTGGTTCTATCTTTTCATCTTAAAAATGAATCTAAAAATATCAACTTTATCAGAGGTTATATAAGTAATGTGCATAACATGCTAAGTCAATTAAGTTGATTTGGTTTTACTAATAATATTTTAAAAAATCTTTTTACTAAAACTAGTTTAAATAAGAAAATTTATCCTCTCAAATAATTGCCAGTTAGTATGCATGATGAGCTCCAGAAATTATATAATCCGTGGCTAGTGGTGTCAAAAATGGTTCAGTGATATAAATAGACCAATGGCTATTATTGAAAATAAAATTTTACCAAACTGGGCTATTCCATTCTGGTGACTTTTGCAGTATGATGGTTGAGTTAAATAGTTACCACAGCAACCATGGACCATCATGTTGGCAAAGCTAAAGTGTATTTATTTTCTCTCTGGCCCCTTGCCAAAAATTTGTCCACCCCTAAAATAGACAGTGACACTACTGTCCTCAGCAGTAATTTATCCTTAGAATGGGTCCCTCTATGTCCATAAAATGGTTGCTGACAGCAATTGAAGAGAAACAAAGGGAGACAGAGACAGAGAGAAAAAGAGGCAGAGAATAAGAACCATTTCTTCCAGGCAGAGTACCTTCCGTCCCCTTCAGATTTACTGGACCCAATTATGTCACGCAGTCACTCCTGAACATACAACAATTTTTAGGAGAACCACCAAGCATAAAGAATTCTACTATAGAGCTAACCATGGGTGGCTATCTGAAAAAAGTTGGGGGTTTTATAAGAGAGGAAAAATATTGG
Organism: Artibeus jamaicensis; assembly: GCF_021234435.1. NCBI lineage: Eukaryota > Metazoa > Chordata > Mammalia > Chiroptera > Phyllostomidae > Artibeus > Artibeus jamaicensis. The sequence goes on along the minus strand of NW_026522025.1, from coordinate 29,117,358 downwards.
TTCAGCCACACATGAGAACCTAACAGCGTGCCTGAAAACATGATAGGTTCTCAATGACTTTTCATTCCTTTGCCCCGAAGTGGTGGTGCCCCCTTGAGGAGAGAGAAATAAGCACTGTGCTAGGAGTTGAGGGCCCTGACACTTTGTATTTCCTTCAGCGAAGATTAGCTTGTGACCTTGGAAAAAATCATTGCACTTTAATTTCTCCATTGATATATAAAGGGTTATGGATTAGACAATATCTTAGGAGCATTCTGGTTATTAAATAAAAGTATCCATTAGAGGACCTATGTTTGTGCAGTGCATTAGAATTTTCAAATTGATTTTTATATACATTAATAGGAAGCTTGTTGGCAGCAGTCAAAGAGAGATTGTCCCCAAGTTTAAGATTAGAGTGTATGTTTAATTCTTTATAGATGCAAATTCTTGCTGGGGCTGAATGTCAAGCAGAGGTGAGAGATGACCACTGCCACAGAACATATTCATTCATTTATATATTCATTCAACTCATATGACTCAGTGTCTACTATGTATCAGACGCTGAGCTAAACAGAGGAGGGGCCCTGATCTCATAGAGTCTGCATTCAGAGGTCAGATGGAAAATAGTCAGTAACCACATAAATGACAACATAATTTCATATAGTGGCAATGTTTTATGAAGATAAGAAAGCAGGTAACTCTGATAAGAAGTGACTGCAGTGGGAACAGGACATTACGGGATCAGGATCAGGACAGACTTATGTGAGAGAGCCTCTCATCTGTGAATGTGTAAATCTTGAGGAAGACATCCCTTTCTTTTTAACATATTTTGCTTGATTTTTAGGTTCCATTGATATAGCTATAATTTTCCATTTCTCTCTTAAAAGTTTTCTCTGTTGAGAAAGCTCTTATGAGTCTTCCTTTGGGAAAATGGTGTTAGAAGAAAGAAGTCTGGGGAAGGGGAAATTTTTCAATTGTTTTTTGAGTGATTTCAAAATTGTAGAGCTTCAGTTGTTATAAAAGTTAAGCTCATGTTTTCTAATTTTGGAAGTATATTTTAGGCAAAGGAAAGTAAAGCATCCAGACACCTATGGTAATATCTTTAGATGCCAATCAAATCACGTGAAGAGACACAGAAACAGCACCCCAGTTTTACACACTCCTGAGAAACTTGATTTCTTAAGCTTCAGATAAAAGAAAAAAGATACTTCAAAAGGGAACAGTAGTATTTTCCTGTATGGAGTCCAAGCTGAAAATGGGTTTGTCATTCATGCAGGAATACAGCATGCACTGTTCTTGCCACCTCTCCGTACAGCAAGTTGATGTTCCTGCTGAATTAATCCTGGTGCCACTACAGTAAGTGTCCGATGTTACATTTAGTGAACCTCATTCCTGCTGCCTACTCATGAATCTATAAAACTTTGGCTCTAATTTTGAATGTGTTTTTCCAAAGAAGCTTATATAAGCATTTAGACATTCGAATATATTGTTATTGTGAGACTTGCAGAAAAAAATGGTGTTAATCTGGGAAATACTAAAGCAGTGTGGGAAAGAATAAGCCTGCCTCCAGGCAAAATTGACACAGTTAATGTTTGTAATGATTGGTTTGCAGTGCTTTTGTAAAAGTCAGTTTGTCTTCTCTGTGGCTGAGTCTATATAGTGCAGAGGCAAATGATTAATTCAGTTAACTTGGTGACTCCCTCCTCAGCCCCAGAAGAAGTCAACCTGTTTTGCACCACTGCTCCCCAAACCAAAATTCTGAAAATATCACTTAATCCTACTGTGTAAATGATTAAATTTGTGAGGTCATAGAAGTCAACATATTTGGACGATAAAAATACAAGAGATAAAATTGTTTAGGAAATCATATAAATATATGCATATATAAATAATATAAGTAACAATGGTAATACTAAGATAGCATGCCTTCTTACAATATTTCAGGTTTCACCTGATGCTGCAAAGCATTGTTCAGGTACATAGATTCTTTAGAAATTCTAAACCCAGACCCTAAACAGCACCCTCCCTCCTTGGTGGCTGCAGCAATTTCTAAACTGGCCTGGATAAGGGAAAAGAAATATTGGGTACATATATACACATGCAGAGAATGGTCACAATTATCCCATTTTAGAGGTCAGAAAATTGAAGTTTAAAGAAATTTTAAGTAACCCTCCCAAAGTCACATAATTTATAAACGGTGGGCTTTAAGTTCAAGTCTTCATCATACTAAGCTTTCTCTATGACAGCAGGACATCTGCTGCTCCAGTGTGCCTTACATCTCCCACTACTTTACAGGACATATAGTCTCTGTCAAAACCCTCAGCCCTGTTCTTCCAGTGCACAGGCAGCCACAGATGATAGTAACCACAGGAGCACAGTTGTATTACAATAAAACTGTATTTATAAACACAGAGCCAGCCTGTAGTTTGCTGACCCCTGGTCTAGATAACAAAGCTATTCTACTTTCTATTAATAATGAATATGTTCTTCTGGTATTACACTTTGACTTAGAGCATTGGCTTCCTTACCCACATAGAGCTCAATTTAATTTTTTAATTTAAATATTTTATTGTTTATTGCTATTACAGTTGTCCCAATTTTCCCCATTTGCCCCCATTTGGTTTGCATTGTCCTTGTATGTATACCCTTTTTGGTATTTGTGATTGTCCCTCTCATGGCCTGTTAACTGAAATTATGGGCAGCCATTATAAACTAAGAACAAGAAAGTATTTTAGGTTGCTTTTAGGACAATATCCTTTGTGTTATTCTTTTGAACAAAGCATGGATTAGGGAAAGACTCTTTCCTCATTTTAAAATAATGAACTTTTGTTAAAATTTTAGTTTTCCTAGAGGTTCTGAGTTCATTTATCTCTCTAGACTTTCTCCATCAGAATCCCCTCTGCTACACCCAGCCTCCAAGCTGGGATGATTTTTATTACAGTACTTTTATGTTTCTCTGTCTGACTCCCTAAAAGCAATACCCAGCTAAGTGCCAGCCAGACAACCAGTCCACTTACATTACCTTCCTTCTTGCCCTGAGATATTAACCTCTCTTTCCCTGAGCCTCTCCTCAGAAGAAAAGATGCATGACCGTAAACCTTAAAACTTTCAGACAGGAAGCCAGGCATTTGAAGAGTTGCTGTGGACTCTTCGAAGAGCTTTAAACATGAGCATGAGAAAGAGGTATTATTAGTAGGAGCAAGAACGGGGAGATAAGATATTGATGGGGATAACTTGCTTTTGATAGCATGTTTACAGTCCACAAAATCATATGTAATATCTTACTTAATTTGTTTCATGCAGCTTTTTGGAGTTTGAGACCTTTGATATTTTGAAAACAGACTCGGAGAAGAAAAGTGAGATGTTAGAGTGTTTGGTAAATGGCAGAGTTGCAACCTCTTTCACATCAAAACCCATTGCTATCTACATTTTTTCATGGGAGTTTTAATGTAAAACCTGAAACCATCACAAAGCTTTTTACTAAAATTACATATATGTTATAATTTAAATAGAAAATATAGTTATGTGTATACATAATCTTAAATATAGTACATTGTCTCAATATTTGTTGAACAAATACAGGGGTGGGCAAAGGTAGGTTTACAGTTGTGAGCATGCAAAATACAGCATTTATTCTTGTATTGCTATTTACTTGTTTTATAACTATAAACCTGCATTTGCCCACCCCTGTAAACTTAGATATACTTACATACAATTCTCATGCACAATCTTATATTTCTGCAGAAAAGTGACTTTCAGTCTTACCCTAAGTACAAAATATGTCTTGCTGTATCAGTGGTAGTACACATTCCCGAGTGAAATTGGAGCAGAACCCCACAGGGCAGTAGATAGAGGGTTGCAGACAGCAGAAGCATGGCAACTCATAAGGACAGAACCTCTGTCCTTCTGCGTAACACAAAACATCTTTCAAAATCTCCATGTAACATAGTTCCATCCTCTCCTTCTCTGTACCTGGTGGGGATTACACCTGCAACCGGCTGTGGGCAGAAAGGGAGATGGTGTGACATGAGTATCAGGTACTTGCTATCATAGATTTTAATATTAAATAAGTCTCGGATAAGGCATTTACCAAGTGGATGGACAGCGTTCTTTGTCATTTATCACAGAAGTTACCTTCAAATCTTTGACACAGCACCCTGGGTCTCCAAAGCCAATTAGCAGGATTTTGCATTGGAGTTGAAACCTCTGGCTGTGGATATTCTGAATTGGGTACTAAAGGTTAATTGTGTCATTATTGGGATAGACTTTGGAAGTGATTCATTCTTGCAAACACATGAGTTGCTGCCTATCTCTATGGTGAAAATTTTTGTTATACAAAGAGGGTGTTCAATTTTTATCAACTGTAAGTTAATGTAGGAACTATACTTAACCCATTTGGACTTCATTGGGTCATCTGCCTTTTATATGTCACTTCAGCCTTTTGACTAGAATAAAATAAAAGCAACAACAGTGAACTGCAGTCTAATTTCTTATGTTGGACAAGGCATTTAAAGATGGAGTAAAAGTAAAATTTTTCTGTAAATCTTATTAATGATTCTTTCAAATTATTCTCTGATTTTTTGCAGCTGTTTTAACTTCATAAGCAGTATTTCTGGTAATTATATGTCTACATTTACTTTAGAATTGCCAGGTACTTCTCCATGATATTTTCTATTTGTTACTTGTTCCATGTTTGGGTTTTAATTGATGCGTGCACTGACCTGCAGCGCCTGTGGCATCATGGATGGAAATCAGAACAAATTCACATGGACTACCAAGTCCTGTGGAGAAAAAGGGACAGGCCACTCTCTAGGGGAGAGCGCCGTGCACCCTTGCCTAGACAGGCTTGTATTGGTTTCTTTTCTTTTCTTCTTTTTTTTTTTTTTTTTTTGTGCAGGAGTTTGGGTACAATTTATTAATCATTGTCAGGCAGTAAGGATCAAACAGTAGATAGCATACAAAGAACTGTTAGGGCTTCTTCTGAGTCAAGGTCTATCAGGTAAAAGGATACAAAACTTCAGGAAACAAACTCATTTCCTGCTTGGGCTTTTATCATTTAACTAAGAGCATTCTTAGCAAAGCAGGCTTCACAGGATTTTACATATCCTTTCTCAGGCCTGATCACCTGATCACCTGAGGAGCCCGCCCTTTCCTGCACAGGGCTGTACCGCCCTCTGTCATTGTTTCAGGCTTAAGTCAGGCTGACGAGGCAGATAGACAAGGAATTCTCAGAGACTTCTCACAGACAGACTGAGGACTCAGGCTTCGTCAAAGCCGAGGGGCAGGGGTCCATCACCTCCTTTCTCCATAACCCCCCTAGTCTCTCCCTGGGGCTTCCCTGTGCTGATTCCTGTCTTAGGTTGTTCCCCCATTGGGGAATCTTACAGGTCATTGGCTAACTGATCAAGCATTGGAGGCCAGTTATGGAAAAAGGAGCAGAAACAGCACTTCTGCCAGGGAGATAAGCTTTGTTGCTCCGGCCCACTGAGCAATCAACTGGGGCTCGACCACCTACCTAGAACAAATGAGCTGGGGGGACAAGAGGCGCGAAGAATGGCAGCAAGACAAAAGATTCTGATCAAGCTGCAAACTTTATTTTTCGGAACTGGGTATATATATATGGGGGGGGGAGAGGGAGAGGAAGGAGATTAGGTTGCTTGCTATTGGCTAGCTTGAGACAAAGAAGGGCCCGCTTATTGATTACTTGGGTGCAACTAGTACTCGTGGACACCTCATGTACCTGTAGCTGATTGGCTTGTGGAGCGCATGCACACCTCATGTGTCTGTAGCCGATTGGCTTGTGGAGCGCACAGGTTCCTGTAATCAACGCAATGTTTTTAGCTAGAAGCAAGGTGTAAGGTTCCCAACACTTTGTCTCCTTGGTGGCTTAAGGTCCGAAGGTCACTCACTCAGCCTTAGCCATGCAGGGGTTACAGCTTCTGGAACCAGGCAGAAAGGTTCCCAACATTTAATTTTTGTTTTTACTTTCAGAAGTGTTCCATTTTGATATAGTTAGAGGTAACTTAAATCTGGAGAGTAACCCAGAACAAATCTTGATACTGGAGTCAAACAATTTAAAAGGTGGACTTGAGATTTGTGATTTAATACAGTTATACAATAAATGCTACACTCATAAATTAGTTATTTTCTTAAACTTTTCTAGTGAATCAATTGTTTAACCATTATAGTTAGATTTGTAGACTAACTTCCAAAGTCTAATTAATAAATAGTGGAGCTTAAGGCTTTACATGTAATAAGTAAAAAGGCAATAGTATGACAATATGAATAACACAACTGGATACAATAATGTTGAATTTATTTTGAATATGTAAGCTTAATAAAAAACTTACTCATTTAAAGGAGAAGGAAGATACAGATAAAATATTAATAGGACTTATGGAATGAAATGGAACTCAGGACATTTTTAGAAAGCATTCAAGAAAGAAGATTTTTTAAAATTGTACATAATTACTTCTGAAAACATGGCTTTTTATTTGCATTATTCTTGTATTTTTGGCTCAAATTGCATCTATTTTGGAATCTATAGAAAAAAGGAAATAGAACAAAATTTTAGTCAGGTAAGTGAGGAGGAACTGAAAAAGAGAGGGGGTGGGAAAGATGGTTAAATATATTTGTGAGTTTGCCTCTGGTGAAATCAACAAAGTCTCAAGTGATGAGAATAAGAGAGAAAAGCAGGTCAGTGATGGGTCCGGACTTGGGAGGAGAGGGCATGCTGAGAGACAGATGCAGTCCTGGCTGATGCCATTGGCCGAGATGAGCTGCTGTGTGTCTCCAGTGAGCGATGAGGATGGCAGAGATGGTATACCCACTTTGGAGGAACATTTGGCAGCTTCTTCTAAAACTAAACATGCTTTTATCATATTATCCAACATTCATATTGTTTTGGTATTTACCCAAAGGAACTTAAAAGTCATGTTCACACAATAGCCTGTACACGAACATTTATAGCAGCTTTATTTACAATCAGCAAAACCTGGAAGCAACCAAATATCTTTCAGTAGGTGAATGGATATCCTGTTGGGCATTGAGACAATGGAGTACTATTGAGTAAAAAAAAAATCAAGCCATGAAATGACAGGAAGGGACCTTAAATGCAGTGTACTAAGCAAAAAAACAAACAAACAAACAAAAAAAACAATGTGAAAAGGCTACCTACTTTATGATTCTACCTTTAGGATATTCTGGAAAAAGCAAAACTGTGCAGACTGTAAAAAGATCAGTAGTTGCCAGCAGTTGGAGGAAGGGGTTAGATGAATAGGTAGAACATAGAGTATTTTTAGAGCGGTGTAAATAATCTGTATGATATAACAATGGCGATGCGTGTCATTATACATCTGTTTAAAGCCATCGAATGAACACCAGGAGTGAACCCTAGTGTAGTCCATGGACTCCAGGTGATTTGATGTGTCTATGTAGGTTTATCAATGGTAGTAAATGTGCCACTCTGGTGAGTGATGTTGATAATGCTGGAGGCTGGGCACATGAGGGGACAGAGGAATATAGGAAATCTCTGTATGTTTCGCTCTGTTTTGCTATAAAACTTAAGCTACTCTAATTTTAAAAAAAAAAGATAGTATAGAGGCTCAAGGAAACAATCCATTTACTAGTTCTTCACAACTAAGGAATGTTCAGCAGTTAAGTTTTCATAGCCCATTAACTCTGTATTTGTAAAAAAATGAAAATGTGATGAATGGGTCAGTCAGTACTTTTGTGAAAGTTTAGTACAGTTGGAGAACAGCTCATTTCATCCCTAGTAAGGTCTCCCATCAGGAAGTTTGCAGCAGATCGAGAAATTCAATCAGTACAAAACATGTTTCCAGGTTAGGATGATTTACTGCAGCGTCCTCTGTGTTGGTGTCTCCTTAAAAATAGGTTACTTGCCCTGACCCCTGTGGCTCAGTCGGTTGAGCAACATCCCGCAGAGCTAAAGGTCACCAGTTCAATTCCTGGTGAGGGCGCATGCCTAGGTTGCCAGTTTATCTGGTCACGATGTGTGCAAGAGGCAACTGATCAATGTTTCTCTCACACATTGGTGGTTCTCTCCCTCTCTCTTCCTCCCTCCCTTCCCCCTTCTCTAAAAGTAAATAAATAAAATATTTTTTAAAATGTTACTCATCCACAATTTCCTTGGTGATGAGCACAATCTCTCCAAAGTTTTTTCTTGTCCTACAGATTGAAATTCAGGTTTTTGTTCGTGAATTTGTAATCCTTGGTCCAGTGCAACTCACTCAGTCGTCCCTGTGTCTTTGGGGAACCAGACAGGTGTTCACTGTGAGTAGCTGCACCTTCCCGGTGCGATGAACACAATGGCTCTGCTGAAATAGAAGAGATTTTTACACAACCCCATTCTGAGATCAGTCCCCACAGATCTTTACTGCCTCTGATGAGCTATTGTGAATAATCGGATCATTCAGGTAAATACATTATTAAATTGCTCCTGATTGCCTTCCTTTTATTTCGTATGCTCTATGTTTTTTTCAACGATATGTAGAGAGAGCTAGACAATAACTGTAAGAGATTCTAAGATGATATTACCTATTTCTGAGTTAATTTTTAAAAGAATTTATACCCATTGTTTGCACACTTATGGTTCTTCTTATAATACCTACTTCCTTATTAGAGAAGGAAAAATAACTAAAATTATTTTGTTCAAATTATTGTATCTCATTATATTATATCTTCATTATTTTGTATCTAATTGTTTTGAGTTTGTTTTCTGGTTGGGAAGGCTTCAGAGCAGAACAATCTTGACATACAGAACACAACCTCCATATTATATTTTATTTAAAGAATTTCAGAATAGTCAAAAACACCAAGATCTGCAGATAGATAATATATTCCACATTTTTGAAGTGGAGGCTTCCTTTAAAAAAATGACAAACATAGCTGTAATGAAATAAATGTAAGGGAAGTGTGCCTTCTTATATCAATTAAAAGTTGCTAATTTAGAGACACGATTGTATTTCCAATACATTATAAACAAATGTTCTAAAGTAGTGCAACAAAGGGGACATTTTCCTGGACATAATTGGAAGACATAGGAATTGTTTATTGTTAATTAAATAAATATTATTGGATTTAAATAAAGTCTGTATGTGCAAAGGAAAACATGGATTGACCTAATTATCAAGCAGTGATGTGCTAGAGCTTCCAGAACTTCTGTGGATTGGCAGGAGAATGTGTGCGCTGCATGCCTGACGTTGGTATCATAAAAAACGACAGAATTGTCTTTGAAAACCATTTGGATGGAGAAGGGTTGCAGAAGGGAGATGATGAGACCCTTGGACCAGAAGCCAGTGCTGAACACTGAAGCTGTTACCGCAGTTGGATGGGGCCACCAGTGTGGTGAAGACTAGTACGCCTTCTCCTTATTCCTCCGGCCGGGCACTCTCCACGAATGTCAGACCAGAGTGAGGGTTTGACAGCGCCCCGCAGGGCCTCAGCATTTGCATGAAAACTTCTGACATTTTCCTTCTTTTCACTCAACAGATGAGTAGAAAAATTGACACATATTTCAAAAATACTTGCTAAAACTTGTGGTAATATTTCTTAAAGGATACTGAGTGTTCAGTAAAAAAAGATACAGAGTTTGTCAAAATAAACTGACAAGCAAAATAGAAAGAGAGGCATGGGAACATGGAGCAGGCCAACAGATTTCACAGATCAGGGGACTGAATGAAAGAAGGTGAAAGGGTTGGCCGAAGAACGTGTATGTGTAACCCATGGACACAGACAACAGTGTGGTGATGGCCACTCTGGGAGGGGAAGTCGGGCTTGGAGGAGGAGGGCAAATGGGAAGAAAATGGGGACGTCTGCAACAGTGTGAACAATAAAATTTAAAAAAAGAGAGTTTTTGTCCCCATATTCTGTACGTTAGCAGACAAGCCAAAGAACCATATCGATATCACTGGGAATAACAATTTTAAAGCTCCATGACTTGAACCTTAGATAGATGGAATGTCCTAGACATCAATGTAATGTCTTGGAGCCTGCAGACCTCCTTTGTGGTGACATGAATGTCAGTGAGTGAGCAATGCAAGCCTTCGGAATGTGTAGCCAGCTGCATCTTGTGATATGAAAGGTTCTAGCATGCTCTTCTTTTGATTTTTTCTAAATCCTTTTCCCAACAGATATCTGAGTTTGTTCTATTAGAGATAAATATTTATAATTTAAAACTTTGATATATATGTAAATTTTCCCTTCTTGATTTTGGGAAGAAGTAATTATTTTATAAATTCCAAATAATTATTATTGGTAGAAGTAATAATACTAATTAAAACACATTATACTCACGTGTTGAGTATTTATTATGTGTTGGTCACCGGAGGAATGTTGCTAAAGGAAAATTAGACACCTAAATTTTTACAAAAGTCAGTATAAAGAATGCACTAATAGAGGAAGTGTTCTTATCCTTACTGCAGAGCTGGTGGTTTTACAGGACAGAGGCAATCCTCCAGTCCACAGCACACTGTTAGTGACTAAAGGCAGAACATTCCCTCCCAGAACACTTTCTCTTGATCACTGTGTACTCTGTCCATCCTGAGTCCGCACATTTGCTCAGGTGCATGAATTGTGTTTGAGAGATGTCCAAATCTCCAGCCCCTTGCTCTCTTACCCTATCGTAGGTTCACAATGAACGACTGTTGCAGATTTGAAGTGATTCCACAATACTGGGTGTAGGAAATGCAATATTGCTTTACTTTCTTTGAGTTATACCCACCTACAAGTAGAAACTTGGTCAAGAGTGCAGGGGAGGAAAAAGCCAGAAAAGGAAGCTGGCAACAGGTACACTCTTTTCTGAGTACTTTACACTTGGCTAAGGGATAGACTGACCAGAGATCAAAACTTGTTATTTTTGTTCTGGTGACAAGTAGCATGTCAGAGATTAAACGACCACATCCAGAATGACTTGGGCAGGATACAGTATCTCTCTCTCTTTCTCTTTTTACAATTTAATCTTCATTATATTTTTTCCATGACCACTGAGTCCCTCATATCCTCCTCCCTTGTAATCACCGCACTATAGTCCATGCTCATGAGTCCTTTTGCCTTTTTGCTAAGTGCCACCTTCCCCTAATCTGCCCGCTCCAGTTGTCAGCCTACTCCCCATCTATGAGTCTGTCCCCGTGTTCCTTGTTAGCTCAGTTTGTTCCTTAGATTCCACATATGAGTGAAATCATATGGTGCTTATCTTTCTCTGACTGGCTTATTTCACTTAGCATAATGTTCCCCAGGTGCATCCATACTGTTGCAAAAGGTAAAGATTTTCTTCCCTTTTAATGGCTGAGTAGTATTCCATTGTGTGAATGTCCCATGGTTGTGTTATCCACTTATTTACTGATGGACACTTGAGCTGCTTCCATGTCTTGCAAGTTGTAAATAACGCTGCAATGGATATAGCGGTGCTTATATTCTTTGAATTAGTGTTTTGGCTTCCTTTGGATATATTCCCAGAAGTGGGATGGCTGGATCAAAAGGTAGATCCATTTTTAATTTTTTGAGGTGTCTCCATACTGCTTTCCGCAGTGGCTGCACCAATTTGCATTCCCACCAACAGTGCACTAGGGTCCCCCTTTTCTCCACATCTTCTCCAGCACTTGTTTGTTGATTTATAGATGATAGCCTTTCTGACAGGTATGAAATGGTATTTCATTGTGGTTTTAATTTACACTTCTCTGATGACTAGTGACATTGAACATCTTTTCATATGTGTATAGGACATCTGTATGTCCCCTTTGGAGAAGTGTCTATTCGGGTCCTTTGTTCATTTTTTAACTGGTGTTTTTTTTGGCACTGAGTTTTGTAAGTGCTTTATGTAAAGTTCTCTTGTCTTTTTTTCTAATAGTTGGAAAAACAAATACCTGGTATTTAATAAGAAATTTTAGCTGTAATGGTCATTAGTGTATTTTGACTGCATAAATGACTATTAGACAAGATTCTTAGTTTGAGCCTGATTCTGCATATCTAAAGTCTAATCTCTTTTTTAAGATTCTACTACTTTATGTTTGGAGACACTGGATGTAACTGAAACAAAATATTTATTTGATGAGTGGTTTTTCCCTCCTCTTTCTGTTGTTACATTGAATGTCTCTCGAAGACTGTTCTGAGCAGAGACCAAACCAAATATCTTAGTAAAATGTTTTTCTTTTATACATAGAAACATTTTACCATGTACTAGGTTTATAGACCAAGGTTTGACTTCTTACTTTCTTAAACTTTATTTCTAATTCTCTGTTTTTAAATGGTAGCCGAACTCATTGTACTCTACACAAAAGAGATACATAGTTTCTGTAACACTGTTTCTATGACCAAGGAACACACACACCAACCTAACCTGACTGGTTCACACAGTGGACCGAGGCCTTCAGCCACCACGCACTTCCATTCCTGCACTCACCATCTCTGGCCTCTTCCCCCGAAAATTTAACTTTTGTTTAGGAACAGTCTCCCAACCACTAAACTGTAAGTTTCACAGACAATTCATGAAGTGAAGACATGATCCAATGTGGTCATTTCCTTTAATAAATAATGACAAAAGTAAAAAAAAACCAGAGAGGTCATCAGGTCAAGCAAGATTATTTACAAACTGTTGTAAATGTGTTTGTGAACTTGCTTTTCAGTGGTCTTTTCATTAAGAAAAATGAAGTGGTTGGGGTTTGGCATATCATGAAGATTATGTGGAGGTGCACATGGATTTGCTCACCAAATCTCATAGTGTTTGACAGTTTATATAAGTTTATGGATTCTTAACACATGTAATGGGAACAAGTGAGGGTGACGGGACATACCTGACTCTTCGGAGTTAACATGAAGATAAATCCTGTCCTCCCACAAAACATTCCAGAATGGCCCTGTAAAGTTAAAAATGTACAGAGGAGCCCATCTGAGTTTTGAAAAGGAACACATTTCTTTTCCTTGAACACTTACGCATTAGACTCTAAACCATAAAAAGTTTAGAAGAAAACATAAGCAGAAAAACCTTGGACATTAGTCATAGCAATATTTTTTCTAATGTGTCTCCTCAAGCAAGAGAAACAAAAGAAAAAAATAAGCAAATGGGACTACATCAAAGTAAAAAGTTTTTGAACAACAAAGGAAACCATTAACAAAATGAAGAGACAACCCACTGAATGGGAGAACATATTTGCAGATACATCTAATAAGGAGTTAATATTCAGAATTTATAAAGAATTTATGAGACTCAATACCAAACAAACAAACAAATAATCTAATTAAGAATGAACAATGAACAGATACTTCACCAAAGAGGACATACACATGGCCAATAGACATATGAAAAGGTAGTTACTCAGCATCGTTAATCATCAGAGAGATACAAATTTAAAGCACAATGAGATATCACCTCACACAAGTCAGAATGGCCATCAGCAATGAATCAACAACAAACAATTGATGGTGAGGATGTGGAGAAAGGGGAACCCTAGTGCACTGTTGGTGGGAATGCAGACTGGTGCAGCCACTGTGGAAGGTGGCACAGAGTTACCTCAAAAAATTAAAAATAGAACCCTTTATGACTCAGTGATTTCACTTCTTGGAATTTATATGAAGAGACCCAAAACACAAATTTGAAAGAATATGCTCATTGCAATGTTATTTAAATAGCCAAAATTTGGAAGCAGCCCAAGTATCCATCAATAGATGAGTGGGTAAGAAAGCTGTGGTAGATTTATACAATGGAATACTACTTGGCCACAAAAAACCAAAATCTTAACCTTTTGTGACAGCATGGCTGGACCTGGAGAACATTATGTTAAGTGAAATAAGCTAGTCGGAGAAAGACAAATACCATATATTTTCACTCATATGTTGATTTTAATGAACAAACTGAAGTAACAAGCAAAATAGAGACAGACTCATAGATAGAAAGCAGGCTGACAGCTACTTGGGGGCAGGGTGGAGGGAAGGACTGAACAACAAAAAAGAGAGAGAGATAAATTATGGTTACAGACAACAGTGTGGTGATTTCTGTGGAGGGAAGAGTGAGTGAGGGGAGGTGAAGGAGGTTATGGGGGGGGAAGGTAGTGGACATGGGGGTTAGACGCACAGTACAGGGTACAGATGATGTGCTGTAGAACTGTGCACTTGAAACCTCTATAATTTTGTTAGCCAGTATAAATAACTGGAAAAATATATAAATAAAATACTTCTTAAAAATTAACAAAAATTACAATGATTCCCCCCCAAAATTGATCTCTTAAATGTAGAATTCTTCATTCATAAGCGAGGGACTCAAATTTTGAATCACAGATGATATTTGATTGAGGCTTGTGGACTGAATGAGTGGATGAATTGAAGGGAACTTCGGAGACAGGAAAGCAAGGTGGTCTGGTGGGTTACCATGTAGTATCACTATTCATGAATTCTAAGCAGTGACTGCAGCTCCAGTTCAAATATCTATTCTTTCCATGTCAGTGGAAACTAGTATAAAAGTGTGAATGATGTAATTTGGATGGAAGATGGATGCTCTATTACCTTTTGCTCTCACTACTTTTATTAATTTACTTTATTCACAGTTGTCATTATTTATATTGTTTACCTCATTGACCATTGTGTTTACTTATGTTTTCTTCATTCGCCTTCTGACCAGGTCTGCTGACTTCAGACCAAGCGCAGTGCCACGTGACTAACTCATCAGCTACTACAGCAGGTCACAGTGCTGCGGTGGGTGAGGCTGCTGGTGGCAGCTGCCCCTGGAATGGCACTGTCTGGGTCATCATCTGGGGCAGAGGCTATTTTTATGTTCCGATGGACACTGCCTGTAGTTCACTGACTTTTTATCTACAAAATGTTAAGTCCCCATAACTCCTGAGATTTTAGGTTAAAATATTTTTTTAAAAATGCTGTAAGATACAAAAATTTAGAGGGTGATTATATGGTGCACCCAAAGGCCTGCTTAATGATGAGTAGTAATTCCAAAGAATCAGTTGGCCCATTTCCCCCAAAAGGAAATTAGAAATAAATGTCAAAAGTCATCGATTGTTGAATGTAAGTTCCATGAGTTCACCTCTGTGTGTGCTATTCTTTTTAAGGAATAAAATTCAAAAAAGACGCTCATCTTAGAGGCAGAGGGCTTTAAAGGTCTATGTTTGCTCTGTGTCTTTAGGGTTCATTCCCAAGTTCTCTTCACTACATTTTCCTCTGCAGCATTAGCATCAATCCAATCCAGACTGGGGCATGAGGTCCATATTTAAAAACTACTAATGCCTTTATTCGGACCCCCAATATTTCTTTCTGACCTTCACACCTGCTGCTGCAGAAAGAGCCCAGCTCTTTAAACCGGAGTCTGAGACGAGCATCCGCCTCCCTTCAGACGCGTTTCTTTACAGGCTCGACAGCCAGGAAGACAGTAAATACCAAATCCAGGAATGCTTTTCAGGACAAAATATAGCGCCAGAATCACAAACCTACAGTTTGTTCACATTCCCAAACAAATAGGGTTAACTTTGAAGGAGAGGCCAGTGACTCTTAAAAACTTCAGTTAAGAAGTAATTGTACCTGTGAATAAAAAACAGACCAATCAAAAAGTACATGTTTAATTTTTCATAGGCTCTAGGCAATCATGATCATAATGGACATTAAAAGACAAATACATCTATCAGCCTATTAAAATCAATATTATTATCCAAATGGATTTACAAATATTAAATACATTGTCCCATAAAATGTGAATAAATGTTCCCTGGTTCTGACCTTTTTTGAAGCAGAAGAAATGTTCATTAAATGTTTCTGGCTTATATCCAGGTCTGAGCCAAGAGAAGTTGACTTATTTATAAACAAAAGTCCCAATAACTTGCTTTTGCAAGATCATAAATTCCTATCATGAATCATTCTATATTGTCTGATATATTTTCTAAATTTAGGATGCAATTAATTATCTAAATCCTTGTATGTTTCAAGACTTTTGCCCTTTGTTCTTCAATGTGTAAAAATAAAATAAGAATTCCTTAATCCATAACACAATATAACATGATAAAAAACTCTTTGTTTTAGAAAATTACATGTCAGTACTGTGTAATCTATGGCACCAATTAACCAACAATGATAATTATAAGTTTTAAAAGCTGGGAAATTATTTGCTATATTTTCAAAATGATGTTGATTTTTTTCATATTCTTTTGCAAGTTTTTCTTCACCTCATTCTATAAGCCCCACTCTTTAAGGGTATAAAGCTATTTATAATGATAGATACTGCAGGAACTAGCAAACTGAAATCCAAGATAAAATGGCAGAATGGCCCCTTAAGGAGAGAATGGATTTTATTCTTGGTGAATTCCAAATATATAAAAATAAAAGGTTTGCCCGTTGCCAGTGGGAAGTGAACATAATTATGACTTCACAGCTGCTTCTCCTAAAGGAAAAGGCAAAAGAGGGAAAAGAAAGGAAGTCATGCTTTTTCTCGTACTGCACCTAGAAAGAATATGCACAAAGGGAATATATTTATGCCAGATATAAGAAGCCATAATCAAAGTAATACTGTAGGACTAAACTCATGCCAAGAAATTCAGAAATCTTCACTTGGCAGACTATAAATCAGAGATATGCATCTATACTGCTCTAGTAATTAGAGCAAAGTATGGAAAATTGAGATCCTCCAATACGTTCCCACCAACTTATTTCCTCTGACACTCACAGAATGGCCTTTCAGCAAAATCGTCATCCTCTGCACCACTGGTTTGAAATGTGCAAAGTGACCCTATTTAGAGAAGAATTGAAAACCTGTCATGGCTGATTCCAAAGTGTGTGGTCTTACGGAAGGACATTGGGAAAGTTTTGCTTGGAACCTTGGAAATTAAATTTTTATGAGATCTATGATTAGTCCAGGTTACTATTCATACCTGCCGGGACTTATATATTGTTTAAACTACAATAGTTGTTGGTAACTTTTTGTGTAAATATTTAGATTGTAGGTATTTTAGACTTTGTAGACCATGATCTCTGTCCCAAGTATTCAATTTTGCTGTTGTCTTATGAGAACAGCCACAGACAATATGCAAACGAATGGTCAATGGGGCTGTGTTCCAATGAAACTTTATTTACACAAACAGAAGTTGATGTGGTCTTAGGGCCACAGTTTGCAGATCTCTGATCTGGATAAGCCCAGTCTAACACTGGAATTGTAGTAGAAAAGTGACTATGTGACTCTATTAGAAGTGATATCCATTTGATGCCATTAGGATTTAATGACTAATTTTTAAATGAATTTTTTTTTCTGTCAGTTAATGGTGGAGACATGGGTATCAATAAAGAGCATTCCTTTATCAAAAGCAGTACAAAAACACTTTGGTTATTTGCTACCTTACAAATTACTCAATCAAGAAATTGAATATAAGCCCTGGCTGCTGTAGCTCAGTGGATTGAGTGTGGGCCTGTGAACCAGAGGACTGTGGTTCGATTCCCAGTCAGGGCACATGCCTGGGTTGCAGGCCAGTTCCCAGGGAGGGACACATGAGAGGCAACCATATATTGATATTTCTCTCCCTCTCTCCTTCCCTTCTTCTCTAAAGATAAATAAATAAAATCTTAAAAAAAAAGAAATTGAATATAGAAATGTATATGGAACCAAAAACTTCAATATTTTTACCTTCACATTCTTAGCATCTGTAACCAATAGGAAGAAAAGATAAGCATTCAATCTGATTTTAATATAGATATATTGGGGCAGAAAGAAAGGAGATGTCAGCTGAATCAGAGTTAATTGTGAATCCTCTTGAGAAAGCCTCATGAAAAAATAATCTTTTTAATCTGCCTCCTACATTCATAGGCTATCTTTACCTTCTAAGAAATGTCAAATTATCTGAGTGATAACTGTAGGTGAGTCCAGGGTGACATCTTTCCTGGTTCTTCCAGTAATCTGCTACTGACCTCTATCTGCCCCTTAACTTCTGTTTGATCTATTTCCCAATTTATAAAACAAAGGCGAACAAAAAGATGTCTGTAAAGTGGTCCGAACGCCCGAGTGAAAGGCCCTCTGAAACTGAATAGCTGAGCTTCAAAGAGTGAGGAGGACACTTTAGCTATTGATGGACTATATTTTAAATCATGTAAGTGGGCACAGTGGTAATTGGGTAAATGTGCTATTACTCAGCACTCTTCCAGAGGGTCAAATAGATAAGGGTTACATAACAGTTTCATATATTCAAGTTAACCCATTTAATTAAAATAATATGAGAAAAATATATAAAAGAATGATTTTAAAATGAAAGTTGGGATGTCAACATAGGCATAAATTCACCTAGGCATTTTTTCAAAGATGATTATATCTATATAGCTATATATTGCATCTAAAAAGAAGATGCACAAAGGGAATATATTTATGCCAGATACGAGGCCACAATCAAAGTAATACTATAGGACCAAACTCTATATATCTCTATTTATATCCATATCTCTACCTGTGTTTATACACACACACACACACACACACATACATATCTGCCACTTAACACATATATATATCTGCCATATATATATATATATATATATATATATATATATGGTACTCCACCTTTTTTTTTTTACTGTGGTTTCCTTACTTTTTTCCTTCACTCTGTTTTCTTCATGTAATCCTCTTTTGTTTTGGAGAGCAAACCTTGAATATTTTTAGTAATCTTGATAATGCTGTAAAACTAATGTGATTGCAGCAGCAGAAAGAAGGTAGTGGGATTGTGTTGACTCAGTATCAGAATATGGGTCTGTATCATCTACTTTCTCTAACCTGTAGGTACCCCAGAAATAATGGAGATACCAAGAACTTGCAAGAGTTTTTTTGGAGGTTAAATATAATATTGAATGGGAAAGGGTTAAATAGTTATAGGTGTTCAGTAGTCAATGCTTGAATCCACCCTGAGTTTAAGTGAAAAATGCTGATTGGGTTACTCAGACCTGGTAATTTCTGTAATAGGAAAAAGAGAGGAAACAAATAATTTTACTTTTCTCAACAAAAGAAGTGTTAGCCTTGGGGCATGGCCATATTTATTGTCTTAATGTTCTCACTGCAAGATATTTAACTCCCCTGTCCCCATCCAAAAATGCACTCTGCCATGGTCAAGGTGAAGATTAAGTACCTCCCAAAGAGTTGATGTCAAATCTGGATGTTAATTTAAAGCATCTGTGAACTTAAACGGCATTGAATTATATTGGCTTTAAAGAAGTTGTAGATACACTTGTAAATATCCTGGCATATCCCAACTCTTTCTAAGCATCTGCTTAGAAGTGGGTAAATGGTGAGAAAGGAATTTTATAAATTAAAATATTCAAAAAAACTATAATGATTAAAAGAACACACATATGCCCACATACACACTGTGGTTCAGTCATGTGGAAGCCATGGCAAAACAGTCATGAGGGTCTTCGTGTCTCCACAGTGAGAGGGACACGAAGGTAGCGTGCCTTGGGGCAGTTTAGGACAGTCAGGCCCAGTGGCAGGCCGACAGGAGACCCTCATCATTGTCTGGCCTTAGATGAGTTTCTATATATAAGACTTGTGCATAGGACATTAGGGGGCAGAATCAAAGGGAGTCCCTTTGCTCTGTGCTTGGAGGGGCATGTTGTTTAAGAATGGTAAAAGGGGAAAAGGAGAGAATAATACTTAAAAGATTATTTAAGCATATGGTACAACTGTGAGAGAAGTATTAAGGTTTTGTTTCCATTAAATAGATGGTAAAAATGGAAAAATGAGGAAAGGTGGTGTCAGGGCTCACAACTGATTCAGGGTGGACACAAAGGAAAGCTTAAACTAGAGAATTTATGAATGATTTCCCCCCTGTTTATTTTGACCCTATTATGACTAAAATGAGATTACTTCTGAGAGTCTATTGTTCCTGCTTTCAAACAGAAATGCAGAATTGATAGTCTGGGGAAAATACCCCAGCTACTTGTATTAATAGCACCCATTTATTGGGATCTTAGTGTGTGTACAGTTATTAACCAAAGAATTTCATGTACAAAGTTTTTCTCTTTACAATAAATGCATGATGTCAGTAATATCGTCTTCATTTTTAGATGAAAACATAAATAAAACTTGGAAAGTCAAATACTTCATAATCAATAAGAGAAAGGGCCTGGATTGAGAGCCAGGGCTGCCCAACTCAGGCCTCACCCCATCTGGTAGGAATGCTCAGGCAGGAGTGAGGAATGGCGAATCAGGTGAAAGCAGAGGGGAGTGGTTACAAGATGGATCTACTGGTGCCCACAGTAGCCTTTGGGACATTGGATGCATGGTTCCTAGATTGGGAAATGCCCAGACCCAGGAATTAGCTAGTGTAATTAAAACCCTTCAGTACTGCAAGAGAATGTGGCTCTGTACTACCCACGAATTGGAAGAGGAGAGGATTATCTCCATGGCCCATTAAAGCACAGCTCTGCCCCTACTCTGTCATGCTCTGTCTGCAGGAAGAGACTTTCAAAGGGAGAATTCAAAGCATACAAGATGAGCATGAATTTCCCCTCGACTCACAGAAAGGTAAAAGAAACTTCACTTATAGTCACAGGAAACAGGAAGTCTCCTCCATGGTCTTTTGATTTTTCTTTGTTGCTGTGAGGAGGCCCACGTATCATTGCTTTGCCACTTCAGCCCATTAAACCCATTTGCTCCTTTATATATCTGCTAAACATAGACACTGAAATGAAGAAGTACAGCCTAAATAAGACACCAGTAACAGCTTGCAGGAAATATTAAAAAACAATTCTGTGGGAGGTTAGGAGTCATGCCTTTTCCACTGTGAGCTTTAAAGGTGCTCTCTTTGATCAGCCACAAGGTCACTTGACAACAGGTATGAAGTCAGAAATTTTGAGGACTATTGAGCACAAAATTTTCACAATGGATCAGCTAGAGGTTATTACACACAGAGAATGCTAAAGTCTCAGTAGACTGAGAAGGTGGAGGAAGTTCATGAGTGTTCCTGCTCCATGCCCTGGCAGGCCACACACAACATATTTTTGTGTCTTGTCTGTCTCTTGGTTTTGTGGGCTGTGCCGGAGCTTCTAAAAGGAGAGACCTACAGAAATGTTGTGTGCTTGGAGGTTTACTGAGCCAAGTCTTCCAAACAGACCAGAACCACAGGTGCAAGAATTTCCTTTCCAAAGGCAGGTAATGATAGGCCCTGACTTTGTCCAATTGCTCACCAGTTCAAGTTTCAGGGAGTCAGTATGCATGGTGGTTAAGCTGAAGAGTTTTGGAGATAAATAGAGATGGATTTCATTCCTGACTCTGCATGGGTTAATTATGTGACCACGGGAGAACCACTTCTTCTTCATATAAGGCACAGTCCTATTTTGTAAAGTGGAATTTATATTAGTATTTCCTATGTAGGATTACTAGGAAGATCACATACTTAATGCAATGACTGGGCCATAGTCCGTGCCTCGTTCGTGAAGGTTATAGCTCTTGAGCAGCTCATTTCATGCACAGCACTGTTCAGAGTACTGGGATCAATGGAGAAATGAAAAGCAGGTGTTTTGCTCTCAGAATACACCAAGTCCAGGTTGACTGACAAGGAAAGTACATACACAGAAAAACTAAATCCCATAAGGTAGTATACAACAAAATATTAATAGCTCCCCATTGATGATAATCGTTTTACTCATTTATTCACTCATTCGTAAAACACACATTAAATACTTCCTATGTTGAAGCACTGTACTGAGCACAAAGAAGGGTAATGGAGTTTAATTTTCATTACATGAAAAGTACTAGTGTTATTTCTGCTTTTATTCATGGAAAACCGAGACTCAGACACAAAAATATATAATTAAGTTTTCCAAGTTGCAACAAAAAGGATGGGATGGGCAAAATGGGTAAAGGGAATCAAAAGGTACAAACTTGCCCTTATTAAATAATTAGTCACCAGGATGTGATGTACAGCATACTAACTATAGTTAACGCTATAATTGTATATTTGAAAGTTGCTAAGAGAGTAGAACTTAAAAGTTCTCATCATAAGAAACATTTTTAACTATAGGGGGTGAGAGATGTTAACTAGACTTACTACAGTGATCATTTCACATTATAGGCATATTTTGAATCATTATTTTGTATACCTGAAAATAGTATAGCGTGATGTGTCATTTACACCTCAGTAAACTCTTTTGTTTCAAACCCAGGCCTGTGTGACCCCCACATTCATGATGCTGGAGAGCTGTGGTTAAAAGCATGAACCTAGAGCTGGAGGGACTGGGTGTAGGTCTGGACTCTGCTCTTCATGAGTTCTGTGGCAGCGCTCAAGGTACCTCACACCCAAGGGCCAAAGTTTTCCTCTGTAAATTAAAGATTTAATTTTAGTATCTACTTCATGTGGTTTTGTGAGGATTAAATTAGTTCATACAATACGATTAAAATTTATCTCAGTGCCTTGTACACTATAAGCATAGTATATATAAGCTCTATTATTTTAATAATGACCACTATCATTATTATTATCATAACTGAGTTATGGCATTTATATAGAACATTCGTTGGTACATAGTAAGTACACACTCAACAGTTACCTATTATGTCATTATTATTTGTCTGATAGGTTATACTATACTTGAATAGTGTACCTGTCTTTTATCAAAATTGTCATTCTTTGCTCCTAACCCTCCATACTCCCTCACCTGCTAATGGTATCACAATACACCCATTTTCTAAATTAATATCTCTGTTAATTTTAAGAGACAATCACAGGAATTCTAGGATTAGAACAGATTTACATTTAATTCTAAATCATGATTCTTTTATGAAAATCAATGCATGGTTCTATATAAACTACTGTAGCATATAGTACGTATTCAATAAATGTTGGTTATTGTTAGTGTGAGTTCATTTATCATGTTTTAACATATCAGTCAGTGAGTCTGACAAATCTCTGGGCTCTAGGCTTTTCTATAGGTGCAGCCTTTTCTGCATATTGTTGTTGGTGCCTTTGACACTTTTGCTAGACTAAAATCATCATCAGAATTTTCTACTTTTTGCCATGTCAGAAAATTCTGCTTGGTGGTCAATGTCTTCCTTAAGCCAGCTCTATTTTGCCTGGCTCATTGTATTTCCCATGGAGCCTCCACTGTAATCAAGGTACTCTCCCTGTTTTCATATAGTAACTCCTATACTATGTTAATTTTTGCACTGCATTTGTGTACTTTCCCATTTCTTACCTGGGAGCATTTCATTTGACCCTCTGCTGACTCAAGTCTGCCTATGTTTTGAGGATAAAGTCATGTCCCGCCTCTCACTTGCAGCCTGCTGTGATTACACGCATCCTTATGAAACATTCTGTTCTCAGAAACCCCAGGACCTTGAACCCTCTTGCCTAATACGGTGCATGATGCAGAGTAACAACATTATAAAGAGGATAAGTAATGACCTCTTATAATTTGAATTCGAAACTTGACTGCTTCATCTTAGCTGTGAGATCTTAGGGCTCATATTTTTCACCTGTAAAGAGAACACGAGCAATTTATCGCATCAATTTAGTTTTGAGTATTAAATGCCATAAGCTACACAAGGCACTTATCATAGGTGTGTGATAATTATTTATCTTAGGATGTAGTTGTTATAGTAAGAACTCAGCACATGTTTGTTACATAAAGCAAACTATTATATTTTTTCCACTTAACTTTATAGAGTATGTGTTTAGACCAAATATTCAGACACTCGGTAATCCAATGAGGATGTGCATTTATGTTTTTTGTTAAGATGTTGTCAGAGTCCTCAGTGTCCTAACATGTGCATTGGATGGCATAAAGGCCCTTCTCATCTTATTCGGGGTTTGTGTCTCCCCCACTGATCCTGGCTGCTGACCAGCACTTAACACTAGAGAATGAGAGAGAGCAATAGAAAGTTTCAGGTCACTGCAGATTAAACACACGAAGACCCGGGCTTCCCTATATTGAGGATAGAGAATACTTTGGGGGAAAGTTTTTAAGAAAGTTGAAGCGATTTTCTTTTTAGAAATCATAAAGCAGCCAGTGATTTATAATCCGGAGGCATAATAGTCAGAAAAGTTTCTCTCCCTGCCTGTGAAAGCGAGGGCTGCCTTGTAAGGCCTTCTAATGTAGTCAGAGCTTCAAAGGGGTTAACAGTGCTTCCTCCCGAACTACCTGCTATGCTTTCTTCCAGAGGCACTTCTGCTCTTTTCTGATTCTTTTGGGCTTGAAAATTATTTTTTCCACCGTTCTTATTTTTCCTCTCCAGCCTTCTCTTTATTTCTTTTCCTCTCTAGTGGTCTGGCTTTGCTGCTGACCCCGATAGACCCTCTCAGGGGCACTTAGCAGAGCTGTTGTCTCAGGCTCAGGTTTTGTCCCTGTCCTCTGACTGGTAAGAGAACAAAGGACAAAAGGCTATCTCTCCAAGTAACAATATCTCTTTATTGAAGCTTTGTTCTGCTGCTTTGGGTCTTTTTATCTCTGATTCACTGGCCTTGCACTTGAACAACTTTCCTATTTCTCTTCTTGCTCTTACCTGCCAACTTCTAGAATGAGTAGGTGAGAGGTATTATTTCTGGTTTCTCACTTTCAATAAATCCTTCAACACAATTTACTAAGAAATTGGGGAATATGGGAAGATGGAAGAATCAAACCAAACACCAATGTTCATATCTAGGTTCCTGCTTGGTGGCCAGAGATCCAGGTCCTGCCCTGTGCCTCTTAAAGCTTCCAAGACCAGCCAAACCTCAGAGCTGTTCGTGCTGGACTAGTCGGGGAAGAAACTGGGCCTGCCAAAGGTCCTTCCTTCTCACCAGCCCCTTCCTAATGGAACCTAGAAGCAGTTTGTGGGGTCCACACAAAGGGGTGATTGAAATTCAAGTTTTCACTCTATTACCATTTATGGGATTCTTTGTGGCTGCAGCATTTTGTTTCTACTCCTTACTGCTTTGTTAGTCTTAGAGCACACCTAACCCTGGCTTGCCATGCAATTCCTACTCTCCATTTTTTGTGGTCACTGCCTTCATTTAAGTGATCACCATTTCTTGACTGAAGTATTGTAATACAAGTATTAGTTTCCAAGGGTGGTCATTAAAAAAAATACCATGAACTGGGTGATTTAAAACAGCAGATATTTATTCTCTCATAGTTATGGAAGTTACAGGTTAGAAATCAAGGCATTGGCAAGGCCTTGCTTCCTCTAAAGGGTCTAGGAGAGAATGTGTTTCATGCTTTTCTATTATTTTCTGATGTTAGCGACAATCCTTGCATTTCCTTGGCCTGCATCTGCAGAACTCCAGTTTCTGCCTCTGTTTGCACATGGCATTCTTCTCTCTGTGTCTCTACCTTCAACCTTTTGTGTAAGAACAATAGTCATGTTGAATTAGGGTCCATCTTCATGCTCGCATCTTAATTACATCCAGAAAAGTCCTATTTCCAAGTCAGGCCACATTTTTAGGTACTGGAGTTTAGGGCTTCAACACACCTCTCTGGAGGACATGATTCAACTCATAAGCATCAACACCCCAGTGGATCTCCTGGTCACCAGTGTTGCCCTTCTCTGAGCCATCCTCCTTGTACCACTAGTCAGCTGTCTAAAACACATATCAGATTGTTTAAAGTTGAATTTTTTAAAATCTGCCAGTTCAACATTTATTTTAGGTAAAATCTTTAAAACTGCATTTCAGGCCCTTCTCACTCTAAATTCCATGATCCTTTTCCCTTTTTTCCTTCACTTCTCTTTCATAGACCCTATAGACATATCATTATGACTGTTAGAACATCCAAGCCCATGTATATTGTCTTCTCATCCCATTTTCTCTTAAAGACCCAAGACCCATTTTCTCTTAAAAATGAACCAATTCATTCTAGGTTTTTTTCACAACCCTTTGTTTAAGATGTTCATTCCTTAGCTTTTTGGGTTTGTTTTTTGGCTTCTATGGAAGTTCTCACATTGTGTCATTATCTTATTCATTCTGAATTTTCTAATACCTGGCACCTATTGTCTGTAAATAAATATTGTTGGAAAACTATTCCAGAGAAGAATATACTACTGCTAATTTTGAAAATCTTATTTTAAATTATACTTTTCATGAGTTTCAGAAACTTGGTAGAAATTTGTTAACACAGCTATCTCATTCAGATGTTGTAGCGTAGTAGTTAAGAAACCAATCTGTTTCAAATAAAAGTTATATGATGTTGAGTACTTTATTTAAATTTGCTGTTTTTCAATACCTTTGAGTTTCTAATTTATAGAGTTATTGTTAAGATAACATTTTAAAATTAGAACAGTGACTGATACAAATTATATAGTTAATATTTGTTGGCTGTTATCTTCATAACTATTATTACTTTTATTCTTATTAGTCATGTGTTAAACCAGAATTATATAATGTGTGGCTCTGATGTATTACTTCTTTTTTTCCCCCACCAGAGATTGAACCAAAGATAACTATAGTGATCAGATAGACAAAAGTTAAACATTAAACTTTATTTCTGATAAAATTGGAGAACATGGCCAAAGTGTTGGGCTGAAAGGGCCTCCCCATTACTTTGGCTGAGAACTGTGCTTTTGAACCCAGTCCCTGACACAGCTGAGAGCATGACCTCTCTGCAGACGTCTAGTTCCAAAGAAGAGAGCCATGTGTGCAGGATTCCTCCCAAGCTCTTCAGTCAGATATGTCACCTCTCCTGCTGCCCTGTACTCTTCCCACCATTGTCTCAAAATATGAGCGAGACTGAAGAGAGAGACCCAGGGACCTGTTCTACATAGAAGAAATAGAAAAGGGGGAGAATGGATATATCCCAATGTATAATCGACCTCTTCATTCCATATGACTTGCATATATTATTCTAATCTTCAAAATAAATCTGTGACATAGGTGCAATGATCATCCTCATTTTAAAGATGAAATGGAGGTGTAGTTACATATACTTTGCTCCCTGGCACAACCAAAAGGACAACAACAAATTTAAAAACAAAAAATAACCAGAACTGCCAGAAAATCGAACTGTATGGAAGTCTGACAACCAAAGAGTTAAAGAAGAAACATTTGTCCAGACTGGTAGGAGGGGCTGAGATGATCAGTCAGGGTGGAGAGGGCTCACAGCAAGGCAGTGACTGGTGGAGCAGGCAGTCTTAAATTTGTGTGCAGAAAAACTGGGAGGAACAACTGAGGAGCGAGACAGACCATGCAACCCAGGGTTCCAACTTGGGGAAATAAAGCCTCAAAAACTCTGACTGAAAAAACCTGTGGGGGTTGAGGTGGTGGGAGAAACTTCCAGCCTCTTGGGAGAGCTACTTGGAGAGACCCACAGGGTCCTAGAATGTACACAAATCTACCCTCCTGGGGAATCAGCACCAGAAGGGCCCAATTTGCTTGTGGGTAGCAGGGGAAGTGACTGAAATCTGGCCAAGAACTGAGCAAGCAGCATTGTTACCTCTCGGACCCCTCCCCCCCCATATAGCACCACAATCCAGCAATGTGGGTTGCCCTGCCCTAGTGAATACCTAAGGGTTTGCCTTTTACAATGTAAAAATGTGGTCAAAAGGAAAGAACAGATCAAAGCTCCATAAAATCACAACTAAATGATGAAGAGATAGCTAACCTATCAGATGCACAGTTCAAACACTGGTAATCAGGAAACTCACAGAAATGGTTGACTATAATTGCAAACTAGAGGAAAAAGTGAAGGCTATGCAAAGTGAAATAAAGGGAACCAACAGTGAAGGGAAAGAAACTGGGACTCAAATCAATGGTTTGGAGCAGAGGGAAGAAATAAACATTCAACCAGAACAGAATGAAGAATCAAGAATTCAAAAAAATGAGGAGAGGCTTGGGAATCTTCTGGACAACTTTAAACATTCCAACATTTGAATCATAGGGGGTCTAGAAGGAGAAAAGGAAGTGCAAGAAATTGAAAACTTATTTGAAAAATACTTAAAACTTCCCCAATCTGGCAAAGGAAATAGAGTTACAGGAAGTCCAGCAAGCTCAGAGAGTCCCAGAGAAGTTGGACCCAAGGGAGCACACACCAAGGCACATCATAATTACATTATCCAAGATTAAAATGGAGAGAATTCTAGAAGCAGCAAGAGATAAGGGGACAGTCACCTACAAAGGAGTTCCCATCAGACTGTCAGCTGATTTCTCAAAAGAGAGCTTACAGGCAAGAAGGGGCTGGAAAGAAGTATTCAAAGTCATAAAAGGCAACGACCTATGTCCAAGATTACTCTATCCAGAAAAGCTATCATTTAAAATGGAAGAGCAGATAAAGTGCTTCTCAGATTAGGTCAAGTTAAAGGAGTTAAGCCACACCAAGCCCTTATTATATGAAATGTTAAAAGAACTCCTCTAAGAAAAAGAAGATTAAAAATACAAACAATAAAATGACAATGAACACACCTATCAACAACCAAACCTAAAAAAACAAAAACAAAAACAAAATGAACCAAGCAAAAAAGTAGAACAGGAACAGATTTACAGAAATAGTGATCACATGGAGGATTATCAATGGGGAAGGGGGAGGGTGAAGTGGGGGAAAAGGTACAGGGAATAAAAAGCATGAATGGTAGGTACAAAATAGACAGGGGGAGGTTAAGAATAGTATGGAAAGTGGAGAAGCCAAAGAACTTATATGTATGGACATGGACAAAGATAGAGGAATGATGGTGTGCGCGTGTACAGGGCAGAGGGGAGTAAGAAGAGCAAAAAATAGACAAGTGTAATAGAAAATCAATAAAATATATTAAAAAATAAAGATGAAGAATCTTTATTTTGGCCCTAAAAAGTTAATTAACGTACCTAAAATAACCTCACAATATGTAAAAGTCATAAATTGAATCCAAGTTTCTCTATGATGGCATGTCACCTCTTTTCCCTCAAAAAAAAACAACCCCTAAAAATATTAAATTATACTTATATATCTATAGATGAAAAGATTTTATTTCTCTTAATTTTTAAGATTGCTTCTTTATAATGCCAAGAAAAAATATTCCTTAAAAATGATTGCCTCCCCTCAAGTCCTATGTAGGCTGTTAGTAGGTCCATGCAAATGCATACTAAAACATACAATGGACCACAGGTAACATCCAATATGATATTTTTAGCTTGCATGTCACCATAGCAAATTAGAAAAAGTGTGGCCCTTTGCAGCTAAGAGAAGTGTTTTTCTCCTGAATTCTCTTTCAGCATCCTGTTTTCTATTACTTATTGGTCCTCAACTGTATTTCATGATACTCTCTATTGTATGGCATACCTCTTGGGTCATTTCCTTGAAGAATATTTTGTGATTAGATCATTTGCTCAGTGTTCATCTAAGAAAAAAGTATTCATTTGTTGTGTTTCTAGTCCTAGTTTACCCTTTTTCGGATTCTAGGTCTTCTGGAGTCTGTTAGCCAACCGCTGCCCTGTGAATAACTTTGGACCCCTTACCCTGTGCTTTTTGTACCCTTGCCCCCCTGTTTTCTTTTCATTTTCTTTCTTGGCTCAACTGTAATAACATAGACATTAGAATTTTATCTGTCTTGTTCACTGCTTTACCCCTTGTGCCTAAACCAAGAGCCCAGCCTAAATTATTTATCAGTGTTGAATAAGGATGAAATGATGTTGATGATAATGAAATAATCCCTTAGCTTTTAGATAAGATTGAAATAACTTCGTCTGAAGAAAATCTTCTTGTTGAAGCTATTAATATGATTTTCATTTTGTATCACATGACCAGATTTCTGTCACAGCTCTTGTACCCAAAATTTTGCTCTTTAAATCTTTTTCTACTTAATTTTCTATTGGCTAGAGATATATTGTATATCATTATACTCAATTATTTTGGGGAATGTAACATATCATTGCCTCTCTCGAACTGCCTCTAAAATTAAAGTATTGAATTTATTTTACAATTCAGGTGAGCCCTGTGAGACAGAATCAGAGAATGGTGGCCTTTAAGTGGGGTGCTGGGTTTTGGTGTCATAGCTGAAACTTGCTCCTTTTAACAGTGTGTGTGGTAGTTGCTCTTCTGTGATAGGAAATGAATAACAGCCACCCACATTACATTATTTCACATGACTCTGAAAGACATTGTACATGTACCAATAGAACACAATCTTGACATGTGTGCTTATGAGATAGTAACTGTAAACATTCATGCATAGTTCCATTTGAGTGCTTGGCATAGACTGGATTCTCAACAAATGGTAAATCTATATAATAATACAAATTATGAAAACAACTTCATCACAATAATAATAATGGATGGTGACAATCCTCCTGAACAGGTTAATGTGCCTTCTCAAGTTCTGAATATAATTTATAAATATTACAAGAAAAATCTCTGAAAAATTTTTGCATATCCACGTGCATAATTTGAAAGAGTAGATTTTTGAGAGAAAAAGTTACACTCACATTGAAAATAAGATTCAGAGTCTCATTTCATCAGCACTTAACATGGGACTCATTTTGGTTTTCCCCAAAGAAAGAGGAGGCAAGGACTGAAAATTTTGTCTTACAGTCTCTTTCTCTCTCTTTCTTCTTTGATGTACATTCGTTCCCATGGAAACCACATTGGGATGGCTTAAGAGTGACATCCACAAATATAGTGTAAGGTCATTTTTATCTAATGCTTTGAAATTTAAACCATGGTTAGTGATATGTAGTGAACCATCCTTAACATATTCTGAAGGACTATGAAAAGACAATATTCTGAAAGCAAAAATGACACACATGACTGCATTATGCCAATTCAACATTGTTCTGTTCATAGAAACACAGAAGAGGTTTCATTTCCCCAGTTTGCCTTTAGGAACCCAACAATGCAGCTGGTTTCCTTAATATGGAAGGGAAAGAAGCCCCTCTTTCTGGCCCTTTCCTTATTATTGCCAGTAGCTGGCTGTCCACCAGGTAAGGGACAAGTGTTCAAGGCTCTGGATGATGCGATAAGTAATTGCACAATTGCACTGTGATAAGGCTGCATGGGTTTTCTTGCTTTGCACTGTTTCTACCATGACACCTGGCCTGCTATTATTAGGGCACTGATGTGGTTTCCTATTAATTTGCCAGTGCTTCACCTATAAATTCCTGATGCATTTAAAGGGAGATATGTTTCTAAGGAGGAAAACTAGAGTCCTGAGATAAAAATGAGGTTTAGTGGAATATGATCATTTTAGGCTTTTAAGACATTTTTCAGAGAAGAAAATTTGAAATGCTGAGTTAGGAGGTCCTGATTCAGAACCCAGTGAAATTTTAGAAGGGGTAAACATGAAAAGAAGACAATGAAGAAGAAAGTGTTACCACTTAATTACATGTTTGGAACTCTATATATTTGCATTGCATACATGAATTAGTTATCCCATAAAACTATGTTTATAATGATCTTTGTTCTCCTTATAGTCTTTTATGTAGAAAGTTGTAAAAGTGTCCATGTCTTGTCTAATGTAATAGTTAAGTGTGGGTCAAATGGCTATTTCCATTTTACAATCACCATCTGGAATATTTGGCAGTGGGAGAGAGGGCTGGAGTCTGCACCAGGGCTCCTGGATGTGCCTCAACTTGGAAATGACATGCATCGCCTCTACTCAGGCTACCTGGGCCCTAACCTAACTGCAAGGTTAGGCTGGGAGGTGTCAGCAAGCATTCGATAACTGGTGCACACTAACTCTCCTCTGCACTGAAAATATGTTTAATAAATCTCATTTCTCAAAGCTGACAGTAAAAAAGAGAATTATAAAACAAGCATATTTCCAAGAAGTGGCAAATGCTGTATTTCTGATGATATTCTTGTTTGATCTGCTGTTCTAACACTGTTAATTTTATCTCTATGGAGAAAAAGAACAATACATTCTTCGTTGGTATAATAAGTCACATTGCCTCATGTCTTCTGCCCACAGAGTTAAACTTTAAGAGGTGTATAAATAAGTGACTTAGCATATGTGACCTCCTGACCGTGAAGTGTTAAATTCCAGGGACTATATTACTCTACCACTTTTATTTGTCTGTGAGAAATCGCTTGATTTATGCCTGATCCCAGAAACAATAAAAATGTACAGGTACGCCTACTAGAGTGATTGGAACCCGTCACATAAAAATTTTAGTTGCCCTTAAAAACTACAAATAAAAGTAACCTTTGATTAAGGATAATACAGTCTACATTGTACTTATATCAGTGTTCAGACATCAAACATATCCAAATAAATTAATTGTAATGCAATACAATATAACATAGCCTTCAGAGAGAAGGATCCTCTGCACGGTGAAAAAGAAAGTTTTGTATTTACAGAGGAGTTATAACAGGAAATATAGACAGAAAGGAGCTAAACCAGCTTAGACAATGTAGGTTAACAGAAATATTCTCCGGAGCAAGGTCTGAAAGTTTCTCAAGGTTGGCTTGTTTATACTGATCATTCATTCTTCTTACAGGCTTTAGAACTTCAGATTGGGTCCAGCTAGGATTATAAACCAAAATGCCAAAATAACCTACAGGATTACTGGAAGGGAATTCCCAGTTAAGTTTTCAGACTCTAGAGGCTGGGATCATTTCAAAATGACTCTCAGCTCTTAGGTATTTTAGGCAGGTCCACACTGAGGCAGTGTGAGACTCAGAAGCAACCTGGAGAATTTCCATCTCATTAGCACTTCATTTACAGTGTATCTATGTCAAGCCTCAGCCTTGGGGTTCTGGAATTAGCTTAAACAGGAGGGAAATAAAATCGACTTTAGTTGATGGGAAGCGGAGTGCAGATCTTGTTGTGCATAGTCACAGCTGAAGCATGCTCACATTACCTTTGAACTTAGACCACTCGGAGTGTTCAGAGGGTAAAATATTTCTTTTTTAAATCTGTGCATTTATTTCTTTGTCATTAAACATCTTATATTCGTATTCTGGTTCATTTTTCAAATTGGATTTTTTGAGATAAAACTGACATATAGCATTTTGGTTTTAGTGTAAAAATAATATGTATGAGGCTCGTCCAGAAAAAGTACAGCCATTTTTAATATAATGAGAACAGTCTGTGCAACGCTGATGGAATCTGGTGGCCAAGGAAAGTGGACTAGAATGCACATGTGGTAACAATGATGACTTCACTGTACTAGTCAGTGGGGGCTATAGACCATGTTGAATGAGTGTGTACTGTGTGGCTGTCACATTCAAAATGACTGAGCAAGCAGAGCAATGTATCTGCATCAAATTTTGTGTTAAACTTGAACATTCCTGCACAGAAACTATTCAGGTGATTCAGAAGGCTACAGCTATGGGCAACTGGTGATTGGCAGCTTCATCATGACAATGTGCCTGCTCAGGCATCACATCCCACTCAGAGTTGAAACATCAAATCACCCAGGTGACTCAGTGCCCCCTTACAGCCCAGATTTGGTACTCCGCAACTTCTTGCTTTTCCCAAAACTAAAATCACTTTTGAAAGGGGAGAGATTTCAGACCATTGATGAGATTCAGGAAAATATGATGGGGCAGCTGATGGTGGTTGGGAGAACCGTGTAAGGTCCCAAGGTGACTACTTTGAAGAGGACTAAGGCGCCATTATCCTATGTACAATGTTTCTTGTATCTTCTTCAATAAATGTCTCTGTTTTTCATATTTCATGGCTGGATACCTTCTGGACAGCCCACAGCTATCCAGAAGGATGCCTATCTACCTAGCTATCTACACAAAAATAGATGATCACCACAATAAATCTGTAACTGAACAAAAATGGGGGTTTGGCTGCCTGCCACCATAAAATCCAAATTCGTGAGGCAGGTGCTGGTGAAAAAAAGGAAGGTTTTGTTCAGGAGCTGCAGTGCTATGCAGTCTGGAAGCATGGTGGACTTCCTATCTCAAAACCCATCTCCTCAGCAAAATCATGGAAAAGCCAGTGTCCAAAGTTCCTGCTCCATTGAAAGCATAGTCCTTCAAACCCTGCAGGCAACTGCTAAGTGGTCATGCAGGTAGCTTATCTTGTTCCCAGTTGCTGTCCATTTCAGGATCCCTACCGGATCCTGCATGTGGAGTCAGTGTGGTCATGGGCCATGCATGCAGCTGCTAGATCCACAAGGTCGTGTACTCCTGGGCTAGACAGTGTGGGAATGCAGTGATGAATGCATAACCAGGTGGGCAAGAGAGCAAGAGAGGCTTCCTCCAGGAAGCCACATGGCTACTAAGGCTATGTGGCCCATGGAGAAAACAAGAGCCCGCAGGAGGCCTGAGTGTAGGTCAGGAGCCACGAGAGCTTTCTTTGTTCCCGTGGGTTTACATTAGCTTGGGTGTGGGATGGACCTGCTGCTTTCTCCAAATGACCAATCAACTTCCCAAACTTTTGTGCATTTCTGGTGGGTCCAGCTCCCATCTAATCCCTTCTTACCCCCGGCTACACTGACAGGCCTCTTTAGTCACACCTCCTCCTGCTGCCTTTTGACTTCTATGGTGCATGTGCCTGCCTTCCCTTGGTCCCAACCCCAATCTGATACCTGAGGAGGCTTTTCTCATGCTCAGTGTAAGAACTGGCCCCTGCTGCCGTTGTGGCCAAAGAGGAGACTCCCTGGGCTCCTACCAACCAACCACCAGTAACAAGTCTAGTTAAGATCCATCGCCATACACAATAAACCTAATGATAATTTATTTTCTAGTGATGAGAACTTTTAAGATCTACTTACTCTCTTAGCACCTTTCATATATACAATATAATATTAGTAGCTATCATCACCATAGCGTACATTACATTCCCATGACTTAATTATTTTATAACTAAAGATTTGTGTCTTTTGACCCCTTTCTTCCATTATATCCACGCTCAAACTGTTGCTTCTGGCAACTACCTATCTGTCCTCTGTATCTTTTGAGTTCAGTGTTTTATTTTTTTGGAGGGGATAGATTCCACATGTAAGTGAGATTATATGGTATTTCTCTTTCTCTGTCAGACTTATTTCATTTAACATAATGTCCTCCATGTTATGACCTCCAAGGTCTATCCATGTTGTAGTAAGATCTCATTCTTTTCCACGGCTGAATACTATTCCATGTGTAGGTGTACATGTGTGCTTCATGCATGCTTAGATGGTTTTCACGTCTTTACAATTGTAAATAATGCTGCCATAGATATAGTGGTGCTGATATCATTGTAAGAAAGTGATTTCATTTCCTCTGGATATATACCCAGAAGTAGAATTTTGGGCTCACACAGCAGTTCTATTTTTAAATTATTTTTTGAGAATGTCCATATTATTTTCCATATTTGTTGCACCGATTTTTATTCCACCAACAGTGCACAAAAGTTCCCTTTTTTCACATCTTTGCCAACACTTGTTATTTCTTACCTTTTTGATAGTAGTCATTCTAAGTGTGATTTTGATTTGCATTTTCCTAATTATTAATAACACTGAGCATCTTTTCACATACCTGTCAACCATCTGTATGTCTTCTTTGGAAATATGTCTGCTCAGATACTTCCTCCACTTTTAAATTAGAATTTTTTTTCTTTTTCACCATTGAGTTGTATGAGTTCTTTATATATTTTGGGTATTAACCCTCCATTAAATATATGATTTGCAAATGTTCTCTATCATTTGGTAGGTTGCTTTTCATTTTATTAGTGATTTCCTTTGCCAGGCAGAGCTTTTTAGTTCGATGTATGAACTGGATTTTTGATGGTCAAAATTATTAAACCAAATCACTTGGGTGTAAGGTCATTATACCATCTTTTGGGAACATTTACAACCCCACTGTGAAAGTACCCTATATAACTTAGAGTTCTAAAAGTGCCACCATGAAAACCTTGGCAGCAGTTAGAGACTGTGCTCTATTCATGTGTGTGCCCCAGGGATTCACGCAGTGCCCATCTAGTGCAGATACGCAGTGTGTGAGGGTGAGGAAATGAATGACTGAATGAGAAGGAAACTGCATGCACAGTTCGCTCCAGCCAGACTTCATTCCACACACTTCTGGGAATCGGAACAAGACCTCAGTCCAGCCACAGACCGCAGGAGTTGGCTCAAGTAAATCACCACTTAGGCAGTGTCTGGTTGCAGGGAAGCAGGGAGATCAGCCAGGGACACTGTGCACAGTGTATCAGAAAGTGATTTTAGCCAATTGTCAGCCTGG
The DNA here is from genome assembly GCF_021234435.1 of Artibeus jamaicensis. Classification (NCBI taxonomy): domain Eukaryota; kingdom Metazoa; phylum Chordata; class Mammalia; order Chiroptera; family Phyllostomidae; genus Artibeus; species Artibeus jamaicensis. Next base: position 29,081,352 of record NW_026522025.1, on the reverse strand, counting down.
AATTCTTGTAGTATCAGGAGCACATAGCTTAATGACACATTTCAAATAATTTTCAGTCACTTGTGATTCCAAGAATAATCAGGTGATGCGAAGTGGCAAGCACTTGCAAAGCCATTTCAAGTGACTTTGACTCTCATAAGCTGACCCTTACCAGCTAAGGCTAATATCAGTTATTCTCACTTTTGCAACTCAGTTTTACTAAAGTTTACTTGATTTTAAAAACATGGAGAAAACACACTTATGTAAGAGTACACATGCATATACTCATAATTGCAACACTCTTAATTCCATATTATCTATACTATATATTCCATAATATATGGAGAAATGGGTACATGTATACACATATACATTGAATTCGTATATGTAAAATCTTTTTTTCTTAAAAAGTTATATTTTATTGATTGTATTATTACAGTTGTCCCAATTTTCCCCCTTTGCCCCTTCCACCCTGTACCCCGCAATCCCTCAGACAATCCCCTCACCACTGTTCATGTCCATGGGTCATGCACAGGTTCTTTGGCTGCTCCATTTCCCACACTGTACTTTACATCCCCATGGCTACTCTGTAACTTCCTATTTGTACTTCTTTTTTTTAAATATATTTTATTGATTATGCCATTACAGTTCTATTCCCCCCTTCATTCTATTTCCCCCCTTCATTCCCCTCTACCCTGCACACCCCTCCCCCACCATTCCCCCCCTTTAGTTTATGACCACGTGTCTCCAGTTCTTTAGAGTCTATATTTCCCATACTATTCTTGCCCTCCCCTGACTATTTTCTACCTACTGTCTATGCTACGTATTCTCTGTACCTTCTCCCCCCTTCTCCTCCCACTCCCCTGTTGCTAACCCTCCATGTGATCTTCATTTCTATGTTTCTGCTTCTGATCTAGCTATCCTCTTAGTTTGTTTTTGTTTTAGGTGTGGTTCTTAGTAACTGTGAGTTTGCAGTCCTTTCACTGTTCATCTTTTTTATCTTCTTTTTCTTAGGTAAGTCCCTTTAACATTTCATATAATAAGGGCTTGGTGATGATGAACTCCTTGAATTTGATCTTATCTGAGAAGCACTTTATCTGTCCTTCCATTCTAAATAAAAGCTTTGCTGGATAGATCAATCTTGGATGTAGTTCTTTGGATTTCATGACTTGGAATACTTATTTCCAGCCCCTTCTTGCTTGTAAGGTCTCTTTTGAGAAATCAGCTGACAGTCTGAGGGGAACTCCTTTGTAGATGACTGTCCCCTTATCTCTTGTTGCTTCTAGGATTCTTTCTGTCATTTTAATCTTGGCTAATGTAATGATGATGTGCTTTGGTGTGTTCCTTCTTGGGTCCAACTTCTTCGGGACTCTCTGAGCTTCCTGGGTTTCCTGAAAGTCTATTTCCTTTGCCAGATTGGGGAAATTCTCCTTTATTATTTGTTCAAATAAGTGTTCCACTCGTGCCTGTTCCTCTTTTCCTTCTGGTACCCCTATAATTCGGATGTTGGAACGTTTAAAGATGTCCTGGAGGTTCCTAAGCCTCTCCTCATTTTTTTTAATTCTTGTTTCTTCCTTCTTTTCTGTTTGGTCATTTTTTTCCTCTTTCTGGTCCACTCCTTTGATTTGAGTCCCAGTTTCCTTTCCATTACTATTGGTTTCCTGTGCATTTCCATTCATTTCAATTAGTTTAGCCTTCATATGTTCCTCTAATTTGTGACTATAATCAACCAGTTCTGTGAGCATCCTGATTACCAGTGTTTTGAACTGTGCACCCGAAAGTTTAGCTATTTCTTCCTCACTTAGATTTATCGGCTCTGGGGCTCTGAGTTGTTTTTGAGCCAAGTTTTGACCTGTTTGTGCCTGTTACGTACGAGGAGGTGTTTACCAGGGCGGGGCTACCCAGGTTGCTGGTTTGTGATGCTGTAGGTGGGGCTGGGGTCAGAGAGGGACAATGGCGGTCCCCTCTGCCACTTTCCGCCACTGGGGCCTGCACGGTCTGTCTCACTGCTTGCTCCTTTACTGGTTTATCTGCGCTTGAATGTGTGACTGTGGTCACACATTCCCTCACTAGCCCTCAGTGAGTCCACCACCTTGCGCCCTCAGTGGGTCCGCTCGCTACTCCACACCTGAGATCCGCCTTTGGTTGTGTGCCGAGTCGGTCTGGTGGATCTTTCCTGCCTCACCCCACTCTGCTGCTGGCTCTGCCTCTCTTACTGGTTTGGCTGAAGTGTTTGTTGTTGTCAGACTTTCATGTAGTTCAATTTTCTGTGGTTTGGCTGCATTTTTGTTGCTAAAACTTTGTTGTTTTTAAACTTGGTTGTGTGAGAAGGTGCAGTGCTTCCACCTACGCCTCCATCTTGGCGGAAGTCCTATGTGAAATCTTATATATGTGAAATGGCATGGGTCATGTTAATGTGTGAGTATATGTTTGTAGATACATATATGCATATGTGTGCGTGTATATCCATACAAGGTCTGTCCAGAAAGTATCCAGCCACATACTATAAAAAATAGAAACATTTATTGAAGACAATACAAAATGCAAGAGGCGTTGTACAGAGGACAATGATGCCTCAGTCCCCTTCAAAATAGGTACCTTAGGACCTCATGGTTTTCCCAGCATCTTTTCCACTGTTCAAAACACTCTACAAAATTCTTTGCTGGAATGACCATCAGCTGCCCCGCTGTATTTTCATGAATCTCAATGATGATCTGAAGTCTTTTCTCTTTCAAAGGTGGTTTTAGTTTGGGAAAAGTGAAAACTAAAGGCCTGTACACAATTGTTCAACATTCTCAGGTGTTCTGCTTGTTGCAGGTCTTCCAGAACATGGATCACTTTCAACAAGTTGTCAACCATCTTTGAAGCATTTGCACCACACATTTATTTGTGCTGTAGTTATTGCATCATCCCTGGAAGCCCTCTGAATCATCTGAATAGTTTTCACAAAGAAATATTTAAGCTTCATGCAAAATTTGATGCAGATTTTTTGCTCTATTTGCTCAGTCATTACGAATGTGATGGCCACACAGTACACATGCTCTCTCAGTAGTGTCTACTGCCCCCACTGACTAGTACAGTGAAGTTGTCATTGTTCACACATGCACATTCCAGTCCACTCTCCTTGGCTGCCAGGTAATGATGTCACACAAACCGTTCTCTTTATGTTAACAATGGCTGGAATTTTTCCAGGCAGACCTCATATATTATACATATAAAAAATACCGGCATCATTTGCTTATTCACCAAATGTTATTGAGTATTTACTATATCTAAGAGCTTTGCTAGACATTTAGGGTGTAAAAATTGCATCTCTCCCAGTGTCTACCTTCATGAAAATCACAATTTATTGGGGAAAACAGATTCACAAATCTACAAATGCAGTTTAATAGGCAATATAGGTAAATTCTTAAGTGCTTAAGAAAAATGTCTCAGGCATTCACCAATGCTTTTTACTTGTCACATGCAGGTCTTTCCTCTTTCATCTAATCCTATCAATCTTCTAAGTAATGAGTTTGCAGATAATTTGTACCTTAATAAAATCTGAAAAAGGTTGCAAATGTTGTTGGGAAGGTTTTGATTTATGCTTCTAAGAGCTGTAACACCTTTTGCTTTTACCAGCAACACATGAAAATTTGTTGCCTGAACTTTGGAGAGCATTCTTCCCTTTTGATTTTTTTCCCTTTGATCATATTGCAATTTGGGAAATGAAATGATTTATTATTCTTGTGATTTTTCTTACTTATCCCACTTATAAATATCTTAGCAATATTCAGGGAATGTATATAATAGCATATACTTTGGAAATACACACATATGCATGTTCAGATGATAAAAATTATAACATAGCTGTTTGTACCATGATCTATGACTCTTATCATTATAAAATCTGAAATATTCTGAATATTCTGTATCAGGGTTTTTCATCTGTTACATAGGCTTGCCATGAGTTTCAAATGAGATAGCATGTGTAAATGGTTTATGAAATAAGGAATGCTATACAAATACACATTGCCAAGATGTGAGGGACATTTGGTCCCATGTCAAACTTCATAGGTTCCTAAGCTATGACAATGGCATGTACAGGTGACCACAAGAAAGCCACAGGTACATATTTGATATTCATAGTTTTTTACCAAATGACATTTCTATGTCTTTCAAAAGCCTAATTTTGTCACCTTTCCTGAATTGTTGTATAACTAAAAACTTAGTTTTTATTTTTGGTTCAGTCTTTGAATTTAATACTTTTTCTTGTAATACAATTGGTTCTCCTTAAGCAACTAGTATAGGCACATTAGAATGGGTTGCTAAGGCTAGCTAATGCTAGTGCTAATGCTAGCAACCCAATCTAAGTTGCCTCTTGATCACTTTTCCCAATTTGTTTTCAATTTTTTTAATTAACTTTTTTGGGGGTGACATTGGTTAATAGGATTGTACAGGTCTCAATTACACACTTCTATGATCCTAGATCTGGATATTGCATTGTGTGCTCACCACCTGCAGTCCAACCATCTTAATTTGATGCAGAATCCTCCTGCCCTGAGGCCACCCTCTACTGCTCCTTTCAAGTCTAAGCTCTTGTGGTCAGATGGCGTTTTCATTGGGCTTGTCCAGGCATTTCTCTAAAGTAGCAAATAGGACACATTTTTAGGATTACCCCATATTATTCAATAATGGTAGACATGCTGAACATTTACTTTTCAAAATGGATCAGGCCTCTAAAAATAGGTAGAGATTTGTAGATGTACTAACTTGAAAGCACTTTTTTAAACTTTAGAACCTCGTGGGTTAGAAGCCTTGATGACTCATCAGATAACTATGTAGCATTATTTCCAGTTCTCCATTACAATAAAAAAGAAAATATTTGGGTCTGCCTAGAATCATGTAGATAGCTAAAACATACTTTTTTTTTTGTCAAAACGATCCTTCAGAATGCATTTTAGTGTGATGTTTAACACAATAGACTTTTATGTCAGAAAAACCTGAGTTTGAGTTTTGGCCATGATAGTTAATAGATCTATAATGTCAGGCAGGTTCCTTGGGCTCCCCAAGACTCAGTTTTCTCATATAAAATGACCTTTGTTGGCTACTCTTTTGCTTCACCAAGAATAAGAATTAAAAACTCGATGGAAGCAGTATTTTTCTTAAGATCATTAGATAGAGGAGATGTCTATTCACGTGAACTGATTTCCAAAGGCTGGGAAACCCTCTCTGAAGAGAAATGAAGCAAATAAACTGTTTCACCTTTGGAAGAACATGGAAGAAAGAGGTGACTGCCAATAACAGCAGGTAAGGAGAAAATAGCTAAAATTTTAACACATTTTTAAAGGCCAAGTATGAGTTAGTATGACAGTAAAATCCCCAGGAGCTCCAGTACAAGTGGAGTCTGTTCTTTCTCAAAAGTGTTTTTCCAAGGCTCCCACTGGTGCTCACAGAAAATAGTCAGGAAAGGGAGAAGAACCAAGTTGATTCTCCTCAATGGGACATCTTGACGTTTCTCTCAAATAAAGTAAAAGTCACGAGCTCCCTGGAAAATGACAGGTTACACTCCCGACGCCTCTTTTTTCAAAAACATAAACTACTTAGGGATATATCTAACAATATAACTGGAACATGTTTATGCTAAAAATGACAAAATGGTGCTGAGAGAAATTAAAGAAGATCCAAATAAACAGAGATGTAGAATACGTTCATGGTTCAGAAGTCTCAACGTTTTAAAAACATTAATCTTCCTCAAATTCACCTATAAAATCAGTGCAATTCCAATCAAAATCTCAGAAGGCTTTTTACTAGAACTTCTCAGGCTGATTTAAATTTTTATAAAGAAAAGCAATGATCCCAGATTAGCCAAACAATTTTGAAAAAGAGGTACCAACTTGGACTCATGTGACTTGATTTCAAGGTTTTATTCACTGTAAGGGTAAATAAATTAAATTTTAATAAATCTGACTTTAAAAAACGGACATAATAAAGTTCTTACTTCAAAGAGTTGTTTCACGAATTAAATGAGGTGGCAGCTGTCGCCACTGGCATTTGTGATTTGTTAGAGAGTCATAAAGGGTAATTTCTCCTCCCTACCCCGCCCCCACCCCATCACATGTTCTGGCATTAAAATGTTTTTTTTTTTTTAATGTGGGGCATTAAGAGATTTTGATTTTCCTGGGTACTCTAAACACTCAAATCATTACTAAGTTTTGGATGTGTATTCTGATACATCAGCCTCAAAACTGGGCATCTCTGATTGTACCTGGTGGGTGTCCCCAAGGAAGTTTGGCCAAAAGCACTGTGTTCCCCTGTGATAATATGGCAGCTCCCCTATTTCTCCCTGTTAACACAAGGGCAGTGTGAGACCTAAAGCAGATCTGCTGCAAAGCAGCCTGAGGTTCATGACCCCTTGCTCGTACTAGTCCCTTTTACCGTCTCTAGAAGGGCCCTGGCAATGTATTGATTGTACAGGTTGTTGTGGACTTTGTAAAAGTAAAAGACAGTATTTTAACCAGAGTTATGTAAAACCACTGCTTCTTTTCACCATGTCCACCCCTCCGTTCTCCTTTCTGTCATGTTAGATAGGATTAGAGGGCAGCGGTTTTTTCTTTTTCTCTTTCTTCCCTCCTTTTTTTCTTTCTTTCTCATTTACCCTTTCACATTATGTGAAGGGAATATGATGTTAGAGACACAATTTCATTTTTTTAGTCACTTAAGTATAATTAATATGTTTGGATGCTTTCAAGGAATATTCCTGCGGCCCACTATGGCGACTCACCCAGCACCCCAACAGAAAGGTGCCAGGGTGTAGATCACCTGATATGAATATGAACTACAGAGCGCAACAACAATAGAATATTTGGTAATGGTAGAGGAACAAAGTTTGAAATACATGGAGATAGCAGCTAGTTTTAAAATTTTTCTAAACATTAGGCATGTAAAATTTTAAGAGGGGAGCAAAGTCTTTGTAGATAGCTAGTCAAAACAGGCATATTATGCGTATACACTGCTGTTATCTATATGATATATATATATAAGGGATATATGTAAGATATATATATCTTATATATATGTTTGGTAAGATATATATGTACAAAGGTGTTCTCATTATTTATTTGTCAAATAGAAGTAATGCCAGGTGCCACTGTCATTGGTGAAAGGAAACACAAGAACAGAATTTCCCTCCCTGCTCTTCTTTGCTGGCAACGTACTACACAAATGAATACTACTTCACCTGGCAATCTTAGAACACTGAATATTTAGGCATGACAACATAGTGTAATTATTGTGGAATTAATAAGCTACTGGATGTATTGTTTAAAAGTGGAAAACATTTTATATTCAATAACTTTTCAGTTCCTTTAATAGTTTGACTTTGAAATACCCACAATTAGCACTTCCTACCCTCCACATTTCCTCTTCTGTAAGTAAATACTTTGTTAAAGCACACCAGTCATACAGATGATGATGAAGGTATTCAAGTGCAATTTATCTTGTATCAGTTTTGTGGCACTTCACATATAGTGATTCTGCACTTGCTACCTGCAGCCATGTAGCCATGTAGAAAACTTTACAATAATTTAAATGTGTGGGGGTTTATTTTCCTCAAGAAGAGGTCAGAAGGGCATCCGAGGCTCATATTCTAGCTCCATGATGGTGTTAGTGAGTCAGGCTTCTGTAAGATTTCCACTCAACTATCCTAAATATGTGCCTTTATTCTCATAGTTACCTGAGAGTCACAAGATGGCTGCTTCACTCCCAGCCACTGCATTGTGAGGGGAGGTATAGCGTGCAGCTCTCTAGCAGCAAGGGAAGCTGAAAGTGGAGTTGTGTGCGTGTGTACATACGTATGCATGCATGCATGCATGCTTATATTTTTAAGGAGAAGACATTACTGCCGCAAACAAATCATGATGGAAATAAAGGGAGATTGGATCTGCCAAATATTGTAGTTTTGTAGAAGTTTTATAGGATGGGTGTTATTATTCCCGTGAAGCAGTAAAAGTTAAACAAACTTTCAAATAAATTGCAAAAATTAAGTTTGCACCCACAAAGTCTCATTTGGTGGTTTTTTTCACAAAGAACTTGTCATTAATATGCTTAAAGGAAATATAGAAGAATCATAAGGAACTTTCACAGGCTTATAATGGTTTGTGCTTCAGTTTCCTCCAACTTGTGAGTATTTTTATGTTTCTAATGCACCGGGGTCCCCTGTGTTGCTCTAACACTCCCTGGGGCTTTGTTCTTACTATTTCCTCTTCTGAAACCTTTTCACCTGGTGTCAAGGCTATCCAGAATCTTCTTTTCCTTCAGATACAATGGCATCTGCCCAGAAAGACCCTCCATGAGCTCCCCATGTGGTTTGCCTATCCCCAAGTCACTCCCCATGACATTATCCTGGGGTTTCTTTCTTAGCTTACTGCTATTTAAAATTATCTTCTTTATTTACTTATTTATCTCTGAATTTGTCCCCAGTAGAATGGAAGTTCCTTGGAAGCATTTATTTTTGTCTTTCTTGTTGTTTACTGATCTTTTCCGGTATCAACCCCACTGCCTGATAAATGGTAAACTCTGAAGATCTGTTTGTTTAGTTTCTGAATGTGTATACTGCAAAGGGAAGGGGGCTGCACAGTACCGGAGAGAGATGGGGTGACATGCATGCTTCTTCTAGGCTCTGGTCAGTGTCTGTGCTCCTGTAGAAGCACACATGGGAGCAAGTGGTTGGATCTGGCCCCAGATAAATGGTTCCACCGAGCACAATAAAGGCAGAGAGTGAGTGCAAACAATTAGCAGTCGAAAGTCAAGCCATCAGAGCCTTTTGGCATAAGAGTGGTCTGGTTATTAATGGTGTTTACATGGAATGGTGGGAAGAGAAAGCACAGAATGTGCTGTGTCTCTTTGAACTCTCCGAGTGCTTATTGCATAGACATCCGGCATGTCTGGGAAAAAAATGCACAGCTGAGCCGAAGGCACCAGTTCTTAAGACATGTGGGTGACATAAAGTGTAGTTCTGAGAAAAACCTAATTCAACCCAGAAAGCTCAGGAATGACCTCTTCAGAAATATTTAATTCCATGGTTATGAAGCATTTACTTGAGTTGAATAATAACGAAATTGTTTTCTCCTTGCATAAGAAAGGGAACACCCTTATGTTCACAGCAGCATTTTCTTGACTAGCTACGAATTGCAACCCAGCACTGTGCATTCTGCCCGCAGGTGTTGTAAGGAGCAGCAGAAACAGTGAAGCTTCAGAAGCAATTTAAAAATTTACATTTTTGAGTCAAGAATCGAGTAGGCAAATTGTGCTTTTGTCACCAATAAACATTTTGGTTGCCTCAAATTTTGGACCAAAGTACTGTTGAAAAACTGTCTGTTTGTTCCTAAAGTTTGGGAGACGACTTCAATGACACATATGATACTATATTGTCCACAGTGAGTTTTTTAGAAGGCAAAACCGCTTGCTCTTTTCTGTATGGAGACTTTTCTCTGGTTGGTGTTGACAGTAGTCTCGAGGTAATTCTTTGAAATAAAAACCTATAAAAATGTTGTGACAGGACAAAGAGAGAACATGTGTGGCAGAGGAAATAAAACTAAAGTGTTTATTTTTCTGATAAAATTGGAGTGGCTCTTCTTTCCCAGTTGTAACACAATGACTCAGTTCAGTGAACTATATAATCCTCTCTGGAGCTTAATTAGAATCCTTGTAAACTGAGTGCAAGAGGCCAGAATATATGTTGGATGAACACAAAAAAGACTTTCGATAAAAACAGAAACTCCCCCTGAATTATCTTACAATGAAGTCTAATGACTTTGTAATTGAATTACCCAATATGGGTTCAGAAAATGGGACTTTCTGTTCCTACAGGATGATGGGAAATGTGGACTTCCCATGTTTATAAAAAAAAAGCGTTCTTCTAATTCTCCCCAGATTTCAAAGGCATAATATATGTAGATCCCGAATCTCCCTGTACCTGATGTGTGGGCCGTGAGCTAAAGCATCGCCGTGATTTCCTAAATGACACCTTAATGAACTAACGAAGTGAATGTCCAGCTTCTCCCAGGCTGTAGAGAGACTCTGGTACATTAAAAAAAAGAGAAAGAAGATAAGAAATATCAGGAAGGAATCTAAACTCACTGTTTCTTTGAGTAATTGCATGCAGGAACCCGTTCATTGGTGGCGGGGCATTAAAAGGTGGGGGACACTCTTCAAAGGGGTCAGTTGATTTCCCTTATCTTGAAAAGCAAGAATCCATTTTTGTGCACTCAGCTGATGAACTGTGGGTCCTTTCTAAGTACCTTTTCCATTTCCTTTTTCTTTCCCTTCCATTTTAGTTTCCCCGTTTGCTCTGTCCTAACGTGAACTTTTAGTGCTTTCACTGTTAGTTTATAAGTTTCCATTTGGAGGTTATTAAGATTTAATGAAGGCTGGTCTCCATTTTGAAACCCAGTCTGACTTATTAGAAAAACCTGTTTTTTGCTCAACTTTGGTTGAACAAAACAACCATGGCCTTTGCCCTGGAGTTTATAGTCTAGGGTACGTAATGGTATTATTGAAGGGCTAGAATTATTGTTCTATAATTTTAGATATTCTAAGTACCAGTAGTAGAAAATTATTCTCTTTAGTTAAATGGCATTTTGTTATTCATGTGACTGTCGTTTTTTATCAATTACATCCACTTACACACTAACATTTATGTTCAACTTATATGACATAAGTAATAGTGAATAAGTGGATGTATGTTTCTAAAGTGGCAGTTTGTGACCACAAAAATACACCTAGGGCTGATACTTAATCAAATTCCTTCAGTAAATTCATTTGTTCAGCTCCCATTTTCTCACATCTCCTGTTTTCTGAAATATTCTGGAAGACATGTTTATTCAACAAATGCACTTGGAAAATGCTTTTGAACGTTTTACATCATCACATGATGACAATGCAAATAATTTTATATGTTTTTTTCATTGCTGGTTTGTTGGGGTTTGCCTGATATATTTTAAGGCATTCAATCAGCATTTTCTCTCTAGTACCTTCTCCTTGTAAAGGTACTATCTATACTGGAGATTAACACATAAGTCCTACCCTGAATAAATGATAATTGAGGCCAAATGAAAGGTGAGTTGTGGCCTGATGTGCAAGACCTTGCATGTGAGGGAAGAGATTTTAACTTAATTCACTTGATGATAGGAAGTCATTGAGGGTTTCAAAGTGAAGGGACTCATACTCCGACTTATGCTTTCGAAAATATTCTGAAAACTGTGTGAAGAATAAAGCACAGAGAAAAGGCCAGAAAGGTGATGTAGGTTAGTTGCATGAAAATACTAATAATTATAATCTTTGCCATTTTATTGAATGCTTTTTGGGGTCAGAATTTTAACGTATGTAATTTAAAATTTTCTCAACCATCTTGGAAGATAGGCATAGCCATTTGTAACGATGAAGAATTTGAACTTCAGTGACTTACTTGTGCCTAGCTAAGCAGTACATGTACCTTGACCTACCAAGGGTACAGCTATTAAGTCTGGTGTGCCACGTTTCACGTCACATTTTTCTGACCCCAGTTTCTAACAGAAAGTAGGGCCTGCACTGCTCGAAAAGAAGTGTGTGACTTTGATTCGGTGCCTCAGTGTTCCCAGGACTCAGTTTCTCCATATGAGGAGACAAATTAAACTTTTAAATTCCACAATCTGTCTGTGCTCATACATCCAGTTCCCACTATGGCCAATGCTGTGCATCACATTTTGTGTGAAAAGGGGATCAAATAGAAACCAATGTGAGATTTTATTAGAACTTATTTCCTAACTAACTGAGCTAACTCTTCAGGCTGAATTATAATGAGTTTGAGTAATTTCTAATAATGCGAGTTTTATAAGTAAAATTATATTATGGGGAATTTATGTTTATAAGTGATGAACATTCTGTTGTGGTAAAATGAAATTTAACCATTACTTTATGAGGCACATTTAAAAAAATCCACTTAATGATATTTCCCTTGAAGATATTCTGAAGTTAAAAAGACAAAGTTTGAGGAAATATATAAAGGTCCTAAACCCCTTATTACTTCAGTTCAGCAAGGAATCAAGAACATCAAAGAAATAATTGAAGACACCCTGGGAAGAGGGGATTGAGGTTTTCAAGTTTACCATAAATCATTCAGTGCCTTTGGCAAAGCCTTGTTGGAAATTATGAAGCTGATTATTGTAATGTATTTTAAGTGCTCACTAAAGACTTAATTTTGATTCTGCTGGGAATTGTACCCAAGAAAGGACTGCAGAACTAAACCCCAAGAGACAGATTCTGTGGATCGTGATAAGGTTTTGTCATTAGCAAGAAGGTGAGCTGCTGTTTTGAACCCAAATGAGAAGCTTTTTTAGAAGCACTAACTCTATTCATTTTGTACTGAACAGGAGTAAGGACATAAAAAGGACATGAAATCTATTTCTCTTCTGGAGAAAGGATAAATGAGAGTACCTTTATTTGTATAGGACTAGACTCAGAAATTGCCTCCGGAATCTGTATCAAGTATTTCTAAACGGTAGACTGTGCATCAATGATGGCTCAGTAGATGTGAACCTGTCTGAAAAATCAGAGCAATTGGAAAATGTTTGTGCTCACTCACCTCTTGACAAAGGAAACAATAACTAACACAGTAGGAAGCCACAGCTATCTTCTGACACATTATGTTTCCAGCCCCAAAATGTCATCTGAAACCCATGAATGGGGATGAATGAAAAACAGCACGGGTCCTGAAACACGCAAAAAGAGAAAAAGCCACAGCTACAGAAAAGGCTGAGGCTCTTCAAAGCCCAGTAAGCTGTTGACTCAGACCTTTTCGAAGTCAAGAGCACGTGTTTTCTGGTAAGGCTAAGGATCTTGTAATTGACTAGGCAGGGAAGCTTAAAATCTCTAATTTGAGGTATTACTTCAACATGTGAATTCTTTGCAAAGGGCCCCAAAAAGAGCTACAGTGAAACTTAAAATAATGTTCCATTTCTCTGTCATTTGAAAATGTAAAGAAAGACTCTAAGCACATAATGTTTAAGGGACCCAGAAGCTTCTATAATTCCAATTTACTAGGGCTGATTTTATATATTCTTCATCAAGCAATCTGTGACACCTATGAAATAATATTTTAGAACTTGTGTGAGTTGAAGACAGCTGATCATTGGAGATGAGTTATTAACTTTATAATAACATCCTTCTGAGTATTCCCATATTACTATTTTTGGAGTAAATATGAACTTTTTAAAGCACAAACATTTCTTAACTAGTGAAGTTAGAAAATCATGCTCATTTGGAACTGAAGGAGAAAATAAATAAATGGAAGTTATCTTTCATAACTTTTAAAATTTTTTGGTTATTTGAATCAATAGCACATTTTGGGACTCTACTGACCAAAATCACTTTGATGAAGCGAAGAAATAGAATTGAGTTTCATGTGTGTGCTGGACTTCAGAATTTCTCCCTAGTTTCCTATTTTCTTTGATTATTTGCTGTGAAGGAGCCAGTATTAGAAACTAGGTTATCTTTCAAATAGGTGAACACAATAACATTAGTGTCTTGCAAAAGCCAAGAAAGATTAATCTTAACCATTTTCATGAGATTAGTGTGGCCCCGAGTTAATATAAAGCACCAAGTTTCAGAAGGGGAGTGTTAGTGCCTTTAATTATTATGTAATTACTGTTATTATTAGTTTTTTAAATTATCTTTCAATATTAACACACCCGCAGTCAAACTGAAGTCATATTTTGGAAATCGTGTGGATGACTTCATTAATTGGGTAGTCAGCTCAATCTAACTCTTAAGTTAGATAATTGGTTTCAAAAGTTGAAAACTGGCAGGAGAGAAGGAAACAGGTCTCCCCAGGATGCTCGTTTGAACAGGAGTATTGCATTTTGACCTTTAAAAAGAATAGAAAAAATTGAAACAAGTTTTAGGAATTTATTATATTTGTGACAGATATAATGAGGTATGTTTACAAAAAGTCCAGCTACTTTTAATATAATGAGAATGGTTTGCACGACATCTACGTGGTCAAGGAGAGTGGACTGGATTGCGCATGCATGAACAATGATGACTTCACTGTACTATGGGGATGATACACCCCATTGAATGACTATGTGTGCTGTGTGGCCATCCTATTCAAAATGACTGAGTGGAGTAACAAACTGCATATTTTTTGTGAAGCTTGAACATTCCTCTGGGGAAACTAGTCAGATGATTCAGAAGGCTTTCAAAGAAGATGAAATGAGTAAAGTGCAAATAAAAGGGTAGCACAAATGCTTCAAAGATGGTCAAGAATCAGTTGAAAGTGATCCATGTTCTGGAAGGCCTGCAACAAGCAGAACACCTGAGAATGTTGAACATGTATGGGCCACAATCAACAAAGATCAGCAACTGACAGTGTGAAAACTAGAAGCTGATCTGGGGGTTCCAAAAAACTACTGTGTCCAAGATATTGATGCAGGATCTTGGCATGAAATTAAAATCACCTTTGAGAGGGAAGAGATTTCAGACCATGATGAGATTCAGAAAATACAACACAGCAGCTGATGGGGATTCCAACAAAGGATTTTGCAGAGTGTTTCAAAGAGTGGAAGATGATAGGAGAAATGTGTGAGGTCCCAAGGTGCCTTACTTTGAAGGGAACTGAGGTGTCATTGTCCCACATACAATGTTTCTTGTATCTTCTTCAATAAGTACAATGTTTCTTGTATCTTCTTCAATATGTATTTTCATAGTATGTGGCTGGATACTTTCTAGACAGATCTTCGTATAAACTATTTCTATATTCATATATAAGCCTTAGATCTTTCTCTTGCAAGGATCGAAGATTTCAAACAAATTGTTTCAACCCTATGGAATTTGGAGGCTGATGAAATAGTACAGAGACTAATATATATCCACATTTTAAATAAATAGATAAATAGGTTCCATTGTTCCTCATCACCAATTCATAATTCATAAATGCACAAAAATGGGTCTTCCCTGATATTTTCAACACTTAGCTCAATGACAGAACCATAATTAATAATCAAGTGACTTCCTTTAAAAATGCAATTATACTGACTGTTTTCTCAAACACTTGAAATACCTCGGGCACTGAACCCAATAAAATATATCATGTGCTAAACTAAAATTAGTATAAAACATTACATATTTACAGCTTCCCCTATAACTCTGAAAAAGCTTCATTTTAATCATGCAGGTATAGTTATCTGATGTTTTAGCAGTTGTAGGCAAAACAGAGGGGTGGGCAAAAGTAGATTTACAGTTGTGAATATGCAAAACACAGAGCTTATTCTTGTATTATTTATTAATTATTGTATTATTTCTTTTGTGTTACAAATGTAAACCTGCTTTTGCACACCCCTGTATATTATTGGAGAAATATGCTATAACAGTAAAGAGAACAAGGTTTGGGGCTATTACAGCTTTCTTTAACTTTATTTAGAAAAATTGATGCAATAAATGTCATTTAAAATATTTTATCATACATTTAATCTGGCAGAGTAGGGCTTTGGCAATTTGCTTTTGAACATAATGTTTCCTAATAATGTTTCATAATGTTTCTTAATTTGTCATAAATGAAATTCATTAGTATTTAGGAGAAAGAAAAATAAGTGAATTTGTATTCCTGTATTATCTTTTCTGACTTGTTCATAAAGTAAATAAATATGGTATTTATACTAATAGATTAATTTTACATGTAAAATGTGAATTGTTTAGTTTTTGAAATTTTATTTTTAATAGCATTTGTACTAATTACATATGTACCTAAGAGATCATTCCTCACATTTTAATTATATGAGGCACTAGTTTATGATGATTCCATCCTCTTTGTTTTGTGATTTTGAATGTTCCAAGAGATTGATTTATTGATTCATTCATTTATTTATTCAGAGACATGTACTACATGCCTATTATGTGCCAGGTACTAATGTTTGTTCTGGGACTACCATGGTGAAAAGGCACGTTTTTTTTTTAAACAACTGTTTTTAGAGAGAGAGGGAGGGAAGGAGAGAGGTAGAGAAACAGATGTGAGAGTGACAGCGATTGGTTGCCTCAACTACTCACCAATAACCTGGGATGAAACCCGTAACCCAGGCATGTGCCCTGCCTGGGAATTGAACCATCGTCCTTTTGCTCTGTGGGACAATGCCCAACCAACTGAGCCACACTAGTCAGGGAGAAAAGGCCCAGTTTTTACCCTCCAGTAGTGTGGCTGCCTCAGACAATGAAGGAAAGGCATATCAAAGGCTTAGTTAATGCCGAAATTCAGGGACATCACCCTGTAAGATTGGAATGTACTCCTTCCGGATGTGTATATAAACCAAATTAAAGGTCAATGTATGGTGCAGCAACTCCAAAAGCCAGCATACGAGGGTCCAGGAACCAAGAAGTACAATGGCCCCTTTGTTATCACACAGAGTGACTCACTTGTGGAGTATGTGCTTTCCTTGCCCATAGTTCAGGCTCTGCTGGATGAGTGTGGTTTCCCTGGTGACAGAAAGACACTTTCACTAGGCACTTCACCTAGGAAGTGTTTCACAGCCTTGAAACTATGACTACTGCTTGGTCATTGTTGGCTCTTCATGCAAGCGACCCCAAACGCAGAGAAGAAAGTCTCTACATTGGTGGGGATAATTGAACCTGATTACCAGGTTCAATTATGACCAGGATCAGCTACCGCTGCTGCTGCTGCTGCACAATGGCGTTGTGGGAGACAGTGCTGAGAACCCAGGGGCTTCACTGGAGCCTTCCTGGTAAAAACAGGAAGAGGAACATTGTAAAGATAACAACTTGCCCAGAGAACAGTAATTGAAGACTCACCTCCTGGGGTTGAAAATCTGGGTCATCCCACCAGAAAAACAAGTTTAGACCAACTGGAGTGGTAAGAATGAGGGAAGCCTTGAATGGGGTGGAGGATGAAAGGTGGGTAAATCGGCTATTGCCCAGAGACCAGTTGCTGTAACAGAGGGTCTAGCTTTTTCCACTAACTTTTCTGTATTGAATTCTTGTCACTACTTGGAAATCTCTGGGAAAGGTCTGAGTGGTGTAGGAGGAAAGCTCCGTCAGAAACTTTTGACGTCCTACCACACATTTGCTCATTCAAACTGTTTATTACCTCTATTGATCACAGCAACTCGTTGATTGTAGGTGGAACCAGTTAGTACCTAACTCCAACTTCTGCCCCAGGGTTATTTCGTGTGGCAAGCCTATGGGACTAATTAACCTCACTCCAGTAAGAGCCTATGTATCACTGAGGTAGACAAGCTGAACCGTATTATACAGGTGGACCGCATTATACAAGGTTCTCAGAGGGTTGCTAACAATTCTGAGCCCTAATTATCTATGCTAGTCACCAACCTGATAATGCACTGATATGTATTAGCTTTCCTTTCTTTCCCATTTCACTCTTCTCATCCTCCCACTTCTGATTCTCGTTTTACTTCCAAAAATAAATTACCTACCTGCAAGCTCCTATCTTGGGCTCTTTCCCCCTGCCTGGGGGGAGGGTGATATGGAAAAAGATGATAAAAAAGACTTTTAAAGAAAAACAAAGTAGGGAATAGGACCTAGGAGTATCAAGAATGCAGTGTTGGTATTTGAAGAGGGACATGAGAAAAAAGAATGGCGGTGTGGGTAGTCAATGGGAGAACGTTAGAGGCAATGGGAATATAAGTGCAAAAACCCTGTGGAAGTTTATCTGACATGTGAAGAGCAGCAGGATGGCCAGTGTGCCTGGAGAAAAATGAATGAGGAAGAGTATGATAGGAAGTAAGTTTATAAGGGCAATGGGACCAGATGGAATAAAGTCTGTTAGTGTATATCTCAGCATATTTGGCATCTCTGGACTCTCAGTGTCTAGGAGAAATCAGTCCACTTATCCGTATATCTATCTATCTATCTATCTATCTATCTATCTATCTATCTATCTAATCTTCTATCTACTTCATTCATCTACATTTCATTTCTTAATTCTCTCATTCTCTTCCATTCCCCCCTCCACCTAGCTAGCACAGCACCCACTGACACAGTGTACAATGGACTTTGGCCACATAGGCAGTGATGAAAAGGCCCTGGAGAGCTGAGAGCTCCAGGGAATGGGACTCACACCTATGTCTATGTCACACCACACCATTTGCCTCCTTTTCTCATTCTGTGTCTTCCTTCAGCTTTGGGAATTGTGTCATCTGTTAGCCTAAATTGCTGTACTGCAAGGAAAACTTACATCCTGATCACTTTGAGGGGCATAACCTTAATGATATACTTTTCTTGAAAATATCCTGTAAAACTTGTGGGAACATTGACCCTAACCTGTATTATTAGAAGCAGGAAGTTTCTTACTTTGTTGAATATTGTTTCATATTATTCTTTTCACTCAGGCTATGACAAAGGTGTGAGTCACCACTATTGAATAAAATAAGGTAAAGGTGAGTAAGCTGACTCTCATCAGAACATGTGTAAATTATCTGACACTTCCTAGAGCACCTGACTTTATAATCTCTTATGAAGCTAATTTCTGGTCCACACTTTGGCTACTCAAACATCTGTTCACTTTCTATCTGGTGACTTCACTTCCGATGAGCACGGAGAATTCTACTTCTTACAGACTATATGAGATCAATTCATTAATTTGTTTGCCAGGAAATGCTTAATTTTACTGTATTGTAGAAATTGTTATAACTGTAACTTGGGAGATACTTATACTTTGCCATCCCTCTCCACAAAATTTTTACTGATAATTTTCACCCAAGTAGCTTGGGCCTCTGACTCTTTAAGTATCTGAGGGTGACTGATATGGTATTAGGTATTGAGAATATAATAGAGCAAGACTCAAGCTTTCCTGAAGCTTACAGTCTTGGGCTGGGGCTATTGAATGTAGCTGGGGCAAAGGAGAAGTACTAGCGTCAGAGGACCTAATAACAGAGGGATTGGCCATAGGCAGTTCTGTTAGCCTCTGTTGTGCAATGTTTTTCATTTGGCCACTCATCTTGCCACTTAGAGGCTGCTACAAATAATTGGAATAAGTTAGTGACTCAAGCTGGAAGAAGACATAATTTGCTTTGTGAAACAAGGCAATGTGCCCTTGGGGAACTTGGGAAGAAAGTTCAGCAGAGGACTTCTGTAATGGGAGAAGTACCTAAAAGGGGCTCCTTAGAGACTCAGCTTGGTTTCTGAATTATGCAGTTGGTTTTAATCTGGAATTAAACTAATAGGATAGTTGCCAAATTGTTTCCTCCTACTATATCCTCCTACTCACTTCTATGTCCTCAGTAAAACCAAAACCAGATGAAATACAAATACTCTCTTAGATAAAATTGGCTCCTATTTGGTGGTACTCGGAATTATAAGGGTATAGACATAACTCCAAAACTGATGCCTAAAATTATAGGCAGTAAATAAAGCCAAAATCACAAAAGGTTTCTTGTGGCCTAAATATTGCAAAGTTCAGGCTCCCCCAAACCATGCCAGGAATAGGAATTCCAAAGATGAGAGCTTAGGAGTGAGGGAATCTAAACTAAGAACAAACAAAAAGCAAGTAGTTAACAGGAATTCTAAAATTGGAGCAATTTAATAATGGCAAGCATTAAAAAATGTACCTGAGTTGTCCTAAGCAAGCATTCATATATGTGCTTATATTTGACTGATGTTCATATTCATAACATTATAAAAAGATAAAAGAAATTTGAAAATAGATTTTTGGAATGTCAATAGAATTGACACAAACTTTTAAATGTCCATGACACTATAATAAATAAAGAGATTTCACCATCATTTCTTTGAATGTTTTACTTAATGATTATACAACTCATATTTTCCAAAGTAGAATTTTTGTTTAAATACATTTAAATATATTTAATGATTTGTTAAAATGCCATGTTTGGGGAAATGAACAAATGTTTTTTTTTTAAAGAGATAAATACATACCTTTTATTATTGCCTTTCATTTTTTAAAATTACTTTCTTGTAGGACACTTTGCTCTCCTGGATTCTTACCTTTCGAACTAACCACTTGTTCTGAATTTTACTTGTTGAATTCTCCTTATCTCCTTGAACTCCAAATGCTTAGTGCCCAACAACTCAGTCTTTGGACTTCTCTTCTCTGTCTGCACTCATGGCCTCAGATTCTCAAGGCTTAAGGTATCTCTAGTGAGGACCCACCTGACCTACAGACTCTTATGTACAATTGCTTACTTCACCCCTCCCCCTACATGTCTAATGTCCAAACTCCCAACCACCTGCCCCTAGCAAACCTGATTCTCCCAATTTTGTCTTCACTTAGTCAGTGGCAACTCTATCCTTTCTTTGCTCAAGTGAAAAACTTGGAATCATCTTTGTTTTCTTTAACATTTTTAAATCCAGTTTGTCAACACATCCTATCTACACCAACTTCTAAATCTATTCAGAATCCAAATTCTTTGTTCTACCTCTACAATAATGGTATAACCCCTGCATTATCTTTTATCTGGATTATTTCAAAAGCTTTTTAACCAGTATCTTTGCTTTCAGTCTCACTCCCAATAGTCTATTCTCAAGGTAGCTAGGATGCTCCTTTCTAAGTCATTAGGCTGATCATGCCACTCTTCCACTCAAACTCATTTGGCAGCCCCCTGGCTAAATTGGGGTGAAAGCCATTCAGTGGCCCCACCTCCCTCGCCCTGCACACACACACACGCATGCACGCACGCACTCACACACGCACGCACACTTTACTATTACCACATCGTTGACCTCACCAACTGCAGCTCTCCCCTCCTTTCTTATTCTGCATCAGCCACATTGACCTCCCCACTGATCTTCAAACTTTCCAAGGTGGCTCCTGTCTGGCCCTTTTGCATTTGCTTTTCTGTCTGCCTAGAACATTCTCAACCACCAGCCAACGGCAGACTTCCTCCTCCAGAGCCCTTGGCTCTCATGCTCACATGCCACTTTCTCAGAGATGCTCTCTCTGACCACTCCCTTCTTTTCCACTTTGTTTTTCTCCATAGCACTTATCATCAGTCAACATACTACATGCCGGATGGTACCTCTTTGCCACAGTGTAAACTCCTCTGGCCAGATATTTGGTCAGTTTTCCTCACTGCCTCTCCATGGTATAACTATGGTCTTAGAGAAAAGTTACTAATATGCACAAACTAGTGAAGTGTGCCTATTACACATTGAATAATTGAATAAGCCTTGTGGCATAGTGAGGACTCCATGTATACTTGACTTTGAAACAAATCAAGAATGAGTAAGATTCAGAAGATGACTTAAAGATCAAGGCTTCTGCCCTGGCTGGTGTAGCTCAGTGGATTGAGCACGGGCCTGTGAACCAAAAGATCGTGGTTCGATTCTCCATCAGGGCACATGCCTGGGTTGCAGGCCAGTTCCCAGCAGAGACCAGTTCCCAGTAGGGGATGCACCAGAAGCAACCATACATTGATATTTCTCTCTTTCTATCCTTCTCTTCCCTTCTAAAGATAAATAAATAAAATTTAAAAAAAGATCAAGACTTGTTAAAGTTTTAAAAGAGTTAAATATAAAGTTTCAACAATCGTGAAAAATGTCACAAAAGTTATTCCTCTGAAAATATCATTAAATTTGAAATGTTTGCCATTATGTTAACATGTGATTGTAAACATAATTCAATGTGTTAATAAATAATCAGAAATAAGAAAGGATAGTGAAAGAACTTCCAGAGCTAAATCTGCTTTAGGTAGAGTAGATAGCTGACTATCACAGATGACAAATATATAATTCACAAGATGAGACAGTTTCTCACAACCATTAAAAATGTCTACAGGTCCCAAGAGACTGCAAATCGAAGTAAACCAGACGTCATGGCATCCATGCAAAATTAGGTGTGACAATTCATTAAAGGTATCTTTGAGGGAACTGATGGTTCTCTTAAATTTGTGACCACAAAACAAAACATGTGAAACCCTAACATCATATTTAACTGGCTGACATCCTTTGTGTTTATTTTAATAAAACAAGGATTTCCAGTGCCATGATACCACAGTCATTGTCAAACATAAGAATGGAGTGTGCGGATGGGAGATAAATGGAGATGGGAATGGGGTGTACATCACTGTCCGTGGGGATCTTCTGAAGTTGTGCACACTTACAAATTCTCATGGCCCTGCACTTTGCATCTCTGGTATTAATAAACTCTGGAATTTTGGACTGTTTGTTTACAATTTAGAAATATAGTCATACAGTGTTTCATTTTTTTTCCCTGATACTAATGGGACTTACTAGCAATGGCATCATCTTATTGTGAACACAAACATTTCTCAATAAATTCACAGCTTGGTGCTTTGGCAAAAGGAAATGCCATTTAAAGGACAGAGCCTGCAAACTGAAATACAATGCAGAGGAATAGCGGTGAGGGAATTAATGGAAATGAAACTCATCTCCCCACTAGTTTAACAGTCAAGACTGCAATTTGGGGGCTAATTTTACCTGCCAACAAGAAAGTCACTCACAACTGCTAAGGTTTAGAATTCAGTTTTTGTATGTTTTAAATACTTCAAGACTAAAGCAGAGATTTGACTGCTTTTCCCTGTTCTAAGTTGCATCCTTACTTTTGTGAGGAAAGCTGGCTACAATCTTAATTCTTTTAGCTCTCCATTCCTAGAAAAAGTCAAATAGCCGTGGAGTGATAATTGCTCAGAAACTGAGTGATAGGCAGCTCCGTCCATACAGTACATCATCAGGCAAACATTTCAAAAGGAATATTGAAACTTAGAGGAGCACAAAAGATTGTGGCTGTGGATGTCTTAGGAGATCAACTCTAATCAAAGGGACTAGGACCTGCTTAAAAACAGTCACCTCCCCCACACTGCAGGTTGAAGTTAGACCTGCATAATCACCCGCAGTCCCTGCTGAGTCAATGCCAGGCACCCCTTAAAAGCAGGAACACACGAGGCCCACAAGGCTACACACTCAGATGATTTATGGCAGAGGATCAGAAATCGCTTCCACTTGTTTGAAGAGCAAAGAGCCACATAATTTAAAAAAAAGAACACAAAATCCCATGTGATGTTGATTCTTGGAAACACCTATTTTCTTTGTAAATGTAAAGCATAGAGGAGTGCATCTTATATTACTTATTCCCAGCCTGGGCTCGCATGTTGGAGTGGAAGGGCTTTTCTGTGTGTTGGCGTACAGGGTTGCAGTGAGACAAGCAGGGCAACACAAACATTGCATTGTTTGCCTCTGTAGACAGAGGGGCTAGAGACAAATGTCCTAGAGTGCCGGAGAAGCACTTTTGTGGGGATGCTGGTGCGGGCCAATGGATGCTATCACCAGCTTGCTTTCATTTTTGCTGAAACAAAAGATAAAAACACAAATAATAATAATAATAGAAAGCTGATGTGCCAAGTCACAGTCCTAAATGAACAGAGCATTCTTAAAGCATTTAGAAAAATGAAAGCCTACTCAGGGCCCCCCTCATCACCACGCATACACCCTCAATTAAAACAATGCCCCTGATAGAAGCCAGTATAATCTGCATTTTATTTCACTCATGAGCAAAATAACAAGTTACTCAGGCCTGAGGCACTCGTGAGTGATATGGGGCGTGTAATATCCTTTCCATTGAGTTTCCTATTATTAAGCTTGAAATAAAGAGTTCAGAATTAACTGTGACAATGATTTTATCTAGTGTTGGCATCACCATTAGCTTTTGCAGTTTACTGCTAATAAAACTTTAAATTTGCTATTACTTCTAATAACCTTCTTGCCACCTTAGCTGTAGAAATTAGACAAAGAACCCTGCTGACATGTGGCTAGTGACATTTTCTGGAAGTGGAGAAAACTCAGATGACAACAGTGACTGTTATTTACCAAAGTATAATAAAGCCAGGCCCTGCTGGCCTTCGGCAGCCTAATCTAAAGCACCTGTTTCCCAAGGCTCGACGAGGCCCGTAAAAGAACAAAGCATCAAGTTTGGGTTTCTGTTACTACTGTGCTAAGCATCAGAGTTTTCCTTCATAGCGATCCAGTAGATTCTACAGTAGGAGAAGTAACTTGTGAGTGGGCCTACATGAGTAAAATGAAATATTAAAATAAGCCATCCTCTGCTTAATTGAGAAGCTAAAATGTATTCACCCGAAGCATTAAAAATCTGATGCAGTAATAGACACATATGCGGGTCCGATCACTTTTTATCAAATCTCTAATCTCATTCAGCCCTCCCTCTTGGATAGTAGACATTGCCCTTATCCGACAGTTAGGGTTATGAATGCTCTGGTGTTTTTATACGGTCAGCAGAATTCATAGACATTTGGATGTTATGACTTTGGTCATAGATAGTTCACTATCTGGCAACTTCCTCCCAGCAAAAGGCCCCTAAATAAACAAATAATATGTAAATAAGACATTGGAGTTAAGCATATAGAGAAACATAGTTATGAGTCTTAAAAGGCATTTTAAGGTGTCTGCTTTTAATCATAGACAAAAGAATTAGTCACCACACTTTCGTTTGGGAATCTGTGTTCTATCCAGTCAGAGTAAGTCTGGCATGTAAATTTCGTCTCTCACACATTTCATCTCTGAGGATGTTGTGGTGTTGGAAAATTGACTGTTTACCCTCATCGGGCCACATGGTTGTTTTATGAAAAAGTCTGCATTCCAGAAAACTGGGGTATTGTAGTGAAGTCTGTCGGTCAGTTAAAAAACATTTGTTTTGGAATGATTCCTTTTTATTATGCCTTCTTAGTCAGGTGTTTTCTCAATTTTTAAATGGATTTTTATTAAGAAATGAGAGACAAAGAAGTAAATAGGAAGTTCCCCGCTGCCCCCAAGATGCTGCACTGAGGATGTTCTTTTAGCCAGCAAGCGAGAAGTGAGCACTTCAGCAACACTCTGAGCAAGACCAGCTGCACGCACGATCCAATACAATGCAAGAGGCAATACAGCAGCTAGCAAGCTCTCGAGATTTCCTGAGCTGGGAAAGAGTTGTTTAGAACTGGAGAAACAAGCTCAGACCATTCTCAGCTGTTACAAAGTTGGTAATGGCTGCAGCTCATGGTAGCACACTCTTCCTGGAGTGACTTCGGGGTCAGTCCCCTCCCCTGGAGCACTGTAACCATGTCCTGAGTGAATGTGAACCGTGCACCCGTTTTGCCTTCCTCTTAGTCCTGAATCTCTCCCAGGCCAATGCTCATGAAAGATGTAGAGATCTGCTGCTGCTTTTTCTGGGACAGCCCCTTTGAACTAGATAAGGGGGTATATGGGTGCAAATAGTAGGTCTAACTAAGTCTCGAAATAGGCAATAAGGGAGATTGCTAGGAGGAGAGCAAGTTCTAAAGAAAGCTCTTGGAACTGGGAGGCATATTAAATGATGTTCTCTTGTTATGACTTTTCTGATGACCCAGGAAGTTCCCTTATGGCTTTTGTTAAAGCTCCCAATTCCCTCTCAACTCTAGAAAATGCTATCTTGGCATTCTGAGCCAGGAAGAAACAGTATCTTTCTTTTAATGAGCCAGGACTTCATTCTCTGTGAATGTGAACTATTCTTCTCACATCTGGGATTCATCTGTTCAACCACAAAATGTCGGTTAACAAAGAAAGAATTTAGTAGGGAAAGTAATATTCAAGGCCAGCCTATTCTGAGTTGGCAGAGAAGTTGGTTACAAGAGATAGAAAAATGGCTGAGAATCAGGTGAAAATGACTGATAGCTACATAGTGAAAAAGGAAGCACATAGCTTCCCACCCTCGTTGCTAACCCTTTAACTTCATTTGATTCCTTCTAGTTCAGAGCCCCATCCCAGGATCGAGTGTTCAATCCAAGCACCCTGCCCTTGAAAATTCCACTGTGTTCCTCCAAGTTACAGACGTGAAGGAAGCTGGGGCTGGGGGAGGGTGGAGGAGAGGAGGATATTCTGTTTCCACATAGGGTTGTTTGTTTCTGCCACGCTCTTTCTCCAGGGTGATTGCAAGCTCCCCAAGTATCCTTGCTTGAAAACTGCGTTTTAGACTCTAGTCAGAGCTTTTAGAAATGAAACAGTCACTGTGTGTGACAGTACTCATGTGAAATAATGCATTTTGGATTTTCAAAGTACCTCCTTTCGCAAACCTTTGAAAAATTCCTAAATTGTTTTTGTAAAAATCTGCTGGTCATGCTAATTTCTCTAAATTACCTTGGGTTTTATTACCTCTTGGTAGCTATGAGTAATACATGTTTGTTGAATTCTTCTTTTTCCTTATTATACAACTGGTAAATTTTTTCCCTAAATTCATTATTGGCTCCATGAAACAGTACTGAAATAGTGCATACTTGTCCCCAAGTTGGTTTCTACTCTAAGTAGCCAGTATGCACTCGGATTATTCATCTCAATGAGTTGTGAACCATAAAAATAGGTATCTATGGCTACATACAAACACTTTCAATCTGCTCATTAGGGCTAATTAGGGGGCATTTGAATTTTACTCTCTCAGTGTCTTTCTCTTTTTAAACTGTAGGCTGATGATATTTTACAAACTAAAAGAAAAGGAGCAGCACCTCATACTCTTCTCATGATGCAACTGCTACTCCCATTTTCTTCTCAATGTTGTTATATAGAAACATGAAGAGTGCAACTGTGCTTATTACACGTAATAAGAGCAACTAATTTAACATGACTAGACAGCTTAGCTGGTTCTAATGAAAATATTCAGTGCAGGGTGGAAGAAGGAGACATTAGAATTTGTGTATTGTGTGTGTTAGAGACAGATTCCTCCCTAATGTAAAGATGCCAGACTTTTCTGTTTCTCTGTTCCATATTATTTACTGATATGATTGTCCTTGTTCCTTTTATCAACCCTAGAGAGTTTTCTTTGCCTCTTATTTTTTAAAGAAACAGAGGCATGAACAATTTCTGATGGGGAAAATGTCACAGTAGGAAAACACAGAGTTTAGAGTCAGAGAGTCTAGCATTCAGTTTCTGCTGCAACTTTTCTATTTCTTACTTTGACATATTGTGGGAAATAATGAAATTCTATTTTCCTTCATTTATTTATGGGGTCATACTAATCCAAGGTGTGGTGAGACTTAGTCAAGAGCTAAACTGAATGAGCTTGACTCATTCATTCACCAAACTCTCATTGCTATTCTACAACATGCCACATATTATTAGGGTCTTGTACATACAAAGGTAAATAAGATGCTGTCCTGTCTTCCAGTGGGTTTTGATCCAATTTCAGAAGACAGCAAGGTGATAGAAAACCACAAGGTAACAGGACAAGCACTGTGGTGTGTACGGTGACTGTAACAGGACAGAGGTGGTGTCACCTGGCTCAGCTAGCAGAAATTCAGGGAGAGATCCTGGAGCAAGTGAAAATTAAGCTGAGTCTTGAAAGAAGGGACACATTACTTAAATGAAATGACAAGTGAGGTTAGGGACAACATGTAGGAAGCACCTGAGTAATAGTAGATGGTCATAAAGAGAATTCAAGGGCTTATAAACACATAAATTATGGATGAGACTCAGGGTTTGGTGGAGTGGCTAGGGAAGTAGTTGATGGAGTAAGGAGTAGAGAGGTTTAGGGGGCTAATTCAGGATTTCAACTTAGATTTTTTCATTTCTAATCTTACCCCTTTTCATCAAAATCCCCTCTCAGCTTAGCCCGTGTGTGTGGGGTAGTCCTATGTCGAAATAAGTCCTTCACATATATATTTTTACCACTCTTTCTTTACAACTAACATGTGGGTACAGTTCTAATGGAACCCAAATGTCAACAGACTTTGAGAGAAGCCTTTAGCTTCATTTTTACATTATCTTTATTAAAAGAAGAAAAACTCAAGCCATTAGCAGCTGTGTGTGAGATGTCCAAGCTTTAAAAAATTGTTTTTGATGAGACAGAGTATAAGCAAAGAAAGAAAGCAAAGCAAACTTGGGCAGCATAAACATCATTTTATCTGAAGTGAGAACCAACCATCCTAATGGACTTAAGAACTGTAAATATTTTTCCAGAGACTGGCAATTTGAAGAGAGAATTCTTCAAGTGGTCTACTTTTTGCACTTGAATTTTTATAAATTTAGATTCCTAGCTAGGTAGATAATGGATAAATAGATAATGTATCTACATAAGGAAATAACTATTACATTTGTCTTTTAAAACACAACCAGTGTGTGTAAACACAAGAACTGGATTCTGTATAAAATGTAAATTTTCTGGCCCCAGCTGGCGCTTTCTTAATGAAAATAAACAACATTGTGTATTTGAAGTGGAATCGTGTTTTTGTGATCTCCCAACCCGGGCCATTTGACTGCACAAGGCGCAATGAAAACATCTAAGAATGAAAATAAATAAATAAATAAATAAATAAATAAATAAATACACAAAACAAAAATAACCTCACCCATAACTAATAGCTAACAGATTTAAATATTTATAATAAATGGTCTCCTTACAAGACTATGACTTAGAAAAAATAGCCTAGAGTTCATATACATTTTAACCTTGTTCTGGCAAACACATGACACCGATATTTCTCCTTTTATGAAGAGAATCAGTTTTTATGAAATATAGTCTATGATTAAATGTTTTTAAGGCAAAATTCTGTTTCCTGTTGTTTTTCTTGTAAACTAGGAGACTATTTCCATAGTCTGAATTAAATTTTTTTTAATGGAGGTATGAGGGGAGGTGAGGAAGAGGTTAGTCATCCACGTGGCTCCTGGGGACATTATCACAGTGTTTTTATGCCATAACATTTGGTTTGCTAAGGAGTAGAAGGCAGAGGTTAATGGACTCCCATCTTGTTTGTACTCCTTTATTTAATTTTGTTAAACTTTTGTTCCTCAAGATCTTAACAGTTTCTCCCTTGCTCATAGATCCTATTTTGTACTCACAACTCCTAAAGCCGAATAGCCCTCTTAACTTGGTCAGAATGTCGTAGGGAACAGTTACAAGGGTTGCACTTCCCATTTCAACTCCAGCTAAAGAACTGCCAATTATACTGACGATTCTGTTAGCACAAATCACATATCTAAAATAAACTAGGGCTCTGTATACCCCTGTGATGAGGATTTGTCATTTGCCCTCTAGATCATTTTCTTGGCCACCCCCTTTTAAGAAATCTCTCAGTAGGCTGATGGGAAGGGACCACAAAACCAAGTCTCTTTTCTTCTGGTTTCCAGGGAGGCTCAGCCAGTGGTAGACCCTGGTAGAAAACCAGAGCACACGAGGAAAGAAAAAATTGAGTATTTGTTCCCTTGGCTCCCTCTTACCGATTCATGGGTTGGCAGTGTCTTGGTTCCTCTCTCACTGGCCACAGCTTCCTCTGGGGGACCCTGCCTTCAGACACAGGCCTTGCCATTCCCCCTTCCTGTCCCTTCAACCCTGGTGATGGTCGGGAGGCTCAGAAATGCCTGCTTCACCCCCAGATTGATTTCTCCCCACCTTGCTCTCGCATTATGTCTTCATTAAAACTCTGTAATCACGCCTTTGTAGTGCGTCATCTGTTTCTTGCCAGAATTCTGACTTATACAACTTCCTATAGCCAAGAATTTAAAAAAAAAACAGTGGGGAAATATCAAATTTGGGCCCTGAGTAAGCTGAAATTTGTTTCCCTGCCCCTCACTACACCTCACAGTGCAAATGCATGTGAATATAAAGTGCAGGATCTCTGCAAGAAAATATGATAATGTCCTCATGCAGAGAGTACACAAAAGATGGACCATCACAAGCCAACACCATTGACTCCGAAGCCACAGCACTGACCATTTCAGAGGCTCTTCAATCTCTTCTTCAGACCACTGTGATTAGGGTAGAACCACCCTCCCACCAATGCGCCTGTACTTAAAGGACAAGCTTCACTTACCGCGAATTCCATTAATACAATTTGGGGGGTTTATTTGTTTCATTTTGTGGCTCATTTCTTGCTCCACACCACCTTGGTCTCTGGTGCTGCTTTCTACCATAAGTTAGAAATGAATTTTTAAAAATAAGCACTTGTACTTTGAACCATAAAACAAAATCTGAAGCTGAAATCAAAGAAAGAAGGTAAATTACTTTCAGTGCTCTGCAAAGAAACTTTCACTTGGCCATTTCCTGTTGTTTTGAAACTCCAAAAATCAATACAGAAACATATCATATTCTGAAGGCAGGTCATCTGTGCACTAGGTGTTTTTAACAGTTGGCTTTGAAGGGGATACTTATGCCCCCTTGACATGAATCTACAGTTCTTTGCACTAAGTGTCCCCTTGAAACTACGTTTTTGCTCGGGCTATCCATCTCAATGGTTATTACTTTTTACTGTTCCAGGCTCCCATCTTCTATTATAGATTCACTGATAGATCAATATGACAGAGGCAAGATAAAAGTCAGTTAGCTGCACATGTCTATTATGAGCCTGAAAATTCGGACACATTTCTCCTGACAGAAGCTAGGCACATAACTGAGTCGTAACGTGTCTGGGTGGTTTTCTAGTCCTTTCTTTACAAAATCACATTTCTGGACATCTTTCTTAATTTTGAGGTCCTCGTGGCCTGTCAGAGAGCTAGTAGTAAGTGGTTCCCCAGGGGAGAGAGTGATTTTAAAATACAATCTTTACTTTTGAAAAGAGAGAACAAAACACATTTGCTGCTACACCGAGGCCATAAAAAGGAGTGCTGACATGCTCAGTTTCCAAACCACAGGCAAGTGGACTGTAAAATCAAGCGATGGTTCAAAGTCAAGGAGAAAATCTCTGCGGTCCTCTAGTGAGTAATGAGAATGAGGAAACTGGCTTTGGGTTGGTTGGAAACCTCACGTTCTCTGGGATCGATCACTGCAGGTATGAACCACCAACCAGTTTGAGAAAGAAGTGGAAATCTGTCAAACATTTAAGCCACTGTCGACAGGATGGTCTATACCAGCAACCAGCATCAGGAGGGAGAGAGTGCTGGAGTCACACCTTGAAGAATGAAGAAATGGGAAGCAAAAGAAGGTGAGATTCACTTGGTTTCATACTGTACGGTTTTAACCCTTCTTGTGGGTCCTCATGGTTAGATTATTAACAAGAGATATGAAACTTGAAAAGTCCACCAAAGGTTATTAGAAATTCAACTAAAATAAAGGCATTTTACATCATTGATTTACTGTCTCCTACACGGGTTAAATAAGCACTTGCTGAGTTCTTACTGGACACTAGACAGTGTGCGAGGTGTCAGGTTGGACTGTTTTCCTGCCATCAAGTAACTTAGGGTCCAGTGGCGGAGACCAGCAGGTATCACAGCAGTAACGTGAAAAAGACACACAGACGTGACCATATACTATTTCTATAAACATTTATCTAAAATCAAGAATCTACATACATTTATGGATTCAAATAATATATTACACCAGATATCTATGGAGGAAGGAAGTGGCTGGAAGACATGGGATCGAGGGAGTGAATGAATGAATAAGTGAGTGAATGAACGACAGTGAAAAAAGAAAGGCCTTGTGCAGACTGGTAATACTTTGCTGTAAGCCAGGTTTGGAAAGAGAACCTTAGAAATGATAATGCTGTGTGGGGTGTGTGCTTCTAGAAACATGGATGGAGATGCTCAGCGGAGGTGTGTTTAGGAAAGACCTCCCAGCAGAAGGCGCATTCCAGGAATTTCCGGAGGAGGAGCAGGGGCTTTTCAGGTGAAGAGAGGTCAGCGAAGATGTATCTGCATCTGTAAGTAGACATGTATTTATCTATTTTTTATTGTGGTTAATACACATGAGGTCTTAATACATTTTAAAGTATACAGTTCAGTATGGTCAATATCAATACAATGTTATACAGCAGATCACTTGGACATTCTCATCTTGCATGACTGAAACTTAATACCTGTTGAACAGCAACTTCCCATCCCACCCCCAGTATATTTATGTATTGTCATTTCTAATTCCCCCCCTCAACCACTTACAAAGACAAGGGAACACTTATGGAGGGAGGGTGTCACATAATCAGGATATCCACTTCACAACCATCACTCCTGGGTCAGGGAGGAGGATGGACAAAAGTGGTGAAGAGCCAGAAACCAGTGAACCCCTCTGGAGAAGGTGGTAACTGGGACAAATATTGCAGGCCTGGATGTAGGCGATGGACTCTGTGGGCTTGTGGAAGGGGGCAGTATGAAAGACTCTCAGGTAAGAAGGAATGCCCAGCAGGGCAGGGCAGGTGAGAGCGTTGTGGATTGTCCATTTACTCAGTTTCATAAGCCAGAACCTGCTGCTTTAAGAGAAGGAGTGATCGCTAATTCAGAAGCAGCTCTGCACCTGCTAGCTTGGGTGTAGCTTACTCACTGACGTTGGCCTCTGTGTGCAAACCTTACGACATGTCTGCTGGTAGTCTTTCTTTTTCACAGCCCAGTTTTAAGATCAAGTGAAGCATGGGGAGCAAGTGAAGAACACAAATAAGGAAAGGCAGAGGTAGAGCTCTGTGAAACTCGGGGTCGAGTACTGAATGCCAAAATTTCTCTATCATTTCATTTTGAAATATGTCAGATATAGTAAATAAGCATATGAGTTTGAAGAAACAATATGAAGAGTTTATTTTGCCTATGAAGATCTTGCAATGAATACCAACATTTCTATCAAGTAAACAAAAAATGATGAAGGTCCAGTAACTTGAGAGGGATAAAAAAGTCTAAAATAAAAAAAAAGCTCTGCTTTGAGAATTGTGCAACAATATCACGACCTCATTTTACATTCTTATCACCCCCACAGAAACCTCTTTTTCATTAGCAGTTACTCCCGATGCCTCACCAATACACCACCCACCACACCTCCCCCAGCTCTAGGCAACCTCTAGATTTGCTGATTGTGGCATTTTTATAAATGGAATTCTACAGTATGTGGTCTTTTATGACCGGCTTCTTTCATTTACTACCTTGTTTTCAATACTCACATGTTATCACATGTATCAGTATTTAATTCTTATTGATTTTTGAATAATATTTCATTGCACGGATATGCCAAATTTAGTTTTCCACTCATTGTTGATGCTGATTTGAGATGTTTCCATTTTTTTTGGCCATTTGTATAGGGATCTTATGAACATTTGACTAGGAGTTTTTTTATAGACCTAGGTTTTTGTTTCTTTTGCATATATATATCAAGGAGTGGAGTTGCTATAATTAAAATGTCAGTGAATTACTAAACTTTCTCCCAAAGTGTCTGGACCACTTTACATTCCCACCGGCAGTGTGTAGGGCTCTGATTTGTCTACATCCTCACAGTGGCCTCTCTCTGATTCTAGCCATCCTCGTGGGTGGGAAGCGGCATCTCACTGTGGTTTTGACTTGTATTTTCCTACATGTTTATACTTTAAGTCTGGTGACTCTATAATCTATTTTTATTATTTATGTGTTATATTTTTCTTGCATATTTTTAATCCTGTGGAACTTTGTGAAAACTCACCAGTCGTATATTAATGTAATATCACTGCTTAACAA
Source organism: Artibeus jamaicensis (assembly GCF_021234435.1). Classification (NCBI taxonomy): domain Eukaryota; kingdom Metazoa; phylum Chordata; class Mammalia; order Chiroptera; family Phyllostomidae; genus Artibeus; species Artibeus jamaicensis. Next base: position 29,048,001 of record NW_026522025.1, on the reverse strand, counting down.
ATAGTACAAAAATCAAGGACTTGAAACATTAAGCATTTATTAATCTGTGAATCTATGATTTCTGCTGGGCTCAGTTAGAGGGTTTGGGTATGAGCTCACTCAGGTGTCAGGGGTTGGTGGATCATTGGCTAATGTAGTTTGGCCTCCACAGGACAACTCAGCTCTCTTCCATGTGTCTCCTGCTCTCCAGGAAGCAAGACCAGGCACATTCTTCCCAGGCAGAGGCTGAATAACAGCCTCAGTAGATGTGGCAAAGTGGTTTCCTGTGCCTCTGTTTCTGATAGATCTGCTTGTATCTCACTGGCTAGAGCAAGTCACATAGCTAAACTCAGAACCAGGTGGCAAAAAATATACTCACGCAATAATGGGAAGCACTGCAAAATCTCATGGACAAGGACATGGATATCATGAGGGGGATGTCATGATATCAGTCCACCACATATGTGATGTGGTCATTGAGGAGATGCATTAAATTGGTAGATCAGCAACCATCACCCTACACCAGGACCACATATAATCTTGGTTTACCTGTGTGAGAACAGATCTGTTATCTACTCGCTAGGGTTAAATATTTACCTGGTGATAGTGCTTCTGTTTTTTTAAAAATAGGAAAGATATTTATGTGGCAAATGAGCATTCTCTTATGTGAAAACATCTCCAATGCTACATGGAGAACTCAGGACAGTGTAGATCAAACAGCAGCAGGGCCTCTAAAATAGTTGTGGAAGTGTTTAAACCCAGGATAGGTGACATTATTGAAGTATTTATAAATGTCATGTCATCTATTTGGGGAGAAGCTAATAGAACGTCTTGTAGACATTTCAGATTCCCCCCCAAACTGCTTATGTAATCTACTTCCTTAGACTCAGCTAATGTGGAAGCAGACCTATTATGGTCAATACCAGTGGAAGGACTCCCTGCACAGATACAGGATTCACAGTCCATTAAGCTTCAGGTTTGCCCTGATGTGGATTCCTCTGATGTATTAAGGTTATATCCCGTTTTTGTTGACTCAGTTACTCTGTCAGCAAAACCAAACCTTTTGGCTTGTGGCCCAGCCTCCAGCTGTCTATGGAGGATATGTTTTTGCCTTTACCACCATGACAGTAATGAGCAACTGGCATTAGTTTGATTTGCATAATTGTGTGCTTCTGACTTAGACTCTGTGTCAGTAGGAGACAACTTATTGTGATGATACCCACAGCATATTATCTGTTTTGTGCTATCAGCATTTATTTATGTAAATTCCATCATTACAAGGGGTCATTTTCTAACCTTCTACCATAAGCAAGAAGAAAATGCCATAGGAGAAGAGCTGAGTTTACTTTGTCATTCACAGTTGTCAAGGGGTTGGAAATGGTATTTTTAGTGGTTGCTTGCTTGTTTGTTTTTTAAGCTAGTTGGCTTTAAGGACTGTCAGATATGATGCCAGTCTGAAAATCTGCCTGTAACCATTTGTAACTAATGCCACCAAGCAGACAGATTCTCTCTCTCTCTCGTACAAGTGTCTATATGACACAGAGTGGCCATCTCGCCATCTCATCTAAGATTTTCTTTAAGAATAATTTATGGTCTGAAAAATATTTTGTGTTCCCTGAGTTGCAACTTTTCTTTAATAAGAAGCGGAACTCTAATTTATTCATGAAAGAGATAAAAAGATAGAATAACTGACAAGGATACCCCACTCATAAAAGTACCTGAAAGAATGAAGAGGAACCATGTGGAACCTGAAATTTCATAAATCAAACCTCACAACTCTGTTCACAAAAAATAGCCAAGGTCAAGTGTGCATTTTGTCATTAGAGGCAGATGTGTCTCCTAAGTGTTGTTGTAACTGCAGCTTTAATTTATACTTATTTTGATCATTATCTCCAGTTTAGCACAAAGGGATGTTAGCTCTTAGTCCTGCTTCAAGGAATGACAATGCATAAAAAGGGGGGAAAAGGCAGAAGACCCAGACATCAACCATTTTAAAGCTGGTTGACACCTGTGAAAAGAAACCCTGATTAAACAGAGGATAATTAGAATATCCCTTTATTGTGAGAACTAGTTTAGTTTGCTGCCAGGTCTGCATCATGTTTCAGGTTGGTCAGAGCAGAGAAAAATAAGGGAAAACAATAAAAATGATAAAATTCACCCAAAATTGCATGTCATACTTCAGCAACCTCATGTTTAACAGTTATCTTCGCAGAGGCTCTTAATAGGAGCTCGGCTGATCAGTCAGCTCAGAATGAACCTAGAAATAATTTTTTAAGGAGTGCAACATAAAAACTACATTTGGAAAGTTTATAAGGAAGAATAGATGTGATTTCTCTAAAAACCTTTCCAAGCCTCAGTGCTAAATTCAGAAACAAGAGAGAGGTATTTCACTAACCCCAAACCATGATAATCTTTTGAAAGAATATCCTCTCAGCTGTGCCTGTGTATGTCTTCTCTTAACTTTTGACACTTTGGCAGGTAGGAGGGCACTGATTCATAAGTATACAGTATTCCGCAGCATAGAACTCTCTTTCCTTCAACTCTCAACTAAGATATGTTTCCTATGATCTTTCCTCATTCTCTCCTTTGCCAATGCCCTTTTCAATAATCTTATTTTGAATTTGTGTGTGTGTGTTTTAATCATCATCCAACGGCATTTTCTCCATTGCTTTTTAGAGAGAGAGGAAATGAGAAAGAAAAACATCGAAGGGAGAGATAAGCATTGATTGGTTGCCTCCTGTTTGTGCCCAGACAGGGGATCTGTGCCTGGACCCGGGGTCGTGGGTGTGGGAACCCCCGTGGGGTGCCGCGCTCCCAGACGGGGGATGAACCGCAACCCAGGCCTGTGCTGCTGACTGGAAATCGAATCCAAGGGATGACACTCTATACCAAACTGAGTCACACTGGCCAGGGCCTTTATTTTGTTTTATAGGTGAAATGTCTTCATGTAAAACATATAGAATCTCCTGCTATTTTGACTACCTCTGTCAAATGAAGCTCGGCGAGGAATACAGCTGTAAAATAACCTGATCCACAATGCACTGCATAGAGTACACAATTAGGCAGTCATTAGGCAGGATTTAATTCTCAGCCATTTGTACTTTGTATGTAACATTTGTCAGCCTTTTAACATGTTGGCTTCTGAGTTTCCTCATTTGTAAAATGCAATGGAGAGCTGTAAGGGTCCTTTTACTGTGATCTTTGAAACGGCACCAGAATTTATGTTATCATTTGCTCGACTCTGCATTTGTAATAACTAGGAATGGAAATGTTAGGTCTCCTGACATTGTTTCTTGTGTGGACAAGTTCTCAAAGGGAGAAAAAAAAGTGCTCAAAGAAACTCGAAACCAGGCAAGCCAAGCACACATTCTCTTAGGAATGCCCTCTCAAAAAAGAGTTCAAATAAGCGACTGGGGAGAAAGGCAGAGCCAAGCATAGAAGAAAAACTGGGAGAAGCAAAGGTCTGGCCATGGTTTCGTGCACTATGGCGGGTTGGAGGGAGGGGGGCAAGGCATTATACCTTCTTACATCAAAGGGATAAGGCAGCCTTTCTGAGGAGCCCACCTTGTACTTAGAGAAGTGCAAGCTGCAAGACAATGTGAAATGTTACCTAGAAGCCAGAGGCGCATTAACAGTAACACTGGGAAAAACACCAGCCCCAAATGGAACAAGACAACTGAAGGATGTAGTTGAAGGAAACCGGGGAGGCCCGTGCAGGGTGGCTGAGCAAGAGAAACTGAAGGGAATGACAGTAGCACTTAGAAAAAGTTAATATGTTTGACCACAGGGACTGACAGAGGCATCTGGAAACAATGAAAGGCAAATTTATTTTTCTCTACAAGTTTTCTTTGAAAATAACCCTCCAGTGGAACAAAAACCATAATAACAATATCCTTAACATTTCACATTTTGTGTTGTAAAAACAGATCTAAGAAACAAATACCAAATTCTGGCTGTGTTAATTAAGTGGCATTATGATTTACAAAACAATTCCTTGTAACTTTTCGGATTTTGTGAGGTCTTACTCCACTTAGGAGAGGCTGGGGGCATGAGAAGAGAGCTTAATGAGCACTTTTTTCTATATTCCCTATAGCCATTTTTTGCTCAGCCTTTTTTTGGACATATGGAAACATAATGAAAGGAAAGAACAAAAGACTCAATGATGTCTTTTCTTGGCTAATGATAAAGGAAAAAATCCATGTGGATCATTTATAATATGTAATGTACTCATATCAAAGATAACATAATCAGAGGAGAGTGGGTTACAAACTACCCAATTGACTCAGCAGGTATCACCAAAATATTTGCAGGTTGCTTGGTAACACAATTAAAAGTCTCTATGTAAATCCCAAATCATTAGTGACTGAAAATCACTATCATTTGATGGCTCATCTCAGTCCGTTTCTTAGGGGAGATTTTCTTACATTAAAAAACCACCAACGTATTTGGCACTAATTGGCTCCCAGGGTGGCAGTCTAAGCCTATAGGCCAAGAATTGAATGGACCTGGGGGGCTAAGCTCTTCCCCAACCTGCGAGCTGGTGTTTCTCAGCACAGGATGAAGGGCATTTGTGGGTTAATATGCTATTTTGATACAGATATTACCTGTCTTCAGATAAATTGAGATGTTCTATACTTAAGGATATCATATTGGTGGCAAGTTCTTTTTTTAAATAAAGTTCTGTTTGGAACTTTTTTGTATTAATATATATATTTTCTCCTCCTCCCTCAAACCTACAATAATTAAGGAAGAATATTAAGTTTTATCATCTCAAAATGAGAAACTGTATTGCAGACATTGATGCTACCAGAAAGACGAACCTAGATTCAAATGGAAGTTGTTTCTTCACTAGAATTAATGGGTCAGTAACTTCATTACTTTGCTGAATGTGATGGAAACTTGTGTACAGATGAACAGATTTCCTCAGCATTTATATAAATCCATGTGATTTAGCGTTATTTGAGTACTTTTCTCTTGAAAATTGGTCCAATAGTTGATTTTCCATAGGTTGTGGAATTGAAAGTGGTAGGCTAATTCCAATTTAGTGAAGAGATCTAGATGTGGAGAATATGTGGTTAGAGAATTCTAGATTCACTCCTGAAATAATATTGTAACTACACATGTCTACTTAGACATTTGACTCTGAAGAAAAGCATGATATATAGTATTGTGAGAAAACTTATCATATTTGTGGGTCAATATTTGATATACACACAACAGATCATGGAGGCCATAAATAACAGCACAAAGCAAAGAAAATAAAATCTAATATGAAGAAGTAGACTAAGAGCAGGACTCGCTGCAGTGACGTCCATGCTACCTCCTTGGTCATAATTCTCTTTCCCTGCAAAGCTGGTAATAAGGATATGCAAGGACTCTTTTTTTTTTTTTTTTTTTTTAGCTCAGCAATTGTGATATTCCTTCAGAAAGAGTCCATTACAGTTTTCTTTCTGCTGATGTCTATTTTTGGTGTACTGGAATAGGAAAAGTCAGTTGTATTTTCTCCTCAAGATTTTTAACAAAAATTGTAAAATGACAACACCTGCTGAGCTTATTGGACTGTTGCATTTTCTAAAATGAATCACTCGCGATTCAGCATAAGAAATATTTAACCAGATTTATGGACCGTCTTAGTTTCATTTGGTCACAGTGCTATCGAGGAGGAAAACTGACTTACTGATTGCCTCTGAAAGAAACAACAGTGAAAACTTTTAGCATTTTCATAACATGAACTTTCTAAACGCTGAAGTCGAGACCACAAAGATGCAGTGCCTGAGCTGATAAAGTGCAGTAGCTTCCAATCACTTCAAAATCCAAGAGATTGAGTTTTTTTCTGAATTATTGACTGAGAGTAGTGGATCACAGTAATTTCTTGGTTTCTGCCTTTATTGTTTAAAATTTTTGTTAGGTTTGAAAGTATTGCTTCCCAATTTATTTTATGCAGGTGATCCTTCGTTCAATTTCTCGCAGCTAAGGCTTTGAGCAGATAAGTTTCCAAACATCATTTTTTGACTGATTTCTATGGCAACATGTATTGATATAATCTGGTTAAGTCCCATGAGCACTCAAATAGATATCTCTCATTTTCTTCAGCTGCTGTGCACATGTACAGCTCATGTTAGTACAGATGGTCCAGTGTGAGAAGGACTTGAATGTGTCGTGAAATCATGGAACAGACTGCAGTTGTTTTTTTTCTAAATCATACTTTAGTGCATGAATTTCTTATAAAACACAGCAGTGTTTAGAAAGCAAAGTTTAGAAAACACCAGTCCCAAGTATGTCTCAGTGGAATAAAAACTGGTGTTCAATTAATTTAGAGGATGTGGCCGCTATTCTCTTTTATTTTCTTTCTTATAATATTTTTTAAAAAAATTTTATTGTTGTTCAAGTAGAGTTGTCTCTATTTTCTCCTTACCACTTCCCTTGACCCCCAGAGAGTCACAAATAATAATAAAGCCTTTGACAAATCCCAAAGTAGGAAGCGAGTGTTGTTTATTTGCTCAATCTAGATTTTCCTACAGCAATTTGACCAGAAATCTATTTTTCCCTTAATTCATATTTTTTGTATTCTAAAGAATAAAGTCTTTAATAAAGCTGCTAGGCATCCTCTGTACAAATACCTAGGCATGTTTAGAAAAATTGTGATTTTATTAGTAAGTTATTTCTTGTACTGAATCGGAATGCTCCCTTGTTAAGTTCACCTATTCCTTGTTACCAGGTACTGTAACAACACATAGTAAATATTGGCCTGGGACAGTATTCCAAATATTTCAAGTCAAGAAAACAATTTTCTCTCTATGATTCCTCTCCTACATATCACACAACCTCTGTCGTTCACTCACTCCTTGTATGGCACAGTTTCAAAGGTATTCCTCATCTTTGAATATGCTTCAGTTTGCTGCTACCCCTCTTAAGGGAAGCACTAGGGATGGATGCAATATTCCAAGGGGATAGAACAGAGCAGAGCAGAGGGAGATTCTCACCCCTGGTAAGGAGTAGAGAGAGACTTACCATGAGGTCGGAACGACGTGCTCTGCTTTCTCTAAAAATGACTATAGCGGATGTTTAGTGTGGTGGGCAGAGTTCTCAGGTGGCCCCAGAATTTTCTGACCCTGCATGTTCATTGCCTGAGCAGTCCCTGGGACTATTAATATGATGGATGTTACTCACATCATTAGATTACCTGATGACACAGTAGACCTTGAGCTAGGGCAGGCCCGACATTATCACACAAGCCCTTGAAGAGTAGAGTTTTCCCTGTCTGTTTCCATACCAGTGAGTCAGAGATTTAAAGCTGGAGAAGAATTCAAAGAGCTGTTGTTGGCTTGAAGCTGGAAGGAGGACGCGTGGCATGGGACGTGGGTGACATTTTGGAGCTAAGAGCAGTCACTGGCTGATAACCAGCAAAACAGGGGCTTCAGTCCTGAAACCACAAGCACCTGAATTTGGTCAAAAACCTGAATGATTGTGGGAGTAGGCTCTTTTTAATTACCTCAAGAAGAAAACAGACTAATACCTTGATTTTAGCATCATAGGATTCTGAACAGAGAGTGGAGTAACACTGGGCTAGATCTGTGATCTACAGAACTCTGAGCAAATAAATATTTTTAAGCTACTAAGTTTGTAGTAATTTGGTTATACAGCAATAGAAAACTAATAAATCCAGAAAACCAAAGCTCACCAACCTTACCATATTTTGCTTTTGTATGTTAAAAAAGTGATATATTTGTTAATGATACATTCTCTGTTTTCTCTGGCTGCACAGCTTTAAGTATCCTACATAAATAAATATTACTTGCATGCCTCCTTTTTTTGCCTCCAATGAGATGCTGTTGGCATTCAGCCATTCTCTGATTCATAGATTTTCCCACAAGTTTGTATTTTGTGCACATACAGATTTATCTTGTTCTGTATACTTTCTGTGAACTTTTTCATTAAGATAGGCACTTTCAATACTAGATTCTAAGTGAGAGACATATGATATAACTGATGAAATATTTATAATAATTATATACCTTTTTCACTAGGAAAAGTAACTTTACTCTGATGATGATCCAAACTGTAGCATTATTATGCTGATTGATCTCAAGTATTGATTATGACCTCTTTTCTCATTTGCTTTCTTCTTATGAGTTACCAACCATCTTCTCAGCCATTATTATCTTTCTGACTCACATTCTTCGGTTTTTATAACAACTAGATTTAAAGATTTCTTCCATTTCTTCACCTACATTTTAATTTCAGTTTAAACATCTCTTGTACCTCTCATCCTTTGACCAGCTATCTTAGTCTATCATTGTAATATACAGAGCAAAAGTTTAAGACACACCTATCTGTTCAATGGTACCCTTTCCCTGCCCAATAACATCGTTTCTCATCCAGAATCCCAGTCTTAAAACAAATGAAATAGTAGAGTTATTATCTGAAGCCCCAGACCTTTGGTATTACATCCTTGAAGGTACTTGTTAACCCTTTTCTTCTTTTAGTTTTTCTTGTCTTGTATGAATAAGCAATTATAGACAATATGGGGTCTGGTAACTCAGAGGTTTACGCTATTGTGCAAACCTTCTTCAAGAAATAGCAAACCACCGAATGGACAAGTCACTAGAGAGGGGTACTGATGCCTCCAGCCCATTTGAGTCTATGAACCCACATATCACAATGGGCTCAGTTTGGAATTAGGACTCAAACATGAAGTGAAGGACAATATACTATGTACGGATCCTATGTATTTGGGATTAACACTGGCTGGCTAACTGTATTCTTAGTACACAGTGAAATATTCCCTTCCCTTTAGTTTTTAATGGAAATTAAGGAACTACACTTTTAAAATGATTTCAACTATATGATTTGAAAATGTCCAGAGACTATGCTACTAAATCTTTTTTTATTTTACATTTTAATAGTTTACTTTTTATTGTATTTTTTCCTTACCACTATATGCTACTGAATCTTAAAGATGAATAAGGTTAAAAGCTGAATGTTTGCATCTCCATCCCCACATTTGAATGTTAAAACCTGACCCAACTGAAGGTATTTGGAAGTGGGAACTTTGGGAGGTGTTTAGACATGAGTGTGAAGTCCCAGTAATGGATAATGCCTTTATAAAAGAAGACCCCAGAGAGCTCCTCACCCCATTGCACTGTGGGAGGTCACAGCAATAAGGTGACGCCACGTGCTTGGTCTTCCTAGCCTACAGAGCTGTGAGAGATGACTGCCTGTTGCTTTAAGCTACCAAGTTATACAGTTTTTGTTATAGCAGCCAGAATGAGCTGAAACTGTATTTAATGACATTTACCTTAAATTGCAGCATGGTTCCTACATCTCAGGAAAAACGAAGGGTTTGTCTGAATCTTCAGAAAACAAACCAAGGAAAGTTCTAGCTTTGGTCTTGATATCCCAAAGAGTGATTTCTGAGTTCAAGCACCTCCATTAACGTTTGGTCTACTTCAATAGTATTATCTTTTGTCACTCTTTTTTTTAAAGTTGTCAAGTTACTTTAGTTCTAAAACATTGCGTAATTGGTATGTGGGTGTGGGGTGTGCACATGCATATATGGAGTGATTTGTTTGGTTTTCATATTTTCCAAGTATTTTCCTGTGCTTTCCTTTTTGAACACTCACTCTGAAATTTGTATTATTTTGTTTTTTCATTACCCTACAAATGTAGTAAATATATTTGAATTTTGCCCCAGAAATTTCTCAGTTAAATGGCATCCTCTTAATTAAGTTCAACACTTTTGTAAATATTTACTTTCAGTATCTACATTCTCCTTCAATTTTAATTCTAAGCCCCAAATCTAAAAATATTACTTTCTATTGAATTAAAAATATTTCTTTAACTGTGCAAATTTAACTACTCATCAGTAGAAATTCTCTTTTACCTTTTTTATTCTATAATAATAACTAAAAATTATTTTAGCATACTTATACTACTTGTATAGCATTTCTCCCTTTCTTATATGATCCTTAACAATAGTGCAAAGTTATCTTCTGTTACATACTTTGATCTTATAGCATAGTGACAAATTAGATGTCTTAATCTCTAAAATCACTGAAAAGAAACACATATAATGTATATAAACACCATTAATAATCTCTTAGAGAAAGGTCATTTTGAAGACTTGTGAATCAGTATTTTCCTTCAACATTGAAACATACAATTTTTTCCATGGTTGAGTTTCAGATGAAATGGTTGGCACAAACTTAGGGGATATGCTGTACTAAACATAAATATCTTTAAGTGGCAAAATTGTGCTTCACTCAGTGGTTGGCCATGACTCCATGGAGAGCCAAATCATGTGCTCTTCTCTAGCTCATTAGGACATTTTATGCTCTTTTATTGGAATGGTAGCAAGAATCTTTCTTTGCTCCTCAACTTATTCTCTCTTTTTGTCAGAGACAGCTGAATTTACAAAATTTGAATCTGTGAACCAAATGACCATACCGTGCAAAATAATATATTAGTGTGATAACTATTTGTATTTTACTTGACTAACCTTCATGACGAGACCGAATAATATATCTTCTATTTTATTTACTCTCATGATATAGTTTAAATATTTTATTTTGCTTCATGGAAATAAAAATTGAAGACAGGAAGATGAAAGAGAAAATTAATAGTTACTGAGCATATATTCTACACCAATAATTCTACATATTGGATGCCATTGAATCTTTAAAATAATCTCATAATAGTGCATTATTTTATCCATTTTATGTATAAGGAGATAGACCCAGCAAGACTATGTGTTGAAGGCTATACAAATAGTGCGTGCAGATGATTCTTTGCTCTGCCAGGAAGTAGATAGACTCCAATGCCCAACTTATTTCCAGAAAGCTTCCCATCCTGTCACCTGACCCCATTCATATGTTTAAAAAACAGGCTTTCAGGACAGAAGGTTGAGGTTTCCAAGGTCTTGTTAATGCTCCCACAATCCAAGTGCAGCAGTTTTTATCCCATTTGTAAGAAACAGGAAATTTATTCCTGTGGCTCTGATTCATGTATACCCTACTCTAGAGAGATCTAATGTTTTATCAAGAGCTTTTTGAACTGCAGGCCAGATGAGTTTTTTTTCTCTTTTAAGTTACTGGAAATAAAATGTTGATATAAACAATATAGAAGCACCTCAGACTATTGGATTAAAAATAAAACTTAAATCCCTTAGTTTATACTCAATGATGTATCATAAATATAGTAAAACATATTTCATTGCTTATACATTTGACTACCTAAAATTAACATCATAAAGACAAGTATGTTTTTACCCCCTAGTACTTATCAGGGGAGGGTGTGTATTTAAAGCTTTTATTTCTTCTCAATGATGCATTGGTAGAGTATCTACTTCCAAAAATTTCAGTATTTCTATAAACTATTTTTCTACGAAGTCAGCATTGTGTGTAAGCCCATGTCTGAAGCTGTACTTGAATACATAATGCCACTGATTTCATGCAAAGGTAAAGATGTTCGTTTTTAAATCATAAGAAGCCTGATATTTCAGAATCATTAAAAGTGAAATTCCTAATTTCCTTAAAAAATAGTTGAGACTATGGAGGAAACAAAAATTGATTAGACTTTAGTGAACTGAAGAAATGCATCCCATTCAGCACAGACTGACTTCCTAATGTCACAAGTCAATTTAGAAATTATGCACAAGATAAATCTCTTTTTTTGTCACTGCACCAATGTATTTAGCTTAATCATGAGCATCAGTGGAGACAGAGAATGAAAAATAAATTGTTCACTGTCTCCAAGACAAACCCCAAATAGGAAACTTGATACTCTGCATAAACTCTATCTCTGAAATATGCTTTTGAAAGGCCTAGTATAATTATATGTAGCATTATAGTGACTCTTGTGTTTATAAATATTTTCAAAAGCCTTTGAAATTGTTTGTAAATCCGAAGTTTATAAATGACTTATGAAATCCACAAATTTGTTAAATATGTTTCTGTGTTTTTGTATTATGTTCTGTGATTTTTCTTTCTATGTGGTGTAAGTCAAAGAAAATGATATACAATACGGCTAGATGGAACTAAAATTTCCAAACAAAAGAAGCATCTGTTTTTCTAATTTAGTTTTTGAATTATGTTGGTTTCACAATTGGTTATACTGCAAACAATGTGGTTCAAATGACAATGACAATGATTACAATTCAACTTTGCACTAAGAGCAGTTTTTATTCACAATTGTCAACTCCCTTAACTAGCAATAACTAAGCCTTTCAGCACCTTGGTACCTTGAGTATTGTTTTACCCAATCTGCAGCATATTGAACTGTAACTTTGCAGTCGGCTCACACAGTTTTCATAAAGCCAAAGATGGGTAGAATTTTAAAGACTGGGTTAAAATAGCTTTCTTTTGATGTACATTTTAAAATTTTGAAGCAAGCTACTAATGACTATGCTCATCTTTCCAGCACTTTGAAATGATTCCTAGTTCAGGGACTCTGTGCCAAGTGAGCTTTACCTCACTATTAACTCCTACTTACGTTTTGTTTCTTTGCAGCGTGTTTCCACTTCCTCTCTTGACCAGTGGAAGAGGCTATGTTATAAATGTGTTACTATACTTCCAAGTATTATGCTGCCACACAGGTCTTTGATTCATGGGGCAATTTCCATAAATTCCTTTAGTTCAACATTTCACTTTACAGATCATCTAAACATTTATATTTTCATCTTAATTTCTTAAAAATCTTTTTATATCTATGCCGTGTCCAAATTGACTGAGTTCTTTAAAATAGGGAGACATTGCATTCCCTGTATCCTCACCCAGTCATTTGTTCATTCCTGTAGTAGAGATTCACTGCTGGCTCATAGGAGCAACTGAACACAGCTTCCTGGTTTAGATATGTGTTGTTTCAATAAGGTGACAAATGCAAAAAAATCCATCAGAGCCTGAGGTAGCCCGTGGGCTCTACTGTAATATTTCCATACTGTAATATCTGCCAATACTATAGGAGCATTTACAGTGTGAAGTTTCTGTAGTTTCCAACATCTTATTCCTGATGACTACCATTTTGTACTTTCTCTGTTGAGTGGGAATCATGTTACTTTATGAACTAAATGTGGTAAACTATTAATCATATTCCAAAGGTTTTGCTTTTCCTATGATGCCTTCAGTGATTTCATTAGTTTTTAGTTGTATATTAAAGTACTACTTTTGTCTTACAAAATTTAATGGCCATTTTTAAAAACCATTTATTACCCATTTACCACTCCTTCTCCCACAATCCCCACACTGTTGTCCATGCCCATGACTCCTTTTTCCTTTATGTTCAATTCCCTCCACCACCTACAGCTATTTTTTTAAATAAGAAGATGTTTTAATGTTATTAAATGGAAATTATTTCTTGACTATGAAACCAGACTAGTTTTAATGTATGCTTTATCAAATGGTATCATATACAACAGTGAGAAGTTACCAGCTAAGCTGTTTAATTATTACATCACTGAGAAGGACAAAAATGGCCTATGATTAAAAATAGACAGGGGGAGGGCAAGAATAGTATTCAAAATATAGAAGCTAAAGAACTTATGACACATAGATATGAACTAAAGGGGGGAATGTGGGTGGGGGAGGCTGTGTAGGGTGGAGAGGAATGAAGGAGGGAAATGGGACACCTGTAATAGCATTATCAATAAAATATATATTTTAAACAAGGCCTATTAGGTGATTACTTGCATGTCAGTTTGACATCACCCAGACATGTAAACCTTACTTGAATGGCCTTATAGTACAACAGATAACCAATTCAATTCTGAAATCGGGCAAACTTGGGAATAAAACCTGTTTCTGCCTCTCAGGAACTGTACAATCATGGAGAGATAATTTTGTCCTATGTAAAACTCAGGTTTACCATCTTAGAAATGGAATAACAAAAAATAGTACTTCCATGATTAATGCCTGGGATACTTAGAAAGGAGTCTAGTGCAAAGCAATTACTCAAGAAGTGTTAACTCATGGTGTTATAGTAGACTTCCACTAAATCAAATTTGTGCAAAATTTATTGGAACATATGAATTACATTATATGAGATCACAGAGAAATTAGTACATTATTAACTGGTTAGAAAAAACAGATACTTTTGGTAGTTCTGAATCTGTGATTACTATACAAAGCCTCAGCACATAGTTTTATTGAAGAAACCATAAAATTACTTAGTAACTATAAGAAATATTTAGTCATCATGTTATCACAACACCACTATGCCATAGGTAGTATGGTATCCACTTTGTAAGTGAGGAAACTGGGGGTCAGGACTAGAAAGTGGTTATTCAGGGTAAAATATCTGTGAAAAAAACAGGCCTTGAATCTAGGTGTGTTAACTTCCACATGCTGTATGCTTTCCAATAGCCTGCCATTCTAATTAGCATTAGTTAAATATAATTAGCAATTAGCTTTGACAAAAGAGTCAGATCATCACTGCTGATCTAATAATTAGATGCCTATTGCTTGCTAAATATTATGCAACAGGTTTCAGTACATATTTTTATAACATAATTCTTTAGTCATTAGCTAAACTATATGGGCATCAACTCTTGCTAGACCAACTATCAGGGATATTTCAAAGAAGATACAGTCCTTACTCGAATAGGCTTACAAAGTGATAAAGAAAAGGCACAGATAAATCCCACTTTTCCATACCAATGTAATAAGTGTCACTACAATGCATTTTTATCCCAGTATCCCCATCTTAATGATAAAGAGACAGGTGCTTAGTAACAAACATAACTGTCAGACGATTATGATGAGGAACATTGCCTTTAAATTCAAATTGTTCTTACAGAGTATTACTTATCCTTTAGAAATTTTTAGTATACCATGCCCAGAGTTGTTGCTAGCAATGGATTTTGAATGCTTACAAACACAACTCTTTATATAGCTGCATCTTCATTGGTGTGGTTCTAGGTCCATCTGGCTTTGACCTCAGGGACTGTTTTATAAACTACGGTGAATATAAAACATGGAAGATACTGTTGTTTGCATACTAACCACCATTTTCCACATTCTTCTTTATTAAAAATACCAATTTTGTTCAGGTACCTCATACCTCGATTTCTGGATTCTCCATATCTCCAGGAAGTAAATTACAACTAGTCAAAAGAACCAGGGTAAGCCCATTCTCCTTGACAGTTTAAGCTTAGTCTGATCACACAGTTCTGGTAAATAGATTAAGAAGAGACATCTACTGAGATCCATCTGGATCAGGTCCATTAAAGAGATACATAGAAGGAAAGACTCCATTTGGTGCTCCTCTATGTTTTGTAGCCATCTTGGGTCCATAAAATAAAACCAACTTGATTAAGATGATAGATCATAAAGAGGGAAAAAGTTAGGTCATTTGATGATGTCAGTACACCACTGAATTATTCAATTCTCAAATCACTTTATCTCTAGACTTCTAATTATGTGAAATAATAAATATTTGCTTATTGCTTAAGTAACTTTGTGTTGCTTAAATAACTTTGTGGGGGTTTTTTTTGTGGAAAGAAGTGTAACAACATAGTTTTGCACAATTCCTCACATAAAATCTTAGAAAAACCTTTTTTTAATTCTTGTTTGACTTTTTCTCATGCTGGAAATGATGTAAAAAAACATATTTTGAACTGGAAAAATAATGAGGAACTAAATTAAGGTAGTGAGGAGTGGAGAGTAGAATTAACTAATTGGTAGGGTGGCTATTTAATTTATTAAATGTATTATCCAAACGAATAATTTTTAGAGTGAAAGGGAGCACAATTAATAATTATGATGGATAACAGGTATAAAATGGGGACAGGTATAATAACAGGTATATATCCCAGTTTATCCCAGTTTGGGATAAACTGGGATATATAGGCAACTAGTCAAACTGGAGTATATTCAAGAGCTCTTTATCTGAAAGAAAAAATGTACATAAGGGCCAATATCTTCCAAAGGTGGTGAGTGAAGAACAAAGAGCATAGGATCTCCCTAAGGCTTCTGATGTCGGCGAAACTGAGGGTAATTACTTTCACTGTGATAAGAAATATTGAAGAAGAATTAGGATCTCAGGGAGGAAAATGAGTTATGTTTTCAATATGTTGAACTGAGATGCTTGTAGGAAATTTATGTAGCCACGTCTATAGGAACCTGAAATGTGGATTGGGAAATCAACGGAGATGTTCAGTACTAAGATAAAAATTTGAGAATCATTAAAATCAGATGGGAGTTGAAGCTGAAGTGGGAGTTACTTCTGCCTTCTGTCTCATTATGTAGAGTAAGAAAAGATGACCAAAAAAAGAATTCTCATGAAAAAAATGTGTCATATAAAAGAAGAGAAATATATGTAGGAAACTTCCCCCCCAAAAGTATCAAAGAAACGGGGAAAAAAGAGTGGTGTAATGGAAAAAAAAGATGAGGGTTATTTCAGGAAGGATGCCTATATGCATATCACTTTATGTGAAAGCAGAGCTTCCTTATCTGTGGGAGCCTCAGACACACACAGAGCCACACACAGAGACAGACAGACACATATCTACCCTTTAACACCAAGGCTGTTCATCTGATGCCATCGATGGCCCATCCTTCTCTGATAATGGTGCTTGATTCAAGGGTAGTCACACTACTTGAAACTATTTCTGCCAGGTATTTTAATCTTGAGTAAATTGGTTCATGGAGACATGGTGGTGAGAAGTGAAATATTTCAAGAACTCAGAAAATACTCTCTATGAGATCCTGACTGAGATCTCTGACTCAGCCCCAATTCCTGTACTTCATAAACCCTGGTTAGTCTGTCTTAGATTCTATGAGTTAAAATACACATTTTAAAAAGCTATTTAGAATTGGTTTCTGTGGCTTGCAATCAAAGAACCCCAGATGATGCTAAAATTGGTAACTGGAAGTGGAGTTCATGTGTGATGCTATCTGATAAGTTGTTGGCTGAGTGGATGGAAGACAGTTAATTTCCTGTCCTGGAGACATTGGCAGACTACTTAAAATATAGCAAAGCCTCAATCAAGAAGGTGTGGTAGCAGATTAATTTGGGAACAAAAAGAGCTGAAGAAGGTGTTGAGACAAACTGACTGCACAGTCTTCTACCACAAACCTCCTGTATAGCATCTACTTAATAAGTCAAAATGATCATGACTAATGTAAAAGAGAGAAATGCACTCATGTATGGCAGCGGTATGTGGGAATATTAGATTAATGGTGCTTTACAATTGCTGCCTTTTGCTTAGTGTTATCATCTTGAGGCAGGTACAAGATGGTAAAGGTTTATAGCTCTTGACTTATCAAAAATTCTAAGCTTGGTTAATAACCTAGAAGTCACAGAAGTAAAATCAACCCAGCAGTTGTCTAAAATCATAAGGAAGCCATACAATCGAGGGATTCCCAAACCGAGCAAATTGCAGATTTGCTGTTTGCCAAGGACTTGTCCCATATCCTGGTTCCCAAACCTCAAGCACCAGAAACTGATCTGCAAAAACAGAACAGTTTCCAAAAAACTTACACAAAACTTTTGTTTTCCCTCTTTTACATGCCAGTAGAGGGGGAGGGAGAAGAAGCCTCCTGGGGAGCCAAACCACAGCCAGGTCAGTTGACCAAGATGCTCATTCCTCTGCCATGGTGGAGAGGCTTTGCTCTCCTTGACCTCGAGGCGCGTTCCGTGTCCTCGTTTATTTTCTCGAATATCATACGTAACAATTTCTTTTGCATTTGTGCCTTTGTATACTACGTGTCTTTTGCATATTTCTTTTTCTTATTTCATTTTCCAAGACAATCAATCTTATGCATTCTTCAAACCCCAGTATATAAATGAACATCCTAAAACCCAACCCTCCCTAATTCCAGTCCCCTACCAGGATCTGATGCCCATCTCTGTGATTCAACTGCAGCTAGTTGTTTTCCCGTACTTCCCTAATTTTTTTGGTGATATGATCCTTGTCTTCATTATGAAACCGTGTATTATTTATGTCAGAGTAAGTTGCTTTACCCTTTGTTTTTCCAAAGCTTAGTCCAACATATGCCTTCAAAAGTACAAATTACAAATATTATTAAGTGTTCAACAAATGCTTCTTGCAGGCATAAATAAATCAATCAGTATAGACTATTCACTCAAGAAGATTTACTCTGAAAAAGATAAGTATAGATTTAGAACTCAATAATTAATGTGAGCATTAATTAAGTTCTTACCACATTCCAGGTACTCTTTTATGGGCTTCATGTTTTATTACTTATCGCATCTTCAAAAAAATCTATTTAAAAAGTAGCATGATTATTAACCCTAGTTTACTGACGAGGAGACTGAACAATGGAGGTGGTAAATAACTTGTCCTAAATCATATAATTGATAGCTTCAGAGCAGAAGTTAGTCCCAGAGAGTCTGACATTGTTATGCACTTCTATTAACCACTACTTTATGCGGTCTTTCTTCGACATGAGAACACAAGATGTAAAGTCCATTTGTTTTTCAATTTTCATTTAAATGTTTACATTCTGTAGAGTCAAAAATCAACCCAGCCAGGTGCTTGAGACTTATCTTACTAACTTCTGTGGTGCTGTATAGACCATCTACTGGTGCTACCCTCAATAGTGTGGTCTATAAAACCAAAAGTGTCCTTTGTATTCTGTCTGACATGTAAGAAAATGACAAAAAAAATCAGATTATACATTTGTTTAGGGAAACATTGCCCTAAACATTTTTGTGGAGCTAATGATTTTTGAGTATGTTAAAGAAATATCTTGACAATGACTGCATAGACACGTTTTGTGATTGTAGCACCAGTGTTTCTTTAGAATTAAGTAAACTTGGCTGTGTTAACTGGCGGTTAGTGCTTTTGACTAACTTTTGATTAAATAATAGAAAGCCCTGTAAGTTCATATATTATTAAAGTAAGCAAAGTGAATTATTAGTAAATTAATTTGAATTTACCTGTTGGATTGAACTAACTAGTTAATTGCTGTTATTTACTTTCTGACTTTATAATCCTCCAAAATGTCCCCTCCTTGCAACATCATTTTGAACTAATTTTTTGTAAATATATGTTGAATTGTAAAAGAATTTATATATTTTATTATCAAAACTGTAGTATAAATAATGAGTGACATTTTTAGATGTTTTCTGCCATTTTTTAAATTTGTAAATTTAAAGTTATAGAAACATTAGTAGACAAGTGTATTTAGAGAGACACAGACATGAATATAATGAAAGCATCTATATTTAGACATCTTCATCTTTTACTTAAAATAAAAATCCTCCATATTATAAAATACTTTTTAAAAGCTATCAAATAGAACATTCTATGGCTACATCTAATTTACTACACTATTCCTTAATTGCCATACATTCAGATTATATTTAGGATTTGTTTTTATAATTAGGTAAATGATAAAATCACTATGCACAGATATTTCTTTACATTTCTGATTATTACTTAGTGATTATTTTTATAAAAAGAATTTCTAGATAAAAAATATACAGGTTTATAAACTTTATTTATATGTATTTTACCATTATTTTTAGAAAGATTATACCAAATTGCTGTCTTACCCAAAGGTTGTGTGAATGTCTGTTTTATATCCTAGTCTACAATCAAAAATATGTTTAAAATTTTTGTTAATTTGGAGAGTAAATATTTTATCATGCTCACACTTTAATTTACATTTCTTTGTGACTTTAGTATTTTACATACATATGAGATATTTGCATATTTTCTATAACTTGATCTTTTGTTATGGTGTGTTTTTCGTATTGAGTTAAGTAGTATGGCTATTAACATTTGTCATTAATTTGCTGACCACTATTTTTGTAACTTACTATTTTAACTTTTTGTATATATTTGGGGCTTCTTTTAATTGTCCCATGCTAAATGCTTGGACTATTATGATATTTAATGAGTTGAAGCCCCAGAGTCATGTCACTGAAATTGTGCTAATAATGCAGCAAATAGTTTTAAGATTGGCAAGTAACTGAACAGCTGACTGAATTTTTCATTTATCTTATTAGTTGTATCAGTTCTTTTTAATATTTAGTGTATGTGTTTAGAACGAGTAAAACTGATTTAAAATTAAAGAAACTGAGCAATTTTGCACTCTTCTGATTTTGTATTGCAAACATTCTGCTGAGTACAGAGATGAAATAAGGTCTGACCTTTATAGTTTTCTGTTCTAATCATTGGCTTTATTCAAAGAAAATTCTAAGCAATTAAAATGCTATCAGTTGCAAGATCCAATATAAGCAAATCCTGTGGCGCTGATTTATTTGCTCTTCATTTAAGGGTTTGATTTTGCTCTCAGAAATGTTCACACTTTCGAGAACATTTGCAAATCTATAATCTTCAGCTTATAGAAATGACTTTCACATATGCAAAACACAGGTGTTTTTGAATATTGGAGAGAATTATGTTGGGTTGTATAAGCTAATAAAGTATATTCTAAACTGGGCAATAATTACAGGAAAATTTAATAAAGTAAATGACAAAACCAAATATATTACAATCTAATTAAAATATTACTTAACCTCCCCCAATATTCACATTTGTTGTTCTTACATGCTGCTTTTGTTTGTATGTTTTACATATCATGTCACTGTACAGTTGCAAATTTAAGACTTTAACATGGTCTAATCTGAGTGTCCTGTATTTTGACAAACTGCCCATTTTCAGTGTGTACAAATGTGAACCCAATCATACTGTCCTTATCATCTCATCTTTTAGTTAGACTCATATTACAACAATTTGGTATGGCTGTTTGGAGGGAGAAGTTGGAAAAGACTGTTAATGAGGCTTATGAATACTGTCAAATGTTTTTGAATTAGAATATTAATTTAATGCAACTCACATAATGGTAACATACTATGAAATACAAGTTCAGGCCACACAAAATAATACTTTATGTTCTAACAATACAAATAATGTAATTTTAACACATAGAATTTATAAACACATTGTATTTATTTATCATGACATAATAATTTTCTTGCAATTATTTTTAGAGCCAAATAAACATAGTCTCCAATGCCAGAAAAATTCTCAAAGCCTGTGCATTGTTTTACTCAGCATGCACTTGGTGAACCAATATAAAAAATGACAGTAACATCATAAATGTGGTTGTAAAATTTCGGCTACATTTGTTTGTAGTGAATATTTCAGGTGTGATGACAATAAGCTTAATCACCTCGAATCTCTTTTTCTTAGCCAATCTGGCTGGCTTGGCAGGTACCTCCCTTGTCCCCACACCTCCGTGAGTCACATTCCCAAAGCGGCACACTTAATGGAAGTAAATTACCTTTTGCTATTGAGTGGACTTGTTCTTTTTTCTAAGATTCATCCCCATTCCAAGCACTACCACTAGTCTAGTTCAAAGTCTTAGTAGCTCCCAGCTAGATTACAGCAGCAGCTTTTTAAATAGCCACGTTATTTCCAGTCTCACTTCTAATAGCCACCAGATTTATTTATTTAAAGCATAAACCTAGCTACAGCATCCCCATAATTTAAACTCTGCAGGAAAACTGGAACCGTCATACATTGCTGGTGGGAATGTAAGATACTGTAGGTACTTTGGAAAATGTTTGGGCAGCTTCTTAAAAAGCTAAACATAAATCTACCATATGACCCAAGAATTCTATCCCCAAGTATCTATCTACCCAAGAGAAATGAAAACATATGTCTATGCAAAGACTTGGATGTGAATGTTTATAGCAACACTATTCAACTAATGTGTCCGTCAACTGATGAATAGATAAATTTGATATATCCATACAATGGAATATTATTTGATAATACAAAGGAATAAACTACTGCTATGTATTACAACATGGTTGAACCTCAAAAAGCTTATGCTGAATGAAAGAAGCTAAATGCAAATGACTACATATTATGTAATTCTACTTATGTGAAACATCCAGAAATGTAAACTCTGTACATCCAGAGAGCAGACTAGTGTTCTCTGGGCTTGGATGCAGGAATGGGAAATGACAACAAATGGGTGTGAGGGATATTTTGGGGTGATGGAGTTATTCTAAAGATAAAGTTGTATTGATAATTGTACAACTCTATAAATTTAATAAAAATCATTAGGTTGTACATTTAAAATGAGTGCATTGCAAAGTACACCCCAACAAACCTGTTTAAAAACAAACAAGGGGGGAATCTATGGGTGTGTGGGGACAGAGGATACATGGAAATATTCTCTATCTTCCCTTCAATTTTGTTCTGAAGCTAAACTGCTTTAAAAATAGTGCATAAAATAGAAAAAGAATATGGAGTAAAGACAGTAAAGGCAGACATCTCAGGAGAGAAATTTAAAAATGAAAAACTGTCTAAAAGAAATAAACAAACAAAATTCAGTAATAATTACAACAAACTCTTTAGAAGCTCTGGGACCTAGGACACAGCCTGGGCTCCTACACATGGTTCACGGGATGCTCCCATCCTTTGTCTCTTGCTCACCTCTCCACTCATATCTCATTGGTCCTGGTACCACTAAGTGAACTTTTGTATTGTTGCTAGTAGTTACTTGCACATCCTAGGCAATTTCTTGAATCTGTGTCTTTGCTCATTATCCTATACATGCAGTGTTACTCCCACTGTCCCATCACCCCAACTCCTTTAATAAGTATGCTTCTTACCCTTTAAGATTCAGCTCATGACACATCTAAAAAGAAACTTACCTTGGTCTTCATATTATTCCACTAACCACTTAACCTCAGAATAAAGTAGTCTCCCTAATGCTTCCATAATACTTCCAAATATCAAACAATATATGTTTGTATAGCTGTTTATTTATGCATTTCCCTCCTTCTTTAGAATGAGTTTATCATTATTATGATTTTTTACTTATTTTTAGAGCTAGTCAGAGTGCTTGACACCAAATAAGTGCTCAAAATGTTTCCATAATAATGAAATATGTATATGGTTGCTAGAGATTCAGAATCAGTATTTACGGGACAGTCTCATTCAGCCTGACAAGAACTACTTCTTCAACCATTTCTTTTTTTGCAGCTGAATTCCAGGAGAGATGACATAATGACATTTACATGAGATCATAGGTTAAAATATTTCATTTATGAACTCACATTGGTTTATGTTTTCCAAAATATGAAATGGCAATCTTTTGACCAAATCCATCACTTGCACGTAGGATGAATCAAATGTGTGCGTGCTGTGACTGCTGACTCACCACGATGACAGATCACACTGCCTCACAGGCTGTCACTTCCTGACATGATTTACAGTTCACAGTAGAGACCACAAGGAGAGATGGACAGCCACTTGGGGACTACCTGTTATAGGTGAGGAATGAAGTATCATTTTCAGCTGTTATGAAATCACCTCATCAAGAATGTTTGGGAGCTAGTCAATAGGTAGTGGATAAACAAATAAACCTGAAAAACTAAATACCACCAAATGATGGATTTCAGATGTGGGAGCTCAGATAAAGCCAGGAGTTTCATATTGCTTCATTTAGTATTACTAGAACTATGCAGGGGATTGTGGCATCACGAAATTCCGTGCATTGAAATGAAGGCACATAAATGAAGGCATTACTAAATTCTGTGCATAAAAATGAACATTATTTCCTAGAGGGGTAATACCAAGCCAATATTCTATACAGTATAAGTGATTTGTTTGTTTCAAGGCTCCAACGATTATGATTGAAAACAAAATGCATAGCAAATTTTCTAATATAAACTCTGAAAACAAACATGTTATTTATTTATAATCATACAAGAAAACATAATAAAAATCTTTTAGAAAAGGGTAGAAAGAACAATGGGTAGCCCTGTGAATTTTTGGTGTAGACTCACAGACTGCTAAGAAGCATTCTATGCACCCTGTCGGGCTATGTATTTCAGATTTGCAGAGAGGACGGTGATGTCTTCCTCAAAATGCATGAAACTTCCTGAAAATACAGACAGTCTGGCTATATAAGAAATTGCAGCTTCCAGTGATAGCAGCATGGAAGTTTGATTGTCCTTGTCCTGCTTTTAACTTTAAAATTTATTAAAGAACAAAGCGAATGATTAAGATGGCAGAGTAAAGACATTTCTGCCTTGTTCTTTGAAACAAACTTAAAATGAAACAGAGAACAAAGAAGTAGACCTGAAGACTTGTAGGTCTGTCAAAGTGTTGTGAAATTTCTATGGAGGTAAAATGAGGAAAACAAAAAGAGGTGGAGGCCTCCATGTTTGTAGGAAGCAGGCAGACTTATCCAAGGCTAAGTTGCACTTTCTCCCAGGTCAAGTCAGTGACCTTGTCTCTGGAACAGTATGGACTGGGTTGCTTTGTGGGATGTGTGGCCATCATCAGCTCTGTTAGGCAGAACAGAATGACAGGGAAGCAGAAGCTTAGTAAAAGCAAACAAACAAATAGGGGGGTCAGCATGGGTGGGTGGAAGGAAAGACATGGTGGCAAGCACTCCTTTAGTTGACTGTTTGGCACACAAATTGATATAAACTTCACATTGCTGCTTGAAAGCTGGGGCATGCTTTACTGTGAAACACGGAAAGTATATGCTAACCCAGAGAAGACTCGAAATTCTGAGAGGCTTTCACTGAGACATATTTTAAGACAAGAGATCTGAATTTAAGCTCTGCGAATACCCAACTCACTACACTGGTGCTCTTTCTAACATTATCCTCTAATGCACAGTTGGCCTTGGGAAAAAGAAAGGAAGCACTTGAGAAATGTATAAAATATTCTGGAAGAGAAAAGATAGAAAAAAGTATTAACATGCCCAAAATATGCTGTAATAAAAGATGTAAAAATTATGAGAAAGTTCTCCCATCACAATTCAAAAATAATTTTAAACATATAGCATCTGAAATATATGGAGTCAAGGTAACTGCCAGAAAATTTAAAAGCAGAGAACATGCTTTCTAAATTATAAGATATTAAAGCACATACATATAAGAAACATAGAAATATTGCAAAAATAAAATAAAAAACTAAATAAAAAACATTAAATTATGCAAAGTATAAGTGAAATAAAATGCCAGAATTGTCATGTGACTAAATATAAGTGGAATAAAATCATTTATTAAAAGTAAAAGACCATCAACTAGGATCAAAAAGTAACAAAGGTGTCATATCTGATACTTATCTAAAACTAAAATAAGAGATGGATGTAAAATCGTAGGTTAACAAAGTTAAACTTGAAGCTAGTAAGGGTATTTTATTAAAATGATACAATATCTAATTTTAGGGAAACATTTTAAACTATTTTAAAAATTCACTTTATAATGAAAAGATCAAAGACCACAATCAAGATTTGTTATGAGACATTCATAAACTATATACTATAACATAAAAAAATCAAATGGTTAAAATTTTGGCGAATATAAGTAGTAGGCAGAAATACAATAATAAGACATGTAATTAACCTCTCTCAGCCCTTCACAGATGTGTTAAACAAATATTAGGTAATGTTTAAAAGATATCAGTAACAATGAAAATAATAATTCTCAATTAAAAAAACTTATACATGCAATTAGAAATTAGCCTTTTTATAATTGCCATTGAAAATTTATGGGTTGATCATATTTCATGCCACAGAGAAAACTTCAATAAATTTCACTAAGTAGATATTATATACACCACATTTTAAATCATAATAATATAGTATTAGAAACTATTAACAAATATAAAAAAGAAAACCCCAAGCCACATAGAAATTAAAATGAATATTAAAGCAACATCTGGGTAGAGAAATCAAAATTTATGTTGTAGAATAAGTAAGAATATTAATTATAAAACTTTATAACTCTATAAGATCTTATGGAATAGATGTAGTTCCAGTGCTCAAAGTAGAATGTATTGCATTAAGTACTCATGTTACTAAAGCAGTAAATAAATGAATTAAAATTTTAGTATAAGCACAATAAAGTTCTATGAAAGTACTTAATAAGCAAAAGGCATAAACATATGAAGGTATATAGGTTAAAGCAATAAACTGGAACTATTAATAAATTACTATTTACTATAGAAATATAATAAAATACACATAAAACTAAGAGCTATTTCTTTGGTATGAAAAACTAATTTTAACAAAAAATAGTTATGTATTCAATAAGCTAATTATGGGAAAAAGGAGAAAGCCAGATAAAATACAAACTGAAATGAGTATATAATCACAGGTATATAATTATAAAATAGTAAGTGTCCAAATGCTATAAATAATTTTTAAAACCAGAATGAAATACATGATCTTTTGGGAAAATATAAATTGCCAAATCCAATACCAGAAGATTGAGAAAATCTGAAAAGGCTGATTATTCCTTGAAAGATTACCAAAGTAGACAGCCTCACAAGCAAATTTTATAGAAGCATCAAGAAAAGGGAAAATTATCAGAGGGGAGAGAGGAGATAGAATGAGAGTAAAAGCAAGAGGAAGAGTGAAACAAAGAAAAGTTTACTAAGTTCTTCTGTGAAACCTCCGAAACCTTAATGCTAAGGCCCGACAAGTAGTACACATGCACCCCAAATCTAACAAATAGCACATATTAATAATGGTTCAAAAATCTTAAGAACTACATTGGCAAATAGGACCCAAAGTACTATAGAAGAATCATATAGTATGACCAAAAAATGGTTTTCCCTAGAAATGCAAGAAGGTTCAATAGTGGGAAATATTTATATGTAACTGAGGGAAAGTTTCTTGGTCATTTCAGGTAGATTCTGAAAACATATATAATAAAGCCCATTCTCTATTAAAAGTATATTTAAAAATTATAGTAAAATGTTAGTTGATATATGAAAATTTCTTCAACATACGGAAACGTATACACACAAAAACACAAGTCATCATCATCCTTACTGGTGAAACACTAGAAACATTCCCATCAGGTTTGAGATAGACACAAAACCCAGAATCATGAAAAAACAGGTTAATAAATTCAAGTATTCAAATATCATATCATCATATCAACTAATGCAGCAAAAGTATATGACAAAATGCAGTACCCATCCATGGTCACAACTCTCAATTTGTTAGAAATAGAAGTGGACTACCTTGACTTGACAAAAACTCTACAACTATCACCATTAATAGTGAAAAACTGAAAGGTTTCTCTCTAAGATTAGAAAAATAAAACAACTATACTTGAACAACAATAAAAAATATGAAAAAGAGAGAAATACCAAAAAAAGATTAGAGAAATAATATGAGGATCTCCATTACCATCTCAACACTTATTCAACATAGTACTGGAAGTTCTAACCAGTGCAATAAGACAAGAAAAATAAACAAAAGGCACACAGATGTAAAATAAAACTTTAGTACTAAAATGAGGATATAAGACCAATATACAAAAATCAATTTTATTTTTACATATTAGAATGCATATGTGTAAAGAAAAATCAAAAACATAATTCTATTTGCTCCAAATACCATAAGACCCCAAACAATAGGGAATGCTTAATTATAAATATAGGAAAACATGTACAAAATACATATGCTAAAAATAAAGTGCTGATGAAGAAAAAAGAGCCCTAGAGCGATATACTGTGTCCAGGGAAGGAAAGACTCAGCATATTCCAGGCACTGTTTCTCTTCATATTGATGTACAGGTTCAACACAATTCCTACAAAATTCTTAATGCTGTCTTATAAACGGAGATAAGCTCATTCTAAAACTTATATGGAAATAAGAAGAAACTAAAGTAGCCAAAATCATTTTGAAAAAGAATACCATTGGAGAGTTCAGTCATGTTATATAGCTACTGTGAAGATGGTGTCAGAGGGACAGGGACACAGAGCAGCAGAACAAATAGGTAACCCGCAGTGGGAACATATAAATATGCACGACCAACTTGTGATGAAGGTGCAAAATCAATTAATTAAAAGAAGGATAACTTTTCAATGGTGCAATGAAACTACCATAGGCAAAAGTTGAACCTAAACCTGAAACACACTCTTTATACAAAAATAAACCCAAACTGGATCAAAGACTTAAGTGCAGACTATAAAGCTAATAAAACTTTAGGAAGGTTATAGAAGAGAAAATTTAGCACATATGGCTTGACAACATGTTCTTAGACTTGACTAAGTATGATTAGTCAAGTATGATTAGTCAAAGCAAAAGTATGATTTCTAAAAGAAAAATTAAAATAATTGGATCAAAATTACAATTATTTGTTCTGTGAAAGACCCAGAGAAGAGTGTGAAAAGACAGGTACATAATGGGAGAAAATGTTTGACAATCACATATTGAACAAAGGAGTAGTATTGAGAAAAGAGAAAGAATACTCAAAACACCAGAGTATATAAAACAAATTAGAAAATGTTCAAAAGACAGGAAGAGAATTTAACTGAAGAGAATATATATAGAAATGTCAATAAGCACATTACAAAGGTGTACAAGGTCATTGCCCATTAGAGAGATGCAAATTAAAACTACAATGAGCTATCACTAGATACTTAGCCTACCAGAATGCTAAAATAAAAAATGTAACACTAAATGCTGGTGGATATGCTAAGAAGTTGTATCACTCAAATATTGCTGATAGGAATGAAAATGGTGCAGCCACTCTGGAAAAGGATATGGTGGCTTCCTCTAAAGCTAAACATGTGCTTACCATGTGACTAAGAAATTTGCACTGTTGAGCATTTATCCCAGAAAAAATAGACAATTATGTGTATGCAAAAAGCTAGACACCACTGCTCATATCAGCTTATTTGTAATAGCACCACACTAAAAACAACCCATATGTCTTCAATAACAAAACTGTCAAAAATCCATACTGTGGAATATTACTCAGCAATACAAAGGAATGAACTATTGAAATACATTTGGAAGGATCTCAAGAGAATTACACTGAATGGAAAAAAAAGGCATTATCAGAAATCTTCATACCGTATTGTTCTATTTATATAACATTTTGGAGAAGGAAACACTTTAGAAATGGAAAACCAATTTGTGGGTTTCAGGGATCAGAGAAGGGCAGAAGGAGGAAGGTGGCTATGAATTTAAAAGGGTAGCAGGAGAATCCTGGAAATAGAACTGTCCTGGACCTTGGCTGTTGCACAAATCTGCACATGATAAAATTGCATAGAACTAAACACTTTCACATACAGGTAAAACTAGTAAACTCTGAGTAAGGTTGATTAATTATATCAGTGCCGTTAGGATGGTCTGTGACTTGGGCTGTGAGAGAATTCACAAAGAGAAGGAAGTGCAGAGAGTCAGGGTTTTATTTTTACTTTTCCAAGGGATGGAATGGGCTGGGTATGGAGATGTGTACCAGCACCAGCATCTGCACTGAGGCGTGAAGGCTTGGAGTTTTTATTGGGTAATGGGGTGGTTGTACCCCACTGACAGCAGGATGTTCAGTTGGGCTGCAACTTGATTCAATATTATCTTTGGGTGCAGGGTCAAGCATTGAGGTCTGGCACATCCTGGCACATCTTGTTTCACGGGTTCCCAGAGCCTCTGTGCCTTCAAGGCTCTTCCTGTAATTTTCTGGTCCTGAGGATAAAGGCTCATAAAACAATTAGGGTCAGTCGTGCTTGGTGGCCTAGCCAGCTCTGGGAAAGAGGGCTTGAGAAAGTGGCTTTTGCCCTCTTAAAGTGTCAATTTCTTAGTTGTGATACTATATTAAGTTATGGGAAACGTTACCAGTGAGGAAAAGAAGATAAAGGGTATATGGAACATCTCTATTTTTTCATGTAACTGAATATGATCCTTTAGTAATCTCAAAAACAAACAAAAGTTATTTAAAATGTCACCATGCTTAATAAAACCAAAAATAAAATTGAAAATAACATAAAATGAAAAAACTGACATGATGTATCACAATGGCTCCCCACTTCCAACATGAGAATTTTAAAAACAATGGAAAATCAGGCCAAGATTATGACTGATAACTCATAGAAAGGGAGGCGCAAAAATATTTTAAATACGTGGAAATATATTCCTATTTGCTCATCATAAGAACAATGCAATTCAAACTGCAATGATATATCATTGTTGCTATTCGATTTGGAAGGATGAAAAGGCTTGATAATAAATGGCCCTAGTAGGAGGTATGACAATGAGAGCACTTTGCACACACTTGGTCAGAATATGAATGGATGTATCACTTTGAAGACTATGTGGTAATATCTGTCAAAATTAAAAATTTACTTGCCATTTGACAGAAATTTCACTTCCAGAAATTTGTGTGACAGGTATACTAACCCATGCATAAAGCAGACCACATATGAACATCATATGTAATAGGAAGAACTGGAAATTGCATAAATACTCATCAAAGGCCATTGATTCAATAAGTTATGGCACAATCATGCAATAAAATAGGCTATTAGGAAAAAGGAAATAGCTCTCTATACTCTGATATAGAGCGATAACCAAAATACTGTAAAGATAAAATCACAAGATTATGAAGTATGTATAACATATTCTTAATTGCATAAGGTTAAAAAGTATCTACTGTTTTTTTGCCCTGTATAATGCAAATTTTTTTGCCCAATTTTTTGAGAGAAAAATAAGGATGCACATTTGACATAGATAGTACTAATTCCATATCTATATAAATGTTTTTAATTTTTTAACTTATGATTATGCATTAAAAGTGTAACTGTAGAAAGCAATAATGATATCTGTATGCAAAATAATGCCCTGGAATAGAATAATTGGTTTTGTTTCTAAGTATAAATACAAAATTGAATTAAAAAATTAAAACAAAAGATTATTTTTCCTGAAAGTGTGGGCCAAAAATGTGGGTGCACACTATACAAAGGGGTGCATTATACACAGCAAAATACTGTATATGGATATGTGTATACATCAACATATGTACATATATGTATAAGTACATATTACATGCATACATAAAAGATCATAAACACACACATTCACTTTTATGTGCATGTGTTTTTGGAGAATTCACAAGATAGTAAATGGTGGCTGCCTCCGGGAAGACAACAAGGGTCTCAGTTCAGAAAGCTGCAAACATACTTTTTAAAAAGAATGTATTTTATTGCTCATGCTATTAAGTTGTCCCATTCCCCCCCTCTTCGTTTCCCTCTACCCTGCACACCCTCTCCCATGCTTTAGTTCATGTCCATGTGTCATAAGTTCTTTAGCTTCTACATTTTCCATACTATTCTTGCCCTCCCCCTGTCTATTTTCTACCTACCATCTATGCTACTTATTCTCTCAACTTTTTCCCCCTCTCTCCTCCTTCCACTCCCCTGTTGCTAACCCTTCATGTGATCCCCATTTCTGTGGTTCTGTTCCTGTTCTAGTTGTTTGCTTATTTTGTTTTTGTTTCTGTTTTAGGTGTGGTTGTTGATAATTGTGAGTTTGCTGTCATTTTACTATACATCTTTTTTATCTTTTTTTTCTTAGATAAGTCCCTTTAACATTTTATAAAATAAGGGCTGGGTGATGATGAACTCCTTGAACTTGACCTTATCTGAGAAGAACTTTATCTGCCCTTCCATTCTAAATGAAAGCTTTGCTGAATAGAGCAATCTTGGATGTAGGTCCTTGCCTTTCATGACTTGGAATACTTCTTTCCAGCCCCTTCTTGCCTGCAAGGTCTCTTTTGAGAAATCAGCTGACAGTCTGATGGGAACTCCTTTGTAGGTGACTGTCCCCTTATCTCTTACTGCTTCTAGAATTCTCTCCTTCATTTTTTACCTTGGCTAATGTAATTATAATGTGCCTTGGTGTGTTCCTCCTTGGATCCACCTTCTTTGGGACTCCCTCAGCTTCCTGGAATTCCTGGAAGTCTATTTTTTTTTGACAGATTGGGGAAGTTCTCCTTTATTATTTGTTCAAATATGTTTTCCATTTGTTGCTCTTCCTCTTCCCCTTCTGGTACCCCTATAATTTGGATGTTGGAACGTTTAAAGATGTCCTGGAGGTTCCTAAGCCTCTCCTCATTTTTTTTGAATTCTTGTTTCTTCATTCTTTTCTGTTTGTTGTTTCTTTCTTCCTTCTGGTCCACTCCATTGATTTGAGTCCCAGTTTCCTTCTCATCACCATTGGTTTCCTGTGCGTTTCCCTTCATTTCACTTAGTGTAGCCTTCATTTTTTCATCTAATTTGTGAGCAAATTCAACCAATTCTGTGAGCATCCTGATCACCAGTACTTTGAACTGTGCTTCTGATAGGTTGGCTATCTCTTCATCACTTAGTTGTATTTGCTGTGGAGCTTTGATCTGTTCTTTCATTTGGACCATTTTATTTTTTTGTCTTGTTGGGACTGTTATGTATGAGGGGCAGAGCCTTAGGTGTTCACCAGGGCGGGGCAGCCAGTTGCTGGGTTGCGATGCAGTATGTGGGGGCCTCTCCAACGAACTTTCCTGTGAGGCTGGGAGTCTCTCCCAGCACCTCAACCCCCATAGGTACGTTTAATGGGTGTTTTGAAGCTTTATTTCCTCACACTGGGATCCTGGGTTGCGTGGTCTGTCTCACTCCCCTGTTTTGCCTGGTTTATCTGAGTGCGAATGTGGGACCGCTTAGTCAGCTAACTGTCTTGCACACAGTGCCTGGCTTCACAATCACTGCCTCGCTGGGTCTGCCCATTGCCACCCTGTGTTTGGGGTCTGCCAGCTGCTGTCTGTGTAGCCAGGGTCTGCCTGCTGCTCTCTTGCCTGCCTGATGCCACCACTTTTTGTGTCGCAACCCCTCTCTGCCCAGCTGCCCGACTCCGCCCCGCCTACTGGTCTGGATGAATGTGTCTATTTTATCTCCTTGGTTGTCGGACTTCCATACAGTTCAATGTTTCTGTCAGTTCTGGTTGTTATTTTGTTTCTAAATTGTTGTTGTCCTTATTTTGGTTGTGTGAGGAGGCACAGTGTGTCTACCTATGCCTCCATCTTGGCCGTAAGTTCTCCAAACATACTTTTTTAAAGCCCATTGTCTTGCTTAAAATAAATAATGTCTGCCTGCTTTTACTACTGATGTGTCCCCCCAGAACCTGGCAATTGCTCAGTACATTGTGGAGGCTAACTATTTAGTTGAATTGAACAGTATTTCTGTGTTATTCACACTGGAGGAGTAACTTTTAACATTTGCAACCATTAATTACTTCTATTTGTGGAAAGTTCTGTACTCTTTATGAACCTTTTCTAACACTCAAATGTTTTTTAAATTATAGAAAATATTTGTAAGTTTTACCTATGTGCATATTTCAATTACTTCCTGCAATTAAGTCGTTGGTACCTCTACAACCACTGCATTCTTTTCATAAACGTTGTATTTCCCCTTTGTTGCTTTTTTCCCATTTGCTCGACAATTCTCTCTTCTAGAAAGTGTTTTTCACAATTATGGCAAGTTCTTCTCTTTACTCTTATACTTTCGTGACTTCCCACACTTTTTTATTACCACATTCATGATTTATTATTCTTGTTTTCCTTTTTTATGTACAAAACAGTCTTTAAAAAAAGTTACTTAGCCAGTTCTCTTTGTGTCTTCCAAGTATTCTTTTGAAGTCCATCTAGAAACTGTATTTCAGTTTCTCCTTCACACCCCCACACCCACCCAGGTTTCCACAGAGCAACTATTCCTTTTCCAGACCAAGAATTATTGGCTTAGGCCAGCAGTTTGTCATAAAATATTCTACATGACATCCATGCTTTGTCCTAGCTCTTCTATTTCCTGCAGACTCTTAAAGACCTTTTTTAATATCCTTATTCTCAAATCCATCAATTTCCTTGTTATATGGAAAAAAGCCTTTGCAATTACTCTATGTAATACTTTCATGACTTCTTTTTAAAGGACCTCATCCAATATTCCTCTTTCTGATTCACTTAATGCATTTTTTTAAATAGCCTTTTCTGTTTTGCTCTATTTAATATACTGCTTACTATTTCCAGTACATGTCTGTTTTTATTTTCCGGACCTTTTGCCTTTCTCCTAAATTCCTTAAAAACTTGGGTGTCCCACACATCAAAAATATTATCATGCTGTATTTATTTCCAGATGAATTCATTTTTTAAAATCCTCACCTGGGGATATGTTTATTGATTTGAGAGAGGGAGATCAATTGGTTGTCTCCCATAAACACCCTGACTGGGGATCAAACCTGTAACCTAGGTATCTCCGTATCCACCCTGGCTGGAAATTGAACCACAACTTTTAGGTTTACAGGATTACACTCCAACCAATTGAGCCACCCAACCAGGGGGCAATTCTCCCCCTCTCTTTCTCAGTTGCTTTTGATCAGTTTTATTGTAAAAATTAACAACTTTGTAGTTGTATTTACTTAATATATTACTTTTGAAATAGTTCCATTAGGAAAACCTCACAACAAAAACAATTAGCACTTTGATCATCTGTGTTTTCCTTTTAAGACATTATCTTGGTCTGTCTGTTCATTTTTATTTGTTAAGCTCACTGCTCATTATCCCAACCACTCTACAAGGTTTCTATAAATTTTTCCACTTTTCTTCTTCTCTCCATTATTTTTTGGGTTTCCAAGAGTTTGTTTATAGTTTTCTCATTGTTTTCTGTTTCTTTCATCATCGTGTCTGTTGACGATATCTTCAACATTTTTTTTGAGCTGTAGCAGTTAGTTTAGGTCTGGCTCCCTTACTGGCCATGACACTATGTAACAATCCACCTTGAAATGCAGTGGTTGTACAAATGAGCGTTTATTTTTTTTCAGTCATGTGCCAGTAGATAAGTGGGGACATTTCTGCTCTGGGCTGCGTGTTGGCGGGCCTTGGGCCTAGCCTTTGGGATTGGCCTGGGGTCTGTTTCACATTCTCATTCTCCTTGCACTGACATTCACCATGTCTTTCTCACCATGAGGCACAAAGACCCACACAAGCGTGTTCAAAGCCTCCGATCATGTACTTCCTTTTGCTCTTCACTGGCCAAGGCAAGTCACAGTTATATGCTGTTTCCTCTGCTCCACAATCCAGGAGAGAGTGAAGAATTGAAAACAAGTATATAAGTTATCACACCTTTATGCAGTCTATTTATTGCAGACCCTATGTCTATGCACCCACTTCTTTCTTTTTAAGCAGAACATTCCCGATGTCTCTCCTGCAGACACTGTATCCTAATTATAGTTATTGTAGAGAGACGTGGAGGCTGCTTCTTGATTCGAATCTCCATGGTTCTGTTTACTAGATACTTGTATTAATATAAAGACATGAATAACCCCATGGCTGCACAACAGTCATCAAATCTTGCTGAGCAGAAATGTTTGTTAGTTTGTCCATCAGATAGCTCTAGGTTCTGATTTTCATGAAGAACTCCCTTGTCCATTTTATTTGGTGGTCCCTGACTTTGACATTTGGGAGAGTCCTCATGCTCTATTAACTAGTGGCCACATCTGAGGCAGACATTCAGGAACATGTCTTTCCTAAGGATCACTCATATAGAGCGAAATCCTACCTCCTAAGGGTTCAGGATTCAATGGGTTGTTTTTGGCCAGCAAATTATCCTAAAAAATGTATTACTTTCAGCATAGTTGCTTTCGGTCATTTCCAAATGTGAGTATAGCCAAAGACATTAGATAAATGAAATTTTTAAGCTTGAGGACCCAGGTCTTTTATTTATAGACCTCTGTGCTCTGTTCATCCAAATAATTCTCAGCTTGCTGTCTGCTCCATTGAAAATGTGAAATAATGCACTATCTTTGCCAGCAGGCTCACAACTTTTGTGTAGTAGGACACCAGTCATATTTACTGCTAAAACTGGATTTGCAGATCCTTCTCTTAACTGCTTCAGTTTGGGATATAGAGTTGGCTTTTTTAAACCCAGAAGTTTTCAAATTACCAGACTCTGAGTCAGCTGAGATTTCAAGTCATAGGCAAAGTACCTCTCTTAGCACAGATTCATGCCTTTTCATCTCAACCTTGGACTGGCCAATTAGTTCCATCTTGAATTTATCATTCTTTTAGGATTTTGCTGACAACCCATACCAACATTATGCACATGTTGTATTGCAACTATTTCTCCTAATACTCTATGTAGCCTTTGTCAGCATATGGTTGGTCTTTCAGTGTATGGTGGGTGATGATTTGACTAAATACTTTCTTGGGGTACAATAATGGTCCTGAGGGTTTCAGCTTTCATTAGCATCAGTCTCGCTCTGCCTCCAATCCACTGTCACATTTTGGTTTCTATTACTTGAAACACGTCACTTCCAGGTACTAAATCAGTTGCACTAAGTTTGGAATGTATATAACTGCAACAAGAACTAACTGTGGAAATAATAAGAGCTTAATCTCTCATATAAAAGAGAAATTGATAATAAATCATCAAAAGCTGCTTTGGTGGCCCCAAGATGTTTTCAGAGACTAGTCTATTTTTTTTCTGCTACTCTGTTTTTAGCATGGGGCTTCCTTCTTTGAGGTCAACTCATAGTCTAAAATGGCTGCCTTAGCTCTAGCCATCACTTCTGTGGTAGCAGAAGCAATGGAATAGAATAAAAGAGTAATTGTCTATCTTGAATAAGTTCGTCCCCTTCAAGCAGCCTACACAGAATGCCATCATAAAATCATAAGCTTTTTTTCAAAATTTTTATTTATTTACTTTTAGAAGGGAAGGGAAGGGAAGGAGAGAGGGAGAGAAATATCAGAGATGGTTGCGTCTCATATGTCCTCTGCTGGGAACTGGCCCCTGCTAGGAACTGGCCTGCAACCCAGGCATGTGCCCTGACTGGGAATTGAACTGTGATTTCTTGGCTCGCAGGCCCCGCACTCAATCCACTGAGCTACACCAGCCAGGGCTTATAAAATCATAAGCCTCATAAGGATCATCTCGTTATCCAGGACATAGGACATATAATCTCATCTTGCTACAACAGGATGATGGGAAGTATAGTATTCTGTTTGTTAATTGAATACAACTGAGATTTGGTTATTAAAGAAGAAGAGAATCGTAGCTACTGGGATTCTGCAATTAATATTCTGTACCAGTAACTTTGTTTTGAAACTTTTATGTTCACTTTCTTATGCGTGTTTAATCTTTAACATCTTGAAAAGACAGAAAACATTCCCTCTTCTCTATCATTTTCATACAATAGTTTTAAGTCATCCCTATTATAACAGCAGTTTACTCATCCTCCCTATGCACGTGCCACAGTTCTTACCTTTGTAAAAATTAATTTTAGTCATTACTCTAGGCCACTGATTTTCAACCAATGTGCCAGAAGAATTTTTTAAATGTGCAATACCTGACTGTTTAGTCAGGGACGCTGACCTCTTTTCCTTTAAACTGTCATGTTAAAAAATGACAACAGTCAACATAACAATAGGCATCCAGTGTGCATGCTTTATCTTGAACCACAGGTATACAGGTTATATAATCACGTTGCACCAATTGGTCATGTTGCATAACAATGTTGCACCTGATTGGTTAATTCTTTTTGTGAGATTCTATTTATTTAGTTTTTGAGAGAGGAGAAGGGAGGGAGATGGAAAAGGAGAGAAACATCAATGTGAGAGAGAAACATGGATCGGTTGCCACTCATCGATTAGTATGTGCATCGATTAGTATGTACTCCTGGGGGTCAGTCAGACCCACAGCCCAGGCACTTGTTCTGACTGGGAATTGAACTGGCAATCTTTCACTTTGTGGGATGTTGCTCAACCAACTTAGCCACACCAGTCAGGGCCTGATTAGTTAATTCTTGATACCAGAAAGACATATACATATAGGCACTTGATTTTTTTTAAAGTCATTTTGAAGCAAAAAGGGTAGGTAATTATTATTATCATTATTATTTTATAAATCAATCAAAATTATCCCTACTTTTTGCTAGATCAGGAAAAATATATCTCAAAACACAGAATTTTAGTAATTAGTGTATGTGTGCCATTAGATGAAAAACGCTGGAAATCACTGCTCTAGCCTTATTTTAAAACTCAGAATCTTTTTCTTTATGTAGCATAACAATAATTCTCTTAAGTAGATCTCGTCTACCTGACTAGCTCCTTTCCTTTACTAAGTACATTCTAGACCATTACTTCTTTATCTGTATAAATTGTTTTTTAATTCAAAATGACCTCAGAGATCACCTTATTTTATTTCTTTATTATGCAGATGATGACACACAGG
This sequence comes from Artibeus jamaicensis, assembly GCF_021234435.1. Lineage (NCBI taxonomy): Eukaryota > Metazoa > Chordata > Mammalia > Chiroptera > Phyllostomidae > Artibeus > Artibeus jamaicensis. Next base: position 29,010,038 of record NW_026522025.1, on the reverse strand, counting down.
CTTGGAAAGATTATATTAAGCGACTCATGTAGTCCAGTGAGAAATTAATAGGCAACCTTTATGCCTATATTCTTAGCTTTGTTTGCAATTAAATGTGTCCACATATTACTTTTTTCTCCAATCAAATTTTCTTCTACCTTTAATTATACAATTAAAATCATCTTCCAACCATCTTTATTATATGCAGAAGATAAGTCATGACCCCAAATAATATTTCCTTTTCAAATTTTCTTATGGATGAGGATGGAGCATAGTATACTTATAAATCTGATATTTCTTCCCACTGAGGAAATCACATGTATGATCATATATCTTCCATTTCAAATCTCATGTATCTTTGAACATTTACATTTGCATGATTGGCAATCTTTCTCCTTTTAGAATTTTTTTTCTTCTTTTTTGGACAATGTAAAGAGCCCTAAATCAAGTTCTTATCTATCCAAAAGCAAATTTTTCTCTTGGTCCTTCTAAAATGAATCTCATAACACTCTTATTCATTCTATTTGTGTTTGAGTTAACAGTATTTATAGAGTACCTTTATGTGCTGGGTACTAAGAAATCTATGACTTAAAGTGGGACCATGCAGCACAAATAACATGAAAACATATATTCTGTTTGATTTCAGGAAGTCTCGTTTCAACTACTAAGTCTCTTTCCCTACCGTGATTTTCCTCCAACTGCTTCCTCTTTATGCCAAAACATAGCAAGTCATATAAGCAGTCATAATCCCTGTGTTGAATCTCAGACAGTGCTATGGCATTGTCCATTTCTGTTTTTTTTTTGTTTTTATTTTTTTTTTTAGCATCTCATTTACAGCAGATAAACAACTTGCAGTGATTGCTTGGTTTGGAGACAAAAAATTTGGGTTGGGTGTGTGTCACAGGGTGAATTCAGTGCTTAGCATATACATGTTTATGGGTTATGCTTTTGGGACTGTTGCTATTACAATTTTGATCTTTTAAATATTAAATTTCACCTGACCTTGTTTATATCATACTTTCATCTCTTCATCCATCTCTTGGAGGGTATGCTTGACCTTGAACCTTTCCTGCTGTGTTTGCTTTCCTAACTCTTCCCAAACCCCACACCACTCCCCCTTTACTCCTGGTAGCAGCACTGAATTCCTTTCTCAATGCATTATTGCTTTTCACACGAGATCCTTATGAATACAGGGTGAGACCAAAGTAAGTTTACAGTTTTGAGTTTGTAAAACACCATCAATTCTGGTATTATTACTTCTTTATTATTGCATTATTTTCCAGAGGAACAATTGTAAACCTACTTTCCCCCTCACTATGTGTAGATCCTAATATCATGGCCAACACTAAAAAAATGAATATTTTTCTTATTTCTATTTAGTGAACTTCCCCATATTTTTTATGGTGGATGTGACTGGCATGGAATGAGCTAACCAAAGTATAAGGTGTTGATACAGCTAGTTAAATACTACCCAGCAAATTATAAGTATAGTTAGGCAAAAAAATATATTTGAAATATCCCTCATTGACATAAACTGAATAAGTGACTTAGTTCTTGCATAACTCTGTTAACAGAACTCTGCTCCTCTTTCATTTACAGTGTGTTAATAATATGAGCAAGAAGAGGCAAGGAATTTGCAACAAGACACATCTGAGTTTAAGACTAGTCTCTCTCAGTAACCGTTATGTAAAATTGGCAACTTACTTGAACCTTTTGGAGCTAAGTTTCATTTGGGTGTGAATTGGGGCATATAATACTTACCTTATTGGGGTGATGTATTAAATTGGGAAAAAAATCATACAACTTACTTGGTGCATGGTAAAAGTGCCACAGAAGTTAACTCCCTCTTAAACCAGTGGCATTGATTGGATACTATTCTTAAGGTTTTAATATGTATCTTCATTTTTTCTTTCCCATATCCATTTATAAAAGTCTTATTATTTTTCAATTATGTTCTTAAAAGTCTATACATGGAAGTATATTCTTTCTCATCTTCAAAACAAAAAGACAAGGAAGGAAAAGATAAGCTAGCAATTTGGATAAGAAAATACAGCTTTTAGTCCAGATTAAACCTATTTCTGGGCATGCTTCTTTCCCTGAAAGTCTCAGGTAAATATATATACTTCCCAGTGGTAAAGAATTGATATGATATTATTTTGAATAAGCTTTGAGGGGGAAAAGCCATATTTCTTTTCAGCATTTTCTCATCTTATCTATATAAAATGGCAACTGATTTAGGTAAAAGCTCTTCAGGAACTGGTCTTGTAAACCTAGCTCTAATAAACTAAATGTCAATGTGATAAAAAAAAAATCCTTACTAGAGGAAAAAATATACTTCATGCCATTTCTGTAAAATGTGCTCTGCTGCAGCTCTGAGAGGCTTTTTTGATCTACTCTTGGGGTCCATTCACTTACTTTTCACACAATGTAAACTTCTGGAGAGAGGTGGCTGATACAGCCACAGTATTTCCCAGTAGGTGGTAGCAAGGAGGCACAAGGAAGTATGTGTTGGTTTCACTTCTTCATGAAAATTTTTGTTTTTTAAACTTTTTAAAAGAAGATAATTTTTTTTTTTTTTTTTTTTTTTTTTTTAGAGAGGGGAAGGGAGGGAGAGGAGAGAAACATTAATGTGTGCTTGCCTCTTTCATGCCCCCTATTGGGTGGGGACCCAGCCTGCAACCCAGGCATGTGCCCTGACAGGAAATCGAACTGGTGACCCTTTGGTTCACAGGCCAGCACTCAATCAATCCACTGAGCCACAGTAGCCAAACAAATGTGCCTTTTTCTTCAAAAGATCCAGCTCACACAAATCTGAGGAAGAAGAGCTCCTGCTCATCACCTTAAGAAGTGGTGAGAATTCAGGAGGTACATTTGATAAAGGAGAACAATGGGCTAATTCCAATAAAATAACATTTTACAGAGACTACTGTAAGGCTGCATACTTAAAGGTCAAAAATTAACTGCATATGTACAGAGTAGTTAAGATTTGTCTTAAAAGTAGCTAACACTGGGAGAAAACACATTTTTTGAAAATCTTATCATTGCTCTGGTTTCTTTTTGAACCTTTCCATTGTGTAGCACTGATACCACCTCCTTGCTAACTGAGACTTGTCATTTCGTCCTCCTTTTCGTTCTCGCCATTCCTACTCCTACCACATTCAACTTAGTTTCTGGAATACTTTCTGCGCTCTGATTTGACAGTTGCACTTCCCTCTTTTTGGAACTTTATCTTCTTCACATGGGTAAACTTTTATGCCTGCTATGGCACTGTCAGCCCGAGGCAGGACTCATGCTGCTCACGCACAGGCACACACACCACACCACACCTCCCCTCTCGCCTAAATGCCTTCAGGTATGTGCATCAACTCAATTCTCCTTCTGTTCACTCACAGGCGCCCCCTATAGGGAATGGCGAACACAGACCTCTGCCAGCCATTGAGACCTAGGTTCCACACTGAGGGAAGGAAGATATCAGTGGCTAGACAGCCAGGGAGGAAGAAGAAGGGCGCAAAGAACCCTTTTGAAGCGGTGGGGAAGTGGGTGAGAGGCCAGACTGGGCATAAGCTGACACAAGTTTCATTGTGCCACTAAATTTTATTTAAAAAACACAAATTCAATAATAAAAGTGTTAAGCATTTAAAAACAGCCATTGCAGGATTTTAAACTTTAAGAGCTAGGCCCTCCTGAGCATATGGCCATGTGTGACTATCCTTCCTGCAGTGTGGTTGGCCCCATTTGTAACCGATTCCACCTTATTTTTATTCCCATTAAATGGTAATATCCCCTCACCCCATTAGACCGTTAGCTACATGAGGACAGGGACCATAATTATAATAAAATTTAATAAATATTTGTTAAATAAATACATGAATGGATGAATAAAGTTCTTCCTTTACTTGGTGTGTGTGCCTAATCTGTGTGGAAGGTGCATGTAGCCCTTAAACCTCCTGCTCTCCTCTTTCTTTATGCCAGTTACTTCTACGCCTGTCTGCCCATCAGAATGTCAGTGCTCTTGTGCAAGTGTTCACAATTTTTCTTCAGAACAATGAAGAAACACTTATAGTGGATTTCTTAACTTCTGGGCTCATATTATAAACTAGAGATTTGATCATTCAACCTTTCTACTTAAATATGTTGCTGGCTACCATTTTCCAGAAATCCCGGAAATCCAGAAATACTGTGTAAGTCCTGACCTCTTAGGTTGTCCAAAACCTTTATAACCTGGTCCAAAGTGAAATAGTCTCTTACTACTTCAGCTTTACATGGAAGCATATTTATTTTAAATTCTAGATTAAATAACTGATGACCTGTCACCTCTCATGTAAACTTTCTTTAGATCCTACCATCAACTTTGGAGGGTCATGTCTTCTCCTTAAACATGAGCTTTGGGGCTGTAGCTTAATAGCATTAAATTTAATTAACATTTTCGTTTACTAGTTTTACATGTTATATGTTAAGGGCTTTATATAACAAGGTCTGTGTTAGGTATATAACATAGGGAAACAAACACACAAAGATGATTGGATTGTGATGACATTCTCCCTCCCTCAGATGTGCATAACCTACTAGAAAAAATAGATGAGTAATCATAAGATCAAATGCAATATTATAAGCACTAGACACAAGAAAAATGGTATCTTTGACAGTTCATGTATTTCACGTTAGAAAAATCATGATGATAAGGACCAGTGGAAACGAAAAATTCTGAGTATTTTGGAAAGAATTAGTTTCTACAAAACAGACAAGAGAATGAAGTCATTAGAAAGTTATTTACTTCAACAGGAATTTTATTTATGTTGCACATTGTTAAAGAACAGAAACAGAAAAATAATAAGTGAAACTTATAAAGAGGTGAATTTTGAATCACAGTAAAAAACTTTCTAAAAATGAAAGTATTGAAAGTACGGAAAAAGAATAAATTTTCTTAGTAGGTGAGGCTGTCCCCATTCCTAGGGTCATTCAGGTAGAGGTGAATTGACTAGCAACCCTTGTTGACTCTGTGAGGTAGAAGGAACCAAGAATCTTTATGATGAAATGACTTGGCATAGCAGGTAGGGGTGTGGAACACCAGAAAATTAGAATTTTCTTCCTGGCACTTCATCGTCCTGATCATATGACATATGTGCCGACCCCTTCGACTCCATGTCCTCATCTGAACAATGAAGACAATAAAATCTGCTTCAGAGTGTTGCTGTGAGAATTAAATGGGATAAAGTAGTTGAGGTTACTTTTAAACTGTAAATAGCTATTTTATTAGTTATTGTTTATACTGATAATAGGAAAAATCATTATAGTCACATGCATTACTTCAGTCTCTACAGTCCTAGAAGATAGACAAAATAATTATCTTTTCTTCTCATATGTATGAAAAAATGTTTTAGAGCATAAGTGGCCTTCCCATAGAGACATAGCTGCCCAGCAAGTGAGGGACTGGTAGTCATGGCTTCTCCTGTACAGCTAGAATTAGTTCCCTGCCTTCATGATGAAGTAGAGTCCACAGCATTTTACAATTGCCAAAGTACTTTGGACTGAAGTCACTCAGGTCATAATAGACTCTGATTATGCATCATTCTCTAAGTGATTTTTCACTCAGGGTCCTAGGATAAAAATAACAAATGTCGGCTAAATTACTCTTTCTTTAATATACAGCACCTTTCTCTTACAAGTATTGACAGGATTTTTTTTTAAATGCAAACTTTAAAAGGACACAACATGACATTAATCAAGATGAACTGAATACACAGATGAATTCACACATATAGATGAAGTTATAAATATTTTGGACAACCATCATTTTGGTGGTACTTATTGATGCCCATTATTTCATTGACTCGCTGGATTACATCTCTGCTCTTGTCCTGATCATCTACCACCCTCATTCTGCATGTTTTATTGTTTAAAATATTCTAGCTCTTGATCCCATCCCATCATGGCACATGATGAACCAGACGTTTCTTTGTGACAAGAGCTTCTTTCAGTAATAAATCAGTGTTTTAATTGATAACAATACAGATGTTTTCTGCCTAAATTTGTCACAACTTGATATCTACTCTTAATTGCTATTTCATAAATGTTTCAAGGAAGGAAGTTTAGGAGATGTGATTCTTTTTGGTCTTTATAAAAACCCAATGTTTTTGTGAAAATTTTCTGAGTCTTCAATGGTAGGTGTTTTTATAGGTTTCCCGGCATATGAAGGTAGAAAATGAATATTTTCTAGGTGGGTGTTGATTTGTATAACCTTTGCTATTACTTAAATGATCTTTCTTCTGTCTTTTTCCCATTTCTTTCCACCAATAGCTCCACTCACATCCTACATTTACAGGATTTAGAATTGAAACTTATTTCACTGCAACAAAATATTTTCTTAATAGAAGCTTGTTGTTTAACTATCGAACAAAGCCACACGAGAGTTACACTTTTAAAAAGTTAAGCTTATAAATATACACTGGAAAAATGAGTCAGTGGTTATATACAACCAATCCTTTGAAAAAATGCTGCCTTTAATTTCCTTTTTTCTGTCAAAAGCTTACAGTTCACTAGCTGAGTAGTTTTTGAATTTTTTGGTGTTCATCCATCAAAATGCACACTTTAAAATAATTTTTTTAATCGTAGAGTTTTAACGCTTTCTGTACTGGTATGCAATCGCATAAGAAGTAGGTCAGTAATGAAGCATTAGGTCCACCTACGATTCAAAAATCCCATTAACCTGGGAAAAACGCCTCTTCCCAGAAAGTCACATCAGGGTATTTTTATATTATGTACTATATGGCTTTATAATAGAATTTATAAATCAATTGTAAAAGGAAAAAAAAACATGTATTTCCTAGCAATGAATCTAGTCATTGCTTTTGACTTTAGAGTAGAAAAGAGGGGGACATTCTCCTATTTCAATTAACCCGGAGGAAAGGGAAGGAAAACGGCACCAAACGCAAGGCCATTTCTCTTTTCTTTTCTGAAAGTATTTGGACGGGCAGGGAAACGCCCACTTTCCCCTCCAGGCGGCAGTGCTGTCCACAGGCCGCTGCTTTCAGAGTTTCACTTTGGTGGTTAGGGTCTGTTACAAGCACTATCCACTTATATTCCATTACAATTGATTGAATATTATACATCAAAACGTGGAGAGAAAATGATTAACATTTTATGAATGGCAAACGAAATGATTAGAGCTCACAAAAGCTTTGAATTTTGAAGCTTGGCTTCTAACTTGTCCTTACATAAGCATCTTTGATCTCTTCACCAAGCTTCCTTAGATGACTTTTATGTGGCCTTACGATTGTTTTATTATTTGGGGAGAATTAGTCACAATCGACTTTTCTTTCCTATAGAAGTTAATTTGAAAAAAAAAGTTTCCATCCCATTACAAGTCGGGAGATTTTGCGAACCAGATGGAATTAATATTTACTCTTCCGTGTGTTATATAGAATAAAAGACTGGAAGAGATCTAATCTTGGGTCTTCCATAAAATAATTTTGTGACCTTGGGCAAGTCATTCATCTGATCTGCTTTTATTCTCTTTTTTTTTTTTCAATGGGCTATATGTTACCTTTTTCAGGATTAATGGAGCTAGTCAGTTTGGAAGAGAACTAAAAATTACTTTATAAACATGTGGCATTATTAATGTAAAAACCCAAGTATTATGATGAAGTTTATAATAAGCACACTTTAATAAGCAAGAAGACCCTACACAAAAGATGGTCAGCCTCCTTTCAAATTGTATTGTTTTCCCATTAATAACCACCTTCAACTGTGCCTTCCTGTGCAATGGCGGGTTGCCAAGGCTATGCAGAGGTTTCCCGTGGGGAACCCCTTAACTGTAACCTCAGAATAGAGACAGGAGTAGGAAGCACCTGGAAGTCTTAGTTTCTGCATGCAGGCCAACCACTGGAAAATCTCCAAATGATATCATTTTAGTTATTATCATTCTACCACTATTAATTTACTATTTGGACTATTTAATAAATAATTGGTCAGTATTCCTCTGAGGCACACACTTGAGGTATATGCGAGAGATACAGTGGCAAATGAGAGACTAGAATCTTCTACTTTGAAAGGACAGTGGGAACCAAGATATGTTTTGATAAAGCAAGTAGCAATTTCCCAGGAGTTAAAAATAGGCTCTATTTGCAATGCAGAAAAGTTTTGCTCTGGCTGCACTCCCGAGCCAGGTTTTTATTTTACTGAAGCTTTTCACTTTTTCTGACTTGAGTGGTACAGTCAGTTCTCCACCATGGCGCTCCCTGACACATCCATGTTGACCTCTGTTGTTTTGTCGTGTGTTTTCTGATTCTTTGATCAGTGCCCTCAATGTAAGCTTTTCTTAAAGCATTTGCCATGAAAACAAGTGCATTAAAGGTTCGGAGAAGTCCTAGTGAGAAGAACTCTCTTTAATTTAATAAAGGGTTTTCCAAACTTGCTTCGACTACAGACTGCACTTCATCCTACTACTCCCCTAAGACTATGCCTTGGCACTTACTATCTGACCATCACATTCCATGAACTTCTAATTAGGTGGTCTCTAAAACACCTACCAGCCCCCTTTCTGTAATTCTCTCTCAAAGGCTATGTCTTTGTTAAAGGTTAACATGAACATTTCTTTTCCAAATTAAAAGCAACAAATAATATAGCAAAAACTATAATCATTAGATTATTTGTTTTAATTACTGAAAAATAAGAAACACAATACATATTTTTCTTTTAAGAGTCACACATTTACTCAAAATAAATTGGGAATGAAATTAAGCAGACCAGTGATCACTATATTATTGTAATATGCTGGTGGTTTGAAAGAAAAAAAAGTCTTTTGCATGAGGAAGGTGCTCAGATGATAACGGTTATAGAATTATACAGCTGGGCAGATCTAGTAATATTTCTGGAACATTGAAGATATGACCATGAGATAAAATATCACCATTGAACACATAAACTGAGCTCTTATGGGCATTAGGACATGTGTTTTGGCCTTGAATTTGTGGTTTTATTTTATTTTTTAAACTTTTTAAAAATTATTAAAAATATAATTATATATTTAAAGTGTACAAAGTAATGATTTGACATACAAATACATTGGGGAGTGATTGCTGAGATCAAGATAATTAACATGTCCATCACCCACACAGAGTTATCTCTCTCTTTCTGTGTGTGGTGTGAATGCTGAAGACGTACTCTTAGCAACTGTCAAGTATAGAGTACTGTATTATTGATTATAGTTACTATGTTGTACAGTAGATTCTCCAAATTTATTCTTATAGCTGAAAATTTGTACCCTTTAACCTAATCATTGACTACCCTCTCTCTTCCTCTTGCCTCTAGCCCCCAGCATTCACCATTTTATTCTCCCTGCCTCTGAAATCAGCTTTTATTTATTTGTTTGTTTGTTTGTTTTAGAGCTTACACACAGGTGATACTAAAGTTCTTGTCTTTCTCTGTCTGTCTTATCTCACTTAACACAATGCCCTCAAGATCCATCCTTGTTGTCGGAACAGCAGGATTTCCTTCTTCCTCTTGGCTGAATTGTGTGTGTGTGTGTGTGTGTGTGTGTGTGTGTGATATCACATTTTCTGTATCTATTCATCCATGAAAGACATTTTTTCATTCATCTATTCTTTTGTGTGCTTTAATAAAATTAATCTTATAAAATTTTCTAATTGAAATGCCAATTCACTCAGTTTATTTAAATGTATTGTGAATAGATTTTATTTAAGTATTTTCTGGCATGTGGTTCTGTTATAAAGCTGTTTGCAAGTATGTGAAAACTGATGAAGTCTAATCACTCAATTACATATGAGGACGCCTGCGGTAAGAATGGCATCTATGTCTGAGTTTGCTCCTTCCTCTTCCTTAACTGTGTTATTACTCCAGGTTTTGCCTTCCATGGTCCCCATCCTTTTCTCTTTAGACATTCTCTCTGGGAAATCCAACTTTCTATTGTGACAAATGACATCTATATAGATTTGACTTAAAATGTATATATTATATATACCATATATAATACCTGCAAGATGGTTCCCCTGAGTTTAAGTTATAATTATCCACCTGGGCATGACTATTTCCTGTGCCACATCATCTCAGTCACACTATGTTGGTACTTAACCCTTCATCTTTTCCCTCAGTCCACCCAGATGCCAAGCAGATAATATGGATCAGGCTTTATTCATGTTTCATTTAATTAAAAAAAAAGATTTTATTTATTTTTAGAGAGAGAGGAAGGGAGGGAGAAAGGGAGAAAAACAACAATGTGTGGTTGCCTTTTATGTACCCCCTACTGGGGACCTGGTCTGCAATCCAGGCATGTACCCTGACTGGGAATTGAGCTGGAGACCCTTTGGTTTGCAGACCGGCACTCAATCCACTCAGCTATACCAGCCAGGGATCATTTCATCTTTTACAGACCTCTCTCCCAGTATCTACAGTTGTTCACTCTCATCTATTCAGTGACAATCTTACCTTATTATATTCTAACCTCTGAAAAGCAGCAATTTTCAAAAATACTTCATTATTGTTTATCCTCATGTATATATTTTATCCTAAAAGCATAGCAAAAGGCCTGGCACATAGAAAGTTCTCAATGCATGTTTGCATTGAGCGGGTGAGGCCAAGGAGAAAGATGAAACCAGGTGGTGTGTTGTAGGGGAGGTGAAGCACTGTGGTCTGGGGAGGTATATTATCCTGAGGAGATACACCGCCAAAAACAGGGTCTTGTATTCCAGGAGAAAACATCAGATCTATAGTACGGATACTATCCCCTAAGACTGTGTGAGAATGAGGTTGATAGCTTGATATTGAATATAAGAATTAGGCCATTGTAGTAAGAAGAGCCAGAGGGCTTTGGTTCTTATGGCCTTGGCTAGTAAAAGAACATGAACTTGTGTGTTGCCTTTCACTCTTACCAGCTGGGGCTTCAAAAAAGGCAAAAACCCAGCAAAGGCATTTTTGTGTCCATGGTCCTTAGCTTACTGCCTACAATACCATAAACACTTAGCAAATACTATTAGATAATTATATGACCTAGTTAGTAAAACATTTATAACCTCAATTTTCTGATATATAAAATGCAGATAGTAATAATTACTTTAGTGGTTATTTTAATAATTAAGTGAAAGCATTTAACAACAAGCACAATGATTGCATGGAAAGTGCTATAAAAACATGTCACTTTTATCATATGTTTGCTCCTGTAAGGCCAGGCTTGTTTCCAAAGTTTGAACAAAGAGAGAAAGGAAGAAAGAAGTGATATGCTTTTGCATGTTTATTTCAGGGCTTCTTCTCAACACTGTGAGGGAGGGAAATAATTTTTCCAAAACTTTTATTTATTTATTTATTTTTAGAGAGGGGAAGGGAGGGAAGAAGAGAAAGAGAGAGACATCAATGTGTGGTTGTCTTTCACACATCCCTTGCTGGGGACCTGGCCTGCAACCCAGGCATGTGTCCTGACTGGGAATAGAACTGGTGACCCTTTGGTTCACAGGTTGACACTCAATCCACTGAGCCACAGCAGCCTGGGGACAATTTTTCCTAGTAAGAAAAATTGGTGCTTCGTAAAGGTAAGTGGTCAACCAAATCAAATGGTTAAATGTAGCTATGATGGGATATAAAACTATAGCTTCTGTAAAGATGTGGGTTTATCTCTGGGTTCTCTGTTCTGATCCATTGATCTGTGTCTGCTTTTATGCCAGTACCATGCTGATTAGATTACTCTGACCTTATAATATAGTTTGATATTAGGTAGCATAATTCCTCCAACTTTGTTCATCACTCTCAAGAATGGTTACTGAGGATCTTTTGTGATTCCATATACATTTTTGAAATATTTGTTCTAGTTCTCTGAAGTACATTATTGGTATCTTGGTAGGGATTGTGTTGAATCTATGTTCAGTGCAGCATCATTTACAGTAGCCAAGATTTGGAAGTAGCACAATGTCCATGAGTATGAGTGGATAAAACAACTATGGGACATTTACACAAGACATACTACTAGGTCATAAGAAGAAGAAATTTTTACCCTTTGCAACAGGTGAATGGACATGAAAAATATTATGCTAAGTTAAATAAACCAGTCAGAGAAAGAAAAATACCATATGATTTTATTCTTATAGGGAACCTGATGAACAAACTCCACTAACAAGCAAAATAGGAACAGACTCATAGACAGAGAGCAGGATGAGAGCTCTTGAGGGATGCTGTCGTGGGGTAGAGGGATCAGACTGGAAAAAAGGACACAGACAACAGTGTGGTGATTTCAAGAAGAGGGGGGAGGTGGAGGTGGAAGAGGATATAAGGGGATAAATGGTAAAAATATAATTAAACATAAATGTAGAAAATCTACCCGCCCCCATATCTGAATCTGATTTATAAGCTCTTTTCACTGTAAGAGTAGGAACCACATTTCCTCCATGATAGTGAGTAGGTGGGTTTACACACGAAAAGGCAGATAGGAAGTTAATGTTTGTCTTTATATAAAATACACTGCTCATGGTAATTGTTCAGAGAGACTGTTGTAGCCACAGCCAAGAATTTTAAGAAACTAATATTAATTAATACTTAATAACAGCCTTTTTCAGAGATCACAAATTATCTTTAAATGTTTCTATACTTGCAAGAACCTCTCTGTGCTTTAAAATAGATATCTTTCTAATATTCGTCAGTGGAAGAAAGGAATAGTACTGTGAAGTAGTTTCATTATGTAAAATTTCTTCTCTTGGGATCTATGCTTCAGGACTAGCACACTTTTCTCCCAATTTAAGGAGCATTTTCATTCTATTTCTTGGTATGCGAATGACTCCATTTCTGTGGATGATGATAAATTGATCTTTTATCGTTCCCTTTCTTATGCCTGTCTTTTCTTCTCCATCTCAGACTTCTCTCAGGTCTTTTAAGTTTTTCTTCTTCACTTCAATCTTCTACGTGAACAGATTTGGCAGAGCAGCTAGGAAGCCCCCGGGAGCAGAAAACCAACATATTTAAATGTTTACTGCAGCTAGGGGAGTAATAGCTACATCCAGTCTCAAAGATGACAGGGATGTCATGTTCAAAATGTCTGAAGGGAAGCTTATGGGGTTTTACTGCCTTTCTTCACTTAGATCCCAAAACTTAACCTACCTAATGTCCCAGGTTAAACTGAATGAACAGGACTTGTCCTGTTAGCGTATGAAATAGAGTCATAGATAATATTTTACAGTCCAGATGCTTATTTTGCCACACACGAGGTTTTCCTGAATGATTTTGTGGATAATGATTTAGCTGTGCATTGTGTGGATGGAGGAAACAACTTCCTCCTTAACAAAACTTTGAGTAAATTAGGTCCTCATGTGGTCAAAACTGCTTCCTATGTCTTTGGAATAATAAAATGTGAGGATTAAAAAAAATATTTTTATGCACTGATTTTAGAGAGGGAGGAAGGGAGGGAGAGAGAGAAGAAAACATTGAATTTTTTGTTCTATTTATACAATCATTGGTTGATTCTTGCAAGTGCCCTGACTAGGAATTGTACCTGTAACATTGGCATATTAGGATGATGCTTTAACCAACTGAGCTACCTGGCCAGGGCTGTGAGGATTTCTTTTTTTTTTTTTTGGTAATTGAAAATTTAAATGAAACAGATCTCATTCTCTTATAGGATAAACTTAGTAACGAATTAATTATATTAAGTTCCTTAGAAATGCTTCTTGTAGTATATGTTTGTTATTTTAATGTAGTTTAAAATAAAAGATGATTTTTGGTAACATAAATAGAAATTATATTGAAAATACAATCATATGAAATATCATTGAATGCATGAGAAGATATAGGTAAGGTTTCCGATGTATTTAAAAATGAAAACAAGTATTTTTATTGCTGGACTTAAAAAGAAAATGACAAAGTGTAAGTTGATGAAAGCAAAATAAATTTTCTATTATATTCTCCAACGTATAACCCCACAATAACTTGGGGCTTTGGTGGTGCATAAAGGCCCCAGCTGCTAGAACCTGACTGTTGGCTTGAAAACAGGCTCTTATACTTAAGGGCAGCATGACCTTGGACAGATTACTTAACCCTCTTGTGTTTTGATTGTCTTGTCAGTAATATTGGAAGACTAATAGGTACCTATTTCATATGTAGTTTGAAGGAGGTAAAACATTGTATGCCCTGCTGGTGTAGCTCAGTGGATTGAGCGCGGGCCTGCGAACCAGAGTATCACGGTTCAATTCCCAGTCAGGGCACATGCCTGGGTTGCAGGCCAGTTCCCAGCAGAGGATGCATGAGAGGCAACCATACATTGATATTTCTCTCCCTCTCTCCTTCCCTTCCCCTCTAAAGATAAATAAATAAAATCTTTAAAAAAAATTTTCCCTGGCTGTAGCTCAGTGGACTGCATGTGGGCCTATGAAGAAAAGGGTCGCCAGTTCCATTCCCAGTCAGGGCACATGCCTGAGTTGCAAGCCAGGTCCCCAGTGGGGGATACACGAGAGGCAACCACACACTGATGTTTCTCTCCCACTCTTTCTTCTTCCCATCCCTGCTCTCTAAAAATAAATAAATAAAAAATTAAAAAAAAAAGCCCACCGTGGATGCTTACAATAGTGTTCAGCACATAGTGAGACCTGTACAAATGTTACCTATTATTGTCAGTGTTTCTATTGTTCTTATTATAATGATATTAACATGATGATTTACAATGAACTGATAACAAATAATGTTGAAAAAATAATGAATGTAGCACAACTTCCATGTTTTGTTTTTTTTCCTTCACCTTAAAAAATAAAAACGAAAAACTTTCATTGCAAGCTTGAGTAAAAGAGTGTTAGTCTTCTCTTGCTCACCAAGTGTTCTGGTTAAGGGAGGACCACTATCACTCCCTGCCCATCCTGCCTCTACTCTAGTTTGACCCAGTGGGAGACAAGGCTGGCAGCCTGCCAATAGCCTCTCCCCATTGGAGTCAAAAGACTGTAGAGTGGGAGGGTAATGGATCACTCCACTTCCTACAAAATCTAATTAAAAAAAAACTTATTTGATGGTTTTTTTCTTGTGCTGTTTGTGTCTTGGACATTTCATCAATTAAGGTGCTTTCCACAGTAAATAAGAGAATGTCAAACTTGAAATGGCTAGTCTACAAAGATACTTTTTGTGTTCCTAGCTGGGAGCCTAACGAGGGTGTGATTTAGGATTGGCTTCTTTGATGATGAGTCTCCTTTTCCCTTTAGTTCCCTTGGCTCTGACTTCCTTGGAATGTTGGCTTCATCTTAAGGTGGTAGTCAATTTCTAAACTTACATTTGCACACTGCAAAATCTAAAAGAAAAGCATCATCTCTTCATGTGTTCCTCATTTACTAACCAAGAAGCATTTCCCAGGATTTCCCAAAATGTCCATTTTGCATTTGATTGGCCTGAATAAAGTCATATGCTCCTTTCTTTAGCCAATCCTTGTAGTTTAGGTGTAAGACTTTGA
Organism: Artibeus jamaicensis; assembly: GCF_021234435.1. NCBI lineage: Eukaryota > Metazoa > Chordata > Mammalia > Chiroptera > Phyllostomidae > Artibeus > Artibeus jamaicensis. The sequence continues at coordinate 28,994,638 of NW_026522025.1, read as the reverse complement.
GGGATGACCATTACTGATTTAAGCAAATGAGGGTCTACAATCTGAGCTAGATTCAACCCCAAACAGCTGGAATGTGAGCATCAGGTATTAGTGTGATGCGGACACTGGCCCGCAGTGTCCGAGTCATTATGGATGAAACGAGACATTCACACAGACTACCGAGTCTAGTAGAGGAAACAGCATGGCTTTTCTCTCAAGGGGAGCGAAAGCCACGGCCCTTGCTGTAACCAGCCTTTATTAGGTTTCTCAGCACATTACATGATGGTTCTCATTTACTCTGCACAGGTTGCCTTAGGTGGTTACCTTTTACAGAAAACAAAGGAGCCAATGCCCTTAATCACATCCCAGAAGAGGGACATTTGCAAATGAAAAGGCAAAAGTGGTTGAACTGGTTACACTTGTTTTTGGAAGGTTTAGCATGATTTTAGGAAGTTATTTTGGAAGTTAAATGTTTGCCACTAATCGAGGTGAGGAAGTTTTTTAGCAAAAAGCAAGGCTCAAAGTGGCCTAAGCACATTACAGGCCTGATTCCCCACGGAGAACCTACCCATGGGCGTGGGTCCTGTGCATCTCCAGTGGGAGCTGGGCCCACGCAGAATGGTCTCCTACATTAGTGAGTCTACCACACCATTTACTACAAATATTTTGAATTCCTCCATTTCCCTGGTACTTTCAGGAACTTGAAACAGATCCCCGTCTAAAGAAGGGACAGTTTTTCCACTCATGGTATTTCCTCCAAAGCATTCCCAGGGACTCTGCCTAATTCAGATCTACCTTGATCTAAACTGAATATATATCTTGGATTTAACAACCTGATTAAACTGATTTAGGGCAGGATTGTTGGCATTATTTCAAAAGTGGCATTTTATGTCTATCCTGAAACACTTGGTTTGATGTCCCAATATATTAAAATATACCCAAACCTAATTTTTCTGATTCCTTGGGCTTAGTTTTCTATGAATTACTGTATCTTTCTTTTTAAAAAAAATTTAGTCTCCAGAGTTGCCCATATAACAGTTCTTTTCTTTCTTTTCTACTTTCTCTCTCTGCTTTGATTTCCCTTTAGTCTCAAATTACTCTATAATTTCTACCAGGTATCCTAACTTATCCTGCGATCTAACACTGTGTTACCATCCATACTCTGTATAATTTATCAGAGTTCAAACAACATTTGGCCCATATTTGTTTATTATTTTGAAGGTAGGAAGAATACAAATTTTGTTACCAGGTAAATCATTAAACAGTTTATTCACTAAATGTGTGATTGTTAAAACATATGCACACATGTGGCAAAAAACAAACAAAAAGCAGATATGGACACCCATCCTCATGTAGCTCTTGTTTCAGAAGTTGTTTGGGTCTTAAGCAAAAAAGTGCATGCATATACGTTGTGAGAAGTTCTATGATGGAAAATAATAGGATAATATAATGTATACTAGAAGGAGGTAGATGAGAATCTAATTTAGATTAGATTGTCAGGAAAGGCCTCTCTGGGAAAGTGATATTTAAGTTGACACCTGGAAGATAAGAATAAGACTAAATGTGAAAAAGCCTCTATGGCAGAGGCAACATCAGGTGTGAAGACCAGCACTGGAGTCTGCCAGGGCTGAGTATGGACCAAGGATAAGAAGGAAAAAGTCAGCAGGGCCAGATCACCCAGGGACTCGGAGGTGAGTTAATGAGAGTGCATTTTATTCCACATGCTACAGGAAACATCTAAGGGATTGTAAATCAGATAGTGACTTTCTCAGGGTTTAAAATTTAAAAGCTCATTATAGATGTTTTTGAGATAACAAAGTAAGTGAGTAAGGATAAAAGAGACAACTTAAAAAATTATTGTCATATTCTAGGCCAGAAAAAACAGTATATGGACTAGAGTGGTAAGAGTGAAAAAGAAAATAGGGAATTAATCACATACTTGGGAGGTTAGAGTGACCTACTACGGAAGCATTTCATATAGAGACTGAAGGACTACATCAGGAAGGGATTCTACCTTTATGATACTCACACTTGTGGGGCAGCGGTTCTCCCAAGATAAGAAAACTGAGTAAGACAAAGGCAGTTGGAGTTGTTCGAGCTTAGTTTTAGTCAAGGTAAATTCAAGCAGACCTATCAAAAAATCAGGCCAATATAAATTCTGGTGTTTAAAAAAAAGAATCTTAGCCAGAGCTAGAACTTTAAAATTGCAGACAAATAGATGGTATTTGAAGCCATGAAACTTTATAAGATCAATTAGAGCTAGGAATAAATAGAAAAGAGATGAGAGGAAAAAGTTCTGGGAAGTACATATATTTACAGGTCAGGTAGAGGCAATTCACTGAGAGGATGAGGAGGTGATTTTAGAGGTGGGGTGGGGATCTGGGAGAGTGTGAAGTCATGTGAGCCACATGATGTTCCATGAAAAAAGAAGTAAGGGGGGATTCGACTTTTGGTCAAAATGGTGGCATAGGTAAACAGAGCTTGCCTCCTCGAACAATCACAACAAAATTAGAACTAAACTATAGAACAACCATCACTCAGAACCATCAGAATCCAAATTAAATGGAAATTTGACAACTATGGAATTAAAGAAACCACATCCATCTGGACAGGTAGAGGGACAGAAATGTGAAACCAGCTGGTCTTACATACACGTGTGGTGGATAAAAATTCAGGAAAGATATTTTAGGAGCGAAGAGTCACAGCTCCACACCCAGGGTTCCAGTGCCAGGAATATAAGTCCCCATAACTTCTTGCTGCAAAAACTAGCAGGGATTGATTTGGTGGAAGAAACTTTCGGAGCCTGTAGCAGTTCCTCTTAAAGAACCCACACACAAACTTACTCAGACTCACCCCCTCTGAGCTTCAGCACCGGGGTAGCAGCTTGGAAGGCACCAGTGGCACACAGAGAGGAGCTGAAGTGTCTGGCATCAAAGTGGGAACTGGGGAACAGCTTTCTCCTAGACAGAAAGGTGGGCAGACACAGTTGACCCCTCTCTGCACCCCCTCACAACACAGCCACAGAGTCTGCAGGCAGGTACCGTACCAGACTCCAGCAACCTGGATAACACTGTTTGTCCTGCCCTGGAGACCCCCTGAGGCTCTGTACCACCCAACTTACAGCTGTTAACAGTGAATTTTGCATATGAACAGCTGATCTTGGCTCAGGCTTCACAGCTTCCTAAATCCTTTCAAATAAGCAAAAGCCAGACTAAGTGAACCCGCAACTCCAGTATCTCTTACTTAGTGACCCCAGGCATGGCATTAGCAACAGCTCACCTAGAGTCACAGCATGGCTTTGTCTGGGAATCTCCAAGCTCTGAACAAGTTGCAGCAATCTCAGATTGCTTTATACCTCGGGTAAGGTGGCCTAGGAGAAACACAGGTGCGAGCTGACCTTGGCTTGCACACTCAAGAAACCACAGGGCTTGCACATCCAGTGAACAGCTACAGACCATATCAGAGTACCACCCCTTCCCCATCAGAGTACCACCCCTTGACCACTGACCCCTCACAGCTGGTCCTCCATAGGGGGTGGAGGTTGGTGGTCAGTGGTCAAGCCAATCTTTGTAACTGACTGGCCTTGGTAAATCCCTCCCACTAACCTGCTAACATCAACCAAAAGAAGGGTGTACCAAGCCCACACAAAGGGCACACTGCGAGTATCCATCTTGGGTGATAGGGGAGGTTGTGCCACTGGATCCTACAGGACATCTACTATGTTAGTCCACACTACCAGGACAGAGAGTCATAGCAGCTCTACCTAACACATAGAAACAAACACAGGGAAGCTGCCAAAATAAAGAGACAAAGAAAGATGGCTTAAATGAAAGAACAGATCAATACTCCAGAAAAAATACTAAACAAAATGTAGATAAACAAGCTATCAGATGCAGAGTTCAAAACACTGGTCATAGGGGTGCTCAAGGAACTTAGTGAGGACCCCAACAGCATAAAAAAGGTCCAGTTAAAAATGAAGGATACATTAATTGAAATAAAGAACAATTTACAGGGAAGTAGCAGTAGAGTGGATGAGGGCAAGAATCAAATCAGTGATTTGGAACATAAGGAAGCAAAAAATAACTGATCAGAACAAAAAGAAAAAATAATCCAAAAAACAAGGTATAAGCAGTCTCTGGCACAACTTCAAGTGCTCCAACATTTGCATCATAGGAATGACAAAAGAAGAAGAGAAAGAGTAAGAAATTGGAAATCTATTCAAATCTATTTGAAAAAAATAATGAAAGAAAGCTTCCCTAATTTGGTGAAGGAAATAGACACGCAAGTCTGGGAAGCACAGAGTTCCAAGCAAGATGGATGCAATGAGGCCTACTTCAAAACACATCATAATTAAAATGCCAAAATTTAAAGATAGAGAGAATCTTAAAGGCAAAAGAAAAGAAGTTAGTTACCTACAGGGGAATTCCTGTAAGACTGTCAGCTGATTTCTCAAAAGAAACTTTGCAGGCTAGAAGGAATTGGCAAGAAATATTCAAAGTCATGAAAAGCAGGAACCTACAGCCAAGATTGCCCTAACCAGCAAAGCTATCATTAAAAATTGAAGGACAGATAAAGAGCTTCCAAGACGAGAAAAAACTAAAAGAGTTCATCATTGCCAAGCCATTTTTAAATGAAATATTAAAAGGACTTATTTGAGAAAAAGAAGATCAGAACTATGAACAATCAAGTGACAATACATAAGCACCTATTAACAATTGAATCTAAAAAAAACAAACTATGCACACAAGAAGAACAGAGACAGAATCATGGGCATGTACAGCATTTTGATGGTTGCCAGATGGGAGGTGGATATGGGGGAATGAGTGAAGAAGTGAAGGGATTAAGAAGAGAAATAGGCAGTTACAGAATAGCCATGGGATGTAAAATACAATGTAGGAAATGGAGTAGTCAAAGAACTTATATGCATGACCCATGGACAGGAGCAATGGTGGAGGGGTTGCCTGAGGGATGGGGCATGCTGTGTGGAGGGGACATAGGGGAAAATATTGGGGCAACTGTAATAGCATAATCAATAAAATGAAATTTAAAATAAAAAGAAGCGAATATTCCTGAGTAACTTATTTGCTGCTGAAAAGCCTTAGTCATATGAGAATTGAAAAATACTCTTTAGTTTGTTACGTGGAGGTCATCTGTGATTTGGTAAAACCAGTTTTAATGAAGTAGTAAGGGAAGAGGCCAAATTGAATTGTTCAGTGTTGACAGATAAGAAAGAATTAGAGACATTTGTTGCAGACAACATTTGTATTTATGGAAATCAGTCTTACTTGTTTCAAAAAAAAGTTTAACAGTAATGTGATTGGAATCATACTGAAAAAACATTTATTAAACTATACATCCCTATGATTCGTGTTCTAAATCCCCCCCCCTTTTTTTTTTTTGCATTAGAGACTCTCATCTCTCCTGTTGTCTCACATTTCTCTTCTAACAATAAAGATACATATCAGAATTGCCATATGGTGAGAAGAGGCAGGCAGATAGAAAGATGTTTATAAAAACAAAATAAAACCCTGGAGAGACAATGTAGGCCAAAAGAAGAGGGGCAGATGGATAAGCTTACACAGAAGAATTAGCCCTTAGCCTCTGCACAATCAATAAATGTTGACTGGCTATTGACAAGAAGGGGGACAGGAGAGCAGGAGAAGCACATTGCGGGGAAAGGCATTTCTTACAACAGCTGCCGTTGCCACCACTGAACAGCTGTTCAGGTCCACAGCTCAGAACTTTCTGCTCCCCTTACAACTCTCCTCAGGGGTATAAACTCACACTCTGATGCTGCAGTCTTAGAAGAGATGTCATATGTGATTTATATTGTATTGAGTCAGAAATTGTTAAATCACTGAGTAGGCCAGGAGCAGACTTTCCCTATGCAATGAGTCAAACAACTTCACAATACTCTCCCCACACTGTGAGCGTTGGTAATCCTCAAAACCGAATGGTGACATGTGGTCAGAGAGAGTTATAGCCTTTCCAGCTATGAAGAGAAGGCCATATGAGAGATTTAAAAGGGGAACATTTTCTCATCTCAGTTGGAATAGATTTAGGATGTTTAAGATTACACTAGGTTAAGATTATTGTACCCTAAATTCCCACATTCATGTCTTTCAAAAACAGTGTTCTTATGTATGCACAGTCTGAGAGCATCTTTCCAATGATCTTCTGTGCCCCATGTGAAGAAGCTACTTTACTACCTGTTAACATAGTTTATGTGATAAAAATATTCCCTTCTACCCACAGGAATTGACATGTAAAACAAACTCCTTTTATTTAAAAAATAAGAATATTAAATTACCAATTTCTTAGTGGTGTTCTGGAGGGGGCAAGAACATTTCCATAAGTATAAAAGCATATAGCTCAAAATCAAGTGTATAATCAACTACATTAATAAATACTGATGTGGTGAGCTGCTTCTTTCTGGTTGTGGGAAAGACTGAGCCACTCCTCAACCCTACAATAGAAGAGATCTCCCCACACATGAAAATGATGGTCCTTTGGGACATGTTGCCCATCTCAATACTAGAAAAAATGACATGATATAGTCCACTATATATCAGTATCAAAAGCAATACCACTATTACTTGTGATATTGGTACTGAGACCAATATATCACTACCAATATTGGCATTTTGTAACAAATGTTCAGAATTTACAAGTTTTAGAAAACAGTGGAAATGAATGTGTATAGATTTTCACACAAACATTTTGCCACATTAATCTTGCATTATTTGGTGGAAGAGAAGTAAAAGGGAGATGGCAGGAGGCAACCGCTTGCAGGAGGTGGGTGAGAAAGAGAAGCTGGAAGAGGTCTGGCTGAGGAAATCAGAGTTGTGCAGGCGTGACTGGAAGACAAAGAAGGAGAAGGACGAGAACGTAGAGGAGAGAGTCAAAAAGCAGTGAACAAGACTGCTGATGAATGTCTGAAACAACACTGTTCCACGTGCAAAAATACTTCCACTTCGACTGTGAAAAGCAGCACAGAGTATCCAAAGGTCAGTATTATATTTAATAAAGAAGTCAGGAAAAATACTGACAGATGTTGGCTTCTTTCTTCCTTTTCTTTGAGACTTGTAGAAGACCACCCAGAAAACTCCTTTTTATTCACAGTCTATAATTACTAGGTTTCATCTTATTGCTTCTGACAAATAAAAACATATGTGAATGTGCTCTAGTCCCCACACTAGTCTTCAGCACTAATGATTTAATTACCACAGCATGCAATCTATGTACACATTTATTCTATTCATTTCCTGAATTAAGTAAATCTTCCATGACCCATGCTTATTTGGAAAGTGACAGTGAAGTGTAAGAAACTAATCCAAAACATTGAATGTTTCATCTGGGAGAATCGGACCATGCAGAGAACAAAAGCTGAAAGAGATGGGATTAATTTGCCCTGTGTATATTTATTGAGCACTATACTAAACAGGAGGAAAACAAAAAATAAATACAGTTTTGCCATCCAGGAACTTACTCTTTAGTAAGGGATAAGGAGGAGGAACTGTGCTAAATAATTAAATCAGGTGTGACAGGTGTTAGGAAAAGGGTGAAAATAAGGTGCTATGGAAATATTTAGGATGGGCTTTTATTCCAGACTGGGAAAAGCCACGGAAAGGGCAGAAGCAATGAGTCTCAAGCTGAGGCTTGGACAAAGGAGAGATATGTTAATATTCTAGGCAGAGAGCCATGAGCAATGGTCTGAAGTCAAAGGTTCAGAAAAGCAAGATTAGTTGTTCATGTGGCCAGGTCAGGCATGAACTCTGTATCAGAAAAAAAAGCAGGGTGGATGAAAGAAAAGGAAAATGTAAACCATTAAAGGCATGTTTTTGAAGTTTGGACTTTAAGTGAAAAAACTATGCAAAAACATAGAAGTTAAGAAGGGGGAACATAAATATATTTGCACTCTAAAAAGATATCTTTCATATCAATTATTAAGGAGAATGGATCAGAGCACAGTGGATCGAAGTGGAAGTGAGCACAGAGGGAGTTAGTAGGCCAGTTAGGAGCGGAGATGGGCCTTAGGACTTCAGTCACGATGTGATGTACATGCTGTGGCAATGGGCAAACATTCACTGGAAAGAATGTATATATAGAGGCCTCAAATTTTTAGTGACATCAGTTTGCAAAGATACTATTTTCTCCTTCAATTTTCAGCAGCAGATTTATTGAAAGACAGTATGTTCTAGGTTTGTTCAACCAAAAACTGGGGATACCTAGGTTGAAAATATTAGCCTTAGTTGTGTCTTGCTTAGATGGGCTGTGAGTTTTGAGTTAAAAAGACAAAAAAAAAATAGAATAGAGTGGCTGAATGATTTGGAGAGACTAGGGAACGAATCACATATCTAGGAGATCAAAGAACAAATGCTGTAGAGCAGGGAGGAGACATGAGGATAATGAGGGAAAGAGTGCGGATGTGGGAGGAGAGGAGTGGGGCTGCGGGAAAGTGCAGGAAAAGGCCTATGAAAACTGAGAACACGGGAGAATTTATCTGCTCTAGAATAGGGATCTCAGGAAAAACTTGCAGAGCAGGGAGAGAACTAGATGTGGAGTTTTGAAAAAAGGAAGCTTAGTACAGTATGGGGGTTATATCCATGGATAATGGGGGCAAATGTAGTAGTGTAAATAATAAAAATGAAGTTAAATGGAAAAAGATTGGATGGTTGGAGGATTTTGATTTTGGCCATGACAGAAGATGACAGGGATGTGAAGTATCTCGGGCCCTGTAATGACTCTCAGGTGGCACACAAATGGTGCCCTGGGAAGCTCATTATGATTTCCTGCTTCCTTAATTGCCTGCCCAGGTTTATTTCCAGGGTTGCCTTTATAAGTTTTTTTATGTGAATTTTTAGCATTAATTATAATAAAGCAAACACACTTTTCAGAAAATAAAAATCTGAAAGGTAGAGAAAAATTTTTATTCTAGTTTTCTAAATAGAGATGTTGATATTAAAAAATTTAAATGTAGCTGCATTTTCCCAAAATCCAAACACTTTCAAGATTACTATTATATAGTAGGGAAACAAAAATGAAAAGAAATTCTTTCAAATAAATACATAAAAATATACGTATTTGTTTTCCTGGAATGTCCTGGTATATCAAAATACCTGACAGGTTTCTAAAGCCTGTTACTATTATATTTTTATTTTTAAAGCCTGTTATTTTAAACAGTACAATTGGTCTTAATAATTGAATTCTTTTTAAAAGTTTATGAGAAAATGTTTTGTAGACTTTCAGGTAATGGTTATGGTATGGGTTAAAATTCAATTTATAATGGCAAAGTATTAAAGTAAAGAAAAGCTGGCATGTACACTGGAAACTAGAGAAGGATGCCTTCCTGACGGCACACACTTCAAGGAACATCTACTAAGTGTGTGCAGACGGGGTCAGCTGAATCCTGGAGTGAAGGACTGACAGATAGCTCCTGCTACAACGCACCTGCTTCACCAAAGGTTAAGTGTGGACTCCCTCACTCCTGATCTTATCTGTAAACCCTGCAGTTCATCTTTTGTATTTACTTAACCAGCAATGATTGCCCATACTTTAACAGTGAATTTACCAGTTATATATTATTATTATTATTATTATTATTATTATTATTATTATTATCATCATCATTATCATTATCATTATTTTGGTGAACCACTTAACATTCATTGTTAGTACATGTGGTTGGAATGGAGCTGAAAGTATTTCTATTTAAAAGGATTGGATTTCATTGTGAATGAGAACTCAACAGCTAAAACAAGATTAAAATGTACTTTTCATGTAAATTAGGACTGAAGACAGACCAAATTGGCAATATGCCCTTTGGTATCAGAGATCTCAGATCCATAATTTTTGGTGCATGACCATCCTGCCCCTTTAAGCTCCTTTCTTTGAAATATCATGTGCCATTTCATACTTGCTGTAGATCAGAACACAGCCCCGAGCACACACCTTGCTGTAACAATGGATGGGAAAATAAGCTGTGATACTAGCAAAAATCCAAAGTCTATTTTTCTTAAGAAAGAAAGGGACAATGGATTTTCAGTGAAACTAGCGATCTCTGCCACACCACTCTTGGATCTAGAGTGGGCAGTCAGAGCATTGCATTGCCTTGGCTGCTATGATTGGTTGAGAGACAGGCTCATGTCTGAAGCCTGTGAACTAAAAAGTATATCGCAAATAACTTTTGTAAGAGAAATGGCAAATATACTAAGGCAGGCAGATGACTCAATTCTGAGAAACCCTTTTCTTCCAGACTTGATGGTGGATCAATGTAAGCCTGGAGCTGCTGGAGGCTAGCATAAGAGAAAAGCATAGAAGATAACTGACCTAAGAGATGAGACATTGAAAACCGACAACATCTGAGCCTAGAGAAGAGCCTTGCCTGAGTTTTGCTGGCTATGGGTATTTCAATTGAGTGAGTCAATACCTTTACACTGGGTTTTAATACATAGGAGCTTATTGACGAAGAGAGGGATCTTGAGGTAAGGAAGTGCTAAGGAAACATACTACCTGGATTCTGTTTTACTATCATGAATCAGTTCCACTTAAAGATAGAATCTAATACAAGACGATGCACTTCCATTCAAAAAAATAAAAGACTGGGAGAACAAAGAAGCTCACATGCAGACACATTCTTACAAAGTTCAGAACAGCAAGAAAAGTTAAAGTAACCTAAATTTTTTCAGAAAGAAAAAAATTGTCCACCAAGAGATAAAAATTACACTTCCAGCAGAATTCTCAATGGTAACACTGAATGTTAAAAGATAAGAGAGATGCCTACAAACAACACTGAAGAAAAATGAGTTTAAACCTTGAGTTCTATGATCACAAAATGTATTAACCAAGTATGACAGAACTTAGATATTTTTAAATGTTTAAGAGCCTATAAAGTTTATCAGTATTTTACATATATAATTGTATTTAGTGGCTAGCAACTGAGATCAGAAATAACAGTTGCTCAAATGGAATATGTTTCTCTCTCTTCTTTGTAAAATATATTTTTAAGCAGTAGCCATATTTATAAATAATATGTAATATTGCAGGTATGTAAGTAATATAGTAGCCATGTTTGTAAGCAGTTTTATAACATCAATAAAAACTCTGGGTCACCTTTATTTTTTGTCTTGTTTTTCTTAGTGCATGACTTTAATTCTCAAGATTACCAGAGGGTTTTAATTGGCTACTAGAGTTCCGAGTTCCTCCCATCACTCACTTCTGCGTTCCAGGTTCTTGTTTGTGTGTGAAGTACTGAGCAGCTTTTTAAACTATTTAATGAATGTTTCTGAAATTGCACCCAACAGTACTTTCTTAAAGAATTAGACATACCTAGTTGCCAGGCAGTTGCCTGGCAGGGATCTTTTTTTTTTTTATCTTTAGAGGGGAAGAGAAGGAGAGAGGGAGAGAAATATCAATGTACAGTTGCCTCTGGTGGGTCCCCTACTGGGAACTGGCCTGCAACCCAGGCATGTGCCCTGACTGGGAATTGAACTGCAATCCTCTGGTTCGCAGGCCGGTGCTCAATCCACTGAACTACCCCAGCCAGAGCTGGGTGGGCTCTTTTATTTGGGCACTTTGAAGCCTGAAAAAAAAAAAAACCACCAAAAAACTTGGACTCTGTTTGTAAGTAAGAAAAGAATGGACACTGGGGAGGCAACTAGGTCCTACACCATCTACTGAGCAACCACACCTCTCAACTCTCATTATGTAAAGTTAGCTGACTTTATACTTTCGCAAAATAAAAAATAAAAAGGCTTACAAATAGAAACAGAGAGAGCAATGAAGGAAAATCTCAGGATAACAATGCTCTATCAGGTCTGAAGGTGACTGTTCTAGAAGGCAGCAGGAGAACGGTGGGCTCTGGGGGAGAGTCTCTGAAGGTAAAAGCTTAACTTGAAAGGTATTATATGATTAATAGATAGACCAAACTTGAGGCAGGATGAAATTGTTATTCAAGATAAAAGAAAAGGAGATATGTAATTACAAAAAAATAATTTCTATAAACAAATAAGAAAACAATTATTTGAGTTCTATTAACTCAAATAATTGTTTGAATATGAGAAAATGCATCTTGTCTCAGTGCTCCTAATATTCTTTTCTAAATAGCTCAGAAATTATTGTTCCCAGAAGAAAGGGAATGTAATCTTAGCACTTATTCATAATAATATAATGTTTAAATGGTTTTCAACTTTAGTCAACCTATGAATAAATTGTGTAAGCTTTACTTTTGAATGCAGAATGAATGTAAATATTACCAAGAAAAAAATCAGTATTAACAAAATAATAGCATTCAGAAAATGAGAGAGGGAAGGGCAGAGAAACTGTAGAAGGAAATATAAGTACAAAAATATTTCAACTACTAAATATAATCTAATAGCAAATAGAAGAATCAAACAAGCATTGAAAAGTGAATGGAGTGAGTTAAAGGTTTACTAAACAAAACTTAAAAAAAAATTTAACCAGTCAATCAATACTTATTTGGAATGTTGAAATTAAGAGATAGACATATATTATTTAGTTTTTGAAGGCAACAGAAAGTAAAACAGTTTGCTCCTGGGAGTGGGACTAAAGTTTTGAACAGGTAGGGGTAGGGAGGAGTGGAAATCAAAGAATAAGGTATAGGCTAACCTTATCATTTGATCTATTCACATGTGCATACATTATTTTGATAATCATAAATATTACAAAAGTCAAAACAGCAATAAAGGAAGGCTTCAAGTTTTCTTGGCAGTTTTACAAAGCACACACCTCAATAGGGAGCAAGGGCTTATTACCAGCACAATATGGGCTTCTCTCTGATGAAGTGGGCACCAGATAGAACTGATCACAGACATAGCATGAACCTGCTCAAGTCAACAGGAACTAGACACCTAAATGTGACTTCTGGTGAAGTAGTTTTACTAAACACAAAAGGGAGGGAGTGCAAACAATGTTCCTCTTTTGGGACTACATTCTCCTTGGCCTCTTTCCTCTCAAATTGTTGCATAACTTAATCATTAATGTAAATTTAGAGCTACCAGCTCTTTTAGTATGTTTGGAAATTCTAATAGTAACCAGGTATTCGGTAAAGGGAGGCAAAAATGTTTTCTGTTTAAAGACATATTCATCTTGAATAAACACCACATGGAACACATTAAAAGATTCCCAATATAAGAAAAGAGATAATAGCAATTATGAATAAACAGACTGCCATTTTAGTTTACTGCAATGCCAGTAAACAGAAGTAAAGTGTACACATCTCACAGCACTATTACTTACTGAAATTTTAAGAAAAGATTGAGTGATTATGTGGCATATTAGTCAGGATAGGCAAGGTACAGATGCAGTAACAAAACATCCAAGATTTTTACAGCTTAAGATAACATGATTTTATTTCTTGCTTATGCTACGTACCTAAAATGAGTGGACAGCAAGTTCTGCTCAAAGTTGTTTTCACTCCAGGACCCAAGGTAGTAAAGAAGCCACTATCTGGAGAGTTGCTGGAGGGATTATGAAGATGTTGCAAATATTGCATGACTCTTAAAGCTACGTAAGCATGTTAGAATCACCTTTGTCTTCCATTCATGGGTCAAACCAAGTCACATGGCTGCAACTGCTTTTAAAGAGAAAAGAGCAAAATCTGTGACCTTAAAAAAAGAGACAACTAATATGTGCAAATAGCCTTCATCACTACCACAATAAGAAACTGAAAGCAATTTCAGAATGAAAACCAGCAGTAGAAATTCAGAATTAAATGGATAATTCAGAAAAATTTAATGACTAACTAAAAAGGCAAATAGTAATTACTCCCAAAGTACAGCAGAAATATTTAAGTACATAAAGACAGTAAGAATGAATGTAATGAGTATTGAAAACCAAAGACATGAGATCTGATCAAACATGTACTATTTCTTATTAAACAAGAGAGGAAAAACACTGAAGAAACTTTTTAATTGATTTTTGATTCAGGTACCAATGCATATCAATAGAGGAAAAATATAATTTTTTAAATTGGTGCTGAAACAATTGAATCTCCCTATAGAAAAAATTAACCTTGACCTTTACCTCAAACCATACACAAAAATTAGAATAGATCAAAAAGCTAAACGTAAAAGCTAAAAGTATAAAAGAATTTGGGTAGACACATGGGGAGAAATCTTCATGACATAGCTATAGGCAAAATATTAAAAGAAAATATTGAAAAGTTGGATTACATCTAAACTTCTGCTCATTGAAAGAAATAAAAAAGAAAGCCAAAGATTCATAGGCCATATTGAAAATATATATATTTGACCAAGGACTTTTTATATACACACATATAATACACTTTTACAATTCATTAATAACACAAGAAAAAGCAATTAAAATGGGCAACAGTGATATATATTTGATCAATGATCATGTGAAAAGATGATTAACATAAAAAATAGGGAAATGCAAATTAAAACCACAACTGAGACAACACTACTGCCTACTAAATGGCTGCAATTTAAAAGTTTGACAAACTAAGCGTTGACAAAGACATGAAGTAAGTGAAATCTCATGTAGTGTCAGTAAGAAAGTAATACGGTACAACCATTTTGGAAAACTGGCAGTTTCTCATAAAGCTAGACTATATTCACCATATGTGTCAGTAATCTCACCACTAAACAAAATCAAAACAAATAGCTACAAAAAGAATTGTTCTCAAATGTTTACAAGAGTTTCTTTTCTTTTCTTTTTTTTTTTTTTAAATCAACAGAAATTTATTCTCTACCAGCTCTGGAGGCTAGAAGTTCAAAATGATGGTGTGGGCGGGGTTCCTTTCAGAGGTCGTGAGGAGACTTTGTTGCTCGCTCTCCCCAACTCCTGGAGGTTTGCTGGCAAACATCAGGGCTCCTAGGCTTGTAGAACGTGGCCTCAATCTCTGCTGTCACATGGCTTCTCCCTATGTGTCTGCATCGGAGTTCAGATCTCTCCTTTTTTAAAAAAAGTATATTTTATTGGTTATGCCATTACAGTTGTCCTATTTCCCCCCTTCATTCCCCTCCACCCTGCACACCCCCTCCCTCACTGTTCCCCCCTTTAGTTTATGACCATGTGTCTCAAGTTCTTTAGATTCTACATTTCCCCTAATATTCTTCCCCTCCCCCCTATTTTCTGCCTACCGTCTATGCTACTTATTTTCTGTACCTTCTCCCCCCTTCTCCTCCTCCCACTCCCCTGTTGCTAACCCTCCATGTGATCTTCATTTTTATGGTTCTGCTCCTGGTCTAGCTGTCCTCTTAGTTTGCTTTTGCTTTAGATGTGGTTGTTAATAACTGTGAGTTTGCTGTCCTTTCACTGTTCATCTTTTTTATCTTCTTTTTCTTAGGTAAGTCCCTTTAACATTTCATATAACAAGGGCTTGGTGATGATGAACTCCTTGAACTTGATCTTATCTGAAAAGCACTTTATCTGCCCTTCCATTCTAAATGAAAGCTTAGCTGGATGGAGCAATCTTGGATGTAGGTCTTTGGATTTCATGACTTGGAATACTTTTTTCCAGCCCCTTCTTGCCTGTAAGGTCTCTTTTGAGAAATCAGCTGACAGTCTGATGGGAACTCCTTTGTAGGTGACTGTCCTCTTATATCTTGCTGCTTCTAGGATCCTCTCCTGCATTTTAATCTTGATTAATGCAATGATGATGTGCCTTGGTGTGTTCCTTCTTGGGTCCAACTTCTTTGGGACTCTCTGAACTTCTTGGATTTCCTGGAAGTCTATTTCCTTTTCCAGATTGGGGAAGTTCTCCTTTATTATTTGTTCAAATAAGTATTCCACTCATGGCTGTTCCTCTTCCTCTTTTGGTACCCCTATAATTTGGATGTTGGAACGTTTAAAGATGCCCTGAGGGTTCCTAAGCCTCTCCTCATTTTTTTTGAATTCTTGTTTCTTCATCCTTTTCTGTTTGGTCATTTTTTTCGTCCTAGTCCACTCCTTTGATTTGAGTTCCAGTTTCCTTTTCATTACTATTGGTTTCCTGTGCATTTCCCTTCATTTCAATTAGTTTAGCCTTCCTATGTTCCTCTATTTTGTGACTAAAATCAACCAGTTCTGTGAGCATCCTGATGACCAGTGTTTTGAACTGTGCATCTGAAAGTTTGGCTATTTCTTGGTCGCTTAGAGTTATGGGCTCTGCGGCTCTGAGTTGTTCTTCAGCCATGTTTTGATCTGTTCATGCCTGTTACGTATGAGGAGCGGAGCCTCAGTTGTTCACCAGGGTGGAGCCACCCAGGTCTCGCTGGCTTGTGACACTGTATATGGGGCCGGGGTCAGAGAGGGACAATGGCGGTTCCCTCTGCTGCTTCCTGCCGCTGGGGCCCACGAGGGCCTGTGTGGTCCGTCTCACTGCTTGCTCCTTCACCAGTTTATCTGCGCACGAATGTGTGACTGTGGTCTGCCCTCAGTGGGTCCTCTGCCTTGCACCCTCAGTGGGTCTGCCCGCTACTCCACACCTGGGATTCTCTCATGTCTGTCAGCGTGCCTGGGTTGCGAGCCTGGGTGGGTCCGGTGGATTCTTCCTGCCTGACCCTGCTCTGCTGCTGGCTCTGCCCTCTTACTGGTTTGGCTGAAGGGTTCGTTGTTGTCGGACTTCCGTGTAGTTCAGTTTTCTGTGGTTTGGCTGCGTTTTTGTTGCTAAAACTTTGTTGTTTTTAAACTTGGTTGTGCGAGAAGGCAGAGTGCTTCCACCTATGCCTCCATCTTGGCGGAAGTCCTCCCAAGAGTTTCATTTATAATATTCTTTTACCTTGTGTGTTAGGCAGGATAATGACCTTTTACTTACTAATCTTCAAAACCTGTGGGTATGTTATCTCCCACAGCAAAAGGAACTTTTCAGATGCAAGTAAATTAAAGATCTTGAATGAGGAGATTATCCTAGATGATTTGGATGGACCCAACATAATCATAAAGGTCCTTATTAATGGTAAAGGGAGGCAGGCTAGTCAGAGTTGAGAAGATGTGAGGTTGATGTCCTGGTTTTGAAGATGAAGGGAGCCCAGGCACCTAGGAAGGTGGACTGTCTCTAGAAACTGGAGAAGTCCACAAAAAGGCTGCCTTCAGTCTTCCAGAAGGAATAAAGTCCTGCCGCACATTGATTTTAACCTTGTGAGACCATTTTTGAGGTCTGATCTCCATAACTTAAAGTAATAAATTCATGTTTTTAAGCCATCAGATATATGCTGATTTATTATACTAGTAATAGGAAATTTAAATACCTGACAATATACAAAATATTTATTATCTACTAAATGGATGTATTAATTGGAAATAGACTAGCCAGCAATAAAAGGTAATCAACTATTGATAAATACAACTACATATATGAATCACTATAAAATCATGCTCTGCTAGTATATGCCATATGGCTCAATTTATATGAGATTCTCATTTAAAGTGACAAAGTCATTAGTGGTCGCCTTGGCAAGAGGTAGAGGTAATGACTACAAAAAGATATGAGGGAACTTTTCAGAGTGGTATGATAGAAATTTTTTATATCTTGGTTATGGTGGTAGATACATGGGTAAATACAGTTGTAAAAGCTAATCACACTGTGCACCTTAAAGTACTTTTTCTTGTATGTAAATCATCAATAAAGTTTACCTTAAATTTTTAAGAAAGCAAATAAACTTAGAATAAAAAAATATGAAATAATGATATTTAACATAAGATTAAAAATAAGAATGCTACATTAACTTAAGTTGAAAACTTGAATAATTACTATTAAGAAATTATTTTTTTAATGAGAAAACTACTTGCAAAAAAAGTCTGGGTGAAAATTGTGTGTTTTTTTTAATTCAAGCTTATATGGAAAAATTAAATCTTAAACTTATTAAACTTTTTCAGTCAGTATAATATATATAACTGAAAATGGTATAAATTATGATGAATCTGTACATAAAATTCAGTGGTTAAAATATTTTTGACATGTAAAGAGTAAAATTTATTTTTAATTGTATTTAATACTGGAATATCTTCTGTTTTAGTCATTATAAGAAAAAGCAAATATGGTTTCTATTTTCACATTGCTTACTGTGAGGAGAAAAATAAGCAAACACAAGTTGCTATGGTACTGTGATATTGTGATTTATAATAAGATATATTTGGGTTTGGTCCACTGTTCCTCAGAGCTTCTAAGTCTCTTAGGACTTCCTAAATGAAGAGAATGAAAATGTGTCTTTTGTTATGTTAATGAGGTGATTTTTAGCCCCTGCTTAGGGATGGGAGTCAGTTACCAGGAGAACCAACCCCTCAATTAGAGGGTGGAAACTTTCAGCTCTACCCCTGATCTCTAGTGAGAGGAGAGGCTCCAGATCAAGTTCGATCAGCAACTGCCAATGAATTAATCAATCTTGCCTGTGCAATTAAGCAAAAACTCCTCAGACAACTGGGTTGAAAGAGTTTTCAGGGTGGTGAACATGTGAGGATTTAAAAAGACTAGGACACCAGGAGAAGGCATGGAAGCCCCGTGATGATTCCCTATATATACTCTGCCCTCTGCATCTCTTACATCGGGCTGTTCCTGAGTTATATCTTTTTATAATAAATTAGGAATCTAGTAAGCATAATGTTTACTGAATTCTCTGAGCAGCTGTAGCAAATTAATCAAAACCAAGAAAGGGGTCATTGGAACCTGTGATTTATAGCCATTTGGTCAGAAGCCCAGGTAACAACCTGGGATTTTGACTGGAGCCTGGATATGGAGCCGGGACAGTCTTGGAGGACTAAGCCCTTAACCTGTGCGATTTAATCTCCAGATAGTGTCATAAATTAGTTAATTGCAGGACAGACAGTTGCCGTCCAAAGATGGCTTAGTGGTGTGTGGAATACCAGCCCCCCCCCACATGTACACAGATGGGACTTGGTGACCAGAATGAATAGATACACACTGCCTTAAGAAAATCATAAGATACTGAATGTAGAGAAACAGTGACTACTTTACATTTGAGATAGGAAGTATAGAGGGAATAAATCTGTCAATATTTCCTAATTTTGTGGAGAACACAGTTTATTCCAGAATAGTTTCCAGTCCAAGGAATTTTTTCTTCCTCTTTAAGTTCTTCCTTTTTTTCCCTCTCAAATACAGGCATACCTCATTTTATTATACTTCACTTTATTGTCCTTCACAGGTGTTGTGTTTTATACAAGTTGAAGGATTGCGAGAACCCAGAAGTTGAACGAGTCTATCAGTACCCCTGATTCAACAGCAGTTGCATATTTCATACCTCTTTGTCACATTTTTGTCAAATTAATATTTCAAAGTTTTGTGTTGTTATTATTATATCTGTTATGGTGACCTGTGATTTTTTTAGAAAATATTTTATTATTTATTTATCTTTAGAGGGGAAGAGGGGGAAGGATAGAGGGAGAGAAACATCAATGTATGGTTGCCTTTTGTGCGTCCCCTGCTGGGAACTGGCCTGCAGGGAACCGGCCTGCAACCCAGGCATGTGCCCTGACTGGGAATCGAACCACGATCGTTGGGTTCACAGGCCCGCGCTCAATCCACTGAGCTATACCACCCAGGGCGACCTGTGATTTTTGATGCTAGTATTGTCATTGTTTTGGGGTACCACAAGCTGTGCTCATATAAGATGGCAAATTTAATCAATAAATGTTGTGTGTTTTCTGACTGTTACACTGACTGACTGTTCTATTTCTCTCCCTGTTCTCAGTGTCCCTGTTTCCTGAGACACAACAATATTGAAATTAGGCCAATTAGTAACCTGACAATGAGCTCTAAGTATTCAAGTGAAAGAGTTACACATCTCTCAGTTTAAATCAAGAGCAAGAAATATTGGGTTGGCCAAAATGTTTGTATATTGTTTCCACAAAACAAAAGACACATTTTTTCATTTTCACCAAGAAGTTCATTGATTTGGATATTTTGAGTATGTTTTCTGATGTGATAAAATGTTGATTATTCTCAGTTAATGTCTCGATTTGATAACTATCAACTTCAACTTGTCTACTGATACAGACACCAGCCTGCAGTGTCCGCGTAATTATGGATGAAATGAAACATTCATGTGGACTACCGAATTAGTGGAGGAAAAGGGACAGCATGGCTTTTCTCTCAAGGGGAGCAAAAACTGCAGCCCTTGCTTTGACCAGCCTTTATTGGGTTTCTCAGAACATTACAGGATGGTCCTGTGCACAGGATTTACTATGCACAGGTTGCTTTAGGTGGTTACCTTTTACAGACAACAAAGGAGCCAATGCTGCTAAGCACATCACAGAAGAAGGATATTTGCAAATGAAAAGGCAAAAGTGGTTGGACAGGTGGTTACATTGGTTCTAGGAAGGTTTGGCATGGATTTTAGGAAATTATTTTGTAGTAAATGTTTGCCACAAACCGGGTGAGGGAGTTTTTAGCAAAAAGCAAGACTCAAAGAGGCCTAGGCATATTGCAGGCCTGATTCCCCCTGGGAGAACCTATCTGTGGGTGTGGGTCCTGTGCATCTCTCATTAGGAGCTGGGTCCACACCACGCAGAACGGTCTTCTACAATTTCCCTGACCATGTAGCATGGTCCAGTGATAAATCTCCAGCACAAAACTTTACAAACCAGTCTTGACTTGTTTGATCAGTCACAGTACCTTCTCCATACAATGCATAAATATATATATATATATATTTTAAATATTTTATTTATTTATCTTTAGAGGGAAAGGGAAGGAGAGAGGGAGAGAAACATCAATGTATGGTTGCCTTTCGTGTGTCCCCTGCTGGGAACTGGCCTGCAGGGAACCGGCCTACAACCCAGGAATGTGCCCTGACTGGGAATTGAACTGCGATTGTCTGGTTCGCAGGCCCGCGCTCCTGCTCAATCCATTGAGCTACACCAGCCAGGTAATGCATAAATATTTTTTTGTGTGTTTCAGTTGCATTCTTACCTTTCTTGGAATAGTAAAACATACTATGTCAAAAATGATGCTTATTTTCTTCCATTTCAATATTAAAGTGGCTACACAAAAATTCATCAATATGATAATTTTTTAAATGCATGGTGTTATGACAGCTCTCACGATAAAATCTAACAAGGTTGTTTTGTATGAAATTAAAGACAACTAAGCACAACTAGAGCCATCTTCTGGAAAAAGCCAGATGAACTTTTTGACCAACCCAATAATTAAGCTTAGTGAGGAAGGCATGTCAAAAGCCCAGATAGACCAAAAGCTATGCCTCTTTTCCAAACAGATAGCCAATCTGTGAATGCAAAGAAAAAATTTGAAGGAAACTAAAATGGCCTCTCCAATGAATGTGAGTGATGATTAAGTGAAATAGCCTTACTAATATAATAATATGGAAAAAATTTTAGTGATCTGTATAGGAGATCAAACCAGCCACAACATTCCCTTAAACCTACGTCTAATTCAGAGCAAGATCTTAATTCTCTTTAATTCTATGAAGGCTAAGAAAGGTGAGGAAGCTGCAGAAGAAAAGCTTGAAGCTATCAGAGGTAATTTCAGGAGGTGTAAGAGAAAAAAGCCATTTCAATAACAAAGAAGTGCAATATAAAGTAGCAAGTGCTGATGCAGAAGCCACAGTAAGTTATCCAGAGGATCTAAGGTAATCAGTAAGGATGGCTACACTAAACGACAGATTTACAGTGTATACACAACACCCTTCTTTTGGAAGAAGATGCCACCTAGGACTTTCATAGCTAAAGAGAAGTCAATTCCTGGTTTCTCAGAGCTGTCTAGACTCTCATACTCTATTTCACATATTGTCTACAAACTTTTGGTTTCTAATACATAACATTGTATTAAGTTCACTGTATTCCTTTAACTATAGGAGACACATATCAAGTTCTCCAAGTGGTAACATCACCTCCAAGTGGAGGGTTACGTCACATTAAGGCAGAAGGTGGACATGGGACTCTCTTCAAGGCAACCTTCAAGCTCAATACTTAACAACAAAAAATGTTCATCTAAAGTTTTGTGTTTTAAGTTACATCCCATGGCACAACAATGGCTGACATTTAAGTTTGTATTATATATCAGACACTGTTCTAGGAGCTTCACTGATGTTAATGCATCATTGTAATCCTCAAGACAACTTTATCTTCACATCACTCCAGTTTTACAGATTAAAACTTTAGTCAGAGGATGGCTACATAAATTGTGTAAGGTCATCCAGCTTCTGACTGTGATTACCTTTCAGTCAGACTCAAGGGCATGCTCTCAACCACTGCTCTCTGACTGAGAGTATACACATAAGGATTACGATAAAGGTGGCATTTTAAATCAGAATAAGAAAGTTTTAGTTTAAAAACTCAGGTGATATGGATTTTCTTTAGGAAAAATTAAGGTATTACTTTTTTCTTCATAGCATATGTGAAATGAACTAAAGACTTAGATATGAAATGCACTTTCTTAAAAAGTAGAAAATGTATTTTTTTAAAACATTTAAAAATATTTTCAGTAGGGGAGAGGGATTCTTATACATGAACTTACAAACTGAAAACCATCTAGCAGATTTCACTATGACTACTTATTTAAGAAAATCCTATGACACAAAATTCCACAAACAAATGCAAAGGCACACATGAAACAAAGAAATGTATTACAGGTTAACAGGAAGAAGAAATGAATACTACAGTAGGAGAAGAGGAAACAGCAAAAAATGCTTCACAGAAAGATATTTATATGCATATACATATATATGTGTGTTTATGTATAATGTTCAAATTACTGTATATACTAATGTATATATATAAATTAAAATATTTTTCCTCTCAAGTTTGTAAATCTATTTTTCGTGATAATTCCTAGTGTGGATGAAGGTGTGAGAAATATGATATTTCTGCATTGCTGAGCTGGTGGTTGTATAAATTGGTAAAACCCTTCTGGAGAACAATTTTGTAATAGCAATTTTGCCTTAAAAAGTGTTCATTTGTCTCACAAATATTGTTACCTTTTGTCCTAGCATTTGTACACTGAGGAAGATACTTTAATATAATATTTGCATGCCCACATATTTATTTTGTAAGGATATTTACTGGAGCAATTATAGCACTAAATTATTGGTAATAATCGAAATCTGCCTTATGAGATCATTGGTAGAGTGAGTTTGGAAAAATCATTTTTGCTGCTTTATCCTCAGATACATAATACTTCATTGCAGGATCTAAGGTTGCTAGGTGGCTTTCAGAAATAGGATTTCTGCACTGCCAAGTCAAGGGTTGAATTGAGAATATAGAGGGAAGATCATTAAGAGTCCTATAAAAACATTCAAGATGGACTCCTGAGTTCTGTTTGTGAATCCTGTGACTGACATAATGTGACTCTATTATATCACATAACTTGAACTCAGTCACACACTGATTTAGTTCACATATGCTGGTTATAGTAAAACCTCTCTTTATGTCTATTGGAAAGTTCCCATGAAGGATTAACTTCCTTTGAGAAAACATCACCATCACCATCATCATTATTATCAGGATGATTCATACTATGTCAGTTTGATTGCACTGGGATCCAGTTTCCAGAACCTCCTTCTCTAAATAGTTCTGGGTTACAGTTGTCTAAAGGAGATGGCTGCGTGAGCTTTGGAGGACAAAAATAAAGTAGCAGCCATTATCTTTTGAAGGGTGTTTTAGTCAGATGTAGTGATGAACAGAGGTTGTTCCTGTTTCTTTCTTCTGCTGCACTTTTAGCTCCTCTTATCGATTTCTGCCTCTTTGAACAAGAACGGTTCCAGATCTCCTCCTAAATGCGGGTGTGAGGACTTCCAGTGGTGAGACCTACACAGAGAAGATAGCTTCTGACAGAACTTCCTGAGACCTGCCCCTTCAGAATTTAGGCTTTCCAGACAAAATACCTCACTTGAAACTGGATTTCAGATAAAGAACACATATTTTTAAAATATGAATGTTTCTCCACTACCTCAGGAGTTGATTATAGCAGTGAAATATTGGCAACAATCTAATATCCCATTATAGAGGATGGTCCTGATAGATTAGAAGATTAATCTTGATAATTTACCCTCAAACATGTTGCCCTCAACTGCAGAGACATACTAATCCTAAAATACTGTTTGTTCTTTACCTGAAATTTTTATTTACCTGGGCATCCTGTAGTTTTTACTTGCTGGATCTGACTTTTCTGGCTTTGGTAGATTGATATGCTTGCTTTTTAGATGAACTATGCCATGATCCTTTCTCCAAGCTTCCAGATCCTCTTCCAAACATTAACTCTTCCAACTTCTTCTACAGTTATGTAAGATCTACTTCCGAGAGTAAAATTCCTTCCCCATAATACACATACTCTGTTCCTCTGATTCCCAATTTTTATTATAGTAATAATGATGACAATAAAAACAACAGTAAATTCTAAGGTTTATTGAAGATAACTGTATGCCAAACCCCATATTAATCACTTTGCAATACTCTGTATTCATTACTGTTATTTACTCCTATTTAAATCTAATAAATCTTAGAATTTATTAATACATGGAATTTATATAACAATTTCCACTGATACCAGAGATTTTGTAATCTTCTATCTTTCCTTCTCTGTTTTTCCTTAAAGGAGATGTAAAGTGGGTTAATTATTTTAGACATCTGTGTCTGATAAGAAAAGAAACGGAGTCATTGAAAACTTTAGAGGAACTTTCAAGGTCATATATTGAGTTAATGGAACACTTGGGAGTAGAATTTACCATCTCTGAGATTCTAAGCTGCTGTCCTGACTTTTGTACTTAGTAACACTGTATATGTTTAGAAGAAAAGAATAATGAATCAGTTGCCAATTAAGTTTCTATATCCTGTGCACAGACATTTATTCTTAGATTAAAATGTCCAAATATAACTAACACCATACGTTTTAATATTTATTTTTAATCCAATAAGCTTTCATATCCCTCTGTTGTTCTCATGAAACCAACTTTTATATTCCTTATCAAACATGTGTTTGAGTTCTGTTTCTAAACATAAAGCATAGTTTTCATGTAACTAACCCATAAGACTTGAACATGGGTTTCGTATGTAACCCAGAGTATATATTTTAAATAATTCCTGGAATTTCTTGCTTTTTCAGAAGCTCTTTTGTTTTAAGATGAGATTTGGATTAAATTTTTTCAGAAAAAATAAAAATGCAAATATTTATGGAAATGAGGTGAACTGATTTATATAAAAGGTTTTAAAGAAAGTATAATACCAATCACTTACCTTTACTGAGTCAAACCTACAAACTATTTCATTGTGGAAAATGTAATTCCTATGTAGCTCCAACATTGCTATAAGATTTCTAAGCATGATAATGATATTTTTTAATGTGTTCTATAATTAATTAAATGCAAGATTTCTAACAACAGATGTTCGGTTTCCTTTCCTTTCATTATTTGGAGGCTATTTGACAAATACGAGTAATTTTCTTCCAGGGGTCAAACTCCCATGTGCCTCTTATCACTGTCTATGTATTATAACATATTTGTTTTGAAGAAGGACTAGTGTTCTGGTGGTACCCTATCTAATGTTCAGATGGGGAAAAGAAAAGAATGGAGGAGGAGAAGAGAAAAACCTTTCCTAGACCAGGAGGACTGATATTGAGAATCTGCTTTTACCTTCATGAATTATTGTTTCTTCTCATAGTATTCATAAGCACATTTCTTAGCTTAACTTAGATGTAGTAATTTATAAAGCTTATCTTCTAATTCTCATAGCAAATCTAATTTAAAATTTGACCACAATATTCAAATAAAATAATCAATTGTAATTACATAGTGCAGTGACTTAGAGTGAAGTCTCTTGAACTATCTATGATGAAAGCATTGTTCTTTTCAATCCAAAGCAAACCAATATTTTGTAAAATAAAACAATCAAATTATTGTAAAAAGGTCATGTACTTACTTGGATGTGGAGACTATATCAAATAGCTATAAAATTTTCAAATACTTATGCTTAATTTCTACTTACTTTATTATAGACATGCACTGACTAATAGACCACCCTTTGTGTGATACTGCTTTAGAGTATAGGCTTTGGTATTCAATTGCTTGAGTTCTAATTCTATCTTTGCTCTATTCTAATTGCTTTGCAAACATATTTAGTTAACTTAAATAGAACATGAAAATGATATTACTATCTTCTTAAAGTTTGCTGTGAGGACTTACTAAGATACAGTTTGCCCTTAAACAATGCCGAGGGTGGGGTAGGACTGCTGACCTCCTGTGCAGTCAAAATCCAGGTATGACTAGGCTCCACAAAAAACTTAACTACTAATAGCTTGCTGTTGACCAAAAGTCTTATCCATAACATAGTTGGTCAACACATATTTTGTACATTGTATGTGTTATATACTGTATTCTTACAATAAAGCTAGAGAAAATTTTATTAGGAAAATCATAAAAGCAAATGCATGGACCATATTTATTTTAAAAATCTGCATATAAGTGGACCTGAGCAGTTCAAACTCATTTAGTTCAAAGGTCAACTGAAGTATATGTGAAACACTGGGAAGAATGTCTAGCACATACTACAGAGTCAATTAAGTTGTCATTTCATTGTTGCATGCAGTTTTATAATATATGAAGTGGTTTCCCTTACATCATTTTATTTGTTACTCACAAAATCTCTGTGTAGGTAGGCCAAAGAAGTTATAATTATCCTCCACTGTACAGTTGAGAAAACCAAGGGTCAAGTACTTAAATGGTTATTTAAGTGTTTAAATGGTTGCACAGCTGGTAAATGCTAAAGCCAGGAGTTAAATCTGATACTAGTTTTCCTTATTCCATCTTCCCCTTCAAGGCATATCAAAAGCCACATGAGTAGTTTTCTTCATACAGAACAAAGTCATCCTGCTGTTTCCTTGAGCCTCTTGGTCTCATGACATAGCTTGACAAAAAACAGGACCATCTAGCCTCTCATTTAGTAGACTTCTTTTATAGGAGAGGTTCTTGTTAACCCTGCACTCCCCCTTCCTTTTCACAGCTATTGAAGAGCAAGTTGTGTGCAATTTATGCTTTCAGCACAGAGCACAATATATCTGGTTCATGTGATGGCAGCTGTATTTTAAATGTTGGCAACCTCAATTAAAAAATAATTACCAACACTAAGATTAGGGGAATGACCATCTCTTTTCATGTGTTATAACATGTATGGTCTGGCTTACCTTTTCTATTTGAATGTGTCCAGATGATATAAAGTTTTCTTTGGTCAAATTTTGGATACTTTACTTTTAGAAGCCCAAAGAGATGTTTACTTCTTCCTGTGGTTAAATCATGGATATGAATTCTTGGAAAGTAAGGTACATAAAAATTTCATATGGGACATTAAATATTCTAGTAATTATGATCTCTGTTTGATTCAGAGTAAAAAAAAAAGGACCAAACCCAAAATGTGTTAAAAGAGTAAAATTCCTGTGTGTTAGCACATTAAAAAGGGAGTTACAAAAAGCAAATATTGCAGATGCATTTTCGCCAATAATGTCTTCAGGGAAGCTTTCATTCAGCAAATAAAGCTATTCAATTCTACAGCAGCACAAAATAAACTTAATGTAAACAAACCATTGTCCACTACTGTAAGCAAGGTAGTGAACTTCCCATCAACAATTCTAAAAACCAAGCAATAGAGTTTACAATCTGTGCAGAACAAAGAAGCACGGGTGAAGGAAAACCCAGAGCATTCAGAATTATGTCTAAGTGCTACACTGTGTACATCAAACCTCTTCAGGAACGAACCCTTTAGGATGAAACACTCTCCCTTTGGCCAAACATGTCAAGTAAACAAAATAACCGCACTTGTTTAGGAGCAGTCCTGAGCTCTCAAAATTCTGGGCTGAGGTCAGGGGTGCTATAGCAACCATGATGAAAAGTTAGATTCCAATGTGCCTTAGACTCTTTGTATATTGTACATAAAGGACTTCACACTGGAAAAATATAGAGAGTTCCCGGCATTGCACTGTTAGTGACCAAAAAGAAAATAACCTTTACTTAGAAAATAAAGCTGTCCCAGAACTAATAGACAAAGTTTGAGAGCTGACTGCAGTGAACATGGTAGAAACTCAGTTCTATTAAAGGTGAAGGGAGATTACTATGGTGTATACAATATTGCCTAGAATCTGCTTAAATATTCTCTTTGCTATACATTCTCAATAGGTGATAGAAATTTTTGATGCCAGAATAAAAGCATGAACATATATGAGAAATAAGAATTCTAGTTAAAAAGAAGAAATCCATGACTAATTTGAGTTTCCTCAGAAGTAGACCCTGAGGCTAGGATTTGAAGAGTAGTAGGTTATTTGGCAGGTGATTTCAGAAAGCATTGTTAGGAGAATGAAGAAATGAGAGAGGAAAAGGAAAGCAGAAAACAAAGGCTGCATATTCTAGCTAGTTACCAGTTGGGCAAACTGGAAGGAAATGTAAAGCAGAAACTCTAGGGTTCTATAGGTGCATCAGAGTTAGCTAAACCCAGGAGCTGAACAGCTAGGGTATCTGGTAGGAAATCATCACTGGTTAGGAAGGGGAGGAGACTGCCTTTTAACAATAGTGATCAGATGTGTTAGTGCCTCCAGACAACTGGATGTCCATTAGGACCTTAAAATGGTGAGGTCCTAATGGAGGCCTCAGGAGATACCTCCTGGGCTGTCTGCTAACTTGGTGAAACCATATTTCCTTTGGATTGTGTAGCAATCGGAGCTATATCCTTAGGAATTAAGACACACGTTTGATTTAGGAATTATCTTCGTTTGCTTTTAAACATAGTAGAGTGAGTGGCACAAAGGCAGAAAACCCCAGTGGATTGATATATAAGATAATAAATTGGAAAGAATAAATAATTTGGAGTTAGAAGGACCAAAATTTGAATCCTAGCCTTACCAGCTGAGTGAATTTGAGCAAGTAATTTAATGTGCTTAACATTTGTTTTCTTTTGGCAAAATGAGTAATATTGATATGGGAAGCTTTGAAGAACCTTTGTTTACCCAAACCCCAAACACCCTAGGAAGAGCAATAGGGCCGTCTGGGAAGAGCAAACAGCAGGATATTCACAAGGGCTAGGACTAGCACCCTCTCGGTTAGAACTAATTTCGGCATTTAGCCTTTGTACTCTGCTTCTGCCACTAGCTAGAACTAACGTTATAGCTAGAACTAACTTCCACATTCTGCTTCTGTATTTTGCTTTGCTACATAGACTGGAAGACCCCATAGACTATATAAACCCCAAGAATCCTTTGTTCGGGGCTCAGAATTTGGAGACTGACTCCTCTGAGCCCGTACACATTAATAAACCTTGTACTCTAGAATCCCTCAGTGTCTGGTTGCTTCACTTTCCTGTAACAATATACTATGTATTTTGCAGAGTTGTGGTAATATAGTTCAAGCTCCTAGTTCAATTCTTGGAATATGGTAGTAGTTCAATGAGATTAGTTTTGATTACTGACTTGTTTACCGGGCCTACCACAACCCAGCACAATCAGTAAGAGTAACATTATAGTCACCATCATCATCATCATCACCATCATGTACACCTTTATTGTCGTCATTTTTCTTAATCAAAGTTAAGGTTTCTTAATCAAACCTTAATCGGAGGTTTCCGTGCAAAAAAAGCAAAATATATCTTTAGATATAATGGGAAGAAAATCAGAACAATCTTCAATCTTTAAAAGTATGTGAGGAGGGCTCAGAATTTCTCTGAAATGAAATGTTTCATATTTTGATTACACCTAACACTGGGACCTCACTGCTCCTGTTAGAACACTTGGATAAGTACTAACAAACAAGCACGAACAGCTTCGGGGAGAAAAGTTATGTAAATACTTATTTAGAAAATATTTAAAGTAGTCATTACAGAAATTCTCCAAATTACCACATATCACATGACAATCTATTTTCTAAAATAAACCAACAAGATTAAGCCATTCAGTTAACATGCCATTTAGTAACATCTCCATCCAACCAGGTGTACCACTCTATGGCTCCAAACACAGACTGAACACAGTAAATCATTTTCCTCTCTTCTGAAAATTATAGCATTAAAGAAAATACTAGTTACATGTAGTAACCATACCACTTGATTATCACTGAGTTTATATCCATGAAGAATTTGGATAATTTAGGTTCTCAAAGGCATGGCAACCTAAATATAATGTGAACCGGGCTGCCACTTTTTGTATGACTTCTCAATGACTCAGATGCAAAAAACCCCAGAAATTGTTCCACCTTAACTGAAAGTCCAACAATGCTGATAATGACCATTTTTCCCTCTATTGATCTTATCTAGCTTCATGATTTTAAACTCTCAATATTTTTATCATTAGTCTTGTCTTACTTATTTTAATGTCTTTCCTTAACCCACCCCCTGCCTTAATATCTTTATTAGAATGACTAATAGGGATCTCAATACTATGTAAACTAAAAAGGTGAAGTTTATTTCATCTCCTCTGTACCAATGTGTTCCTCCTTCAAGCAAATTTTTGGGAGTCACCTTTGACTCTTTTCTTTCCCTCTTCCCTTTCCAGTTCTTCAATTGTAAAGGTTTTGCCTCCAAAATGTTCCCTGACCCTGCCTATTCTCACTACTCCAATCAATTCCCAACCATCATTGTTTGCTGCCAGAATTACTTCAAGATCTAGTCATCGAACTTCCTGTTCCAAACCCTACAAAACTTTTATCAACCAATATAAAAAGGCATCTTTAAAAAAATAACTTGAATCAGAGCCTATCGCTGTTATGCTTAAAGTTTCCAGTGGTTTCAGATCATACTCCAAAAATTTAAAATGCTTATGGAACATATCCTGCATGACTTTTGCCTCTTGGAATGACTCTTATTTCTAGCACTCACCCTCTTACTTTGCAGGCACACAAGCTTTGCTTTTTGGGACATACCAAGTTTTTTCCTGACTGTGGATTTGCTTTCTTGTCATGTGGAATATTATTTTTACAAATCTTTTTATGGCTTACTTTGTTTTTATTTTATTCTGGTTTATTCTAATATAGAAGTTCCAGTTTCCGCCCTTTGCCCTCCCTCATCCCACCCTATCCCCCACCCTCCAGTCTATCCCAATCCTGTTGTCCATGTCCTTGGGCCATATGTGCATGTTCTTTGACTATTCCCATCCCCGTCTTTCCATCATTTCCCCCTTGCCCTTTCCTCTGGCAACTATCACTCTGTTTTCTGTTTCCATATCTCTGGTTCTGTTTTGCTCATTAGTTTATTTTGTTCATTAGATTCCTCTTATAAGTGATAGCACATGGTATTTGTCTTTCACCAAATGGCTTATTTCTCTTAGCATAATGCTCTCCAGTTCCATCCACGCTGTCACAAAGGGTAGGAATTCTTTCTTTCTGCTGCATAGTATTCCATTGTGTAGAACAGGAGTGTCAAACTCATTTTCATCAGGGACCACCTCAGCCTCATGTTTGCCTTCAAAGGGCAGAATATAATTTCAACTCTTTAACAGGTAAGGAGTAGTTACATTTATACAGTCCTAAAATTATTTTGGCCTTTTGAAGGCAACCTGGAGGCTGATGTGGCCGCAGGTGAAATTGAGTTTGACACCCCTGGTGTAGAAGAACCACAGTTTTTAATCCACTCATCTACTGTCGGGCACTTAGGCTCTTTCCGACACTTGGTTATTGTAAATAGTGCTGCAATAAACATTGGGATGCATAACTTCTTTTAGATTGGTGTTTCAGAATTCTTAGGGTATATTCCTAGCAGTGGAATTGCTGGGTCATAAGGTACTTCCATATTTAATCTTTCGGGAAATTCCATACAGTTTTCCACAGTGGCTCCACCAGTCCGCATTTCCATCAACAGTGCAGTAATGTCCCCTTTACCCCACATCTTTGCCTGTGGCAGACCCTGTCCAGCAGAGTTTGCCTGTTGTGGCTTATGATGAGAATCAATGCACAGGCGACAACAATCCTGTGTGGAAAAAGGGAACAGCACCACTATTCTCTCAAGGGGAGAGTGCCTATGGATGCCTCAACCCTTGCCTAGACAGGCTTTTATTGTTTTCCTGGGGTCTTGCATCAAACAAAGATTTATTATCTATCACATAGAATATTATTGTCTGCATTCTAGGTACGTTCAAGGAAATTAAAATAACATGCAGAGGGAGATGGCAATGAGCTGATTAGCTCTGTCCTTGGGAGAGTTCACACAGGCTTTGGAAATTACCTTGAAGATAGACAATACACATTTGTTGCTTTAGACCAGGGTGAGGGAGTTTTAGTAAGAGCAAGCCATAACAATCTGTAAGTGTTTTCTAGGCCTGATTCCCACAGGAAAACTGGGTTTGCAAGTCTGGGTTCTGCCCACCACTTCACATCTGTAGGTTTTCCATACAGAGCTAAGTCACATTTGCCAGGCCAAGACAAACTGGTCCCCTACAATCCACCCCCCCTTTTTTTGTTAAGGCTGTTGTGGTGATACATCCCACAAGACTTGCTACTTGCTGGTCTCTTTTTGACCCTGGACAAATAATTTGTAAATGCATCATAATATACAAAACATTATTAAAATCAGTAAACAACCAGCAAGTAGACAACTAATCTACCCCCCCAAATTTGACTACGTTAGCTATGTTTACTTATAATTTTCTAAACTGTGATGAATCACTCTACTCCAATTGAGAAACATTTGCCAGGCCAAGGCAAACCAGTCCCCTACATTTGCCAGCACTTGTTGTTTGTTGATTTATTAATGATGCCCATTCTGAGAGATGTGAGGTGATATCTTATTGTGGTTTTAATTTGCATCTCTCTGGTGGCTAGTGTTGGTGAGCATTTTTTTATGTCTATGGGCCCTCTTTATGTCCTCCTTGGAAAGGTGTATGTTCAGAGACTTTGCCCAATTTTTTATTGGGTTGCTTGTCTTCCTGGTGTGGGGTCTTGTGAATTCTTTATGTATTTTGAAGATAAAACCCTTGTCCAATGTATCATTGGAAAAATATGTTCTCCTACACAGGTGGTTCCCTTTTTGTATTGATGATGATTGCTTTAGCTGTGCAGAAGTTTTATAATTTGATGTAGTCCTATTTGTTTATTTTTTCCTTTATTTCTTTTGCCCTAGAAGGTATATTGTCAAAAATATTGATATGTAGAATATCTGAAATTTTACTGCCTATGTTTTCCTCTAGGACTTTTGTGGTACCACAATTTATATTTAACCCTTTTATCTATTTTGAGTTAATTCTGGTGTGTGGTATAAGTTGGTGGTCTAATTTCATTTTTTTTGCATGTACCATTCCAATTCTTTCAGCACCATTTACTGAAGAGGCAGGCTATTTGTACTCCATTGTATGTTCTTGCTCCCTTTGTCAAATATCAATTGACTGTAGAAACATGGGTTTATCTCTGGGCTCTCTATTCTGTTTCATTGATCTATGTGTCTATTCTTATGCCAGTTCCAAGCTGTTTTGACTACTATGATCTTGTAGTATAGATATCAAGTATTGTGATCCCTCCAACTTTGCTCTTCTTTCTCAAGATTGCTGTGGCTATTTGGGTTTTTTTTGGTTCCATATAAATTTTTGAAGTATTTGTTCTAGATCTGTAAAATATGCCATTTGTATTTTAATAAGGATTGCATTAAATCTATAGATTGCTTTGGGTAGTATGGACATTTTAATTATGTTTTACTTCCAATCCATGAACTGGGTATATGCTTCCATTTATTTGCATCTTCTTCAATTTCTTTCTTCAGTGTTCTATAGTTTTTAGAGTACGTGTCTTTTATCTCCTTGGTTAAGTTTATTCCTAGGTACTTTTTTTGTTGTTGTTGTTGCTATAGTAAATGGGATATTTTTCTTAGTTTTTCTTTCTGATAGTTCATTGTTGGTATACAAAAATACCATTGTTTTATGAATATTGACTTTGTATCCTGCTATTTTGCCAAATTCACTTAGTAGGTTGAATGTTTTTTTGTGGAGATTCTAGAGTTTTCTACGTAGACTGTCATGTCATCTGCAAATAATGGTGGTTTTACTTCTTTTCCAATTTAGATGTCTTTTATTTCTTCCTCTTGTCTGATCACTGTGGTTAAAACTTCCAATACTATATTGAATAACAGTGGTGAAAGTGGACACGCTTGATTTGTTCCTAATCTTAAGGGAAATGCTTTTAGTTTTCACCAACTGAGTATGATGTTGGCAGTAGGATTTTCATTTATGGCCTTTATTATGTTCAGGTATGCTCCCTTTATTCCCACTTTGCTGAATTTTTTTTTTACCGTAAATGGTGTTGGACTTTATCAAATGCTTTTTCTGCATCTATTGATATGATCATGTAATTTTTGTCCTTCATTTTGTTAATGTGATGTATCACACTTATTAATTTGAAAATATTATACTATCCTTGCATACCTGGAATAAATTCCACTTGATCATGCTGCATAATCTTTTTAATGTATTGCTGGATGTGGTTTGCTCATCTTTTGTGGAGGATGTTCACATCTATGCTCATCAGAAATATTGGCCTATAATTTTCTCTCTTTTTTGTGTCTTTACCTGATTTTGGAATGAGGATAATTGTGGTCTTATAAAAAAGAGTTTGGGAGTATTCCCTGTTCTCAAATTTTCTGAAATAGTTTGTGGAGGATTGGTGTTAGTTCTTCTTTGAATGTTTGGTAAATTTTACCTGTGAAGCCATCTATTCCAGGGCTTTGGTGTGTTGGTAGATTACTGCTCCAATTTCACTAGTTCGTAATGGTCTATTCAGGTTTTGTGCTTCTTCCTGATTCAGTTTTGGAAGATTGTACGTTTCTAGAAATTTATCCACATCCACTTCACCCAGGTTGTTCGATTTCTTTGTATATATTTGTTCACAATAATTTCTTACAATCCTTTGTATTTCTGTGGTATTAGTGTAACTACTCCTTTTTCATTTCTGATTTTATTTATTTGGGTCCTCTCTCCTGTTTTCTTCATGAATCTGGTTAACAGTCCATCAATTTTGTTTATCTTTTCAGAGGACCAGGTCCTGGATTCATTGACACTTTATTCAAAGGGGTTATTCAAAAAACAATTCTGTTTTTGTAGTCTCTATGTCATTTAATTCTGCTCTTATCTTGATTATTTTCTTCCTTTCTGCCAGCTCTGGGCTTTGTGTGTTGTTATGTCTCTTATGGAGTTGCCTTACATTTTAGGAGTCCTGTGAGACCCAGTGATGCAGACACCTTGGTCTCCTGATATAGATGCTCTAGGAATGAGCTCTGTGTGGGTTTTGTTGACTTTCCTGTTGTATTTGGATCCTGATAATTATTGGGCCTTTTGTTGGTGAGAGCTCCCCAACAACTAGCTGATTAAGAAGCTCAATCCCCACTACAAGATTTATGCTGTTGTATAGATGCTCAAAACGCAAAGCAAACAACACAAAACAATACCAAAACAAGCAAATCCCCCTGCCTACAGTGGCATTATGAACAACAAGAGATCAAGGAATAATGAAAGAAAAGAGAGAAATAGAATAGTAGAGAAAGGGTAAAGGAAAAAAAGTGCGAGAAGACCAAAGGAAAGAAAAGTGATTGTGAGAGGAGAAAGAGGAAGAGAACTACTACTCATTATGAATTGAAAGATGAAAACAGGGAAAATGAGTACAGTAAAGGTAACAAAAATAATAAACGGAGAGAAGAAGGGGAAGGTGGAGTACTCTAAGAGAGGAGTAGAATAGGAGATATGAAAGAAAGATTAGAGCTCAAAAAAAGAAAAGAAAAAATAGATAAAAGTATAAATAAAATGCCTATGAAAATGAAAAAAGTAACTAAGATAATGAAAAAAAGAACCAAGTGGATTTGTCTCAGCACAGTTTAGATCTTGCCTTCTGGTTTTTTCCTTTAGATACCACTCTGATGTCTGGGGCTGGAATGAACCAGTATCTGGTGCTGCCCACGTCTGTCCATTGGCCATATTTTTGGAGCTATAGATGATGAACAGTTTGTGGCTAATTCCTCTGGGCTTGGCTGCTCCCAGGTTGAGTCAAGCATCTCTGCAAAGCTGGCTTTTATCAGCACTGGGTCCAGGGTTGTGTCAGCAAATGTATCAAGCTTCCATAGGATTCACCTCTGCCTGTTGCTCTCTGCTTGTCTCTGGCTTGCTGGCCTGCTGTCAATCTTGGGTTAGTTTCAGACTAGACTATTTCTGGGAGGGCTTCCAGTAGAAATAAAAGACTGTGATTCCTGGATCCCCAGTGGCAGGTGC
This sequence comes from Artibeus jamaicensis, assembly GCF_021234435.1. NCBI lineage: Eukaryota > Metazoa > Chordata > Mammalia > Chiroptera > Phyllostomidae > Artibeus > Artibeus jamaicensis. Next base: position 28,958,523 of record NW_026522025.1, on the reverse strand, counting down.
CTTTAAGACTTCAGATAAGATGGTGGGTTTGTTCCCCTCTCCTGAGCCACTAGTTGGAGGCTGTCCAGGATTATCTCCCTGTATTCAGCAGGGTGGGACCCCTATTAGTGTTCCTAAACCCAGATATTGGGTCTGCCAGACACCAGAATGGTGTTTCTGTGGCTCTGTCATGCAGGGGAAGCACCAGTCTGTTTCCCAGGGTAGTGTATGGATTCGCTGCACCCTATCACCAATCTTGGACACTCCCTGAGTCTATTTAGGTTGTTGTCTCCTTAGCAAGGGTTAAGATGTGGGATGGGGGAGAAGGCGGGAGGAAAAAAAAGGAAAAAAAAACCCAAACAAACAGAACACCAAGACAGAGAAAAAAAAAGGAAAGGAAAAAAAGGATGTGCTTAGTGGAGCAAACAAGTTTACAGAGGTTGTGGCAAGGGGATTTCCAGAGGATAAGGGGAGTGGTATTTCACAAGGTAAGGTGATTGATTTTCCCTTGGGAGGGGCTTGCTTTTTTCAAGGAAGATGGTTATTGTGGGGCCCAGGTATATTGGCCCCAAACATCTCACATCTGCTCTCCCAAGACTACCCCCGCAGTGCCTCCCACTCTAGACTCTCCTTGCATCACTCAAGACTGTACCACCTTTCCTTCACTAGGGCCCAAGGTGGGTAGCCACACATACAAAATCTGTGCTTTGACCCTTTAAGGGAGGATAAAAAAAAAGCTGGGTTTGTTCCAGCAATATTCATCTCCTCATGGCAGAGAACACATTTTTTGTTGGGAGATTTCTCCTGTCTTGATGATTGAGGGGCTCAGCCTCTACAACAATCTCCTCTGCCTTGAGAGGGTTTCTAGGTGTGGAGTAAATCCTGTTGGGTCACATACGGGAGGTCACCTATCCACGCTTCTCTCTCATACCATACCTCTTCCCCCTCTCCCAAATCAATAGATAGTATCCTGTATATGGCTTACTCTTCATAATTCAGTTCTGAGCTCAAATACCATCCTTTAGAAGAGCTTCCTTTAGCAACCCCAGTTAGTATCTCCTCTAGCTATAATGTGCTTCTATCTTCATATCATTCACAACTCTTTGAAATTGTTTTGTCTACTCCCCTTTCAATTTCCCACTCTTCTGGGAGCTCTAAAATCAAATGTTTGGCTTCCTGGCCCAATAAAATTGCTGCTTTCTGTTTGAGTTCTATCCCTTTATGGACCACAAAACTAGGAGTGTCTTGAAAGGACATGTCAAAACTGAGAGTGAATCTTACCAAGAGTGCTTTGTTCTTTCAAGAGTCATACCCTTTCCAGGTTATATGTAAAGAGATTTATCATAAGAAATTAGCTCATATGATTATGGAGTCTGAGTAGTCCCAAAATCTGCAGCTGGCAAGTTGGAGTCTTAGGAGAGCCGATGGTGCAATTCCAGTCCAAGTTGTAAGGCCTGAGGATCAGACAGTGATGTAAGTTCTAGTCTGAAAGCCAGCAGCCTCAAGACCCAAGAAGAGCAGATGGTTTAGCTTGAGTCTGAAGGCAGCGAAAGACTGATGTCCCAGCTCAATGCAGTCAGGCAGAAGAAATTCCCTCTTAGCTTTTTCATTCTATTTGGGACTTTGATTCATTGGATGAGGCTAACCCACATTGCAGGGCAATCTGCTCTACTCAGTCTGTGGATTCAAATGTTAATCTTATATGGGAACACCATTACAGAGTGCCCACAATAATGTTTGACCAAATGTCTGGGTGCTTGTGGTGCAGTCATTTTAACACATAAAATGACCACATTCCCTAAGTAGATATGAGTTCAGTGAAAGAAGAAAATTTTCTCGAATACCTACTTATGTTGCTTTCTCTCACATACAAATTGTGTCACTCTTTGAAGGGCTCAGTGTATTGTTATGCAAAAAACAATGGGTGAATTTCAGCAGGTCAGGAATGTAAAAGCTTTTGGCAAAGTCTTAAAGAGAGTGGGCTAGGCATCATGTTATATATTTATAATTCATAATGTGTGTCATGAAAATAAAAATGATATTGACAAAATTATAGGGAAATCAGAGGATATGGCACCCCGTCTCTGTGATTCTCTCCATTCCGTGTGTCAGCACTGCGCCTGGGAGAGCTCGTTGTATAGGCTCACAATGGCTAAACAAATGCCATGCTTCATTTTCACTGTTAGGAAGAGAAGAACATTAGTTTCACAGAATCCTCCCATAAAGACTTTATAAATATGCTAATTGAGTCATCCTTAGGTAATTTCTTATATAGGGTAAACTTATTTAATGTGCTTGTTTTAGTATTGGGTACATTAACAAATGCTATCAGTTGGTAGCACTGTTTCTTTCCCTTCTCACTACATTTACACTTCAAGTTACACTTTTTACCCTGTGTTTCCAAAGCAGGGCAAAATGTGATGTTGATCTCTCCTGTTTTGTACCTGACACTTTAATGTGACTCAAACTTACCTATTTTTCTCTGCCAGAATTAATTTGTTGAGAGTAGAACGAACTGGTGGTAACAGTGTGGTGATAATGACAGTCACTCTCATTTGTTGAGTGAATGATGGCCTACCAAGTGCTGTCCTACATGTGATCTTATGTAACCTCCATACCATTTATGCTAAAATTAACCTTTTGGTGGAATGGAGGGCACTTTGGACACAGCCTGTTTAGGGAAATGAAGAGTTTGCATTGTACCTCTAAGATCAGATGTAGGCAATTGCTTATCTTGCACGTCTATAAGAATAACCCTGATTGGAACTCCAGTGAACATTAGAATTCCAGAAGCTACTCCAACTGTCCACAATAGTCTCACAATCAGCTCACTCTCTCAGTGGGGGCTCTGTACTAACTTTTGTCCAAGAATATTGTGGATTTTCCTGCTCTCTATATGAAAATCCAGCCCTGAACTGTTTTCCAAATTTTAGATGAATTATAATTCAAACATTTTGTCTTAGGTAAAAGCTAGTATAACATATTTGGGGATATACAAATAAGAAAAAATAGCTTTGTCTCAATTAAATGAAGAATATTTGTAGATACCATATTTTTGATCTTCACAATTTCATCAGACAGGAGGAGGAGGAGATGGAATATAGATTTGTTAACTGCATAGTATGTGCCAGACACTAGACATTAAAAAAGGAAAATATAAATAACTCCATAAATCTTATATACTCCTCATGCCAAATGTATGATTCATTTATTTTACTTTAAGGATTAGAAAGTCAAGGCTCTGAGATGTTAATTAAATGGCTTGCCCGATGGCATGCAGTAGAGCGAAGCTAGAATTCAATCTGGGTCTTCTGGCTCACAGTCCTGTGGATTTTGCATTATCACAATTGCTGCCTCTGACATTGGTGATGCATGTTAGAAATAAATTTCCTCAGCCTTTTCTGTTAGTTGGCATCTAAAATGGACTCAGAAAATAAGTTATTGTATCATTTGTGTGTGTGTGTGTATATAAAATCTTTCTCCATTTGCATATGCTCCTATTTGCAGATTAATAGTTTAGACAATGAAGGCTACAAGTATTCACTGGTGGGACATTATGGTGATGTTTGCTCTTTTTTAGTAATATCATAAATGGGTATCAGGTTTGATAGCTCTAAGTAAAAGAAAAATATTTGTATAGGAATAGCAGGCTACCCATGTCTTTGTAATTAAGCTTGCCTAAAATCAGAGCAAATACATCAATATATTTATGCTTTGTATTCTTTAGCCTCTTTACATGTTATTTTATTAATATAAAGGGTACATTTAATTATGCAGAGCTACAAACTGTACTATTGATGTTCTATAAACATTAACTATGCCCCTGTCTAATTAAGCAAAAACAAAATGCACTCATATTTTTTAATATCCTTAGAAAGAAAAAAAGTCTGTGTTCTACAATAAAAGCAGTTGATACTATGTATGGATATGAATATAGTCATTTACCTCGTTGGGATTTTCCAGCTCCATACCTTTTGTTCACCTGTTGGTGAATTGTAGTAACATTTTAAAAAATGACACTGAAGATTTGGGATTGGAATCTACTTGGTCACTTTTATTTTTTAACCTATCTTATTTCATATAGTACACTGATACATTTATGAGAATATTTCAAAAGCATGACTTTCACATGGCATTTGATTTGGGCCTCTGAATTATGCCATTCAGGTTAAATTCTTAATAGATTTAAAAGAAGTAGCTAAATTCCAAGATCTAACACACTTAATGACTTTTTTCTCAGATTTGTATTCCTTTGAATGGCTAATTGAGTTCAGTTTCCAGTGAAAGCAATAGAAGGAGAGATAAGATGAGATGAGACAAGAGATGAGATGAGAAGAGAAGAGAAGAGAAGAGAAGAGAAGAGAAGAGAAGAGAAGAGAAAAGAGGAGAAAATGAGAATACTTGCAGAATTGCAATTGCATGGTCTTAACCTTAATAGTCTACTCTGATGAGTTACATGAGATTTATTACCAATAGAAAATATTGTGGAAGGCTATGAAAAGTGAGGCATAAAAATAATGATTACTGTTTTCCAAGCTTGAGGAAATGACAAGAATAAAAAAATCAAGAGATTTTTGTCTTGCTTCACGCTTGGTCTATCTATGGTACTTCTAGCCAAAACTCCTTCCATATTAAAATCAAGTATGAAAAATAAAAAAAATAGTTTGAGTGTGTATTGACTTCCAATATATATCTCAGGTAAGGAAAGATAGATATGTCACTGGAACTATGTTTATATTTTGAGCTTGGTTCAAAACTTTACCACAATTGTATTTATGAGTATTTTTTTATGGCATTGCTCTTGCAATACTTGTGGTACTTAGGTGGTCTGATCTTTTATTCATTCCTTCACTCAACAAATGTATAATAGAGATTGTTTTCTGTATTAAGAAGAAAACCAGCCAGTGAGAATCCCTGTGTTTTTAAAGTTTATGATATACTTGGGTAGAAAAAACATCATAGAGAAAATTGCAAAAGCAATTGCAGATGCTGGGATTAGCAGATGAAGACTTTAAAATAATTATTAAAATATATTAAATAAACTATAGGAAAATATGATGGTTAAGGAGATAGGAAATTCTGAAGCATATAGAAAGAAAAAAAACTAAATGGAAATTTTAGAAATAAAAAATACAATATGTCAAATAAAAGCAGTTCATTCAAGGAGATTAAAAGCAGATTATACACTGTAGAAAAGCAATGATTAATGAACTTGAAGAAGCATCAATAGACATTCAACTGATATGAAGAAATCAGAAATATAAAAAAAGAAATAATAAGCAGGTCTTCAATGACTTGATAAGACAATACTGGTCCATTTAACATACATTCAGTTGGAGTCCCAGGAAAAGAGAGAGATAATGGGGCAGAGAAGAATATATACAGAAACATAATGGCTGAAAAATTTCTAAATTTAATTAAAAAATGCCCCTGGCTGGTGTAGCTCAGTGGATTGAGCACAAGCCTGTGAAGCAAAGGGTCACCAGTTTGATTCCCAGTCAGGGCACATGCCTGAATTGCAGGCCAGGTCCCCAGTAGGGGACACATGAGAGGCAAACCACACATTTCTCTATTGATGTTTCTCTCCCACTCTTTCTCTTTCCCTTTCCCTCTCTCTAAAAAAAATGTAAACCACAGATACAATAAAACTCAGGCAAGATGAACGCAAAGAAAACTACATCTTTGCCCATTATAGTGAAAGTGCAGAAAATCAACAGTGCCCAGTCAGCAGTAAGAAAGAAAGAAATTAGCCAAGAAAGAGAAGGAGGAGGAAGAAAATATTACTGGGAGTACTTCTTTGTCTTATTCAGATATATTTTTAACAATATCGCCCCCCCAAAAATCTCAAAGTAATAATGATAATAACTATTTTTACATATATGTTTACATATGAACCATTTATATGTTATCTGTGTCAGATGAATGAAATCCCAGGGAACTTACTTTGTAACATAATGACATTATTAAGAAAGAATTTCTCTTCTTTCCTGAATGTGATGATCATTTTCTCCAACTTCATTTTTTTAAAAAGTAGCCAATTATTTTTGTGTAGCACATATCTAATTATGTTCGTTTTTCCATAAACATATATTTAATAGTGCAATACAAAAAGCATGAGCTATGTGTTTAAATATACTCCAGTTTTAATACCAGTTCTGTGATTTGGAATCAGGGTAACCTTGGACATGCTTTGTAACCTCTCTAAGCCTCAATTCCCTCAGCTGCAAATGAGAATAATCACAACGCTTGACATGAAGAGTAAACTAGGTTCTTTATTCAAAGATGATAGACATGGATGTTCAAAAACTGTTACGCTCTTTTCTCCTTCCAATCCCCACTCCCCTGTTTTATTGTATAATTGAGTATATTGATCAATTCATGCTATTATGTTGAGACCAAAATATTTGGTTCTACTATTTCTATAAACTCATGTTATATCATTCCTCTCACTTCCTCCCATTTAGCCAAAGTTTTAGCTTCATTCTACTATAGATAACCCATCAGTTCTTTTGCATATGCTATCTGTTGTACCAGGAATGTTCTTCCTTTACTACTACATGATGAATCACTAAAACGCTCCAAAATCAGACTCAGTCCGTAGGGTGTATTCATTGCCTCAGAAAGCAAATTTCTTCTTTCCTTTATTCTGGGTCACTTCTAAAACAGACATGGTGTTATAATCTGGTTTGATTTAAACATATAAATCATTAGCAAGATTCTAAATTCAGGAAAGTAGAGACTGTTTCATGACTCTGAGTCTCAAAGTTTCTATGACCTTGACACATAACATGTGCCCTGAACATATGAATAAATGGACAAATGAAACTACTGGGGAGGCACAGCACGAGTGAAGGAATCAACTTTAATTTCAGTCCAAAAGATCTGATTTCAAATCTAGGATTTCTAGCTGTATGAGGACTTCACCAAGGCACTTTATCTCTGTAGCGTTTTAATGTCCTTGACTGGGGAAAGAAGATAATTTCTTTTTCCCTGAATTTTAGAATTAAATTGGACTAGTTATATGGAACTAGTTTGTAAACTTTAAATATTGCTTATGCTTACATTACATTAGTTATTTTGTTAAGTATCAGCAAAATAAATTATTTAAATGATATTTTAAAATGCTTTCCGAAAGCAGGTAGCTTTTATTATATAATCCAAAATCATTTGTCATGTTTTTTAGCATTTACCTTGAATATCCTTATATCAAGTTTCACCCATGGATTCTCCTCTTGGGACAGAAGGCAGGTGGACTTGGAATAGCCTTAAAAGGAGGGTAATTTTTGATATTTCTATGAAACATCTTTAATGAAATAAGTTTGTAAGAAAAAAAGGCAAAAAAAGAATAATGTAAAAGATGAGGAAAACTTTTGTTTTCCTTTGCTTTGTTTTTTGGCAGAGTCTTTAAGTTAACACTTGCTTACAAATATATTTCAGTTTTAATTATGTGCTAGAGACAAACATACATTTTTATATACATTGTTTTATTTTTAGGTAAAAGAAGCTTTAGGTTACATATTCTTTTTTTTTTCCATTTTTTAAGGACCCTCAGTTTCCTCATTTCTAAAGAGAAATAGCATTAATCTCACAGCACTTTGTGTGTATGAAAATAATACAAAAAAGTGCCCAGCATGTAATAAAGCTTGCAGCAAATATTTTATTATTTCAGAAAAATAAATATTTTAAAGCATTCAATCCACTCATTAAGTAAGATATTTCTCTGCATCAAGACTAAATGCAACCTCTCATTCTCAATCATCTTTGTTGCTCTTACTGGGAACAAGAAATAAAACTTAAAGGAAAAAAATTCCAAAGTCTCTCATACATAAGAGAGCAAAGACTTTGAAGCTACCTCACGGGACTCAAGAGATCTGAAATAGAAGTGGAGATAAACAAAGGAAGCTGAGAAAGAATGAGAAACAAAGCCACGGAGAAAGGACCATAGTGACAGACCATGGAAATCAGAGGGAAAAGGAGACAGAATTTATGATTGAAGTACACTGAATAATTCTGGTTTTGTTTTTTTCCTGAGGCTACACACAGTTGGTCCTAAAGGAATAATAGATGGCTTTCCTTGTTCAAATAGTTAAGAACTATTTGGGTGACCGAAGAACGAATTATTAGTTGAAGTAGAGACTTCATACCTTCCCAAGTGGGTTCTAGGTGTGAAATGCTTTAATTAGAAGTGATCTGATTACAAAAGTAATTCAATTTGATTTTTTTACATTAAAATAGCCTATTGTAGAAAAAGATCATGAGCTTTTTAAAAAATTGCTTATATTTTTTAATGCAGAAGCAATTACAAATGGCTAAAAATATGTAATAAAAGATTTTAGTTTACTATCAAGAAATACCAATTGAAATGGTATTTAACTGTTTTCCACATATGACAGGATGAAAAAATTGTACAAATAATAATGCATAATATTAATGAAGAACTGGGAAAATAAGCACTTTTGAGCACAGTTGTTGAGAGTATATATAGCAGCCAAGGAAAGAAGCATCAGAACCTGGGTGGAGTGAGGTAGAATTTGGTAATATCTATCTAAGTAACATTCTGTTCTTCCAGGAATTTACCTTGAGGAAATAAATTACATCCTAACCACATAAAAAAACTATAAGAATTCATAAAAATAATATTACATAAGAATATCTAATGAGGGGAGAAATGTTTATAATTCCATGTTTTAAAGTGGTTCTTTTATTTTACAGTACATTTATGAACATACATTCCATGTTAATATCACTCTAGGTATAGATAGTAATGAACCAAACAATAGAGCATATATTTTAATGATGGGATTGCCCATAATTTTTCTTTATTTTGCTGACTTCCTTCTCTTGCCAAAGTTTCCTACTATGAAAAAGAGTAGCTTTTATAATCACAAAAGCTCTGTAGTTTTCATAATGAGAATCTGTATTTTTTTCTCTTTTAACTTAGTCTTTACCTCCTACTTATAAATAGGCTTTTAATATTTTTACTTGAACACATTTCATTATGTCTGAAGATTTGAGTCCCCATTTTACATTTGTAAAAAGAGATTTATTGGTGACTTGGATGAGCTGAGAACATCCCAAGTAAATTTTTTCCCATCAACTAAGAATCAAAAGCTTATATTTTAGTTATTCAAATAAGGAAGTTATTGTTCACTGAAAAAATGCTATCAATTCTTGAAGAAGTTGTTGGGTGCTGGAGCCTTTAACGGGGACCGTGGAAAGAAGCACAGAAAATGTGGAACAAGAGCCTGCAGTGTGTCAGTGAAACGCCGAGGGATGCAAAGCGACAACATAATGAAATGTGACGTGTCTCTGCAATGACATGTCGGGCCTGTACAATTCAAAGGCTGGGCCTTGCCTGAAACCTTGGCAAAAACATGGTTCCAGTTAGTTACATGTAAGGGACCAACATTTAAAAAAATGTTTATTAACAAAATGCTCTCAGTATGGGAAAATGTTCCCATGACATATATTAACGGTGGAAAAGAAGAGTCTGAATGCAATTCCAAAATGAAACAGAAGCCCTACCCCCACTGCATGAACTGCATTCCCATAAAGAAGCTTCAGAGTAAAAGACATTATTTCTTACTTTCAGTAACTTCATTCAAAGGTACTTTCAGCCTGATCACTACATCTGTTTACTGTCCTATCCATTTTACTTTGAGCACAAGAAATCCTGGAAGCTTAGCTTTTCTGCTTACTTACCTTCCATCACATTATTTTTAAATCAAACACTAGTAAGCTCATTTCAGTATTAGTCCCTAGGGTTTCTGTTTGTTTGTTTTTGCTTTAACATTAAAAAACACTATATACGAGATAGATGCCATGTTTTTCTTTTTTACCTGCACACTCACACTAATGCTTCTCTTATAGTTGGTTTTATAAGAAACTGCCAGGACTCTACCAAGTGAGGAGTAGATAACACATTTTCCCCCTTCTCCCTACTATCCTGTATTCATGGGAGTTCCTTTCATTGCATCATTTTCCAAGATATGACACTCTGTTGAAACTGTTAAAGTTAGTGACTTTTTCATTCACTTTAAGTTTTCTACAGACATATTATAATATGGTCTCTGGTTATTAAAGTAAATACTGCACATTTTCTAAAAATCCATATGAGAATTACCCGTGTTTAAGTTTTTGGAAACATCTTTTTCTCCTCTGATTCTTTTAATGTGGTCTTAAAAATAAATGGAACAGACCACAAGGAACATGTTTCTTAAGAGTACCTACATTAAGTACTCAGAAGTGAGTAGGTAATGCTATGCAGATGTTGTCATGGTAAATACTCATGATAACGTACTTGAAAATGGCCAGAGCTCAAGTTTACATCTAGCCCAGTCAGACTTAAATTACTGGTTGTTATTTTTCAAAATGTTTTCCTTTATTTCAGTCTTAATGAATAAATGTTTTCAGATCTGATACAACGATGTTTGAATTCTGTTGAAACCACAATTTTCTCCTACTCCACGCCGGCCGCGAGTGGTATGAAGACAGCCCTAGGAGGCTGTGCTTCCCTTGAGGTCTCCCTTCAGCACGTGGGCATGGTTTAGGTTAGTTTCCTCACAGTTTCAAGTCGGTCTGCTCCAGAAGTCTCATAAAAGTGGTCTGGAACTGTTTCCTTAAAGAGAAGGTATTTTCTCTTTAAACGATTTTGCATCCAGTTATTTAATAGAAAAATAGACTGGAATACTAACTAAATGCAGAGTTTCATTTAATTCAGGACAGACCTCTTTTTTTTTTTGTAGAAAAACACACTTAAAAAAAATGACTGGACAAGAAAGCCAGTGAGGTCTGTCTTCCTGAGTCTTTTATAGATGAAATGGAATCACTAGACTTGTGCTTTGTCCTTTACTAACACGTAGGTGAAAGGCAGAGAAAAATTTCATGAGTCTATTGCTTAAAAATTAATGGTAGCTTAAAATTCATATTTGGAGTTATGAGCTATAGGTTCTCTAAAGATTTGAAATGCAAATAATACTGGAGGCCAAAGAATAAAACTGAAAGGCTTGTGCCCAAGTTCTAGCATACCTGCTGGATTTACGATCTCAAAGCTGGGTTCTTTTCCTAGCTTTCACTTACACAGAAGATGGACTAAATGACTTTGTTTAGACTTCTTACAGACTTTGGATCCTTGATCAAACCACCTAATTGGCAGGGATATTAGTTGTTTTGATTCTGAAATGGGATTCATATGTCCTCATACATTGCAAGACATATAGATTTACTGCCTTGAATTGCTTACTGTTTTATGTAGCCTGTGAAATATAATATAATAGGAGAGGAATGATCTAATACATAACAAAATATAGATAATATAATATAATTTCTTCTTAGTATATGATACATTACCCAGCCCATAGTAGGTACACAGCAAAAGTTTGCTATTATTGATAGTGGGCTGTAGCTTTCTCTTACCTTGATTTCAGACAGCAGTGTTAGCGCTGACATGCATTAACCTGCCTTATCTGAAACGAATGCTTTCTTTTGCCTTTAGCGATAGCATGCTGTTAACAGCATGCTCTATTACCTAATATAATATGTGAAGTTTAATCACCAAAAGTAGCTACTTCAGAATACACCAAGAGGAATGACCTGATTAATGGGGCTTATTCCCAAAGCAGACTCAATGCTGTCAACAAATTCTCAACTATAAAACATGAGTTTACATGAGCAACAAGCATCAGAATATAAGTCCTTATTCTGTTATTCATTTTGTTCAATCACCTGTGAAAAGAACCTTAATTGGTGATTGTTTATGACAAAACATATTATAATGTTTATGTCCTTCAACATCAGCTCATGTAGCAGTAAGTCACTTTGTCCTGGGCAATCAGTGCTTGTGGGAAGGAGCTGAAGCATTTTTCTTTCACATAAATGCAAACGTCTTTCCAAAGAACCCCCTGTGGGAATGTGCACAATAATTTCAGAACATGGGCTAGCTTGAAGTCACAGATGTTGACAGTTCCCGCCTTTGGGGACAGGGACACAGCGGAGACTTCCTGACAAATGCTGTACTTGACTTGCTTTCCCCCTTATCTGTTCACGGAGCAAGTGTCACTCAGAGGGCTACAAAGTCAACGACGATTTCCCTATTTAAATACTCTAGGTATTAGGCTGAGTTCCAAGACGGGAAGAACCAACCATCCACTAATTCTTCATGAACTGTCAGACTCAGAGCAACTCGACTCTGTAGTTCAAAGTTTGTAGCACAAGGGCATTGGCTTCTTAGGACAAAAATAAAAACTGATGTATTTGGAAAAGAGTAAGCAGACGAGATTGTTGAATCAACCCAGGAAGAAGACATTTCTACAGATATGTTAGTGACAATTTTAGAATATATTGGAGAAACTCGCTTTGTTTGCTTGGGTTTTCTATTGGAAAACAAAAACAAACATGATAAAGAAGGATGCAAAGCTCAAGAGACTCCTCTAGTTAACAAGCCTTGGTGGCCCAGGCATCCAGGCCAGTCAATGTCTTTCTCCTGACCCATTGCTAGTAAAAAGGCATGCTTGACTGAAGGAACATACATGAGGAAAGGGGAATTTGTTTCTGATTGAAAGCCAACAAATATCGTAGTTTTGTTAAAACACCAAATTCAACTAAATTTGCAGGTATAATTGCCTTTATTAAGCACTTAAAAATATTTTATTTATTTATCTTTAGAGGGGAAGGGAAGAAGACAGGGAGAGAAATATCAATGTATGGTTGCCTCCCATGGGTCCCCTGCTGGGAACTGGCCTGCAACCCAGGCATGTGCCCTGACTGGGAATCGAACCTCAATGCTTTGGTTCACAGGCCTGAGCTCAATCCACTGAGCTACACCAGCCAGGGCTATTTAGCACTTTATAAATCAGGCAGCATCCCATCTAGAAACTATAAGTATTGTATAAAATGAGAAGTTTTTTTAATAGGAAGAAGGGTGGGACAAGGATTGTTTTTAGGCCAAGACATCTTCTTTTGTGGTGTGTGTCAGTGGGGGATGGATGAGAGGGGTTTTTACAGTGCAGATTGCCTGTTCTTTCTGGGGGGACAGGGAAAGATGGAGAAGGCCCATGTGACAGACTGTCTCATTGGTGCTGACCAGAAAAGTTCAGACAAATTGATTAAGATTATGATCTGGAAGAGGTTGAAACAGCAGTTAGGTCAGGTACTAAATCTAAATTGGTTATCATGGACGTTAGCACAAGTGACACCATTTTAGGCCTGTGTTTTTTTTCTTTAACAGTTTCTTTTTGATGGCCTGCAATTTCACAGGCTTTTAAACATTGCAGGGATAAAGTCTCTTCTTTTTAATAAAACTTGTCCATTCTGTAAAACTTATGTTTCACAAATTACCCTGAGAAAAAATTAGATGGAAGTATGTACGGTAACTTACACTTCTTTCCCAAGTGTGTTTGGAACTGCATCAGATTTAGAAACCAAGGAAATACTTACCATATGTTGGGGGGGGGACAAAGTGAAATAGGATGTTTTTCATATGTGAATATAATTTTGCTTGAGTTCATGAAAAATCAGGAAAGAGCCGGTATGTTTGTATATTTCACTTAAAATATCTTTTTGTTTTACATAAACCTACACTTTTACTGAGAAGTTGTAAAAATTTTCACATTTTACGTGATACAAGACCCAGGTGCCTACAATTCCTCTATAGGAATGAATACCTGAACCACAATGCAGATGTGCCTGCCCTTCCAATACATGTTACTCACTAGAATCAAACAGTGATTTCAGATGTTTCAGATATTTTGTTTTTTTGAAAAGACAGGTGCAATGCAAAATCAAAGCACTCTAGGCAGAAGATTGCTGTATGCACAAGATTTCTTCGATTTTTGCCTATGTGGGGTCTCCTCCAGAGGTGAAGGTCCTGATAATATGAATGCCCCCATAACTAATTTACAGACACTTGGTGTGGAACTTCCTGATTCAAGAACCCCAAGGAAATGCTGGCTTCCTTAGTGAAAAAGCCATAAAATGACTGTTTATTTAAATGAGTTAATCTCCACCTCTTTAAGAGTATCTATGGGATTCTCATTGTGAGACTACACCTTCTTAAAGGCATTGGCTCTCTCACAAAACAAAATTCTTCTACTTTTGAGTTCCGTGCCTAATAGTTCCAGAGCATTACACTTTTAATTACCTTTATTTAAATAACTAGCAATTTTATTAGTGAAAGTCACAGCTTTTCAAATGCTTTCTTATTTTAAACTGTTCCTTATTCCAATAAATTGGCTTGAGAGATGTAGCATGCATGAAAATATTTTTTAATCTGTATACTTCTTACTAATGGCTAAACACACTGCCCATTTGATGCCTAGCTTGACATTCAGATAAGACATTATCTGACTTCATTACCACTAAGCTCACCTATTTTATCAGATAAGTTGAGCTTCAGTAATTCAGACGATAATTAGATGAAGAACAAAATAGCCCCCAGCAATTAAGAAGCATATTTAAAGCACTTTAGACCAAAAGTACCTCTTGTAGGATTTTTTTCCTTCATTCTCTTAGAGCATTTTCCAGACTCAGTCTTATAATTGAAAGAAAATTTAATCCTGCATTTAACCATATAATCATTTTGCAAACTAGGTACTGGAACTCCTCTTTATTAAAGTGGGTTAGTCCAGAATTTGTGGATTAATAATTTCAGACCCTATTTAAAATCTTATAGACTTAGTGTACCTCTCAAAGTCCCTATTTGTATTCTTAACAAATCATTGTAATACAAATTTTTGGCATTTAGTGTTTTTTCCCCCCCTAACAGCTCAAAATGTTACAAGAAGTTTAATGAAAGAGAGTAAAAACAGTATTGTGAGGAAAAGAGATTATATTTTTACTTCTTTTACAACAATCAGATATTATAGAAATAAATCTATAGATATCAAGCAGACTTCCTGAACATGAAATAAATCAGATAAATTCTCCTAAAGCAGCAAGGAGAACAGTGTATGAAATTAGGTGCTTTTACTTAGGATCATGTTGATTTGAATGACAACACACTAGTCAATTCTTAAATAAGATATTTTTCATAATTTACTGTGGAACAGTGATTAAAATAATAATTATGGTAACATATTTCCATAATCATTTGAATTTTAGAGAGCTCCTTTTCATGCTTTATCTCATTACAAATTTCCAATAAATTTCTAAGATATATATTAGTCAACCTTTTGTGTCTTTAGTAATAGAAATACAGGAAAAGTACTATCTTAAGAAAAATGAATGTATTGGCTCATGAAATAAACAGAAATATTGGTTTCAAGGTTTTGAATTTAGGAATTCAATCCAAAGTCCTCTTTTTCTCTCTCTTTTAAATGTGTTCCCCTCAAATTAGCTTTATTCTCAAAAAGCCTGCTTCATATGTTTATTTTTATATCAGTTGCTGATGTTATTTCTTGATTGGCCAGGTCAAGTCAAGTGGCTACCTTAGTAGAATTATATTCACTTGAACTAATGAGTTTTCTGTGCAACAAGAAATGACAAGTGGCATAGAAGTTGAGAAGGGAATAGTCTTGGTTCTCCAAAAAGGGTGCCCATACTGGTATGTTTATACCCACTGCTGATATTTTACAATTGTCTTTTACAGGTAAAGAATCTGAGAGCAAAAAAAAATTAGGTGCCTTAATTTGTGTTTTTGGCATTTTAAAAATCAGATCTAATCATTTAAAATTATGAGTTACATTACTGTAAAGTATCCAATTGTCTCATTTTACCCATGAAAAAAACTAAGGCCTCCTGGGAAAAGTAAAGTTTAAAAAGTTGTGGAGCAAAAGCAAGACCATAGGTTTCTTGGTATGCAGTTGTGTGGTCTGTCCAGACTGTAATTATATTTCTCTGTTTGAGAATTAGTAATACACAATTGTGTATGTGCTGGTTCCATATTTACCAAAATGTGTTATTAGCAGTCCTCTCTACCATTATTGTGATATAGTTCAGCACTTTATAAAAAAATAGAGAGCCAGCCCAAAAGTGTAAGATTGCTTTTTCCTGAGCTGATGTTCTATTACAAATATTTTTTTCATTATCAGTCATTGAAAAGTAAGATTTGTAAGTGTGGAATTGCAAGTGATGGTTTTAACTTTTTTTTGTTGTTCTTGAGCTCTTTGATATCTACAACAGAAATGAATTACACTGGAAGAGAAAAGGAGGTATTTCTGTTTTGTTTCATTTTGCTGCAGAAAGCATCTAATAGCTAATGTCTATTAACACTGTGAGATCTTTTTTAGAAGTCTCCCTTCTCTGGGCCAAGCACTAGCTCTGAAATCCTGCCATCCACCAGGAATCTGCCTGTAACAAGAAGGTGCTTAGCACAAGAACTACGTCCTCTCCTGGGATTTATAGCTTAATGTTGTATATACCTTTTCCCCTATGTCTGATACAAAGATCTTTCTCCTGCTAAAACCACTCATTGGTACCTCCCTTCATCCTAGACCAGGGCCTAGTACATGTGTAAAGCCCCTGCTGTCTGAGAAGAGTTTTCTGCTTGATGCGGGGCTGGTATAATCTAAGCTCCTTTGGAGTAGGGAGCTGTACTGATTCAGAAAGAAGCTTCTGGTCATGTTTGAGAAAACAATTTTGTAGGTACAATATCCTAAATATAATGCTTTGCTAATAAGCCAAATTCCTGGAAAATGAGAGGGGCAACTGTTTAATGTGAAAACATTTCATTTTTGAAGCTGGAAGAGGAATCCTTGTGGGAAATACATTGTTTGGGAAAATTTATTGGTCTGTCTTTGGGAGCAGACAAGTAGGAGCAGATAAGAGAGGTGGAGTAGTGTGCATAGCCATTTACATAGAGGAGAATTCATGTTCCCTTTCTATGATTCCTCAGATAATCTAGAAATAGCATTGTAGCATGGTCTGTGATGTTGTGTAGGTGTGCATGCGTGCACCTGTAGTGAAGTCTATGGGCTGTGATGAAAATGGTATCAGGAAGATCAGGAAGATCAGGAAGGAGAGCATAGAGAAAATTGTTGAGAAAGTGAACACCTAGAAAACTACAGAACTGTTTGGCAAGGGTCTAGGCTTCTCACAGGTGGTGCAGCTGGAACTCTTTGCCGTTGTAGCCAGGTCTTTAAGGAAAAGATTCTACCTTTCTTAATTCTCTGATTGTTCAAAGGGCCTACTTCTTTGGCATACGTGTTATTGTGGCCTATATACTTACACAGTTGGACTGTACCTCACGAGTAACAAAACTCTAAAACAAAGACATTTAAGAATAGGTCATTTTCTAGCTCATGTAATCAGGTGAGCAGGGCTTGTGTCTGTTGATCCAGCAGCTTAACGTCCTTCTCACTGGCTTCATTCTGACTTTCATTTCTCCAAGATTTAAGACAGATGCTTAAAGAAATAGGGGCTACATGTTTTCTCATTCACAACCAAGGGGAGAGAGAAAGGCTTTCCTATTCACTATAAAAAGCAGGAATGAGCATTTCCAAGGGCATCTCATGCACCTTACTGCATGGCTTATTGACCAGAATTGTTAATGTCCTTTAATATACCAATGTCTTGTAAGTGAGCTGGGATTACTATAGGACCAATTAAATTCACCTCTGAACCAGGGAGCAATTCCTCCGACCGCTGTCTTGCTATTTGAGGGAACATGAATACAGCCACACTGCATCAACCACTGGATATTATGCTAGAGCACAGTGAAAACTGTGTTACCCATTTCTTTCTACCTAAGAAATTTCCAAATAACTGCAGGACAGGGATTTCAATTGCTAAAACAAATACAGAAAGCTGACCATAAACCTGGTTTGTTTATTAGTACTCTAAGAAGTCCTACTCACAGTGAGTAGGACTGCAAAAGTGGTTCTGAAATATTGTTATAAATATCAGAAAGGGTTATGTAAATTACAATGAATATGCTCACAGACCAAACAGGATATCTACTCAAGTGCTGGGTAATGGTTTGATCTCCAACTGAGAACACCTTCTCTGATGACTGTTGGCTTTACCCACATGTTATGGGTTTGTTTATTTTTTAATTGCTCCACAGTTGTTCCAGAGTATGAGAAGTTGAGTTCCATTGAGTTGGCATTACTGGCTTTAATTTATGCACGACTATGTACATTGTTTTTCTCCTGCAGTTCTCAAAGAATTTTATGGGCTATTACTGAGTAATAGAAATGGGTGCAGATTTTGCAAGCCTCTGCCAGAAGATGTTTATTACTGTCATCATTCTTGGGAAAATCACGTTCCAGCAGGTTCAGACAGTGTATGAAACATGCCACATGTGTGAATTGGCCATTTCATGCCACTCTTATAATACTGTCACTAATAATAAAACCAAGGGGAAAACCTTGGGGAGGGGAATAAGCTACATATTAATTTGGTCACGAAGTTTTGATATGTGATCTTTGTTAGACCCAGAGATGCAAAGTGCAGCTTGTTTTGTAAACCTTTTCACCAAGGCCTGAGGCAGTAGCTTTATTTTAAAGGTTCCCACTTCTAAGGTGGGTTCTGATCTTGTGAGGTTCATGTCTAGAATATAATATGCTTTTGAAGCTTCTGGATGATTCCATAGCTATACTTGTTTTGTTAATTTTGAAACATAATGATTCACGTGGCAGTAACATTGTACTGATTAAGAAAGCAAAATCCACTCAAAATGATATTTCAAATTATTGTACATCATTGGCTGTATCAAACTTTCCACACATCATTCCATGCTCATCATCCACCTGGAGTCATGACCTTTCTAGACACATGGTTTGGCATTGTCTGAGATTACCATTTGGGGAGGCTGTGGACAGAGCTCAGAAATATGGATATGGATACAAATGCTGCTGAATAACTCTCTGGGATCTACACTTTTGAACTATTATACTATATTTCCCCATTCTTTTTTTAAAAATGAAATGTCAGGGCCATTACTTTTTTTGATTTCTCAGAGTAATTCATATGATGTCGCCATTTTTTATATCATTAGAAACACTTTTCATGTTTATGTTCAGTTATTATATACAACTTATTTATTGTATTGATTTAAAATGGGGAATAATATGTTTAATAATATCTCACAAAGTTTAAGCTTTGTCTCCAAAAGTCCTAATTTAAAACTCCATAATTCATGCTATTCATATAAACATGTAGTGTATACTGATAGCTTCTTAGCACAACCACACATAAATTAACAGGCAGAACTTGGGTAGAGGTTTCTAAGCAGGGCATGTAAACAGCACCTCTTCCCTCTCAAGCTGGTCAAACCAAGAGATAAAAAGAAGTGGTGGGTGGGGCTGGGATATCACCTTTATTGTGAATAAAAGCTAAGTTAGAAAGAAATCCTTATGATGAGAGTCAAATGGACTTTCTAAGCCTGAAGTTGAGTGAGAGATCTTTATCCATCCAGTCAAGCGGCTTGGACCAAGGGGTCTCACTTGCTTGCCCTTTGAAATACTAAGGCAGCTTCCTCCCAAAAAGGAAACAGTACAGAGAGGCCACACTGAGCAGTCACTAAAGGGTGGAGAGAGACCTGCAGGACTTGGAGATATGTTCTAATTGAACCTGGGAGAGCTGGACTGCGTTTCCTCTCTAATACATTCACACAGTTTTGGTGACATGCTTGGTCATTGGCTGGACTAATCATCTGAAAACTGTAGCCAGTCTTAGTCTTATCTTTATTTATATTGTTTCTCATTAAAATTGTCTTCATTTTTTAACATTTTAAATAAACTTTTCAGATATTAAAGTTAACATGGGGATTTCAAGTACAGGGTTTTGGAGGACATACCATACTAAAATTGACTCATTATTTATCTAAACTTCCTATTTAACTGGAGGTCATTTGGTGAATTTGGCAGCTAATTTCAAGGGGTTTTGGTTTTCTTGAAAAAAGTCATAATTCATTGTATCTAGCTATAGTTGTAAATTTCCATGTTATATCCCCAAGATTCACTCTTTAAAATCTGTTTAAAAGCTGTGGACTTGGGGGTTGGGGTAATTACCTTACTTTAAGCTCCAGGAATGATTTCTGATTGGTCCAATTCTGCTGAGGTAACCCCATGCCCCTGAACTGTGCCTGATTTGGGCACCTCAAGTCCACTCCAGGCAGTATGTAGCACTTCTTTGTCCACAGGAAGTCTTTCTGCAACAGACATATACTCAGTTTCAGAGGTCAAATTGATTCAAGATTCAAGAATTATGCCATGAGCATACAGGAAGAAAAATTTTTAGATTTCTCGGAGAGCTATCTCTGAGACAGCCAGTTTTGTATTTTTCTGAAAGATATAGTATACAGATATGAAGCCTGGAACTGTCAGTTACTTTGATACTATGAAAAAATTAATGCTGGGACAACTCTCATACTTTGGACTACAGGGAACCAAAATTAAACTGGATTTTTGATGGTGATAATGCTCATCGAAATCAAGCCAAATTAAATTTACCGTTCATTTGGAACTTCCAGTTATGTTTGCCCATAAATCACACATATTTTTTACCTTCTTTTAGTCAACTTGGGCTTTTGTTATTGTTAATATTTTTAAGACTTTTGTATAGTAAAATACAAAGATTCCTCATATGCCTTCTGTCCCCACAGATGCACGGCCTCCTCTGTTATCAACATCCCTCATGGATGAGCTCACACTGCCACATCATAGTCACCCAAAGTCCATAATTTACCTTGCGGTTCACTCTATGGGTTCGAACAAGTGTGGTTTTCTTGTAATGCCTTTGTGTAGCTTCGGTATTACCTTAGACATCTCTGTTGCTTCCACATTTTGGCCATCATGAATGAGGCTGCTGTGAACATCCATGTGCAGATTTGTGTTGCAGCTTATGCTTTCAACTGCTTTGGGTAAACACCACGGAGCAGAAGTGCGGATGGTATGGGAAAAATATGTCTGTGAAGAAACAACTCTGACAGGACTGACTTTCTCCTCCATTGTAAAGGGCTGACACTGAAAAAATTATGGAAACATATTTTTAGAGATTGGGAAATTGGTGGAATAGAACTGGAATTGCTAACAGAAGGCAAATGAATAAGTGAGCTTTATAACTATAGCTTTCCACCTGGAAGCACTAGAACTGTTGAAAACAAGAGTATAAGGAGATGCTAAGAAAAGGAAGTAAATAATTTAAAATTATATATATATATATATATATATGGTATAAAATTGTCTAAAAGTAGAATTTATAAATAATAAACAATTTAACTATTCAAACACCATAATTTCATTAAATGTAAATGTTTCAAACCCTTAAAATAAAAGGCAGATATTTTAAGACTAGAAAAGAAAATGTAAGACCCAGTTTAAATAAAAACCAAGTAGTTTACTATAACAGATGGGAAAATATATACTATGCAGACACTAAGTATAAGGCTGGTGGAATGACTATGCTAGCATTCAAGCAGACTACAGTGCAGGGAAAATTGTCAGGGATAAGAGGTAAATTGTATTATGATAAAGTTTACTTAATCAAAGAAGAAATAAACTTTCTTTAGGTACCTAAATATTTATACATCTCATAGTACATGAAGCAAATATTGGTAGATATGAAAGAAGAACAGACATGTGCACAGTTATAGTTACAGATTTTTAACACTTATCTCAGTAATTAATAGCACAAGTAGACAAAACAGTATCAGTAAAGATAAAGCTGGCTTACTGTCAACCAAACCTATTGCAGCTGATAGAGCTATAAAATACTCTACCAAAGAACACACTTTTCTTTTGTTCACATAGAACACATAGAACATTTTCCAAGTAGATCATAGACTTTTAAAAAATGTCAAGAACAAGTTTAAATAATACAAAACATGTTCTGTGAATACATTAGAAATAGAAAATAAAATACATTTAGAAAAGGAACAAATATTTTGAAATTAAACAACTTTGCACAGATAAATTTCATAAAATTTTTGGAACTAAAGAAAATAGAAACACAACTTATCAAAATGTATGGGATATAAGGCTTAGACGTTTCATTAAAGAAAAATTTGCACCCTGGCTGGTGTAGCTCAGTGGATTGAGCACGGGCCTGTGAAGCAAGGGGTTGCTGGTTCGATTCCCAGTCAGAGCACATGCCTGGGTTGGAGGCCAGGTCCCCAGCAGGGGCCACATGAGAGGCAACCACACATTGATGTTTCTCTCCCACTCTTTCTTCTTCCCTTTTCTTCCCCTCTCTCTATAATAAATAAATAAACTATTAAAAAAGAAAAATTTGCTGCCAAAATGATTACATTAAAATGAAGAAATATCTAGAATTAATGCAAGAACAGTCACAACACTTTTCAAAAAAGAAGAAAAGTATTACGCTGCTTGATTTCAGTACCTCCTGAAAAGCCTCTTCCACTCTGACGTCCTGCTTCTCGGCACAGGCATAACTTGCTACTTGGCCACGACACACAACTGCATGCTCTGGCCACACTCCTGGATGCCACACACCTTGTCTACCTCTCCCTGCTCTTCATCCACAACCTCAGCAAGATGAGGCGTGTGTGCCTGATGCCCACCATTAGCCACAACTGGATTTTCCATGGCTCTGGTGCCACAGGCCAGGAGTCCACCAAGTGGATGGCTGGTTTGGATTGCGGTCCCACATGGCCCAAGCTCATGGGCATTTGGCATCCTGGAGCCTGGCCAACAAACACTGCCTACTTGTCCTGAACTAGTTCAGGACAAGGAATAAGCTGTGAAAGATGTTCTACACCTTCATGCTGGTCTTTCTGCTGCTCTGGGGGCCCAATGTTGTGGCCAGTGACCTCTGGGTCTTGGTACAGCCTGGCACAGATCCCCAGGCCTACTTGACAGTCTCCTTGTGGCTGAAGTTTGCTCAGGACCAGCATCAACCCTGTTGCGTGCTTCCTCTTCAATAGGGAGCTGAGGTATTGCTTTGGAGCCCAGTCCCCTGCTGCCAGAGCCCCCAGGCAACCAGGCCACTGTCCCCTGCAACTTGAAAGGCATTGGTTGGTAAAGACTCTCTTGCCGCAAACACCACCAACCCAGCCAGCCTCTCCACTTAGCTTGGACACTGATATTCTATCTTCCCCTCTGTACCCCTCCCTGTATTACATTGTCTAAGCTGCCTTTAAAATGACTACAACTGGGTGAACACTTGGACTGTATGGACAGCTTTTAGGGGGCAAGAGGAGATTTCCATTTCCAGCCTCCCCTCCTCTCAGCTCATCTCATCCTGAAAATAGGCCCCTGCAGTCTTTGTATTGGTACTGATGTATTTTATTCCATGTTATTATGTTTGAAAATAAAGGCTAAAGTAATTTTCTTCATGCGATGTTTCCTAACGACCATGGCCAGTTTTCTACAGACACTGTTTTTGACAACCTCAAGTGGCATTACATTTTGCAGTGAAAGACAAGAACATAGGCCAACTTCACAGGTTCGATTTCTTGAGGGTCTTCTGTTGGAAACAGCAGGAGGGGGATGGGGGAATCCTCTGAATTTCCAGCCATGGGGTCAGTTATGCTGCTCTGGTTCTTTGAAAATGTTGGTAACTTTGTTCAGCCCTGAGATTGAATTTAAAGAGCAGCTATGGGAGTGCCTAGCAAGTCAGTCGTCTTTTTAAGCAGAACAAGTAAGATTTGTTTCCTATGTTACTTTATACTACTAGAAAATGCAGGTCAGTGACAACTGTGCTGTGCATTATTCCAATCCTGGCTGCAAACGTTTCTGTAAAACTCTGACTTTTAAAGTTTTGGTTAGCAGTGGTGTGAAGAAAATACCATATGAAACGTTTTTGTAGGCACTGAATGCAGTTCACTGATTGAGGGTGGCGCTTCTGAGAAATAGAGTACTGAATCAAAATTGTTTTGCTACTTTTCACCAATAAAGATTGAAATAATTTTATGGAAACAGCCTATGCTTTGAGGAACCCAGTTTTATTCTGCTGTTTAAAAAATATATTGTATTGATAATGTTATCACAGTTGTCCCATTTTCTTCTTTATTCCCCTCTCCCCTGCACACCCCTCCCACCAGCATTCCCCCCTTAGTTCATGTCTGTGGGTCCTACATATAAGTTCTTTGGCTTCTCCATCTCCTATACTATTCTTAACCTACCCCCATCTATTTTGTACGTACCATTTATGCTTCTTATTACCTGTAATGTTTCCGCCATTCTCTTGGCTGTCCCTCCCTGTAATCCTCCATGTGACCTCCATTTCTGTGATTCTGTTTCGATTATCTACTTTTTCTCAGGCAGGTCCCTTTAATATTTCCTACAATAAGGGCTTGGTGATGATGAATTCCTTTTACTTGACCTTTTCTGGGAAACATTATATCTGCCCTTCCATTCTAAATGAAAGCTTTGCTGGATAGAGTGATCTTGGATGTAGGTCCTTGGCTTTCATGACTTCGAATACTTCTTTATAGCCCCTTCTTGCTTGCAAAGTTTCATTTGAGAAATCAGCTGATAGTCTTGTGGGAACTCCTTCGTAGGTAACTGTCTTGTTTTCTCTTGCTTCCTTTAAGACTGTCTCCTTATCTTTAATCTTGGATAAATGAATTATGATGTGTCTTGGTGTGTACTTCTTTGTGTCCAACTCCTTTGGGACTCTCTGAGCTCCCTGGACTTCTTGGAAGTCCATTTTCTTTGCCAGATTGGGGAAGTTCTCCACTATTTTTTCAAATGAGGTTTTCAACTTCTTGCTCTTCCTCTTCTCCTTCTGGCATCCCTATGATTTGGATATTGAACAGTTTAAAGTTGTCCTGGAGATTCCCAAGCCTCTTCTCATTGTTTTGAATTCTTGTTCCTTCATTCTGTTCTGGGTGAACATTTATTTTTCCTTCTGCTCCAAATCATTGATTTGAGTCCCAGTTTTCTTTCCCTCACTATTGGTTCCCTGTATATTTTTTTATTTCACTTTGCATAGCCTTCACTTTTCCCTCTATTTTGTGACCATACTCAACCATTTTTGTGAGCATCCTAATTACTAGTGTTTTGAACACTGAATCTGATAGGTTGGCTCTCTCTTCATTGCTTAGTTCTATTTTTGGAGCTTTGCTCTTTTCTTTCATTTGGGCCATAATTTTTTGTCTTGACATGCTAGTTATGTTGTAATTTCCACTTTGAAAATTGTTCTTTTGTTCTCAGCATAAATGAATGGAATATAATGATACTCTACTTCTAGGAGACAATGTGTTTTCTTCAAAAGTTTGCTAGGTTAAGTTGTACTGTTCTAGTGATGGTTATTTTAAATTAATAGTGGGAACTATAATTTTAAGTAATACTTTTTTGTTAGACATATTGTGATCTTACATTGGAAAACTAAATTCTGCAAGAACTATATAACTTTTCCTTATAATACTACATTTTTATTAATGTAGCTTCTGTTTTAAGGACTTGTATCTGTATTTCTCTTTAGGTTATGCAGATATACCAGTATTTTCAATCTAAAAAAATAAGACATAATATTAGTGTAAAGAGAAACATATAAATCAATGGAATCAAATAGAGAGTACAAAAATAGACAAATGCACTAACAGTCAATACATTTTTAAAAAACTATTTTAAAAAGTTCAAAAATATTGCAGTCATTTACTGGGGAAAAGATAATGTTTCTAATAAAGACACATCCCTATGGAAAAAATGAACTATAACCATTACCTCATAACATAGAAAACAAAAAGTGAACTCAGAAACCTAAATTTTAAATTTTAGAATTTTCAGAATAAAAACAGTATACACTTTCTGTAACTTTATTTGGGCAAATGTTTATAAGTAGAATGAAAATTTTAAAATCTTATAAATAAAAAGAACTAATAAATTTGACTTCACCAAAATTAGCATTCCTGTTCTAGGAAGGCCATCATTAAAAAAATGATAAGCAACTCAAAGACTAAGTGAATATATTTGCATTATATATGTCTGACACAGGGCTAATATCTGGAATGTAAAAATCATTTTTAAAACTCAAAAAGAAAATTGGATTCCAGATTTTCTTTTAAAAATTGAGCAACAGATTTGAATAGATATTTCATCAAAGGAGACACATAAATGGTCAACAGACAAAATAAAAGATGTGGGATACTATTAGGCCTCAAAGAAATGATAAACCTCCAGGAGATATGAGGTGTACTTATCAGTAACACTTACTTTACTTATACTACTTATAAATGATAAGTATTTACTTAATACTACTTATCAGTAGTATTACTTTAGCAGATAAACATCTGCTAAAATGGCCAAAGCTAAAAATACTGCAAATGTCAGGTGTTGACAAGGATGCAGAGCAACTGGAAGTTTCTTACATTCCTGCTAGAAATATAAAATTGAATAACTACTTTCACATTCAGTTTGGCAATTTCTTACCAAAAAAACTCAACAACTCTACTCTCATGTATTTTCCTAAGTGTTATGAATTGCCTGAATATGAATGCTTGTTGAAGCTTTATTTTCAATTAGAATGAAAAAAAGCTATAAACAATTCAAGTAAATGAAAAAACTATGTGCTATACACCCACATAATGAAATTATGTTCAGCAATTAAAAAAAAGACTATAGCATATATGTTAGCCCAAGTACAGGAATGACTATAAAAAGCATTATGGTGACATAAAGAAGCTGTGCACTCTATGATTTTATTATATACAAAAAATTCTAGATCAGGGAAAATTAATCTATAGTGACAAAGCATATCAGTGATGTATAAAATAAGAACAGGGAGATTAAATGACAACATAGGGTTACAAGGGGAGTTTTGGGGTGATGGAAATATTGTACATTTTGATTGTAATTGTAATTACATTTGTGTAGTAAAAGTCTAATTAAATTATACATATATCCCCCAAAAAGGATTAAAAAAGCATATACCATTTAAACTCATACAAAACAAAAACAAACAAACAAAAACCCACAACTGTGATTTGGTCTTAGTCTTTTCTCTCTATAGGTCTTCATTTTTATTTGTGTTAAAAGAAGAGTTGAACTAGAAAAGTTTTAAGACTCATCACACTACCATTTCTAAGGAAAATCTTAAATATTTCTCCCAGAGGAGGAAACTTGATAGCAAGATCTAGGCCACCAGGATAAATATTGGAATTCTTGCATATATTATTTGGCTGAGCAGGAATTAAACTTCTTATGGTTATATTTTTCATCAACATAGTAAAAATGAAAAAAATCTATACTGTATAGATTGGTCGTGAAAAACCAAAATGATTCCAAACTTTATGAATGTCTTGACCCAGACTCGTGGCTATGTAGATGTAAATTCCCCTCACCGTTCACCAGAGAAAAATTTCAAGATTCAAAAAATAAAGGGAAATAGAATTCTTCCAGATATCAAACATGTATG
Source organism: Artibeus jamaicensis (assembly GCF_021234435.1). Classification (NCBI taxonomy): domain Eukaryota; kingdom Metazoa; phylum Chordata; class Mammalia; order Chiroptera; family Phyllostomidae; genus Artibeus; species Artibeus jamaicensis. The sequence goes on along the minus strand of NW_026522025.1, from coordinate 28,931,289 downwards.
GTTATCAAGTGAATCCTCCAGAGAGAACATTTGAGTTTCTATAAAAGATCCTGTCTTCTACTAACTGCCTTTGCAGATGCTCTGAGCACAGCACTGTCATGCTGTTGAGGGCGAGAAGACAAGCATTAAGGAACGGCACGACAGTGGGAATAAGATAGGCCATCCTTGGGGAGCCTTCACTCTGCGCTGGTTTCTCAGGCTGAATACCCTTAGACAGCTGAGCCACATGAATCTTTTCTTACTCTCTGACTCAACGGAAAGACTCCCAAGTGAGCTATCAATGTTATTTAGCGCACATTCTTGGGTATCTCAAATGTATAGTTGAATTTGGGGCAGTTCAGGAAATTCACATTTTAAAATATCCTTTGATTTTGCTTTGGATATTTTTCTTTCTAAATTAAAAAAAAAATCCCCAGCTACTTTTGCTTATTGAAGCTCTGAAGCCACAGGTGGAATGATTTAGTGTGTTGAGCACCCTTTGTGGGAAGCAAAATGTTATATTTTCTTAAACAAACAATAATTATTTTCTTTATGGGGGCAAAGTCTTAATGTGTTACCAGGTCCCAAGGTGACAAAAAATTTAAATGAAACTATAATGACATATTAAACCAAATCAGAAGAATGTAGATATCCCTACAGTCAACCACCACCTACAGACACAGAACAATTCACAACCCATGCATCAACTAGCCACTGCCAATGGGATAGTTTAAAGAACTCCTATAGGGCCAATTTAATAGGGTAAATATGAGATAAGCTTTTATTAATGCTTTTCTTCATCACAAAAGCAATTTCCTACTGTCATTGGAGCTTTTTGTGATAGTCCACGAGCAGCACAAGCCATTTTAGTTTACCTCTGACTGTGCACCAAGCGGAAAATAAAACAAATCAAATAATTAAAATGGTAAAAAAAATGTACCATTTCTCAATTTTTAAAAACGTTTATAAGAGCCCCCTTTTCTTCTGAAGAGGACAAAAGGTAAAGAGGAACAGAGCAATGGCGTCTCCCTCTTCTGAAAATGAGCCAGGGCCTTCTAGATACTTACTTTTCTAAGAATGTTAAAGGGTCTACTGACATGGTGCTGAACCAGCTGTTGCCCATCTTTATCTTTCCAATTCTAGGTAATGTCTGTAGTTATAATCCTGTGTCCCAGGTCTTTCAGAACCACAGCATTTTTTGACTGATTAAAAAATTCATACTGGTTGACCATGCTGAGAAGTGACAATTATTCCCATTCAGGCAGAAGAGGGCTCTGGCAGAAATTGGGTTAATTTATTTCCCCTCTGAGGGGGTAGCTTCCACACCTGTCAACCATCAAGGTCAGGCTTGCCAGGAACCTAGGAGTGAATGGGCATGGGCACAGCTGTAGCAAATTAGAGTATCCTGAGGTGGTCCAGCATAAAAGATGAGAACTCTTGCCTATTTCTCTATGGGGTTTTGACTGATCCAAAAACTGTATTGCTATGGGGAATCAAGAGTGGTGGGTGCCTTAGAGACTTCTGCAATGGGTAGAAGTCTTAATAACATGTAATATGTAAAATTGTACATGTGCCATATGTGTGTGTGTATCTGTATTTTTCATAAGCCCCTTTGGGATTATAGCAGAGCAATGACATTTTATTTATAATTTTTAAAACCACAATAAATTATTTGGAAATGATTATAATGATGAATATGGTCTTTTAGCTATCTCTACCACCAGGTACAGAAACCACATAATTACTGAGGAAACAATATTTAATGATTTCCATCAAAGCCCTTTCTCAAGAATACATAGGTTTCACAATGCAGTCATCATGTATGCAGATATGTTCAAAAAAGTAAATAAAAGGAATAATTTGGGAGAAAAGTATTTAGCTCAATTGTGACAATACCTTAATACCTGTAAATGCCAATTTTCTTGTTATTTAAACTCCAAATTCTGACTTGGGTTTGTTTTCCTATTTTTTTTAAATGCAAAAAATATCCAGAGAGTTATGTCATAATCAAGTCTCTTGTATTCTTGCAGGAGTATAGATGTTCTAGGCCTTTGAGCCCTGCACATTTTCAGCTTTGTGTGTAACATAAAAGGAGTGGAATTGTAGGAAGGGTAGAAAGGTTATTCAGTGGGAAAGAAATAAATGATGCAGGGAACATGGAGAGATGCTTAAATAGTACTTTACATTCCTGTACTCATTCAATTTCTCTAGTGGAGTGTGAGGCCAATATTTTGAGCAATAACAAATAAAAACGTTGCAGAATGCTGTGCCTTCTCTTTGCACGAAGCAGGAACTAAAAGAAAAGTGGGGGCAGAGTGATACATCTTAGTGATTCCACAAGGCCAGCACATATTCTCTGTAGAGGAGCAAAAAAGCAAGTACATCTAATCGCTTGTGAAAGTTAGGCTTACTGACTATAGTGTAATTACAGTCTACCACCAAATCCTACATTAGTATATAAAAAGCGCTACCCTAAAGAATAAAATAAAGTGACATTTTGGCTGTGCAAAAGTTCCAGAATCTTACAGGGCCATGATTTAATGTTTCATACCCTATAAACATCATTAATAGCAAAGACATAATGAGATCAATTTTGAAAGAGATTGTCTCTCAGGGCTCTCTATTTAGATGTGAAGTTTTCTAAAAGGGAAGAGAGCAATTGATGGAATAAGCATCAGATTTGGCCCAGCAGAGTTACTCAAAGCAGGAAAAAAAAAAAACCCAATCTGTCCAAACTGCTATTTGTAAATCTAGGGAACTTGCAGAGATCATTGATTTAGAGACTTCTCAGTTAATCAAAATACCCCAAGCATCTGAAGAAAAGGGGTTGCTTTAATTACAGTCGCTCTAATTGGACATCGCAGAACCTATTTCTTAAGGACCTGCAGAGTCTGCAGAGTCCTGCTGTGCAGATCTCCTCCTGCAGTGGAGATGGCTAGCTGGGTCTTAGCTGACTCAGCAAGACCAAACTGACTGCAGAATAGAAACTCCATGGACTCACTTTCTTCCCTTTCTATTTATTGTACCCTGACCCATGATTACCCTTCAACTCTGCCCTCAACTTGTCTTAAAGGATGGAGAAAGTGTGTAAGAAAAATGAAGTACCTTAATTCTTCACCAGGACGGCCAACACATACCTTAGCACTTGCATCCTGCAATGTTGTGTGTTGTGTGCATTTTCAGTCACCTTTGGAGGTTCATCAGGGGAAAAACTTATTTCACAAGTGCTCGTGGGAAGGCAATGAGTTGAAAGGATTTTTTTCATTATTACCGGTGGAGATCATTTACAGGGTGTCACACTCATTTTTGCCAGGGCCACATAGCCTTGAGGTTGCCTTTGAAGGGCCAAATGTAATTTTAGGACTGTATAAATGAAACTACTCCTTAACTAGGGGCAAGAAGCTAGGTGCTGCCATTGTGTAGAAGGAAGGTGCCGGGCTGGATAAAACAACATTGGAGGCCAGATTCAGCTTGCAGGTCTTGTGTTTGCCTCCTGTCATACAAACCATTGACCTAAGTAACCTCTACTTGTATTATTTTTCCCTTGAGAGCATTCTTCATTTTTAGTGCTATAAAACCAGTTGAATAAAGGAAATAGATATCAAAACTGAAATTTTGATTTCAAAAATTATTTAATTCAATAAAGGTAAGCATTACCTATACTAAATTTATTTGGTTAATTTCTAATGGCCTTAAACCAATGGTAACCAAAGGGTAATTGTGATCTCATCTTTTACAGAAAAAAAAAAACAGCTGTAGATATATGTATCAACAATTTACCTATATAAGGATGATCATGCTACTCTATAATAGAAGTATAGGTATGGTCACTCTCTTACTTGTAGTAACCATAGGTGTGATATCACTTCTTCTGGTGTAGGGGTAAAGTCAGCAGTAATGAATCAGGCTCTTGTTTCTCTGCTCAGTTCAGGCATTAGTTAGAACCTTGGTTTTAAGTAAGAGAAATTAGGCATTGCTGCTACTGTAGGATCTGTGTTAAACTTGACATCTGCTAAATAAATATATGAAAAAAAGTTAACATTATTTTTTATCAACAACTCTTTTCATATTTTTCTCAAGTTTAGATTCTCTTTAACGGTAGTAGGAGAAGGTAGGGTGAATGGGATTTTTAATATGTCACTGAAAGGTAACCTGTCTTTCATTTTAAAATTGTCCCTTTGGTGTTACCTCTGCCCTTTTGTCTTTCTCCTAGCCAAGGTGCCTGCTGGACACAGCATGAGGCATCAGAAAATCTCACATGTGGGTAGTGGCCTTCACTGGGATGTCCCTTGCCCATTGGGTTACTTTTCACCCTTCTGTCATCTGCTTTTGGTATCTGTGACTGACGAAAGTTACAAAATGTTTTATTTCATTTTCTCCGCACAGTCAGTGCCTGGATGTCCCTTTTGTTCCAAAAACAGACTCTACTGCTATGATGTGGCCTCACCTCAGCCTTTGCCAGCACCACTGCTTGGCTTAATCTCAAACATAAAATACTTCTTACCCCAACCACGCTCCTTAATAACTGCTCTGTAATGAGCCAATGATTTCTCTGTTTTCCATTGGGGGCACATGAGAACTTTGACACATTTCCCTCATCGTATCCCTGTAAGATTCTGGAACTTTTGCTCAGCCAAAATGTCATTTTATTTTATTCTTTAGGGTAGCACTTTTTAAAAGTAGGGTTGGATGTAGTCTCTGGCTGTTTAGCCACCACAACTCAGCTGTGTGTGAAGAGTGCTGGTGTGGGATATTCAGCCAAGTAGACTCCTGCTTAGATACAACGGGTGGTGGATCTCAGTCTCCTTCTCTTCTATCACCTCCCCTGCACACACATATATACCTCTGGGCTTCTCTGTCATGACCCCACCTTCATCTTGAAACTTAATCTAAAGTGAAGTGCATTGGGGTAGAATAGGCATCTGATTTTTGCTCTTTCTCTCTCTCTCTCTTACCCTATCATTCTAAAAACTCAGATGTATTCTTTCTGTGATATCCCATGCTTGCTTGCTTTCTACCTATACCCTACACAGTAAAACAAAACTTTCAGGTTACAAATTTAGTTTTAAACCCTGCGGAGGTTGCATCAAAAATGTACAGAATTGGATGCATGTTGCTGAGAGATACATTCATTCACTGCATTCATAGTACATACTGAAATGTGAACAAAATTCAAAACACCGCAAACTTGCATTTATTGTATTTATATAATAAAATACATGATTTTTATTTATTTTCCATTACAGTCTAGAAATTATTAATCAAAAAATGTGAAAAACATAAAGCATATTTTTGTTTTAAATAATGGAAACATGGATATTGCTAAAAAATACAACCAAAAAAGTCTTTAACGTTAACTAATCAGAATCTTCAATGGTTGACTTTGCAAAACGTTTGTAACAGTCATCGCAAACAATACTGCTATGCTCAAGGCATGAATACTTTTCACAGCACTTGCAAAAATATTTTGATAAATGACATATTTTGAATACATAGCACCGAACACATCTGTTCTTATAACCAAACTGACACGGGTTAAATGTGGCGGTTTAAACACTACGGCTTAACATTAGTCACGTGCAAACACACAGCTAGTCATGACCTTGAATCTATGTACCTGTTGTATGTTACAATGTTTAACATGGAAGAAAAATTGGAATGTATAAATTCTTTTGTATTTTATTTAGGGTGGATTGTAAAACTACTGTTTTATTGGTGCACCAAATAAATTTACTATATGTTATTGATATCTTTGTCCCAGTATGTATCAAAATATCCCCTGAATCGTGGAAATGACTTGATTTAATGGATGAAAAGTCAAAGAGATTATTATTTAAAGGAAATAAAAAACAAATAATTTGATCTTTTCAAAACAATACATCCATTTTCTAGCTTACAAATAATGAATAGTAAAATATAAGGATTCTGGGATATTTCACAAGGAAAGGGGAAACTGCATCTGAGCCAAGCATTGCCTGGCACCAGGACTCAACAGACTATGAGAAACTTACCTACATTTTCTATCTTACTCTCGATGTCTTCCTATGGCTTTTATCATTTTATGTCTTTTATCAGTTTTTATTTTATGGACCAGTTTTCTCTACATCCTACTCTACAAATTGGAAAATATGAGAGCCATGTTCAGCTCTGCAAGTTTTACATTTCTTCTTCAGGAATCCAAATTTAACTGGGACTGGAGCACTATTGCTCTTTTTAAATTTACTGAACAGAAAGCTTGTAGTGCCCTAGCTTGGATCCTGAGTCCAGTTTCATTTATTCTTTGGTTAAGGGAACCAATTGGTATAGCATAAGTATGGATTCATTTTTCATATGCATCAGGGTTGGGGTGAGATTTATTTTCCACTCATTTTTTTAAAGAAAAGAGTGTAAGGCAAAAACTATAAATGTCCAACATAGTATTCCTCCTAGCATTTCCACTAACTTAGAGTTTCTAGTTGCTTAAAAAAATAAATATGACATTCTCTTATAGAGTTCTTGAGTATACATGATGAAGTATTTTTTCCTGCAAATTTACCTTTTAAAACTTGAGGCTTTAAATCCTTTTATACTTAATTTTTCCTGGAATTTCTCAAGATAATGTCTCAAGGACTATTAAAAAATTATTTGATGAAAATAAAAAAAAACAAAGTCCTTTGGAATTATTAGTTATTTTCCAGTTAAAGGTCACAGTTTTGAGGATTTATGTTTTATTTCTTTATGTTCTCCAGGACTTTCAAATTTTTCAAAATTAGTCACCTATCTGTGATATTTTTTATCAGTGCACAATATTCTAACTAATCAGTCCATCTTGTACCTGTCTGGTGTCATTTTGAGATCTTGTAGTTTAACCTATATTTTATTTACAATATTTATTATTAAAATATTTATATATATATTACACTTCAACTTGTTGACATGATGAATAACAGTGTTTCCTAAAATCAAACCATCCTTGCATTCCAGTTACAAATTTTATGGGTTATGCTTATTTTTAAAAATACTGGTAGATTTGCCTTGCCTGGTGTGGGTGTGGCTCAGTTGATTGGGCATCATCACGCAAAACAAAAAGTCACTGGTTTGATTCCCAGTCATGGAATATGCCTGGGTTGCCAGTTTGGTCCCTGGTAATGAATGTGTGTAAGAGGCAACCAAATGGTGATTTTCCTTTCACATTGATGTTTCTCTCCCTCTCTTTCACCCTCCTTCCCTCTCTCTGTAAAAATAAATAAATAAAATCTTAGAAATTGCCCTGGCTGATGTGGCTCAGTGGATTGAATGCTGACTTGCAAACCAAAGGGTCACTGGTTAGATTCCCAGTCAGGGAACACACCTGGGTTGCAGGCCAGGTCCCCAGTAGGGCCCTGTGAGAGGCAACCACACATTAATGTTTCTACTCCTGTCTTTCTCCCTCCCTTCCCCTCTCTAAAAATAAATAAATAAAATCTTTTAAAAATCTTAAAAATAAAAATATGGTAGATTCTAATTCTTGATTAGGATCTAATTTTATTTTGGATTTTACATTAACATTCAAAAATGAACTTAGGTTTTCTCTGTTATTAATATTATTTACCTTTAACATACATTGCTATTAATGTTCAGCTGATTTAATAAAAGATGTTGCAAATATTACATTCTTAGTTCTTGGCAAAAACTTAAACAGAATTTAAATAGAAAAGAAATAGAATTAGCAAAACTAGTTAGTTAAAGTTTTGAAACAATTTGAACTTAAACTCTTCTTTACTTTCTTTTTGGAAGATTTCTTATTGTCCATTTCTCTATTTCTTCTGCAATAATTTTATTTTCTGTTTAACTTTTAATATATTCTTACTTTTTGACCATCATATGCTTTCTGGAAACTTATATACTTCATTAGGCTGTCATATTTATGTAGTTTAACAATTTTTCTCATTTAAAAATTCCTTCTATGTTTTTTATTTTCAAATTTGATCACAGTGATGATAAAAATTAGAATAATGCTATTATTAATGAAAAAGAAAATATTAAAGACATATATGCAAATACAATTCAACAATTAATGAAAGCATAATCTGTCACAGGATAAACAATTTGGTTTAATAAAATTATATGGACTTATTGTTAAAGTTTAGTTTTTATTTATTTACTAGTGAAATCTAAGACAATTTACTTAACTTTTCTGGGACTAATCTTAAAAATAATTGAGGAAAGAGCTTCTGCCTTAAAATAGTTTGTCAAAATCATTGAGATAATCTATGCAATTGACAAGTATAGTGATAACACAGAGTTAATAAAAACAATTTATTTTCATTCAAGATAGGTTTTACCACTGGATATGGTTTATATTGGAAATCTAAGGATGAATCAATGTTTTGAGCTTAAATAAAACTAAATAAGGAAAGTCAAGTGATTACCACAATCGTTGATTATGTCATTACCAACACCTCATCCTAACAAAAAGTAAATGCGTAAATAATACAAAGAATAATATTAAATTTATCTTATATAATATGTCTCTAAAAGGTTAGTGATACAGAATGAAGTCATATATTTTTAAATGATTAAATAATAGATGAAATTTAATCACAAGTAATAGAATGTATTGTTAAATCAAATTATTTTGTTAGATTATGATTAATTGAATATAAGAAAGTTTAATTGATTGACTATGTTCATTATTTTTTATCACTTCTTTTGCAGTGATCGTTCTTTTCTCTGAGATTTGATCCTGAGTTAAATCAGAACCTCAGGTTCTTAACTCCATGCAGAAATAACAAGCCCTGTATTTAACAATTTTTAACCCAACACAGGACTGCATCAAATGAATGATTAAAAAGAGTAAAAGGAACTTGGCAGACACAAGCCCCACCTGTTTACCTACAACATCACCTCTAACACCATTAGTATTAGAGGTACTGCCTGCCCAGTGACAGCTGTTAACTTTAAGAAAGTTAAAAGACTTTTTAAAAAACTGCCATTTCATAGAAGAGAAAAACAAAAGTCTGGGCAGAACCTAAAAGTGAATCCTGTTATTCAGTTCCATTGCTTCTCTCATGGCAACACATATGACTGCTAAAAAATAAGAAATCTAGATTTCCAATGCAAGCTTCAGTTTTGTAAAAAGCCCCAAGTTAACCAGGGTATGCTAAAAGGCCACCCAGCTGAGGCAGCACAGTTCTCTAATGCAATAACCAGGTTGCAGCAGGACAGGGATAGACAGAGGCCAATAGCACTGCTACAAAACAGGCTGGTACTTCAGTATGTCATATTTCACGTTCTAGGAGTTTCGCATTATATCCACTACAAAGCTAATATCAAAGAGGTTGGACTGACTGTTTTGTAAGTATTGCCATTACACACACCTCTTATAAATTTCACACACATACATGTATGCACATACATGCATATTTATGTACTGAGGAAAAGGACAAAGCAGAGGTAATTGAAGGGCCCTGTGGCAGTCTAGGCTAAAGAACACAATAGAAAGTGGAGGAAGGGACATATTGTCATTTCGTTTACAAGCTTTAAAAAAACTATGCTATTGTGTCCTGGTGCATGGTATGTACTCAAAAACTATATTTCAAATGAATTATTTGGTCATTATCATAAAACTCCAAGTTTCAATAATTTTGTAATTATTTTTGTCTTTCAAATAATCGTAACATATTCTCATAATTTTATCTTGCTCTACATCTTTTTTCATTTATTTTTATTTGTTTCTGGTATTGTACTAGAAAGTTAAAAATATTAGATCCAATATATTTAATAACTATATTTATTTAAAGTGTTTTTGATATAAGAAATTGGGCAGCAAAATTTTTCTGTAATAATAGATTAAAAATATATATCTTATTGATTATGCTATTACATTTGCCCCACTTTCCCCCTTTATTCCCCTCCATGCTGCACACCCCCTCTCACCTGCATTCCCCTCTGTTTAGTCATGTCCAAGGGTCATACATATAAGTTCTTTGGCTTCTCCATTTCCTGTACTATTTTAACCTCCCCCCATCTATTTTCTACCTACCATTTATGCTACTTATTCCATATATATTTACCCCTTCCTCCCCTTCATCTTCCCTGGATGATAACTTTCCATGTGATCTCCATTTCTGTGATTCTGTTCCTCTTCTAGTTGTTTGCTTAGTTTGTTTTTGTTTATTTTTGGTTCAGTTGTTGATGGTTGTAAGTTCGTTGTCATTTCACTGTTCATATTTTTTATCTTCTTTTTCTTAAAATCCCTTAAACATTTTGTATAGTAAGGGCTTAATGATGATGAAATCCTTTAACTTTATCTTGCCTGGGATGCACTTTATCTGCCCTTCCATTCTAAATGATAACTTTGCTGGGAAGAGTAATCTTGGATGGAGGTTCTTTTCTTTCATGACTTCGAATACTTCTTTCTAGCAAGGTTTCTTTTGAGAAATTAGCTGATAGTCTCATGGGAACTTCTTTGTAGGTAACTGTGTCCTTTTCTCTTGCTCCTTTAAAGATTCTCTCCTTATCTTTAATCTTGGATAATGTAATTATGTCTTGAATAATCTTAGATAATGTCTTGGTGTGTACTTCCTTGGGTTCAACTTCTTTGGGACTCTCTGAGCTTCTTGGACTTCCTGAAGATTTATTTCCTTTGCCAGATTGGGGAAGTTTTCCTTACCTATTTATTTCAAATAAGTTTTCAATTCTTGCTCTTCCTCTTCTCCTTTAGCATCCCTGTGATTCAGATATTGGAACATTTAAAGTTCCTCTGGAGGTTCCTAGGCCTCTCTTCATTTTTTAAAATTCTTGTTTCTTCATTTTGTTATGGGGAATGTTTATTTCTTCCTTCTGGTCCAAACTGTTGATTTGAGTCCTGGTTTCCTTCCTGTCACTGTTGGTTCCCTGTACATTTTCCTTTATTTCACTTTTTATAGCCTTTACTTTTTCTTCTATTTTGTGACCATACTCAATCAATTCTGTGAGCATCCTGATTACCAGTGTTTTGAACTGTGAATCTGATAGGTTGGCTATCTGTTCGTCGCTTAGTTGTATTTTTTCTGGAGCTTCGATTTATTCCTTCATTTGGGTTATTTTTTAAATAATCTCATAGTTATGTAGTAAGGGGAAGAGCCTTAGGTGTTCACCAGGGCTGGGCAACCCACATTCCACAATGCTGCATTATGGTGCTGTGTCTACTGTGTTAGGTGTCAAATGCAGCAATGCACAAATCAGCATCCTCCTGGAGCTTAGAGTACAATAAGATGCACTTTAAACAAATTTGTGCATGTGTGTGTGTATTGCTACATGACTGTATTTATACTCGTACATTTTATTACTTATCTGGTCATTTCTCTCCCTTTCAGCATAAAGCTCGCCATACTTATTGTGCTTTACAAAACCCTTCATGGTATAGCCTCAGTCCAAGACCCTTGCCAGGTATGTGGTACAGTATCAAGAGCCATTTGCTCTGGAATCACCCTGTTTGGGTTTGAATCTTGATTCCACCCCTAACATATTGTGAAAACCTGAACAGACTACCTATCCATTCTCTGCCTTTGTTTCCTCTTCTACATAATGGGACTAGCTCTTATACCTATGCTATAGATTGTTGAAAAGGAAGTAACACGAGTTATGAAAAGTGCAGAGAAAAGTGCTTGGTGCATAGTGAACACTCAATAACTTAGGCTATGATTACCCATTTAGTCTTGGGTCTTTCCAATTCATATCCCCACCCCAAGTTTGCTTCTGCAATACTGAATAAACCCAGTGTCTGAATCTGATGGTTCTTTCCTTGCAATGCTCTCCTTGACACCCCTACTCCTGTCCTTGTGGCTTGGCTATGTCCTACTCTGACTTCATGTCCCTGTCAAGAATTGTAAAGGACCCGAGGTTCTACTGTTTTTAAGTTAGCCTGCCACAGTTTCATGAAAGCTAATCAAAGACATGATATTCCTGGGCTAGGGATGAAGACCTTTATTATTCACAGTAATAGCAGTAGGAGAGTTTCTGTATTTGCTCTGGTTCTAAGGGCCCAATGCCCACAGGGTGATGTGCAGAAGGACAAACATACACATGCAGGGAGTCACCTTACAGGAGAGCAACCCTGAGTTTAGAGAAGCTAACTTTTGTAATTGTCAGTAAGCACGTCTGCCTTTTGCTGCCAAGGGGGATGCTATATATTCCAGGATTGTAAGCAAATCTGCCCTTTGCTCTAGATTGAAACATTTTATCTTCCAATGCTATTCACTGTGTAAACATTGGTGAAAAGGCACTTTAAGACAAAGGCAGTCAGTGTTTCTGTTAGTAAGAGGTTTAAACAAGAGAGCGTCGTGAGACAATGGTTTCCTAACAATTTCAACTAGAATTCTTCCATTCTGCTCTTCAAGGCAGGGTTATTGACCCATCTAGACTAAAAAGGTCCTTTAAGACAGATTCTCTGTATTTTTCACCACTCATTTCAATGCCTAACATTGTTCCTTTCACATAGTAGGCACAGCTTTTTAATCAATTAGAGGGTCTAGTGTAAGTGACATTATTTTTATTCCTACCATTACTACCATAAATAGTTTGAGATTAAAATGTAAAAATACATCTCAATCACATGAGCAACAACATAAATATACTTCAGCATTGTGTATAATTCATGCAAATTGTGTACAAAGTATATATAGAAGTCTACAGAATAATCTTAATGAAATAAAGATTTTGCTATATAAAACTATATGCATAAAGATGGGAGCAGCACAAACCAAATTGCAATGGAAAAGCATAGACTTTTTTGCATCTTTGCAACTTAATAAGCTCATTGTCTCGGAAAAAAGTGAAAGTCTTCATAACTTTTATGCACTTATTTAACAATGATTTACTGATGTCCTAATAGGTGCCAGGCCCTTTTAAATAGTGATTGTTCTTTTTTAAAGAACCCTATTATTGACAGTGTCTCCTTAGATCAAACCTGTAACTGATACAGTAGGGGCAATGGCTATTTCTCCCCTTTATTTTTATTGCTGACACTAATACAGAGATCCCCATCCCCACTCTGCCTGCCTCTACCCATTTCCCAAACCCCTTCTCTGTGGCTGAGGTCACACCATTCTCTGTCTATGAACTATGCATGTATGTTTTTTGGTTCATCCCCTCACCTTTTCTCATCCAGTTCTCCCTCCTCCCTCCCCTCTGACAGACTGCTATTTCTAAGCTCAATAACCATATAGAAAAAATGTGTCTTCATAATAACATATTTATATATAATGTATATATTATATATTGTATGCTGTAAACTATAATATATAATATACAAACAGTATGTTATTCATTTAATAAAATATCATTTTACTCTGGTAAAAAAGGAGAAATTCACAATATAAAATTCTGTGTTTGTTCTCAAAGCTAACCAAAGCAGGTAGTTAGAAAACTCAAAAATTATATAAATTTGAATTATTTAAATAAAGGCCATAGCTAAATATATCACTTCCCCCACTGTGAATACAGCCTCCTTCAAACATGTAACTAATTATTCTACACTGGACAACTAAGTGATAACATTCAGTATTGGTGTTTAATAACTACCCAGATGCCTGGACAAGACAGTCTCATTATCATTCCCAATAAAATGATAAGTACTCTGCAAGACTGCTATTGCTGTCAAGAATTGTTGGGTGGTGTTTACAAATAGTTAACCAGCCTTCCCCACAGCTGTTCAAAATTGAAGGCTCATGAACACTTAGACAAGCAGAGTGAAATCTCGTAAGCACAGATGAGCAGGAAGAGCAGTGGTACACCAAATGCATAACAAATAAGAATTTTAATCTATCTCATCATGAAAACAATATGAAATGAAGAAAGAGAGGACAGAGGCCCTGGATGCCCAGAATTAGAGATTTAACTCAGATCAACAGTGCCTGTCAGCCTTAATGAAGATTGTTTATAAACACAAATTTGGCATATTTTTGAGCTGGATGTAAGAATCAACTTTTCAAGTTCTATTCCAGTTTTATGACAAATGTTCAGGAATAATTTTAATTTAATCATTGTTTTGACAATGGGACATCTAGGCCATTAGGAATATACATATATACACATACAGATATCTGTATATGTATACACATATATTCCTATATGTGGATAAATATATGTATCTGTACATGTATATGTATACATACACACAATTAAAGTTTTTCTGGAATATCTCTCATGCCATGTTTTAGATGTTTAATACTCTTCTAAGATTTCCTTACTCAATTTTTATTTACATGTGAAATATACAGACCAAAATCCTCAGGTTACAGTAAGTTTCCCTCTAATCTATTATAAAAAGACCCAAGTGTTGAAATGGTAATCATTATTTTGTGATTTTAGAATTAAATTCAACCTCCTCACTTTAGAGGAAGCTGAGACAAAGGGGAGTTAAAAGTCTTACCCAAACACCCAAACACGCTGAGGGGCAGCTCAGGTCTCCTGCACCTTAAGACCGGAGTTGTATCTGTCGTTCACCATTTCTTCAGAGTGAAGTCTTCCTGTAGATAAGAACCCATAATATAAGGCTCTAGGAAATCAAATATAACAATGAACATGGCATAAACTAACCAGCATGGATATGCTGTTCCTGAAAAGCAATGGACCTTGATATTTCAGAATACTAGAAGTTCATCTTGGTCTTCATTTCATCTTGACCTAAGACATGTGACTTAGAATTTAGTTTAATCTCTTCCTGATAAGTATATTTAGATAGCTTCAAAATTCAAAATTGCATTTTTTGTCTATTTTCTTGATTTAGTGGGTATTATAATGACTTACCATATAGTGATATAAAATCATATTTTGGAGGCTATAAGTAAGCATATTTTTATTCCAATATTAGTTTTATTTTGTAGAATTTTTCTCAGTTGCTGTACTTATTTCTCTAATTCCACTGATGGTAAATAAAAATTAAAATAATATTTTTATAATTAATTTTAGTTAATTTTCATTATCCAGAAAAATTCAGTGAACCTCTCTCTGAACTCAGGTAAGCCTTCATAAGCATGTAAAGTGCAACAGTGTTCCTACTTTGTATTCTTCTTATAGTACATACTGTTTGCGAAGTTAACTGTAATCTCTTCCAGACACTGAGCTCATATAGTACCATCCATCTGTGCCCCTCTGTAATAGCCTACATATTGCCAATATTTTAATACTTTAAGAGCTTGACTTCATAAAGACCCTACTCACCTTCACAATTCCTGCAGAACAAAGTCTACATTCATAAGAAATCTTTTAAGAGTGTTCATGCTTTTACCTTGCATATTATAGTTCTTTCTGTTTTCTAGCATAAACATTCTGTCCATACAGGCAAGTTGCTTTACTAATTCCTAAGAGTTACATAATTCATTTGTTCAACAAGTATCTATTAAAACAACATAATTATGTATAAAAACTATAGTAACAACTAAATTATACAAATTAACTTAGTAATCAATTAAACAGACATGAAAATATTAATAATTAACACAGTATAATATTAACTATAGTATTTACTTTATGTAAGTTATTTAATAAGCATTGTGAGAGATGTGTAAACATGATATAATCACTGCCTGAAATAAATTTACTATTCAGTGAGAACATTAACCACATTAGAACCATAAATACACATAACAAAATGTAGTTTAATTAATACCTGTTTTACTGTGTGATTCTCTAGTTGTATAACTTTGCCCCCTCTATTCTTTACTCCCTAATCTGGCTAGAGAATATTATCTATATGATAATATCACTTATCAAAATAAAAGGGTAGTAGCTGTATTGATTTTAGACAATGCAAACCAGAGAAAAATCTGTTCTAGGTGCGATCCTAAATGTACGTGAACCCAAGAACACAGCATCAAAACACATGAGGCAAAACCAATAAAACTACAAGGAGAAATAGCCAAATCCACTATTATAATTGGAAAGTTCATGCCTCTTTGACAATAACCAAGAAGCCGACAAAAATCGGGAAACAAGCAGAGAGAAAATAAGTAAAGATGTGGGTGACCGGAACATCAGGGTTCCCGCTGACGTTCGGAGGACACTCCATCGGACAGAGCGGCGCACACACTTCCGAGGCTCACACAGAACGTTTGCCGAGACAGAGTAAATTCTTGGCTCACAACCACATCTTAACAATTTGAAAGAATAGAAATTATAAAATGTATGTTCTCACAAAGCTGAATTAAACTAGCAATCCATAAAAAAATCATTGCTAAATTCCCATATATGTGTAAATTAAACAATGTACTTCTCAACAACATATGGGTCAAAGAAAAGCCTCATGAGAAATTTTAAAAAATATTTTGAAGTGAAAATAAAAATACAATTGATCAAACTGCATGGGAAACAGTGAAAGCAGTGCTGAGGGGAAGGATTTATGCTTTAGATGCATACATTAGAAAAGAATAAGCACCTAATATCAATAACTGAAGCTTCCATCTTAGTAAAAAAAGTATAATTTAAGCCTAAATTAAACATTAGAAATAAAAATAAAAATTAGAGCATAACTATATAAAACAAAAACAGGAAAACAATAGAAGAAAATTAATAAAACTGAAATCTGATTCTCTGAAAATATTGATAAAATCAATAAGCTCCTGGCTTGACCAACCAGCAAAAATAAAAGAGAAAGAATACAAATTACCTACATAAGATGTGAACTAGGAGTCAACACTTGATCCAATAGATGTTAAAAGTATAATGAGGGAATACTATGAAAAACTCTATATCCACAAATTTGATAACTTAGATAAAATGGGCAAATTCTTTGAAAAATACAATCTATAGAATTCATATAGAAAAGTTAGATAACCAAATTAACCCTGTGTCTATTAAAGGCATTGAATCAATAATTAATATCATTCTAAAAAAGAAATAATAGGCCCAGAAATTTTCACAGGTGAATTCAACTACACATGTAAGGTATAAATAATACTATTTTTCCACAATTTCTTTTAAAATATAGATATTGTAGATAACAACCCCTAACTTATTTTGTGAGTCTAACATTATTCTAATACCAATACCATATTAAGGCATTACAAGAAAAGAAAGCTACAGAATAATAGTCTCATTAATATAGACATACTTAATTTCAACAAAATTAATATTAGGAAATAAAAACCAACAGAGAACTACAAACCAAAAGCTAGTGGGATTTATTGCAGATAATGCAATGCTGGTCAAATGTCCAATATATGTTAATCAATAGGAAAAGAAAAAAATCCTATGTTCTGTCAATTATTGCATTAAAAGCTATGAAAACCCAATATTTATTCATAATAAAACTCTCAGAAAACTAAAAGTAGAGAGAAGTTCCTAGGCTAGATTTTTTTAATGTGCAAAAATATATAGCTGTCAACATACTTAATGGTGAAAATTGAACATTTTCTGTCTAAGATCTGAAACATGGCAAACATCTAGCACTATTTTTAGTTTTCTAGCACTATTCCTATTCAAAATGACAGTAGAAGGCCTAGTTAATACAGTAAGAGAAGAAAATAAGATAAAAGAGAGATATGCAAATTTGAAAGGAAAAACTAAAACTGTCTTAATTTTCAAATAATGTAATTGTCAAGGGTAAGAGGTGGGGATGGGTAGGGCAGAGAAGAGTATTGGGGGGAAATAAAGATAATTGAAACTGAACAACAATAAAAAATTTAAAAATATGATTGTCTATGAAGAATAATGCAATGAATTTGCAGATAAATTCCTGGATCTAATAAGCAAGTGTAATAAGATTGGAGGAAACAATATACATAGGGCAATTTCTTATACACTAACAATGAACAATTAGAATATAAATCTTAAAGAAAGCACCACTTTGATAATACCAAACATAAAATCTTTAGGTATAAATGTATTAAAATATGTATAATATATATTTGTAAAAATATGTAACAGGGGAAATAGAAGAAATTTTAAAGTATGAATAAATAAAGAAATATTAATTTTCAACATTCCAACATCCAAATCATAAGAGTGCCAAAAGGAGAAGAGGAAGAGCAAGAAACTGAAAACTAATTTGAAATAGAAAACTTCCTCAGCCTAGTGAAGAAAATAGATATACAAGTCCAGGAAGCTCAGAGAGTCCCAAAGAAGTTAGACCCAAAGAGGAACACACAAAGTCACATCAAAATTAAGTTGCCGAAGATTAAAGATAAGGAGAAAATCTTAAAAGCAGCACAAGATAAGAAGAGAGTTACCTACAAAGAAGTTCCCATGAGACTCTCAGCTGATTTCTCAAAAGAAACCTTGCAGACAAGAAAGGACTGGAAAAAAAGTATTCAAAGTCATGAAAAAGAAGGACCTATATCCAAGATTACTCCATCCAGCAAAGCTATCATTTAAAATGAAAGGGCAGATTAAGTGCTTCCCAGATAAAGTTAAGTTAAAGGAGTTCATAATCACAAAGCCCTTACTAGATACAATGTTAAGGGGACTTATCTAAGAAAAAAAAGATGACCAAAAATATGAACAGTAAAAGGACAACCAACTCACAACTATCAACAAATGGACATAAAAACAAAACAAAACAAAACAAAACAAAACAAAACAAACTAAGCAAACAGCTAGACCAGGAACAGAATCACAGAAATGGAGATCATATGGAAGGTTATCAGTGGGGAGGGGGAGAGGGATGATGGGGGAAAAGGTTCAGGGAATAAGAAGCATAAATGGTGGGTACAAAATAGACAAGGGGAGGTTAAGAATGGTATAGGAAATGGAGAAGCCAAGAAATTTATATATATGACCCATGGACATGAACTAACAGGTGGGAATTGCTGGTGGGAGGAGGGGTGCAGGGCAGAGGGGAATAAAGGTGAGAAAAAAAATGGAACAATTGTAAAAGCAATATCAATAAAATATACTTTCAAAATCCACTGTTAATTGTGTAGTTTTTACATTTGCTTAAATCTTTAGCTATTTCATTATTTTAACACCTATGTTAAAAAGAATTCTTAATTACTATAAAATTGATCAAAAAGCTAGAGGTAGGACAACCAAGTTCCCAAGAAACTTGAAAATAATGATGCTCTTCTGAAGAAAAATTTTTATTGAGGGCTTTGTGTTTTTTATTTTCTTTCTATGAATCTCTAAGGTTTTCAGTGAAATTTATGTCATGTCAAAAGTGAAAAACAAAATGGAATAGCAATTTTTTCCACCTCATAACTTTCATGAGTAAAACATCCATCTTTCTTGCCAAAGAAAGGGAAGAAAAGAGACAGTACTTTTATAATTTTTAACTTTCTTCATGAGACTGCATGGAGAAGACTGTAGAGATGAATGATAATACAAAATAGTAAGTGCTTCAAATAGTTTGCTATGTAATGAAAAAAATCATTTATTCAAGTTTTGGTAAACACAAAGTATTTTCAGGCATAGCTCTGATAAATTTTAGTTGAAGAGAGTCTGCCTTGGTTTGCTAAGTTTTCAATCTTGTTCCAAATGAATGAAAACCATACAAAGCACTTATAATATTCTCTTTCTTAGTCATAAATCTGGACAAAAATTGTACTATAAAGTATTTGAAGCTGGATATTGATATGTGTAGTGGACTATAATAAGTAAGTATGTAAATAACACTATTTAAATGAAAAAGATAATTGTCCATGAGACAATTGCTTTGAATCATTTAAATACATTACACTGTGTCTGCCTATTGGTAATTATACCAATTAGATTGGAGGATCATTTTTCAGGGTGCAAATTAATAAATTTTACACTTCCTGGGATTTAAAAAATAGTCCAGATTAGAAAGACTAAATAATTTCTATGTTTATGGCTACTTTAGTTGACTCTTGACTGTGTAACATGACAATAATCTAGCCAGCGTTTCTTACTCTGTGTGCTGAGGATATAGCTAGCTAGGGACATAACTGTATTCATTCAGATCGCTCTGCTATTTGAATTTCAAAGTAAAAAATTTTAACCAAAAATAGTGCCTTGGAATCTCACTTTTAACTTTGTTTAAAAAAACTAATTTCAATGAACATTTTCCTTTTAGTTGGTACTTTAATTTAAAGGTCGATTAATTTAATGATTCTTGGGTTGGTGGACATGTAATTATGGTTGATTAGAAATGAATAATTTTAGTGATACATTTTTTAGAAGATGAAGAGGATTAATAATTAACTGACATTCAATAACAATGGAAAGAAACTTAAAGTCTTATTAAAATATTGCTAAAATCCTTTTAGCTACAGAAGTCTCTGAAAATGTTTTTTAAAATTATAAAAGTGAAATAATGTTTCTGAAGTGTTTTTCTAATGTTCAATAAAGAGATGTTACTTAAGCAACTATTTCAATCTATAAAGAGAAAGATAAAAAAATTCTACTTACTTTTATTTTATGAATGGCTCTATCTAGTCAACCATTCAACACTGTACAAAGATGTTGTAGAGTATAAACCTTTAACAACTCATCTTTTCATTTATTTATTTATTTTTGTTGAACTGGCATTTACATTATAATTATAAAGCAATAAAAACAAGAGTCATGAACAGTTCTGAGACAGAACAATTTTGCTGAAAATTCTCCAAGTCCTTCTTCTATGGCTAATATCTACACACACAAATATTTTCACTAAGTCACATTAAATGCTCACACTGGTCAAAGAAATTGACAAAAAATTTTAAGCAAAAAATGTGCTTTGATTATTTCCTATTCCAACTTGCCATTTTTACAATTATGCAGGTCAACACTATGGGTATCAATGTAGTGGTTTTACTGAGAGTACAATGTATTGCCAAATACATGTTCTGATAGTATACAGGAGTTCCTATACATTTGTACATACAATAAGGTAGTATTCGCAGGTTGGGGAGAGGTGAGAAAAAGAATTGAAACCTTTATTGAATTTGAGGAGACATACATGTATACAGTGAGCAGATATAAAAGATGACCTTTGAAAAGATGAGTGGTACACTAATTGAATGCACATGTTTTATAAATTGAGTTGGAAGAGTTCAGCATATGTCATAATAATTGATGGGCTATCAAAAAAATAACTGTAGCACAGGAG
Source organism: Artibeus jamaicensis (assembly GCF_021234435.1). Taxonomy (NCBI): domain Eukaryota; kingdom Metazoa; phylum Chordata; class Mammalia; order Chiroptera; family Phyllostomidae; genus Artibeus; species Artibeus jamaicensis. The sequence goes on along the minus strand of NW_026522025.1, from coordinate 28,910,321 downwards.
CCAAAATAATAATTGCAGATCTTGAAGTTAAGCTGACAATTAATCAGTTCTAAATTATATACAGGCAAAGTAGTTTATTTGCAAACAGTCAGAAAGAACCTGTTATGCTTAATTACAATTCTTATAAGCATTTATTTCTATATTTGTTTATTTTATGAACTGTACCACCAAGAATACCCTTATAAATCAATATACTTAATATCTATGAGAAAAGATGTGAGTTTTGATCAATTAAATGCAGTTTAACATAGAATTGAGAATCAGCTATGTACAAAATATTGTTATGAAGACTTGAGAAAGTGTAAATATGAGCATGAAATACTTCCTACTTGTAACAGTTTAAAACCCAAAAACTTGGATAGAAACAGTTCACATGTGAATGATTTATATTATAGAATAAATGAATACTAAAGTGCAAAATGCTGTGAGTTTATTGAAGAAATAATTATCTTAGGCTATTAAAAGGAGTCAAGAAAATATTCACAAAAAAGTAGCCTCTATTTATTCACCCATTTACTCATAGCTAAGAGTAGAAAGCTTTGAAACATAATGAAGAAAGAGCATATGGTTCAGACTTTTTAAAGTGTAGTGCAAGTGGCAGAAAGAGGTTGAAATAAGGCAGGAAATTGTGGGCCCTAAATGCCAGGTTGAGAAGCAGTAGCCAGAAAAAGTGACATTTCCTCTTCCATCATGGAATAGGTTGTGGTAGACAGTTTTATAAGAGATTCATGCCAAGGGAGCATATAGACAACATGATGCTGTCTTTAAGAAATTCCTTTAATCATCAGTCACTCACTGAAGACCTATCACAAGCCAAGACTATTTCCGATTGTGAAATTTGTTTCATGCATAGTGGCTACAGAAATGACAATTGAAGACCTCACCCTCCAACAGTTCAAGAGTGGGTAAAAGAGAAAAACAAGTGAGGAACCATATAAAGTGCAGTGTAAACCATGTTAGCATATGGTCAGGAAACAGGCAGTGTTTTAGTTACTGACGCCTGCGTAACAGGAAACTCCCAAATTGTCACGCTGTGGGATGAATCGCTCCTCATCTCCCAGATTCATATGTTTAGGACTGACACTCAGAACCTCAGAATGTGAGTACTTTTGGAGACAGGGCTTTTAAAGGGGCAATTAAGGTAAAATGTGGCCACTTGGGTGGGCCCTAATCCAGTAAAACAAGTGCCCTTTTAAGAAGAAGAAATGCAGACAAAAGCAGAGGGAAGACCTTGCAAGCCCTCAGAGAGAAGCCAGAGACAGGCTTCAGAAGAAATCAAACCTGCCAACAATTTGATCTCCATTTCCACTCTCTAGAACTGTGAGAAAATAAATATCTGTTGTTTAAACAATCCAGAGTGTGGTAGTTTAAGAAAGTAACACTCATTTAATTTTCTCTTAAATCCAGGGATGGATTAGTAAGTTCTACCTTGTGACTTTTCAAATGGTTTTAGTCATATTCTCTCTCTCTCTCTCTCTCTGTCTCATCTCCATATCTCTATATTCCTACCCCTTTTTCTCTTCCCTTATGGTCCCTTCATATGGCACTCTTGGGGTAGCCAGATTTATTACATGGCAGCTAAAGATTCCCATAGCCAGTGTTATAAAAGAAAGCCACAAGTTTAAGGGACCAGATACATATCCATACACACACACTACTCCATGTGAGAATGGAGGTAGAGTCAAAGTACATGCAGATGTATTTTAAAACTACTACTATCTGACCCCTGCCAAAAATTACTTACACTTTTCCAACATACAAAACACACTCACCATTTCCTGGGGTCCTATAAAAGCCTTATCTATTATGGCATCAAGTTCAGGCTTGAGGTCCTGGATCTCACCATTTAAATCAGGTCTGAATGTAGATGAAGTCTGAGATACAATTCTTTAGGCATACAGCTCCTTGAAAACTTTTCTGCTCAGTCCAGTGCCTTATGAAGTAACGAGAAAACTTACCTCTCACTTCCCATTCAACATCCAACACCACTGTAAGGAGAGAAGCATAGAAAATTTTTCTACCATTCAGAAAAGGAAGAAGCAAGGGATGCATGGCTACTGGTCCATAGCAAGACCCAGCTGGGCAGGCACGGCCAGTTCCTTAATTAGGTCATTGTTATTCTGCCTGGGACTAATGTTGAGTCTGCTTGCAGAACTTTTGCATCAGCTCTCTGAATTCTGCTTCCTCTTCCATTGTATGTAGGCTGTGTTTGGAGGTTGGTTGTTTTCTCAGACTGTTTCTTGCTTAAATAAGTATGAGGTCCAAAAGTCCTTTTTCATTTTTTAATGTCTCTACACCAACAGTCCAAGTGTTACTCTATGTACAAATCTCTTAACATTATTGGGTTTCCATCATTATACAAAACTCAGATGTATACAACACCAAGTGGGGTGGCCCATTTGAAAGGTGGAAAACCTGCTTCCAAGATGGCTGCTTACTTACATATCTGGCAAGACGGTGGTCTGTCAGCTAGGAACCTCAGCTATGCTAAGGGTTGGGAGCCTCAACGTAGACTAGTCCATGGGGTCTGGGCTTTTAAAATTCAATTTAAAGGGTGATCATTAAAGACAGAGAGAGGAAGAGATGGATGCTCTATCACCCTTTTGCTCTATCACCCTTTATGACCTAGCCTTAAACGTCACGTAGCTTTGTTTCTGCCATATAGTCTATTAGTTAAGACAGTCAGAGATAGCAGTACCATTCTGGTTCAGGTGGAAAGGCATACACTCAACTTGTTGATGGAGGATTGACAAAGTTGTAGAAGAATATGTGGCTTCAGAAATATTGTAGCCATTTTTGGAAACCACATTCTATCACAGTGAGTTTTGAGGATAAGTCTGTTCAAAAATGTGTGTACAAATCAAGAAATACTTGAGAGAAGATATTTTAGTTTTATTGTATTTAACTATAAAATTGAGAATTCATAACTTATTAGTCAATGTCAAACATCTCAAGAAGTTTTTCAGGCTTCATCATATTTAATGTTAACAATAATCCAAAAAGGTAGATATTATTATTATTGTTTTTGATAGATACAGTAATTGCATCTTATAAACATTTAATCTGTTTTTAATTACTGGAGCTATAGTAGTTTCTAGAATATGTTCAATGCTGATGGAATCTATCATATACAGATAGGGATGTGAATACATTATTGGGAGGATAGATGACTTCAGGAATAAAGTTCTTGAATTGGCAAAAGAAGATGTGACCCAATATATGATTGAAGAGTTTGGTCATAGTGACAGAGAAAGTTCATGTTGTAACAGGTGGAAATATAAAATGTATGGTGCTAGATGGAGATAATTGAGTACATTTGGCTATGATAATATGCCATATTTTCTTTTATGATTGTTTTCGTTTTCTCAGTGAAATAAAAGGTAATGCCATTACCTGGGGCATGTTTGTCTAAGTTTGATCACTGAGCCATTATGAAATAGTCAACTTTGAGAGTGGAGAAGGGGCAGTAAGAGGGTGGTTGGGCAGTGCTCAGGATCCACTTGAGGTTTGCAATCATGAATTTCTCTGAGAGCAATCAGTACAGTTGAATGTTTTTCTCCAACCACAGTCCACTGTTGGGTTTAGATGTAAAGTAGAAGAAGAGTTTAGATTTAACCAGGGTTGGGATTTTTCAGATGAGTGTGAAGAAAGAAAAGAAGGAAAAAGACATTGGGGTTATGTGTAATTGATTGGCCTCACAATCTTATTGAGGTAAAGTGAGAAGATGTGAGACACAATAAATAGGGAAAAAATGGAGTGTCCTGTTGAGTTAAATAGTTGTTGGAATAAAGTAAAATCATGCATTGTTCCACAGAGAGTATGTAATGTCAGTGCCTAATTTTTTTTGCCCCCAAGGCTCTTTCTCTCCCTTTTCAGGCTAGAATTATAACAGAATCACTACCCTATGAGCAGACCTCAACCAAAAATTTATGGTAGGTGGTGTATAAACTTTAATTCCCTCTCCCCTTGGGTGACAAACCTGAGATCTGTATTCTATACCATTTCCCAGATTCTCCCAGTGGTATTAAACTTCAGTGACCTAGGCAGGAACTTACCTGATAATACGCATTTAATTGACTTTATCCCTTCCCTGTCTTGCTTCCTCACCCTCCTGCTGGTGTTTCCTCTGACTGCCCCTCAGGTAAACTAATTATTCTCAATTTCTTATCTCAAAACCTGCTTCTGGGAAGACCCAACTAAGAAAATCCCTAGTCTGTGGGAAGCCTTTATTGAACACCTCCTTTGAGCCCCTGCAGCTCCTATTACAACACTTACCAAAATATAGTATTTTGTCTTTTTTGCTTGTTCTTCTCCCATTAGACTGTGTTCCCCAAGAAAGGAAAAGTAACTCACTATTTTCATAGAGCCTTTTCCTCATACAGTTTCTTTCACCTAATAGGATTATTATTGATTTAGTAAATTTAATTATATTTTTTAATAAAAACTTGTTTTTGCTAACCATGGATTTGAATTTTTTTTCATAGAGACAAAATTCTATTGGGTTCAGTATATTATCAGTGTTAATTATACCATGTTTATTGGCATTATAATTTTTTGAAAATTAATGACTCCTAGTAGTAGACTGTCAGACATGAAATTTTGGATAGTCAGAATATATCACTACAATATTTAAACTGTTATATTTGAGAGAGTTGAGTAGTATAATATTGTCCCTTCAGATATACATTTAGCAAAATTAGGGAGTTGTGAGGTTGAACACTTATCATTTTCCCTATGCTCTTTATCTGATGAACTATTTTATTTCAGCAACAAAAATAGCTATAATTTAAAAATTTACATAAAAATACTTAATATACAGGGTGCTGAATAAATATTTATAGTATACATATTTTTGTGACAAGAAATTATCGTTTAAAAATGAATTATTGTTGGTACTAGGTTAAACTGATTTTTAAATTGGGGAATGAAAGCACAGTAATAAAGCTCTTTACATTTTTTAAAAATTGTGATTTGACTATCACCTAAGTAGCTGCTATTTATATACCTGTTTGCTACTACTAATTATTTTATAAAGTTCAATTACTGTAATGGCTAAATATCACAATCACTGGGTAACTCAGCAGAAAGCCATGCTATCTGTGACAGGAATGCATTTGTGAGAAAGCTTATTTGCATTTGCAAATCTCAACAACTGCTCAAGTATCTGCTTTTTAGCAATTAGGCAGCTGCTTCTTAAAATCAACAGTGGCAAACTCTGGTTGTGTTTGGTTTGGAAATGAAGTGTTGTCATGTGTGGCATTCTGGTAGTTTACAGTGTATTAATGAAGCCACTTTGCTTCACGCTGCTGTATCACCTCTACTTGGCAATCTTTCCTCCTCAGCTGGCTAGTGCATGACTTCATCTATTTTCTTTTCATTCTTTGTCTTATTCAGAGGCTGTGGCTTTAAATAGTTTCAGATTTCCTTTCTCAAGGGTTAATTCACAGTCTTTAAAGTGTACAGCTATGGAGTCTGACCTGGGTCAAATAGGCTGGGTAATTTATTACCAAAAACTATGTGTGAATTATTTAGAAGTTCTATTTGAATTTCCTAAACAGTTGGGGAATTTAGTTTCATGGGAGGTATGAGGTATATATGGTGAAAACTGGCAGGCAAGTGAACATGAATGGGCTAAAAGACAACTGCAGTTGTACTGGCTGCTGTACAAGTAAAACTATCAGATTTGAGTGATGAGTTATATCTTACTATGTGCTAATAACTGAAATATATATAAAACACTCATATTAAATCTCCTGTATATATTGCCTTTGAGATTTTATTGTTCATACTTAATACCAATTTTGCTTTGTTTTGGTGTTTATGTAAGATTTCTTAGCCTAGAAATGTGTTTTAGAAATATAGTAAGAGAATTGGCTGAAAAATATAAATGCTGAAATGCAATTGGAATGTTGCTCTAAAGTTTTTAAAGGCACTTTTTTTGTTTTATACCAGTGTACCTTTGCACATATTAATTTGTCTAAAATTCATTCCTCCCTAGCCCACTTCTCACTCACCCTAGGAAATGCTGCATTTCTTTCAAGTCTCTGCACAAACTTCACCCGAATCTCTCAGGCAAAGTGAGACAGTCCATCCATCCTCTTTGATTCCATGGTATTTTGCCCATGGAAGTCAGCGTTATACATGCCATAGAGTTAGTTAGTACCAGGATAAATATCCAAACTCACAACTTCCTAACTTTGTTAAGTGACTTGGATACTGGCCCACAGTGTCTGCAGCATTATGGATGAGACAAGGCAAATTCATATGGACTACCGAGTCCTATGGAGGAAAAGGGACAACATGGTTTCTTTCTCAAGAGGAGAAAGAGCCTTGGAGCACCTCAGCCATTCTCTCAAGGGGAAAGTGCCTCAACCCTTGCCTTGACAAGCTTTTATTGGACTCAATTTGCATAGGAATACAGGGTGTATACATAAAGCTCATCAATCAGTGTCAAGCAGAAATGATTAAGCAATAGATAACATACAAAGAACTCTGAGGGCTTATTTTGAGTCAGGGTCAGATAGTTAAAAGGCGATAAAACTTTGAGGAACTAACTCACTTCCTGCTTAGTCTCTTATTATTTAAACTGAGGGTATTAGCAAAGTAGGTTTCATAGAATTTTATACATTCTTTCTTAAGCCTGATTGCTCTAGGGAACCCGCCCTTTCCAGCACAGGACTGCACCCATCTCTAGCATTGTTTCAGGTTTAAGGCATTGTTTCAGGCTTAAGTCAGACGGGAAGTAAGACAGTCAAAAGATTAGGAGACTTCTTGCAGATAGAAGGACTCAGGCTATGTCAAAGCCAAGGGGTGAGGGGCCATCATCCCTTTTTCTATATCCCCCAAGTCCTTCTCTGGGACCCCCATGATCATGCCTATCTTAGGTTGTCCTTCCCTTGAGGGATCTTACCCATCACTGGCTAACCGATCAAGCATTGGGGGCCAGGCAGGGTGAAGTAAAAGGAGCAGAGGCAGTGCCCCTGCCAGGGAGATGAGCTTTGTCTCCTTAGTGGCTTATGGTCCCAAGGTCACTTATTCAGCCTTAGCCATGGGGGTGGGGGCGCAGTTACAGCTCCTGAAACCAGGCAGGGCAGTTCCCAACAGTTAAGTGTATATCTAAAGAGACAACACTGTGCTTTCTCACTAATTTACACTTTTACATCATTAGACCAAGTAAACAAATATTTCTAAATGCATTGCTTTACAGACGGGTCTCAGAGAGTCTCCTAATTCATTCGTCTTTAATTCAGGGTGCAATATCACTCTGTTGCTCTACTCTGTTGCTATACAGCCAGCCTTTTGGTTGTATACAACATTCCAAAGGGGATGTTGTATTCCTTTACAGCATTCTTGTGCCGCTGTTTCTGCATCACCTGAAGTCTTATCTATTTCTCCTGAATCTTTACTCTCTTTCCCTCAGTCTGCCATATATGCTACTTTAAAATAGTAAAACCCATAATTAGCACAGACAGCAATTTCATTTCTGCTTTAAACCCTGGAAGTAGTTGCCACTGAAGTAGTCTAAAATGATCCTATAACAAAACTACAGTCTTACTCCCAAACTGGCAAAATGAGATGCTATCTGCTGAGAGAAAAACCTTTAAACACATGTAGAATGTACAAATTCATCCTAGATATTGTATTGGCCAAAAAGCTCATTTAATTTTTTTCTTCATATAGCCAAGCACTTCAGATAGCTCTAGTAGTGCTTAATTGCCTTTAACATCATTCAAAACAATTTTGTTAGATTGTAATGTGACAGGTGTCATATCAGCATTCATTTAAAAAACATCAAAATTGTGTAGCCATATTATTTCAAGAAAGGTAAAAGCACAACTGAAATACAAACAGAAGATTTGTGCAGTATATGGAGAAAGTGCTGTGACTGATGGAATGTGTCAAAAGTGGTTTGCAAAGTTTTGTGGTACTTATTGACATTTTTGCCAAATAATTTTTTACTGTGGAATTCTTATGCAATGGAAGACATTTAGCAGCACCACTGACCTCTACCCACTAGAAGCCAATAGTGGGAGACAGCCAACATACTCAAAATATTTAAATCGATAAAGTTATTTGTGAAAATAAAAATGTGTCTCTTATTTTATAGAAAAAAACAAACAGATTTTTTGGCCAGCCCAATATTTGATTATATCAATGTCTATAGTTATCCTCCCTAATACAAAGTCAATAGAATATTAAGAAATTATAAGAAACATTGAGAAGTTTCTCATTGTACAGGCATTACATCATAGTGCCATTGTAAAAATAAATTTTACTTTATTGAATCTTACTGTAAAGTAAGATTTACTGAGTTACCTTAGGACAAGTGAGTGTAATGGTTTACAGACCTTGACTATTCCAAATATGCTAATTCCCCACATCATATATTAGGGGTAGAGATATATGCTTATCCTGGAACAATTGCTACCGTCACTGGAAAGTGATTCACTCTTTAAATGTTTTTCTACTACTGCTCAAACTAAAGATCCGTGCAATATTTAGATTTGAATAATTTAAAAATATTATATAATGTGTTTTGAGTTCAATAAACTTGAAGTGGTTTGGACTAAGAGGCTTTCTGAGTTCAAAGATTAAAAGTCTTCCACTAATAACCTCATAATGATTAAACCAAAACATTTTTATTGGGGTAGACATAATTTAATTCAGCCAGAAAAATCATAAATGAGAAAGTACTCTTGGGTACTTCTTAACCAAATTGTCTCTATTCCCTACATTTATCAATAGTTTTAATTTTGAAAAAATCTGATTTAGAAATATATCTATTTTTTAAAAATCAACCATAATTAAATCATTTACACCATGATAAAAAAGAAGTATGGGCCTGTGACTATTGAGCACCAGAAATGAAAATGTGAAATTACCTGAAGTTAAGATAAGCCCTAGAAACAAAACAATGACCATCTTTAACAGATAAGTATTCGGGAACTGGGGACTTGGTTTTGGATGGTTAGAAAAGCAAAGCAAAAAGGCAAAATTATCACTCCAATGGGAGTCATAGCCAGCCTTCTTACAGGTTTTGGATAGATTAATCTGAGTTTTCTCAAAAGTCTAAAATATTCTTATAGCATAAAGCATGAACCTTCATGTGTGTGTATGTAAATCTGATTTCCTGAAAAGTTGGTGAATGTTCAGCTCCACTGTGTCCGCTTATTTAACCCAGGCGCGTGCCACATTTACTAACTTACACTATCTTCATCCTCAGCAACATCAGGTAGAAGGAAGAGCATTGGTGAAATCATAGAACCTTTATATAATCTGGCATATCTGGGAGTAACAACAGGTTGCTATAGTTAAAGCATGGGGAGTTACAGAAATAGGTAACACCAGACAGCTAAGTATGTGCCTGTGTCACAGAAGAGTGTTAATTAAATACAATGCTGTACCTCCAAGTATGACTGTTCTGGGTTTTCCTGACATAAGATAGGCTCTTTCAGAAGTTAAAGTAACTCCCTCTGTGTTACTTCATCTAAATATTTTGGACCACTGAAAGTGACTGGAGAATAACCATGCCACATAGTCTTTGAAAGATAAACAAAATCTTGTGGAATGAGCACCATCTTTTTGAATAGCACAGAGAGCCAAAAGGAACAGCCAGTATAGAGGTTAGCACAAAAATCAGACATTGGGTTGGTTTCTGCCACTGGCAAGGCTCCCATTCAGTGACCTCACAGAGCCCCTGGACTGACACCAAAAGTATCTCCTGAGTTGTCTCAATTCTGATCCTACGGCAATCAGCCGTTTTCTTTTCTCCAAAGTGTCAGTCTCATAGAAGGTCACTGATCCTCCTCATTCTTCCACACTGTCCTCAGCTTTGGTGAACACTCCTTTCCTAATCCTGGAGTAGGGATTCACTTGCAGTATAAATTCTTGTTCCCTCAGGTTTCCCAATTTGATTTTGAATTCCTAATTATTGACTGTTTTTGTTTCCTCAGTTTCAGTTTTACTATAGGCAATGTGAACGTTTTTGTTTAACTAAGGATACATTATTTAACAGTCTGAAGAAAATAATAATTAATATGCAAGATATTATATAGCTATCCTAGTACATAAAACACCTTATTTTTTTCCTCACCCAAGAATATGTGCATTGGCTTTTTTAGAGAGAGAAGTGGGGAGAGAGGCAGAAACATCGATGTGAGAAAGATTGATCAGTTGCCTCTCCAACATGCCCTCTGGCAGGGGATCAAACCGCAAACTTTTGGTGTATGGGACAGTACTCCAGCCAATTAAGCCACCCAGGCAGGGCTGGAACACCTTTTATTCTGAGGATAATGATAAACCATTAAAGTGTTTTTAAAAAGGAGGGGACAAAAACCAAAGATTTGCTTCTTAGAAAGTTCTCTTTGCCCAAAGTTATAAAGGGGGAATGGTGGTCAAGGCCGATCTGTGAAGAGAAAGTGTGGGGAACTGTTGCTGCAATAAGAAGAGAAGACACGGTCCCAAACAAAGGCAGTAGCAGAAAGGACGGACAGTCGGTTTATACTACAGAGTACTATAGTGGTTACTATAGTATAGGTACTATCAAAGAAACTTTGAGACTATATAAATTCTTTGGGAAACAAAGCAAACAAATAAGAATAACAAGAATTAAGATGGTGTTCTATAGACATAAATAGCAGAGTAGTAGTATCATCATCAGATGTGAAATATCGAAAAAGTTAGTATATTTGAGCAAAAATTATTATGAGTTCAATTTAGGACAACTTGAGTTTCTCCAGGAGAAGATCACATCATTTGGCAGAGGATCTGGACTAGAAATTCATCTTTGGATATCACCTACAATCACAAATTAGATGGTGCTCTGGGTGAGAATGACATGAGAGTTGGGGAAGTTCACAAATTGAATAGAGAACCAGTAACAGAACATTTCTTTTCTCTTATCTTCCCTATAAAATTATGAGTGCTGGGGGTTAAATTATATTTTCTACATTCTCAGTCTACTCCACTGGGGTTTAGGAAGGAAGATCTTTTCTTGATCCAGTGCTAACTGTAAAGGATTCTTTACTTCAATAATTATAAAGACTAGTTGGATGGTTCAAAAGAAGAAATGTGATCAAATAAATTGTAGAGTTTTACCTGAGTTCAAACTTTTATATGTTTATTGATGTGGTCAAATATAAATTGACAATGTAGATATTGGGGCTTCCATAAAAGTACAATAAGAAAATGCCCAGGACTAACCTTAATTAAACATGTGTAGTGTATATTTGAAGACAAAGTTATCAAATACAGAATCAAGTATAATTTAGAAATTGGACAGATATGTCATAACTTAGATTAAAAGATGCATATTTAAAGACATTTTTATTTATATTATATTCACTTAATATAATTTTATTCCAAATTCAAAAATAAAATGTTTTAAGAAAGTTGAAATTATAATTTAAAATTTTTGTAAAAATATGTGAGGAAAGTTATTTTAAAAATAAAATTAAGGGCCCTGAATGGTGTGGTTCAGTGGATTGAGTACCAGACTGTGAACCAAAGGGTCAGTGGTTTGATTCCCAGTCAGGGCACATGCCTGGGTTTCGGGCCAGGTCCCCAGTAGGGGATGTGTGAGAGGCAACCATGCATTGATGTTTCTCTCCATCTATTTCTCCATCCCTTCCCCTCTCTAAAAATAAATAAAATAAAAATAGAATCTTTATAAAGAAAGAAAGAAAGAAGCGTTAACTAAGACCTGACAGACATTATATATGGTACAAAACCATAATATTTAAATGAGTATACTACAATAATATAGATATAGATAACACAGAATATGCAGATGGGAATTAGATCATATTTTCCATGAGAAATACATGTCATAGACACATCATAAACCAATGAGCAAAGAAATAATTATTTAGTAAAGCTACTTTTGTAATCAGTTTGCTACTCATTGATGAACTAGAAATTAATGAACTCATATGCTCAACTGATGCACCAAAATAGCACATGAAATGCAAACATATAAATATAAATTGGGGATGAAATGAAAATAGTAATTCATTAAATATATTGAACTAAAATACAAATATTTTATGAACTTATATATGATATATTAAAAATAGATTTGAGGTACAAAAATTAGAAACTTGTTAGAAATATGAGATTAATAATATAATTAAAAGGGTCACAGTAAGAGAGTATTAATACTAATAATACATGGAATTTTCACGTAACAGTTTAAGAAATCCTGTAATCTCACTACAGAAGCAACAAGTGCACATGACCTGATATTTAAAGAAAGAGAACATAAATGGTTAAATAAAAATATGGGAGATATTCTACTTTATCTGTATTCGAAAAGCAATTGCATGCAAATATAACTTTTCATTCTATGTAAATTGAACAAATAAGTAAGAGTTTATAGTATAGAATGATAAAGTTGAGGTCAAGTATAATGCAATAAAAATTATCTCAAAAACAATATAGACCAATTATAAAATTTTGAAATACTTATGCAATATAATCTGACAATTTACTCTGTAAATCTGTTATAAAAATTATTCATATATTCTTAAAGAAAACAAAACAAAAATAAAGTAGGCATAAACACTAGTGACAGAATTGTTCTTAATACTGAGGAGTAAAAACACCTGTGACAGTTTATTTTATGTGTCAGCTTGACTGGTCCACGGAGTTCCCAGATATTTGGTTAAATGTGATTTTCGTGTGTTCTGTGAAAGTATTTGCAGATGAGATTAGTATTTGAAGGGGTACAGTGAGTAAAGCAGATTGCTCTTTCCAATGTGAGTGGACATCATCCTGAACAGAACAAAACTGTGCAGAAAGGAAGAATTCGCTCTCTCTCTCTTTCTCTGATTGCTGAATTAAGACATCAGTCTTCTGCACTTGGACTTGAACTTATACCATCAGTGCTCCTGGGTTTCCAGTTCTATAACTACCGTTGTGTGACTTCTCAGCTTTCACGACTATGTAAGCCAATTCCTTATACTATACTTATCTCTCTATCTATTATCTATCTATCTATCTATCTATCTATCTATCTATCTATCTATCTATCTATCTTCTATCTATCTTCAGCTTCTCTGAGGAACCCTAAAAAATGCACAAGCTAAATGTTTATGATCAGATCCTGATTAAGTAATGTATAATATATACATTTAGTGAGCTCTTATGAAGCCATTAAATATTGTTTAAGAAGTGATACCTCTTGGAAAAATACGCATGCCATTTTCATAAGTGAAATGAAAGGATTTAGAGTATATATTCACTATAAAAAGCAAATATACAAATATAATAAACAGAAACATGAGTATAACAAAACACTTAATTTGATATCGGGTGGTATTTTTAAACTTAATATATATTTCCAGACTTTAAAGAATAAGTATATATTTACTTTGAAATAAAAAAATATTCACTCTGTTTTAACAGAGATTTATTAACCAGCTAAAAATATTAAGTAAATTTGATAAAAGTTTGCCTTTTTATGCCCTGAAAAAATCACAGGAGTGCTCAGTGGGGACTCACGGGTGTGCACACACTCATGCCATCTACTATGCAGATACACTTATTGAAAAATAGAAAGCATTGGCCCATTTGACTGCTAATGCTTCCACAAGTTCGGGTGTACTTAAACTTCATTTAAATTCAGCCACTTAAGCGGGATGGGGGAACATTAAAAGCTAAAATGCCAAGAAATCACTTCTCTTGGCATAAAGTAGCTCCCAGGCAAGAAACACCCCGAAAGGCAGTGGGATGGCTCATTACGTGCATTTTTTACTAGAATGTGTCTCAATTTGCTCCTTGAGTGAACAATATGTGACATCCTTGCACACAGGCTCCCACATTTACACTCACATAGTTTTTTAACAAGCAGAGAGAGAAGCATGAAATATCACAAAGAAAAATTTTAAAGAGAATAAAGATTTTATTTTATTAAGATAAAAATAAGTTGAAAGTTGAAAAAGCTATGTGTGTTATTTGAGTACCACTCTGATCTAGAAAGGTCAATATAGAATTTTCACTTACAAAGTTTGTATTACAAAATTTAGGCTCACCTTTCTAGAAAATGTTTGTTTTTATTGAATAATTATTACAAGTGACCTCCATTAACCAAAACTGATTCTCTTTTCACAAACATATAATATCGGACTATGATTTTAACATACCGATATGTGGTTAAGTTTTATGATGTGGGTCTATATTAAATTTTACCTAACATCTTGTAAATAATTAAGTAATGCATAATACAAACTCATTTGCCATTCCAGCTTTACTACATTTTGGTAGCTCTCATGTTTAATGCCGACAGTAGCCTGTGCTCTGCCAAAATCCTATAATCCCCATTGTCTCTAGGGAAACCTACTTCAGAGTAGTCTCTTCTCCATCTACCATGCCTTATGAATGGCATGTTGGTACCATCCTCACTAGCTCATCTCCTACTGATTTGCTAAATGGACTGTCTTCTGGATTTCTTTTGGAAAATAGGTCAGACAATGAATACCATGAATTTATTCTACCTCGCCAATCTCTCTAAACATTTTGACCACTTTCACAATATTCTGCCCTGGCAGTTCTTGAATCTCATCCATTTCCTGGAATCCAACCTCTCCCCTAACCTTTAGGAAGCAAGTTAGGATGAGCTCTAGATGTTTTGGCAAGTATGTTGAATGTGAAGTCACTGAATTATAGTCCATATATACAAACTCTTCCTTTACAGTCTTATATTTTGTATACATCCAACAGTCCCTGCATTCATCTAGCACAGTCAAAATCCATTCTTAATGGTCTGTCAACACATATTTCCAAGATTTTATAGCTTTTGTGGGGGAATAACTTCTTTTGCCCAGTGGAGGTATAGTAATTTATTAAACTTATAGTAGATATTAATCTAGAAGTGATAAGAGGTGGTGGAGGAAAATCTCAAAGAAAGTTGTTATTGTCTTATGAAGTATCCATTTCAGTAGAGATTTCTGCAAGATTTCTAAGTCAAAGAAGAATAGTATCTTCTAAAAAGGGACATGGGCCACTTTTATACCCTTGGAGGTTGAAGGGAATCTGAAGATTCAAGATTTTTCAGTGTATCCATGCTGGTGTTCCCATCCCAGGGAGTTGGGGACCATTCTTTTTGCACCGAGTCCTTTTCTTATGTATAAGAGACATGTTAGGACTGGGAATCATGTCTTTCTCTGGAATTCAGCTACTCTCACCATTAAGTCCTGGTTCTTGTGGCCTGATTTGCCCTTCAGTTGCAAAAATGAGAGTCTCTTAAAATGCTTTCAAAGATACCCTTTGGCTTTTCGTCTGTGCAAAAAGTATCTATTGGAGATTAAAGTCTGTTATTTTTATTTAGCATATCAGTGGAATTTAAAAATAACTAAATGATTTCAACAGTTTTGTAGTACAATTATGTAGATGATGGTGTTCCCGACGGGAAGTCAGGAGGGCGCTCATGGAAGATGGAAGAGATCCAAAGGGATCTGGGAAAAGAGCCAACAATGATAAAATGCATGGGATTTTTTCTTCTTATGTAAATCTGAATGAATTAAAGTCTCAAATTTTCAAAAAAACTATATTTTTATAAATGAAGAAACTAGATAATTCTGTTCTTACTTCAAGTATCAATAAGAGACCATAACAGTCACTATACATCTTAGTCAGCAAATGAAAAAGTGGCAAAACACCTACGTAGCAGAGTTGTTGCAATAATATATTTATTTATTTATGTACTTATTTTTAAGATTTTATTTATTTACCTTTAGAGGGGAAGGGAAGGAGAGAGGGAGAGAAATATCAATGTATGGTTGCCTCTCATGCGTCCCCTGCCAGGAACTGGCCTGCAACCCCGGCATGTGCCCTGACTGGGAATTGAATCATGATCCTTTGGTTTGCAGGTCCACGCTTAATCCACTGAGCTACACCAGCCAGGGCCAGAATTTATTTATTAAAAAAAATTACTTAATAGTACATTTCCAAGGGTCAAGGATACACGGGTGCACAAGCTAATCACAATTTACAAAGAACATAATAGGTAATTAGTGAAAACTCATTATTTTTATTGATGTGAGTAAAATATGTATTATTAAACTATTTAAAGAAATTTCTAAACATTAGGGATTTTAAGTATTAATACTCAACCAGTAATAACTAAACCAGTAACAACGCTTAAATGCAAACACTGGAAATACTTTTGTTTGGAAATTCATTGAGAAGAGATCCACAATTCAGAAAATCACAGTTTTGACTACAATGCTGCTAGTGGTATTTACACCAATTTTTAAAAACCTGTATTCATTCTCTCAGTGGTTTGAGAAAGTATTTTTTGAGTGCACACTGTGTATTAGGCCCTGATCTCTGCACAGATGACATAGCAGTTAATGAAAGGGACAAGCAATCCTCGCCTTTCTACAGTTGACACCAACTTCATTTGTAGTTGTGGCTTCATGGTCATTGCACCTAAGGGTTAAATCTCTCACTATTTCATATATTTTCCAGTGTTGTTATGGCTTAGCATTTGTATAGATACATAAAAATGTTTTTGTATTTTGCCTTTATCCCTCTTTTATTCTAAATTTAAGGCATTATATTTGTGTGTGTATGTGTTGTTATGTGTGTAGGTATCACCTTTTAATTTAATTTCTGGGTGGTAAATGGAGCATTCCGCAGTATTTATTATAAAAGCAGGCACCAAGTATGATTGAGTAGATAACAACTTTACTAAAGTACAGACCTTATTACAGTCGTGAAAGTAACAAGGTCCTTGGGAACTATTATACGGATAGCAAGCCTGAGAGCTTTTGAAGATCCTACAGTGAGTGTCCTTTTTGTTCCACAAAAGGATGTAATGTCCACTAAAAATACTCTCTACTTCTAAAATCACTGTATCGGCAGAAAGAAAAAAATGGTATAAATATCTAGGAAGCTTCTCACGTAGAAAATATTTTTCTCGGTTACCCTCTGAAATATCAACTCTCTATAGCCCTGTAGGGAGCAAGTGTCCGATGTTCCATTACCAGCTATCCCGCTCTCTTTGTTACAAAGGGAGTCTGACAATTCCCAAGTCTCTTTCTATCGCCCAGTTCCCATACGTAAGTCAAGATCTTTCTCAACTGGACGTCTTCGTTTACATATTTGGCAGTCATCTCAAATCCTAAACTGAAGCCTTTACCAATTGGTAAAGGCATGTCACTTTACCATTCTCAGATTTACTCTTCTTCTATCTGTTCTTGCCATGAATGACATGAATTTATCTATCCAGTTGAACCACTGTTCAACTGAAGAATCATCTTCAATATCTTCCTCTCACTCATACATAATTTCTGGCCTAGATAGTTAAGAAAGCTTCACAAGTTGTCTACCTGCCTTCATACCATCTGGTTTTATCTACTTCCAGTCCATTTTCCTCCCTATAATATTATTAATAATCATTTTAGAAAGAGAATCTGTAAATACTCTGTTCACTGGGCCCTGGGGGGATAGGAGGCTAAAAACTGTTTCTTGGTTTGCTGTAGCCGCATTGACATGAAGAACACAAACCCCACTGGCCACCAGAGCACGAATGTCAAGAGGAGCATCCTGTTAATGGCAGGCCCAAAAGCCTGGCAACCAAGCATACACAGCTATTTTCAGGAAGACACAGCAAACTGGGCAGGAACAGAGGGAGACCGTGAAGATAGCGTGGGCTGGCCTGCCTTGTCTCCAGAGAGGATTGCAGTAGGCCCCCAGATGTGTGAACTTCAGCTAAAGCTGTTACAATATGCAAATAGGCCTTTTTAGGGAAGGAGTGGAAGATGCAGAGATTAGGTCTACTGCCTATGTGCTGAGCCCTGGGAGGATAATTACAGTGAGTCTTTTTTTCCTTGCTACAGTCTTGTGCTTTTTACAGACACAAGTCATGTTGGCTTTAAGACCTATATGTTTTAGGAGGCCTTACTCAGGTGAAATCTTAAAATTTGGGGAGCTAGGTGTTGGATCCAAATGCTTCGGTCTCTAAAGAGAAGGTGAAAATTGTGAGTTCCCTCCAAACTGTATATTGCTGTATCAGCGTGAGTTTTTGCCTTTGTTATTTCAACACAAATCAGTACATCTTATTTATTTATTTATTTATTTATTTATTTATTTATTTATTATTTTAAAATTTCACTCTAGGATATGTTTATTGATTTTAGAGAGAGGAGAAGGGAGGAGAGAGAAACATCGATGTGAGAAACAACGATCAGTTGCCTGTCTTATGAACCCTGACCAAGAGTCAGACATGGCACCTTTCAGTTTACAGAATGACACTATAACCAACTGAGCCACACTGTCCAGGGCAAGAAAAATCAATACATTTTAAAAGATGAATTATACCAAGCCCCTTTTCTGACTAAAATGTTATAAAACTAATATTAATTATAAGAAAAAACACTAAAAAATTATAAATATGTAGATATTGCCCTGGCTGGTGTGACACAGTGGTTGAATGCTGGCCTGCAAATCAAAGAGTTGCTGGTTCAATTCCCAGTCAGGGCACATGCCTCGGTTTTGGGTCAGGTCCCCAATAGGGATACACAAGAAGCAACCACACATTGATGTTTCTCTTCCTCTCTTTCTCCCTCCCTTACCTTCTCTAAAAAATATTTTAAATAAATAAATGTTAAGCAACATGCTCCTGAAAAACCAATAGGTCAAAAAAGTAATCAGAAGAAAAATAAAAAGTACATAGAAACAAATGAAAACTGGAATATAATACACCAAAACTCATGGGATGCAGCAAAAAACATTTTTAAGAGGGAAGTTAATGGCCATAAATGCCTACATTAAGAAAAAAGAAAAACTCAAATAAGCAATCTAACTTTACATATAAGGGCCTAGAAAAAGAACAAATTAAGCCTTAAGTTGGTAAAAGAAAGGAAATAAGAAAGATAATATGAAGGGGGATTCCCCCCAAAATGGAATTATCTTTTGCAGGTCATTCCCCTTGTAGTATAGCCTTCTCCAACTAAGTGAGTGTTCTAGAAACCCATCTATATCAGTTTACCAGCTGGCACTGCTGTGAGAGATTGCATTTGGCTTCAGTGAATTTTTTTTAAGAATCTTTCGATGTGTTTGTTTGCCCATTTCATGATGGGTGATTTACGAGCTCACCTGTCCACACTGATC
The DNA here is from genome assembly GCF_021234435.1 of Artibeus jamaicensis. Lineage (NCBI taxonomy): Eukaryota > Metazoa > Chordata > Mammalia > Chiroptera > Phyllostomidae > Artibeus > Artibeus jamaicensis. The sequence continues at coordinate 28,891,208 of NW_026522025.1, read as the reverse complement.
TAAGTGTTTAGTAGTTTTTGACCATAAATGGCATGACCCATGCCATACCTTCCCAATTCACCAGAGTGACTTTTTTTGTGTTTCCCCAGATGACAAAGGTCCTCAATGAAAACTATTTTGCTCATGAGGAACAGGTGAATCAAAAAACAGCAGAAGCACTAAAAGGCATCAATATCAACAAGTTCGAAAATTGTTTTGACAGTGGGAAGAACTGTACCAAACACACACAGCCCCAAAACACACAGGTTAATGAGACAGAGTAGAGAACTCAGAAATAAACCTTTAACTAAAGGTTTATTTAAATGTCAACAAATTTAAGACGAAGGAGCCAAGAATAGGTCCTTTGATGAATGATGTTGAGAATGCTGGACAGCCACAGGCAAAAGAACAAAATTGACCCCCATCTTACATCAGACACAAAATCCAGCTTAAAATAGATTCAACACTGAAATGTAGTCCTGAAACCATAAAACGCCTAGGAAAAAATGGATAGTATGCATCTTGGCATCAGTCTTGGCAGTGATTTTTTTTTTATCTGACAATAAAGTAATAACAACAAAAGCCAAAATAAACAAACAAAACTATATCACACTAAAAGCTTCTACACAGCAAAGAAAACCATCAACAAATCAGAAAGGCATCTTGTAAGTTGGGGAAGATATTTGTAAATTATTTATCTAATAAAGTGTCAGTATGTACAAAAATATGAAAAAGGACTTAAACAACTAAAGATCTAGAAAACCAACTCTGAATAGACATTATTTAAAAAAATACATACAAATGGTCAACACGTATATGAAAAAGTGCTCAACATCACTAATCATTAAGGAAATGCAAACTAAAATCAAAACAAGATATCACCTCACACCTGTTAGAATGACTATCATAAAAAAAAAGATAAAAAGTGCTGGCAAGGGTGAGGAGAAGAGGAAACCCTTGTGCACTATTGGTGGAATACAAATTTGGGCAGCCAATGTAGAAAGCAGTATGGAGACTTCTCAAACAATTAACAATATAACTACTATGCAATCTATCAATCTTGCTTCTGGTATATATCCAAAAAATGAAACAATATCTGCACCCCCATGATTATTGGTTTATTGAACTGTATTTACAATAGCCAAGACATAAAAAGTACCCTGTCCATTGCCAGATGAATGGTTAAGGAAGGTATAATAATACACACACAGACAATGGAATGTTATTGAGTCACAAAAAGAAGACAATCCTGCCATTTGCTGTAACACAGATGGACTTTGAGGGCATTATGCTTAGTAAAATAAGTCAGACAGAGAAAGAGAAATACTGTATTATGTCATTTATAAGTGGAATTTAAAATAAAACCTTTGAGAAACAGAGAACAGATTGGTTGTTGCCAGAAGAGAAGATAATATATAGGGAAATAGATGAAATTGATTAAAAGTGGAAATTTATAATTCCACTTATGAATAACTTCTGGAGATGTATAATATGGTGAACATGATGACTATAAATAAAATAGGCAAGTAATATGTTATGAAATTGTATTAAGTGAGAGCATTCAAAATATAAAAGATAAATGAAATATTATAATATTTTTGAAACTCTATACTGATCAAATAATTCTAAGTCAAATAATGAAATTGAGAAACTGAATAATATAATTAATATCGTAGCTCCTAGGAAGAAAATATATACACTTTTTAAATATTCATAAGGCATTTATAAATATTGATCATATCTCATCTTGAAAAATTCCCAAAAGAAAAAAATAAATCATACCAGTTAACTTTATCTCATTTTAATGCAATAAAAATTAACTTTAATTATAAAAGCATTACTTAAGGAACACATTAAACCACATAGGAACTCAAAATAGTAACATAACTAACTCAAGTAAAAGACATCAACTTCTCAATTCAGAACATATAGAAACAGTGGAGAGCATAGTCAAATATGTACTTTGTAAAATGCACACGTGCAAAATAAGAAAAAATTAAGTGATAGATACTCTATTCGTAAAGATGTGGTAGAAAAAAATTCTGTTACTTCCTGGTGTATGCATGTGTTTTCCCAGTTAGTCAAATGTCAATTTAGATGGTGCTGTAAGGCATTTAGTAAATGAATTGAGGTCTCAAACCAATGGGCTTAGGATAGGAAAACATCCCCTGTGCCTGTCCTTCACACATGATTTCTTTAAATATAACCTAGAGGATAGAGACAAGAGGTCAGAGCTCCAAAGCATGGGGAGGTTTCATTTAATGCAGTTTTCGGCCTGAAGATGGAGGGCCACATGGCAAGGAATACAGGTGGTCTTCAGAAGTTGAGAGCAGCCATCTGATGACGACCAGAAAGGACACGGGGACCTCACTCAGTCCAGTAACAGCAATTAATGGAATAAAGCAGATAAGGATGCGCTTGAAAGCAGGTTTTCCTCAGTCTCCAGAAGGAGCCTCAGCCTGACCAACATTTTGATTTTAGCTTCATGATACCCTCAGCAAAGAACCCAGAAATGTCAAGTCAAACTTCCTACCTTCAATGCACTAAAAAAATTAGTGCTTTAAGCTGCAAAGCTTGTTGTAATATGTTTTGCAGAAATAAATATTAATGGAGAGTAAAATATATTGAAATAACCCCTAAGAATCAGTAGAAAGAAGTTATAAGTATACCATAACTTTAAAAATAAGGAAAGTTAGAAATGAGATACTGAACAAGTGATTTGAAAACTATAATAGAATAGATAAACCTCTAAACCAGGAGTATCAAAGTCATTTTCACCAGGAGCCACATCAGCATCACAGTTGCCTTCAAAGAGCCAAATATAATTTTAGGACTGTATAAACATAACTACTCCTTAATAGTTAAGCGAGAGCTAGGCACCATTGCCAGACAGAAACAAGGTGCTGGGCCAGACAAAACAAGGTGGAGGGCGGGATTCAGCCCCCAGCCTTTTGTTTCTCATCTGTGCTCCAAAAGATACTCATGGAAAAGTGTGTGCGAGTACTAAGAGTACTAATTTAGAACACCAGGCATATGAAAAGAGATAGAATCCCAGACATAAAAATATTTTTCAAATTAATAATGTACATGAAATAATGATCATGAAATATAAACACTCAATACAATAGTAAATGTTTGTAATAAAGTTAAATTATTATAATGACTAAACAATTTTTTCAAATTATTTTATGACCCAGAGGGTTTTATAGATGAGTTTGTACACATTTTTGAGAAGACACAATTTCTTTGCTTTTCTATCTCTTCCAAGGTACAGGGAAATAGGAGAAATTACGCGATTCATTTTTATGAAGCTGATATGATGCTACTACCAACCCCTAACAAACATTAAATAAACAAAGTAAAGATGATACTGCAATAGACAGACAAGTTTATTTTATGGGTATAGACACAAAATGATGGATAATAAATCAAATTTAACAGAATATTGCATTCATAAACATAATATTTCTTCTAGTTATATTCAGTGAAATGTAATTTCATGTAGATTAAATCTAAAATTAAATAATTTGAACTTTCATTCTAAAAGTTAAATAAGTGCCATACTTTTCATAGTATGGCACTTATTTAAAAAACAAAATTATTGTTTATTTATATACTTCAGGAGAAAAACAGCAAGAGCAACAACCACCAAAAGCTTGATTCTTCTGCACAGGTGTTTTGTAATCCACTGTCCTGGAAAGAGATATACTTCTCTTGTCCAAACTTTCTCAGTATCGTTTTATATCTAAAAATAAGTTCAGTACTGTATATATTCTGTGTTCAATACATATTTCTGGTTGAGACATCAGGGTGAACTTTCCAGATTAATTAAAGAATTGGGAATACCAATGATCATATCAATGTAACTTCTTTTAAATCAAAATTGTTGGATAAAAATTTTACCTAAAATATGTTCTTTTAAGGATATTCTCTCCCACTAGACTGATGAAATTAATTAACTACTTTTGAATTAACAGAGCCACTATCATGAATAAGATACTTTTTATATTTAATTTTTCAAACGTTTAACTCAATTATTCTCCCCCCTTTCAGTAGTGGACAAAAATCACATTTATTAAGAAAAATAAATATAAAATTCTGTAAGAATACTGATAGCATTTGATTATCTGGTTCATATACCTAAAATAGAGTGTGACATTGCACTTCACCTTGTCTTTCAGCCAAGTTATTTCAGCCAATAAGTCCTTTTTTTCCTTAAATTTAATCTTTATTATATTTTTTTCTATTAACCTTTTAGTCCCCTTATACCTCCCTCTCCCTGGAAATCACCACACTGTTGTCCATGTCCATGAGCCCTTTTTCCTTTTTGCTCAATTCCTCTACTCCCTACTCTCACCCCTCAACCTTTCATGCTGCTCACTATCCATGAGTCTGTCCATTTTCCTTGTTAGTTCAGTTTGTTCCTTAGATTTCCCATGTGAGTGAAATCACATGGTATTTGTCTTTCTCTGACTGGCTTATTTCACTTAGCATAATTTTCTCTAGGTCCATCCATACTGTCACAAAGGGTGAAATTTTCTTTCTTTTTTTGTATGGCCAAGTAGTATTCCATTGTATAAATGTCCCATGGTTGTTTAATCCACTTATCTACTGATGAACCCTAGGCTGTTTTCCTATCTTGGCCATTGTAAATAATGCTGCAATGAATGTAGGGGTGCTTATGTTCTTTCAAATTAGTGTTTTGGGTTCCTTCAAATATATCCCCAGAGATGGGGTCACTGTGTCAAAAAGCAGTTCCATTTTTAATTTTTGAGGTGTCTCCATACTGCTTCCCACAGTGGTTTTAGCAATCTGCATTCCCACCGACAGTGCACTAGGGTTCCCCTTTCTCCACAGCCTCACCAGCATTTGTTGTTTGGTCATTTATTGATGATAGACATTCCGACCAGTGTGAGAAGATAGCTCACATGGTCATAAATCTTTTTTGTCATAACTTACCTGGGGCATCTCTGACATATACAAAGAGTCCTGAGACATACAATGAACATGTTTTCCCTTTAGCTGTTCATACAGCATACTTTTTCCTGATTCCTAAGGTATTCATGCATTCTTTGGTGCTTCTCACTCTTTGTCCACCGCATGATGTCAAGGTCAGAGAGGGTCAGATGTTGAAAGGAAATTTAACATAGCTCTAGAGTTCATGAATATATTCTATATATCCTCACAACATATTACTCAAAAAAACATCATCAATAGGGAATCAAGTTTTGTCTAGCTTCTCCAAATAGTTTTAGTAATGTTTGATGTCCAATTTTTTAAAAATTGGGGACACACTGGTTTACAAATGTTTATAGAGTGAAAGGATGCATGGTTAATAACTATTCCCAAAACTTTCATGATAGAAGGTTTATCTGCTCCTCAAGGAAACTATAGTTCTGTCATTGTTCTCATTGATCAGAATCAGGAAATTCTGACAGTCTGACAAAAATGTATTTTTAAAGATTTTATTTATTTACCTTTAGAGAAGAAGGGAAGGAGAGAAGGAGAGAAATATCAATGTATGCTTGCCTTTCATGAGTTCCCTGCTGGGAAATGGCCTGCAACCCAGGCATGTGCCCTGTTGGGAACTGAACCACGAACCGAACCGCGATTGTGTGGTTTGCAGGCCTGTGCTCAATCCACTGAGCTACACCAGCCAGGGCAAAAATGTATTTGTTTTTATTTTAGGTTTTATGAGTCTATTTGCTGCTGCCTAAATATAGATTGCTTATACTCTCACTACTACCATTGTGCTTGTTCTGTTTTTGAATAAGCATCATTTTTCACCAGGAGAGCTCACAGTATGGTGATATCAATATGCAAACAAATGATTGTGCAATACTGTAATTATTTTCCTAAAAGACACAATGTAGCACAATGGCTTTAGTGTCTAACTCTGGAGCCAGAAAACATAGGGTTGAATCCTAACACTGCCACTTGCTTGCTATTTGATTTTGGGCTAGGAATAATAATTATTACTAACATTATTAATAATATTATTAACAGGATGCTTATGAGTTGTGCATAAGAAAATATATGTAAAAGTCTTGCATTACTGCCTGGCCCACAGTGAGTAATCAATAAATGTTAATTTTTTATGACAAACTAGGATAAAGAAAGGAGTAATCACATCTACTTAAGTGGTGTATGTTTCAGTGATGGGCAGCTGAGTAGAAATGACAGGTCCTTGATTTCGCTCCTCAGTCAGGAGCTGTACACTGAGCTTAATCTGCGCCACATGCTCTTCTAGGCAGTGGGGATAGAGCAGCAGAGAGGTTAATAAAGTTGCTATGCTCAGAGCACATATCTGGTCCAGGAAGTAAACAATAAAGACAAAACTAAATAATGTAACTTCAATAGGTAGTAAGTGTTATGAAGAAAATAAAGTAGGCTGAAAGAACAGTCGGTCATAAGGTTGTTTACTATTTCCAGCAAAATTACAAGAAAGACCTCATCCAGGATATGATATTGTGCAGAAACTTAAATAATAGGATTAAGATTTGTAAGGTTTCACTGAGAAATTATATGAAGTTCCAGTGAGGAAGAAGGAAGGTATTGGCTAGGTTCAAGAAACAACCATATGTGGATTTGGAGTAGTGAGGGGCCAGATTACAGTCTCCTGGGAGCGGGTAAAAGCTGTGAGTTTCATTCTATGTATTAGGAGAAGTTCTGGAGGGTGGTATGTTAAACAGGTTCATGATACCACCAAAAGATGCTTCTAGATACAATGTGGAAAAAGAAAAGAACAAGAGCAGAAACAGAGAAACCACATAGGTAGTCTGGCAGTAAGTCATCATGGAGGGGATGGTGGTTTGCACTCAATGCAAAAATGGGGAGAATTTGCTCAAAACATGGATCCTCAAGGTGAGAAATGCAAGTCTTCCAGAATGGAAGCAGCAAGTACAAATGCATGGACACTAGAAGTAACATGTTTCTTTTGTAAAATTATACATTAAAATCTTTTAAATATATAATTTAAAGATTAAATTTATAATCTTTAATTATATTTTTTTAATCTTTAAAACCATTTTTAAAGAATTCTCTTTTATATTTTTTGCAATAGTATCCCTAAAGGAAAATGAAGTTTGTTAGTGTCTTTAATGTATGGAAAGAGTATTAGAATTTTTCTTTCAGCTTGTTAAATATGTCCAGTCTTAATTTATATTTACAGTCTCTTCACAGTTGTGGTATCTGTGATAATTTTACCATAATGCTTAATGTGAAGGAGGAAAATTGGCAGGAACCTTCATGTGCCCAAGGAGGGATATTTAACCCAAAAAACCTCTCCTTTGCCTTGCAGAGTATTTGTGTAAATTAGCCATCCTCCTGAAAGACTCACCATGTAATTTTTTCTAGAAATAGTTCATATTTTATAAAAAGATACCTAGTTGCAGCACAAAAAATATAATTGTAGGACTGTGTGTGCTATACTTGGAAGTATAAATTTAATTCAAATTTATTTTAAATTAAATTTTATTTTCCTCTGGATATTGATGTCTGTTTTAAAATAAAGCAAACAGATCCTTAATGTAGACAAAATTAGCAAAGACATATGTTTTTCACATGAATCTTTATATAAGTATATGTAGGGGCTCCCTCTGGTATAAAATATACGATTTCACCAATGTAAAGAAAATATTAAAATGGGTTATAAAATATGTCACAATATGTGATCTTCTGATTATTAGCGGGACTTAATTTAGAAAGAACAATTTCTATGTTTATAAACATTTTACCTGCTCTTATTGCATAATTCATATTTTATGTTAAATCTCTCCAAAGAACAAAATATATTTTTCACTAAATATATATTGTTATTTTTCCATTTGAAATATTTTATTAATAAAATGTTTCATTTTTAGAAAACAAATTTTACAATGCTGTTTTTGAAAATAACATTTAGAAACTGTGTTTCTTCAAAAAATAATTATACTTGATTTTTCATAAGCACGTTTGCTTAAAAAGAAATAGCTTTTAATCGTTTGTCTCAGGAAGGACATCTCTCATGTGAGTTAGAAGCTACATCTATATAGATTAATCTTAAGCAGAAAGTAAACCAATCACAAATATTCTGGAGATGACTTCTATCACTAGACCCAGATGGAATAATTTAGATATTGACATAATAAGTCAAGGTTTATAAATAACTCCACATGATTCATGAAAGGTTAAGTCTTTCAGCTCACTAAGTCAATTATCATAAACCCATAGCTTTATGTTTTTCTAGTCCTTAGCTTTCATAGTAGAGACAAATTATTGATATAAACCAAGTATAGAAAAGTATTTAATAATTAAAAATAATTTTTGGGTTATATCCTAAGGTCGTTCAGTCCAATATACTCTTTATTCTAAATTTATTTCTGTATTTCCCACAATGAGAATTCATTATCAAAATGATGCCCATGAAACACCACAATATTTTTAATCATCAGAAGAGGTCATATAATGCCCACTATCCCTGTAGAATATATTCTGTAAAAATTACTGAAATTTACAAAGGCTTTTCATTAACTACATTATTAATTTTATTAGAATGGTATGTTATCTGCAGATTCTAATTAAGCCAAAATTTTATTAAACCCATTCTACACAGTTCTTACAAGATGTAATGAACTATCAAAATAGTAACTCATTCCTTACCTTTCATTTCTGACTTTGGAAAGAAGACATTTCCATGAGAATTACTGCTAACATGATAGTTTCCTATCCTAAAAGATTGGCATCAGATTCCACATTTTTCATCAGATACTAAAGACTATAACAGTTTGAAAGAAATCTATACCTTCCTATCCACTCCTTCACCCCAGTACCTTGACTTTTATTTTAAGCATGTGACTTGGTGTGAACATCTGTTCATTGAGGTATCATCATTTTTCTACAATATTAATTTATTCAATATTCAATGAAAGTCTTCTACTTGCTTGATACCTTAGTGAGCAGTAACAAAGCAAGCTCCAGCAGAAAAATATATGGTCTCTTATCTCATGGGTCTTGCATTCCAGAGAGGAAAACAGACATCCGTTAATGAATCACGCACACACAATAAGAGTTCCACTCTGACAAAGGTTACAAAGGAGAGGTGCTCAGTGATACAAAATCCTGTTGCAGGAGGATTTGACCTGGCCAGGAAGTCTAGTAAGACTTCCCTAAGAAGTGTTGTATACTTGCAGCTGAGAAATGAGTGAAGGTGAGCTTGGCTGAGAAGGGAAGAAAAAGCATTCTCAGAAGAGGTCATTGCTTGTGTGAAATTAGCATGGTGGGGGGGAGTCTGTGTAATGAAGGGACTGAAGCAAGTCCTGGGTGATGGCTCCAGGGAGGGGACTCAAGTGGGCAGGTGAGAGAACTGGACAGGTAGGTCGAGTTTATGTTATTTGTAGTCTTTGGGGCCATTTTATCCCTTTATCCTGAGGTTCTCTAATACAAGACCACTAGTTTAAGGGGAATAGAAAGCTAGTGAAGGGTTTTGAACAGCAGTGGGGCTTTTTAAACAGATCAGCATTTCAAAACCATCCTCCTACTCTGAGGCCCAGAAGGAAGAGTCAGCCTGATGGCACATTCTTCACAGCCATCCCAAATGTACACTTCTCAGGGGACCTTCTGGCTCTAAGAAGAACTGAGCATTTTAAGTGACACCTCTTATTTATTTTCAATTCCCTGAGGTATTCTGTGCCTGGGGCTGACCCAAGAATCAACAATATTGCAGCAAAGCAGAATGCAACCATCCACACTCATTTTCCAAAGGGTGAAAGAAAGCATCAGAAAGCCCTACCAGGAATTTTGACATAGAGATCTACTTTTACTGAGACAGTTGGGGGATTATGTGCAGTGGTACAATGGCTGCCTGACACCACCTTCCTGCCTGTGGGTCATATTCTATAAGCCTGGATGAGAGTTGGAAGACCTGTTAGGAATCTTCTTCCGAGTCTCACTTAAGACACATAGTTTCAAAGTCGAACTTCTGTCAGCTACAAACTTTCTCTTGTGTCCTAGTCCTTCACTATCATTTATTCAAATGTCCCTGACTTTTGCTTCTTCATCAATAGTGTTTTCCTCCTTAGGGGGGGAGATGTCCATCAAGACATCCACTAAATACAGAGCTCATTTAGGGCTACATGACCATGTGGCTTCACTGTTAATTGTGCTCTTTATCATGCCTCTCACTCTATCAAGGCTGTTGATATATTTAACAAAAATATTTTATTCCTTTTATGCTCATGTCCGTGCTACATTGTTGATCCTAGACCAGAGCTCCTGGAGGGAAGAGAACATGAAACATGAAGAGTTTTCTGCATAGCATAAAATAAAAGCCAAGAACATGGTTTTTAAAAAGATGTTAAATGAATATGTATAATATTAAGTATATTATTGCCTATATTACAATATAAAATTATGTCACCACTTATTTTTTGCATTTTTAAATATTTTCTCTTTAAATTAAATTTATTGGGGGGACATTGGTTAATAAGATTATATAGGTTTCAGGTGTACAAAGATACACCATCTCTGGATTGCACTGCATGCCCTCCCACCCAAAATCGAATCATCTTCTATCACCATATACTTGATCTCCTTCATCCTTTACTGCCTCTCCCCATCTCCCCTTTCATCTGTAACCACCATACTGTTGTCTGTGGCTATGAGTTTTTGTTTGTTTTTCTTTGTTCATTCACTTTCAGTTTTATATCCCACATATAAGTCAAATCATATGGTCCTTCACTTTTTTCTGTCTGACTTGTTTTGCTCAGACTAATATTCCCAAGATCCATCTTTTCTAATGACTGAGTGGTATTTCATTGTATACATATATATTATATATATGTCATTTCTCTGATAGCTAGTGAAGTTCAGCATCTTTTGATACACTAGTGACCATTCATTATATAGCACAACTTTATATTTTATTCTTGATATATCAATATACCATGTGTATCCAGGACTACATAACAGATAAACTTCCTTTCTTTTAATCTATTCTCTCCTTTGTGATAAACAACTTCATGGCCTGGATGAGACAGTAGAGTTTAAATGAAATTATGTTGCTGTGACAAGTAACTTCAAAATCTTGCTTTTTCTTTCTGTTTCATTTGACTGGGCCACAGGCCTTGGCTCAAATGATCAGGATAACAAGTGTAGTAACATCTTTTGATGATTTCATCTCAACACTAAGGCATAGAGGTTTTCTGTGACAGGACAAGAGATGGGAGAATTGAGCACAAGTAATTAAATGCTTTATTCTGGGAAATATTTCCGCTCACATTTTATTGGTCAGAAGGACAACTCTCTGTACACTAAAAAAATTTTTTTAATTATTAGTCAACATTAAAAGTCTCTTTTATTTAGTATATTTTGATAAGATCATTTGGCCAATAGTTGAGACACAATAATTACTTTTCAAAGTCTATTTAACAAATTCTCTCACAACAAAAATTTGTTCCATTTTTAAAGATGTATATTTTCTGTATATAATCTCTATATTCTACTGTCTTTGTCTTTTTGATGATTAATATTTTAGTGCTTTCATTTTAATCTGTTATTATAGAACAAACGCTTTTTAAATTAATTACCTTTTGTAAGTAAGAATGTTAATATTCTCACTTTACAGTTGTGAACATTTTGCAGTTTGAAAGACTAATGAATTTGATCAGGGGCTTACAGCCAGAAAGAGGCAGACTTGGTATATGAACCTAAGCTTATTAAATGTTTAATTAGTAAATAATGTAGGTTCTCTCTAGTTTCAACTTTAACCCATCTTCTAAAGTTCAGGTCAAGTTTCATCTCTTTTATAAGGCTTCCTAAATCCTTGCCACTCAATAATCAGTCTTTTCCTTCAGCTCTTCCATGTTGGCTATGCACACATTGTAATTTTACCTATACCACCATATTTGCACTAAATTTTATTAAACTGAACTCAATCCAGTAGTGAGGTGAATGTGTTAATTAAGTTAATTATAAATTAAGCTCCTGTCTGTAGTTTCAAGCGTATGTCCCTGCTGATTTATTGTAGGTGGGCCACAGTAAGGGTACTGTTCTCTCCATCTATGCAGAAAGATCACCAGCCAGAGACTTTTTAAATAAGAGTCCCTTGTGTATGGGGTACAAATATTAATCAAAGTACACTTTGTACCCCCCCCAGCTGCTGAGTTCCAAGTCAAGTCTCCACAGGAGCACTGGGGAAATGGAACTGTAACAGTAAGTTGAGCTGTTCATGCCTCTCTTCCCAGGACTCTCACCTCAGCACCACTTCGGCCCAGAGCCACCCACGCACTTGTCATCACCAGGATTTGTCCACTCTTAAACTTGTAAATGTAGACATTTCACTCTCTGAGCACAATCCAGATTGACATTTCCAGACCTTGACCTCTTTTCTCCCCTTATCTATCATCACTTTCACATTTTCACTTTTTTACCAACTGACTTGTATTCCATATCCATAGCCAACTATTTCAACCTGCATTAAATTATATATATATACACACACACAGGAAATGTTAGTTTAACTGGTTTCCAGCTAAAATCACTTTTACTGCTAATACCCGCAACTCTTCCTGTGTTTGTCAAATGACATCTCCATCCGCTCTTGTCCTGGCCAGAAACCCAAGTGCCATCCCTGAACCTTCCCTCTCCCTCACCTCTCACAGTCATTTTCCCTGTTGATTTTACCTCCTGTATCTTTCAAATCCATCTAGTTCTTCCTCCTGCTGCTATCCCCAGCTGAGCCCCTAGATCATAACCCACATAAATTGCTGCAATAGCTTTTTCTCGAGTGTTTCCCCAATGTTCAGTCTTGTCTCCTTTCAGGAAATTCTCTAGCCTAAAGCAAGATCGACCTTTCAAAAACACAAATCTGAGCATGTCAATTCCTATGCAAAACCCTGAGTGACTTCCCATTGCCCTTCTGATAAATTTGAAAATGTTTAGCATGGTTTTCGGGCCCCTTCAAGATCTTGCACAGCTTACTTCATAGGCTGGTGTCCTTCTCATCCACATCATTGAATTAATTTTCAGGTTTTAGTCCTATCAAACATTCACTCTCTCTAATTCGTACTACTTAAAATATAAAATCCATGTAGACTTTTTTCCTAAGATGGGAAGGCTTCTGTTTTCCTCCAATCTGCCCTTTACGCTTTCATGTCCATAATAATTTCTCCTTCTTAAGAACCTGGTCCAGGTTTGTTTTCTGTTCTTTAGATATTAACTCTGATTTAGAAGTCCCTCTCATGTGTTTAAATGAACACTAAATTTCCCCAAGGACTTCACATGGAATTATATTGGCTGGTTTTCCTAATCACTCCTTACACAATTCAGGCTAGAAATGGTCCCAGTCGACCTTCCATGCATTTACTCCAATAAATTTTCCATTAAACTATTTTCATCTATTTTTGTATTTGTAGATGAAATTCATGTGCTACTTCCAAACCCGTTTTCTGAAATAATGTTTAAAAGGTACTTTAAATATATTAAATCCCATATGAAATATGTTATATAAACCTAGAGAGTATATATAACACACATCTTTCAAATATACTTTTTCCGCAAAAGTACTTGAATGACAGAATCACTAAATAAGGTACAGTTTTTTTTTCTGCACTTAAGGGTATTCGATATTGTTTTAAAGGTTGAAGTGCTAATAATGTATAAAATATACATTTTGATATGAAGAGGTTGGTGGGATATTTTTATACTAAGTTATAAAGTCATCTAGAAGGACGACATTTTAAGCTTCTATTTTACTGTCAGTGACATCCATTTCAATGTGGCTTAGCTTACAAATTGAAACAAAAAAGAAAGTTTTTCCCCCTTAATTGCTCGCATTGCAGTTTGGAATATGAAAACTCAACCGTGTTCTCTCTGGTTCAATATCACCTCCAGTAATAAAGTTTCTGCAATTAGCACTTTACTGACAGTTGGGTTGATGATGCACGAGGCAGAATGGAAGCCAGTTAGCTCACTCTTACATAGTTATAATATTGTAGCATAGTTAGGGGAAGTGTACATTTTGAAAGAAAAGCCAGAGGATATGTCTTGAAGACACTTGAGGGAGCTAATATGCTGAATAAGAACGTGACATTTTTGATAAATGGGAAGATGGAGGCGTAGGTGAAAGCACTGTGCCTTCTCACACAACCAAGTTTAAAAACAACAAAGTTTTAGCAACAAAAATGCAGCCAAACCAAAGAAAATTGAACTATATGGAAGTCTGACAACAACGAACCCTTCAGCCAAACCAGTAAGAGGGGTAGGGCCAGCAGCAGAGTAGGGTCGGGCAGGAAAGGAAAGATTCACTGGACTGACCCAGGAGCGCAACCCAGGCACGCTTGCAGCTGTGGGCGGATCCCAGGTGTGGAGTAGTGGGTGGACCTACTGAGGGCGCAAGGCAGTAGACTCACTGAGGGATGACCACGGTCACACATTCGCTTGCAGATAAACCGGTGATGGAGTGAGCGGTGAGACAGACCATGCAGGCCCCAATGGCAGGAAGCAGCAGAGGAGACTTCTATTGTCCCTCTCTGACCCTGCCCCCACATACAGCATCACAAAACAGCGACCTGGATGGCCCTGCCCTGGTGAACACCTAAGGCTCCGCTCCTCATATGTAACAGGCACAAACAGAGCAAAACATGGCTCAAGAACAACTCAGAGCCCCGGAGCTGATAAACCTAAGCATTGAAGAAATAGCTAAACTTTCAGATGCACAGTTCAAAACACTGGTGATGAGGATACTCACAGAACTGGTTGATTTTAGTCACAAATTAGAGGAACATAGGAAGGCTAAACTAATTGAAATGAATGGAAATGCACAGGAAACCAACAGTGATGGAAAGGAAGCTGGGACTCAAATCAAAGGAGTGGACCAGAAAAAGGAAAAAAATGACCAAACAGAAAAGGATGAAGAAACAAGAATTCAAAAAACTGAAGAGAGGCTTAGGAACTTACAGGACATCTTTAAACATTCCAACATTCGAATTATAGGGGTACCAGAAGGGGAAGAGGAACAGCCACCAGTGGAAAACTTATTTGAACAAATAATAAAGGAGAACTTCCCCAATCTGGCAAAGGAAATAGACTTCCCAGAAATCCAGGAAGCTCAGAGAGTCTCAAAGAAGTTGGACCCAAGAAGGAACACATTAAGGCACATCATCATTACATTAGCCAAGATTAAAATGAAGGAGAGAATTCTAGAAGCAGCAAGAGATAAGGAGACAGTCACCTACAAAGGAGTACCCATCAGACTGTCAGCAGATTTCTCAAAAGAGACCTTACAGGCAAGAAGGGGCTGGAAAGAAGTATTCCAAGTCATGAAATCCAAAGACCTACATCCATGATTGATCTATCCAGCAAAGCTTTCATTTAGAATGAAAGGACAGATAAAGTGCTTCTCAGATAAGATCAAATTCAAGGAGTTCATCATCACCAAGCCCTTATTATATGAAATGTTAAAGGGACTTATCTAAGAAAAAGAAGATAAAAAAGATGAACAGTGAAAGGACAGCAAACTCAACAGTTATTAAGAACCACACCTAAAACAAAAGCAAACCAAGAGGACAGCTAGATCAGGAGCAGAACCATAGAAATAAAGATCACATGGAGGGTTAGCAACAGGGGAGTGGGAGAAGGAGAATGGGGGAGAAGGTACAGAAAATAAGTAGCATAGATGGTAGGTAGAAAACAGATAGAGGGAGGACAAGAATAGTAGGGGAAATATAGAATCTAAAGCACTTGAGACACATGGTCATAAACTAAAGGGGGGGAACAGTGAGGGAGGGGGTGTGCAGGGTGGAGGGGAATGAAGGGGGGAAATAGAACAACTGTAATGGCATAATCAATAAAATATATCGAAAAAAGGTGACTTTTTTTACATAGTTAACTTTTCTGAGTACATCTGAATCACCACTGGAACTCATGGTTATCAGCGTTTTATTAGCAAATGGAGCTTGAATCTTGTGGGTTGTATATAATTGTAAAAACATCTTTATATTGTATATATAATGACATAATTTTTATATGCTTTATAGTTATTTTGAATGAACCTGGATCAATTAAACTAGAGTTAAAATATTTCTGAAAGTTTGTACCACCTCTGTGAGACTGGGTAATTACAAAACAAACTTGTCTCCTTTTCCACCCCTGCATGGAGACCAAGAAAATAATTCTGGATTCACAAAAACAATGCTGCAGATGTGCTTAAATGTAAACTGAAAGCTCTGCAAAAGATATTTTGAAAATTGGTCATTTTTGTTCATGCCTTTCTTACCTAATTTGAATCTATATTAGTTATTATAAAAATGTTGTGTAGAGTTTACTACAAAACATTGACAGTTATTCCTTAACCTCACTTCAACTTTTCTAACTCTAAATTAATCATCCTTTGTCTTTCTGTCCATGACACTTTGTAATTGCACTTACTTCCGTGATACATAGGTGGCCTTAGAAATTCGTTTGACTTTCAAATGGTCCCATCTTTCTTAGACAATATCTGTGAAACTGGCTTTCACACTTCAAAGAGAACCTTTGTGTAAAACAGAGCCAAGTTGAACTTGAAATATCACTGGAAGGCACTGCTTGCCAGTCAGTGGTTCAGCTGACTTTTTTTGAGATTGATTTATTAAAATACATGGACTCAGTGTTGTATAGTACTCCAGAGAACATATATTAACATTAATTTACTTTAACATTAATTAACATTAAATGAAAATAATATGCTCAGGAACTTAATTTAATACAGATCATATGATAGTCACAAGAAAGCCACTTTAGGTTGGTTTAGTGAGGCTTAGCACTTTGCTGTTCTAAAGTTTTTGCACCACAAGTGCTGATGTTTCCTCCTTTTTAACCAAAGAAATGAATCAGGCTTAAAAAGCTTTGAAAAGTATTTGAAAATTGACTATTTTTACTTATTCTTTGCTGACCTATCTTTAATTTACATATATCATTGTAAGAACTCTGCTTTATAACTTACTCTGAAATATTCACCCCCAAATTCCTCTCACTTCTCTCTTTCAGCTATTTTCAATGTCTATCCAAGACAGCCTGCTAAGTCACGTATCAATGCTAGGTCCTGTTGTACAAGTCATGTAGGAAAACACTTTCATTTATAGCTTTATTGTATGTAAAACAAACTTGGGCACTGCTTTTCAATTTGTGAAAGTTCAAATTGCAAATAAAATCTTTTGACTTAGTAGATTTTCTTTTTTTACTTCATGTTTAATACATTTTTTATGTGGACATCTCAGAAAGAATGATAAATAGAAGTTTAATTTTGATAAAGTGTTCTAAGACTTAAATTGGGAGATTTTTTACGTTGTTTATTTCTACAGGCATAACATACTTTAATATAAGACAATTAAAAAAATTAACATAAGTGAGGTAAGTTCTTTATATCCATACCTAACGTTCTGAATAGTACTGAAGCAAGAATATGAACAAATAGGGATTTTCTATCTATTATCTTTTAAGTTGTAACGTATTCTACTACTTTTATTGTCCAAGGTTCAATGAAAAACTAGCATTTTAGTATATTATGTGGATTAATAATAGCATATTATCTGGGTTACTCAACTTACAGTTATATTTTGCTATACTCAAGTGCATTATGGAGGCCAGGTTATGCACAGATATCTCTACTGGTTATATGTAACACACTTGAAGCCTCTATTATTTTACAATAGGTGATCTCTTGATGCATAATGAATTGGACTCATCTTATGTGACTTTAAAGGTCAGACCACACCACCTGAATATTTTTACCTTCTATGAATATTTCCATTTAAGAGATTATTTAAAAGAATTTAAAAATCTTCTCATTATGTGTCTTTAGTAGCATACTATACTTTTTTATTTCTCCATTTGATATGGATTAAAATTGCATCATATTGTTGAAGCATATTCACTTAAAGTCTTCAATATAGAAATTTCCCAGAATTAAACTGAGTCAATCAATACTTTAAAAGGCCACCACACACAAACACACGCACACACGCACACAAATCCCACATAAATTACTGTGTCTTTAAAGGCTTCTGATTTTAATCTAATAACAGAAATATCAAAATTACATTTTAATTCAGGCATTCAGGCATCACTAACAGGTGTTCTCATCAGATTTAGGAACCCTGCAGAAAGATTTATCGGTGTCAAGATGTTAAATTCTAAATTTAGTACCAGAATCCCTTTCAAATGGCCTTTATATTTTGATATCTTAACCTGCTTTGAATCCCCTGAGCATCTTGTCTATTTTATTAGATTTTGCTGATTTTTTAAAACTTTTCAAAGGCACTTTAAATTATCCTAAAGTCATATATTTACCATGAGAAAGCAGGTGTCTTTTTAGAGTGTAGATGCTTAACTCGCTCATAAAATTAATTTCCTCAGGTTGGAAGAAGGTTCTTAAATTCTAATTTGAAAACCCTAACCTGGCATTCTGAAAACACGGTATTGGCAGTCAAATACAATAAAAGTGGAAATATAACGGCATAATAGATTTAATTTGTTCTAGTATAGCACAAGAATAGGAAGTTTTTGCATAATCGTCTAGAGTTTTTAGAATCAAACAGAGCAAGCTGTGTCTTTGGAGGAGGAGACCCACTGTTTTAATATTGGCTGGAGACCCTACTTTGCTCATGTCTTCAGGTTCATTTCTTGCTATCTCCAGCTCTGCTTATTATGGACTATTCTCTGGACAGGCAGAGGGACCTGACATCCAGAGGATGAACTCCATAAATGCTTTCATTTATTTTAAATAAACAGCTCATAGAATAAATACACTTAAATTTGAGATTGTTCCTGAAACCAAAATGTATTTTTCCATACTCGTAACATTTTTGTTTTCCCACTTTTATGTAATTAGAATGCATAACATATATTACATGATAAAAGTACTGTACATAATTTAATCTTTGGTGATGCAGAAGGCACTTTAAGCTATTGCTGTTTCTCAAAGTCAACATTAGGTACTTTATAATTTTCTTGTTGCACTGGTAAAACATGGAGATATTGATTAATAGAGATTTTCAGTATATACCATATTTTATAAACTAATCTACTCCATCTTTTCTTAACATAGGGATGACAGAATACAGACAGATTTCTATATATATGCATATATAGTACATACTTCTGGCTAAATAGACTTCAGGTATTTTTTCACTTTGATGTTTGAAAAAAAAACCCAGGAACTTTGTTCTATAGTTCTTCCTCCTTTTTCATTTCAACCTCAGTTTTCTCTCTGAATACCTAGTCTCCAAATCTCAAAATATCCATGTTATCTTTATCTGTTTTCCTTTTCTCATTCTTTGAACCCAAATGGTAATAAAAAATCTGTGCCTGCTACCACTTAAAAGACACTTGCATCAATCTTTTAGATTGGATTGGCCACTGTCTCTCATCAAAGTTTACTTAGACTAGTAATAATAAAGAGTTGAAAGTACTGCATGACTAATACTTGCCAGACTTTGGGATAAATTCTGAACATTACTGTATTTATTCAAATCTTTAAAGCAGCCCTAATTTTTATTTTCATTTTAAAAAATGAGTCTAGCCACAGCTGTTGTGGCTCAGTGGATTGAATGCTGGCCTACGAACCAAAGGGTTGCTGGTTGGATTCCCAGTCAGGGCGCGTGGCCTGCGTTGTGGGCCAGGTCCCCAGTGGGGGGCACTCAAGAGGCAACCACACATTGATGTTTATCTCCCTCTCTTTCTCCCTCCCTTCCCCTCTCTCTAAAAATAAATAAATAAAATCTTTTTTTAAAAAGAAGTTGGTCTACCACAGTTAAGATAAGTTTCAAAACTAGTTTGATTTCAGAATTGGATGTTGATAGTCAGAATTGGAAGCTGCCCTTAACTTCTATACACTACAGCAGTGATTTTAAAACTTTTGCATCTCATAGCACATGTAAACTAATTACCAAAACTTCTGCTACACACCAAAAAAATTATAATTTTTGCTGATCAGGCAAAAATATAGGTACAATTTTGATTCATTCACTGAATGAATTTTGATCCATTCAGACTGCTATTTTGTTGGCTCTTGTCATCTTTTATCGACAACCTAAAAGAAAAAAAGGTTAATGCCCCTGACTAAATAGGCAGGTATTGCGTGTTTTAAACATTCTTGTGGCACACCAGTGTGCCACGACACACCAGTTGAAAAATCACTACTCTAGAGCCGCAACAGCCAAATTGCTTTATTCTCTTTCAAACTAAAATCCTGACCTTTAGTGTTGCATCCAAACCCTTTAATAAAAATATTTCTTTCTCATCTCAACCCCTACTCTTCATCCCCTGTATCTGATACACCTGTGGCAATGGACTTTTCTCCAAACTAGAAAATGCCAGCAATGTATAGTGCCCTGTTATTCCACAATTTTCTTTACACTTCTTTTTGTTGAAATGCTATTAATTTCTCAACACTCTGTTGCCAATTCCAATGTTATAACTTCCTAGACTTTAGAAGCCATAATTTAAGTGGGTTGTCAAGAGTAGCAAGATCCCTGATTTTGGATCCAGACTTCCTAGGTTTGAATACTGACTGCAATACATTAGTGTTTTGACCTTGGGAACATTACAGAATTGAGAGACAAAGAGGGAGAAAGAGAAAGAGAGAGAGAGAGAGAGGGAGAGAGAGAGGGAGAGAGAGAGCGAGAAGAAGGAGGAGGAGGAAGAGGAGGAGGGGAGGGAGGGAGATAACTTAGTCAATATACATAAACAACATAGAAGAGTGTCTGACAGACTAACTGGTGTCTTATGATTAGCTGATACCATTTGTTAATTCAGTTCCTAATTTGAAGGATGTTACAAAATTTACATGTGGTATAATAAGAACAGAAATGATGGATTAAGAGTTAAGTAGAAATTATAAACATGTGAAGAAAATGTGGCATAAACTTATATGTTCTTTAGGAGAAGATTTCTTGAGTATATACAAAATTAAGAAACTATAAAAAAATAATTATATGTAAATTGTAACTACTTATATACTAAAAGGCAACACAAACAAAATTATAATGTGAGTGACAAATTAGAAGAGTATATTTGCAACATATATCATAGATAAAGTTTTAATATCTACATCAAATAAAGAACTCTTATAGGGAAATAGAATTGAAAGCAAACTAATAGAATAATGAGCAAAAGTAATTAAATAAAAATGATAAACAAATATCCAATAAACATTTTAAATAGTTATTTTAAAAATAATCTGTGCTAACACCACCCTTAAGTTATTTAAATTTATAAAGATCAGTATTAGTTAGGATTTTTTGCAAGGGTTGTAAAAATTTTCAATCTTTTATTGTTAAAACAGTGTAAGTTGGAATATTATTTAATGATATTTAAACTCTATTAAAACTTTTTAGGAATGTTATTTGAGGATATTTAAAGCCTACTAATCTTTTGTATGTCTTTCACACATACACACATTTGATAGATTTCATATATTTGAATCAAGATCCTGGATGATACTCCAACTTCGTATCATTTTTTATTATTCCTTTCTCTCTACTTTATCACAAATCTGTTGTGCTGTTCTTCTAAAGCACAAAAAGCTTTTATTTCTTGGGATCTTTATATTTGCTACTAGTTTGTCTGAAACTCTTTTACCCGAGTTATTTGGAAAACTCACTTATTTCATCCAGGTTCATATTCAACTATTACCTTCCCGAAGAGGTCTTCTCCAGATACTCTCTATAAAACAACATCCATTCCTGTAACTCTTTCTCCCAATCCCTGAGTTCATTTTTATTTGTAGTTCTTATTACTAACTGATATTATTATTATCCCGTTATTGGTTCTCTGTTGCTTTTATTTGAATATAAGTTTCATAAGAACTGTGCTTTGATCAGAGCTGAATCCTCAGCACCTGCAGCAATGTATGATGTATAGTAGGTGCTCAATGAATATTGAATATTTGTTAATCAAATGAGCAAATCCCCAGGCTTTCTTGCTTCCACTGACTGGAATCAAGAGATTATCAGATACCCATCCCTCCTACTAACTCATGCTTATAGACCTGCCGCCATCATATACCTCGAATCCACCAGAATTAACTTCTTTTGTCTTTTATCCCGACATAGTTTCATAGGCATCTCTCACTTCCCAAACCCTAATCCCCATAATACTTTGTACACCCCATAGTCATACCTCTTTTTATACCTTTTCTTCTTCCGATAGTCTTCCGTTGTGGTCTCTGGAATTCTCAGTTGATCCTTAGAATAATTTGTTACATCTACAACGTCTTTTCTACTGTTTAATTTGTTCTCCCTACCTAATGAAAACTTGACTCTCTCCTGACTCTGGTTTCCCTCCACACTTGTCAGATGATAGATGATTTTATTCTTACAACCTCTCTTTTATTAGACCTGATGTTGGGGTACATGCTTCTTATTGTTCTTCACTGCCATTTTCAAACAATTTCATCTTTCCCCCTCCCTCAAATTTTTTTATTTTTGGAACTCATGTCATCTAGTTGTATTATCCAGTTTCCCTCACTGAAACTGTTATTCTTATATTCACAGACCTATCCTATTGGTTTCGACTTTTAGATCCTGGTTTTCTCTCTCTCTGGCACAAGCCCTGTGTTTATTTTTGGTGATGTAAGTATTTCATGTACATAGGCCTTCTAACACCCTAAATTTTCTGACCTTTGACTTCTATCTTCTAATGATCTTGACCTCCATCTGCCTTAGCTGCCCTGTAATATGTCATTATCAAAAACTACAAGCCCTCTATAAATTTAGTTGCATATGTCCCTTTCTGACCATCTTTCTAATTTATCTTTTCTATTTCCAATATTTCTGATCCCACTGAGAAATCCAAACTATTGATTCAGCCAACTTTTTACTCTTCTTCACCCCTTTTAATGTTCTCATTATCCCCATTACTCAACTTAAATTTTGTGAATAATTCTTATAATTGCTTCTTAATATATACCCATAATGGCATGACTCTTACTATTTTTACTTGTTTGGCAAGACCACAAGTTAGTTAAATTCAGATCATCATTCTCTGTGACTACAATTCTGCAGCTAAACATAGGTAGAGAAAAAAAGACACAGCAATTCTTACTCATCTCAATTTAAATTCATAGCCAACAACCTAATGAGATCTCAGTGCTAATCAGGCAATCATACTATTTCTTATTTCATTAATTTCTTCACTCGTCTATTTCATTTTCACATTTTGCTCCGGCCCGCGGAGCAATCAACTGGGGCTCGACCACCTACCTAGAACAAATGAGTTGGGGGGACAAGAGGCGCGAAGAATGGCAGCAAGACAAAAGATTCTGATCAAGCTGCAAACTTTATTTTTCCGAACTGGGTATATATATAGGGGGGCAGGGAGAGGAAGGAGATTAGGTTGCTTGCTATTGGCTAGCTTGAGACAAAGAAGGGCCCGCTTATTGATTACTTGGGTGCAACTGGTACTCGTGGACGCCTCATGTGCCTGTAGCTGATTGGCTTGTGGAGCGCATGCACACCTCATGTACCTGTAGCCGATTGGCTTGTGGAGCGCACAGGTTCCTGTAATCAATGCAATGTTTTTAGCTAGAAGCCAGG
Organism: Artibeus jamaicensis; assembly: GCF_021234435.1. Taxonomy (NCBI): domain Eukaryota; kingdom Metazoa; phylum Chordata; class Mammalia; order Chiroptera; family Phyllostomidae; genus Artibeus; species Artibeus jamaicensis. The sequence continues at coordinate 28,867,680 of NW_026522025.1, read as the reverse complement.
TGTAAGGTTCCCAACAACATTTTCTCATCCTTTTTTATATTCACAATACCACTTCGCCTGTCCTCACTTTCAGCCAATGCCTATACATCCATTTTCATAAAGAAAATAGAAATTATAAAAAGACAACATCATAGATCTTATCCACTACATTTGCCCACTTGCCAACCTGTGAACCCACACTCTCTGCTATTTGCTTTTTGTGAGAGGGGTACTGTGTGTACCACAATCTAAAGCCATCTCCACACATGTGTTCTAGATTTCAGCAGCTCCTATTTACCCAAACATATTTTTCAGCAATTCCCCCTTTTCTTCTGCCACTCCATCTGCCCCCATCTCTACTGGATCATTCTCATTGGCATACAAACAAGCTATTAGTCTTCCCCCAAACTGACCAGATTTTTTCCCAACTTCACTGCTGTGGTCTGTGGTACATTATCTCTTTTCTGGATTACTCTAATGGACTCTTAATGTCTTTCTTAAGGCCTTTCTGCATCCAACAATCTATTCCCAAGATACCAGAGCCAGTTATACAAGATGAATAAGGTCTGGAGATCAAATGCACAGCATGGTGACTATGGTTAATGATACGGTTTCACCATACATATCCGGCACGAAAGAGCGGTATTTAGAGTGCCCTAATGCATGGTTTATTTATTTTCTGTATTTGGCCAAAGAAGATTTCTTGACCAAACATTTGAGAAAAATCTATATAAAACTAAGTTAAATGTGTACCTCTAGGGACTTTTTAGAGCCTTACATGTGAAAGTACACATAATAAAGTTTTAAGAATGGGTTAGAAAATATCGTGTTTGTCAAACAAAAGTAAGCCTCAGACTATTTTTGAAAAAGGCATCTCCCAGGGCTTTGGGTCCCTATAGAACACTTTGGGTGAGCAATACGAAGAGATGGCCTTTTCTGTTAGGTGATTCTCTACAAATAAGAATTTTTGTTGGTGTTATTCTCTGTTTGTCTTCTTTCCATGAGGCTGAGTGATAGGCCTTCTCTTGAACTATATTTAATTTTTAGCTCTATTATTGTATTCCATTTTAGTTGAATATGACTTTTCTTGGCTAGTTTCTCTACCACTTTGAAATTTATCAAGAGCAATTTTGTTTTTTAGTATATAATATTGACAGTGGCTAGCATGGTTTTATTGAATACTTGCTGAAAAATATAAAAATATGTTCACATGAAAAACAAAATTAATAAACCACAACTTATAGTTCTAAGTTATTTTCCCTACTGCATGGTTTTTTAGGAACAAAAAGTCAAATGGCTTTCTTTTTGGTTGGGATTATACCACACCAACGTGTCAATGATCAGACTGGTCAGAAATTCTGGTAGCCGTATATTTCTTTAATAAAATTGGAAAATGAATTAATAAATTCAAGTTAATAGATAAAATCTTTTAAAATATGAGATCTGAGAAAGAAAATTAAAGTATTTCTTGGTGGAAATAAAAGTTCATAAAGTAGTTCAACTCTTACTTTACAGAAAAGGAAACTAAAGCTAATGGGGTGGAAGAGATTTGTCCGCTATCGCGGGATCTGTTTATAGCAGAGTGGGTATTAAAATTCACAATTCCTGAATTCCATGCAGCAAGTTCTTTTATTTACTCTTTTCTAGATCTCTTCCCTTTTGCAGGTTTCATTGTAACATTTCTCTTTCTCATTGTTTTATCTTTCTTTCCTTTCATTTAGATAGCACATGACATTCTGTTGCTTTTATCAAGAACTTTCCATCTCAGAGCTGTGAGGCCCGCAGTCAGAAAGCTGCACTTCTGTTTGTTCATTGATGGGAAGCACGACTTCTGACAGAGCTGATTCACAGTGATGGGGCAGACGGGCTGAAAACCGGGAGGAGGACTTTGCAACAGCTCTGGGGCCAAATCCAGGCCACAGGCCATATGTCTGGCTGCTCTGTCATAAACAGACAACCAAGTGTACACATTCCCAGGTGTAATGTCACTGGGAACTTATTTGCAAACATATAAATGAATGACATTCAATTATGTTCAGAGGAAATGTTGTCAAAACCACCAAGGAAACAATTTACTGCTATTTACAAAGTGTGTGATGTGGAGTGCATTAGCAAGCTTTCATTGCTTTGTTGTTCAGTATGCTTCTAAGAGGCTCTTTTGCAGCCTGTTTTACAATATAAGCATGATACATATACTTATGACATAGATAGATATAATGAAGTTGAGAGAATTTTAGAATTGACTTGGATGAAAAATAGTTTGTATACTATGTTAAAATCAGCTCATTTTTTGTAGACACTAGCCAGTCAAAGGAAGAAAGGCAAGGTTCATACAACTAGTGATATTATCTGCTAACACCAGTTGGTGGAAAATTGATGAAAGCTTAAAATTTTGGCTCCATAAGATTATGTTCTTGCTAAATGGTGTCACATTTTTTATGGTTAGAAAATAAACTTTCTGATTTCTGTAAAATATAGGTAGAGGACAAGCAATAATATTTTAACTTTACAAGAGGCCTCATAATACCCTTGTAATGTTTTTAGAACAAATGCCATAGAGCTAAAAGGGTTCAGTCCGAGGTTTTCTTATGAAAACTATAACTAGTGCTAATAGAAAACACCCAGAAAATTGAACTATCAGGGAAGTGAACTATAGTTTTATGCAACAATAACAATAAATAATAATATTTCTTTACATTGGCATTGTGTTGGGTTTCATGGTATATAAACATGAATTATGTCCTTTCATTTGTGTATATTAAATAATATACAGACCAGGTGTGGTTGGGGGGCATTTTATCATTATCATAATTTTGATAATACTCATTTCACAGATTACAAAATTGAGATTCAGGAAAGTTAAATGACTTATCCAAGGTCATATCCCAATACTAGTATTATAACTAAAAGCAGGTGTCGGGTGACTTTTCCGTATCCCAGAGCAGAGTGTTTTCTCATATGCTACTGGCTCCCCTGATAAGAGACAACAGGTCTATTCTGCAGCTGCAGCTGCTGTGAGGACCAGAAGGAGGAATGGATCTGGTGAGGCAGGCATGGCTAAATCACAGAAGTCTAGAACCCTGAAAGAAGGGGAATGTCAGACGACAGAAGAAAAACAAAGGCAGTTCTCAGCAAAACAACAGTTCAGGTAATGGTTGAAAACTGAACATTTATTAATTAAAAAAAAAAATTAAGTACTAATGTAAACCAGCTATTATTTTAGGTACTGTGATTCAGCTTTGGGGGAGGGAGACAAGATTTCTAATCATATGGAGCCTACATTATAGATGGAGTAAAATAGACTACAAAAAAGAAACAGATTTTGAAAATTAGTGTTAATGTCTATCTTAAAAAATAATGCAAATGAGTAGGAGATGGTAGAAGCAAGGATGCTTCCTCCACGAGATGAGGGAAGGCCTCTCGTGGAGCTGAGCTTTGAGCAGACATGTGAATGGTAAGGAATATTCAACCGTTCATATGTCCATAGAAAGCATTTTCTAATTGACGAGACCAATTGTGTAGCTTGGGCCATTGGGCTACCATTAAAAATAAGGTTTTTTTCCTAAGTGTGATTAGAAGCCAGTAACCGGTTCTGATTTGCTTCTAAAACGATCATTCTGCTTTCCTCACCTTTAGTCCAGAGGGTGGCATGAATGGAAACAGAAAGAGCAGCAAAGAGGCTGTCACCGTCATCAGAGAGGGACACTTGCATGGTGATGGCAGCGAGGAAGATGGTGCTGAATGATCAGTTTCGGGCTGTATTTTGAAGGCAGGTGTGATAGAATTTTTAGGTGGTTTGGATGCGGTAAAAATGGTTTTGGGGGGATGGAAAAGGGTAAAAACGAGAGCTCAAGGCTACCTTCTAAATTTTTAGCTGTGTATTTGAACAGATGAGATGAAGACGACATTGAATATATTATATGTGGTCAAGTACATGAGTTAGAGAGGTTGTGAGGCTGCCCACTGGGACTAAAATGTGACAATAGCTGGCTCCATTTGAGATTGTGTGGTTAATACCATTGGCCCTTCTGAGACTGAGCCATGTTGGGGCATGGGCAGAACAGAGAGAAGGGGGATCTACAACTTAGCCAACTTAGGTACTTCTAGGGCAACACTTCAGTCTCACTGGCACTTGTCATTATTGTCTGTAAAATGAGGAGTCAGTCCAGATAGGTCAGGAAACACTTATTTGAGATTCTGTACACCTTTTTTTTTTTTTTTTTAGCAATCTAATGATTACTAATGACTTTCCAGGGTGGAAACATGCATACACATTCAAAATTTCCATACAAAGTCCATGAAATAGTGTCCAAAATTCTTCTAGTGTGAGATGCATGATTCTCCACAACATCAAAATAAGCCCCAAATCATAGCAGTCTAACAAAGTGGTATGTGCTCATTGCAGTGTGGGGGAGACCTCTGCAGCAAAATTGGACCAAATGGCTGGACTGGTGAAGGTCCCTATCTTTGTGGTTGTAACATCATGAACACCCAGCCTTCTTGCTCGGCATAGTGGGAGAGAGAATCAAAAATCACATATGAGTGTTTCACTGCCTTGACTGGAGATAAAACGCGTCTCTTCTAATCATATATTATTTAGCCAGATGTAATTTTTTGACACTTGGCTCCCTAACCCCTGGCAAAAGGATAGAAAATAGAAATAATCATATTTGGTCATCATTATATCTTCTTTCATATGTGCTTTCTTCTAAAACAGAGCTGTTTTTCTAGCTCATGTAGAAACTTTTGGTTTAATAAGTATAGACATCTAAATAATGGAATACTACAAAGCTGTCAAAATATTTGTAAAGTTCTCAAGGACATATAATTATATATAAAAGCGAAGTACAAAATAATGTGAATAGCATGCTTGCCATTCATGTAAGGAAGAGACAAAATGTGAATTTGTATTCGTATGTATTTGCACTTGCACGGAAAATCTCTGAAGGGTAAACTTAAGAAGCTAGTGGAAATAATACCGAGCCATCGTGATAGGGGTCATGGGTGGATAAAACAAGAAAGAGAGTGAGAGCAAGACTTTTTACTGTATATCTTTCTGTATCATTTTTATTGGGGACAATATAAATACACTGCCAACTCAAGATATTAAAAATTGATTTTAAAAAGTGAGAAATAAAAAAATGTTGTCAGCTCATGCCCACTCCTCCTAATTCTCAGAGGGTATCAAGATATCAGTGGCTAATTTCAGAACTCCCACTGTTAAAAATTGACAATATCCTATGAAGGAGGATGTAAACAGTGCATGAATGGCTTCATTACAGTGTAACATGCATCATGTCACGTGTTATTGCTTACTTAACAAACCTCACTTCATCATATGGATTAACCAAGATAAACGAGATAAATATTGCCTAAGATTTTCTGTCTTATAGATAAGGGTCTCCTTTGTCGGGATAAGAAATAAAGCTAAGTAATAGGTTAGTAGATTTTCTGCTTATCCAGCACAAGGCTAATATGTAAATGTATAGGCATTTTGAGGCCTTACTTTGATATGGCTTTAATGTTACAGAATTACTGACTTGGATAAATAAAAAGTTTCCCAAGGGAAAATAATTCCTCTGGATAATTTAATTTTGTATACTGTTGCAATGTGATATGCATGAAATTTAATATTGTGATAGTATTCTTATTAATGAGTTATAGCTTTAGCTTTCCAACTAAAAGTGATATCAAAGCATAGTAAACAGTGTAAGATATGAATTTATTTTCTACCCCTGCTAGTTATGGTCCCACGTGCTTTTTGCTTAATCTTTCAGGGTTTTCTTTCTCCATCTGTAAATTATGAATAACATTATAAGGTTATTCTGAGACTTGAGATTAAGAATTCATAAAATTTAGCATAACACTTGACACAAGAAAGCATGTGCTATAAGTGGTTGTTATTGTTACACATTGATAAACTAATCACAATTTAGTGAAATTTATTTGGAGTTAGGGGCTACAAAAATATTCAGAAATGACTCTGACATTATTTCTATTTCCCAAAGCTATGGTGAGACTTTGGGGGCATATAACAAGCTCTTTTTACTCCTTGTAGCCTGTGAGGTTAGAAGGAGCTATGAGGACACAATGAAGCAAGCAGCACGAGGTACAGGAAACAGTGTAGACTGGAAGGTCAAGAACTGCCGACATGTGGAAAATGTGGATTGTTTTCCAGAATAATTGAGATACTATTTGCAAATAGAATTACTACATTGTAATCAGTTGCTAAGGAAAAGTCCTTATTTGCATTTTATGGTAAGTGAGAAGATAGATACCTGAGGCCACCAAGTCAAACTAGGATTCTAAAGAAAAAAAGAATCTGTCATTCAGAAACTAGTTCATGTTTAGAGGAAGTAGGGTATAAAAAATGTTTAGATAATTTGTCATTAGGGTCCAATTTGACCATATTATTAACTTTTAGTATTTTGTCTTCTGAAATCTTTTTTCAAGGTTGTGCGTTTTGTAAAATTTTCAACACAGTTCTTTCTTTTAAGCCATGTCTCTCAAGGGAAACTTAATTTGTATGTATCTGATTCTTTTATACTTCACTCATCCAAAAGTTAGTTTGTAAGAATTCTTTGATGTTCAGAAAACCTTATCATTTTATTATAATGCATTCAAATTTTTTTTCCTTTGGAAAATGGAAATCGTGTCTTGCTTAAAGTAAATAAACTAAAACACCCAATTGGAGTGGGGGTGGGGTTACAAAATAATCCTGTCTCTTCTTCCTTCTCTCTGTCTCTCTCTTTCATTTCTCTGTGAGTATCTTGGCTTCCAGCAATAATTATTCAAATTCAGAAAGGAGTAGGAGAGTTTAACCTTCTCCAAGTGATTTCAACTCAATAAACATTTTTTGTTACCTTTGATGTATGAAGAAATATGCACGTTTGTATGGGTGATAACAATAAAAATGATACAGAAAAATGAAACTACAGTATATATCTCTAAGAAGTTTATATTCTAGTAGCTGATATAAAGAAATTAGAATATTTGACTAAATAATATACTCTTGAAGATATAATGCAACATTTTGTGTGAGTAGTACAAGAAGAATTGTAAATTAAATCACAGGACCTGAGGAAGCTTTCCCTTGATAGGTGAAATTCAAGTCGGCCTTCTTAGAATTTCAGGTGTTATTAAAATGTCAGTGAGTGAAGAAGTTGGGGAGGATGTTTCTTTCTCAACAAAGCCAGTTGGGCATTTAAGGTAAAGCCAAAAGTTGTAGTACTTTGAATGTATAGCTTAGAGGTTGGATTTTATTCTCCAGGGTTAACAGTTTGAATATCCTGTAGGAGAATATTAATACAAATACAACTTGGGCCTTAGATAGATAAAGCTGATGCAGATGTGAAGGATGATTAAGAGATGAGAGGGTCAGAAAGTTTAGAGACCATGTCTGTGACTTCTTCAGTAATTCAGTCAGGCAAGAGTCAAAGAAGATATAAACTATGGTAGAAATAAAGACAAGCTAGAAGACAAATGGATTATAATTCCTAGATTTTTAGTTAAGGTGTACATTAGTTCGAATATAGACCAAGCTGGCTATAACAAAAAGACCTAATACCAGAGCAGTTCAATAAAAGGAAAATTTTATTATTTTCTATGTACAGAAGCAAGAGCATGGCTGAGGGTAGTGAAGTGTCTCTACAAGATCATGCATTGCTGTTGCAATATTGAAAGCTGGCTTTCAACCAACTTTCATTCCAGTCTTTGGAAGAGGAATGAGGAAGTCGAAAGCAAGGGGCTTCCTTTTAGAAAAGTGACCCTGAAGTTGTATATATTGCATCTATTCACATTCCATTAATCATATGACTCCAAGAGAGGTTTCTATTTGAATCTAAAATTTAGCAGCTCTGAGAGATTGTTTCCCTACAAGTTGTATTTATATTACTAATATAACAGGGCATAGCCAAGAGGGGGGGCCCAAAACGAGATTTGGAATGGGGTCCAGAACTCAAGGTGTCCAGGAAATATTAAGATGTCCTCACCCCTCCCCTACCACAGGTGTGAGTTGGGGAAGGGACAAATGGACTGGGGGGATGGGGGCATTGAGAGCTGTTTTGCATAGCAACAGTTTTGCAGATAACCTCTGGCATGGTCATTTAACATATCTATAACCTTTAACTGGCTACCTAAATATGTTAAATAGCTGTGGCTACACTCTGAGCCAGGGGGATAGAAGTGACTTCCACCCAAGACATAACTGGGGGCAGGTCCCCTGAGTTACAGTGCCTGTGTGAGAGCTTGGAAACAATTGGCTCCACACCAGGGGGCCACACCTGCCCAGACTCATAATGGCAGCCCAGGAAACTTGAAATAATAAAGGAATGCTGGCAGGTGTAACTGATTGTGGGAGGAGTTGGAAATGGGGCTGCAAAGAAGGACTGGTATGGGGATTTGAAACCCAGACACCCACTGGAGGAGTACCACGCAGCTTTGCCAGAGTGGGGACTCCTGCAGCCAGTTGAAGAAGAAAGCCATGTGCTTCTGGCAAAGTGGGGATCCCCACAGCCATGTGGAGGAAAGAACCACCCAGTTCTGACCAGAGTGCAGACCCCCGCAGCTCTGGTAGAAGAGGACCATTGTAGCTTTGGGCTGCTCCCTTTGCCCACGTGGCCTAGGAAGCAGGAGAGACTTTGCCTGGAAAATGGGTACAAAGAACTCTTGCCAGTAGACCATGAGAAGGTGCCACATGGCTTTAGATTATTTGGAGATCCTTCCTGGATGGTGACACAGCTGACAGTGCCAGCGGCCAGAAACAAAGACATGTGCTTCTTTTCTAGAGTTATGGTACCCCAAATTAGGGCAGGGAAAGAAGGAAGCACTGTGGACGGCTGTGGTTATCCTAAAAGACTTTGATATTTTAATGGAGGACATTGGGTCACTACTTTAAGTCTGTATAGCTTTAAATAAACCTTTCCTTTCCTTTTCACAAATCTCTGGCATTGAGAGAGGTCTTTCCTCTGGTGTCAGCAGATGAGCCCAGTAGGTGGTCCAGACTGTATTAGTAGTATGCCAACCTTGGAGGGGGGCCCCTGTTGTTCTGTAACATTTTTGGCATCCCTGGGTGGGCCAAATATTGCCCCCTCTTGGACCTCTGTTCTGTAACACTAGTAGTGTATGAAATTACTTTTGGTGATAGAAAGGAGTGGGGTGTAGATCCTATGATAACAAGATGAAGGAGGGCACAAAGGACAGAGAAAAGAGATAAAGGCTGAGGTAAAGCAGTTTCTTTTTCTTGGTCAGTGAATTGGCCCAGGCATAAGGGCTCTGAAGGTGAACAATTATTCTGCCCCAGATTGCTAGCACTGGACTGGACCAGTACATGCAGAAATCCACATGAATCCTATAAATATACCAGACTCATGCCTCACTTACCAACACCCATTTTAAAAATTGTGTAAGTATTGGTTTTACCTGCATAATATTGTAAGTTACATGAAGGCAAGAACGCCAACTTTTAGGTTCGATACTAACTCTCCCAGTTTCAGGAAAGTACCTGATATATTTTAGGAGCTAGTTATACATACATATTTTTAATATATGTCTTGAAAAATGTTAAACCTAAAGCTGAAAGAATAAATATACATGTTCATTAATTAATTGTTAACATTTACTGTGTTTGATTATTTTTCTCTTTTTGTTTTCTTTCTGAATCCACTGAAGGAAAGTTGTAGATGTTATGACACCGTTCCTAAATAATTCAGGAAGACAGGGAAGGAGGGAGGGAGGAAGACATACCTGCCAGATATCTCTTCAATCCCTTTACTTTTAAGTTTGCTAAGTCTTTGTGGTTTATCTCCACTCCTAGGATAACTCATCCACAATCACATGGTAAAGAATTTTGTATAGATTTTTTTCACAAGGTAAACAGAAGTCATTTACATGGATGTTATCTGAGAATATTCTACACAGATACATTCAATTTGAAGACCATTTAAAAAGTTATTGTAAACCAAATGAATCTTAAAATTAAAATTTATAAGTGTTTAAATAAATATAATTCTGCCCCTCCCCCAAAATAGTTGTTACTAAACAAGAAGAGTAAAATTGGAAAGGAGAAAACTTAGATAAAGTAAAGTTATGAAAATGTAGCCTTTCTTCACCCCGAGCTTTAGAAATAATCTTTACTGGGCACTTTTGTTCTACTTTGAGAAAGGTGACTTAAAAAAATTGAAGTACTTATAAATATAAGTAAAAAAACCATCTTTGGAAGGTTCAGCAGATCCTAAAGAATTTCTCTCTGTTAGAGGAGTAAATTAAAAGAATTTTGATAATGTTTATAGATGATTGTAGACATCATACAATATCAATAAGCTCGGGACAAACTATAATTAGATTATTAGAAGTTGGAAATGGGATAAAAAAAGCAAGCCATAGTACTGTGAGAGAACAAAATTGATATTAAGAAATTAATTTATGTATATATAGATATAAAATCAGCTCTTTAAAAATATAAATAACACTGTCATTCATAAAGGACCTATAACTTCTCAAGGACCTAGGTTTAGTAAATGGCAGTGTAGAGATAAAACTTTAAATTCACCTGACTATAGAAACAAATACATCTTTTCCTGCCTTAATGTAGTGCTCCCCAGCCAGCCCCGAGCAAAGCTCACCTGAGCTCTGCCTCCTGCACCCAGACCCCCGGAAAATCTGTCCCCGATGACAAAAAGGTTGGGACTATTGTATATAGCCTCTTATTTACCAAGGAAAATACTTAAACAACAGAAGGAAAAATTCTGTGTTGGGAAGGCTCGTATATTGTCCCCTCAGATTATAAGGAAGCATTATATTGTAAATGAATATTCAAAATCAGAACGTTGGCCAACAAACGGATTTGTTCAGAGAGTGCTACAGTGTATATCTGCCCTATTCCCATACAGGGTTGGAAAGTTTCATACACATCTACATGTATATGAATTGCATACACATTTTTAGCTTTTTTAGTTATTCTCTTTACCCTCATAGTAACCTGGCAAAGGAAGTATCGATAGTCTTAGCATTCTCATTTCAAGGTGTGGTAATTATGCAACACCAAGATTAAATGATTTATCCAGTGTCACGCAGTGTGTTAGTACTGCTGAGAAGACCGTTCATATGTCCTGCCCACCCTCTACTAAGAAGTTTGTTACCGGGGGATTCAGAATTTTCAAGATGTTTATTATTATTATTAAGGGGAAATTAAGCTCAATTAAATTAATAAATAATTAAGAGGATTTATTGTTACTAGAAGTTAATTTAAATTAAAATTTTATAGATCATGTTAACTTTTTCTAAGTAAGATTCCCAAATCTGAGATTACCCCTGTCAAACTTGTCATTTATAGCAGTGGGCAGGCTTCTCCCTTATGCTAATACGTGAAAAAAGACATTGGTAGAGAGTGAAGCTCCTACCTACTGTTACAGGCCCCCACCTGTGTTGCTCTGGAAGGGCTATGGGGTTTGATTGCCCACTGCCAAGAAGCATAACTCTCAATGCAAGAGTCTGGTGCAAAACAAAAAGGGTTGTTTATTTAAAAGTTATACAGACTTGGGATAATGGCAGATTTCTGCCATTAAGACCCGCTCCCTTTAAACCTGCCCCAAAACACCTGCCTCCCTTTTCAAACCAGGCCAGTTTCTGAATATGCCACCCAGAGGCACCATCTGTCAGAAAAGCAGAAGTCTGCAGCTCAGCATTCCCAGTCACAGGCTCAGCTCCAAGCATCTCTCGTGAATCCGGGTGGCTGGACAGGTCACCCGCCGCACTGCCGGCTCTGGCAACTTACTGAACTTCTGACTTTCAGACCTCTTCTCTCATCTCAGGCCTTATGGTTACCTATGCTTGTTTAGTCTGCCCTTATTTAGATGTTAGGCCTGGAATTTCCTGGGTGATTTCATATCTGGCCCTTCCTATGGTGTGTTAGTGTCCATCATTTTGCCAGTTCCCCAGTGTCTTTCACCCTCTTTTGGCTGCCATCTTTAGTCAGGACAAGAGTTCCCAGCAACACACAGGCATCTGGGATGGGCATCTGCTGCCTGTCTCCCATGCAGGTATTGTATGGTGCCCACTCCCCCCCCCCCCCCGGGTTTTGTCAGAGTCATTGAATTCTCTCAGAGTCATACATAAAATTCTCCCTTGGGGGCCGCCCTCTTCCCTTCAGGAAGGCAGGCTAATGACTTGCCATTGTTATGCAATGTATCTTAGACACAGTACCATGCTTCTTCCCTTCCCCCCATCAAAGATCGTCAAGGAGTTTCCCCTATTTTCAGACCCACGCGCTGCACCCTGTTATACTATTCATGGCTATGACAAACTTTTTAGCTGTTATCTAGAATGACCTCTCTTACTGTTGTTGTAGTCTCCTTAAAAATGTAATAAAATACATAATCCCTGTTTTCATAAAATAAAATGAAAGAAAGCAAAAGTAAATATGTCCTAGAAACAAACAGTTGAGGCAGGTATAGATGGGACAGTATATTCACTGTAGATTACGAAACTCTTGTCTGAGACTATGGGGTTAAATCAATGTACCTAAGCTTTGGAGCATACTAAGAACTGAGAGACTAATAGATGACAGACTGTTACAGATGAATTCACAATGAGTCAGAAGGAAAAGGAAACCAATGGCAAAGGTGTAGAAGAACCTGGGCCAGAAATATGATATTCCTTCAGGAGCATGACTTGACTACTGATCTCTATCCCTCCCTTGGCTCCCCATCTGTTTTCTGGAAACTATATGTGGGCTATTTTATTTATCTGAATATCTAAAATGAACACTCAAGGGAAAAGGAATAAAAATAAATAATAAAATATAGAAATAAATGAAGAACTCCTTAAAATAATGTATTTTGTTGTGCATAATGCACAATTTTTGCCCAAATTTTTAAGGGAAAAATAAAGCTGCCCATCATACATGGGTATAATGATTACATACCATGGGTATAATAGCCCATGTATAATGCACGCAAGAGTGTGGGTACATATTATACACGGGAGTGCATTACACATGGCAAAATACAGTGCTTAATGAACAGAGAAAAATGTCTACAGAGATTTCTAAACCATAAAGAGAAGGATATTTTATTATAGCTAATAAAATTATAACTAGAATTAAATAAAGGCATGTAGGTGTATGCATTTTTGTGAAAATGAGCATATCTGTTCACACGCAATATTATGTGTGAGTGTATAATATATTATTTTTCTACCTTTCTCGCACTTAACATAATTTCTTTGACAATCTCATTGCTAGCAGATTCAAGTACAGTTTCTCAAGGGAAATGATGAAAAAATGAAACTTTTTTTGTAGAATGATAAAATAGGACAGATGTTCTGTGAGCAGATAGATGTGTGCCATTTCCAAATAAACTCTGAGGCAGCAAAACATGGAGAGGAAAACAAAACAAGTTCCCTTCAAAGGTCATGGAAGTATGGAAACATGCCTGACTCAGAGAATATATTTTTATATAATTACTATGAATCTGCCTAAATTATGACCTACTAATTAAATTGGATCTATACAATAAAATGCTAGTCATTTTAAATTTTTGCCATAGTGTCTCAGTAACATGAATAAAGTTGTAACCCAATGTGAGATAAAGAACAGGCTGCCTAGCAACCATTTTAACTAGTTCCCCTGAGATTTTCAAGAAAAAAAATGGATATTTGGAGGGGGAGAATTTGCTTTTGTTTTTATTCTTAGTTCAAAGTTTCAGGATCATTATTAACTAGTCCCTCTAGTCACTTTCTTATCATTGTGTGAAAGAAATAATTTGTTGAAAAGCAAGGAAGAAAGGAAGGGAGGGAGGAAGGAAGGAAGGAAGGGAAGAAGGAAGGAAGGAAGATTCGACATAGGCTATTTTAATCATTTGTGCAAGAATTCAGATAAAATATTGCAAATTAAAGTCAGGCGCTTATGTTTATCACATACAGGCATATATACCTTCCTGTGAAATAATCATAAATCAAATTCAAAGTAGTGACATTGGTTTGACAAACTACACATTCATTGAAATGTGCAACAAGAAAGAATATATGTTGTCAGCTTTTCTTGATCCAGGATTCAAGGGCAACTTTGAAACTCTGTCTACTTCATGAAGCCATTGATCACCAGGAAGATGTTCTCATAAAGAAAATTTGGTCAGTTAGGTCATTCTCTCCATTTCAGACTTTTTGGTTAAATGAAAACACACTCATGAAACATTCACCAAATATTTTTCAATGGTGTCCTATCATGTAGGTCCTGACATGGGAGAAAAGAGAAAGTGTTTGATGGTGATTACAGAACAGTAGCTTTAAGTATTTCCTTTGAGAGAGAAAAAAATGTAGTTTTCACTATGTATCTGTCATATAGTCTTCATGAATTTGGAGAGGAGAACAAAGGATGGATTTCAGGTTAAATTCCAGGGGTAATGATGTGTTAATGAGGATAAAGGAAGCAAAAATGATGATACAAAAATGTTAAATACTCAAGGAAAGCAGAAGAGATGGTGAATCCGGTGTATACTGGGTAAGTTATATAAATGAGATGCTTCAAACAAAATTTCATACCTTCTTACATTATGCAATTGCTTTATAGCTTTTAACTTGATTTTAAGACTATCACCAATTGGGTTTAGTAAACATGATTGAGGAAATCAATAAAAAGGTGTTTCAAAATAAAATTATTATGACCATTGTGAGTGATATAGAAACAATGTTTCTTCCAGATCTTATTCTGAGCTCTGAGTTTATTTGCAGGTCCATCATCTACACAATATGAAACAGAATTTATTTGCTGACTAGCACTTGCCTGAAGTGTGAAGGAGAAAGTGGTTGCGTTGCTTTGAATTACCTAAGAATTTGTCAATGCACAATGCAAGGCTGAATTTCCTATGTTTTACTCTGACCTCAGTGATGAATTTAAATACCAAGACTATGTTTTAACTATGCAGAAGCATAAGACATTGCAAGTGAGGAGAAAAATGGCACCCCAAATATTTCACTTTGACATAGAGATTATTGTGAATTAAAATTACTTAAGAAGCAGTTAGTGTAAGAAAGATGCTCTGGCCCTCCTTTCTTCCCCCAGAAAACAGGAAACAAATCTACCATACACAGAGGATAAAGGCATCCTTATAGACAGTGATTGGGAGTTAGGAGCTGAAAATGTTATATAAGCAAATTTGCTGCCCTAAGTCCAAACCCTTTTGTTCTGTCAATTTTTCACAAATTTATTGTTTCTTTCTCTGAAGGATGTAAAAGCATCCTGTTTTCATCATGTTAGGGAATTTCATATTGTTATGGGCTTCCATACATATGAAATTAAATTTTTTTCTGCAATCTGACTTATGTCAATTTAATTATTATATCAGCCAAAGATCCTAGAAGAAAGAGAAAGGTTTTCCATTTCTGTGACATAGATGAAACTCCACATTTGGATTATAATGAAAACTTACTTTGACATGTTACTCTGTGTGTTTCAGCATTTTATGATCTACTAGGATATTATCAAAACTAAATACTTTGTGAGGTAGGGATGATTTTTCCACTTTCATATTTTTTATAATCTAGTTCTTTGGGTTTTCTAAGAGTAAATAATGCATGAGGAAAATGTACAGTATCTTGACTACCATTTTTCTTTGATTAGTAAATATTACTTTTGAAAGTGTTTGATCTATGAATAGTAGTGCACTATAATTTTCCTGTTGGAAGTAAAGCCTGATATTTATCCATTTCACTTTGATATCCTAGCACACTAATGGTACGCAGAGTGGTTGACCATTGGATTCCTCCCCAAAGTTATGAAACTTACAATTTCATGAAAAACCACAGATGCAAATATTTTCTGAAGGGCTGATATGCATATTTAGTACAAGATTGGTTTTTTTCAGTTCCTTTGGTTTATTTATAGGTGTAGTTTTCACCAATAAACAGATATGGTAGATTTTAATCACCAACTATAGACATGGTAGATTTTATTTTTTTACAAATGCCATGATAACCCTAAATTAAATCCATTAATGTATAAATGACATAATTCCATGGATCATACCAGAGATTGCTTTATTTAAATTGTACACCTTCCAAAAGACAGCTTAAGTTGCTCCTACCTAAGGTGGGAGATTTATTTCAAAGACCTTATTGCTTTATTCATCCAGGTTTCCTGTAAAGATTGAGAAAAACACAATCTAAACAGCTGAGGATATTATGAGGAGGAAAAATTACAACTGTTTACAAGTAAGGTAAATTAGGTGCAATGACAGATGCTGTTGAAGTCAGACATGAGTTGTTTTTTTTTTTAAATGTCCAAATCATTCATAATACTAAATACAACCTTCTCTTTTCTTTCTTCTTAGGGTTAAGGTCTTCTGGAATGGTCTCACCTCTGTGACATCTCTCCATTATTTCACAGCAATTTCATAGACTGCACAGAAAGAGTATTAAGAGGGTAGTCGTGAAATACATGCAGAATAGAACCAAACTACAAAACTTACCAGCCATCTGACCTGGAAAAAGTTGTTCAATTTTTTTTTGACATAGTTTCCTCATCTCTAAATGAAGATTAGAATAGCGCTTGACTCTAGAATTTCTGAGTACTAAGTAAGTACATATATATCAAGAACTAACAGTGCCTTTAATGAAACATTATATAGATATGATATACAATTATTATAAACAATGTATAAGGTGATAAAGTACTTTGTTAGTTTTATAATTTACTGTTTTTGGTTTCACCAAATAGACATTTTAGAGCAGTTACAGATTCATAGTAGAATTGAGAGGACAGTACAGAGATTAACCATAACCCCAAAGTGCACATAGACACAGCCACACCCACTGTCAACACCCCTTACTCAAGTGATGACCCATTGGTTTGAATGGATGAACCCACACTGACACATCATTAGCACTCAAAATCTGCAGTTACCATTAGGGCTCACTCTTGGTGTTGTACATTCTATGGTTTGTACTAATGTATAATGACACATATGTGCCATTGTGGTATTGAAGGGTGCTGCTTTGGCATAAGTATTATTTTAATTTAGACATTTGAAAACCAGGAAATGTTAATACAAAGCATTCTAGTCTTCTCTCTCTTCCTGAAAACAAGAGATACAAATTTCCACGTGAAAGATAGCTTCCCTTTCTTTACTAGGAGAAAAGAAACATTCTTCAATGGGAGTCAAAGTCAAGAGAATTCTGTACAAACATGCCTTGTTAAAACAATTCTTATCTTTCTATTGTCTCCCAGCACAGTTTAGTTACTATTCCTCAATTGTCCTTCTTTGCTGAACTCAATATAAAAGCATGAGGGTTGTGCCATTTCTTTGGATGTCCATTCCCCGTGGGGACTCCTATGCCACATGAAGCTCATATAAATTTGTATGGTTTTCTTCTGTTAGTCCGTTTCATGTCAACTTAATTTCCATGCATAAACTCTAAGAGTGTGAAAATTAAATTGTGTCTTTCCTACAGTATCATACAGAGTAATTTCACTGTCCTAAAAATCCTCTGTGCTCTGCCAATTCATCCCTTCCTCTCCTTAACTCTTGGCAACCATTGATATTTTTGCTGTCTCCATAGTTTTGCCTTTTTAAGAATGTCATATAATTGTTGTATGTTCTTTTGAAAGAAAATAATATATTCTGTTCTCTAACATTCCCCCAAGTAGTAAATATCATTAAAATACTTCTCTAACTAAGACAGTTGATTTGGATGCAATTAGCAGAGTGATTTGAAAGAAAATAAAAATATTAAAAAATTGGTAAACTGTTAGGCTTCTGTTTGTGTAAGACAAGCTTGCTAAATCACTGCAAAGAATATCTTTTTTTCAATGTCTACAAAGCCCAGAGGAAGCAAAGTCAAAAAATTAATTATGTTTTAAGCCTCAGTGGGGTTTGCTGGCTGTCTCCATTGCATACATATAATTTTAACAACCTAAATACTCTGAAAAGTGGGTATTATTATTATCCTCCTTTTACAGATGAAGAAATACACAGTCACAGGATGTAAGTAGTTTGCAGAGAACAACAAAGCAACTAGAGGCCACAACAGTCAATCCAACCCCAGACCTTTTGTTTCTAATTTGATACTATATTATCTTAATTATGCAATTTATCTTCATCTCTCATGTCCGCTTGATCACTAATTTTTATATATTCTAAGTTTTAAAAAAGATATTTCTCTGATACAGAGGAAACATAAAAATTTGTTCATCTTAACTCTTCCTCTAAAAACTGCCTCATTCTTCTATTACTCTTTTACAAAGAAACACCTCCAAAGAGTTGCTCTTTCTATTGCCTCATGTTATGTTCTTTCTTTTATTTGGAAAGATCAAATATTTTTAATAACAGATTTATCGCAATATAATTGAGATATTGGACAGTGCACGCAAAGTGTGCAACTTGGTAAGCTTTGCCCAACGTATGCCCCTATCAAATCACTACTACCAGTATGATGAGCAAATCTTACCCACAAAGACATTTTTGAGGCTCCTTGTTATTCTTCCCTCCACTCATTATGGGTTGTGTATGTCTACTTCTTTGCATTTCCAGTAATTTTTTTAGGGAATGAAAGATATGTGGGAATTTTGCCTTATTAGGTCTTGGATATTTTCGTATTTCAGTAAGTATTTTTGAGCTTCTATTTGGGGTGTATTTAAGTTACATGGATCTTGCTTTAAAGCTTTGTGATATAATAACAGAGAAGTAGTGAATTTAGGGCTAATTTTACTCCACTGGTCAAGCAAAAATCTTCTGAGCAGTCTATTTGATGTCTCCAAAATTATGTGTTTTTCTATTCTGCCTAGTGGAAACAGCCCTGTTCCTGTTCCTCTACGAGTCTAAAGACTTTCCCTTCTTATCTTTTTAGATGTTTTTTTTCTTCAGACTCAAGTAAGGCCCCCACATGCACTGAGCAGTATGCAGCTGAATGTACATGGGGGACTGTCAAAGGTAAATTTTCAATCTTCCTCTCACTTGTTCTCTCAGCATAATTTCACGTTGTCCTCTCTTGCTTGAAACATTTTCTTAGTGAACTTCCAGAACACCACACTTTCTTAATTATTTCTTCTCCCTTGCTGACTCTGTTATTCTCCTAGGTTTGACAAAAGAAAGTACCACAAACTGGGTGACTTAGAAAAACAGAAATTTATTGTCTCACACTTCTGGAAACAAGAAATCCAAAATCCAAGTATTAACACTTGTGCAGATTCTCTCTGAAACCCAGAGGGGAGACTACTTCCTCACTTCTGGTGGCTCGGCAGTGATCCTTGGCAACAGCCCTTTAATCTCTGCCTCCATCATCCTGTGGCATTCTCCCCTTGTGTGTCTGTATCTTCATATGGCATTCTCTTCTCTGTGTGTCTATCTTCACTTCCTGTAAGGACAGCAGTCCTATTTAATGCCCACTCTAACGACCTCATCTGAAATTGATTACATCTTCAAAGACCCTATTCCAAGTTAATCATATTCACGGGTAGGGGGGCCTCGAGCTACAACCTACCTTCTGGGAAGACATGATTCAATTTATAACACTGACCATTTTGTCATATCTTTTTCCCAAATTCTAGAAGTTGGAGTGTTCTCATTCGGTTTTCAGATCTATTCTTTTGCATACTTATTTGCTAATAATCTTGTTTAGTTCCAAATCCTTAAATATCCAATCATCATTAACAATTACAAATGGTATATCTCTGTGTCAGTTTAAATTTAAGACATATAACCAATTGTACATCAGTGTTTCTAGCTAAAGACCTCCAAAACAAAATACTTTGTTCTCATTCTTTCTCTCCACCACCATCAAACTTGCACTTTCTTTGGTCTTTTGTATCTCACTATTTCCCTGATGCTCACATTAAAAAATTGGAATCGGCCCTGGCTGGTGTAGCTCAGTGGATTGAGTGCAGGCCTGCGAACCAAACTACTATGGTTTGATTCCCAGTCAGGGCACATGCCTGGGTTGCAGGCCAGTTCCCAGCAGGGGACGCATGAGAGGCAACCATACATTGATGTTTCTCTTCCTCTCTCCTTCCCTTCCCCTCTAAAGATAAATAAATAAAATCTAAAAAAATTGGAATCATTCTTAATTTTAGTTAGCAAATATTTCTGATACTCAACTAATTAGCACTTCCTCTTAATCATCTAGTCACCATTATTTTTGTTTGTTTGTTTTTTAATTTAACCTTAGATATTGCAGTAGTTTTCTAGCTGGTCTTTTTTTTTTCTGACTTATTATCATTCATCATCCACAAAGTATCCACAGTGATCATTATATGTTTAAAACCTTCATTGACTTCCCATCACACTTAGAATGAAATCCACATTTTAAAACTATGAACCACATTATATGTGTAATCTGGCACAATTATCTTCTTGAATCTCATTTCTTTTGATTCTTCCCCTTGCTTTCTCCACTAGCTTTAGTTTCTCCTTAAATAAGTCAAGCGGATTTCTACCTCAAGATCTTTGCAATTGCCCCTTCCTGAATGACACAGTTTTCTCAACTTGCCTTCAAATTTATCCTCAGATACAAGGTCCAGCAGAAGAAAGAAGGAGCTACTACATTTTGCAACAACATGGATGGAACTGGAAAGCATTATGCTGAGTGAAATAGGCCAGCAGTTGAAAGACAAATACCATATGATCTCACCTTTAACAGGAAGCTAAACAACAAAACAAACAAGCAAGCAGAAAAAAAACAAAAAAACAAAGACACTAAAATAGAGAACAAGGGGACAGTGACCAGAGGGGAGAGGGAAGGGAAGTTAAGGGGGAAAAAGGGGGAGGGATTTGGAGGAACAAATAGGAAGGACACAGGGACGAGAACTAAGGGGGGTGGAAATGGGAGGGAGGTGGGGAGCAAGGGGCGGAGGAGGCTGGGATGGGAAAAATAGACAAAAAAACTGTACTTGAAAAATAACTAAATAAAATAAAAAAAAAGAAGTAAGGCTTCCTTGAATGTGGTTGGTATGGTATGTAAACATCTTGCATGAGAAGGATAGCGATTTGAACATTCGCCTAAAATGTGATATGGTGTGTTTGAGTGTGACATTGTTATGTTACAGAATTACATGATTAAGATTTTGCAATAAAAATTTTTGTAATTAAAAAAAGGGTATTATTTGTGATGGATCCTGTATATATTTAAATCTCTGTCCCCAAATCATGTCGACTAGGAGAAATTTTCTAATCACTGTAACTAAAATAACATCCCCAGGTTTTCTCCATCTTTTCTCCCTGCTTTACTTTTCTTCATAATTCTAATCCTGTACTGACATTATGTTTGAAATATATTTATTGTATATTGTGTTTCCCTCCTACACTAGATTGTAGTACCTAAAAAAAGCTTCCTTAATGCAAGAAATGTTCAAAATATCTTCGAAAATGGAATAATTTTTATTTATTGACATACACTCAATATCTAATCACAGTACCTAGTACAAAGTAGATTTTGATAAGTATTTGTTCAATGAATGTAGATTTTAAAATATAAATATAATAAACAGAAAAATATTAAAAAAGTAATTTGGATTTTAAAAGTGTTCTATTGCTTTCAGATGAATCTTAGGTAAACACTAACAGCATCTTGAGGAGGTAGAAGTAAGGTAAAAGCTATCATTTAGAATATCACTTCCTTCCTGAGTGGCTTGGTGCTTTTTCTGATTATAATATCAGGCAAGAAGATGATAAGATGGCATCAATGCTAATACTGGAAAGAAAAGCTCCTGCTCTTCAACAACATTCCAACGTTATCAAACAATGATTTTAATTAGTGGCATAGGTCTTATAACTCTAAATTTAGAGCTCTCAAGAAACCATTAGCTCAAAATAAGTGTAGGAGTTCAAAACTCTTGTGTCCCTATATCTTTCTCTTTCATCCATAAATAGCTTTTGAGTACTTGAACTTGATTATGGTCACATATCTCCCATTAAAACAAAATATAGGCTGAAACCCATGAATTATTATTTCCTTTTTAATGTTTATATTGCCAGCTTAGTTTGTGTGTTCACTTCATCTTTGACATTTCCTATTGGTTAGAAGCCATGTCCCAGGCCCCGCCCATAACAAGTGGAGAGAATTATACAAAAATCTGCTCTTAAACTACTTTCTCCCTTCTGCTCAAGGACTACATTTTTTAGTCACACTGGACTATCTATTTTTCTAGAAATTACTTATTGGCACACTCCAAAATATGTTCTTTTATTGCCTCCATGTTTTCTGATCCTTCACCTCACCTGGAAAAACCTTACCAAAGAACTTGTGCAAATTTCAACTCTTCTTCAAACTCTTATGGTCTTTCCTCTGTGTTCCTCAGCCTCTCATTTTCTCTCTCAATGCCCTCCCCATCCTGATTTTATTATGGCACAATTTTTGGTGCTACTGAATTTAAAATTTACTGAAAGTAGATAGTGTCCTATTAGTCCTAAATCCCCAGCACCTAACACAAGATCTGGTATTTACTAATAAGGACTTAAATTTCACTAATGAAGTAAGCAATATTCCTAATTTTAAATGTTTGTGAGTTAGAATTTTTGAACACTCTGCTGAAAAAATTGCTAATTTTTTAGCAATGTGAGGACAATGTGAGGATTTAGTGCTTCATCTTCTAAATGTTATAACTTTGCATTCCAAACATGGTTCTGCCTCTTTCCCAAAGTTTTACAAATTAAATGAAACACTCATACAAAAGTAAATAAATAAAAATAAAACAAAATTAGATAAGAACTCTAATCAAGCATAATCAATTTTCCTGTCTCACATATTTTTCACATTTTATATTTACTGAAACAGTAAAAATGTGACTGCTTAAAGACGTTGTATGATAACTTGTTTGCATTTCTATGATCCAAGAAATTGTGAATAATCATTTTAAGTATTTTATTATTTTTTAATATTTAAAATCAATGTTATCAGTTTTCACATATTAGTTTATTTTCAAGGCATATGTATATTTCAAGTCTTGAAAAATCAAAATATCAGAGTAATGTCTTTTTAATTCAGTCTCTTCAATTGAAACTTTTGTAGATTTGGATTAGACCCTGTTCTAGACTTTATATTAGGCATAAGCTAGATAATAAAGAATGTAACATATTTTCTGTTTTGTGGTAATAAAAAAGTCATATAAGGACAATTTCCCAGGCAATTGGAATTAATATTCTTTATTACTAAACTGTTTTTATTTTTTTTTTTGATTGGGAAGCAAGCATTTTTAATTGGGTTATTCATAGTCTGGCTTCCTAGGCTATGTAGTTTAAGGTAACTTAAATTTCTAAAATAATTATCAATCATTGCACAGTGGTGTTATATCAGTATGCCTTTAAATCCTTTGTAGAAAATCTATGCTACAGACATTAACAACTGTAATTTTCTTGTTTATACTTGCTTTCTAAAAAAAATTTACTTCCTGACTATCCATGTAATTGGCTTTATCATTGCCTTGCCCACCATTTACACGTGTGCCTCTTCTTAGGCATTTAGAAATATCAACACTTAAAAGTAAATATAACTCTGACATTGAAATAAATGTAATACTGGTTATAATATTATTAGTAGTAATAGTAAACATTGATTGACCTCTATGTGTCAAATGCTGTTCCAAGATTATTGTAGGTAAAAACTCATTCGTCGTTCACAAAAACTATGGGTTAGGTAAAGTGATAGAGAAGTGCTAATCTACTAGGCAGATGAGCTACCTTTTATGAAAGAATCTCTGTGTAGTTAATGTAGTTAGACATGGAAATGAGTTTAGAAGGGCTGGAGTGGACATTGTCTGGGGAGCAATGACTAAAGGTAGGCATTAAAGACAGGTGGGATCAGATTATTTATTTATTTATTTATCTCTCCATTTTTTTTTTTTTAGTCAGTCCCCCAGAGCTGTTAGCCTGCTCTCTACCTATGGTTGTTAGTTCAGTTTGTTCATTAGATTTTACATATGAATGGAATCACGTGGTGTCTGTCTTTCCCTGACTGGCTTATTTCACTTAGCACAGTGTTCTCCATGTCCATGCATGCTGTTCAAAGGGCAGGTTTTTTTTTTTTTTTTTTTTTTTACAGCTGAGTAGTATTCCATTGTGTAAATATAGCATAACTGTTTTATCCATTCATCTACAGGTCTTTTAAACCATGGTCAAATCTCACCTTCTACAAAAATTCTGAAATACTCTCTGAGCACAAATAAAGCACCTTTCCACTTTTTTTTTTCTTAAAAACATTGCTATGCTTGGTTATTTCTGTAATTATTCTTTAGTTGGGCATTGCCTCAAGAACTAGGCAATATCTTCATATCTTTAAAAATAATATCTAACATCAACTCCAGTCTTTTAAATGATAAATATGCAGTAGTGTTCCTTAGTTTATAGCTGCATTACTTACTAAGATTCAGTTTGCTGGGAGTATGGTCTTTAGTATTAAAGGACTTCTTATTTCTTTCCATGTTTCATTTGAATGTGACTATTTTACTGCTTTCCTACATACATTTTTACTTCTTCCTATACTTCATGCACCAACATTCCCAACTTCCCACATGCATATTTATTCACACTGTTCATCAGAAATTCTTACAAATTTAATAATACAATCTAGTTATGAAAATTACTCTGAGAATGCATTGACATTGGATTCCAAAGTGAACCTCACTGGTTTTCTTCCTGAGACATCAATGTGTATTTTTGCTTTAAACATAAGAGCACAGTGCAATTCCCTTTGATTTGGGTTCATGTTTGCAAAATTAAATGTAAAGCAAATGTAGTTCATGAAAATCACCTCACCCATAAAGCAAGATAATGTGAGAAAGGAAGACACAACATAACAATTAGAAGCAACCCATCTTAGCAAGGCGATGAATTCTTTCTACAGTAGAAATGTATAATCATCAAAGAGTTTTATCTCTACCTGAATGTACATCAAATAGGCCTGTGTAAATGCCAACACACCTGCCTGAACATTGAGAAAAACACAAAGGCTCCATCATTCATTCTTATACAGGGCTCAGTTTTTACCCTAAGGTGCTGTAGGCACTCACATAGCACTGCATATTATAAGAGATTCAACACCTTGCATGAGTGTTCCTGCGCCAGAGCAGATTATTCAAAATAATAGCCTGGGGCGGTGCCTGTATACTTCAGAACACTTCCTAACCCATCTTTGATTTCAAAAGGAGAGGCAGGTCCCTGAGAATAGATATTGCCAATCACATTTCAATGTTGTACCGAATGCTCTAAGGGAGTCAAAGGATTAAGAGAAAGCTAAGAAATTTTCTGGTAGAGCTGCATTAAATGTTTTAACCTAGAAAAGTAGAAAAACAGCAATAAGTAAGCAATCCAGAGACTAGAAAAAAGCATATTGATAATCCAAGAAACTGAAGGTAAGAAACAAATATTCCTTCAAACACAGTTTTTTTTAATTGAAAGAAGAATGCAATAACAGAGACAATGTTTTCCTCCAAGATATTATAACAGAAAAGATCTACAAGGTATATCCACCTTAAGATTGTTTTAGTTGTACTGTTCAATGAAAGGCTGTTGGATAGTATTCACAGTTTTGTTGTGATGAAGCTTTAAGAACCAGTAAGTGATGCATTTTAGAGGGTGTGGAAATCTGATAGTAATGCTATAACTGAGCCTAAGCATTTTAGAGGTTTGGCTGTCTACATGTAAAAACATATAACAATTTTACTAGACTATAACTTTTAGTATGACTGTAAATCAATATTATGCATCTATTCTTCCTGGAAATTATACAGAAGCAATAATAAAAATTATGTAAACTTTATTTTTGGAGAACCTAGGAAGTATAAATTTACCAACTTCAAAATGTATGAAGGATTCCCAAAAGCAGCTGAAGTACTAAACGCACATGAGGCGATATAAAGAGAAACATAGAAAATGGCCAAGAGCTCAGCGGTGACAGATTTTAGAACGCACTGGTGAAACTCTGCTTTCATAGGTGAAGGACTCACCCTCAAGTTCTAGCTGTGTACCTTGTTTAAAATAAAGAGTGAGGAAACTAGCATGAGTGGAGTTTGTACCTAAAGCCTTTTTGGAATTGGTTTGCACAGAAAAAAAAGAGGAATTGGGAATCTTATTTGTGGACAAAAGCCATATAGGTGGGTAGCTATCTATTCTGGGGCAGCGGTGAAGAGATCCTCTGGGTTATAAGCCCTGGAAAGCTACCCCACCTCTTTTTTTTCATAGGAATGACTTCCAGAGTACCAGTCTAAGAAAATTCAAATTATTCAGTGAATTAACAGAAGACAAATGATACTAGCAAAAACTGATACAAAGATAGTATAAGAAAAATGGTAGAAAAAAGTCTTTATAAATAGTACAAACTGTAGACAAGCAGTTTTTAGTATAAAACATAATAGGTAATGTTTTCATAATCTGTCCTTGGGAAAATTATTGGAGTGCAAATTTCAACTGACAGAGATTCTATAATTGTGGGTATTTCAGTTTGGGGAAGTTTTTTGTTTGTTTATTTGGATCACTTTGTGGGCTCTGGTTTCTAGAAGTTTCTGGCTGCACAAGGCTGGACCACCATCTTCTCAGGTAGAACCCATTTATTTGATTTTATGGGGACCAGAAGGCAGGCAAAGAATGCTGGATGGATTATACCACTTGGAGGCTACCACAGAGCTCTCCCTTCCCCAGAACTGGCAGGGCATTTGGAAGGGGCAGGACTGCTTGTTACCTTCCCATTAACCACTGGAGCCAATCCTGGACTAAAGAAGGAATGATGAGGCCTGCAAACTCAGGAACTTGAAATGATGAAAGTGAAAGGAAAAAGATGAATAGGAGTTGGGGGAAATAAGAGAAGTTTTTTTAAAACTGAACATTGGGTCCCTTGCCTGAGGTACTTATAGTGGCAAATGAACAGTAACTTTACGTATATTTAACTGAAAAACTTATACTGAGACAAAATTGGAAATTAATGGAAGAATTAATGTAACTAGTATATAAGTGATAATAATTTGGCAATGCAGCAAGATATATAAATTGGGAGGACAAATAAAAAAGAAAAAGAAGGTAAAAATAGATGATCTCACATAATTAAAATATTATTTTCCCATTTATTTTAGAATATAACTCACATACAGAAAAAGGTACCATTTTTATTGTACAGTTCTACCTTTACATGAATGCATGCAATTTGAAAAGACCACTATATCAAAATATGACACAACTGCACCACACATGCGCATACGCCCACTCATATACTCACATATGCACACATCATCCTTACTAGTCAACCATTCCCCCCAACTCCAATTCTTGGAAGCCATTGATGTGTTGTCTTCCTATATCTCAACCTTTTCCAGAATATCATTAAATGAAATCACAGTGTGTACGCTTTTGAATCTGGCTACTTCCACTTAGCATAATTCATTTGAGATCCATCCATGTCCTTTTGTATATCAACAAAACAGTTCCTTTTATTGCTGAATAGTGTTCCATTGTAAGATTTTTAAACCAGTTAGTTTATCCATCACCCTGATTGAGGAACATTTGAGTAGTTTTCAATTATCTGGCAATTACAAATAAATCTACAACAAAATACTCATGTATGGGTTTGTAAGTGAGCATACATTTTCTTTATTTCACTTAAGTAGATAACTAAAAGTAGGATTGCTGGGTCATGTGCTAAGTATATTTACATCTTTACAAGAAATGCTAAAATTCTTTCCGAAGTGTCTGAATGGTTGTCCAGCCCCCAACAGAAACGAATGAGGGCTCCAAGGCCACCACATAGAATAAACACTTTAAAAATTTATATGGAACCATAAACAACCCTGAATAACTGCTGCAATTTTGAGAAAGAAGAACAAAGTAGGAGGGATCACAATACCTGATACCAAACTGTATTACAAGGCCACTGTAATCAAAACAGCCTGGTACTGGCATAAAAACAGGCACATGAGCCAGTGGAAAAGAACAGAGAGCCCATAAATGAACACAAGTCTCTATGGTCAATTAATATTCCACAAAGGGGGCAGCAACATAAAATGGAGTAAAAATAGCCTCTTCAACAAATGGTGTTGGGAGAACTGGACAGCTACGTGCAAAAAAATGAAACTCAAGAGCCAACTTACACCATACACAAAACTAAATTCAAGGTGGATAAAATATTTAAATATAAGCATTGTGACCATTAAAGTTCAAGAGAAGACATAGGCAGGAAAATCTCAGATATTTTATGCAGCAACATTTTACTGATATGTCCACTAGAGCAAGGGACATAAAGGAAAGAATAAACAGATGGGATCTCATCAAAATAAAGAGCTTCTGCATGGCTAAAGAAAACAGTATTAAAATAAAAGGAGAACCAACTGTATGGGAAAACATATTTGCCAATGATACTCAGACAAGGGTTTAATCTCCAAAATATACAAAGAACTCACACGACTCTAAGAAGATAAGCAACCCAATTTAAAAAGTGGGCAAAGGACTTGCACAGACACTTCTCCAAGGAGGACATACAGAGGATCCAGAGACACATGAAAAGATGCTCAATATCCATAGCTATCAGAGAGATGAAAATTAAAACCACAATGAGATACCACTTTACACCAGTCAGAATGGCCATCATAAACAAAGCAACAAACAACAAGTGTTGGAGAGGTTGTGGGGAAAAGGGGTCCCTAGTTCACTGTTGGTGGGAATGCAGACTGGTACAACCACTATGGAAAACAGTATGGAATTTTCTCAGAAAACTAAGAATGAATCTGACTTTTGACCCAGCAATTCCACTGCTAGGATTATATCCTAAGAACCCAAATACACCAATCCCAAAGAACCTATGCACCACAATGTTCATAGCAGCACAATTTACAATAGCCAAGAGTTGGAAGCAACCTAGGTGCCCATCAGTAAGTGAATGGATCACAAAACTTTGGTACATTTACACAATGGAATTCTATGAAGCAGAAGGAAAGAAGCAGTTCCTATTCTTTGCAACAGCATGGATGGAACTGGAAAGCATTATGCTGAGTGAAATAAGCCAGGTGTTGAAAGACAAATACCATATGATCTCACCTTTAACAGAAAGCTAAACAACAAAACAAACAAGCAAAATACAACCAAAGACATTGAAATAGAAGACAGGCTGACAGTGACCAGAGGGAGGAGGGGAGGGAATTTCAGGGGAAAAGGGGGAGGGTTTACAGGAACTAGTATAAAGGACACATGGATTAAAAACTAAGGGGGCTGGAAATGGGAGGGAGGTGGGGGGCACTGAAGTGGTGGGCTGCGATGGGAGTAAAAGATAGGAAACTATACTTGAACAACCATTAAAATAAATTTTTTTTGTTAAAGAAAACTGCTTATTTGTTGATCTACTGACAATAAATTATCTCTAATTTGTGCTTCTGAAAAATTTGGGGTGTATATTTCTCTTAAAAACATTTTTTTAGGTATTGAATTTGGGATTGACAGTTGCATTTTTATTTCAGATTTTAAGGATATAACTCATCTTTCTGTTGGGTTGCATGTTTTCTGTAGAGGAATATGCTGTAATTCTGTTGTATATTTTTGTATTAAATTTTATATATGAGATACTATGTATATAATTCAATATGTTGTTTTTGGTTTTCAGCAGTTTTAATATGATACACATAGATGTTTCTGTTTTTGTTGTTATTTTGCAGTTATTTATCTTGCTGGTTCTCTTTGTGTCATTGGTTTTATTTATTTCATTAAATTGGAGAGTTCTTGAAGCTTATCTCTTAAAATATTGATTTTACACTATTCCTTCTTCTGTATTCTATGAAAATTCCAATTACACTAGTTTTACATCATTTCATATTGTTTCACAATTTTTAGATACTCTGTTCCTTTGTGTATGTGTGTATGTATGAGTTTTTCTCTTTGCTTAATCCCCCCACCTTTTTCACCCAGCTCCCCAAATCTCTCCCTTCTGACAGCTGTCACCTGGAGAGTGTTATAATTAGTGAAATAAGTCAAAGAAAGACAAGAACCATATAATCTCACTTACATGTGAAATCTAATGAACAAAATAAACAAAAAAGAAATAGACTCATAGATACTGAGAACTCTGTTTCTTTTTTAAAATTTATTTTTCTATTTGTGTTTCTTTTGGCTAATTTTTTGGAAGATTTTATTTAAATTTTTAAAGAGAGGAGAAGGAAGGGAGAAAGAGAGGGAAAGAAATATTGATGTGAGAGATACATTGATTGGTTGTTTCTCACACACCTTCACCTGGGGATCTAGCCCACAACCCAGGCCTGTGTTCTGGCTGGGAATCAAACAGGTGACCTTTTGATTCACAGGCTGGCATTCAATCCACTGAGCCACAACAGCCAGGTATCTTTTAACTAATTTGTTAATATTTCTTTATATTTACTTTCCTTAGCTATTCAAGCCCTTTGAAGGTTATAGTCTTCTTTGTTATTGTGTTTTTCTTGTGTAACATGTCCATTAAATTCTCTCAAAGTTTCGTCTCTCTGCTGAAGTTACATATCTAGTCATGCATTTTGTTCACCTTTTCCACTCAAAGCCTAAACATATTAATCATTGTTATAAATTCTGTTTGATAGTTCCATTATTATTGTCATATCAGAGTCTAGTTTTACTGATAGCTTTGCCTCTTGAGAGCATGTTTTCTTTCTTGCTTTTTTGTTACTCATAACTTTGTATTGTGATCTAGACACACTGTGCAGGGAAGTAGAAACAATGATACAACGTCTTTTCACTTGAAAAACAGAACCACCTCACTTTTCTTTTACTGTGAAATGAGGGGATGGTTCTTTGTGTCCTGATTTAGCCTCAATCTTAGGCATGTATTCCAAATACGTCACTGACATCAGTGGCTGGAACCTTCTCATTAATCTTGACTCTTTCCTACAGGAAACCTGTAGTGATCTGGACTCCCAATGTATTTCCCATCTTTCCTTATAGATAGATTAGTAAGAAAAATTTCTATCCCTAGATGCAGTGGATCTTTTCCTGTGTTTGCTAACCTTTCCTCAGCAGGTTACCTTTTGTTCTATAGGTAATATAAGAAAGTAGAAATCAGCAGGGCTCATGCATTTTCTGCTATAGTTGTCTTCCCTCCAGGCTGACGCCCAACAGATGTTTTCTCATATTAGTGAGAAAAGTGAGATTATCTAGGTGTACCTGCCCTACTCACACCATAAGACATACATTTAAAAGCAGAGAATTTTATTCATCTGATAGTGGATGGGCAATTGGGAGAGAGTCAAAGTGTAAGGGTGATCCTAAGTACTGTCACTATTGTTGAAGATGGAGGGCACCACCTGGGTTGGACTTTAGAGTGTCCTCTAGAAGCTCAGACCTCTGGCCAACAGAAAATAAACAAACATGGACCTACAATCCCAGGGAACTGAATTCTGCTAATGACCTGAATGAAGTGGGAAGGTGATTCTAGCCCGAGCCTCCAGAAAAGAGTCCAGTCCAGCCCCGCTGACCCTTTGACTTTAGCCTCTGACACCAAAAGCGGAGAACCAGTGAATGCCTGTACTTCTAACCTACAGAGCTTAGTACTATTAGTTTTGCTTTAAGCTGCTAAATTCATTGTATTTTGTTAATGGAAATAGAAAGTTAATAAAAAGATATAACGGAATTAAAAGTTAGATCAGTGATTTTCAAACTTTTTCCTCTAATGGCACATGCAAACTAATTACTAAAATTCTGTGGTGTACCAAAAAATACATACATTTTTCCAGTCTGACAAAAATTATGTATAATTTTGATTTATTCACACCAATGGCTATTGTTGTGTTGGCTGATGTTATTTTTTATTTGAGAATCTAAAGGAAAAAGGTCCGTGCCTCTGACTAGTCAGGCATTGCATGTTTTAAAAGTTCTTGTGGCGTACTGGTTGAAAATCACTTAGTTGAAATAATAGAAAAGCAGTAGAATACAGATGTACAGACAGACATACTGAAGATGGCTCTTGGAAAAGTTTACAAAATAGATATAGCAGACATAAATTAAGCAAGGGGAAAAGGAAAGAACAAAGAAAATTATTTTGCTTGGGGAAAACAATAATTGATATTGAGTGAATTAGAGAAACACAAGATATTACTTTGCAAAAAAGAGAAAAGATAGAGACTACCAAACTGTCCTTTAATAAAGGATTAGATAAAGAAGATGTGGTATATATATGCAACAGAATACTACTCAGCCATTAAAAAAGGCAAAATACTTTCATTTGCAACAACCTGGGTGGACCTCAAGACTATTATGCTAAGCAAAATAAGTCATTCAGAAAAACTAAGAACTAGGTGATTTCACTGACATGTGGGATGTAAATCTGATACTCACAGACACACACAACAGTAGGGTGGATACCAGAGGAAGAGGGTAAGGCAGTGGTGGGAGGAACATGTGGCCAAATATATGGTGACAGAAGATGGTTTGACTTTGGGTGGTGGGCACACACTGATGTACACAGAACATGTATCACAGGAGTATACATTTCAAACCTATATGATCCTATTAACTGATGTCATCCCAATACATTTAATTAAAAAATCAAAAATAAAATGAAACAGTGGCAACTAATAAAAATATAAATAGGAAAAAAGGAGTAAGGATAGTATACAGAGGGAGACAAAAATAGGTTTATAGTTGCTCATGTGGAAAAAGGCACATGTAGGGTATGATTATTATAATATCTTTACTTACTCAAAAGAAGGTCACAATGGCACGGTGCACTAAGATACAATCTTGTACATGATCAAGTTACTGGCCTTCATCATGTGCACATTCTTATAGTCGATCTGCTGTACTCATGCAAGCATAGCAAGTAAACCTCCTATAAACCTGTGTTTGCTCACCCCATGTATTCATATTTTATTGTGTATATATAAAGTAACTCTTGAAGAATTGGGAAGAAACTATTGATGAATAATCCAAAGTGGAGTGGGGTGAAGGCTGAAAACAGTCAATGAAAGACAGTGGTGCGAGGGATTATATATATTTATATATGTGTACATTTGGTTCTTCAACTATAAGAGCTTCCTTTTAAAAAATATTATTTTCTTAATGATTTCATTTCTTTATTTTTAGACAGAGGGGAAGGGAGGAAGAAAGAAAGGGAGATAAACATCAATGTGTGGTTGCCTCTTATGCGCCCCCACCACGGACTTGGCCCAAAACCCAGACATGTGCCCTGACTAGGAATCAAACCGGCAACCCTTTGGTTCACAGACCCATGCTCAAACTACTGAGCCACACAATCCAGGGTGCAAAAAACTATTTTAAAAAGCAAATAAAGGTACAAAGAATTCGAAAACATTACCATATTGCTTTTCTGAACTATACCATTTTGGTATGATTTAATTATACATATTTTAATTGGCTTTATGAAAGCAAATATAATCCTTTAAAAGTTATTTTCATTACATTAAAGTAAATATATGACAGACAAGTAATTGTCAAAGCCTACACAGTTTCAAACACCTAGGGAGTGCTTTCTTTTTTTTTTTTTTTTTTGACAATGCCTTTTTTTTTTTTTTAACTTAAAGAAGGTGTCCTATGGAAGAGCTAAGACAGAAATATTTAGAAACCTCTTTTCACTCCTCTGTGGAAAGTAGAGGAAATGAATAATGGACATAGGTAATTAAAATGAGAGTTTTTGAATTACTTTAGATGACATTCAGCAACACCAAGAGGACATCCTTGGGAACATGCAGAAAAATTAAGTCTTCTTAATAGGAATGAGAAACAGGAGAAGCAACAAGAATGACTCTTTTATTTAGACATCACAATAACAGTATTCCTTCCAGATTTGGTTCTTTTCTAAGAAAAAAGGTCTTGTTATATGGGGAAAGAAATTATTCTCATAAGATTAAGATGGCATGTACATAAAAATAAAAAAGAGATGTGACTGTCATTGCTTACATAACCTTTTCTCCTAAGCTATAACACAGATAGAAGCTAGAGGAGGATGGAAATGCCTTATAATGAATACATGCAGGGACCATATAGTAAGACTGCGGCTCCCAAGTGGCATCAATTTCTATGTAGCACTCTAACTCGGAACACTACTGATAACACTACTGAACACTACAGATCCTGATTTTGGATCTGTCCTAAGACCATCAGTGCATTTGTCTCCTAAAGGACCAAGGGAATTCCTTTTCAAAAAAGGGGGAGGGGAGAAAATCAAACTTTAGTCTGGTGGTTATTGCATGCACTTAAGAAAAATAAATTATATAATTTACAGAACATGCAATGATACATGGCATGAGGAAGAAATGGTAGATGAGGTAATGTACTGACACATGTTACTTTTAAATCTTTTTTTTCTAAAATGGGAAATCTCTTTGGGAAAAGGGTAATGGTGAGTAGTTAGTGAGTTGTCACAGTGTACACATGTATATTCCACATGCACACACACTCCCTCACACTCTAAGTTTTTAGGATAGCCAGAGTAGGATGAAGGTAATAAAGAGCCAACTCATCACTATTTACAATGAAGCCCTAAAATAAAGAACAAACCTTATTATAAGGACATGAAATTTCAAATGAAAACGTAATTGGGTTGCTGCATTTTAAGGTTGCATTACTGAGCTGCAATGTTATTGTTGTAACTTTATTACATACATTTAAAATTGAGCTTATTGTAAAGCAGTTTGTATTCTCTGTTTCCGTCTGTTGCATCATTTAGCCCGACTGCATCCCCCAATTCCTACTGCTGAAGATGGACCCTGTCTCCTGATTGCCCAGGCACTATCTGTCAGAATGTACTCTCAAATTCCCACGAAGGGTGTCACATAGTCTCCACACGATTTTCAGTCATAATTGTTGCAATATATCATCAATAGACCCTCCCATTTTTTAAAAAATAAAACGTCCTAACTGTGTGAACATCAACTCTTAGCTAATAATATAGCGAGGAAGACATCTTTCTCTAATAATTATTCAGATAATTGCAATATTCCAGAACATGATTTCTCAAAGCCTTCCAGCTTTGTTTTGAAAATGGCCAGAATCAGTCAGAAAAAGCAAGTTGGAACAGCTTAATTATTTTTTAGTTCCATTACATTGAAAGATGACCAAAGAAAAACAGGAATGTTCTATTGGAGGAGGAATTGTTTTCCATTTTAAGTTAAAAAGAAAAACTATCCTTGAAGAAAAATCAAACTTGATGCAAACACAATACTTGGAAATTAATAATTCATGATTCTACCATGCAAGACTAAGGTAATTCAGGTTTTTTTTTTCAGACTGCCTGGGCTCCAATTTTCATCCACTGTTTACTAAGCTGTGTGAGCTTCAGCAATTTCTGAACTGTAAAATGTAGTTTAAAAAATAAAAAAAACAATACACACACAAACTACTTTACATATTTTTATGAAGATTAAAAGAGATAGTTAAAACAAACAAAAAAAAAACCTTTACTATTGTGACAGGACAGTAAGAAACCAGAAAACACCCGGGCAAGGGGAATAGGGAAACTGAGAAAAGAAAATTAAACAAAGTCGAACAACTTGGACAACTTACAAGCCCTAACCATAGACACTTGAGAGCAAGTGGTTTATACTTCTCCTCCCTAACCAAACAATTCATAGCTTAAATCACCCTTGTCTGGGAAGTAGAGAATAGATACCCAATTAATGACATTTGTGCCAACAAACCCAAGGACAGATGAAGTAAGGGGAACAATTAGCAAAACCCGTTTAAAAGCCAGACAGATAAAAGTGTAACAGTAAAGCAAACCAGGGAATAGTCCCAACCCCCCACCTAAATGCTCATTTTGAATCATCAGCATATTAAAAATGCTCCCGAGAAACTGATGAATTTTCATTTAAAACCCTCCCCTAAGATTCTCACCCACCCAGGAGTAATGCATTTTCTCCTCACCCACCCAGGAGAAAAAAAGATAAAAATCCCTCAGGACAAAGACCCAGGTGGGCTTACTCTAGAGCATGCCTATGCCCTTTCCCAGACATGAACTTTTTATTTCCTCTTAAACTTTAAGGGTCCCTATAAGACTTGCAAGCAGGGAAGCAGTGAACAGCAAGAGCAACCGGTCTCCAAGGGCCCCCTTTTCTGTCACTTCACAGTGAGGTAACAGCAGCCCTGCCTTGGCTCACCCCTATAATGTTTCTAGGGAACCAAGGTGGTGTCCTGTCTGGGCTCTCTTCTGTTACTTCTTGTACTCCAGATCCTCCCTTTGTTTCGCTGTCCCCAGCCTTAGTACAGGTACTCCCCAAATCGCTTGGACTCATGTAATGAAATCTTTCCTACATGAAGTCAGGAACCCACACACTACAGCCTGGTCTGAGACAGGCTGGCATCAAGCCAGTCCCTGTCCATTAACATTATAGACCCCCTCGCTTGCTACCCACCCTTCCTACTTCCCTATGTATCTCCTTTTCTTTACATTCACACTTCCTTAAATAGTTTAACCTGGTGGCCACCTTGATTTCCTCAGCTCTTTTTCAGTGTTCAACCAATGATAACATGACTATAACCTAAATGTTCTCCCTATGTACCCTTGGGCATATTTCATAAACTTCTTGGGTGCATTTCAAACCTTACCCACCTTGAAGCTACTTGTTACTAATTTATCCTTAGTTTATTGAGAACTATCTTTCTAAATAACATTTAATACAGTAGACTACTCTTTTTTACTTGAAATTTATGGCCTTACCTAGTTTTAATCCTACTTCTCTGGGCTATCCCTTCTTCCTAATCTTTTTTTTTTTTTTGCAATTTCTTAAGTGGTGATGTTCTTCATAGTTATTGCTATACCCTCTCTTCTGCTTAATATACAAGGGAATTCTCATTCACTCTTATGTCTCCAAGATCTACATGTTCTATCTTGAGTTATCTCCTGTTATTCTTAGAACTCAATCCAAAAGCCTTCTGAAATAGCTGCTGACAGACCCGAAAGTACCTGAAAGTCAACAATTTCAAACTGAACCCTCCCTTGCCCTTTAAAGGTATTCCTATTCCTAAATTTTTCTAGCTCATTTAATGGTTCCCAGCATGTGGTTGCTCAGGCAAAAGGTTGAAGAAACATCCATGACTCCTTACTACTCCTTAGAACAAACATCCAATCATCACTAAGCCTTACCTCTAATAGCTTATATTGCCTATGTCCACACAACACCATTTCTAGCACTATTGCCGTAGGCTAGGCACACATGCTCTACTTGGATGACTGCAAAGCTGCTTGACTGCTTTCTCTAGCTCCATTCAGGCCT
Source organism: Artibeus jamaicensis (assembly GCF_021234435.1). Lineage (NCBI taxonomy): Eukaryota > Metazoa > Chordata > Mammalia > Chiroptera > Phyllostomidae > Artibeus > Artibeus jamaicensis. The sequence goes on along the minus strand of NW_026522025.1, from coordinate 28,830,536 downwards.
CCCCATTCATTGTCCATCGTTATTCAAATATTAGTCCTTAAAGAGTAAAAATATCATGAAGGTTTTACCCTCCATCTCTTTGATAAAAAGATCATAAGAACCAAAGCTGCTACAAAGGACCTGCAGTAAAAACCACCTGTTGCTTCACCAGCCCCAAACTACTTAACTTGAGCCATTTGTACATATGTGGTTTGTGTCATTGTCCTCTCAAGCCTTACCATGGATCCTTAACCTGCATTTATTATATACTATATTTTCTTTATTATAACCTTTAAAAAGTGTTTTATCGATTTTTTTATAGGGAGGATCCGGGAGGGAGAAAGAAAGGGGCAGAAATATCAATGTGTGGTTGCCTCTCGTGCACCCCCTGGTGGGGACTTGGCCTGCAACCCAGGCACGTGCCCTGACTGAGAATCAAACCAGCGATACTTTGGTTCACAGGCTGGTACTCAATCCACTGATCCACACCAGCCAGGGCTCTTTATTATAACTTTTATTACATAGTATTACAATTTGGTTTTTAATGTCTGTTTAATTTGTTACATTCTATCTGTGTCTTTTTAAGATATATTTTATTTATTATGCCATTACAGTTGTCCCATCCCCTCCTTCATTCCCCTCCACCCTGCACACCCCCTCCCACCCACATTCCCTCCTTTAGTTCATGTCCGTGTGTCCTAAGTTCTTTAGCTTCTACATTTCCCACACTACTTTTGCCCTCCCCCCATCTATTTTCTCTCCACTGTCGATGCTACTTATTCTCTGTACCTTCTCCTCACCCCCTCCTCCCACTCCCCTGTTGCTAACCCTTCATGTGATCTCCATTTCTGTGGCTCTGCTTCTGTTTTAGGTGTCCCCTTAGTTTGCTTTTGTTTTAGGTGTGGTTGTTAATAACTGTGAGTTTGCTGTCCTGTCACTGTTCATCTTTTTTATCTTCTTTTTCTTAGATAAGTCCCTTTAACATTTCATATAATAATGGCTTGGTGATGATGAACTCCTTGAATTTGACCCATCTGAGTAGTGCTTTTTTCTATCTATGTCTTAATCACCACTGTGTTCTTAGCACCTAACACAGAATCTAGGTAAAGAGGAGTCCCCTCTCATGCGTCCCCTGCTGGGAACTGGCCTGCCACCCAGGCATGAGCCCTGACTGGGAATCGAACCGTGATCCTTTGGTTCACAGGCCCACGCTCAATCCACTGAGCTACGCCAGCCAGGGCTTTCCTTGCATTTCTTATATAGCATTATTCTTCACAAATAAATACTCAGCTACAGCTTGAACTCATAATGTCACTAATCCTACCACTGATATCTAAGTAAGTGTGCTGAATGGAAGTTTCAAACATTTCCTTATATAGACTGGATGATCCAAGCAGTAGAGACCCTTAAATCAAGGTTCAGAATAGGCCGTTTTGTGCTGACGTGCTACATTTCCTTTTTCGCTTTGAGTGAGATTATACAGCCTACTGAAATGATACCTTCAGGACTGAATGATGTGGCATTCGACAGAATTCAAAAAAGGCTTTCCTTTATGGTTAAAAGTAAATTACAAAAAAGGAATACTGGCAGGCAATTACTCTATAAGCTATTGGAATGAAAGAAATTTCACAATGTGAGTAGTTTAGATTCATATAATGTGAAGAGCTGTTGGCAAGTGGGAAATCACTCAGCAATCTAAAGGAGAGCACTGAGGCTATAAACCCAATTGTGTTCTCTCTTTCTCACACACACACACACACACACACACACACACACCACATTTGCACTAAAGGGAGATGTTCTAAGGTAAGGATGAAAAGATTTAGCTCAAAATGTATTACATTTTTATTTAAATAACAGCTGACAGTATACGTATTCTGAATATTTGGCATATAAAAATAAATATTACAAAACTAGAGCTAAAATTAAAGTCACCTGCACTCTGTTGACATTAGGTGGTAAAGTTTAAAATCTGATGACTTAGGATATACTCTGTTATGGATTACATTTTATTGCATCAAAAGTCATATGATGAAGTCCTAGCCCCCACTAAGTCAGAATGTGACCATATTTGGAAAAAGAGTCTTTGAAGATGATGAGAAAGTCATTAGGGGGTTCCTAATTCAATGTGACCAGTGTCTTTTAAAAGGGGAACATTTGGATACATACGTGCATGCATGACGAATACCACGTGAAGATGAAGGCAGAGATCAGGGTAATGAATCTACAAGCCAAGAATGAAAAAGACCTCCAGCAAAGCACTAAAGATAGGAGAGGGACGTGGAACAAATGCCCCTTCACAGCACTGGGAAAGAACAAACCTGGCTGAGAGACATTGACTTCCGAAACTGTGAGACACTGAATTTCTGTTGTTTAAACCACTCAGTCGGCGGCGTGTTGACACAGCAGCCCCAGCAAACTAATACTTACCCGGATGATTTTATGATTGTTCAAAATGCCATCTTTATTTACTTAATTTTTTAGTGTCTGAAAGATTTATGGTCAGCTGAGCTGAGCCATCAAATGTCATCCTCAGCATTACCATCAAGGAGAACTAAATTTTTAAACTGTTTGCTAGAGGAGTGAGAGTCCTACTCTGCAAGATTCAAGGAGACCCATAATTGTTTTTCAGGATTATTGCATATCATTTTGCAGGTTGAAAAACGCAGCACGGCCCTGGCAGTCACTGTGCATACTGTAGACACCATGGATTTACATACTTAGTAGGATACTGATGATATCAACATCTCATATCCCAACAAAATCAATTCATTCTGATTTTCTGACACATGGAAGTAAATTGCATTGAGGAAGTGACACTGTCTCCTAATTTGTACACAGGTTATGAGCAAACAGTTGTCCTGATGGGCATTCAAAACCATTACTGACAAGTTCTACTAATGACATCTAAAGTAGTCATAATTTTATTTCTTTAAGTTAAAGAAGAGATTATAAATTACCATCTTAGACTCCTATTTGGCTTTTGGATATACATTTTATTTTGCGTATTTTGTGTTTTAAACATTTTTAGCCAACATATAAAAGTTGAGTCATTTATAGTAAAAGCTGGCTGTTTGGCTTCTTTTAGAAAACAGAATGTTTCTCGGCTGCGCAGGTGGTGAGTGGCATCAGCACCCTCACGTCAGCCTCGCTACATAGTCCTGACACCAGGACCGAGTCTCAGGTGATGTGTCATTGGGTTGTACTTCTTCTTTATCTGATAGTAAAACAAACAAACACATTTCTCTGGGCACATGTCTTAGCTAAAGTAGGAAAATAAAATAGAGAGACTGATACTTCAAGCATATTTTAGAGAACAGCACATATGCTCCATCACTTCACCCTTGTTTGTGGCTTCCTCACTGGGCGTTTTAGTCTGAGACCCCAGGATAAGGTGTCCATTCTGTTACAGTACAACACCCCGGCAGGAGCCATTTAGCCTTATCAATCGTTAGCACCTTCCTGGGGACGTGCTTATCAGATGCACTGCCACCCCTCAGGCCTGTGATGAGAGCAGGATTGATAAAGAAGAGAAGAGAGGAAAAAATATCCAGAGCAAGTTTGGGGTCTGGAGAGAGACTTCCTGGGACAGACTCCAGATCATGAGGCTTGTTCTTACTGACATTCTTGTAACAACTTTATCTTAAAATTGGAATTATCTCCTCAGTATATTGAACAGAAATCTTTTGTTGGTCTCTGATTCTCTTGGATTTCAGCTTCTACCCTCACCTGTACTCTTCAGTAAAAGTTAGAATTGATCCGAGTGTGTGTTGCCTTCATGGCTAAAATGCTATTTTTTCACTCCCCCTCCTACCTGTTCTACTCTTCCAACACAAGTGTTTCCTCCTCCAGGAAGTCTTCCCCTTTTCTCTCTGTGGTGGTGAGACTAGTGAGATGCTCTGCATAGTCTCAGCACCGTATACCCGCACCTATCATACTTCTTATGCCACTGGGTTAAAGGAAGTCAAGTTAGAGACTGGGGAGGCCACGAAGCCCAGCTCTCCACCTGGGAGAGATTTCTTTTGCATATTTGTCTTTGAAGGACAGGGATCGAGGCTGAGTTATCTTGGTTTCTATAGCATTAGCTACAAACACCCCAAATACACCCACATCACACATAGATACACAAGTGCCTTCACACAGAGATATCCATACTACTCTCTGTATTGGTACATGTTTCTCTCTAGGACAGAGTGTGTGTAAAATTTTTTACATCTGATTTCACTTTTTTTCTGTAATATAAAGGTCTCAATACATTAATTCCTGTTCAGATGGAACTCACATATTTGGTACAATACCATGTGTGCATTGGAATAAATATGTTTAAGAAAAGTGTAAAGATATGTATTATTAAAAATGTAAGCATCCAAGTGAACAACTTATTGAGCCAAATGTGAAACAACAAGAAAACTAGACCTGGAATCAAATGACCTAGTACACAACATATACTTGTGTGGGATTGACCTGATTGTTTAGCTTCTCTAAGCCTCAGTTTACAGCTTTTTTATATCCTTGCTTATCTCCTAGTCTTGAAGTGAGTGAGCGAAAAAAAAAAAAGAATGGTGGAACAGTAAATATTTTGTAAATGATGTGAAGTAGGATTCTGTAAATACAAAGCATCATAATCAGATAAAATTTACTGCATTAAAAATTACTTCCTTTAGAAAACTTCCATGTGGATAGTATTTATGTGTGAGCACATGTCTGTGTGTGACATTTCAATATTCCAAAGTAGGTTTCAATCCCCTATTTTTGTGGATGTGGAAATTGAAGCTAGGAACAAAGAAATGTGCAATGCTCACAAAGTTATATATGGTCAGTGAGAGACATTTAGGGCTTAAAATCCAATTCTAAACAACCCATCAACACAGAAAAACAAAATGAAATACAAAGTTTCAATGACTGGAATTTTCTGAAATAGCACTTACAAAGGTTAAATAACGAAGGGTATCAGAATATGTCTACCACTCCCAAAATGCTTCTTTAGCCTATGGATTATTTTGAGCTGAAGGTAATTGATAATCAATAGATATGGAAAGAAATCTTCTTGGATCTTCTTTTTTCGGACTAAAAGCAAAAACTTGTGCAGAATGAGAACTGATTTAAATCCCCTCTCTGGGGGATTTTGCGGCCATGATGAATATGAAAAGTTGGTACCTGAGGTGAACCTGCACAGAAAAACCTTACTAAAATAATCTTCACTTCCATTAGTTTCCCATATTATCTTCTCTCAACTTACCACCCCTAGAAGCCCGAACCTCCTCGCCCCCATTTCCTTTATCCAGTTACTTCTCCACAATTTATCACCAGCTGGTAAAATGGTTTATAAACTTCCAACACTAACTACACTTTTGGTTTTTTCTCTTTTCTGCGTAGTTCCTGTGCATATAACATTTAAAACTTAAGTTTCTCCTGTTATTCTGTCCTTTTTTAGTTTAATTAGTAGTCCCCAGTCAGTGAGCATAGGAGGGTAGAGAAAAACAGTTTCCCTCCCCTACAATGACATTATAGATTATTTGATGTGATTACATTACATCTTCTTGTTCTTATTTTTTATGAACAATGTTTTCATTGTCTGGCCTCTGGCTTTAATCTTTCCATATACTTTTAAGAACATTGTGTCAAAAAAAGGATGATGTATAACAGACATAAAAATATAGTTAACCTTAATATAAGTCAAAGAAATGTAAAACAAGCCATGATAAACTATTTTTTTAGCTATCATACTGATAAAAATTCAAGAACATTAGATCTTACAGGGATGTAGAAGAACAGAATTAAACACATTTTTATTGAGGGTTAAATAAAAATTATTTTAGAAATCTGTAATGTTAATTACAATTTAAAAATCTCTTACACTTTGACTCAGGAATTTCACTCTGTAGAATCAGTTTTACGAAAATAGTATCAAAATTAAACTCATCTCTATATATATATGTAAGGAAATGTGTACAAGGATGTACACTGCAGTACTGTTTGTTAGGTACATACCGAGCGTCCACAAACTAGGAAAAGAAATAATATAACACATTTATTTGTGTAATGTTATATAGCTATTTAAAATGCATTGACTTGGTTGGGGCTTGACTAGTGTGGCTCAGTCGGTTGGGAAATTGTTCCACAAAGTGAAAGGTTTCCAGTTCGATTGCCAGTCAGGGACCCATGTCTGGATTACAGGATCTGTCCCCATAGGAGTGAGGCATGTATGATATTTCTCCTTCTCTTTTTCTTCCCTTCCCCTCTCTCTCAGAATAAATATGCAGTCTTTAAAAATTGCATTGACTTGGAGAATGTCTGCAAAATTAAGTAAAAGGGCAAACTATAAAATATTTTTATAATCTTATTTTTATTACAAAAAATAATAAAACACCTTTCCCACACATGTCTCAGCATGCATATGTGCATATATATATGCGTATATATATATATGTATATATCAAGAGTAAGACATGAATCATTAAATATTTGTAAATTGAGGCAATGTATCAGAGAGCAAATAAAGCATTTTTGCAGAAAATCTCTATTTTAATATAATAAAACAAATTTTATGATTTATAATAGAACTTAATAAAATCTTTAAAAAAGATGACCAGCTTGGAGTTTTCAGTTCTGTTTGGTGAATCAAAATTTTGAGGTAAATTACAGCCAATGAAATGAATCATTTAGACCTATTTTCAGAAATGATATAAAAACAGAAATTAGAGGCACGTTTATAGATGTGCCCTTAGGTAAGGAAGGCAATGAAGCTTTGTAGTAAACCACAACTTAAAATAGTATCCTTCTCATTACCTGTGATGGCTTGTTTAATGTGTCCACTTAGCTAGGTAACAGTACCGTTACTAATTAGACACTAATGTAGATGGTATTATGAAGGTATTTGGTAGATATGGTTAACATTTATAGTCAGTTGACTTTAAGTAGATGATAACACAATAATGTGAGTCGACCTCATCCAATCATTTAAGGCCTTAAGAGTAAATACTGAGGTTTCCTATCAAAGAAATTCTGCTTTAAGATTGCAGCATTAACCCTTGCCTGAGTTTCAAGTCTGCCAGCCTGCCTTATAAATTTGGGGTTTGCTAGCCTCCACAATACTGCAATTCAATTCTTTAAAAAAATACTACTGCCACAGTTATTAAGCATTTATTTAAGTTGTTGTAGTGGTAATGCCTAAATCAGGGGACGTGAACCAGAGTGATGAGTACACTCTCGTTCCAACACAAAGGCTCGGTTCCAGACGTGGGAGCTGATGGTTTCTACCGCTATGGCTCCATCCGCAGTTCCTCAAACTGCCGTCCGGCCGTTCAAAACGGCGACATACATCTGCTAACAGAAACTTCGTGGGTCCCCACACAAATGTCGAATTATGTTTTCATAAAACAGTAACTTTTATGAGATTGCTCAAAAATAAACAGTGGCCTCCATGTGAAGACAAAAACATGAACAAACAAAAATGCTCCAGTATGTTCATTTTAGGGTTAAGAAGACATTCATAAAACAAAGTTAGAGTAATGGTTAAATACAGCAATGATACTCTGATATTTTATGCCATTACATTTATTTTAGCTTTTAACAAATTAATAAATAAAATAACCCAATTGTGCCTCAGTTTTTCATTGACCACAGAACTCCTCTAAACAAAGATTGAACTAGACAGCAGATCTTAAGTTCTTGCAGTTTTAGTGAAGGTTGCAATTTTTTTCATGTACTCATAAAGGCCTTAAGCACATAGACAGTTATAAATAGTGAGGCCAAAAGACTGTTTGATATAGGTCTCTCTCCTTTTGATTTATCTCTCTAGACCTATCTCCTCATGCTAGTGCCCTCTGGCCTAATTTCCATTGGTAATAATCTGTAATTTCTGCTATTTTCTCTTTTCAATACCACTAAGAGTCAGACTTTCCTTAGGACATATTACCTATTTATAGCCATTTAGAACGTTGTACACCAATCAGCACTTGGGAGCTGTAGCTGGCGGTATAACTAGCATTTACAGGATTTCTGTAGACTTTTATTACATGGTGTGACATTAGATTGATGGACTGTCTCAATCTTATTCTCTGTCAATGGCACACTGATCTGTGACAGCATAATGGGTATGTGTCAGTGTTTGGAAGGGTGAGAATGACTACAATAACATTTTGGGGAGGATGGATATTGGAGTTCCTCCTAATACACTTCTTAATTTTCCACTTGTATTAAAAATTTCTTCTAATCTGCCAACGTAAAATGTGCCAATTTTCTTCATCAGAAAAAATGGATACCTGTTTTAGACAAACGGTATTAAGTATGATGGCAAAATAGCTGTCAATCAGGCTGAACCAGGCTATTAGACATTCCCTGTAGTAAGGAGTTTTCCAAGGACCCTCTCAGAAGGGAATCATGTTATGCTCCCCTCTAGGTTAAGGGTTATTGCATCTCGAAAGAAACTCTCTGTTAAGGGGGAGAAGAAGGGCTTACTGCTCTCACAGCAGGGAGTTACTCAGGACTTGCCTGAGGAGATAGTTGAATCTCCCTCTCAGCAGGCCTTTGGAGACTGAGCCAGGGAACATGCTTCTGTGACTAGCCAGAGAGCCTTTCAACACTTACAAGTTCAAGTTTATTTACTGTTTCAAAGGTTTCACTGGTGTCCTCTCTTGGGGGACAAGGGAAAGAGAATAAAAACATTTCAGCTTTTTTTCTTCATTCTGAAATGTCACACACAATATTCTTAGGCCTGTGTCTTTGGTTTTATTAGTGAGAGAGGTGCCAAGGAGCTTCAGGGACCTGACAAAGAGAGGAGGAGTTAGCTGGAGGAGTCAGTGGTAAAGTGAAAGTCACTGAAGGGGAAGAGCTGCGAACCAGCCCTGGCTTTGTCTCAGCGTGAATGGGGAGGAAAGGTTAACAGGGCGCAGACAGGTGGGATGGCAGCCTACAAAATACGACTCGGTGATGGATACAAGATGCGGACTCTGGGAAAGGTGATCTGTTCAGCAACAAAGAACCAGTCAAGGATGCATGTACTCTATTCTTTCTCCAAAAGGAGAAGTTCAGTTTAAGATTTGGGAGCTGTGAATCAGTCTTATTTATGGAAACTTTACTAGGGTCTATGTGGGGCTTTTATTTTGAAGGGAATGGGTATTTTGAAATTTTTATGCATGGGAAATGTGTAAGATGCATTTCTCTCTCATTGCATTGGGTCAGTGCTACATATATACACACAGACACACACCTGCCCAAGATTCTCCTAGTTTTAAAAGATGTGAGAACAGTACATATAATAAAATGATAAAAGTCATGAATATAGCATTGGATTAGATCAGAGAATAGTAAGGGTCAGAACTCAGGTATCCTTGAGAGAGGTAGAAGGCCTTGGCTGGTGTGGCTCAGTGAACACTGGCCTGTGAACCAAATGGTCACTGGTTCAATTCCCAGTTGAGGCACATGCCTGGGCTGTGGACCAGGTCCCCAGTAGGGGGCATGCAAGAGACAGCCGCACATTGATATTTGTCTCCCTCCCTTTTGCCCTCCCTTCCCCTCTGTCTAAAAATAAATAAATAAAATCTTTTTAAAAGAACTTGAAAAAGAAGAATACTATTAAAAGAGAGAGAGAGAGAGAGGCTGAAGTCATAAGTCTTAAACTCAACCTAACAAATACTGAGAGTCAGCTGCAGAAGGGTCAAAAGACGGTTGCATTCATGGCCATGGCATTCTACTGCTGAGCAGGACTTATTTCCACTGAGTCAAATGTGTTTACTTAACCTTTCCATAAGTATGATGCTCTGTGGCTACAAACCCAGTAAAATCAACCAGCATGACTGACACAGGTAGAATGCTCGGGCTATAGATAATAGAACACCCAACACAAAATGCCTTAAACAGTTAAGAATTGGTTTACATGAGCAAAATGTTCAGAGGAAATGCTGGCTTCAGAGAGGCTGCCCAGACTTTCTGACCAGATCATCCCCTGCTCTGCTCCCAAAATTTCCCTGTAAGAGGGCTGCCAGCAGCTGGTTGGACTTGGGCTTTCTTTTTCACACCCAATGGCCTTTAAGTTGCAGTTGGCAGTATGGAGAGGCCATGGGAAGGGCTAGACACTTGTAAACATGTTTCTGTCTAAAAGAGAAAAGAGAAATGGATATTGAGTGACAATAATTGACAAATGTCATCGCTACTTTTGTGTCATTGTTCTTCCTCTCTACTATTTTCATTTTATATTCTTGCATGTTACTGATTAATTGACCTTTCATATAGCCAATTAGTCAGTCGGCAAGCAATTATTGAACACCTACTTAATGACTTGTGTGTATGTATATGAGGGACTATAGTAATGCATCCCCACTGGTAAGAAACTCACTGTAGTAGAAAGAAGAAATATAAAATGTAATTAAAATATTATCAAAATTCCAACTATGTAGAAGATACTGCGGCACCATGTCTTTGCAAGAGGATGTCAAGAAAGGTTTCACAGAAGCTGGACTTGGTCTTGAGCCCAGCAGGAGGTCTTCACACTGGGGACCAGTTTACAGGCCAAAAAGATAGCATGTGCAAAGGAAGGAGTGGGAGTGATAAATGAGCCCATGTTTTTGAGGTATAGTAAGTGGTATGCAGTAATGAAGGAGACATTATAAATATAGGGGTCATGAAACTTGAACCCAGAGAAATGGGCAGAAGCCTGCAATTTTCAGCCATTCCAATCGATGGCCCTGAGTGTCTACTCACACCACACATCCGTCTGGCACTGTCACAGGAAACAGTCTAATGACGATCCAGAATGGGGCCAGCACAGTCTGGAGTCTGTTCAACAATTTTTTGCCAAATGTCTGCTATGTGCAAAGTGCAGGACTACGACAAATACATTCCATCTGACCATAGACGGAACCTTTCCACTGACTAGCAGTACTCTGATTGATCTCTAAAACATGTCTTCTGTTTCTTTAAGCCCTTGTTCACTTCCTTTGCTCATTTTTAGGATGATCTTGCCTTTTTTAAATGACTGAATATTATATTTACTCCACATACAAATTCTCTCTTCATCTGCTCTTAGCCTTTAAGATGTGTCTACCTTTACATTCTTATTCAAACCCTAACATCCATTTTTGGATGAGATATTCCTCCTCCTTTTCCCTGGTTCCAGTCTGCCAAGCCCCCACAAGAAATACTTAGCACTTTCTGATGAAAGATGCTCAGCCAACTATCCACTAGTCCTTTCAATGTTAAATATGCTCACAATTCTGCCTGAAGGAGCAGATGTGGCGAGACCCTTCCATCTTCTCGTGCTTCCCTGCTGCTTTGCTCTGTCATTTATTTCTTTCTTCTCTTATTATCCCTCTCTCCACTGACTCCTGCCCATTGACATTCAGCAATGCTCAGATAATCCATCTTCCCCAAAGAAAGACACATTAGAAAGTATACTTTATTCTAGTCTCCCTTCAAAATTCTTCTTTACACGAGAGTGGTTTATTCTGGCCCTTTCTGTATCTCAACTGTCCACTCACTCCTTACACTATTGAAATGAACTTTCTGTATAGGACCAGCTGAATGATTGGCGGGGCCTGGAGCAAGAGGAAATTGTAGGGCCCTTTGTTCACAAAGCAGTACAAAGATTTCTTTTTTCCTAATTGAAGGAATCACTCTTGCCCTGTCATAGAGGTTTTTATTTGCCATTTAATTCCACACTACCCCAGGCACAAAGATACTCAAAGGAAGAGTACAGACACTCACAGTGCCTAGGGCTCTGCCCTGAAAATCAGTACACTGAGCCCATGCCCAGTCTGGAACTTTCCCACCCATGTCTGCACCCAGGAACCCTCTGGGGGCAGAGGGCAGCAGAGAGAGCCCTGCGTCCAGGCCAAAATCCTGAAAAAGGTGTTTATCATCTCTCCCCTGATTGTCACAGTAGCTTTTTACTCATCTCCCATCACTGCCTCCCAAGACTACTCTGAACACAGTGATCAGAGTCATCTTTTTAAGCACATGTCACTTACTTCTAGTTCTCAGCACATAAACCCTCAATGTCTGACTTCTCTCTCACTTTCTAAGGCCAATTTCCTTAGGAAGACCCTTAAAGGCCCTGTGTGATCTGGCCCATGCCAGCTTTCTGTATTTATCTCTAACTATTTTCCTTGCCTTACTCACCACGCTGGCCTCTCTGCTTTTCTTCAGCCATACACACATGCTCTTACTTCATGGACTTACACTTGCTGGTTTTATGCAAAAAAAAAAAAAGAGAGAGAGAGAGAGAGAGTTTTATTGTCTCATATAAATTAGAAGTTGGAAGTTAAATCAACTAACAGGCAAGGATAGATGTCATACAACAGAATGAGAAACCCAGCTCACAGTATTTCAGTTAAGCTCTCCACAGCGATAGCCTCGTTCTCATCTCTCACAGGAAATCTAAACTTAGGGATCAACCTAGGAACACCAACAGGTAGTGTCTCTTTCCAATAATTTCAGCAATTTTTTGTGAGAGGTCACATTGAATCGTTTGGAGTTATATGCCCATCATCTCAGGTAAAAAATAAAATAAAAAGTGAAGTTATATGCCCATCTTGGATTAAAAAAAAAGTGAAGAGCCATGGTCAGGTTGCTCAGTTGGTTGGAGCATTGTTCAGTATACCAAAAAGTTGTGGGTCTGATTCCCAACCAGGCCATGCACCGAGGTTGCAGGTTCGATTCTCTGTAGGGGTGCATATAGGAGGCACCTGACTGACGTGTCTCTCACACATTGATGTTTCTCTATCTATCTCCCTCTCTTCCTCTCTCTCTAAAATCAATAATAAAAATTATCTTTGGGTGAGGATTTAAAAAAGTGACTAAATATTCATTTTTGTTAATAAATATTTTATTTATTTATTTTTAGAGAAGCTATGGGAAAGAGAAAGAGAAGAAGAGAAACATCAGTATGTAGTTACCTCTTGAGTGCCTTACCGGGGACCTGGCCCACAACCCAGGTATGTGCTCTGCCTGGGAATTGAACTGGCAACCGTTTGGTTCCCAGGCTGGTGCTCAGTCTGCTGAGTCACACGAACCAGGGTGAGACTGAATATTTGGTACTTTAATAGACAAAGCCTGAGTGATGTGCTCAAACCTGGAATCTGTGGGAAAGGCAACAGAGCAAGAGACAAGTACTTCCTGAAAGGAGATCTTACTTCTTAGCATAAAATATATGTCAAATGTGGCTATTTAATGGACTATTCTGTTGTCATTAAGATTACTTTTTTGAAGAATTTTATATTTAATGTCATGCAAGCCTTATGATATGATGTTAACTTTAAAAGTAGGATATTAAATAAGTGTGAGTGAGAGAAAGGAAATGCAAATTCTGAAAAATAGCAGTGAGATACCAAGAGAAAAATCTTCCAGTAGGGGAATTATGCAAGGATTTAATCTTACTTCTCATTGCATCATATTATTGACATTTCTAGTGTGATAACATATTTCACAAAAACATAATTATTCTCAGGTGGTTAGATAAATAGATGATGATATGTATGAAGTGCAGTGGGGCAATTGTGAGCATAGCGTTTGTGGTCTTGACTTTCTGGATGCTAATATGGACTCGCCCATTACTGTATACACCAATTTATACAGAAGGCACTTTACTTCTCACACCTCAATTTCTTTATCTGAAAGGTACAGGTAGCACTGCCTACTTCGTGGATTGTGACAATGACTAAATGAACTCTACGCAGTGCAGCACCGGGTCCCCTGGTAAGGACTGAAAGTTACTGTCAACGCTAAGGTTACATGTGGGCAGAGAGGGTGAAAAATCAGAGACATGCTTCAATATTGTATGAAAGACTGCCCATTCTGATAGGATAATCAATTCATTACTTTTTAAAGTGAATTTTAGGTTGTTTTTTTTATAACCAGTGGCTGTCTGAGGTTGATTGAGCCAGAGCAATAAGAGCCTTTCCTCCAAGTGAAAACAAAAACAAAAACAAAAACAAAAACAAAAACAAAAACAAAAAATTCTACTTTCTTGCCAAGAGTTAATCCAAGGTCTTTGGCCAAATACCAGGAATATCAGATTGCTCTCATCCTATCAGTCATCAGGGGATTAACGTGGTGATAATGTAGGGGACTGAAGCGGTGGCTGTCCGGACCCTTCAGCTAATTCCACAGCGCCCTTTGTTTCAGAGAGAACTCTTTTTGTATTCGCTTTACCGTGAGGTCCTTATGGCCCTTGTGTAAACTGCCCCAATCATTATGTAGGCACCTAATATTTTAATGAAAATAATTTTAACTTGTACTTATCAAATAAATAAACAAACGAGAAAAATGTCACTGGTTGCTGCCTATCAAATAATTGGAGTCCTCGCCAACTAGATGACACAGGCCCAAGATGACACCGTGGCATTAAATAAAAGATAAAATGGAAACAAGACCCTTTGAATAACACTGCCTGAAAGCAATTTTCATCTCGAACTGGGGCACTGCTGATCTGAAAGCCACAAATTTTAGAGAATCATGCAGGGCCTGAGACTTTGATTGTATAGTTAATAAAGGATAAAAAAAATCTTCATCTCATACAGTTGATGACATGCAAAACAAATTCAAGATGTTCAGTGACAGAATTGCAAGAATTCCAAATAAAAAATGAAACAGGAGCTAAGGCTGTTCTTTTAACTGTTCACAAACTTACACCTATAGAGTGGATGAAAAAATTTAAACCACTGCATTGAAGTTTTGTGTCAGAAACTTATTTAGATATCAATTCTCAAGATGCCAGTACCATCTTTATATTGCCAAAAATTATCCGACAACAAAAATCAAATGACAAATGACTTTCCATGCATCAAAAAATATGTTTTCCAAATTGCAGCGTGTTTTAGGGAGACCCATTAGGAGTCATTGCCTCTGTGTGAAGGAAGTCAGTATATTTAACTTTTAGTTCAAGCCATTTAGGTTAAGGGTCTCTGATAGTTCACATTCTTTCCTGGAATTGTGAAGTTTAAACTTCATGGGAAGTAAATATATTTTACATTTTAAAATATTGTTTTTCCTCTATAAGCATATTCTTCTGTCAATATTAATGTATTAAAAGATTAATAAAAAATATAAGGAATGAGCCAGCCAGTAAGACTCCAGGCAGAACAAGCACTGTCTGGCCAGATGATATAATTCCAAAAAGATAAAAGGGGTTAAGACTCCATTTAGTCAAGTACAGCAACAGAATTCCTAAGTTCTGCAAATTAGGTTTGATGGATGTAAGCAAGAGAGCAACATACTATCATTTTTAAAAAAATAAAAGAGGAAATTTCAAAGATAGGGCACAGAGGTGACCAATGGGATGAATCTTGGCTTGGTGGCAAGATCTATGGCCCTTCTGCCAGATTGTGTCTGTAATTGCCGTAATCATTTTAGAAAGCAATCTTGAAAACATTCTCTCAATGTATGTATTTTTGCTCCCTTTTGCTAAATTCTGAGACTATCCTTAGATATGGTAAGGGTCACTAAACTTTTTCATTTGTATTTAATGAAACTTTTTTTAATGCTGAGTTCCTATCAATGTGAATATTATTTCATGCTTTTAGCAATCACAGAGTGTTTATGTTCTGCTTATTACATCTTCTTAATGAAGAGAACTTTGCTACAGTCTTGACCTTTCCTCTTGCCCAGATTATTTTCAACCAGGGTAGGCCAATTGAATTTGAATGTTTCTCCTTTGTGCTTTATCAAATCAGTAATGGGGGCAGGGGTTGAATATTGAGAAAGGGGAGAATAGAGAGGCCTGTGCTGTGAAAAATGGAAGATGAATTTAAAGGTGGTGTCCCACACAGCTCTTTTAATCTTATCAAGTCACTTTTCCTTTTTTCCCTTAGGAATAATTTATGAATAAAAATGAAGATTTTATTCTACAACATAATCGGGCCATTTGGGGATGAGAATGTAAGGTTCTTGGCTTTTGGGTATTAACTTTTCTTGACTAATACCATCACTTGATCTGACCTCCAAAAATAAATAGAGAAACCTAAAATCTGTTTGCTGAACTTTTCATCTGAGGACAAATACAAAGAAAGTTATTCTACTTGATATGAACTAATTGTTGCTGAGGGAAAAGTTGATGGCTGGAATATTTAATTTTTAAATAAAAGTGTTTAAACTTAATTGCAAATAAGGCTTCAGGTTCACAACTGGTGCTATTTATACATATTTTTATATTTTATATGTATCTAAATTTAAATCAACCTTTTCCTTTGATAATTCTTGTTTAGTATTTGTAAGCTTCATAAAGAATAAATTTTGTATGACAGGAGACAAACAGTTTTAAAAACTTGAATTTGTATATAATTTATAAGTTTAAGAGAGTTT
The DNA here is from genome assembly GCF_021234435.1 of Artibeus jamaicensis. NCBI lineage: Eukaryota > Metazoa > Chordata > Mammalia > Chiroptera > Phyllostomidae > Artibeus > Artibeus jamaicensis. Next base: position 28,814,261 of record NW_026522025.1, on the reverse strand, counting down.
TCTCTTATAATTGTAAGAATGACTCAATATGAAAGACGTAGTTTTCATGGGACTGTTTAGAAGAGTACCATGCACCAGTTACCAGTCCCAAGGAAGGACTCTAAACACATCTGCCCATTGAATCTTAATATTGCATAACCAAGAAAAACTCAACTCCGTCAGACGCTGGATGGAGCAACATTTAACTCACATAGAGACAGAGCAAGATCAGCTTTCATATTGGACATTGGTCTCCCATAACCAGAGGGTCTCTCTTGGCAGCTCACACAGTGCAACTTGACCACATGGATCCTTCTTGAGCTGCACTGGAATGACCTCATCCCTTTCAAATGGAAGATAGACATAGTAGGGGGGTTGGCCAGGTGCCATGTGATGTACCTGGCTAAGAAGGGTTAAAAGACACACAATGAGCATTAAACAGGAAAAGATATATTCACACAAGGTAACAAATCTGGAATAGGATGTTGTGGGGGCAACTTTGCCTGCAAAGTCCTCCATTCACCACAGATGAAAGTAATGCTGCCAGGACATGATCTGCTTGGGGAGGAAAGGTGGTTGATCCCTCAAAAGAGAAGGGCTAAGAGCCCCTTCCTCAAGGGACTTTATTGGGTTCTTTTTGCACATGAATACAGGTAAGTATCAAACAATAGATAGAATTCTAAGAACTATGAGGGCTTATTCTCAGTCAGGGTCAGGTGGCTAAAGAGCCATAAAACTCTGAGGAACAAACTTCTTGCTTGGACCCTTATCATTTAAATAAAAGCATTCTAAACAAAGCAGATTTCACAGAATTTTACATATTCTTTCTTAGGCCTGATCACCCCAGAGAACCTGTTCTTTCCAGCCCAGGGCTGCACTGCCCTCCCCATCATAGGTTTTTAGGCTTAAGTGGATTAGAGCCAGGAAGCGCTTCTCCCAGATGAAAATTGGGATTCAGGCTATGTCAGAATGGCCAGGGGGCGAGGGTCCATCATTCCCTCTTTGTTGTAGCCCCCGAGTCTTTCCATGATGGCCTCCCAAGTGAATCGTGTCTGGTTTAGGTTGCCCCTCCTCTGAGGGGTCGTACCCATCATAGACTAATTGACCAAGCGTTGGGGGCTGGAGACAAGGCAGCCTTAGCCATGGGGGATTGTTACAGCTCCTGAAACCAGGCAGAGTAGTTTCCAACAGGATGTGTGGGCTCTTTATGTCTAGGTAAGAAAGTGTTCCAGGCCTCAGGCCCATTTTTGTGTGGCTGAGTGGAGGACAAAAGACTAAAGGCATGTGAAACTGCCTTTGCACAGGGATGAAGACAGATCTTGGACTATTAGGTATATAGTTACAAGGTATATGGCCTCAACTGCCTGGTTGGGAAATCCTGGTTATAATTTTGAGGACATTGAGTCATTCATAAGAGGTATGTTAATATAACCTTTAATGGTCAGGGTCATGCCTTAATTATGTTGTATACTCTAATTGAGTCATAGTACCACTTTTTCATCCATATATTAGGACATCTTTCTTTTTATTAATTTTTTAAAGACATGGACACCAAAATGACTTTGGTTTGTTCTAGCCTGAACACAGACTCAGCTACATGTAATATGAATTGGAAAAGAGGTCCAAATTCATACTGCTCAGGGCAATAGGGTTGGGAAAAGGACAGATATGAATATATGGGTAAGTTAAGTGGAACGTTTTTTAGGGCTTTTTAAAGAATATTTTATCCAAAGTTTCCAATCAAATTTAAGATTTAGGTCACCAAGCAGTCATGAAAAAAGCAATCTACATGAAACTCTATGGGCAGATTGTACCAGCAGGGGCTACAAATAGGAACTAGAATTTTATAAGCAGAGATATGAATTAAGGAGTATAACCTTTTTTTCTGAGTTTTTTTTTTTGGCTATATACCTGGGGTTTATTCTCAAGAAGATAAATAAAAAGCTGACTCAATATGAAATTAGGGTATTTAAGACCTGAGTAGACCCAGACATAAAGTTGATCATGTGTGGTCAGTGATTTAGAGTCTGCAGTCATTCATTCTTTGAGCTATGATTGATTCTAGAGTTGGAGATAAAGAAACACAGAGAACACATTTAGGCAAGGGTGAATAAACTAGAATGCTAAAATTGCTAAGCAAAACCAGCGTACATTTCAATTACCATGAAAACTACTATCTTCACCAAATCTTATTTGGCTTAGTTGAGTTATGTAGAAAGGCCCCACTTAAGAAACAATTCTGGAACTCAACAGTTACTGAAATTGAAAAAAAAAAAAGAAAAAATAAAGCTAGGAATTCTCCCATGTAATCCTTGAATCTAAGGAATCTACCCTTGATTTTGAGAGATAATCATCCATTGTCTAACTTATTGATGGACGAATTCTACAAGCAAATGATGGCTCCACCTGGAGTTTGAATTGGCAGCATTTCTTGTTCTCTCTCTGAAGCCAAAGTCCTAGGAAAAATCTTACCACATATTGGGTTCTCTGGAAAGGAGAAGGACTGTGAGTGAAAGGACAGGAAGACAGCAGGATCTGGCAGAAGGGGTGGTTGAGTTATGATCCTGGCCCAATGACAAATTCTACCAATGATGACAACCCCACAGAGAAACTTTGGAGCAAAAAACAGCCTTTAATGTTTGCCCTGCATTGAGTGGGTTGAAAGGCCTGGCATTTATATAAACCTTTCATCAGTCATTTGATGTGGGCTACTCTCATAAGAGCGTGACCTTAGGCAAGGAATTTCTCTGCAGCTGAAGCCATCCCTGAAGGGGCTGCCAACTGAAGCCTGCCTGCCAACAGCAACCTTGGCAGCTGTGACAACAAGTCTTCCTTGAAGGGGAATTTGAGCAAGTACTGCCATGAAGGGAGATCTGGAGAGGGCGTCACCAAGGCCACCATGACTTTCATTTCTGTTGTAATACTGCTGTGTTGGGTAGGAAAAGTGTGCATGGAAGGTCCCTGGTTCACATAAGAATTTATTAGGTAAATTTTATTATCATTTCCATGGAAAACTTTGTTTCACTGTTAATTCCTACAAACATTTTCTTCTTTGTATTAAAAAAGTCTTTCTGGGTACTTTTCTTCAACTAGGAGCAGTAGCAAGGTGCCTTTATCCTACATATATCAGTTCATAGTTATGGACTTGTCTTTTCGATCGAAGAGCTGTCAGTTGTGAGCATTTATAATCAGTAGAAACTCAGGGTAGTTTAAGTGTAATGCACAACAGTGTAGTGTACTTCAGGGTTCAAAATCCACATAAGGTTTGAAAGTTTTAAGGAAAGCAATTTCAAGACACAGAATTGGAGACGAAAGGACCTCTAATGTCTTGTAATTATAACCTGTTTGGCATAAGCTGTACCCCTAAAAGACAATTCATTTTATGTTTTTAAACAAATTAAAACCACAATGTAAAGTGTGCCACTTTACACCAGTCAGGATGGCTATCATAAACAAAGCAACAAACAACAAATGTTGGAGAGGTTGTGGGGAAAAGGGGTCCTTAGTCCACTGTTGGTGGGATTGCAGATTGGTACAACCATTATGGAAAACAGTATGGAATTTTCTCAGAAAAATAAAAATCGACCTGCCTTTTGACCCAGCAATTCCACTGCTAGGATTATATCCCAAGAATCCTAAAACATCAATTTCAAAGAACCTATGCACCACAATGTTCATAGCAGCACAATTTACAATAGCCAAGAGGTGGAAGCAACCTAGGTGTCTATCAGTAAATGAATGGATCAAAAAATTGTGGTACATATACACAATGGAATTCTATGCAGCAGAGAGAAAGAAGGAGCTACTACCCTTTGCAACAACATGGATGGAACTGGAAAGCATTATGCTGAGTGAAATAGGCCAGGTGTTGAAAGACAAATACCATATGATCTCACCTTTAACAGGAAGCTAAACAACAAAATAAACAAGCAAGCAGAATAAAAACAAAGACACTGAAATAGAGAACAAGGGGACAGTAACCAGGGAGTAGAGAGAAGGGAATTTAAGGGGAAAAAGGGGAGGGATTTGGAGGAACAAATAGGAAGGACACAGGAAACAAATAGGAAGGACACAGGAAATGGGAGGGAGGTGGGGAGCACAGGGCGGGGGGGGGGCTGGGATGGGAGAAATAGGCAAAAAAACTGTACTTGAAAAATAACTAAATAAAATTTTTACAAAATCAGTAACATTATAAATAAATAAATAAAATTTTCTGCTCTTGATTTCTGTATTTTAAAGTGTTTCATTGTTATGCTGTTGCAGTGGTCCCACACTTCCTTCTTTGCCCCCATCACCCAGCCCACCCCCTTCCATAATCAGTTCTCACACCATTGTCCATGTCCATGCAGTCTTCATGTATGTTCTTTGACTAATCCCTTCACCTTCCTTCAAAATTTAATGAACTATTATATTTTCTTTCCTTATTTACTCAAATTCAATGTTTTGAAACAGTATCAGAGCTGCTTTGACAATGTTTTCTGAGAAAAACACTGTCAGGTACAAATATTAACAGAGGATCTCTGGGTTTTCTTATTACTGGTCTGCTGTAACGTTGAACCCCTTTAATACACACAGTTTTTATGTAAATAAAAGGACCCTTCACTTTCAATAGGCTTTTCTGGGCATTCTCCTGCCCATGTGGTAGTTACATTCCAGCCGACAATCCCAGTTGGAAAACAACTCAGCAGAAATGCTCTTTGGAAGAACAATTTCTGTCTTCCTCACCAGTGGCACCAAAATCTAAGTGTAGAAAAGCAGGTTACGGGTACTTCTTCACAGCCCCCTCGGCCCCCACCCTTGTGGTTCTTCATGTGGTTCTCCCGAACTCTGCGGGGACCCTAGGTGAGTCCATGCTGCCTAGTCCGAAGAACAACATCTGGGAAAACAGACCAGGTTGATCTCTTCCAGGACAACCTACTTTTCTTTATTAATTCCTTATTTAGCTGAACTATAAATATTATGAAACATTTGCTTATGAACTGCCAGAGCACCATGCTGTTCAACAGATGAGACTGGTGTGTTTTAATGTTATGCACTCAGAACGTGCTTAGTGTAGCTCCCTCTCTGCACTCCACATTTCCCTAAATTCCTGTTATTGGAAAGATTTTTCCCCTTACAACCCAAGGAACAGATTTTCTTAATTTTTTTTCTGTTTGTGGGGGGTTTGTGTGGAGGCATGTGTAAGAACAGGAGGATTATGGGGGTGGAATGGGTTATGACACATTTTCATTCGCAGCTGCTCTGACTGCCTTGCCTTAATCCAGCCCAGATCTCAGCAGAAACCTAACACCATTCCGGTGACCCTGGGACTGCACCAGCGCCTCAAATCACCAAATAAGGTAAGTCATTTGTTATCTGAGCCATAAATATTTACATGCACTAGTGACAAATGTATAAAGAGTGTGGAGTGACTGTGTAATTTCAGCTGCTCTCCTCAAACCTGTCAATAGTTTCTCTTATCTCTTGAAAGCTCTAATGACGGATGTGTGCTAGTTGCATAAGAATGTACTCTCCAGCTTGTTACCCTCTTCTAATTGTTCATTATGACCACATTAGTCACCTGGGGAGTTTAAATTTTCCTTTTAAAGTTAGGGCCCGTTGCTGAGAAGTGCTCAGACTGGCAAACATTTAGCGCCCTCTGGTCCCCCTCGGTTCCTCATATGCTCTGTCCACATAGTTACCACAAACCCAAGAGATCTTCACCATTTTTTCTTCTTTACTTTACTGATGTATTATGGACAACACAATTCTGATTTCACTTTTTCCTGAATATAAATGACTTGGAGAGTTAGGTCTTGTGAGTGTGTCTAAGCAATGCTTAGACCGAACTGATGATTTCTAAATCAAACAGATGACCACACCAAACTGGTTAGGATATAAGGGTCTTCTTAAGCAAGCACAGGAAAAAGTCTTCCAAGCATTACATGGCCTGAAACTGAGCATGATCAGGGTGAAGTGGATCCTGTTTTATTCTTCTATCAAGAGCTGTACTTTGTAAGAAAAGTGGAAAATCTGTAAAATCATGCTGTTGGTCTTTTACCAACTAAGTCATCATCAGAGCTTGTATTTTTATATAATCCCTAGTTAAAGAATTCCAAAGGTCAGATAGAGGAATAAAAGTATATTTCATGAATTTGAAAGATGTGGGCTAACAATGTTTAAATTTAGGGGGCAATTCAACTTTAAAAGACCTAAATATCTTGTGAAAATGGTGTGTTGACTGGTACTAACTGCACACACACTCATCATAGGCATTACCTTTGAGAAAATGGCTGCACATTTTTCTAAAATGCTGTAGTGGCCTGATGGCTAAAATTCAAGGGCTAAATGACACTTAGATAGATCAGCCTCTGTAGGATTTATCTCAGAGGGAGAATTAAAATTTAGCAATTACTTTAATCAATTCGCAGAAACAATCGAGTTAATAACTTGTAGAAATTTGAATCACACCCGAAAGGAAGACTCAGCTCACATGTCCTGCTGTGTTTCCTAACACTGCAGGCCAGAGGAAGTACTACTTTCTGCTTGTCCCATGCCATCCTGTGTCTCTTCCTGTTGCATTATCACAGTGGAATTTGAGCTCCTTGAATGCAGAGGTCTGTTGATTCATTTGAAAATCTCTAAAATTCGGCACAGTGTTTTGCTGATAATTTGAGCATAAAAAATTAGTCGACTTATGAATGAGAAAGTAAGGTGAGAAAAACAAAATGGAAAGAATCTTAAGAGAAAGGCTGTTAGATGTTTTAAAATCCTCGTTAGAATAGGCAGGTGTCAAGAACTTAGCTCTTCTCATCTTTCTTGTCTGTGTGTGTACGTGCACTTGTGTGTGTGGACATACTGGTGACTAATTAGGATAACACTGGTTTTTATGAAAGTGACTTATAGAAGGTTGACATAGAGTTGACGTAGGGAGACATAGTTGTAGTCTTAAAAATCATTTGTAAATCAGTCACTTGAATTAACAGCCATGTGCACAAGATAATTTTCAGTAACACATTGGTTGCTATCTAGGCTCAAGGGCAGAGTTTGTCTTTAGTACGCACCTACCCTTTCACCCACTGCCCTGCCTTCTACCTTCTAACTGTTCATTGCCCTCTTAATGCTTCCTGGCTTCACAAAGTTCCTTCCTTCTCACCAGGGCGTCACATCCTTCAGGCTCCCGATTGATCTCCTCTTCCCTACCCATCAAAGCTCCGATTTCCTGAATTACTTGTTTTCAGTTGGATATTCATGTGATTATTAAAATAAATGTCACTATGACTTAGAGATTTAATCTCCCCATGATATTTGCTTTTGAAAAGAGGAGTCTACTAGTCCAAATTAATTTCTAATTGTGCAAATATTTATATGAAAAGAGATGGAGATATTTTAATTTAAGGCCTTTGGTGGCTCTTATCTACTCATCCTCTTCTGACTATACATCTACTCCCACATTTACACCAGAACACCATTAAATATACAAAGCCTCATTGTTCGATTTCATAGAGCTGTACTCTATGTTCTTAAGAGAGTTTCTTAAAACCCCCAAATTCCCAGTGAAAGGAACATTATCGCTAGACAAATGCAACAATGCTTAAAAGAGTCATCATTCAGAATAGGAGTCTCAGCGGATGAGTGTGTGAGGTTGGAGATAACGCTCCTTAGAGGCAGGTCACCTGAGTTCAAGACATATGACCTTCAGGCACTCATTTAATATTTCCCTATGGATAATGGGAATACTGCAGTTGCAATGTGATCTAGGAAGTGATATATATGAAAGGGCTGAGGAAAATAAGCATCCTGTAAATAGTCAACAATGGTTTTATCAAACAACGGAATGATTAAAATTCTTAAAGTCCAATCATTGCTCTTGAGGGTCCATCTTCTCTTTTGAAGAATGAATGATCTGAAAGAAAGGTATAATGAGCATTTCATTATTTAAATGTTTTGCCCTTAAATACAGTTCAGTGTTAAGATTTCAAAAAAAAGCAAATAGTTTTTTATCTTTATTCTGCTTCTTAGATTTTTTTTAAGTTTAAGAATGAATATTGTGAGATAGGATATATGGTATGAAGGGACATATGCTGTAATAAATTATTTGGAGGAAAGAACTCACGAGTAATAATTAACAGCCTTCAATACCAGCCTTAATGATAGCTTTTCAACAACAGATCCTGAGAAGTTCACTGAATCTCATTGAGCCTTAGTCTTATTGTTTAAAATGAGTTAATTCCACCATTTATCCAAGAAGTGCCATTAAACACATTCTAGGTGTTTGGCACCAATGAGGCAAATGTAAACTGAATGTTGTTCCTGCTCCTGAGGGTTCACCTGCCTGTCAAAGTCATAAGAATTCTGTGAGGATAAATTAGATGTATAACAATGTGACTTGGCAACTGTAAGATTGTCTATAAATAGGTAGAATTAAGTATTTATCATGCAGAGGGCTACTGTCCAGGTTGGTAAACAATGTTTAGTTTTTAGTGAATGTATAACCAGAGACATAGGTTTTTAACTCTCTTAATGGGGTTTACCAAGAAGGTCTATGGAAGTTTGGTCTTATTTTTCAAATCAAAGAAATACTTAAATGCAATAAAAAAAATTAGCAGGATAAATACCCAAACTTTTTCCTAGGTTTCCTTCCATGAAAGACAAATGTCAGTAACAATAGCTGGAATGTATATTTAAATAATAATGCTCCCTTGTTCTTTGTTTTATCCAAATGTGCTCTAGACTTTTACTTAAGTAGTCACTTGCAACTTAAATAAATCCAATTTTAGTTAATTTCTCTGGAACTTACATCATGAGCTCGGTGTGCACATCAAAAAATTCCTCTTTCTAAAACTTGACTTAAATGATGACTCAATAGTATATTAAGTTATAATTTATGATAATAATTTTTAGAGCCTCCAATTTAAAATCAAAGTTTTGCAAGTGAATGTTAAAGCTCTGAGAAAGAAATATAGTCAGATAGGTGAGTGAGTAGGGCATGGTTCAGCGCCTTTCAGTCTGAGTCGCATGTTTAATGATGAAATTAGGTTCTACATGGAATTGGTTGGCAGGAGTTACATACTGCCCCATTTGGAAGGAAGCTGATTCTTTTTTTCAGTTAATGTTTCTACTTTCACTATTGCCTTTGAAAGGCTCCAACAGTCCCAGTTACACGTGTGTGCATGGAATGTTTCTACTTTGGGTTGATTCATTATATTGTCTCTTGCTCTTTTCAGACAAGATTTTTACCTGCTTTTGTAAAATGGAAATGCATTCTGTGTGATTTGGGGTGGGGAGGGAGAGAGAGAGAGAGAGAGAACTGGGGATCAGAATGTCATGAAGAAAACATATTGCAGATCCTGAAACACCTAATCAGGTTGCAGCTAGAAGGGTTCTCAAAAACATTGGTGACACAAGAAATTTCTTAGGAATATCTTCATTTTATACATGTGTTGGTTTTGTTTCTGAAGTGCTTCATTATTCACATATTATGAACCGTTCATAGGACCTGGCTTAGAGCCTCTCCTTCAGGCACTTTGGTCTCCAGTGACCTGTTAAAATGGTCTTAGCACATTCACAAGGCTTTTCATTGCAGTCCAGCCTGTTTGTAAAAACGATCTATCAATATCATGTTCAGATGACAGTCTAGGTAGAACCTGCCTTTGCTTAACCAGCCTGTCTAATGCTGAGAGTGTAGAATTCTGTCCAGGAATGACATCTTGAATAAGTTTGGGTTGGGGCATATTGCATTCTTCTTCAAGACTATTTTTTTTCTTCTCTTCAGACATTTCCTTGCTTTTACAAGGCTATAAAAATAGGAACACATTTTTATTTCCTTTGAAATGATGTTGGCCCCAGTTTTCCTCTTCTCTGGGGTGCAAGATAATTAAATCTGCCTGCAAAGAAGGAAATGTTTACAAAGCTATGATTTTGATGTCATATGCTGTATTCCACTCCAATACCTACGACAGCTCATCCAACCTTTGCTTGTTGGTATTAGCTGGATTACCTGGGCTGACATTTATGGGGGCTATCATTTATAGGACTTCATGGTTGTCTTCCAAAATAACATGAAAAGGAGTTCTCCAAAAGGTAGTTGCATTATTGTTACCCGTATTCTGACTGATTCCCATACTTTCAGGAGAAGACATCACTAATTAGACTGAACTAAAAATAGCCCAGAAAGCTGCCAGTGACAGATATGCACTACATGCACTGGTTGTAGTCCAGATGCTGGAGGTACAGCATGATTTTCTCCCTTCACCAGCCTTCAGCTGAGCTTCAGGTTGCTTTTGTGTCTTTTGGAAACATTTTAATATTAAAAAAGCCCTAACTCTTTATTCCTTTTAATATTAATACTCCATAAGTAATCTTTTCCTCTCCCGAGGTGGGCTGGCTGACATGCAGCGGGTTTCTCTTCCCTAGATGTGATGCTGTTGAAAGGGGTCCCCACCACTTCCTCTCTGCCTTCAACACTCTTCACTGCAAGCCCTATGTTATTAGTAAAAATGCAAAGAGATCCAAAAGGTATGAATTTACATGCTGGGGAATTGAGACGAAGAGGGAATAGAGAGGAGGAGGAAACCCAAGAATATGACTACAAGATACTGTTTGTCACACATCATTGTAGTCCACCATCATCCCAAGCTCTTATTTTAAAGGCCAGAAGGCTGAAAATAGTTACTGATGTATCATTCTTAGAGAGCAGCGATGACACACTTGGATCTCTTCTTTGTGGAATGCCTAAGAGTACATGACTCACCATTATTGCATCTAACTTGCAATGCATACATTTAGAATGTCATCTTATTGTTAATCTCAGCAACACCATGAGTAATACGCTACTACTATTCTCGTTCTATAATCATTGAAACTGAGGCTTCACGAGACTAATTTTTCCCTAAAAGAACTTAAACAAGTGAAAAAAGGAAGACTGTCGTTCAGTTATGTTTGCATCCAAAGGCCCACAATCTTCAATTCTTTATTCCTTGCATCCTTAGAGTCACAAAGTAGGAGAGGACTATCTACTTTAATATCATCAGCTTTATAAATGATGAAAATATGATACTATGAGGTAATGCTAGTTCCTTATCTCTTAGTGGCAGAACCAAAACTCCAATGTATGTCTCAAAATTCTCAGTCCACATTCTAAGCAATGAGCTATCAATTGCTAACAACAGATCCTGAGAAATCAATACTGTTAAAAGGCACTATCCAGATTAAGCTTAGGTCTTACATGTTTAGCATTTTGAACCCAACAACATATAGATATTTACCATTGCCGACATATTAAGATATAAAATTTTGAAATTCAAGACAGTAAAAATGGTGGTCCCTCTTCACCCAGAAGCTGGTGCCCTACCGCATCTCCACACAAACACTCCTCTCCAGTCATGTTGCTTTACTCTTATTGCTCTGAATAATCTATGGGCATTTTTGTTGTATTATTAACCCTGTTTGGAATATTCTCCCACTCCTTTTTCCAAATCTTATGAGGTATTATTACCATTATGCTAAAAAAGGGGAAGCTGAGGTTCTCAGAGGTTAAGATGCTTGATTTATTTAAGTTGTAATTGCCTTAAGGGAAGACATCTTGGTGCCCTAATAAGATCAGGCATTTGGGCATGAGAGGTACCTAATGTTCAGTCTCCATTCTGAAAAGCATTAATTATGCAAATCTAGTTAATTTCCTTGATCTCTCTAACCACAGTTTCCTCATTTGAAAAACTGGGGCAATAATACCTAAGTCATTGAATTGTAAAGTTTAAAATTGACAATATTAGAAGATCACTTAACACATAGTAGTCTCTCAGAAAGGTTGTTTCCCTCTCATTTATATTCCATACAAATGCTCAAGCAATGATTGTTGTCAGCGCAGGTGACTTTTTGACTCAAAAATTCGCTAAGATGGAGAGTAGCCTGACTTTTTGCTGGACGCGTAAAAATGCTGAGTGTGAATTTGGATTCAAAATGGAATGAGGCAGTTCAGCAGGAAGATCTCCTCTGTTCACAGTTGCTCCCAGACTTACTGAGAAAGCAGACCCACTAAACCATTCTCTTATTAATTTATGAAGGAATATAAATGTGGAATGTAGGATGGCCCTAGGAAAGAAAAGAGAGGACTATAAAGGAGCTACCTGATGAAAGAATAAAGAGTTGACTCATGACCATAGGAATCTGGGTTGTGTTATTGGGGTTCGGCCCCCAACATTTTTAAGCATCATTCACGCACTACATCATCAGATGATAATAGGAATTGGCTTTGGGTTATGTATAGAAATGTTTATATTCAACTTCAATTTTTAACAACCATATAAGCTAAAAATTCAAATTTTTAGTGTATAATATCTGCCAGAAAGATAGGAGGAAAACAATCTAAATCAGTAAGAATTGAGCTATCATACTTCAAAGCTTATACTGATATATTCCCTTATACTTGCCTCTCAGCCAACAACGATAAAGGCAATGAACTCTCATAGCCCTATTATAGTGAGTACCATTACTCCTTTCACAGAAGAAACTGAGATTGAAGGGGTGAACTGTGTTTCATGGACTCAGTGAATGGACTAAATTGTGCCAAACACTAGAAAACGTTTTCTTCTTTCCTGAGCTACGGAATCATTATGGTTATATGATGATAATATTTTTAACTCCGACCTTTGCTTCCCAGTCTTGATAACCAAAGAAAAAAGATGAAGTTATGACTGATTTTTTTCTTTCTACATGAAGTAAATTTAAATCTACTTAAAGTCCTTGTATAAATTTTGTTAAGTATTTTTTCTTTCTAGGGTACAAAAGAATATTCAGAAATCACTTTCTAAAGAATTAGTTCACTAGTCATTTGTAGAAGTTTTGCTGGGTTGCTAAACTACAGTTAGGACTTTGCTATAATTCGTGTGTGTGTGCGCATGTATGTTTAAATGAAATTAAGTAGAAAATTATCTTCTACATATCTCCAGCTGATCAGGTCATCAGCTATATAGTTTCTCCAAGATAATTTAAATTTTTTGTACAGATTTATAGTATACATTAAACTTCAAAGGTGACTGAAAAATGTATAAAGTAAAATCTAACTTCCCAAATAGAGGATTGCTTGTGCATCCATTAAAATGAACTAGGTTTTGCTGCAGTAACTAACAATCTCCAAAACTCAGTGTTTGGGCATATTACTCAGGTTACATGAAAAAGCAGATCCACAGGAGGGATCTGCAGATCCCAGATCCCTCCTGTGGATCTGCTCATCAGAGTAATTCAAGGGGCCCCAGCTCACAGAAACTCCATCTCAACACAAAATGCCACAATCGTTGTGGTAAGTGGAAGAGAGAATGACACATCCCAAATTGGCTCATGAAGCTTCTACCTTGGAAAGGCATATGTTACCTCTGCTTATATTTCATTGGCCAAAGCAAATGAATGGACATGCCTAATTTCAAGAAGGTTGGAGAAGTATAATCTTACATTTGTTTGAAAGAAGATGTGTGCGTTATACACAACGTCTACCAAAGCAAGGATTCTAACTTGACTTGACGGTGTGGTGTGACTTACCTTGGAGTCCCTCTAATAAGAAGAGGCCAAGATACCTACCTCAAAAGAGGTTAAACTCCTTTTTGCCAGTCTGTAGGTGATTGAATTCAAGTCCTGGCAAGAGACCAGCTTATTTTGTCATTGTCTACAATGTGAACTGTTCACTATGTTGACAAAACCCACTATGAGTGAAAGTAATTAAATTTTAAGTAGTAGAGAACAAACTTGAAGTCTAATTTTAAAAAAATGCTTGGATAAATACCAGTCAATTAGGTCTCATGCATTCCTCCTTATTCCAGCCACTACACTTCATTCAGACTGGCTGGCAAGAAACAAGATAAATATGAAGACTAGAGTTAGTTTCCAGATTCAGGGACTGCTATCCCACCACTTTTGGGGCATATGCTTTCTTCTCTCTTATAGAAAAAATGAAGGTTGAATCCAGTAATAATTACTTCATCTTTGTAACAAGCAGTTACTAAGATAATTCCATAAATTCAAATATAGCAACTAATTGTTTTATTTTTTTAGTGGAAAAAATAGCCTATTGATAAAGCACAGGAAACTTGGCTATAAGATATGATTCCATGTAGTTTAAAGCATAATAGTCAAATTGGGTAAAAAGAACACACAGAAACAGAGGTAATTGACCACAAATAAAAAGATTTAAGGGTATAATTATATCTAAAGACATCAGTATTAAAGTTAGCATTTAGGATTTATAACATTTTACACATTTTGCTTCATTTGACATTCTTTTATAATCTATAATCTCAGGGAAATTTGCCTAGTTTTGTTTAGATTTCATATATTAGATTACATTGTCTTCTGGTTCCAAGGCACCCTCATGTGAGGAACAGAAAATAAGGACTTTTAATCACTAAATATGAACACATAAGATAGTAAGTGAGGGTTAAGGACTCAAAAGAGTCAGCATCCCTGTGAGAAGTTGCTATTTGTGGTGTTCCCAACATAATTATTGAATGTCATGTAATAGTTTTGCCCTTATTCTTTACCACATGATTATGTGATAATGACATATTCTTATGTCTAAGGTGACTGACCTGTTTTTGAATGAAAGTCAAGATAGCCTGTGATATTCTAAATTTTTGTATAGCTTTTAGCAAAACATTAAAAGATTGATATTAATATGGCACTTGGCTCAGAATGACTTGGAACAACACTCCAATGCTTTTAAAATCATCATCTTTATAACATAAAGGAGAATATATTAAACAAAGGAAAACACATTCACCAAAGACAATGCATGAAAATTAATGTTACTCCATGAGCATGACTCCAAATCCCAAGACAGAATTCCTATGAGGTAGACATCTGTTTGTGTAGACATGTTTTTTCCTAGATAAGGATTATTCTATAACAGGAGCCAAAGCAGTCTTAACTATTAGTCCTATCTTTTCCTCACTCAATCTACATGCTAATAATGGAAGGGAAACAAAATTAAATATTGGTATCTCTTATATGAATAGGCCTTTGGAAGTGGTAGGGGATTGAGAGATCAGAAGACTTTGGGATAGTTTCACGGTTCTGACATCCCAGGAGAAGAAATCTACTACAACATATATTTATTTTATGTCTGGTCAATCTTTAGGATAGAGTAGCATTTAACAGTTGTGAGAGTGGTGTTGGTAAATTGAGGTTATAGAGTGAGTATGCTGTGTTGTTCTGCATCCTTAAAATAATTGCATGATGAACTTGTATTTGTTTATAGTGGCTTAGAAAGTCATAAGTTCAAGTATATGACCAGTAGTGCCTTCCATATTGCACACACTTAAAAACTTGGTCTTGATTTATTTAAATTAAAAGATAATATCTTAAAATAGCTTGTTTGTAACTCTGTGATTTTAGTCTCAAGAGTATATCAAATCTTTGCAGAAATTAACCATTACACTCTTTAGCTGCTGATTGCCAACCATGGGTTGTCTTTTAATTATTGCTTAAAGCCATATGTATTGAGATTGCATGGCAATACCCTTTGAAACATTTTTCCATGCTGCTTGCCACAGTCTTAATTTGAGCATACTAAACAGACTTCTACTTTTTCTTCCCAATATCTACATTATTGATCCTAGTGGAGTTACCTTTGATAAATTCAGTATCTAGGTTATGTTTCAGGACTAAAGTAGTATAGTAGAAATACTTCAAATGGTCAGATATCCAAATCACATTTAGGAAACTTATTATAGAGGACCTTGGCAAGTTTACAATAATTAGCAATTATAAGAATTATTTATGTGTAAAGAACTGGAATTAGTTTTTTAAATATACAGAACTTCTAATGCTTAAAACTCTCTTCCTAAGTACATAAATTTACCAGTATTTTCCAGTGAGGATCTTGAAGCTGGATAATCAGTTAATTTGATGAGGTATACTGAGAGATATCACTGAGATTAAAATCCAAGTCTATCCGAATCCAAAACCAACATGGTTATATAATATTTTATTTATTATTATTATTTTTTTAAATTTTATTTAGTTATTTTTCAAGTACAATTTTTTGTCTACTTTTCCCATCCCAGCCTCCCCTGCCCCATGCTTCCCACCTCCCTCCCATTTGGGTTATATAATATTTTCAAGTCCCACTGTCTTATCTATAAAATGAGGATTACTATACGCATTCATATGTGTGTCATGGTGATTAGGTTAAGTACTATGTCTAACAAGCTCAATGGCTAAAATCTTTAAGAGGGACCTGTAGACTGCCAGCCAATTCCATTCATAAGCTGGTGACTCAGGCAAATCACATCTTCACTTTCTCCAGTTTTTCATCTGTAAAATGGGCATAATAATAGTACCTTTCCATAAGTTTACATGAGAATAAAGTGAGATGACATATGTCAACTGCATATAATAGACTCAGAACATAGTAGGAGCTTAATTAAATATTTGTTAATAAGTATTTGTAAATTATAGAATGTCTACCATTGCTTGATTTAATATTATGCATAGTTAATAAAAGATGAAGATAAAGTCACTTAGGATTCCACAGTTTTCAATGTCTTAATAAATTTAGATATCACCCTTTATTTTTATTTCTTCATTTTGGTTTGAGATCAGAGGACTGATTTTTATTTGCAGGCTACTTTCAAAACATGCCAGTCTTCCTGATGTAATTTTTATTTACCAATTAGTGTATCACTGGATAATGTTCTCAGGAGCATAGTAATGATGTTGTAAGAGGTGCTATAAACTGAGTGCTCACAGGGCAACTTACTTTGTCATGCTCTTTTAAAAATAATGTCTATGCTTCGTTCCTTGCTGCTATCCACTCTATCAGTTCAAGTTGAAAGTGACATTCATGAACACAATTTTTTTTAGGTCCTGGCATTTTTATATTCTAATTGCAAATGTATATTTGATAAAACTTATGTCTTAGCATTACTCATTTGAGACAGCTGGTCCAACATGAGGGTTTTGTAAAGACTTTAAAATACTAGGCTTAATAAATTCTTTAACTTTTTTTGCCTTTCATTAAATTACACTTGAAGTGCTTGCTGATTAGCCACTTCACAGAGGAAGTGAATTTAAAGTTATTAAAATATCTTCAATGGCTTGAAGGAAGTATTTTATGTAGAGAAATAACAAAAAATGAATTGTTAATAATTTTACTCATTGAATGTTGTGCCTCTGCAGAATTCCACTCATGCAATACTACCATAAATACAAATAATCTGAGTATTTTAAGGTCCCTGAGACTATGTACTTAAATCAATTTTAAAATATAGTGTAGAGCATATCTCTATTCTTTGTCATGTTTATACATAGAGGTATCGTATACACATTAAAATGTATAATCAATTAAAAAACTAAAACAGAAAATAATTTAAGCTCTAGACATTGCACAATACAATATCTACTGATTCAGAAAGCATTTAAAGACTAAAATGTCATGTGGTCAATATTATGAATGTAATTTATCTCTGTAACAATTCTTTTTTTTAAAACATTTTTTATTGATTATGCCATTACAGTTGTTCTATTCCCCCCTCCTTTCCCCTCCACCCTGCACACCCCTCTCCCACCATTCCCCACCTTTAGTTCATGAACACGTGTCTCAAGTTCTTTAGATTCTATATTTCTCCTACTATTCTTACCCTCCCCCATCTATTTTCTATCTACTGTCTGTGCTACTTATTTTCTGTACCTTCTCCCCCCTTCTCCTTCTCCCACTCCCCTGTAGCTAATCCTCCATGTGATCTTCATTCCTGTGGTTCACTCCTGATCTAGCTGTCCTCTTAATTTGCTTTTGTTTTAGGTGTGGTTGTTAATAACTGTGAGTTTGCTGTCCTTTCACTGTTCATCTTTTTTATCTTCTTTTTCTTAGGTAAGTCCCTTTAACATTTCATATAATAAGGGCTTGGTGATGATGACTCCTTGAATTTGGTCTTATCTGAGAAGCAATTTATCTGTCCTACCATTCTAAATGAAAACTTTGCTGGATAGAGCAATCTTGGTTGTAGGTCTTTGGTTTTCATGACTTGGAATACCTCTTTCCAGCCCTTTCTTGCCTGTGAGGTCTCTTTGGAGAAATAAGCTGACAGTCTGATGGGAACTCCTTTGTAAGTGACAGTCCCCTTAGCTCTTGCTGCTTCTAGGATTCTCTCCTTCATTTTAATCTTGGCTAATGTAATGATGATGTGCCTTGGTGTGTTTCTTCTTGGGTCCAACTTCTTTGAGACTCTCTGAGCTTCCTGGATTTCCTGGAAGTCTATTTCCTTTGCCAGAATGGGGAAGTTCTCTCTTATTATTTGTTCAAATAAGTTTTCCACTTGTGACTGTTCCTCTTCCCCTTCTGGTACCCCTATAATTCAAATGTTGGAATGTTTAAAGATGTCCTGGAGGTTCCTAAGCCTCTCCTCAGTTTTTTGAATTCTTGTTTCTTCATTCTTTTCTGTTTGATCATTTTTTCCTTCCTTCTGGTCTACTCCCTTGATTTGAGTCCCAGTTTCCTTTCCATTACTGTTGGTTTCCTGTGCATTACCATTCATTTCAATTAGTTTAGTCTTCATATGTTTCTCTAATTTGTGACTAACATCAACCAGTTCTGTGAGCATCCTGATCTCCAGTGTTTTAAACTGTGCATCTGAGAGTCTGGCTATTTCTTCATCACTTAGATTTATCAGCTCTGGGGCTCTGAGTTGTTCTTGAGCCATTTTTGGTCTGTTTGTGCCCATTAAGTATGAGGAGCGAAGCTTTAGTTGTTTACCAGGGCGGGGCCACTCAGGTCGCTGGTTTGTGACGCTGTATGTGGGGGCGAGGTCAGAGAGGGAGCAATGGCGGTCCTCTCCGCTCGCCAGTCCGTCCCAGCTCCACTGCTGGCTTTGCTCCTCTCACCGCTTTAGCTGAGCATTTGTTGTCTTTGGACTCCATATTGTCGATTTTCTGTGTGGTTTGGTTATGTTTATTGTTGTTAAAACTTTGTTTTTAGATTTGGTTGTGCGTGGACGCAAGGTATTTCCACCTACGCCTCCATCTTGGCCTGTAACAATTCTTTACTACAGATTTGTAGAAGTGCCGAATGAATAGTATACTCCAGTTAGTCAATTCTAATGCCTCCAAGTTAACTTCCTAACTGGCTGGCTGGTGAACCATAGGATTCCCAGTTCAACTTCAATAATAGAAGCTAGTTTTTATTTTGGGAGGGACTATCTGAGGGTACTAAGTCCAGCCTCTCGAATTTGTTGTCTACATCACCAACCAGTTGGCATTTATCCATCTTGGAGAATGGCTGAGTAAAGGCAACAATGAGGAAAGTAGGAAAGATAACAGGAGTTTCATGGGGGAAGTATAGGGACTGGGGGCAACTTGTCATTTCCAATACTTTTTAAGGTTGCAGGGCCTGATGGTTAAATTGTATCAAAGCCATCTGACAGGGGTTTGGCAGACCCAAAACTCAGTTACATTGAAGGTTCTTGCAGCAGCTTAGGAAGGCCTCACCAGGACCTTTCCATGAGTTCTGAAAGATACTGAAATACAGAAATCATTAGCATTGCTCTCTCCCTCATAGCTCTTGGGGTTTGAGCTGTTCTTTCCACAGTTGCCATGGTTGTTTTCCCTCATCCACCCCCAATTGGTATTTCTTATTTCAATAACTACAACTTTATCTTTTTTGCCATCATCTTCTCTTTTTATTCAGTATTTTTTTCCAGAAGGGTAAAGTACAAGCAGGACGGGCATTTTTATAAAACTGATGAAGATACAATAATTCTCCCACTTTTGCTATGTGTGCCACAGGGGGACTTCGAGAGAAGTATCATTAACAGCATAGTTGTCATGCTTATGATACAGGATCATGCCAATTCAACAAAACAATCTAGGTAGCTGAACCAAAATTAAGTTTGCATCACCTAGAGCCACATTTGGCCAGGGTGCCACTCTGAAAGTAGAACAAAAAGTTTGTATAACTTGCTATCAGGGAAAAGAAAGAAGAATCATGCCAAGGGATGAATGGTCAGAGCAAAATATTAAATTTTCAAAATAGGTCTGTACAATCTTTACCCTTTCCTCCTGATTATTACCCAGTAAGTGTCTTAGAGTGATGGTCCCTTTCTGAGGACAGCCACATTTAGTGACTAAACCTTCCTAGGAAGAAGTGAAGAAAGTAGAGTCAGAAATATTTTAAGGTAATTTTTGAAGACCCTTTTAATATTAAAACTAATCAGATACCTGCAGATAATACAGAGCACACAAGTTCATCAGCTTTGTTAAGTAAACTATCAGACTGCAGCTGATTCAGAAAGCTGCAGACATGGCACAGATTAGAACCAAGGGACACAACAATGTGGCCGGAGTCTGCTGATTGGACTGGAAGAGCAACACAGTGACCTGAAAAAATGATGACAGCAGTGAGCTAGCACTGGTAGCCCATACAAGCAGTGAAAGGTGCCGAGATAATCAATTTGCTGGGAAAGAGTGGAAGTCATGCTCCAAGCAATATGGCCTCCTTTACTATGAGGATATAGGTCAACTTTGTTAGGAGTCACAATTGTAACATGCATTGGTTTTCTACAGCACAGATGTACAATCCTTTGCTTTGACAAATAAATAAAGTAAAAGGCTTTGTTTCTAGTCTATGATAATGGACATATTGCCATGTCTGGTAGAGTGACAGACCTGGGCAACAATGGTGGCAGTCTGAGTTGGGCAAGCTTGATCAGCAATTTCATTCTACTCAGTCTCATCAGAGATTGGGATCTTACCATGAACATGAGTGAACCATGCAGTTAGTTCACAAGTCCAAAAATGGATATGTTTAGTTTGTCAGTTTGTAGTTTTCTGTAACAGCCAGACCATTATCGATAAGTCAGTGAAAACGATGCGAAGTTCATTGAAGGAAATAGTGGTCAGAGAGGCTGTAAGAATGGCTTTGAGTTCTATCTACCAGGTGGAGTGACCACATCCATTATTAATTATTCCTATCTTGTGCAGAAGTTGGATGGCTGCTGCAGCCTAAAGGACAACATCATGTTTTGGCCTAACCAATTCGTTGGTGAACCTGCCCAGCTTTTACGAAGCCTCTGTAAATGGAGAGCCTCTTGGAACCAGTGGTTTTCTTTACTCCTCTTCATGGGAATGTAATGCGCAGCACAGGAAATAAAGTCAACAATATCCTAAAAAAAATTTTTTTTTCATAGAGGAAGGGCTATCACTTATTCCTGTAAAGCCAAGATGACTCTGAGGCCAGCTGTGCTCTTAAATATGCCATTTGCAATGCAAGACTGGCTGGGGCCTTTCCACCTTGTTAGTGGAGTCCAAGTTGATATATACTGAAATGGAAATATCAGGCAGGAGTGTCATCACAAGGCCTCCATGGGTCATTTCAGTTTTGACAAGAGCCCAGTAGCAAGCTAACAGTTGCTTCTCAGAAAATGTGGTAACTGTGTCATGTAGGCATCAAGTCCAGACCATAATAGACTCCCCTGAGTAGAGGTTGCCTTCCTTTGACAGAGGCTAGAACAGGCAAAGTCATTAGTCACAGAGATTTGCAACTCAAAGTGGTCATTAGGGGAGTGGAGCCCCCAAACCTATGGAGTGTGCTGCAGCTTCCTGGATGATTTCAAGTACAGCCTCTTGCTTTGGACCCCACGCAAGCAAGATTGATTTGTGACCTAACCAATATAAAGAACCAAATAGAATGCCCAGACAGGCACATACTCATGCTAATCCTGAAGCCCTCTGATAAGGGGTTGGGCTACCTGGTGGTGGAAAGTTGAAGTAACATTTTTTCCTTGACTGCTGAGAGACTATTATGAATTTGCACATAAAGCCTTGAAAAACTTGATTTGGTGACTCATATAATGCCTTTGCCTTGTTCTAGTGGGAAACACTCCATCTTCCAAAGCTGCTTGCTTTACAAACATCTTTGAAAAAGGACACAAAGAAAGGGTGGTCAGAGCCTTTGCTCTAAAGATATGCAGAAATGTGAGAACCCATGGAGAACTGTCTCTCAGTACTATACACTAAAAAGGGCAAATGTGATTTCATGTAAATTATTCCTGATTATTTTAAAACCAGCTTAAGGTGTCATTCAAGGAGCCAGGAGGATAAGAGGATGAGTTGATCCAGGAATTGTTTCTTCTGTGGCCTTGACAGATTTATTTTTAAAATTATTTATTTATTTACAGTTATAGCTGACATACAATATTATATTAGTTTCAGGTGTACAACATAATGAGTAGACACTTACATACCTTACAAAGTGATCACCCCAATAAGCCTAGCACCCATCTGGCACCATACATAGTTATTACAATATCATTGACTGTATTCCCTCTGCTGTACTTTTCATTCCCATGACTATTTTTATAGCTGGCAATTTGTATTTCTTAATACTCTCACCTTTTTTACTTGTTCCCCCAAACCCCCTTCCCATGATTTATTTTTAAGTGACCTTTTAAAAAACATATAATTGGATCGAAAACAAACAAAAAACAAAACTGTTCATGTTGTTAAGAAAAAGGACCTAATAGTACACTAGGCACTCAAATGCCATTAGCAGCAAATTCATTAAATTGAGGTCAGTCAGGTCTATGTACCTTGAGACATCTATTGAGATGAGTAAATATATATAGTCCGTGCTATTATAATTACAAATTTTTCTCAGAAAAGGCAAAATGTGTTGATGTATTAGTTAATAGACCATGGGTCTTACATAATCAGGAAGAAATAAGTATTGAATTCCATGAGAATGGAATTCCAAAAATGGAAGTTTCTGTAATTCATTACTCTGATACTTAACAGTTAGTTATATAGAAATGAATTATTCTAGATAACTCCATAGACCCAGGGTATTTGGGTCTTTGGCCTGTAACAATGGCTCTCAACTCTGTTTGCATATAATTACCTAGAGGCCTTCACAAATAATGAAGCCAGGCTTCATGCCTATAGACTTTGATTTAATTGGTTTTCAGTAGGTATCATGCCTTGGTGTTTGTTTTTCTTTTAATTCCCCCAAGTTATTCTAGGGTTGTAGTCAAAATTGAGAACCACTGGCGTACGCAATGGAATCTGCCTTGGTGTAATACTCTTTACTCTGTAGCCCATGAGAAAATCTTTAACACTTAGTGTTATTTAACTATATAAAAAATAAAAGTATACAGAATAATTTAAGAGTTGTATGACTTTGACTTTAAAACTCAAAATGAAAGGTGAGGCAAAATATGTCATTAATTTATTTCAGTAGTTCTTAATTTGGGCAGTGAAGGTAACAAATCGGAACCATCTGAGCCAATTTTTCAAATTAAAATAGGCATGTTCTCACCAGAAGATTCTAATATTTGAAAAAGGATGTGAGTGGAAAGGGAGAAATTATAATTTTAAAGATTTTCCGTATGATTCTGATCTCTACCATGGCTACTACCACTTCATCTTTTGTGGAAACCACTGGTTTATCTCTTTTGCTTCTAACTTGCTAAATAAGTTAGATGCATGTTACAATGTATAAGTGGCCAGCCAAAAACCTCTTCTGTCTTGTTATATGATCAGAATAATCACTTGGGAAGCCTCAAAACATAAATATGACAAGAGGAACACTATTAGTTAAGAAAGACACCACAAATTTTAGCAATTTAGGCACAGAAATAGCCAAACATTTTTCTACTCTAAAAAAAGTCTAAGAACAACTACAAACTTGCGTTTACTCTTGGAAACATAAAAATCATACAATAAAAAGGAATGACCATATTAATAAATGCAAAGTATATTCTGTCACTGAAATTTCTCAATAAAGTTTTTAACTAACCCAGATGAAGCAATTTGTGCTTTGAAACTTAAAAAAAAGTTTTAAAACTTCCTTTCCATGGATACATCATGCTTCTGCCTTGCTCAGAGAGATAAATAGGAGCTTATCTCCTCAGTGTCTTTTAACCTTTTGATACTCAAAGTGTGGTTCATGAACCAGCAGTATCCTATCATTTTAGGAACTGTTAGCAATGTAGACTCTCAGGTTCCACTGAATCATTTTATTTTCTTATAAGTGTGAATGTGTGTATGTGTGACTGTGTGTGTGCTGACTTTTTAGTTTCCTTTTGAATTATTCCTTACTCACTTTTCCTTCACATTAGTCTAAACTGTTGAAGGGCACACTTTACAGCCAAGATGGAGGCGTAGGTAGATATACTTTCCCTCCTCACACAACAAAAAGAGGACAACAACAAACTTAAAAGCAAAAACAACCATAGCTGCCAAAAAATCAAACTGTATAGAAATCCAACAACCAGTGAGTTAAAGAAGAAACACTCATCCAGACCTGTAGGAAAGGCAGAAATGGGCAGCTGAGGCACAGAGGATTTGTGGCAAGGTTGGGACTGGCAGAGTGGGCAGTACCACATTTATGTGCAGGTAAACTGGGAGGAACAACTGGGGAGCAAGATAGACCTCGCAACCCAGAGGTCCAGTTTGGGGAAATAAAACCTCAGACCTCTAACTGAAAATACCTGTGAAGGTTGCGGTGGTGAGAGAAAATCCCAGCCTCATAGGAGAGTTTGCTGGAGAGACTCACAGTGTCCTAGAATGTTCACAAAACCACCCATCCAGAATCAGCATCAGAAGGGCCCAATTTGCTTGTTGGTAGCAGGGGAAGTGACTGAAATCTGGCAGTGAGCCCAGTGAGTGGCACTGTTTCCTCTCTCACCCGTCGCCCACATACAGCACCACCGCACAGCAACCTGGGTTGTCTCACCCTGGTGAATGCCTAAGGCTCTGCCCTTTACTATGTAACAGGTGTCCTGAGAAAAAAATATGGCCCAAATGAAAGAACAAATCAAAATTCCAAAACCAGAACTAAGCAATGAAGAGATAGCCAACCTATCAGATGCCCAGTTCAAAACACTGGTAATAGGATGCTCACGGAATTGGTTGAGTATGGTTGCAAAATAGAGAAAAAGTGAAGGCTATCTGCAAAGTGAAATGAAGGAAAATGTACAGGGAAACAATAGTGACAAGAAGAAAATCAGAACTCAAATCACTGATTTGGAGTAGAAGGAAGAAATAACCTTTCAACCAGAATAGAATGAAGAAATAAGAATTTTTAAAAATGAGGAGAGGTTTATAAACTTCCAAGACAACTTCAAATGTCCCAACATCTGAACCAGAGAGGTGCCAGAGGAGGAGAGGAAGAGCAAGAAATTGAAAACTTATTTGAAAACACAATGAAGAAGAACTTTCCCAATCTGGCAAAGGAAATAAACTTCTAAGAAATCCAGGAAGCTTGCAGAGTCCCAAAGAATTTGGATCCAAGGCTATACACATGAAGGCACATAATGATTACATTACCCAAGATTGAAGATAAGGAGAGAACCTTAAAAGCAGCAAGAGAAAAGGAGACAGTTACTACAAAGGAGTTCCCATTAGACTATCAGCTGATTTCTCAAAAGGAAACCCTGAAGGCAAGAAGGGGCTGGAGAGAAGTATCCAAAATCATGAAAGGCAAGGACCTATATCTAAGATTACTCTATCCAGCAAAGCTATCATTTAGAATGGAAGGGCAGATAAATTGCTTCTCAGATAAGACCAAATTCAAGGAGTTCATCATCACCAAGACCTTATTATATGAAATGTTAAAGGGACTTATCTAAGAAAAAGAAGAAAACCAAAACTATGAATAGTAAAATGACAACAAACTCACAACTATCAACAACTGAACCTAAACCAAAAATGAACTAAGCAAACAACTACAACAGGAACATAATCACAGGAATGGAGGTCACATAGAGGGTTATCAGTAGGGGTGGGGAAATGGGGGAAAAGGGACGGGAATAAGAAGTTTAAATTGTAGATACAAAATTGACAGGGGAAAGTTAATAATAGTATGGGAAAAGGAGAAGCCGAAGAACTTACATGTATGATTCATGGACATGAATTAAAGGGGTGGATGCTTGTGGGAGGGGGGTTGCAGGTCAGGGAGGAATAAATGGGAGAAAAAATGGGACAACTGGAATAGCATAATCAAAATATAGTTAAAAAAAGTGTTGAAGAATTTTCTGATGCTGGGTAATCTGCAAAGCTACAAATTCTGTAGTCACAACCCCCATGCTAATGATCTGAGACATGGCAGTCACACCACTCACCTGGCCAGCACTGTGTCACCCCAGACTTCCTGCCTTTCTAGGCTGGATGTGACTTTTGACATGGCACCCCTCACTCCTGCCTTGGGCCCAGGCAGGTTAAGTAATTCATACCACACTGGCTGCTGGAGGATGAAGGAGCATCTTCTCCCTGGATCCCAGAATGAGTGGCTGTGCTCTGGGCTGAGAGATGCAAGAAAAAGTGCCTCTGCTCTGGGAAGTTGCTGGAAATGAATTGAAGCCCCATGTTTGCCCTCAAGGAGGTCAGTTCACACCTTGTGTTTTACACGTTTTACCTCATCCAATATCTAAGCAACCGTCAGTGAGTCCTGTGCAAGTTAAAATTTAAGAAGCACTGCTTGAGTCCATCAGTTGTAAAATGGCCAACTAAACTACTATCCAGAAATATGCAATAGTACCTAGAAATGTCTGTAAAATAAATAGCACGAAAATAATCCATTTTAACAGAATCCTTTTAAAAAGACAAAAATAAAGGCTTTAAAAATCTCCATAGTTCTTTCCTTAAACCATTGAACAAGATTCTTACAATATAACATAATGGGATTTTCATCTTTTTCTTTACAGTCAATAGATAATAAAGCTGAAGTGAGCTTGCTGATGCTGTTGGTAGTAATGGCATTATGTGTTTTGTCATTATTCTTTTTATCTCAGCTTTCCATCTCTGTTTCAGAAAGTGAACACAACAGGCTGCAATGCTAACAAGGAGAAATCCAAACTTTGGAGAAAAAAAGAAGAAAAAATGATAGCCTCCACCGGTACTTTTCATTTCATATCAACACCACGTAATGCTATTTGTCCAGGTATCAC
This sequence comes from Artibeus jamaicensis, assembly GCF_021234435.1. Classification (NCBI taxonomy): domain Eukaryota; kingdom Metazoa; phylum Chordata; class Mammalia; order Chiroptera; family Phyllostomidae; genus Artibeus; species Artibeus jamaicensis. Next base: position 28,787,376 of record NW_026522025.1, on the reverse strand, counting down.
ACACCAAGGGGGAAGGGGTGGAGGCCCAAAACTCCACACTTAAGTTGTGTGTCACCTTAAATAAATAAATTGCCTCATGTTCCTCAAAATTATAATTAAAATCAGGCTGATTCCCCAAAGCAGCTTCAATTTGAATGTTAAAAGTAAGAGCAACAAAAAAATAATAGCAAAAGTATTTTAAAGATCTTATTCTTTCTTACTGTCACATTTGAATGTTTCACCATATGAGATTTCCAACTTTTATTAGCACCACCTGTATCCATCCCCCCCAGTTCATATGGTCACTCCAGGTGAGAATGCTTTCATATACTTTTTCTTACCCAGTTCAGTGATGAGTATCATTGTGAGAGTAAAACTCTGAACTCTGTGTTAAGATCTGCACAGTAGATATGCATTTTGAACTGTAGACCACTTATTATGTGCATAATAATTTCACAAGCAGGTAGCCAGAGGATTTCTTTTTCTTTCTTAATGTATAAAACATGGAACTTAAACTTTTCCAATTTAGGTAATTTGGGTCTGGAAGGATAATTACATCACTAATAAACACCATGCCTAAGAGTAACCTGTAGAATACGAATTTAGTAAAATTCTTGGAAAGCTGTGCCAGTACATGGACCATATATGATAGAAAGGGCCAAGCCCCAATAAAGACCATGCCTTATGCACTGTGGATCAGCCTGATATACACAGAAAAGGGTCTACAAGGTGTTCCTTGTACTAAAACTCATAATATGATGTTTGGTTCTATGCCTCTGTAGTAGAGTCTACCTATAGCCATTGTATTTCTGCAATGGCTTTAGGCTATTCTCCTAGTACCCACAAATAAACGATTGAAAAGTCAAAGCTATAAAAAGAGAAATGAGAACAATGTGTTTAATGAAATCACTAGTTCACTTTGTTTGTTTTTATCCCCCTCCCTTTTTCTTGTTTTAGAGGAGCTCCTTGGCATTACAGGTTTAGAAGAGAAAAAACAGCCTGACTTTTATTAGGTTTTAATTTAATGATTTTATTTTTCTAATTCTTTTCCAATCCAACTGTGATTTTATGCCTGTAACAACAGTAGGAAAAAGAGAAGTTTATGAAATGTTTTTTTCCTGGGAAATGAGAGGGGGCTGGGATGATGCTAACACTGTGAGAGAAAATTGAAAGAGAATTTGGATCTAGGAAGCTATTGGCCTGAAGTTTATGGTATAAATCAAAATTAAGACATTCATAAAAAGATTGATGTCAAATTATATATATGCATGTAAGTATATATATATGCACTTAGGCTACAATAAAAAATAAGTGAAGACAAGAAAGGATTTCCCAGTGTGCCTAACCAGCCTGTAAAACCAATTAATTATTAATCAAATGAATGCATGAATGAATGAATGAATATGGATTGCAGTAGTTCATCATTTTGCAGTGGGTTAAGGAGAACCAGTTAGACATCCTAGAAAAACATGTTGATTTAAAATTTATTTTCCAATTGTGCTAAGAAAAATAAACTACAATCTGATGGAAATAGATTTGTTTTATCATATGCTTACATTTTCACAACTTTGACACAATGGACTACTTGTCTTCTGTTAAAATCCATGATCTTATGGTCTCTTAATTTTTTACTTAACTGATCATTCTCAATAGTTTTAGCAAGCATCTACCCTATTCTCTGTTACTAAGTTATAGAAGCCCTCTGGAAATACTCCAAATTTATATAATCAACTATTTTTTGAGTCTTAAAGAGCCAAAAGCTTCATTCTCCTACTACCCTGAACTCTCATTGGCTCACAGATATTAAAATTCACATAATCAGAAAAAGAATGAAAACTAATCTCTGAATATTTTCCATCTCGTAAGTTGGGGCCATATATGCCAAATTCTTTCCACTAAGAACTTGGGAGGAATGCTTGATTTCTATCTTTTCTTTAGCCCCATCTCCAATGTATAATCCATTAACAATTGCTATCACTTATAGCTCCATAATATGTTTTAAATCAATTTAATTTTCTCCATTTCTACCTTCAATCCTACATCCTCATCATCTTGCATCTGGATTACTACCAAAACTTTCTATGTTCATATATCTACCCTTTACCATTCCATTTTCTCCATAGCACTAGACTGGTAATACTTTTCACTTACTTGACTAAAGCAGTATCATGGTTTCCCATTCAACTTAGGAAAAATAAAGTCATTTCCTGGACCTGCGAGGCCTTGCATATACTGCCTCCTGACTCCCCTCCCCATCCCTGCCATATGTTACTCTCCCCCTTGCTCCCCAGGCCACAGGTACGCTGGCCTCCTTTCATGTTAGATGCACCAAAATATTTCTTTTGTGTGGTATCTCATTCATTTTTCCCTTGTCTGCAGTGTTTCTCTCTCTACTTTTTTTCTTAGCATGTTTAACTCCTTCCTGTACTCCAAGTCTCAAATTACTTTTTTGCCTTCTCTGACCACTCTATCTATAGTACCACCATGGCTTTTCAACCATCATGGTTACTCTGTCACATTTGCTGCCGATTTGTTTCAGAGTATTTATTACAATCCATGAATGTCTCCTTCCTTCTTGTCTTCTTTCTCCACTTACATGTAAGCTCCATGTGGATAAGACACTTGACTGTTTTGTTTGTTGTCTTATGCTTCGCAGATTGCAAATGTTCAATAAATATTTTATAAATAAATGAATCTGTGTAGGAATACTCCTTTAAACTTCACAATCAGATAACAGTACTATTTTTTTCTCAAAATCTGGAAAAGTAGCAGAACATTGTGTAAAGTTAAAAGAAGCTACTTTCTCTGCTTTGGGATAAATGATTAGGGTATGGTTGGGGATCATCACCTTACCCATGTAGTTCATATATTTAAATATGAAAGTACTTAAATAAAAAGCTGATAGTCTCCTAATTATTGGGTTTAGGGTAACTATACCTCAAAGATCTACTGTATAACAAATTGTAGTATAACAATTATTATTTTTGCCATTGTTGAATTGAAATAAAGGTTAACTCTGTAGAGAACTATTCAGAAAAACATAGGACTTGCTGCAAAAAGCTATAGATCAGGGGAGTCAAACTCATTTTGACTGGGGGCCACATCAGCCTTGAGGTTGCCTTCAAAGGGCCGAATGTACTGTACTTTTTGGACTATAAGATGCACTCCATCCTCAAATTTGGGAGGAAAATGGGGATGCATCTTATAGTCAGAATGTAGCTTACCTGGCTCACTGTAGGGGGGGCACGATGGAGCAGGGTCACAGGTTGTTAAATATTCTACCACATTTGTTGCTTCAAATTTTTTCCCCTATTTTCCTCCTCTGAAACCTAGGTGTGTCTTACAGTCCAGTGCATCTTATAGTCCTAAAAATACAGTAATTTCAACTCCTTAACAATTAAGGGGTAAGTTACATTTATACAGTCCTAAAATTATTTCATCCCTGCTATAGATGATCTAAGGCTTGCATTTTTTGCCCCTTCCATATTCCCATTTTTTATTTCCTTTCCTTTTCTTTCACTTCTTTGCAAGGGTATGATATTCTCAGCGTTCTCAGTGCTCTCTTCAGCAGATGTTAGCACGCGTATGGTAATTAAACATACTTCCTTCCTACTCATTCCTAAATTCATAACATCTTAGTGTTTCTAAACAAAAACACTCAAACCATCCAGATAAAAAAAATACTGACATATATAATTAGCAAAAACCTAGCTGCAGGGAACTGCATTTTTTTTCCTGAGAAGTTTTAAATTTCCTCTAAAATGCTGAAGTTCTGAGTTTAAGTTTTATCAGAGTTTTCGTCCTTGGTGTGTGGGTGCCACACCACACCAAGGAAAAGAAAAAGAATTTATACTTGACAAGAAAATATAAAAATATGTGTTTTTACATGATTATTTAAAGCCATGTCTTAATGTGGAGAATAGCTTATGTGATAAATGTACTTAGGCAAGTGAATAAAACAATATGAAGTTATGGCATGAAAAATTATCCTTGAAACTTTGCCTCCCTCAAAATCACCTATTTTTTAACAAGGCATTATTATGATGTCACTTCCTATGTCTTGAATTTGCATATTTGTTTATTTGTGCATTTATTTGTTCAACATTTACTGAGCACCATTTAGTTCAATAAAGGATATACATTATAAAGTACAAAGACCCAAGAATTCTGCTCAAGATGTTTGTATAGTTCAAGTGTATGGACCATGAACATGGTTAACTATGATTTATGCTATAACAATGAGGGCCATCAAAAGATAAATAAATAAAATAATTTCAATTGGATCTTGAGGAATGAATAAAATCTAATGAATATTTGGTACTGAAAGAGTGAAGGAATAGTATTAGCAGAGGCAGAGATTTAAAAAAGCAAGAGAAATTGTGCTTAGAAATAGAATAGTTTGCTTGAAAATAAAATGCAGAAAAGAGAAAAAGAAGAGTAAAACTGTTTATTGAGGCCAAGACTATAAATGCCAGGTTATCATACATACTACATTCTATAGGAATTTAAGAATTATTGATAATGTTTAGGTATGGGATTTTCTTGATTGCATGTGTTTTTATAAGATTAAAATGGAAAATGTGTTGGATTATAAGGAAATGATTTAAAGACGAAGAGATCAAATATGTAACACAGTTTAACTGTCAACTGGGATGGTAATTAGCAAGTTAACTTTAAATAAATAAAAAGAAAATAGATTTGATAAATATTATAAATGTAAAATGAAGTTGTAAATAATTTAGACATGGATGTGAAGGAAATGGAGGTTTTGAACTTACACATATGGTAATGTGCCCCTATAAATTATATTTGGTAAGTGAAAGGACATACAAACAGGAAGGTAGAAATAATAAAATCATTCAAGTCACATTATGTATGTAAATATATCCAGTTGACAGATGTAATGCTGGATTCAAACTGGGATGGTAATTGTGGGATTATGGGGCCAGAAAAAAAATTCTGTTATTTCCTCTGAGCTCATTATAGTTTCAAGAAGTGCCTTCTAGTAACTTACCTTCTGTAACTTCTTGGCATTCCAGGTTCAGTTTAGGCTATTTAGTCCAGTTACGCATAAACTAGTAAAATGTCTTTTCTGTCCCCCTTATTTTTGCACTGCTATAGAAAATACTTATATGTCATAATTATCATAAGGAAACTCATGAGGTGAGTACTAATAATTTACAATGGAGGAACTCAAGTCACAGAGGAATTAAGTAACTTGTTAATAACCACATAGTTAGCAAAAGACTGATTGAAAATTCCTAATCAAAATCTTTATCCTATAGTTACATCCCACCACAAATTCTGAGTATTACCTCACCAAGTGAGTCATTCACACCCTGAAATTAGTCTCAGGGCTCTAAACCTGATACTAGGTGCATGGAGTGTGGATCATTTGTTTTTGCATGTCTACTGAGCATTAGCCTTCACCATAAACCTTATGTTTAGTTTATTGAGTGAGGTTCAGTGTACCCTGTTGGCCTTGAGCTCCTGCCTCATTCTCTTGGTCAGAGTCTCACTAATCCTGGCCTAAATTTTTTTGGCTCCTTTAACCTTTGATTGGATACCGATCTGCACACATCCAGTCAATAACCTCGGATTTTCTTCAACCCAGTTTAATGGTGTTAGAAGCATAGTTCTATAAGTCATGCCACTTTGCTCTGAGATTCTCTACCTTCCTCACCAGACATAGCCCTGTTATCAACAGCTGGCCAAAGTAGAGCTGAGTTGCCACCTCCTCTTGGAAACCAGACCTTAACTCTGATGAGTTTTATTTCTGCTCATTCATCACTTTCCCAGGCCTGGTGATGAATAGTTCATCTTGCATTATTCTGGGCGTGACAATAAACTTAAGGTTGATACAGTCAGAAGGTGTTTAATGGTCTCATCCAAGAAATGCCATGATGGACATGTTTCTGCCCAGGGAAGGTAATATTTTTCTGCTCAGAAACCAAATAATATTTTTCTCTCAAAGAAGCGTTCTCATTAAAGTCTCCTTATTGCTCCAGTATACAAGGCAGGATACCAAGACAGATGACTGACAGGCCCATGGAGTAGTCTGAGGAGATAATGCAGCTTAGTAGAAGAGCAACGGACTTTGAAATTTGTTGTATGGTCTTATGTAAGAGAATTTTCCTGTCTGTTTACTTAAATATGAGGTGAAAATAACTATTTTGTAGAGTTTTGTGAGCCTTAAATGAGAGAATTCTTATAAAATCATTCCTAGAATTTTGTGGAGTCTAAATAAATGGCAACCATTATATCATCACCGTTATCACTTTCAGTATTAAGCATAGGCTCAGTCTGTGAAAAAGAAGCTATTTCTCAGTGATAAGAAGTAGCGTCTGGCAATTTGGAAAAAACAATCTTCAGTATAGATTATAATCGTTAAATTTAAGGTTCACTTTGAGCAATTCTGAAGAGAGAGATGCCAAATTTTCTGCAGGTAGGTATAAAAGAGAAAAAAGTGGCATACTAGCATTGAAACTTATAGAAAGTCATAACATGTAATGGTAAAATATTCCTTCAGAACCTAATGAGAGGCTGAGAGAAATCTAGTCTGTACTAACAAGTAATCAAATTAAAAACAACCACAGAGGCTGGCTGGTATGGTTCAGTGGGATGAGCATTGGCTTGCGAACTGAAGAGTCACCAGCTTGATTCCCTGTCAGGACACATGCCTGGGTTGCAGGCCAGGTCCCCAATTGGGGGTGTGCAAAAGGCAACAAATCAAAAAATAAATAAGTAAAAATAAAAACAACTGCAGAGTGTTTAGTGAGGAAAATTGGAACTTAACATCAGAAACATACATCATATTTTAGTTGATATGACTATACTTCAGATGCTTTTATCATTTACCTATATGTATTATTCATTCTCTAGTGTGGATTGGTTTTTTTTTTTTTATTAACTGCTATAATTGTCTTCTGAAAGTGCATAGGTCATTATATGGACAGAGTAGACCTTATTTGGTCATTTTAGTCAATATTTTCATGCTCTGACTGAGCAGACTATGTGACTGTATCCTTGTAGAATGGCCATGGTATTACTTGTTAATGAAAAAAACCCTTCATTAAACCTTATACAATACCCATAACACTGACTCATTTAGCTGCTGCTTTACAAACAAACAAACAAACAAACAAATGAACAAATGAACAGTGGTAAGATATCTTTCAACTTGTAGAAAGCGTGTAAGTGTGCAGCAAGTTAGGCTGCAATAACAAGCCCAAACTTGGCTTACGACAGCAAAAGCAGTTTCATTTCTGGTCCATACTGCATGTCGGCTGAGAAACAGCTACACACATATTCCACGTCATTTTTACTACAGGATCCTCGCTAATATTGCCTATCACTATACTAGGAGAAGGAAAAGAGATTTTGGTTAATCATGCATTTGTTCTTACTTCTTCTTGGATCTGAACATTTCATTGGCAAAAGCAAGTTTTGTAATCTAGACCGACATCTATGGAAACGGGGTATACAATACTTCCAAAGGGAGGGACAGCAAATATTTTTAACAATTGTACAATCTACCTCAAAAAGTCTTCTTAGTTTTTTCCTATTGAAGTGCATATTTTAAAATTCTTCTTATAGTTACAGTCTTAAAGTTTCCCATGTTCTTATAAACATGTAACACTTTAATATCCTTTTTCACTTAGGTGTATAGCTGAAAACCACAAGTTAAAGTAAACATTATTTTTATATTAAATGGCATTACTTTACTTTATAGGAAGCCTGGAAGCACAGAAGTTAAAGAATAATATCTAATACTAGGTTTTCTGGACATCACAAATTATATGTGGGCCATTTATGTGTCAGGATTTCATTCTGTTAAAAACTAGATTATTTTACCAAATAACTTAGCTGTCATAACTCAATAGAAAGCAGTGTTAATTTCAAGGAGGTGAAGAATAGATGGCATTTCTGAGCCTTATTTTTATTAAGTCACTTAAAAATAGACAAGCAATCTTAACAGTGAGATTCCCTTTTAAAAGTAATGGGCAATCATCACTTTTATTAGGAACTTAGATATTTTCTTGTATAAGCACACACTTTGATTAAGCCAGGTCTAACTCTCTGACGTATTGCCTAGGTCTTACATGGAAACTTTTATTCTATGATAGATATTCCTATAGATAATACCAAGGTAGAAAAATATGAAATATCTCACTAATGAAAAACAGTAAATGGACTTCCTTCTAACTCTCCTGGGTCTTCAGTACATATATACTTTCTGTAGCATGAGGTCTTGCTGGGGCGATTTATACAGGAGAAGGAAGAATGCAATGAAGTAAGGAATCTGTGGGTTCATGTACTAGACCCCTCTCAGGTCCCTTCTTACTGATGCCAAATAACTGTCTTGCTCAGCCATATCAATAATTCCATAATAACTGTAGACTGTTTATAGAGTAAATGCGTTACACTGAGCACACTCACACACACACATGAGTTCTGTCAGGAAAAGGGCCAGGAGCAGTGCTCTACAAACTACATCCACATACGAAGTCTCTGGTCCTCCACTGGTTTTCGTGTGGCTACCAAAGTAAGAATTTTTTTAAATGATGGAAGAATTCAAAGAAGAAAAATAGTTTGAGAATGTGAAGATCATATGAAATACAAATTTTAGTGTCCATAATAAGTTTTTATTGACACTGCCATACTTGCTTCTCCCTGTGGCTGCTCTGATGGAGACCCCACGGCCCCCAAAGCCAATGATATTTGCTATGTGGCTCTTTCTTTAAAAAGTTTGCTTATTCCTGACTTAGAGTGATTCTTAAAATTGCTAAGAAACATGCTTTGATAATCACAGGCATGAATTAATATCTTCCATGTTTGTAACCATTTTCTATTTGTTGCACTGGTTGTTTTTTTTCCAAAGCCTTCTGCTTTCTTTAGTTTTAATTTTACATTCAATAAGAGTATGTGTTGTATCCTGTCATAACAATTATACTTACTTAAAAGTTTTGAGTTGTTGGCCTAGGACTTGCACTCTAATTTTTTATTAATTTTAATCAAATAACAGTATATCAAGTCATGTGTAGTACAGGTATCTTTTAACAGAGTATTAGCAAATTTTCTTTTTGCCTCTTAAGATATTGCCACTCATTTCACCTAGCCACAAGCTGGAAGCACCCAATACATTGTTGCTACTATTAATAAAAAAGATATCTTTTAGATGAACAAAAATAAGAAAAATGAATTATTTTATTTTACCTCTATGTATTCATTCCATGAAATTTTTCCTTCTTTGTGTAGGTCACATTTTATGAGAAACTTATTTTAACATTTCTTGCATGGTCAGTTAACTGTGATGATTCCGTTGGTTTTTGTTTACTGTAGAAAGGTTTTAGTTTTCCTTCACTTTTATTTTTTTATGTAATCTTCATTCTATTTTTTCCCATTATCATTTAGCCCCTTTATGTCCCTCCCACCAGCAATCACCACACTGTTGTCCATGCCCGAGAATCTGTTTTCCTTTTACCTCAGTCCCTCCACCCCTCCCCTCCCCCCACCTCCCACTAGCTGGTTAACATGGAATCTACTTGAGGGTCCTACTTGAGGGTACAGAAAAGTAGAGGAAAAAAGGTAAGAAAGGATTTGCCTGAGTATGGTTGACTGTTACCAATATCCTATGGAATTAATGAATGAGTCTTTGCTCTCTATAATCCCAGCATAAGGTAAAAATGAAACAATCTTAAAAAGTAGAAAGTTAATTGTAGGTAGGATAAGTAATTAAAAACTGCTTTCACTCCCATAATTATGGAAGTAATCAAAGATTAATATTCCTCTCATGGGAAATGGAGATGGAAAGAACATGTTGGTATAAATCTTGCATATAAACCAACAGGAGTTCAGCAGTCTTAAAAAGAGATTAAAATATGGTACTTCTCAGCTTTGATATACACTGTACAGGCAACCTAACATAAAGTTGGAAGCTCTATTATTATGAATATAAGTCTACCTTGATTCACTGAAACATTTTCCTAATTCTAAACCTAAGCCTTTTTTTAAAAAATAAATTAACATTTTAGTTTGCTATATTGTATTTTAGGTACTTTACTTTAGAAGCAATATAACATCTTTCATTACTTCCCAAATACCAGTACTATAGGGAGCTCAATTTATGTTTATTATATTTCACTTAATCATTAGTATAAGCTTCAGCAGTCAAGAACCTCAATTTGGATTATCAGCAATTACCTGAAACTTTGCAGATGGGATAAGAGAAATACGGTTTTGCCTCTGTGACCTTTCTAAAATCACACTACCAATGCTCACTGTCTGAGACATGCCACTTGAAAGGACAGCATAAGCAATTTGAGTAAAAGTGCGTAAGTACTGTGTTTTCTTACCAATTCATTCTGAAAAAAGAAAATGATGACCAATATGGCACGGTGGTTAGACACATAGATTTCAGTGTTAGGTAGAACTGGGTTTTGTTCCCTGACTCTCCTGAGCTTCACCTCAGTTTCCTTTTAGCAAAAGTAGAGAAAATACTAGTATTTAATTCCCAAGACTATTTTAAGTACTGAAAAACTAGTGCTGTTAATGTGTTAGCTTTGAGATTAGAAGAGAGGAAGCATTAAAAAATGTTAACATTATTTTTAATAGTATTGTTTTAGCCCAGAACCTTAAAATTTGTAATTTTCTTGTACTCTGGGAGAATAGTTATAGGAAAAGAAGATGAGATTAATGTAATTATTCAAGAAAAGGCTGCCTAATAATTGATTCCTCAAAGTTCTGTCTCTGACATTTTGTCATACTATTGGTCCATGTGTGTGTGTATATGTGGGTTTATTCTTTTGAGGGAAGTCAAGGCTATTATTACCAATTACATTTATGATTATATTATCTTACTATCTGGTGTTTTTTAACTTCTCCAGAAAGAAAGTACAAATTTCTAAAGCTGTCACTTAAGGTCTTCTGCAATCTGACAGCAGGAGGGTCAGTGGGAAATGGTTCCACAGTTCCCATTGCTGTGGCTGGTCCCAAGGCGATGACAGGTGTTCATCATCTCCTTTTTCTACTAACCATTCTGGAACCCCTCACCCCTGGCCTATACTAGTGCTGGGCTAAGTTGCTTTTTCCATGGGTTTTGAAGTAGTTAACATCTTACCAATAAGCTAGTTGGTCTCATTAGGAACAGTACCCTATTAGGAAGTCAATGCTGGTCACTGTAGCTCATGAGCTGGGCTGCACACAGTTGTGTCTATGCAGAGTCACCATTTCTGCCAACATGGATACTCTGTTGATGTGTCCATTGCAAAAGAACCAACACATCTAAGAACTAAGCTGGGTGACATGTGCTGATTGAATCATTCTGTCCAGTGTCTGTTCAGTATTTCCTTCGAAGTGGGCACTTTCTAATGGGCTATAATGCAAGACACAAAGATTTGTACACTTAATGCTCATTCTTATATGTTCCCATCTTTAAATCTTTTATTCCCTTTCTCAATGTGATTTTGACATTTCAGCCTTTACTTTGAAGGAGCCATTATGAGTCCTTTGAGGATACTGATTCCTGAGTCACATGAAATTACCCCATTTTAATCAGTCTCCCCTGCATTGCCTTATATTCTGAACCATTTTCAGTGTAACAATCTAGGATCATGCTTATAAATGATCTCTGCTCTTCTGCCATTCCATGCTACAAATATTCTTCAGATTTTGGAGAAATAATCCATACTGAGGACAGACACCATCCAGCTAGGCCAGGACAAGACTTGATCCTCGTTATTGATCTAGAATTGCTGGAGGGAGGCAAGTATAGAATTGGAGGAGGGCAAACATTTTCTGTCAGGCACGGATCTCAAATGTGACCTTTGTATGGTCTCGAAGTACGAGGAGCAATGCTTACCTCTGGCGATCTTCAGGGACAATGTAGGGTTAAACATCCTCAAACACTGTGACCCATTAAAAGTCTCTTTCTACACCATAGTATCTCACTTCTTCCATGTCATTATCCTGACTTTGGCATAGAAGATTTTCTGGGGCTATGAATTTAAATGCATCTGTGATCACACCTCTCCTGTGATCAAATAGTGTGCCCAATGGTGAGCACATTCCTCACTCAGCTGCAGAAGAGGGTCTCAGAGGCTGCCATGAGAGCGCTCTGCTTTTACAACCCTAAGTTGATAGTTCACTGACCCAAGGCTGTCATTCCCTTTCTTCGAGGCTTTTATGTCCATTATAAAAGTCAGTCTGCTCCACAATTCTTCCATTTATACTCATATCTTTCAAGTTTTAGAGCATTAGCTCTTAAACTTTATACTGCATTGGAATCAGTCAGAGAGAGTGAGCTTTATAAAACTGATTTTAGGACTCTAATCCTTGAGTTTCTGATTTAGTAAGTCTGGGAAAGGGCTCAAGAACAGGCGTTTCCACCAGGTTTCCACATGACACTAATGCTGATGCTCCAGGGACCACACTTTGGGAACCAATGGGTTAGAGCTACTAAAAGCCAGAGTTTTCTTTTCCCCGTTTCTCATCCCTATCCATCCTGGATGAGAATCTATGTAATTGTAATGTTACAGCATGTCTGAATTGTGGCATTCTACTTTCCATCGGAAGTGGCATCTCTTTTCCCATCTGATCATCAAGCAATTCAACTCCAGATTGTCATCTTGAAAGTCTGCTTTCTACTGTGTCTACAATAATTCAGATTTTATTTTGGATTCCCTCTAAAGCAAGCCCTAAGACAAAGACTCAGGTTCAAGTAGTTTATTTGGGAGTTGTATATATCTGGGTCCAGTCAGGAGACAGAACTCACACAGAAATTTGAGCACAGAAGCCTTCACATAAAGAAGAATTAACTACAAAATGAGGTCGTACTAACAGAATTATCCAGTAAGGAGTACAGAGAACTCTAAAAATATAGAAATAGCCAATATAAGGAGCATCCACTATTCCAAAGCCTAAGATAGAGTGCTACCTCTGGCAGAGGGTTTCCACCAGTCCACCATCACACACACACACACACACACACACACACACACACCCCTCCCCTGGGCTGCAGGTCCAGACCTTGTTGGGGAGGATGTACCTCTGGTTCCATGAGCTCACTGAGGCTGGGAAGATACGTCACAGGGAGGTGTTGTGCTACTGTCACTTCACTGTGAAGATTCTCTAGGGGCTGTCATGGGAAATCATTTTATGGGAAGTGTTGTGCTAGAGACAAGTTGTGAAAAACCACCTGATAGGTGTGCCAAGAGAAGCTCTTCAAGGACAGTTAACTGCCAGGGCTGTGGAAGTTTAATGTGCTGCTGTCGTCTTGCCTAGAGAAACAGGCTGAAATCAGAAGAGGAAAAATCCCTTCTTCACTGGTATGTCTCTTCAGCAATCCCAACTGCAACAGTTTAATGTCATGTCAGCTGGCAACAGAGAAATTCTGCAGGATCCATCTCCACAATCACAGAACCGAGAATCCAGGGTAGATTGGAAACTACCTCTTATGAGGCAGCAAATAGATAACAGGAATGTGAAGCAAAACATGAGAGTGAGGAAGTAAGATGGAGAAGACAGAAGATTTGTAAAAGCTTCATTTGTGCAAGCTATTCTTCTGGAACACTGATGTCCATTCCCACTGGAGGTCATCTGATGGAATTATTGGAACACAACTCAGAGTTGTTCCATAAAAGGAGAAGAAACTGAGATACTGGCTCACAAATTCTTCTTTTCTCATTAGTTGGGGTTGCTCCTGGGCTTGCACTTCCGGTTCACCCACACAAGCCAAGTTTCTACCTGTGGCCTGAGAATGACCTTGGACAGAGAAATACAGGGGCAAGTAAGCTCACAAAGAAACTTTGTGAGGTCCTACTCGGGTAGCCCAAAGAGACATGGGCAGACACAGCATTACTAGTATTTGGTGCACCATCATAGAATCCTAATAAACCAGGAGCTAATTCACTCAAAAGTAGAATAAAGTAAGAAACAAAGGAAGCATATACCCAGAATTCATGTTCAATAAAATTTTCTAGACATTTCGAAGGGTCTGTGTAAATTCTACAACTTCTGTCTAAGCTCTAAGACCTTCTGATAATGATTATCGTTGTTAAGAGTTACTGAATGCTACAATGTTCTAGGTACTATGCTAACTGCTTTGCTTACCTCATCTTTTACTTGTAGTACAATAAAAAAATTAGACACTACTATTACCACCACATGACAGCTAAGGAAACCTTGGTTTAGAAAGTTTAAATAAGTTGTCCAAGTCCTCCTAAAGAATATTTGACAAGTTACCTCTGGTTCTTAGAATCCTAACTGCACTCTCTTAACCACAGAGCTGTGTTGCATTTGTTGCTGCTTCATATACTATACTTGCTCTGAAAATTTTAACTAATAATATTGGCTTTCAAAATGAGAACTCTGAAAATTTAATCATCTAAGAAATAGTGTGACATTCTTAGATACTATAAAAATTGCCAATTTTCCTCTTTGTTTCTCATCTCTTCAAATTCACACCTATCTATATACTGACAACTTCTTAATATGTATGAAATACTTCCCTTTTTATATCATCTCTCTGATACAAATAAATTTATTGAAACTCAATTCTGTTAATTTGTTCCAATCCAAAATATTTCTTTCATCTACTAATCCTTATAGCATTCAGTTATTTCTAGTTAGTTACATACTTGTTTATGTTATTTTTTATTAATGTCTCTTTTAATCTATAAAATGTAGACTCATCAAAGTAAGAAACTATATATTATGGATTATACATACTTGCTACAGTGCCTACCATTGTGTATCTACATTAATTTGTAAGGACTGTTTGAATAAGCATTATTATGAATAGGAATAGCAACAGCAAAACATGGACTTTTTAGTCTCAAAGACAGAATTTGACAAGAAAATCCCATTATCCAAATTCAAAGTGTTCAATTTAATCAAATTTTACTGCATTATGCTCCTCTTTTCTGAGTACTCAGAGCCCTTCCAAGCAGATTAAGTAAACAGAAACAGGACTTTCCTTGATTTTATTTTTCCTCTTGAAATCAATCAGCATTAAACAGAGATATGTTTTAATCTCCCAGCTGGAATATATTTCTTCCTTCTCCAAACAGCTCTCATAGCCTTTAGTTGTAGCTGCTCGATGAACACAGAGCCCAGGTTACCTTCTTTCAGAGTCACGTATGTACTTACATTACCCACTAAATTGTGAGCTCCTCAAGTTCAGGAATCCTGTGACTTTCATTTTGTACTCAGAAGCATACCTAGCACAGGGATTGGTAAATAACAGACACTGAATAACTATGGAATGGATCGAGTTTGATTTACTGATATCAGGAAATATAACTGACAGGATGTTAGTAACCCTATATTGAGAGCAAAGCTACAATGCATGTTTTTACATATTTCCTATTGCTATCGTCTCATCAAGTTTGGTACAACTATAAAATTTTCATTTTACAAATGGGGAAGCAAAGTCTCACTGAGGTCAAAGCTGGGTGTAAGAACATTTTGAAAATTCCAGCTTCACATCATGTCCTCTACCATATGCTTTGTATAACCATTGCATTTTGTACTAATTAACCAGCACAGTGAGGCTCATAATTATCTTGTAATTGAGTATTATATTTCCATTGGATAGATGAAATAAAGTTTGGGAAGGTTAAGAATCTTGTCCAAGGCAAGACAGTAAAGATAGAGTTGAAATTCAGGTGTTTTTCATTTCTAGGACCATGCTCTTTTTATTGTTAAACACTGCCTGTCTGAGATACAGAAATAAAGGGCAAAATTCCTGATATCAGAAAGTTACAATCTTATGAACTGATTCTGAGGGCCACTAGAGTAGGAAGAGGCAGCTTAGGTGGTTGTTTTTCTTTCAACCCAACTCTTTCATCCCAAAAGGCATAATAATTTTACAGTAAAGTCTCCGGGCTCTAGTGTGCATACTGGTTACCTGAAGAGGTAATTAAAAAGGCAGACTCTCTTAAGCTGCACCCTCCTGGTTTCTACCCCCAGTTGATAATGATGTAGGTCACTTCTTCTGGATCTTCTGGAAGGCTCCTTCTAACAAAGTTAAAATGACAAGCATTGCTCTGAACTCAATGCATAGCTAGAACAAAAGAACGTGAGTGGGTACATTGCCTCTCATCTCCCCAGAGTCAAATAAAAAGCAGAAGGAACAGAGTTCTTAGAAAACATAAACCAAAACAACAAATGGATAAACAAAAATGATAAAGACGGAAATGCACTTATTGCCTTTGTACAAAGTCAGGCTCCTCTTTCAGGTCGGCAAAGGTTCCAGAGTGCAGCTCATAGAGGAGAGTGAGCACCATGAGGGCTTCTAGGAATGTGTGCTGCGGAAGAATTTGTGAGCACGCATGGTGAGAACCTCTTCAGATCATCACCATGATACCAGCCTTAATTAAAGGAGAACAAGAAGGAAGGAAGGGATGTCAGGAAGGCAGAGAAGGATAGATGCAGGCAGACCTGAAGGAAGAGGTGGGAAGAGAGAGTGGGCAGAGAGAAGAAAATGAGAGGGTGGGAGTGTCAGAAATTGCCATAACAGAAAAATAAGAATAGATTTAGAGGAAAGGGGAATAATGCTGTGCTCCGGTATTATAATCTGGAGAGCCAGAGAGGGCAATTCTACTGCATGCTTTATTAAACAGTCTTCTCCATTTCTCCCCAGGCTGGACGGCACAGAGGAAATTCATTAGCTACATTTAAATGCACACCCCAGAGCCCACCTTCGGTTTCCAACAGAGCACAGCACATTTCACATTGGATAAACCACTATGACTCCAGAGAATGAATTTTTTAAAACTTAAATCAACCTTCATGGAACAGTTTATATTCTTATGATTTTTACATTATAAGTAAAGAATTACTCTATAGACAAAGACTGGGGAAAGTCATTATACTAAATAATTCATAGTAGAGAATTTTGTTGTAATGAGATCAACAAGGTTCTAATGCTCCAGGCCATTGGCCTGGGTTTAGGAATAATTTTATTATTGTAAAGTTTTTTTGCCCATATTGGTTCTTTTTAAACTGGAATTTAACTGTGCAAATAAACTTACAAACATTTATAATTTACCAGCAAATACCAGTAACCCATATACAAACTTTAGAATCATTTACTAAGTGCTCACGTATTACTCCATGTCCAATAAATGACCGAGTTTTTTTCTGTTGATTTTTCTTTTATTCTTTTTGCATATTCCAGAGCATTCTTTCAGTCTATCAATCCATGGCTGTCCCATAAATACTGATGATCTTTCATCTGAGATCTTCCCTCATTACAGACTTCAAGGGTTAAATTGCCATTCTCATGTCTTTAATTACCACTTCTATCCTGATAACTTCCAGTTATATTTCTAGACCACCCCACTCATCAACTGTTGGCTGGTTATTTCATATGGATGTAACATGCACTAATGGCCACACCAAGCTTTCATGCACTCCTCCAGGCACTTTCATCTCTGCCTGCAATCCTTAACTCAGAGGTAGCACGACATGCCTCTAATTTGTCAGGCTAGCTGGTCCTTATTCCTTCCTCCCTTATTCAAATTGCCAACATGGTAGACACTGTTTGAACTAGAGAACAATGCTTTCCCAACACTGGGGAGAGAAGAAATAGCCAATAGCCATCAATAGCCATTGATTCAGTTGGAGTGACCTCCTGTTACTCCCATCAACATAAAAAATGGGAGGGTATAGACAAGGAACGTATTTTTGAAGTCATGTAGAATTTGTTCCTGAGCTTTTTGTGAGGAATTCCTTGGGAATTTTCAAAAAAATCCCTAGAGAAACTTTGGGAAGAGTAATACCTAGCAAGTAAGTATGTAGAGACTTACACCATCATTATGTTAGAGTGAAATAAGATATAATTCTAGAATAAAAAATGGATATAAATGGATGATCTCACTATGAGAAACATGCATTTGATTCTAGGAACAAGGAAATATAGACTGTGGAGAATAGAAAAAATGTGATAAATGAAAGTAAACATAACAAGTACTTTTCAAGTTGCAGTTATTTGATTTTAAAGAGAATCTATGTTATTTTGGAGAAGTCTGAATACAAGCTCAAGAATTACAGCAACTAAATTTTTATCACAATGATATATGGAGATGACTTAAAGGAGACTTGATAAATTAGGCTGTTTGTCTGGTTCCCATAGTGGGTGAAGGTACTACATAGCTTATTGGCCAGTAACGTTCTGGGAATGAAGAAAGAACTGAATCTAGGGAATGGACAACAATGAAATCTGGGAAGATAACAGGAATGAAGTTAACATTGTAGCAGGCACTTGGCTTCCATGAACCAGTCAAATATTTAGAAATTAAGTACAGATCCAACAGCCCTGAGAAATGGGGCAGTCCGGATCTAGGCATTAAGTCAGCTTCCTAATTAACTGATGGGCATTCCTCACCATCAAACATCCTCTCCTGGACCATCACAGTCCTAGACAGAGACCAAAAATACCCAGGTGCCCCAAAGAGCACCTTAGAGTAAAAATGAGTGGCTTTTATCAGGTGGCCAGAGGAGGTGTTATTCATTATTTCCCCAAGCATCCAGAAGGTTTTAACATTTGAAAAAGATACATCAGCTCCTATTTTTGGGGACCATGTGGACCTATAGATTGAAAAACCTTTACAATCATTCTGTACAGGTTTTAAGTGGGAGCAGGCAGCTTCCACAGGGTGAACCAGAGGAACACCCAGTGACTTGCACACTGTAGGCACGCTTCACAAGGAAGAGCATTTCTTTGTAGCAGACGAATTTTGCAAACTATGTGAAAACTTATGTTCATGGTCACAGAGGTGTGTGTGTTTATGCTAATGGAGTATATGAGTCGTTTGCCTGAACCCAGCCAAAGCAGTCCACATCACCATTGATGTTGGAGGCAGAGACCTCTAGCATGGACGACTTAGCACCCAGCCTGTTACCTGTCACAGAGATTTCCATTGGTTCTCCAAAAGGATTCAGAAGAATTCAACATCCTTCATTGTTTCTACAACAAGAATTCATTTCACAGCCAAAAATTTATGAAACAATAAGGAAACTTTATTATACACTTTTTCTTTGTTGTTATAATTTCTGTCTCCATAAAGATGTCCACAGTCATCACCCTTAGGTTCTTGCCACCTTCTTTACTGTAAAGACTGTTTCCTGCTTAAGGGACATACCCAAGCTAACAGATAGGAAAAAGTGGTCTGCTTTTTCCCCCCCATTTTTTCCATTACACAGTCATGAGCTATCAAACACTGTGAAATACCCAGTATGCTCTATACCTTTATATCTTTAGATTTTCAGACTAGAAAATCACTTCTGCAGTTTTGGCCCTGGAGACTGGAGAGCTGGCAGTGCTGGGGATGCCAGCATTTCTTGGCTGTGACATCACCCCTGACAGCCTCTGTTTCTCCTTTTCCGCGGTTTAATGGGAACCTTGAAACCAGAGTCAAAACACAATAAATGCCGGTGTCAGCCCTCCCTCCTGCCCCACTGATACTTTTCCTGAATATATTTGTTTCTATTCCTTTTTTAAATCCCTTTTCCTCTTTTTTTTCTTTTGTGATTACTTGGAGAATTATTTCTCCCAGTTCCAGGAGAGCAGCTGCTGCCATGAAAGTTCACTGTATTTTTATTCTGGTGATAAGAAATCGTATGCTGTCGTAACAATACCTTTAGCATCATTATCCCTCGGCATCCCTAGGCACAGAGGAAAGGAATGCACTGGGGAGCACACAGCTGCAATCACCTGAATATCGCCCATCATCAGAGGCTCAGATTCAGCTAGTGGTCCGCACGGGCACTGACATCTTGCCAAGCAATGACGGGAGGCCCGGAGGGGATTTAAAGCCATTAAAGACTGCAGCCGCCGTATTTTTGCAGTGAAATAAAAAGAGTGGTGTCTAGTCGATATCAATGTTACACTTCAGGGTTTGTTTTCTTTCACAAAACTTTTTGAAAGTCCACCAATCACACAGCAGTTCAGCAAGTGGTAAACAGTGTGACACCTACAGATCACCTGGGAATTAACATGCTTAACAGTAACACAGAACAAAGTGAATCATTTGTATAATATTGCTAAACTGCCACTTGACTTTATGAATGTAGGTTTGATATAGCTTATCATAGCACTTTTTAAAATGCCAATGATGGTCTACTAAATCTCATATTAAAGTCTTCACCATTGTTGCTAGAGATTGGCCTCAGTCTGGGAACCTGCAGGATCAACAATATCCTCGAATCTCAAAACAAAATGTTGCACCAGGCAGGAGATGACATGAACCTCCAGATGAAGACCCACATTCTGAATCTTGCTGTCCCACTGGTCAGCCTTGACTCAGTGCCCAGCTCAGATAACTGGGGTGATTGGACTCTCCTGCCCCAGGCTAGTCTATGTGCCTGGGTTTTACAACTGAGCTCCATCTTTTTAGAGTTTTGCTAAATGACCTAGTAATCATGTTTGCTTTTTAATCAGTGCTGTGCATTTTTAACAACTCAAATATCATTTACTTATGGAATCTGCCACTGTATAAATCTTCATAAAGGTTGGGTCCCTAAAAGTAAACCAAGGAGAAAACAAGAAAACAGTATTTATTTTCCTTCCTTCCTTCCTTCCTTCCTTCCTTCCTTCCTTCCTTCCTTCCTTCCTTCCTTCCTCCCTCCCTCCCTCCCTCCCTCCCTTCTTTTCCATGAAGACTTTTATTTATTTACTGCATTGTTTTTAATTGTATTTTCCATGACCATGTACTCCCTGTATGCCCTCTTCTACCACCACCTACCCCCTTCCCCTCACAATCACCACACTGTTGTCCATGTCCACGAGTTCTTTTGTTCCTTTTCTGCTCAATCCCTCCACTGTCTGCAGAACTGTCAGCCTGCTCTCTGAGTCTGTCTCTATTTTTTCTCTCTCTATTTTGATTGTTAGTTCAGTTTGTTCATTAAATTCCACATATGAGTGAAATCATGGTAATTGTCTTTCTCTGAAATATATTTTTTATTTTAAAAATAGGAAAAACAGTTAAGGGAAAAATCTCATGTGGTATAAGCTTATCCCATTTGACTCCTCCTGCCTGGGCATTTGAAGGAAACATCCAAAAAGCAGGAGTTATTCAGAACCCAACTTGGGCAGCAGTAGTGCAGCATCCTTTGTAGAATGATGGTGGTGGCAACTACCCAACTTCCTTGTTCTCACCCATTTTCTGAGCACGGTGCTCCAGGGTTAGTTGATGCCAGTTGATTGCAACCAAGAAATGAACCAAAGCTTTCTTTGCTTTTGCAGCCCTGACCCTGAAACCCAGCCAGCAAATCCACTCTTCCTTTCCTCAGCTGCATGGCCAACTAAACTTCTGTGTGTCATCCAACTGAGCAGCCTGACAGCTGCTAAAACCAGCAGATATTTCACTTTGGACACCTATCACTGATCCATTTTATTCACATTTAATAAAATTTGAGTTTGATTTCACCTGTGCATCCTTGCCCTTGATCAATCCTTCTCTGGAAACACCTGCAACTTGGTTACTCTTTCAGAGCTGGTTCTATAAAAGCGAGTGAGACTCGATCAGAACCAGCCTTCTCTCAAACTGACCACATCCTGGAAAACAAGATCCATTTATGAACCCTAACATAAAACACCTATGCACTGTCTTCAGAGAATGGACTTTATGTAAGCATTCAGATAAATGTGGGCGGTAGGAGGTAGGGTGCTGGAATAGGTCTTTCAGAAACCTAGAAACTGAGCTACTTTTGAAGCCAGTCTCAGAGTGGGGTCTTTTCAAAGTTACAGGGATTGACTTTCAAGATCCTTGAAGAATAACTGATTGTTATTATGAACTTTCTTGAGGAGGTATAAAAATTTCAGAGAATTGTGGCTATAGGAAAACTTTCTAATATTCTCTTTAAAGCCTTTTTCTCAATGCAGCTGCTCCTATTCGTGCCAGTCCACCGGTCACGCCCCTTGCCCTAGTTATGCTCGCCATCATGCCCTCCTCTGCCAACCTCAGGCAACATCCCCTCTCCATCCACTTTCTTTACACCCATAGCAAATCACCCACGAGTGCTGGAGTTCCTTTCCCACATGGAATTATTATTTTTTATTGTATGGTTTTGCTAAACGTGGCCCTTGAAAATTCTAGTTCAACCACAGAACAAATACTTATTAATAGCCTATTGTTTGCAAGTATACATTTATTACACATAGAAATTATGTAAAAGTCATAAGAAGAAACTTTAATGTATTGTTTTAGTAGATTTAAATTAAAATAACTTACAATTATTAGAGTGAAATAATATATGACTCTTATTCTATCCTATTTTTATTGTCATGGTACTAAAGATTTTGTAATATAAGAATTTAATAACTTCTAGAAATAAAAAGAGTTTCCTGCATTTGGGGTTTGCTTTATTCTCCTGTTTGTAATTGAATTGGGAATTTACATAGTTTATATCATCAAATAAAGTATAATAGGTTATATTTGAGAATTGAGAAGCCAGGCTATGTAGCAAGCTTACTATGGGTGAAATAATTTTAACTGAGCAACTGAGGAATTTTGGGCCCATTGAAATATCTAAAAGCTGCTGAAATAACAGAAGGATGGACAGGAACATCCTTCTGTGATTGTATTGACATGCTGCCTTTAAAAGAACATTAACAGAAAGTCCTTCAATCAACCAAATAGCTACACAGTTTCATAATTTAACAGTGCACACGTGTAAAATCTATGGAAGGATACATTATCTCAGTGTTATTTTACAGCCTCAGTTCCTGCTGTGTGGGTAACCCTAGGAACCATTTATTGACAGAGCTAAGGGACAATAGGGGGGTCGACTCACTAATGCAGGTGGAGCTAATTCTGTGGATCCTCATGAACTCTCAGAGAAAAAGAAGAACTGGGATCACCAAGAGTATCTGAGAGCCTGGATCTCAGAGACCCTTCTTATTTCACCCCCGAAGTATTCACAGTGCAGTGAAGCTGCCCTGTGGTTGTCAACATTTTCTAACTAAATCTTCAGGATGGAGCCATGCAAAAAATATATATGAAGGAAAAAACATAGGTATTTTGCTTTAGAAATGCAAGATCGTTGAAGAGTCTAAGTCATAGGTGGCAAATAAGGCCTGTGGGCTGAATCTGGCCTTCCACCTTGTTTTATCTGGCCCAGCACCTTGTTTCTACCCGGCGACAGTGCCAGGCTCTTGCTTAACTGTTAAGAAGTAGTTACATTTATACAGTCCTAAAATTAAATTTGGCCCTTTGAAGGCAACTGTGAGAACGATGTGGCCCCTGGTGAAAATGAGTTTGACACCCCTGGTCTAAGGTTTCAAGGACTTGGTGATAGATATAGAAAAAATGATTTGGAAAGAAGCAGAATGAGAAATTCAAGAGAATCAGTTTCTTACTCAGTTTGTGATGAATAGAAGTCAAAATGGTACCACTACTGGTCTCAGGGAATGTTATGAAAAGACTATATAGAAACTGCTTAGGAAATGAAAATCGGTTCCACAGACTACCCCTAGAAAGAAGGGATAACATGGTGTGAGCAAAGTAGTTTAAAAATTTAGTAAATACTGAGTCAAGGACCCACAAGCATCCCCTGGAATGAATACTATATCTTAGTAATGATGCCTGCTGAAGAATTCTTAGAAATAGGAAACATTATGGAAAATAAACTTTGAATAACCAAGTGTACTTTTCAAATAAACTATTAACATTACTATAAACAAACCCTCCCAAAGAGCTATGTGCCACTTACATAGACAGAAGACTATTCTGATTCTAGAGGCAGAATGATGTGTCTAAGAGAATGAACCTGCTTCCATTAGTGTCTTAAGGTATATACATCTTACAACACTTTTTATCTCTTAAACACTCCCTTTGTTATGGAAAAGTTCTTCTCTGTATATGCTTTATAATTTTAAATTTATTTGACAATAATTTTCCCAGTATCATGACAATTACATCATGATAGTAATCCAAATTTAGCATTGCGTGACTTTGACAATGCTATTGACTCCTCTGAGACTCAATTTTCTTCCACATAAAATTTGGAAATGCAGTATCCGCCTCATAGAATTAAATGAGGAAATTCATACAAAATGTTTTGAGTGTGTCTGATACCTAGCTATGAGCTCAATGAAATGTTAGTGGTTGCTGTAAAATTTATCAAAATTTACCAGCACAATTATTGTTCTAGAAAGACCAAATATGACCATATAAACATGTGTTCCTTGTTTCACTCCATTATAAGACCTACAGACTATGGAGTTTGGGAAGGGATGACCATGGGAAAATATGCTTTGACTTACTTACCTTTTATAGAAAGTGTGATATATAGTTAAAGATGACAATCAGTGATTTATGATCACCATTACCAAAAATGATACTCCATTAGTTGAAGTCATAAAATGTGGGCAAAAATAAATAAATAAAAGGAAGGGAGGGAGGGAGAGGAAGAGAAAATAGAGGAAAGAAGAAAGAAATGGAGAGAGAGGGGGAGGGAGAAAGGAAGGATTATATTATATTCAGGTTATTGTGGGAATTTAAGAAAATACAACTGATTTTCTGTATGTTGGAACATGAAGAGAAGATTGGATTTATCTAACATAATAAGATTGCCATTGCTATGGTCCAAATGTTTTTGTCTGCCCCAAATTCATGTTTAAATCTTAGCTGCAAAAGGTAATAGTATTAAGAGGTAGGGCCCGTGGGAGGTAATTAGGTCATGAGGGTGGAGCACTCATAAATGGGATTAGAGCACTTATAACAGAGATTCCACAGACCTCCCTGACCCCTTCTGCCACTTGATGATACAACAAGAAGTTCTCGACTTGGAAGAAAGCCTTTGTCCAACCAACTGGCACCCTGATCTCAGACACCCAGCCTCCAGAACTGTGAAATAATCAACTTCTGTTGTTTATAACTACTCAGTTTGTAGTATTTTGTTATAGCAGCCTGAACAGACTAAGACACCATTTCTTTTTTTAAAAACTAGAGGTATATGGAACTAATAATACTGTTAATCCTTCCTTCCAAGTTTTTTTTTGTTGAAAATTAGAATATGCATTTCTGCTTTCCAATTTTTCTCCCAGTCTCCAGGGGCCTGGCAGCTGGGGAAGTGGGTGGAGCCAAGCACACTTCAAAGTACTTGTTTCAGAGGACAGCTGCAGGGCCACAGAGTTTTTATGTGGCCCTCACCTCATAAAAGTCAAGAAAAAATAAAAGGAAAGATAAATGTGACATTCATGTTTTGAGGGGGGAAAAACTGGAGTCAAAAAATGTCAAGTTTGGGTGGCAACAGATTAATAACAGACTAGGTAAAAAAATGATGCAATCTGACTCCACAGAAAGTTGGTTTGTCTTATTGAAGGAGGGAGACCATGAGCTAAGCCAGAGAATTAACAATTGAGTCCTCATCACTTAAAATGAATTCTACACCCTTAACAAAAACAAACTGGTTTCAGTTAAAGTAAGAATGTATGACAACAATTTCTTTGGAGTGGGGAGGACAAAACAAAAGAACAACAAAACAGAGAAATCCCTCTGATCCTAGCAGCTGTATCAAAAATAAGAGAGCAATATTTTCTTGTGATCTTCCAATGTTAAGAATTTTATTAAAATATGTATACAGAAACCATGTATAATTTCTTGAAGTTGCCCAGGAGTGATTGCTGGACAGATTTCAAGAAACCTATGTGAGAAAGCGTTTCTGTTTTGAGGGCAGAGCCAACTCAAGTAGGGTTTACACCATGCTATAGAACATGGAGTTCAGTAGACAGTAGATGAGCACCTAAATACAAGGTCTGTCTGGGAAAAGTCCAGCCACTTTTAATATAATGATGTTGATTTGCCCAACATCTATGTAACCTGGCAGCCAAGGAGAATGGACTGGAATGTGTATGTATGAATAATGACAACTTCACTGTACTGATCAGTGGGGGTGTTAGACACCATTGAGTGAGCATGTGTACTGTGTGGCCGTCACATTCAAAATGACTGAGTGGAGCAATTAATTGGCATCAAACTTTGCATTAAGCTTGAACATCCCTCCATAGAAACTATTGGGATGATTCAGAAGACCGCAGCTATGGGCAACTGGTGATTGGCAGCTTCATCACAACAGCATGGCTGCTCATACATCATGTCTGGTGCAGAGTTTTTGGTGAAACATCCGGGTAATTCAGCCCCCCTACAGACCAGATTTGGTGCCCTGAGACTTCTGGATTTTCCCAAAACTAAAACCACCTTTGAAAGGAGAGAGATTTCAGACCATCAATGAGATTCAGGAAAATAGTATGGAGCAGCTGATAGTGATTGGGAGAACAGTGTGAGGTCCCAAGGTGCCTACTTTGAAGGGAACTGAGGCATCATTGTCCTATGTGCAATGTTTCTTGTATTTTGAATCTTCTTCAATAAATGTCTTTATTTTTTTGTATTACATGGCTGGGTACCTTCTGGACAGACCTTGTATGCTGGGCTCCACACTAAGAGAGAAGAAGGATTATCTCACATTGAATCTGTAAATGTGCCAAATAGTACTACAATAATCTAAAGTATACTATGAAATCTTAGTGTCATTATCTCATTTTCCACAACACTACAGAATCAAAAGCAGTTGTCAGGATCTAAACCTTTCATTCTTTATTTTTACCACAGTTTTCTTTAGGCAAACATGGGCATTCCCATTATTGTCTCCATAGACTCAAGCTGTGAATTTTATACAATATTGGTAGAAAGAACCTATGCTTTACTACAAATAAAATGCTCTTGATCATAAGATGAAATATTATTTAATGTTTCACTGAAATAGAGTTGGATCAGAGATGCTAATGGATAGATAGACAGATAGGGAAATAGATAAGGAGAGGCATACACTCTGGGATTCTAATAGCTGATTTTTACAAAACTATCCTAAATTCTCACTGCAGGAATAAATAAGAATTAAACCCAACATTTAGGAAAAGACAGTTAAGGAAACTTGTATGTTTCAACACTGACACTAGATGGAGGAAAGGGGGAAAATTTCCCCCATGAAAATTTGAATTACAATCTATCACTTGTTCAGGTGTGCAGTCTAAGTCCATAGTGCAAAGTGTGGTCCAAAAATCCTCAGGAGAGGATTTAGTTTGAAATGCTCTTGGCTTAATAGTACCCTTGGGTGACTGGTGAGAACAAACACAAAAGCTTCTTGGGAAAAAATATGAGAGTTCAGTCCAGGACAGTGAGAGTGGTAACATGCATCAAATGTGAGAGGCATCCTGATTTCCTAAATATGCAAACATGAGTAAAGTATATCTTAATCTGAAGAAATAAGCTTGTGTAAGATTCTGCTTGGTTTAGCACAGTGGTTTGTATACATACTCAGTTGTGCATGTTACCACATGGATGCTTTATGTTTTTTGACTTGGTTCGACTTAATTTGGGGAGATTTCTTTGTTCCTACCTGTTGCTCTGATTTTGGTTATCTCAGAACTTTGGCCTAAGACACCTCCATTGACTTAGATTGCATCTGATTCTTTGCTCTTTATCTCTGGTTTGATAGTACTTTCCTGAGTTTCTATTTTATCATTAATTAATTCAGTCAGCAATACTATTCAGATACTCAGAACTTCATGAGATGAGCAGATTCTTGTCTTCATGGAGTTCGAAGACCTACCTAGGGCTTTTCAGACTTTAGTAAATGTCAAGTTTACCTATGAAGTCTATTAAGAACAAAGCTGCTCGAGTCGCAGTTTTGGAGACTCTGATTCAGAAAGTCAGATATTGGTCACTAGAAGCTGTGTTTTTAATGAGTTCCAAGTGAATGTGATGCATTGTTTGAGAACTCAGACTAGCCTTCTGTTGTGTGAGCTCCCCTGTTACCTCCGTGTTAACTATGCTTTATTTCTGCAAATTAGTGCTATTTGTAGTCCTGAGTCTAAAGAAACAATTAAAATTAAACCTTTTTTGTAACAATTCATAAGGCTGTTTTGACCCAACCTAATAGAATCAAATTATTTTTTAATGAGCGGGATTTGATCAATGCAATGAGCTTAGCCATGTAATTCTTACCACACTATTTGTTCCAAACAGCAATTGAATTACCTGGAAAATGATCCTAGTCTTCACTACAAAGGACATACCCCTATCACACAGGGTCATGAGCTTTCAGAGATTCCTATTATGTAAAGGGTTCTCTATAGATGTTTGTTGCAGTGAACGAATTGGAGCCCTTGGAAGATTCTTAAACTTTTTCTGAATGATCACACACAGTTTATATTAGGAAATGAGGTATCCTGTGAGTAGCAGAGCATTCTAGTTCTATGTGGTAAATTGTATTTTTATTCCCTGGGGACACATGACACTAATTGCTAGTGTGTATGGAAAAATCAAAAGGTCTCATTTTATAATCATTCAGACATCAGACACTTTTCTACTTTGCTTGTTACAAGAAAATCTGCAAAACATTCCATGTTAAACACCCTAATCATTTTCAGCTTGATTACTGAAGTAGAAAAGAAAAGGAGAAGAGACAAAGTTTCAGATTTCTGGTCCTGGCTCTGTCCCAAACAATCTCACACCCTGGGTTTCAGTAACGATACCTAATGACATGATGAGACTGACTTATTATACATATTCAGCCTGAGCCTGAGCCTATATAAACTGAGCCTATACTCAGTTTTCTGTAAAATTCCTATAAATCAACATGTGATAAACATAAAATGCAAGGCAGAGTTACCATTAATAACAATGTCATTAGGATAAAGGAACCACCTGTTATAACTGGGTTACTTTCACTGACAGAGACTCCAAATATGATTGGGGGCATGTTACAACCTGTTTGCACACTGCATACATTTGCACCTTCATTCACTTAACCCCTTGGTAGGTTTTCAGTTCAGGCAATGAACAATGGCACAACTTTAAAGTTACTATCATTCCACACCTCTCAATCAGGATTGATTTTAAAAAGACACATCATCCACTTTCTTGCCATCTTCTCTAGTCTTTTTCTTATTTTTACTGTAAACTGTTTAACACACCATGCGTGTGGCTGCATTCTGAAAAATGAATGAGGAAAGTTGAATTTCAGGACTAGTCACTTTGCTCTGAAGGCAAAGCCGAATTTCTGAATGCACAGCTTTTCTTCTGTGTGATATTATACAACCAGAAATATGTGAATAGGTCCTCAAGGTGCTTCATCTCACGATGGTAAGTCAGTTGCCCCCAAAGAGCACTCTTCATGACCTCATGCTCTATGACAGAAAGGAGATGTCACAAGTCAAAAATTTCACAATTACTTCAAAAGTTTCCAATTCTACTTCCAAATAAAACCCCACATCATTTTCCTTCCTGCTGTTCCAGGACTTAAGGACAAGTTTTGGAAATTGTCGTGTTTTTTACTCTTTGCTTTAACTATGTCAGTGTTATATTGCTACTCTTATCGTTGTTATTATTAATTTAAGTAATGGTTTCTCTCTCCAAGTGAATATGGAAACCCTGAATCTGGATGTTATACAGACTTTACCCACAGGGGCACTATCAACCGGGAGAAGGGAAAAAGCATGTTTCACTGTAGTGTTTATTGGAGGTTTTTTTCTGACAATATTCATTTCCTAAAAGGCGGCATCTACTTTGTCCTAGGGAAATTGGAAGCCTGGCACCGCAGTCCCATAAGGACTGAAATGACCTTCCATAAATCTGCACAGTGTGTCTGATTCTGCCCCTACTGAGCAACGACAACAGGAGCTCTACAGACACAGCAGGGGCTGAATCAAGAAGACCAAGGAGGCTGCTGTCAGCACGGTAGATGCATGAAAGACAGTAGATGGCTGGGCATGTGTCTGGAACTGTACAGTTTCCCAGTGAGCAAAGCCTTAGATTTTAATAGCATTTGTGTTTATTTACCAATACCTTGTTATTTTACTTATTAAGTTTGTCACTAAACCCTGTTTTGCATACACTAGTACTTGTTCATGCATGCCTTATGAATATAGAAATTATCATCTCATTAACTTGATAATTAGGCCAATGATAAACAGCTGTTTGGATGCCATGTAGGGCAAGATTTCTACTGAAGTTACTTATCTGCCGTACACAATAGCAGTGCAATGATTTGTCACACTATCAATTATAGGCAAACAACAATAGGAAATAAAGTTTTCTTTTACACATTTGCTTTCAACGTAATTAAGATCCAAATTCATATGCTGTTTTTGGCAAAACAATAATGCAGTATTGTCTAAAAATCTTAATGTACACTTTTCAACTTGGCTTTTATATTTCATAGGCAGTTCAAACATCTCACATTGCACATTTGACTATAAATGACTATTTCAGGAGACATCAAACAAGATGTCTCCTGCTTTTTTAACTCTCTTGTTACTACTTCACGATGTTGAGAATATAGATCATGGAAAATTTCTCAAATTTCCTCTTGTACTCTAGTTCTTTCTACCTCTACCCTATATTTTGACTTTGTCTTGCTTATAGGTCTTCTGCTGAGAGAAATTATCCCAGAGATGTTAGCAGTGCAATGAAAGCTATGACGGTGTTTTCTCAATTGTTTAGGTATAGTTCAATACACATTTATTTCTAAGAATAAGAAAGAAAAGCATAAAGAAAGCAATGTGTTTCCCTTCAATCCACATGGATTTAACACTGGAGACATAATTTTTAAAAACTAACCCCCTCAAAACAGACCAGAAACCCATCTTTCAAACTAATAAGAAAGGAACTCATTGCTGTGCTCACAGTAAAGTTATGAAAGATAGTTTGCAACTTCATTTAGCTTCCTATAAGGAAAAATAACTACCCAACTAATAGATAATGAATGGCCAACTACTTTAGAAAAAAAAAGGTGCCTCACAGAATTCTGTGGAACTAAATGTGCTACATAGGAGGCCTGGGAAGTGTCCCACCTTTCTAACAAATACGTAAGGGCCAAGGGTGCTATTTTTACTAATCAAGGCCTGGAGATGAAATGCAGTCTTCATTAAAGTTTCCTTGTGCTGTTCTCTGAACTACTATATTAAAAACGATCTTCTCTGATGATTTCTGGTGCTGTAGTGGAGTACAGTTTATGTGAAAGTAAATCTGGAAAGATTACCTCTCAAAACTGCCAGATGCTTCACATTTTCTGGTAGAAATCTGGATTCCAGGTCTGTAATGATATTTCCTGCTGTGCTCAACACTCAATCAGAACATATCCTTCTTGGAGGGCAATATAAGGATTCCAAGGCCAACTTAGTCATTTGGATTTTATATTTTTCCAAGCCAGCTGGGGGGTATAAATTTAAATTCTAGGCCCCCCAAGCTAAACTTCAGAAGAGATCTTTGTGAATTTTAGCTCTCCTGCAGTTCAAGCCCCTTCTTTTTATAAACCTCCCCATGTAA
Source organism: Artibeus jamaicensis (assembly GCF_021234435.1). Classification (NCBI taxonomy): domain Eukaryota; kingdom Metazoa; phylum Chordata; class Mammalia; order Chiroptera; family Phyllostomidae; genus Artibeus; species Artibeus jamaicensis. Next base: position 28,756,063 of record NW_026522025.1, on the reverse strand, counting down.
TGAAATTTATTATTATATTTATATCAATGAATGAAACATACCCTTTTGAAAAAGAAAACTAAATTATTGAATTAATGTTACAGGAATGTATGTACTCTCATTGCCCCCAGCTCTCCCTTGTTTAGATTCAAGTTCCTTCCTTTACCAGATTGAATTGCATTAATATTCCCTCTCCTCTCTTCCTTCATCCACCTTGTACATTCTGTTATATGACATGGCGTTATATTCTGTTATCAGCATGTGCTCTGGAGTCTGTGAGACCAAGCCTGGCATCTCAGCTCTTTAATTTAAAACCTGTTGGACTTTGGAATGATCAACTTAATATCTCTGGTCTGTGGTTTACTCATCTATAAAATGGGGCTAATAATAGCATCTACTTCCTGGGGTGACTGAGGATTAAGGGAATTAAAGTATACAGAGCGTTTAGCACAGCTCTGCACATAATGCGCATGTCAGTGAGCACTGGCTGTTTCCCGAGTGGAGGGCCAGCCTCACAGAGAGGCACCATGGAGCGGAGAACTGTTGCACCTGGCTTCCTTGGTTCCCATCTTGACTCCGGCATACACAAGGTGTGCTACCTCACACAGCTAGCAAGATCTCAGGGTCCGCTTTTCTCATTTTGTCAACTGGAAATAATAGCAGTACCTATCTCATGAAACTGTGGTGAAGGTTAAATAAATGAATTATTGGTACATAGTGAGTTCTATATATTTCCATTAAATAAACCTATAAAACATTTGGTCCACCTTGCTCATTTTAACTTGGTCCAACCTTCTTTTCCCACCTCACTGTTCATGCAGTTTCTCACAGCACTCATGTAGAAACTGTGAGAAACACCCAAACACGTTCTTCTTGTGCATAGGAAGCATACAATGATTTCAGCTGAACCAGAGGTGCCTGGAGAGGCAAATTGGTCAGTTAAGACCAGCAAACTAGCCTGGGGGTTATGCCGTCCTGTGGTGCAGGCTGACAGATGATACTCAGCTTTGCAGTCCTTCTCTCCAACTCTGTGCACCCAGGGACCTTCATTGTTCTTCAGCCTCTGACTCTATAAAGTGCACTGATAATAAGGTTTAGGACCCTTATTTCTGGAATAGTTGCTGTGTTACTTGTACCCTAGGCACACTGAGTCTAGCAGATCTCCAACAAAGCAAGTATGCTCTGCCACTTCCCTTTAAGGGGTAACTCCCGCTCTCTTGAAGAAAACTTACTGGTAGTTAGCACTAGTCATATTTGCTAACGTATATTGCCTAATGGGCCATGCATAGTTGCAAGAAGGCTAGAAAATGTGGTCTTTGTTTTGAGTGGTGATGAGCCCTGCTAAAAGTCATAATGTTATGACTAAATAAGAGTGGGAGAATAGACACTGGGTGGACCAGCCTGCTCTGCCCCAGCTGCCGTGGGTTTTTAGTTTTCAGTTCTAAGTCATCCCCACTTCCCTTGTTTTTTTTTGCTTTTTTTTGCACAGAGAGATCAATTTAATCTGTCATTAAATGTAACTAAAGGATAATTTACCTCATGTTTATTGATTTCCAGAATTTGCAACAAAGTGCCAAGCCCTTTGGCCTATATTTGTCACTCAGAGTTGTAAAAAGTAAAAAAAAAAATAGACAATATTTGTCAAATGTGTGCTATATACTAGGGAGCAAGAGATTCCTATTTCAATCTTCACAACAGTCCTGTGAAGCAGATTTTATCTCTCATGTCTATGATTTTTACAGATCCAAAGTGAAGAGGTGAAGAATGGGTCCTAGTCACACTGTTGGAAGAGAGTAGAGGCTGGGTCGGAGTTCAGGCTTTCCAATGCTCCTGTCAACTTTGTAACCCTGTGCAATGCTTGAGAGAAATCAACGATCCAAATGCATTGCAAATTACACAGGCATTGTTCTGCAAAGTATCATTTTAATTGCACATGTTTATTGTTCTTGATAATGACTTTAATTATTCTTATTAAGAACATAGTATCATATAGGAATCTGACATGGTAATATGTGCCTTTTTTAAGAATGAAGGTGTAATAAATCATCTCAAAATTTCTCACAATTTTGTTGATTTTATGATTAGAACATTCTTTATTTGAAGCTGTGTCTCATACATCATCTAGTGACTTAGAAGCATTCTTTGCCTTTCTCTTAAGTTTTCCAACTATACCCTAGCATGGTTAGGATGAGCCCAAATAGAACTATAACCTTTAGGTGTGCTTAGAAAAGGAAGAGTACACCATGAGGCGGAATCACTAAATAACCATAGCTGTTTACACGGACCTCCTCAGCTGCAAACCTTTTTTAAAACTTTCCCCCATATCTCTCTTTGTTTGGGGTGGCCACATTAAAACCAAACCAAAGCAGTGTTCCTGAGGAGTGAAAGGATCAAGTTTCAAAATAAAGTGATACAGAATATTCCTGTGTATACTAGTATCTCTTCCACGGCAATAAACAATAAAATGTAGAAGACAATTTCCAGGGAAACTGCTTAATTCATTCCTCATTGTCTCATAACTGCTGGGCACATCTCCACTCCATACTCTAGATCCGATAACGGTGTATATCACATCTGACCCCTCAACCCTGCCAGAGGTGGGTAAGTGCGCTGGTGGGGGCGTTCTCCTGACTAAACCTGGACCAATCAGATTACTTCTCTTCAGAAATTGGTAATCCGGGCTGACAGGCAGTCAGTCATTTTGACTTTAGAAGTGATTATTTGTCTTTCCACTATGCAAAGAGATGAAGAGAGTTGAACAGTGGAGAGTATTAAATGAACAACATGTGTTAAGAGGACCAAAGACAGAGGAAAGAGGGAGTGAGTACATTGCATCCCCCAAGGCTTTTTACCTCCTGGTTTCCTCATTTCTTTCCTCTTTGCTTGCATTGGCTCAATTTGACTTTTGTTATTATATGTAACCCAAAGAACCTTAACTAATTGAAGAGGGAAACAGATTATTAAGAAAGGCAAAGTGGGAGAAGAACTCCTAACAGTTTGCTACTGCCCAGAAATGAGGCAGAAAAATCGAGACCCCTAGAGATCCAAGGCAGCGCTGCAGGTCCTACCCCTCCCACCTGTCCCAGTTCAGAGGAAAGAGCCCTTTCCCACTCATCGGGCCGCTCACGACAGTATCTAATCACAAATATCCCATCCAGATAGGCATTCCAAGATCTTTGCCTCGAAAACTATTTGAAACCGAACTTCACGAGCTTATAAACAGACTCCCGCTCCCTCTATACAGTGTAATGGAAACAACAGGACTCCCTGCGCGTCTAGTTGGGCAGGGAAATCTCCTAGACGCTCTGAAGCCTGAAACCAAAGATTCTTGGAATATAATGCACGAAGATGACCTTGTTTTTCTTGGCGCTCTCCCACAAGCCTTCAATCACTCTGAACTAAATCTTTTCCCATATGTTTTTCATTCATTTGCATTTAAAATAAAAATTATTGGCTCTGAGAGCCATTTGATGAGTGGTGATTCAATGACTCTTTTCATTGTGATCTCAGCTCGGTGATGATGCGTATTGTTCACATGAGGTTCCAAGAAAGTGGAATCATTACTGATGCCATCTGAAGTCATCACTTGGTAATAATAGATTCACATAGTTTCTTTTACTCTCCAGCAAAAAAAAAAGTTTGATATAGGATCAAAATCTGTTTTGTGGCTCTATTTGGAATTCATTCCTTTTGGGCTCATTTATTGAAAAACCAATATTTTAACTAGGACAAAGACCCATTGTTTAATTTTTGGAAATTATAAGTACCTTTTATGCCAGTGGCTGCTTCTCAGGACATACTAAGACACATCAAAGATCTCTGCTTGCAGCTTGCCATAACACAGATACTATTAATTTGAAAGTATGAAATATTGTGAGAATTATGAAAATGAAATGAGCTATTGCTATTGGGAAAATGACTGCAATAGACGTGCTCAACACAGGGTTACCACAAACCTTCAATTTGTAAAACATGCAAAGGGCAGTAAAGCAAAGCACAACAAAATGAGGTATTCCTCTACTTCATTCTTCTCCTGACATTGTCATTATGTATCATATCAACATTCAAAATATAGGCATAAAGAAAACTGAAAAAAGCAGCCACTAATGTAAAATATTTGGGCCATTCAACCAAATATCAGCCTGCCCAATCCTCTCTTTGATGAAATGTAATTTTTCTTTCGTTTCCTCTGAAGCTGTGTTTATCTACCTGATACCAAAATATCAAATCATCTTGACAAAAAAGTCCAAAATCAGTGAAAAACAACTTTATACCAAGTTCCATAGTGACATATAGCCCCGCATTTTCTTCATTGGGACTTTATATAAGGAAGTTTGTCTAGATTTAAAGATAAAATAGGTATGGTTTTGAAGGAACTATTTTCATCACTTAAGAAAAATATGTGTTCCTGAGCCTTTACTAAAACTGTCCCACTTGGGTTTTTAGAATGAAAAAAAAGATATTTTGCCTCATATCCCTGTGAAAATATGTGTTTTTGAGAATGCGAACAACCTATATTATTTGAAGTGCAACTTGATAAGTGTTATATTTTTTATGAGCCTCAGGAAAAGAAACTTATTCCACTTTTACAAAGAGTAAAAATTATGATGAAGAGAGAACCATCTCTATTCACTAGAATTTTGTGTCATATACTGAATATTTCCTACTTAGTTGGAGAATTATTCATAAAAGACAGCAGGATACAATTTTTTTCTTATGAAAATTGTTTAGGCTAACACTGAGGCTTTCAAAAATATGGAGCATTTTGCAAATATTACCTCTTTTAATTTTTATAACTAAAAAACATAAAGTATTGAATCCATTTTACAAATAAGAATGTTAAATTTTAAAGGGTTTAACTAAGTTCCAGGTAGACAATTGGCTAGTAAAAGGAAGACCTGAGACTCTAACCCACGCTTCCTCAAATTGCAGAAGCCCAAGGTCACCATTGTCTGAAGGCACATCCATAAGTTTTGAAAACTACCATTAATCAGAAGAGATGCTAGGATGTTAGATGCCAGGTCTGGCCCTGCCCTTTACTCATATAGTGGATTGAGAAAGGCATCTACTTCTGCAAATATATAAATATATATTTACAAAAGTGTGTGTGCGTGTGTGTGTGTGTATGTGTGTGTGTGTGGTATAGCACAGAGCTAATAATATCTACGGTGCCTGAGAGGGTCAAAGGAGATAATGTGCTTTGAATTTACCACGTGCTCCTCAGATAAAATAAAAGTGCAAAACTCATCTGCCTCTAAAATCTGAGAACCTGACAGTTTGTGTTTGCTCTTTCAGGTCCCAGGTGAGAATCAATGAGCTCTGGGCAGTAAGGCTGTGCATTCTTCGTGAGTGAGGGCTGATTGGTACTGAATGCTCCAGCTTTTCAAATTATCTGTAGAAACAGGAAACAGGATACGGTTTCAGAGTATTCACACTCTCATCAATTTCTCTTGAAGAACATGTAATTACACAGCGGATGGATCTGCATCCTGAGGGGGAAGAGTACGAGAAGCGATTGCAGAAAGCTGAAAGATGTGAGTTGCACAGGGGAAGATGTGTATCAGCATCCACTTCCTTCCCGGAAATGATGGTTTCATTTTGTGAAAGAGAAATGGTAATGACAGTTTATGAAAGAAATAGACTCTTCTCTAAAACATCTTGAAGAATATTTTAGTTCAAAATAAAAAGTCATTTCCAAACTGATCATAGATCCTAATATTTTTGTCAACTTTAATGTTTAGAAAAGTTTATCAAATGAGCTCATTTTAGTATTGGCATTCTATCTCTCTTTTTCTTTCCTCCCATGGATATGTGTACATGTATATGTATGTGTACATGTATATGTACATGTATATGTATAGTACGAGAGAAAAAGCAGCATTAGTATTTGGATAGCCAATCTTAATGAAAACTTATTATGTGCCAGGAAAGGGCTTTCCTTTCCATTATCTTATTCAATCCTTACAGGAATCTTGCAGGGGTTATTATGAAAAGCAGAGGCTTGGACAGGTCAGTGGCCACTGACACTTCTTATGTCTGACAATAATCATAATGGAGAACCTACTGTGCACCTGACATTTTACATACATTATGTCCATTCCTCACAAAAACACTGCAAGGTAAATAACATTGTTGTTATTATATTATTGCAGACACTAATTTGAAGAAGACTTCAAAAAATACTAGTCATATAACTAGTAGATCACACAGCTAAAAATCCATGCCAAGTTGAGGCAACTTCAAATCATGAAAGGTCAATAAATGTTCTTGCTGTAAGCAGAAGCAGTTTATAAAGACATCACTCTACCTACACTCTCGTGTGGTGCTTTTCACAACTTAGAGGTTTGCCTTTGCAAGGTGTGCAAGAGAGCATCTCTCCTCAGTGTGCAGAACAGTCTCAAAACATAATGTCATCAGTGGAATGTCATACCATCACCTTTGGCATATCATGCAGCCTTATCAGGAGAGTGACATCTTATCACCTTAATTTTTATCATTTTGGGTAAAAACAAGACATAGTTTCCACTGCACTTGAAAAGAGGGGATTGTAGGTGGTGTGATTCATTGTGGGTCACTCTAGAGTATATCTGTCACAGCCAGTATATTAAATAATTCTACCCAGATTTAAATGATTACATTGCTAAACTCTGCTGTTCTGTTTTACATTAATATAGAAATTTACAAATAGGTGAGAGTTGAGAAAGGATAAACTTTATAAAATTATGTCCAACATACTGTATCTTAATGTTTTGTCACTTTTCCTTCATGTATCTAGTCATTGATAAGAATTTTGAACATGAAAGTAAGTGCTTGTAAGCATCACTGTGGCAGTATTTTGTTCTTTCAATGACTCTTTCAATATTTATACTTCTGTTGACTGATATAATTCTCCCCACATAAAAATGTGAGTTCTAGTATCATTTTTCAGATTATCTACATCCTGAGTAGCCACAAGGGGCAAAAGTTAAGGAGACCTCCTTAGTCAGGTGGCCACAAATGGCAGAGCAGAGAAATGTAGGCTAGCTGGACAGGCAAAGGATTGTGTTGATAGACTACAATATTACCTCAGTTCTGATATTTTCTAACTTTATATGTTAAATATTTTTTTTTATTTGAATACAGTATTATAAATAATGTCTGCTTAGGTTTCCCTACATGTTTACTAATACTTTTGCTCATCATTTTCTTAATTGGAGCTTTCTTTATATTAGTTAGAATAAGCAGATTATGCTGAGACAACAAATCAACCCTGAAATCTCAGTGAGTTAACCATCAAATATTTAATTTTCACACACATTAAATGTCAAATGAAGGTGAGTGAAACCATTTCCTCTTAAAATTAGTCAGAGACCTAAGCAGATGAAGACCACATCATATTGTGTTGCTACTCTGGGATCACAAGGGCCATCAGTTAGTCCCACTTGTCCCTCCCTCACGACTCATTACTCAGACCCTGCAGTAAGACCTCCAGCTGACTGCACTCACCTCACAAGAGAAACAGGGTAGTGAGCCCACAGCACTGTGTCTGTCAACCTTCCTTTCTGGTCTCCTTTTCTTTTTCCCTTTAGAAATTTCCCACTATAAGCTTGTATTTGTTGTAAACACTCTTGCTTTTTGTTTCTGTGAATATATCTATATTTATTACTTAAAGATAGCTTTATTAGGTTTACAATGATAATTCATTCTTTCCTCTCAACATTTTGAAAATATTATTATGTTATCTCATGGCTTCCATTGGGATTCCATTTCTCTTTTTTGTCTGTAACTCTGAAGTTTATATGTTTTTACCACACTGTGTTTGTGTGTCTTGTTAATTATGCCTGGAACTCAATAGCCCTTTCATAAGTTTTAAGTTTTTCACTTCAGTGAACTGTTATTCTATTATTTCTTTGTTCATTATTTCTCATACGTTCCCTTTTGGCTCCTAGTAATTATTTTGTTCACACATTTGGTTTCCCAGATCTCTCTTCCATATCTCATATCATTTTACTTATATTTTCCATTTCTTTGTATATTTTTTTCTGTACTGGTGTTTATTTCTTCAGTTGGATCTTCTAAGATGACTATTTCCTACCATGTTGTCTATTTTTAAAAACTGTCATATCCCTTTTGTCTTTCTTCTCAATGAGGACAACTCACCATACTTCTCTGAGTACCAAATCTGTCAGAGAGATATTCTTCATCTTCTTATCACGAAACCTGTTTGCAAGTAATTCTGCTGCACCCATTTTCTTTGCTTTCATACCTATTGCAATGTTCAAATGTTCTATTTCTGCTAGAAATCCTAATATTTCTCATGTTTTTATTCCTATTGTATTATTAATAATTTGTACCTATTTATTCACTTATAAACATGCTGTGGTAGTAGAGTATTACATGATGATTTTGGAGTCACACTATAGAGATTCAAAGCCTAGCTCTGCCAATTTCTAACCATATGACCTGGACAATGTAATTAAATTTTCTATAAATCTTTCCCCCCCATTTAATAAAGGGGCAAATCCTAGTACTTACCTCTTGGTATTAAGATTGAATAATTTCTTAATTTAAAGCAATTAACATAGTGCCTGATCCATGACACTCAAGAAATAGACTTGAGTGCTATTTTTTCATCTTAAAAAGTAAAATCAATTTCACTTGGTCTTACACAATTCCCTGATTCTCGCTCAGTTTTCTGCTCCTTTTCACATCAAAGCTGTTCTCATATTGTATCTACATTCTCTCAATTTTCTATCTCTATCCACCTATCTCCTTTGCATCCTAGACACATATTTGTTTATTCAGTATTTCCATTTTGATTTCCCATTTGCATCTCAGCATGGTCAGAACTGAATTTTTGGTCATGACCCAGACTTTTTAGTTGTATTAAATGTAACCACCACATATACAATTTCTTAAACTGGACTCCTAAGAATAATCTTTGATCCATATATTTATTCATCACCAACCACATCAGCATGTGCAATTGGTTTCCCCTCCAAAATGTATTGTGCATCTGCTCTCCTACTACTGTCTCAGGGCCCCAAACTTACTCACTTGGACATCATCACATACTCATTGCTTTATGCATTAGCTTGATAACTACCCTGCCCACTTCCATTCTTGTACCAATAGCCCCTCTACCTCTTCTCCAGATAGCTATCAGAATCGGCTTTTAATGATTAAAATATTATCGATCCAACCTAAGATTTCTACTTTTTTGTAGTCTAAAAGTTGAACTGGTATAAAACTTACAGATCCCTGCCTGATCTGGCCCTGCCTACTTCTCCTACTTTATCTTGATCACTCTACTCATATCTGCTATATTCTAACTGTATTAGCCTATTAGCATCTGAGCTCGTTCCTGTCTTAAGGCTTTTAGAAATAATTTCCTATGACTGGAAGAGTATTCATTTGATGAATCCCTCTGGTTCTTTGGTACTGTGCTAGGACTTCAATGGAAAGGATTTTCTTACAACTCTATGTGAAGTACTCTATTCTTCTTCTTTTATTTCTTATCTTAGAATCTTTTCATTAACTTTAGAGCATGTCATATAACCCATATTTTCTTATATTGTGGTCCCTTATTTACTTCTTGTCTCCCCCAGTTGAATACAAGTTTCTTAAGGGAGAGGCCATCTGTCTTGTATGTTTTTTAAATAGAAGATTTTATTTTTAAAAAGGCCTTATTTATTTATTTTTAGAGAGAGGCAAAGAGAGGGGGAAAGAGAGAAACATCAATGTGTGGTTGCCTCTTGCACGCCCCCTATTGGGGACCTGTACAGCAACTCAGGCGTGTGTCTTGACTATGAGTCTAACCAGTGACCCTTTGGTTCACAGGCCAGCACTCAATCCACTGAGCCACACCAGCCAGGGCTGTCTTGTATTTTGTTAAATACATTCTGTCTAATAACACAATAGATTCTAAGTGATTTATTTGTTGAACAAATGCGTAAATACTAAATTGCTTCTGAATTATATTATTTTGTTCATTTCTCTTTCTAATTTTAAAATAAAATAATGTCATTCATTTCAGAAATATCTTTTTGTGCTTTAATCATATCTCTTAAAGACTTCACTACAGTTTTAGTCAATTTATTTCAGTTTACTTTTTGCTTATTCTAATAACTCTCCTTACACAGAGCCACCAAGCTGGTTCTTTGGTTTAGTTTCCCTCTTGTGATCTATTCTACCAGTTTAAATCGACTGTGATGCTTCCTTGGCTGGTCAAGCTTGAATTGGCCCATGGTTGATGTCTCTCAAGCAGTGGTGGTTTAGAAATCAGTGAAGAAAAAGTGAATTGTTTTGCAGTGAGCTAAATAAACTGTAAATCAAGTTTATTATAAGTCAGAGAACTCTCTTTTAAGTCATGAATAGTGAAGTCTTCTTGATTTTCAGGCACAAGTGAAGATGGACTGTCCTCATCCCAGCACTGCAGGTGACACTAGTGCTGCCTCTTCTAACAGGACCAATAATATTAGTTTTTCCTAAAACTGAACTGTGTGCATGGACTAAAGCGGTTTCCTTCCTCCCTGTGCTGAGAGGATATTCCTAGGTTCTTCTAGTCTGTAACCCTCATTGGCCTCCTCCTAAACTTGAAAAGATGGCAAAGCATATTTCCAAATTTCCTTGTTTTTAAACTTCTCTACCACCTTCTTTAATCACACTGTTTAAATAATTATGCACCCTTCAGGTACCTTCTAAATTAAGCCTGGATATCCAGATGTACCAGGACTTCCTTCACAATCTCACCATGATAATCTCAACAGGAAATTGACACAGAGACAAAGGGTCCAGAACAGGCTCAAACCCCATTTTCCATCTGTGTTTTATTTTCAAAGCCTGGATTGAATCAACAAAAGAGTAAAGGTCCCTATATGATGATAAACCTAAGCAAAGATCAAGGAAACAACATAAAATTTGACTCAGGTGTGGGGAAAAAAGTCTAGGTTTGGGATGGGCCAAGGGTAGTTAAGAATGAGTAGCATGAAGAATTAGCTAGAAAATATAACGACTTTTCCAGGTGTTCATGACAGTGAAAAAAATAGTTCAATTTATGTGAAATAATTGCAATCAAATAAGGTTTAATATTTAAAAATTTGATGCAATACTTGTACTTTATAATATGTCATGATATATAATATATGAGATATATGTGATATAAATATGTCATAATCAAACACTTCAGTATTACATGCATTCCACTGGCTGATAGATTGTCTTAAATGTTCATCTTATGCAGATAATATCAGTAAAAATACATTGAAGAATTTATAGAATTTACGATTTATACTGCATTCAAGGGACAAGTCTAATGTTGATGTTTCCTCAGTGGCAAGAGGTATCAAAAGCAAGATGTAAGCCAATTTTATACATAAAATCTTTGATCAAAGGAGCTAGCACAGTTCAACTATCAGCATATTTCCTGGCATTTTTTGTACAATTATTTCCTGCTTGATCTACTACAATTCTAATACTTAGCACAAAGCATGGGACATCGAAGGCATTTGATGAGCAGTTGTTGAGTGAAGAATTTAGTCTATTTTCTAGAATGAAGAATTCAGTCTATAGGTTGACTACTATGGATTTTCATTATTCATTATTATAAAATGCAGTAGTCTGAAACATAATTATAATAATTTTCAAAATAGTATTGGTTTTATAAAAAATAAAGAAAATATAAAATGAAAAAAATTACTGGAAGGGCAACAAAAATATAGATTATCAGGAAATCAAAAATAAAAACAAAAATACCAAAGGTTATGAAGAAAACTAAAAAATAAAACTCAGATGGAAAAGGTATGTTATAAAAAGAAAACTGTAACCAATAAAATTGTAAGATATTTTTCAGTTATTCTTACTTAGCAAGACTAATCAAAGGAACATGTCTAGGTAACAATAATACGAGTTTCCACAGTTTGAGAGGTCATTGTTTTAAGGCAATCAGTCTCTCATTTTTCTCTTATTCTTAAACTAACTCAGAAGTCATAATTTAAGAAAATGGTACTGTGTGAACTGAGGCTTTTACTACTTTTCTAACTCTTGATTACTATGGGAACAAGTTTCTCTTTGAATATGCTTCTTAAAACCAAAAGGTGCCCTGTGGGAGCATTGGCAAGTCCATCCTTTTTTGTATCCTGATAGGTGGCTTTACTTACACTTGAATTTTGTAACACAACTCACCAATAAATTTTGATGATGCAGTACACACTACATGGGTGGTAAAGGAAGACACATTTATTCTTATTTGTTTTTATTTAGAGAGGGTAATTGTTGTTGGCTGAATGTCTGCTGAGTAGTGTCATTTCTGAACTAAAATGCAAGTGTTCCTAGCATTTGAAAGGGAATCAAAAGCTGGCACATAATCTTAAATGTCATTTTGACTGCATAATGGTATTGAGATGGATGTGAGAATGGCTCCTGCTGCATCCTTTGTGGGAAGGCACTATGGCAATGTGCACTTGGGATCATCCCATGACCTTTTGCATGCTTATAGTGATAGGTGCTATAGGACAGTAAGAACATGGAATTGATTAAATATTCTAATTAATTTAACAAGCTAGAAAGCCCACTGCCTGAAAAGTAACATGATCAAATATGTCTAAAACTTGGATGGTAAGCCAGAGATTTTCAGAATGGAAGAATTGATAAACTAAAGGTGGAAGGTACATATTTGACTCTTATAAAGGCACGAGAAACAAATATATTGTTTTACATGGTGTCACTGGGAAAAAATGGCTGGATTGAAAAAGAAAATCTAAATGGCAGTAATAACTAAGACATGCTGAGTACTTACCAATATGCCCAGCCAGCACTGCGATCGGCACTTCACAAACAATAGTTTATTAGTCTCAAAAACCTAATGGGGTAGAAACTATAGTATCTCTATTTTAAAGATGAGGAAACTGAAGATCATAGGGATTTCATAACTTCCCCAAGACGATATAGGTATAGAACTAATAGACCTAAGATTGGAACCCATCACTCTGACTCCAACAAGGATACGCTCTAATGTCTTAATAAAATGCATGTAGTAATTTTTACAAGGTCGAAACATCTGCCTATTCTTCTAAATTGAATTATCTTGTGATGTCTACGAAGAGCGGCACCTTTGAATCTAGAACACAAAGCAGCCTTTTCATTTTGGCTTAACTATGGTTTATAAAAGTTTAATTACCTTTTGTTTAGAAAGTGCTATAGAACTTGAACTTGTAATCAGTGTTGGAAGTAGGCACACCAAGGGGTTGTTGATTTCCCTAGTGAATTTGAGTATCGTTTATGGAAATGTAATTACAGTGGAATCTTGTTATAATGATCAATTTGGGCAACCCCCATTTGATCATTACATCCAAATGATCACCACATACAGGCCATAAAACAGTGAGCCTCTCACACCAACAGGCTCGACAGTAAAATATCCATCTTACAAAAACAGTATTATTACCGCTAAGTACTTCGGAACCAGCATAGGTCAGTCAAATTATTGGCTCTAATCAGCTCTTCTAAAGGCTATAACATTCTTTAGGTAAATTATACTTGCTTATACGAAAGGTTTGACACTCAACTAAGTCAACAAGTACTTATTATGTACCTGCTGTGTACGCTGAATGAAGCCGGGCGCTGAGGAGAGTGCAAAATAAATAGGAGTTTCTTTTTGAAGCTCACTCTCTATTTCCAGAAAAAAGTTCCATAAATTCCAATTCTGCCTAAAACTAGTGGGTACCCATAAACCCCAAGATTGCAATACTGGTTAGTTTTATAAATAAAAACATTGGCATCAGTAGAAAGCAGTTTGAACAATAATCTTTTGTCACAAAAGTGAGTGCAAAAGAAAATGGATTAAGAAATGAAAATAAATAGTTCCTTCTGAGAGGCACATCTTGAGTCAAAGAGAGCAAAGGGGGTTCATCTCACATCCAATTTTCATGAATTGTTACCGAAGTTAGAGAGAGCAATGAGATTCTTGTCTTTCATATCAATATCAATGAATTGTTAATGGCTGACTCCATTGCTAGGCTGAGAGGGACCTTGAGGCCAAATGAAGACTCATGGGAAAGGTTGATATTACTGATGATGTGGGGAATTACAGCTGCAAGCCATGGGTGAAATAGTGCTTGTTGCTCTCCCTTGGACTTTCTTCAATACACTATCTTAATTCCAAGATCTCTGAATAGATCTTCCTAATGTCTAACCACTCTCCTAGAATCATAGTATAGAAAATACTTTATAGTGCATTGCACATAGTAGGCTGTTCTTTTTCCTGCCTTTTCTGCTCTCTTCTTTTTTACTCTCCTATGGTCTCACATTAAGCAGAATCCAACTTGTCCACTAATCCCCATCTAACCACTCTCAACTTCATACTCAAACCAGACACTATAATCAACCACTTTAACATGCTCAAGAACCCTATGTTCTAACCCACTGAGACTCAACATTTTTGTAAAGCCTGCTATTCAAGCCAAGATACATCTGGAGCCAAGTACAAAATCTCACTACTTTGCTCAGGCAGATACTTTCCCTCTTCTGACTTCTAGGAAGCCACAGTTTATTCAAGCAAAGTTATCTCTCTCCTTAAACTGCTATCTCATGCTGAAACATGTTTCTAAACACCTATCTGTTCCTAAGGGTAGAAGACAAGTTGCCTTTTAGTTTGATGATTTTTCCATAAGGTCTTTATTTTTCTTTCCTCTCTGAAGAACCCACTTCAGAATCTTCTCTGCTGATTCTTCAATATAGTGTATTTCTATAGCCCAAATTCACCTATATCATATTTCATCACACAAAATATATTTTGTAAAGTTTTCCTGACCTCTCAGTCCTTTGTACAACATAGACATTGTGCCTTGAAATGTGTTAATATAATGTTGGTACAGATAATTATGTACAGATATGGTACATATCTTTGCAAGTCTATTCTTCTCACATAACTCTGGGGTCTCTTTTCATTTCTCAGTCCTTAGTACCTGGCAAAGTTCCAGACACATGGTAATTTTCAGTTACTTTTCTTAAGGTCTTTGGGCATTTTAAGAAGAAAGCCATAATGAAACAGACTTACTTCTTGGGTGTCATTGTTTCTGTTTTTTAACCGTATACTATA
Organism: Artibeus jamaicensis; assembly: GCF_021234435.1. NCBI lineage: Eukaryota > Metazoa > Chordata > Mammalia > Chiroptera > Phyllostomidae > Artibeus > Artibeus jamaicensis. Next base: position 28,741,008 of record NW_026522025.1, on the reverse strand, counting down.
GATAAAAGAAATAGGAGCAGTAAAAAAATCTTATGAATTAAATTAATGGAGCCTGTTGAGAATGCTTATCTTAGGGAGTTGAACACTGACATGTGACCTGTATGTCAATGATCTCCATTACCACAATAATCAGTGAAAGTGGATCTCCCCAAACTCAGTTCTCTTCGAAGAATACAAATCACTTACAAGGACGAATTGTGTCCTAGTATTTTCAGGATTTGGAAGCCCTTCTATCCAGACTTCACAGCTCTGCAGAATAAAACTCATACAGTAACATGTAGTGGAGGATCTCACTGAAAGCAGGAGGCTAGTGAGGTAGAATCTGAAATGAAGAAATGATGTTAACATTCAGAAGGAGTGAGACTACTTTTTAAAAATAAATAGCCAGTAAAATAAAAAGAGCAGTAAATTTCAAACACACAAGAGACCAGAGGAGGCTAAGATCATAGCAGTGAAAATAAAAGTGTATCACCCTGGCAGGTCTGTAGGCTGGAAGGGACAGCTCAGAGAACCTCCACTGAAACTAGCATTTTAAAAGTACATTTTTAAATTGCACTCTATCTTTTACAAGCCCTGACGCAGAGAGAGAGAGAGAGAGAGAGAGAGAGAGAGAAAGAGAGAGAGAGAGATTGTGATCATTTGAAACTAAGATTTCTGCAAATACTAATAGTAATTACAGGAAAACCAATACATCTCTCTTATGCTTGTGACTTTCCCATATATCTTTTTCAGAAACGGGAAAAAAATCCATTTTTAGAGATTCTGGAATGCAAGTTAACTCCTTGAATATTCTTCTACTGTTTTTTAAAATTATTTTATTGTTGTTCAAGTACAGTTGTCTGGATTTACTCCCCCTATTCCCCCACTCCAGCCATCCCACCTCCCTCCCCTGGCTTCACCCCCCTTTGTTTTGTCCATGAATCCTTTATACTTGTTCCTAAAAGCCCTCCCCCCTTTCCCCTCATTATCCCTTCCCACATCCCCTCTGGTTACTGTCAGATTGTTCTTAATTTCAATGTCCTGGTTATATTTCGCTTGCTCATTTGTTTTGCTAATTAAGTTCCACTTAAAGGTGAGGTCATATGGTATTTGTCTCTCATCGCTTGGCTTATTTCACTCAGCATAATGCTCTCCAGTTCCATCTATGCTGTCACAAAGGGTAGGAGCTCCTTTCTTTCTGCTGTGTAGTATTCCATCATGTAAATGTACTGTAATTTTTTGATTCATTCATTTACTGATGGACACTTAGGATGCTTCTAGCACTTGGCTATTGTTTTTTGCTAAGTTTTTATTACAGTGGTTAGACCTCAGGGTGTGAGCTGTAAACTGTTTGGATGTGACTTTCTTAAGTCCTGAACAATTAAGTCCTGAACAATTAAGTCCTGAACAATTAAGAGGAGCACCAGGATGTGGTCAGGTTTGGCAATTTGAACTGAGCCTTAAGCAGGAAAGAGAAAGACCCTTGTCAGCTTCCCCATCATCTAGCCCACATCTAGTAGGATAGCAGATTCGAGATAGAAGTCCAGTCAGGAATAGGGGCTGAGGATTTGGTTGTCCAGCTCTCCCTGCTGTACTTGTTAACAACTTGTTTTATTTATTTTATTTCTGTAAATAAAGTTTAATTGGAACTAGAGTTTAAGAACATTTTAAAACAGCAGTTAAAAATTGTCTCCTTTAGTCCTGGCTGGCATGGCATAGTGGATTGAGTGACAGCCTTCAAATCAAAGGGTGGTGGGTTCAATTCCCAGTCAGGACACACACCTGAGTTGCAGGCCAGGTCCCCAATTGGAAACATGCAAAAGGCAACCACACACTAATATTTCTCTTCCTCTCTTTCTCTCCGTCTTCCCCTCTCTCTAGAAATAAATGAGTAAAATCCTTTAAAAATTGTATCCTCTATTGAGCACCTGGAAAACATTTAATCCTAATGTAATTCCCAAGTTAGTGACTAGTGAGTGAATTTTCAGAATTAAACAGGTCTAAAAACAGGAGCTACAGGTTGGCTCAGATTGGTAGAGATCAAAATAGTCAAGTGGCAGGAAAAGTTTACTTTGTGGAGATAGCTAAGAAAACAAGATGAAGGTGATGGGAGGATTTATTGAGCACATGTTTGGCTCTTCTGCCTTCTACTGTATGTTGCCTGTCTACCATCTACGACAAGAAGGAGAATGAATGAAACACTTTAGTAGGAATCATAGACGTGCCATGACATGTGACCTTGGCCAATTCCTTCAAGGGATAAAAATGGGCCAGATAGTACTTTTCCAGCAGAGTTTTGAGGACTCAACGATGTATGCAAAAGGCTTAGTAGAGAGTTTGCTCTAGGTGGGGCTACCTACACATGCTGCTTTCTCCCTTCTCTTCATTTCCCCCTATTTTATAAGGCTATGCAGAATTAGTCTTGAATATACTTGTGAGTTGGGGTACATTCCCAGAACTTCTAAGTCATGGATGGAGAAATCCTGGGGGACCAGCACCTCTTCCTTTGCACTGTGTGCATGTCAGGACTCAATTCTTTGTCAGCCTTTACCAATGTATCTCCCATTCCCTGAGTTTCTAGGGTAGACTGTTCATTTCCTTCACTAGGTTTGCTGAGAGCCAGAGATAAGAACCCTGAATCTGTGGAAGCACTTGTGATACTGAGGCCAAGATGTTATTTCTGCAGGTTGATGGCCCCTCCTTGAGTGAACCAACTTAGCTGTAAGCAGAGTTATTACATGTGTCACTTGGTACCATCACTATGCCCAAGATGAATATGAGATATCAACCTCAGATTGTGAAATGCAGACATTGATGGATGACAAAGACTCATTCAATTACAATTAGGACAAAACAAACAGCTTTTTGAAATGAAGCTCATAGTGGGGAGGGAGGAGGGATTTTCTAGCCTGTTGCAGTGACAGGTTTGCTTTTCTAAATGAGCGTGGCAGCAGACAGGTTATTCAGAAATGCCTCTGGCAGTAGAGATGACAGTGACATTAGGAGCATTTGGGGAAGAAAACAAATTGGCATCATCAAAGTATAGCATGCATCTTGTAAATTTACCTCTTTATTATTTTTTTTACAGCTTGCATAGCATGCATACGTATATACCTGTTGAGGGCAGTGATACAGCAACACAAAATATTTAAGAATTAGCCCTGGCTGGCGCAGCTCAGTGGATTGAGCGCGGGCCTGCAAACCAGAGTATCGCGGTTCGATTCCCAGTCAGGGCACATGCCTGGGTTGCAGGCCAGTTCCCAGCAGGGGACACATTAGAGGCAAGCATACATTGATATTTCTCTCCTACTCTTTCTCCTTCCCTTCCCCTCTCTCAAAAAATAAATAAATAAAATTAAAAAAAAAAGAATTGCATATAGGCCTGTAGTTCAGTGAGTGTATTGTGGCATTAATATTGCCTTTTAATTTATTTTATTACTTTTTATTGTTTGAGATGTCATTTATTAATTTTAGAGGAAGGGAGGGAAAAAGAGAAAGAGAGAAACATCAATGTGTGGTTGCCTCTTAAGTGCCCCAAACTAAGGACCTGGCCCACAAGCCAGGCATATGCCCTGACTGGGAATCGAACCGGCAACCCTTTGGTTCACGGGCTGGCACTCAATCCACGAAGCCACACCGGCCAAGGCTAATATTGTCTTTTTAAAATAAAGAGTTTGACATACTAAAAATTAATAAAGTGAAGAGATAATACTATGAATTTTAGAATGACTAGACCTGGGCTCAAATTTTACCTCGGCCTCCGTGTAACTGTATGCCTTTTCCAAGTTTCATTTTCTCATTGGAAAAATCAAAATATTAATGCCTACCATAGAAGGGGTTGCCCTTAAAGAACTCTAATGCACACTGGTAGTCACGTTTTCTCCGAGTTAACTTTTATTCTCTTTATAGACTGAGATAAAGGAACATCCTTTCCTGGGCCCACCAAAGAATAAAGTACCTCTTAATGTGAGTTTATCTTTACTCCTCTGAAGAACAAATGCCTATCAATGTTTCCATCTCCCTTAACTAGACTAGGCGGGCGTTTTGTCTGTTTGTTTGCTTGTTTTTAAGAGAAGGACTCAATACATATTTTGCATAAACACAAATCAGTGCAGGAGTACCTTCATTAAAGAGTCCAAAGGGAGGCACCCTCTCCTCCCTATCAAGCACTGTCAGCTTCCTGGCATTCAGTTATAAGACATAACCTGAAGTAATAGCTTCTAAATCATTTCTCCACTGAGCTATTGGAGAAAGTCAGTTACCAATATAACTTTAGCTGACCTTCATGCTTAATTCACCCTAAGATAGATGTGCCTACTTTGAAATAGGTTTTCATATTCATTTTAAATATAGAAACAAAATCAGATTCTTGAACTGAACAGTCCTAACGTTTGCACGAATAACCATTTTTTAACAAAATTAATGTTTGTCTTATGTTTATATATAAGTAGTAGTATATTTTATGTATAAAGTATTAATATAGAGCCAACTGTTATGCATTGAGATTAGAAAAATGATATAATTTTTTTTAAGTTTTGCAAAGCACTGCAAAAATCTAGTTTCATAAACACCAAATGTAGGCAAACATTCCAAGTAGAGCTATACACTCTTAGGCAGGGAATAAACAAGTGACCAGATGGCTGTCAGCAAAATTTTACTTGGTGTAAAGGCAAAATTTATTGCATATTTTATGTAAAAATTTTAACCTTATAAAGACATAAAAGATTACATGTGTGTATATGTATAATATATACCTATATATTATACACGGGCATATGCATTCTAATGTTAACCTTGTTATATGTTATACAAATGCACATTATATATACAAATGCACACATACAAACACATACATAAAATCTGGAACCATGCATTTGTGATGAAGACATTATTGTAGGACTATTTTAGTCATGGCATAAACTCCTCCCTAGTGACAACAGTATAGCACATAAAGGGAGACATTGGAAACAGAGATGATTTCTTTCAATCAAATGACATTCTTTTCTAGCTTAGATTATCTTTAAGTGGCCGAGCAGAGGCAGTATTAAAAAATACAAGGGAGAATAAGATAAAAACATCATAATAAAATTTCAGGATGTAAAAATGCTGTTCAAATTAGTTTTTTCAGCCAATGCTGCTCCAAGTAGTGGGGTTTTGCCCCTCCCAACTAGTAGTTTTTCACTCTAGACCTCTCTTCATCTCAGGGAATTCAGAGGCTGAGAAGACGATTCGCAAAGGCTCTTAAGCCTTCTCTGTGGCTCCTGCCTTCTCTGGTTCCTGTATCAGTATTCACTGTGTTGAGAAGGAATGGCACTGATAACACTGCGCATTCCTTCTCTTCCTCTTAGACTTGTGTTATTCCAATGCACTGAATCCATGCAGTGTTATGAGGCCAAAGCTACTTTCATGACCTATAAAAACAAATGCCACTTCCTGAGATACTGGAGAAGGCTGGCGCCCTGAGCAAGTGTGCTGCCCTCTCTAACTGTGATGTATGTATCACTGTGATGTTCAGAGGGTAACAATGCTCTCTTTTTCCAAAGAAGAATAGGACACATGTGAAACAGTCCTTTTACTCACGACAAGGTCAGAGAACAAATTACTTTGACACTAAATGAGGAAATAGGGATATAAAGATAATTATTTTAGAATACTTCTAAAAATACATTAACCAGTGAAGACAGCATTTATTTTAAATCACGTCAGTGTAATTCTGTACGGATTTTTTTTATGAGTGGTTTGTCACTTTCAGAGAGATCTATTATGATACATACTGCTGAAGGGAACATGTTGACATGTCTGAGAGCTAAAACAAACGGGAAGAATGAAGCTGAAAATAGCTGGCTGCGAAGAAAGCACTGGCGGCACCCAGCGTGCTACAGCTAGGATTCAGAGATGTGTGTGTGAGCACACGGTGACAACATGACCCTCAGAGCAAGCTTTTCTGAGAAGGAATTAAGAAGGACATGTCAGGGGCAAGCAAGAGAAGTAGATGAAAATGGTAAAGGAAGCCCTGGCTGGTGTGAGTCAGTGGATTGAGTGCCAGCCTGCGAATCAGGTGGTCACTGCTTCTATTCCCAGATGGGTCACACGCTTGTTTTGCTGTCTGAGTTCCCGGTAGGGGGTGCACAAGGGGCAACCACACATTGATATTTCTCTCCCTTTCTTCACTCTTCCTTCCCCTCTGAAAAAAGGTAAATGGGTGGAATCTTACAAAAAAAAGGTAAAGGGATTAGCCAAAGAACATATATGCACTTAAACAACAGTCTGGTAATTGCCAGAGTAAATAGGTCAAAGGCTGGGTAGAGGCAAGAAAAGATGGGGCACAAACGGGGACATCTATAATAGTTTCAACTATAAAAATTAAGAAAATATATATATTAGTAAATGCAGAAAAGAAAAAAAAGAAAAAGAGCACATCATTGCTATTGTAGACTAAGGTAATTGCTATCTACATATGTATGCTCCTCCATTGCCAATAGGGACACACATGAAAAAGATGCAGCAGTACCTCTCTGCATAGTGCATTCCCGAAAAGCTCTGTGCAAATAAAATCCCATTATAAAACCAAAAAATGATTCATCCTTCCGACTGATCTTCATAGGAAAGACTCTTAACATGTAACCTTTAAGATCCTCTGTCTGAGCCACATGGGGTTTGACTTCCTTTTCTACACTAGCAGTGCTAAATATTAGTTCTTAATGAAGTTTTCACCAGACTATGGAGAAATAAGAAACACAGAGAAAATAAGGGACTTATTTTGTGAGATAAATTTACCCAAATTAAATGGCTCTGTTTTACTCTAAGATTATGTTTTTCCTTCTTTTTGGGGTGTTAAAAAATTAAGACTTGTATTTCATAAAATAGTGCCACTAACAAATGTTCATTGTAATGTGTCGCTTGAAATTTTACCAGCTTATGAAACCCAAAGCTATTTGAACCACAGTATATGACCACATAAACTCTCTAATCCAAACTCCATCAAAGTTAAGACATTTTTAAACAAACACTTCAGTAAACATAGAACTTCCTTTATAAAGAAAACATGCTATGCCTTGTTTTGCAACACACAAAGGTGTCTTTCATCATTTCTAGTTTTTAGCAGTAAATGTTACATATTGTTTTTCCTTTTAAAAATCACATCATGTTGGTGATATGGATAATGATAAGGTCTATCTACTTGAAATATAGTAATTTCACCATCAGAAGTTCACATTTTAAAAAGTTATACTAGTTGATATTGACAAGAAGCAGAATTTAAGTATTCTCTACCCTTTACCATTGTTTATGAAAATTAAACAAGATAATGCATGTGTTTAGACTCCTAGGCTAAGGAAAGTTATGTATTATCACTTCCCTGAAGAGTTATTTGGTGGTGAAAAGTGTTGGCTAGCTTTGCACAGATGTGCAGATTCCATGTAAAACCGTAGTAGACCTCTAAAAATATGACACACGTAGTAGCTGGCACACCCTGATTGTTGTGCTGTGTCTGCTGTGGCAGAACTCCAACACAGGCTGCATGCTTTTGATCTCAGTCTTGAGTCCTAGTCACCATTTGCTTTCCCCCCAGCTGTCAGCCAAAGGAGATATCCCATTTCGCACCCCACACCATAACACCTACTTTAGTGGGAATGGCAGATATTAACCCATCCCTGAAATGTATCACTGAAAATGATGACAGGTTGTGTGGCTGGAAAAGTGCAGGATAAGATAAGAATGTGTAGCCATGGGACCTGGTGTGGGTCAGCCACTTCCCTGAAGAAGTGACATTTGAACTCAGATTAATGGAACAATTAGAAGTTAATGACATATCCTCCACAAAGGTAATGGTGAGATCAGGAGCCGGGGGAGCATGGGATGAACTACAGAGCCCAAAGGCCAGCGTGGCTGCAGCACAGCAGCTAAGAGATGGAGAGTGGTGTCCTGGTAACGCAGAGGCAGCATCTCCAGCTGTGTACTGGAACAGACTGATTGGAACTGACACTTCTCATCCCCAAAAGATATAAATGCTTGATATTTAATAAAAAGTGATTTTAACTTGAAATTCTTACTATTATTTTACAATTAGTGTTTTGGAAGTGAAGCTGAAGAGAAAATGGACAATGGAATATGCGTTGGGAAAGAGAACCCTGGAGACGCAATTTCTAGATGGTCCCATCTCCTCCCTCCCTGGATGATCTTTGGCTGCCTGTTTCTCTGACCACTGGTGGTACAAATACCACCAGGCCTCCCCTCCCTGCCTTTGACCAGTAACTGCACCACCCTCTGTCTGAGGTGCAAGAAGAGTCAGCTGAATGCCCAAGGGCATCTTTAGATGGTTATGGTACAGTGCAAGTCACGAGCCTCTTGTCCAATCCTGATCCATGTACAAGTGCAGAGGGTGTAATCACTGAGGGGTTGTCTGTCCTTTATGATACAGAGTATCAGGCCTGAGAGGAGATGAGGTATGTGAGAAGAAAAATATCTCCATGTTTGAGGAAAACCAACATTAAATAATAAGTAAAAAAACTCCACCATGGCAGGTAGAGAAAAGAATGTGGAAGAAAGAGAAAAGTTACATTTTAGTACATTTAATGCACTTTTTTTCTCTCTGAACAAGGTGGTCAACAAAATTTACAGCTCAACCTGGATAAAATATATATTCATGCCATTGACATTTTGTTCTTCTTTCACAGATCAATAAGAAGCCACAAAATGTTTTTATCGAGGAAATGACATGATCAAATGTACATTCTAGAAAGATCACCTGTTAACTTCTGTCACTGCTGCAAGTTCCCCTGCCCATCACGCCCACCTGAATGCAGTGAACAGACAAAAATTTTCCTGGAATGCTAGTTTTCAATTATTGTGAACACGGAATCCTGTTAGAAACTTTAACTCTCAGGAGGGAAAAGGGAAAGAGAAAGAGCAATCTTCTGCTACTTGTTCTGCCTTATTTCTACTCCATGTCCACTCCTATTTCAGGTGTTTCTCCTCACCCTGATTGTCACCCCGACGAGCCCCCCTTGTCTGGGAGAATGCCCTTTGGCAGCCCTGCACCTGGAGCACTTCACGTACATTCAGGAGATTACCTGTGTTTGTTAGCTTTGCCAATACCTCTCATCCTTTCCGCAAATTTAGCTGGGTCACCTTGAGGGTACTTCATTTTTTATTTAAATACATTTTAACTTGCTTGTACTCCCTGACAGCTGCTATCATTTACTCTGTGAGAAATTCTGCAAGTTTTTTTTCTTTTCAACTTTAAGATATATTTAATTTAAAAACAAAATCATAAAATAATACTGAAAAGTAGTTTCCAGAGGTTATTACACCCCTCTCCTCTTCAGAAAGACTGTAAGAAAACCACATAGGAACAATGAGGACTTATTCTATTTTCTAAGATTTGTGGGGAAAGAACTAACAATCACCCTCCATATTCATTTTGGGGTAAAAGAGGCCTGTCAGAGAATTTTTTCTTATATTCAAACTAAATCTAGCTTAATATTTCTACTAGGATGGCAAAGTACAGAATGTTCACTTAATAGTCAAACTAAGGCTTTCTTTTTGCTCTGACGTGCCTCAAGGTGTTTGAGAACGGTGATGGATACGCCAGAGAGAAGACAGGTTTTATGTTATTTGTTCTGAATTTCCATTAGGTGACTATTTGTCTGGACAAACAGGCAGGAGTGCCGATCTTCACATCACAAGCTAGGAGTTACCTGGAGAATTGCTTACCAATGAGTGCTATCTTCAGGATGAGGGAGAATATCTGATAAAATTATTACTGAGGGTTATAAAACACCCAGATGGGTAACATATACAACTTCAGCCTGAATAAATCATGCCTCTCTGCTCCATTTGGAATTTTTGAAAGAATTAATAAAATAGTGAAGTGTTGAGAAGTAGTGGGCATGAAATATTTAGACATTCAAAAGGCTTTTGATCAAGCCCTTAACCAGAAGACAATTAGGATCCATTTGAACCTTATGTAGGACCTAAAAGGTGAGAAGTAAAATTTTCTCTAATAAAGACTTCAAGCTTAAAAAGTGAATAGTAAGGAAAATGAAAGGTGGAAATAAATGGTGTTGTTAGCCTGAAAAGAGGTTAATAGAAAGGTGCCCAGGGAATGGTATTGGAGCCAGATTTCTTGTCTATGTTAACACCAATCAATCTGGAAAGCTTCCTGAATAATAATTCTTTAAAAATGTTGGTAACATAGCCCTGGCTAGTATAGCTCAGTGAACTGAGTGTGAGCCTGTGAACCAAAGGATCGTGGTTCGAGTCCCAGTCAGAGCACATGCAGGCCAGTGCCCTGACTGGCCTGGGTTGCAGGCCAGTTCCCAGGAGGGGACCCACAAGAGGCAACCATACATTGATATTTCTCTCCCTCTCTCCTTCCCATCCCCTCTAAAGATAAATAAATGAAAAAAAAATAAAAATGTTGGTAACAGAGAATTATTTAAGCTAGTCATGGATGGGGAACACTGCAGAACTGTGGGAGAACCCAACAAAACAATAGATAGTTGAATAATCTGATGTCAGATAAAATTGAGCCAAGACAAGAGAATGGTAATTAATATTATAAGGAATAATTTATGTTACTGATGCACACTGATAGATTTTGAATTAACTACGAACTTTCAGGAGAAAGGTCTAATAGTCATCATGAATATCTGTGTAAAGGGATCTATTCACAGAGCAGGGCTGTGGGAAAGGTCTGCGGAAGTGCAAGCAAAAGGATGAGAAGCATGTGAGAAGAGATGGAAAGGTAAGGGTTTTCCATTTGGAAAAAAAGAGAAAATAAAAGAAAATCTGCTAGAAGAGGGCAAAAAATAAAATATTAAAACAAAAAGTCAAGTTGAGAACTTTTATTCACCTTTTCCCATAGTTTGACTAGGGATTCATCAAATTAGAAAACATAAAATTTCAATGAGAATGAGGGAAAACGCTTCTGTAATTTAACACTGAGAGTTGCCTGCACGGAGTGTCACTGAGCTGAAGACCAAGCGCAGACGGAGGCATCGGACGCCTTACGCACATTCACAGGGGAGGGCTAATGCTAAACTGCCTCTCGAAGACCCTAATTGAGAAGGTGTGTGAATGTGTATCGTACAGCAGTTTTCGCCGTCTCTACTTCTGTTTGAATTAATTTAGGTGTCTGTCTCTCTCATTAGGTTAGAATTCCTAGAAAACAGGGATTTTTATCTTACCTATCTTAGCATCATGTCTCCTTTACTCTTCAGTGTCTAGTAATACATTTTGTTTCTAGAGAGTACTCAGAAAGTACTTGCTGATTTGGAATATCTGTGTCGTAAGGTTGAACAACAGAATGGGTGGTTTTCTTCCTCTAGTCTATTCTCCCCCATTCCCAGCAAATGTCCATTTAATTCCTCCTGCAGCCATCCAGCAACAATGAAAGGTGTTGAGGTGAGATCAAGGAAGGGAAATGAAGTAGGGAAGTAGGGTTGGAAGCCATTAATCACGGTTAGCAATTGTGCACCAGGCCTTTGCTATGCATTGAGATAACTGACTTCTTACTAACACCTTAAAAACCAGTTTTAGCAGTGACCTTTAGCACTTCTGTGGCAAAGGAAATGTTCTTCCCAATTTCTTCCCTGCTCTGCTCCTGGCCCACTCCCTAGAAGACACAAGAACTCAAGGAACTGACCTTAGTTCCCTTCTTGGAAGTCACCCACCTTAAACACACACACACACAGCACCAGGAGGATGTATATATATGCAGACACAATATAACATGTGTACATATACACACATCTATAGGGGCAATAGAATGTATACATATGGGCATAGACGTAGCTATGAGTATAAATATAGACCTATATATTTGGAGATAGAGAAGGACTTTAAGGAATTGATTCATGTAATTGAGGAGGCTTGGCAAGTCCGAAATCTGCAGGGCAGGCCAGCAGGCTGGGAAGAGATGCAGTTTGATTTCAAAGGCTGTCTCCTGGCAGAATTCTCTCCTCCTCTAGGGAAGTCAGTCTTTTTTCTGATAAGATTTTACCCCACACTTGGGAGGGTGATCTGCTTTACATAATGGCCACTGATTTAAATGCTACTCTCATATGAAATATGCCTTCACAGAAACATGTTTGAACCAACATTCATTTATGTTGATACATAAAATCAATCATCTAGGTACAACAATTATGCTGAGCCATTGCTGATGAACACATTACAGGAAGTGAGGCCTTGGCCTGAACCTGGTATGGACAGAGTGGTGGATGGATGCAGTGGCCAGCAGCTGGACCATCAGTCAGTTTTGGTCTCCATAGCAGACCCGAGCAGCTTCTATTTTGTGGCCACCAAGCACACTAAAGCGGTAACTGAGGCAGCATCAAAAGGCTGTCAGAGACATTGAAATCGACAACAAGCTGACAGTAACCAGAAGGGACGGGAGAGGGAAATAACATGGGAAAGAAGGGAAAGAAACGTAAATGAACATGAATGAGAGACCCATGGATGGACCCAGGAGGGGGTGGGATTGAGGGTGGGGTATGGGCGTGGGCAGGGCAAAGGGAAGTGTTGGTGGGAAAATGGAGACAACTGTATTTGAACATTAATAAAAAAGGGGAAAAAACTCTTCCCAGAGTATAACTACAAGCAAGAGCTCTGGGTTTAGACAAAAGCAGTGAACAGCCAACTGAAACAGGAGAATACATGTAAGACAAGAGCCAAGCAGGCGAGGGGTAGAAGCTGGAATGGAAGCAGAAAGTGAAGGCAGTGTGAGCAAAACCTGTTGCACAACAGGGTCTGTGCCACGTATTTTACATGTATAACCTCATCTACCTCCCACCACAAAATTAAGCATAAATTAATAATATTGTAAAAAAGAAGAAACTGGGGCTCTAAGAAGCCACGTGTCTTGGCCTGACTCATCTGGCTAATAGCAAAGAAGCCAGATTTAGGATTTTCCTTATTAACCCTAAATTCCATCTCTTTCTACTCCATTATTTTGACTCTTTTATCGATCTTGGGACCAAGAAACAGAACTATTAAGTAAAGAACAAGGCATGGGGCAAGAAAAGCAAAAGTCTTTGGAATGAAGCAAACCATCTGCCTCAGCTGAGAAGCATCTTAATGCATTTCCTGCTGTGGCATCTCGGTCCTCGTGAAGTCCAGACTCAGGCCTGCACATAAAAACAGTAGCGGGAACAGTGGGTAGGAGGGTAGAGACATGGGCTGATTCTGACACATCTTTATAAAATGGGAATGAACTATCAGAAAAAGAAGGCAGTTTTCCTTTGAAAGTCTGTCACATTCACAATGAGGGTGATAAAAGACTTTGCTTCCTTGCCTTTTAGGTGACTTCAATATGGCCAGACTTTGAAATCTAACACTGTACTGAATTTTATATTGAAAGTGGTGGTGCAATATTGAACTATAAAAGAAGGGGCTGGAAGAGTATTTTTCAAATACTCGCTCCTCAAAATCTCTTTGCCCTTTTTCACTTACAGGTATGATCTTATCTATTGATATTTTCCTGTCTGAAAAGGTCCTCTGTCTATTCTATCAGGTTGCCCTATTTTTCATTGTGTAACAGGCTGTATTTTGAAAATGAATAGCCCAAACAACCACAATATATTGCTATCACTGTGCTATTCTTTGGAAGAAATTCTTCACTTGGCATTTGCACTTTAATAGACTTCAAGCTGCTATGATAGCAGCACCCCACCATTGCCGGACCCTACCACCATCCAGGCACGGACTTCTTTGTACAGGTCGACAACTTCTGTCATCCTGAATGCTAAGAGTACCTCTCCTGACATACTGAGAAGGCAAGGCACAGCTGGAAGCTTTCTTCCAACCATCTCCAGCAACACCCGCTGCTGCCACTCTGTAGCAATCAGCAGACACCCTGCGTAGTATCTTTTCTTTTCATTGACTGCCCTGCCCACCTTGCTCATGATGCCCACTTGAAATCCTCGTTCATCACATGTGCAGATACTCACGGCCACTAGATCTAAAGTGAACATTCCAGAGAGAGCTATTGGGAGGCCACAAACCTCTTAAAAGCCATTTGAGTTCTAGGAGCATACTAAAGAGTTGGCACACACACGTGCAAACACTGAGCCATGAGGCAGTGATGTTTTAGCTGCAGTTCAGAGAATCCATAAGAAAGACTGGTTTGGGGGAAGAATAAAATTATGTAGATATAATTAGTATCCAAAACCATATCCAAGTTATAAAAGGAACTGAAGGAATAATATTGTGTCTTGGGTGTCTCCTTGGCAGAGATCGTTAAAGATAAGGACTGAAGCTCCCAGTGTTCTGAGCACTCACGGACCATGCTGGCACAATGGGTCCTCAGTCAGACCATGCGCATCTGACTTTAACAGAACTGAATTGAAAAGCACAAGAAACTGGTTCTTAAGCTTCTTAGTGTGGGATATGTTGCAGAGTATTAGATGACCATGTGAAAGTTAAGAACATCACCCCAGAAACATGCACATACAAAAAGTTGCATCAAATCTTAAGTGATCTTTAGGTTACTGACCTAAGGTGCTGCTGTGAACTTCATTTGAGATTTTTCACATACTCAAGATTCTAATATAAAAAAATTTAAAAATCAAAGGAAGAGCAATGAAGTATCAGCAACCAAGGTTCCATCCTCTCGTGGCAAACGGTTGATGATCTGACATTTAAATACAACCCTGATACAAATGTTCAGATAAAAACTTTTCTTAACCTTTCTAAAGCTAATCTACAAGATCTGGATAAGGCACTATTTTTTCTTCTCTGTGCTGTTGTGGCATTTAGTATGATAATTTGTGTGAAATAGTTATGCAACCTCATCAGAGAGATACTGTGATTATTATTAGTGAGAAAGTCTAAGCTGTTTTTTTTTAAGCTGGTTATTTTGTCTTTGCATCCTCCCCTTCCTCCTTTTCTTTTTTTCTTTCTTCCTCTACTATTTCTGTTTCTTCTTCTGTCCTAATGGTTGGTAAAAAGTGTTGCTAGTACTTTAGTGGTTGTTCTGTATACATGAAATACATGAAGTATCACCAGCAATAAAAATATCTACATTCCCATTAGCATCTAGGGGGTCGCTAGTAATATGCATTCCTTACCTTGCATTGATTGCCAAAAAAGCTTGGGGTTAGACCTTACGAGATGGAGATTTGAATACTTCTTTTCATTTATTGTGGGAAAATGACACAACCTTGTGTGCAACTGTAGTTCGTAAAGTTCACACATTTGGAAAATGGTGATCATAGCATAAGAGGATTACCCAATAATTCAAGAGACACTCAAAAATAATCCTTTAAAAGTCGTAAGTCATGTTCAAGAGTTCATTATTATTAGAAAATAAAGGATGAGACGGTGCCTGTCTCACTATACTTTTGCCATCTGGACACTGCGAGACTGGAGTGGGCCTTTATTTTTGTCTGCCCATCCAGCTACTGGGATCTGAATTGCTCTTTGGATTCCACTTTGTGCCACCTGTGTGAAAATTGTGGAAACGAGGATTCTTACACACTTTTCTCCAAGCTACAGTGATTGGTTCTGGGCCAGGTCGATAAGAAACTTTTCTTAAAATCTTCCAAATTAGAATTCATAGAAGATAAGTTTTTCCTCACAAGAAGCCAACATGAAAATATTACATGTCATCAATAGATGAAGAAGTGGTGGTATATGTAATATATGTATGTATATGTATTATATATATATACATATACATACATATATAATAGAATATTATTCAGACATATAAAGTGAGAAAACCCTACCATTTGCAACAACATGCATGGAGCTTGAAGGCATTATGCTAAATGAAATGTCAGACAGAGGAAGACAAATACCATATGATCTCACTTATGTGTGGAATTTAATTTTAAAAGAAAAAAAACACCATATTCAGAGAAAAAAAAAGACCGGTTTTGTGTTTTCCAAGGTGGGGATTAGGGGGAGGGAGAACCAAAGCAAGGTGGTCAAAAGGTACAAACTTCCAGTTGTAAGTGCTAGAAAGTAATATACAAATGATGACTATTGTTAACATTGCTGTAAGATATATAAGAAACTATTAAAAGAGCAGATCCTAAGAGCTCTCATTAAAGTGGAAAATTTTTTTTCTTTGTATTGTATCCATACGAGATGATAGATGGTCACTAAACCTATTCTGGAAATCACTTCATAGTATACATAAATCAAATCTTCATGTTGTACACCTTAAATTATATAGTGATGTATGTCAAATATTTCTTAACAAAACTCACAGAAAAAAATAAAAAAAGAAGAAGCCAAGCTGAGTAGTTGTAAGTCTGGAGCTTTAAGTAGCCACAGTTCAGGGTCAAGTAACAAGCTGGTTTAAGAGGATGAATCCAAAGCAAAACAAGAAGAGGAGCATAGAGAGCAGAACAAAAAGAATCCTGAAGTGACTTAAATCCCTGAAATCCCCAAAGCTGCCCCAACCCCAGCTTTCATAAGGCTTGGTTGTTCTGTCTCTTTAATTGTGTAATATGTTTCTGTTATCTCATTTTTCTGGTTACTTTGAGGTAAGTCTGTCACTTGCACACTAGCAAAGTGCTGACTGACAGAGAACTTGCATGTTCTTTCAGAGAAGGTACAGAGTACAGCCATCGAAATGGTGTCTCTACACACCTAGAGAAAAATGTCCCTGTCCCCACTCTAGTTCTCATCCAACCCAAACCACTTTTCAGATTTTGTTGTCCACAAAAGCAATATTGTTTATATCATTTGTCTAAGAAGCCAAAGAGGTGCCTCCACACAATGTACAAAATAGTCCATTCCCCAGCCCAGAGCATGTGTGAATAAGCACTAGGATCCTTGGGCCTTTGGTTGTGCTTCTTGCAGCCAGGATGGGGCTTTAAGAAGCCCAGCTGGGACACATGACAAGAACAAGGTGATCTGGATTTATTGGTGGGCAGACAAGCATGAGGAAGAGACAACAGGAAAGAAACGATTTCTGAGCAAGAGTAGATTGCCACTGTTTGGCTCTTTTAGCCTGTGGGACCCAGTAATAATTTTCTCCAAGGTTCATATTTCCTGCCAATTGAGACCCATAATCACATGTGTAGGGAGCTCTGTGTTATTCTGTTTTTCAAAAACAGTGCTGTTTATAAGTAAGAGCTAACATATTATACTAATTTGCCCTCTAGTCCAGTAAAGACAGATCTATTTGAACAGAAATACAGGGGTGGGTAGGGCAGGAGAGAGTAATGGGGGAAAAGTAGAAACCACTGTAATTAAACAACAATAACATTTTTTTTAATTAAAAAAACTTTAATAAAAAAAAGAAATAAGGGGATACCAAAAAACTCCCAGTTAAGGCCAAGATAAAACAGAATTATTAAATATTATAAAATGTAACCATAATATTTTATTTTATGTCTCGGAAGAATTAATCCTGATACATTACATTTGAACTGTGACAAAATAATATATTTCAATAAAAAACATCAATTTTGAATTGCTTTAATAAACTTATCCATAGGGCATATCACCCTACAAGCACAACAGATACAGACTAGAAATAAACATAAGAATAGACTTACTGATTTTCCTGAAAGACTGAGAATGCTCTAAAAATTTCAAAAAATTAAATAAAATAGTACTCAATTTCTTTGGCCTATGTAGTAAAAATCCTCTATAGGAATTTTTTTAAATGATGATCCTTCATCCTCTCCATCAGCACTTACTCCTTGTGCCTACCCTCCTCCACTTTTCTGTTACCCATTGTATGTGTTATATATTTGATATTCTAGAACTTTCTCCATGCTTTATTAAGATTCTGCTTGTCCAAGGGTTTTCATTTAATTTTTTGTTGCAGTCTCTAGAAACTTAAGAAATACTTTTATTATGTTAGCTTCTTGCTACTTTCAAGACTCTCGGAAACTAAACATATTTGTAGAAGTAGTAGCTAATTCTTTACTACCATACTCACTTTTTTTTCCCAGAGTGCTATTGCATATGTAAGTATGTCTGGAATGCAAAGTCTGTCCAGGGAAAAAGTTTGGCCATTGTTAATCTAACAAGAAATGTTTGCATGACATCAACGTGACCTGGCAGCCAATGAGAGTTGACTGTAATGTGGGTGTGTGAACAATGACGACTTCACTGTACTAGTCTGAGGTAGTAGATGCCTTGAGTGAGCATGTGTACTGTGTGGCCATTTCATTAAAAATGACTGGTGAGTAGAGCAATGAATCTGCATTAAATTTTGCATTGAGCTTGAACGGTCCTGTGAGGAACCTATTAAGATGATTCAGAAGGCTGCAGCAATGGGCACCTGGTGATCAGCAGCTTCATGACAATATATCCATTCACACATCACAGTTTTTTGGTGAAACATCAAATCACCCAGGTGATTCAGTCACACCTACAGCCCAGATTTGGTGCACTACAACTTCTGACTTTTCCCAAAACTAAAATCACCTTTGAAACAGAAAAAAAAGAAATAAAATCATCTTTAAAAGGGAAGAGATTTCAGATCACTTATGAGAGTCAGGAAAATATGACCAGACAGCTGATGGTGATTCCAACAAAGAATTTTGCTGATGATTTGAACACTGGAAAAGATTCTGGGAACACTGTGTGAGTCCTGAGGTGCTTACTTTGAAGGAGACTAAGGTGTCATTATCCTATGTACAATGTTTCTTGTATTGTATTTTCTTCAATTAATGTCTCTATTTTTCATAGTACAAGGCTGGATACTTTATGGACACACCTCATGAATATTTAAAATAAATTTATTATTTGCATGTGCTATACATCTTATGTTCATGTATACTCATTAAAATATAATATTGCAACATTTAGCTTTCAACTATATTTTATAGAAACTAATCATTTTTTCTTTAGTTATTTCTAATTTTCTACTAATATTATATATATACACACATTCCTGGTAATCTTATTTTACTAAAGGTAGATTTATAAATGTCAGCTCCTTATATGTGTCATCTGATAGATTTTAATTTTTTATTTCAATTTTCTCTAGATCCACTCTTTTTTTTAAACAGTAAGATTTAAAGAATTATTCTTCAGATTTTTAAACTCTATTGATCTAAATATAATTCATGTTGCCAATTGAGTTTTTTAAAATTTATCAGCCTGTATTCACACATAATTCAAGACATGTATATTTTCCTAGTGTTCTGCCCTTTTGCCCTGAATAATGTGCAGTAAATCTGTAACTACAAGCAACTTATGTCAGGGTGAATTATTGAACTACTAGTTTAATATATGATCTGTAGAAAATACTACATTTTTACTGAAGGCAAACTATGAATCTCTTTGGGGCAATTCAAGTTGACTCCTTAGACACTTATTTCAAGTGTTTTTTCAAGACATGCAGTTATGCATCTATAGCTTTATATTTTTGAATGGATTTCATTTTGCTGTTATTAAAAGTGTTGTAGAAAATGTTAAGACCAAGTTTCTGTGAAAACTTTAAAATGTGCTGGTGTGCAAATGCATGACACAACTAGTATAGTGCTTATGTTGGCATAAGCACTATAACCTATGATTTGCTTTGATGTTTTCCAAACATTTTCCCACAATATAATTTTATTTATTACATCAGCAATATACAAGTTCATTCTTAAATTATAATAAAATGGAATGGCTTTCTCTATGGAGCACGCCAAGGGCCCTGCTTTTGGTTCTGTAACTTGTTTCCTGAGCCCATTTCTTCTAAGGACACTTCTATCTCTCTGATGTTCTGAATAAACTTTATCTTATTATAAAAATGAAATAAAAGCATGTGAGAAAAATGTGAACCCCCCTTTTATTGTCATCCCCCATCTCACATAGGTGCACATGCACATGCACCTCACATGTAATTGCTAAATCCCAGTTCTTTCTACAGATAATAATTGGTTTCTGTGTTTAATGTGCTTCCTTTCAGAATATGTTTATGTATTTAAATACGCATATGTAACTCACCCCACAAAAATTTTTGTTTGCCTTGTTTAGACTTTCCATGAACTCATATCTAACATGCTTATGATTTGCACTTGCTCATTTTTCTTCCCCAAAATAACCACTAGCCTTGGTTCTTCACTTCCTCTAGGTCTTATCCAAATATTTCCTTTTATTAAGACCTTTGCTAACTATCAGAATAAAAACTGAAAGTTTCTCTTCTGAACATATTTTCTGATTGTCACTGTTCCTGACTTACTTGTCTTCATAGTTCTCCTCACCTTATGATTGCTGAATTTTCAGATTGCTTTTTGTTTTTTTGTGAAAAACACCTTTGGAAGTTTGATAAGAATTGCATTGAATATGTAGACTACTTTGGGTATATATAAAAGAGTTTATAATATCTTAATAATATTAATACTTCCAATCCAAGAATACAGATATCATTCACTCACCTGTGTCTTCTTCAATTTCTTTTATCAATGTCTTACATTTTTCAGTCTACAGACCTTTCACCACCTTGGTTAAATATATTTCTAAGTATTTAACTGACTTTTACTCTGTTGGGAATGTGATTGTTTTCTTAATTCCTTCTTATAAATAGGTAACTGTTAGTGTATAGAAACATTACTGATTTATATCCTGAAACATTATTGAATTTATTAGTTCTAACCATTTTTTGTGGAGTCTTCAGTGTTTCCTATCTAAAAGATCATATCATCTGCAAAAAAAAGAGAAAATTTTTCTTCTTTCTTACCAATGTGGATGCCTTTTTCTTGCCCAATTGCTGTGGCTATAATTTCCAGTACTATACTGGATAGAAGTCACAAGATTAAACATCTTGATTTTAGGGGAAAAGCATTCAGCTTTTCACCACTGAGCATGACGTTAGCTGCAGGCTTGTCAATATATAGCCTTTATTATATTGATGTCTATTTAATCTATACTTGAATTATTGACAGTTTTTATCCTAAAAGAATATTAAATTTATCAAATGATTTTGCTGCAGCTATTAAAAGTCATATGTTTTATCTTTTATTCTTTTAATATAGTGCATTACATTAATCAATTAGCATATGTTGAATCATACCAGGGATAAATTCCACTTAATTATGATGTATAATCACTTTAATGTAATTTTTATTTTAGTTTGCTAGTATTTTGTTGAGTTTTTTTGCACCTATGTTTATCAAAAATATTGGCCTGTGATTTTCTTTTCTTATAGGGTTCTTGTCTAGCTTTGTAATCTGAATAATGATGACCTTTTAAAATAAGTTTG
Organism: Artibeus jamaicensis; assembly: GCF_021234435.1. NCBI lineage: Eukaryota > Metazoa > Chordata > Mammalia > Chiroptera > Phyllostomidae > Artibeus > Artibeus jamaicensis. Next base: position 28,719,866 of record NW_026522025.1, on the reverse strand, counting down.
GAAGTGTTCCCTCTTTATCAATTTTTTGAAAGAGTGTAAAAATATTGGCATTAATTTTTTAAAATGTTTAGTAGAATTCACTAGAGACGCTATCTGGTTCTGGGATTTTTTGTACTGGGTGGTTATTCTCTTCCTTCTGCTAAATGTGAACTTAGTTTTTTCTTCTTGATCTAGTTATTTTAGGTTGTCTATTTGGGGTCTTTCTTTTTCTTTATGTAGGCATTTATAACTATAGACTTCCCGTTAAAACTGCCTTTTCTGTATTCCATATGTTTTGGTATGTTTTATAACCATTTTTATTTACCTCAAGGTATTTTTTAAATTCTTCTTCTGATTTCATCTTTGGCTTATTGATTGTTCAGGAATGCATTGTTTAATTTTTATATATCTGAATTTTCTAGCTTTCCTCCTGTTACTGTTTTCTACCATTTAGTCATAAAAGATGCTAAATATAATTTTCATCTTCTTCAACTTGTTAAGGCTTTTCTTGTGACCTAACATATGATCTATTCTGAAGAATGTTTGCATATATTTATAATTGTATCTTTTTCATGAATTGACCCCCTTAATCTTTATTAGTTGTTTACTGTTACAGTTTCTGACTTAAAATTTATTATGTTTGTATCAATCATCTTTACCACTGCTTGTTTTGGGTTTCCATTTGCTTGGAATATATTTTTCTATACCTTTACTTTCAGCCTATGAGTTTTCTTAAAGCTGAAGTGAATCTCTTGTAGGCAGTATATAATTGGGTCTTGCTTTTTTTTTTAATTCTATTCATCCACTTTATGTCTTTTAAAAAATTTTTTTTATTGATTATGCTGTTACAGTTGTTCATTCCCCTCCACCCTACCCTCCCGTCCCCACCGTTACCCCCCTTTAGTTTATGTCCATGTGTCTCAAGTTCTTTAGATTCTATTTTTCCCATGCTATTCTTGCCCCCCATCTATTTTCTATCTACTGTCTGTGCTACTTATTTTCTGTACCTTCTCCCCCCTTCTCTTCCTCCCACTCCCCTGTTGCTAACCCTCCTTGAGATCTTCATTTCTATGTTTCCACTCCTGATCTAGCTGTCCTTTTAGTTTGCTTTTGTTTTAGGTGTGGTTGTTAATAACTGTGAGTTTGTTGTCCTTTCACTGTTCATGTTTCTTTAACTTCTTTTTCTTCGATAAGTCCCTTTAACATTTCATGTAATAAGGGCTTGGTGATGATGAACTCCTTGAATTTGATCTTATCTGAGAAGCGCTTTATCTGTCCTTCCATTCTAAATGAAAGTTTTGCTGGATAGAGCAAACTTGGTTGTAGGTCTTTGAATTTCATGACTTGGAATACCTCTTTCCAGCCCCTTCTTGCCTGTAAGGTCTCTTTTGAGAAATCCGCTGACAGTCTGATGGGGACTCCTTTGTAGGTGACTTTATGTATTTTGATTGAAGGATTTAATCTATGCACAATTAGGGTAATTATTGATAGATAAGGACTTGCTAAGTCATCCCGGTAACTGTTTAGTAAGGTTGTGTGTATGTATGTGTCTTTCTGCCTCTCTTGCTATCTTTATTTGTGATATAATGATTTTTTGGAAGTGATATGGGTCCTGTGCTTGAGACATAGATGCACAGGGAACAGCTACAGAAACTGAGTTTATAACACAGGTTCCAGTAGAACATCTTTGGCTCTGGGTCTGGGGCATGTGCAGGACTGGGGTACTGACAGCTTTGGTCCCAGGGTAGGACCAAAGTATCTCCTTCTGGGGGTGGGGAGGTCAGCAGCATCTTCTACTCCAAGGGTCATATTTCAATGATGGCTATTGATTATTATCTCAGTGACTAAAGCTGCTGCTGTCCTTTACAGAGTGAGCTGCTGGGGTCTGCACCAATTAATACTATAGGGACTTCTGCTATGAAAGCTGTGGGATGTCTGTGACTGGCATTGTTGAGATCCTCAGTGAAAAAAGCCGCCAAGGTCCTTCATGGAACAGCACTATGATGGCACCTACCACATGCTGATTCAAAGAGCCCGGACCCTTATTCCTTGTTCTTAGCTGTATCCAGACATCTCCACTAAGCCAATCTCCCTAGTGCTCATTTCTGCGTGGCAGTTATTCTCCCTTTTTAATTTTTCTCTGTTTTGTGGCTCTTAATTGGTCTCTTGAGCCTTCACAGGGCTATTTATGTTCATGAATAACTGTCTAATTTTTTGTTCGGTAGGAAGCTGGCATCTTCTATGCTGACATCCCCACCATAAATATGTTGTTTTAAACCAAAGAGCTTGTTGTGACAGGGATAAAAAATAAGTGCAAGTTGGTTGGTAAATATGGGTGATCAGGAGATTATTCTGGATTATTTAGGTAGGTTCAATTTAATCACATAAATCCTTAAAATCTAAGAAACCTTTCTGAATGTGGTCAGAGAAAGAGCGAGAAATGACTGCAGAAGTGTAAGTAAGTGAAATGCAACAGTCTTGTCTTTAAAGATGGAGGACATGGGCCAAGGGCCAAAGACTGTGTGTAGCCCATTGAAGCTGAAGCAAGCAAGAAAATGGACTCTCCCTTACAGCCCTGCAAAACGAATCAGTCCTGCTGACACTTTGTTTTGAACTTGCGATATCTGCATATTCTGCAATAACCACAGGAGACTTCAGGACACCAGTGCAACAATGAGGACTCTGGGCTTCCCCAGACTGATACGTCTCCTCTGTCAAAGGCTGGGAATGGCCTGAGAAACGAAACTTCAGTTAAAGCTGTCCCCACCTTTCTCCCTGCCCCATACCATACAAATGCACATACAAATCCCCAAGTTCTAAAATATGTCTGATGGTTATTGTTCTAGGGTATTGTAGAATAATTATTACATTGTCTGGTAGAATATCATTCATTCATTAATAATGGTTTTTGAATTTTATCGGTTGTCAAGTGCTAAGGTAGTCACTGGAGATACAACCATGAATAAAATGGCAACTACTCGCAAACCATTAGGATACAGTAAGAATTGGCAAATAAAACAGAAAGTTTTATTATGGAGGAGAGTATCCTAATAGAGGTAACCACTGGCAGTTCCAGTCCAGCCTTCAGTGATGAGGAATCCTTTCCTAGAGAAATACAAGAAAAGGAAGAAATGGTAAGACTGATACTTCCAAACTGAGAGCTAAATGATGGATAGGATTTCATTTAGAGAAGGACAGGCCCTAACATTTTCAGCAACTTTTTTCTAGTTAAAGCATAGAGTTCCAAAAAGACAGCAAAACCAAAAAAGAAAAAAATGGGCTAGTTTTTGAAGGATTTTATAAGCCATACTCAGGAGTATAAAGCCCACGTAAGTATTTTAAGAGGAGTAGTAACATAACTGTATTGATATTTTTTAAGAATATAATTATTGTACAATAGTGACCAAACTAACACAGGCTGCAATATAAAAACTCAGATGCCAGTTATGATATAATGCCATAGTATTTGACAGAGATAAAGACATGACCTTGGAGAGTAGCAGAGATGAAAAGAGATAGATAAATTTGACAGATACTCAAAGGTTATGGATGGCACTTGGTGACAATTTTAGTTTTCTATAAACAAACTGTCCCCAAAACTTCATGGTTTAAAACAACAGTAAAAATATCTCTATTGCTCAAATATCTCTGTGCCAAGAATTCATCCATGATAAAGAAGAAACTGTGCATTTTTGCTTCACAAGGTGTCAGCTGAAATGGCTTCACAAAGGTCAGAAAATCTAGGATACCCTCACTGGCAGGTCTGAGGACTCAGTGCTGGCTGTCCGCGGAGCACTTTGGTTCACTTTGGTTTTCCATCCTGTGACCTCTCTCTGTCTCTCTGTGCACGGTCACTGATCACTCAGTAATTCAGTGCAAGCCTTTCAACATGGTGACATGTTTCAAAGAAAGTAAAATTGGAAGATATGAGCCCTCTTCAGGTCTAAGCTGAGAGGTCACACTGTGTCACTTCTGTCACATTCTTTTCATCAAAGCAGATTGCAGAACCTGTTAAGATTCAGGAAAGGGAAATAGACTCAACCTCTTGATGGATGAATGGCAAAGTTACATTTTTAAAGGTTTGTGGGTGGAAAGTTGAGGGAAATCAAGACATTGAAAGTATTGCTTAATCAACTTGATTAAGGGGTATAGTCATTTAGTGGCATAAGCAAGGCAGGAGGAAGACCAATTTGAAAGGAAGATAATGAAGAACATTTTAAATATATATATAGAGAGAGATGTATACAGACATCTAAGAGCTATCCAAGATAAAATTATACATCAAATATTTCTATTACTACTCTCTGGGACTCTTAAATACTTTGCAAGTACTAACTAATTATCATAACAATACTATGAAGAGGAGACATTACTATTATTTCTATTATACTAATTTTGCACATAAAGAACTAAGAATCTGAGAGGTCAGGTAACTTACCCAAAGTCGCACAGCTATCAAGTGACAGAAGCAAGATGAAAACCTAAGTAGTTTGGCTCCACCTTTCTTAGTTGAGCCACTTTTCTCTGCCAACTCTCCATAGGTAGATACACATCTTCTTTCAGAGGCTCGGGAGAAATATGGGATAATTTAGATACCTACAGTGTTTCAATGTTTAAATCAGAATTTAGTGAAATTATAATTAAATGTTTTTAACCTAGGGAAATATATATATTGGGCTGAAGGACAGCAAATAAAAAATTGGTTTGCACTTCTGATCTCTCAGTGGCAACATTCATACAACACACACTTTCTGGTGAGAGATTGTGGAGAGCAGGACCAATAATATGACACTTGTCCAGTCAAGGTAGCATAAAGTATGTGTAACAAAGTGGAGTCACTCGTGTCAACAAAATGGCTGGCAGTCAGCCATGACACTTTGGCTCAAGACGGAAACTCCTTAAGTCACAGCAGACACATCTGGCAAGGAGATACACCTAAGTTACCTGCACATATGACCAAAACAGCCACATCTGCAGAGCAGGGCCACCCACAGATAGTCCCTAGAAAAATCCCCCACTTGTCATCAGGGGTGCCAAGAAATTTATTAAAAGACCCAGAAGGGTGGAGTACACCACTCTCAAGGTATAACTGAGGCAGGTTGCAGACCACTGCTGAGAGAGCCGAGCTCCACACATCCACGTGCTGCTCCATGCCACACACATCAACCTGGGCATTGGCTGCAGGAGGCTCTGCCCTGTTGAACTGAGGACTTCATCTGCCCTGCTGTCCACCTGGCTCTGGAGATCCTACCTTGCAAAATGCAGACAACTCCCTTGCCCACTGTGCTGTCTCCTGGACCTGCAGACAGGCTCCGGGACTCAGGTTTCCTTATTCCCCATTGATTGCTGTGTGTGCGTGTTATATGTCTCAGATTGTTACAGTGTGAGTAGAATATCGATGTATGTTGATATTCTACTTTATGTGAACTTATATTCAATGAAAGTTGAGTGAATAGCATAGTTACTGTGTGTGACCCTTGTCTTTGTTGGTGCCGGGCTGCTCAGCAGGCAGCTAGCTGAGCTGCTGCCTGGCCGACTTATAGGAAAGACTATATCACAAACATATGCTTGTGACAGATACATAATTGTCCCTGGGGAGAAATGAATAGCTATTAAGTGAAGAAGCTGTACTGACTCAATGTTGAGGTTATAAGTTATTGTAGACAAAAGTCCAAAGATAAAATTTTTTGGCTAACTTCCATTTTTCAATGTTCCATTTACACGATAGTATGTGTTCAAAGAGCTTACTGTTCTTTAAACTCATGTAATATTGTTATCTAATAAGAAATATGTATTTGGCCTTCTTCCCTGGTTCCTGGCACAGAAATCCTAAAACTCTTGGAATTTCTGAGTACACAGGCAATAGGAGCATCTTTTGTTATTCATAATAAGCCCCTTTCAACCATACCAGAGTATATGCTAATGAGGTGACTCTTGGAGAATGGGGGCTTGTTGCCAGAGGAATCAACCCTGTGATTAAAGTGTTGGAACTTTTGGCTCTACCATCAGACCTCTTAGGAGGGCAGAGGGACTGCAGACCAAGTACAATCACCAAGAACAAAAGATTTAATTAATCATGTTTAAGTAATGGAACCTCCATAAAAATTCTAGACAATGAGGTTCAGAGGGCTTTCCGTTGCTAAACACAGGTAGGTGCTGGGAGCAGGTGGAGCATAGGGAGAGGGCACGGAGGCTCCACGCCCCTTCCCCAAACCTTGCACTCTGCATCACTTCTATCTGCCAGTTCCTGAGTTGTATCCTTCTATAATGAACTGGTAATTTGATAAGTAAACTGTTTTTAGGAGTTGTCTAGCCTCTCTAGAAAATTACTGAATACAAGTTGTGGTTTGGAGGCATCCCAATTTATAGCTGCGGGTCAGAATTATAGGTGGCAGTCTGGGACTTACGACTGGCACTTGAAATGAGAAACAGTCTTGTGGGACTGACACCATAACCTGTAGACTCTGCCCTAACTCTAGACAGGCAGTGTCTGAATAGGGTTAAACTGTAGGACACCTCATCTGTGTTCACTGAGAATCGAAGAAGTGCCTGGTGTGGAAGAACCTGCACTTCTGATGTCATGAAGTGTCGAGAGGGCATAGAGAAGAAGAGGGCAGTTTACCTTTAACTCCACACCAGGTGACATTCTGAAACCAAAGGCTATCAAGTATTCTTCAGTATTGCTAAGCCATTTTGAAAGTGCAGAGATCTTTGCTTTTAGTTTAAAGTTGTTTCATTCTCAGAAGCCTGCCATTGATGTCAATCCAACATCCCCTTGATTGTTACACAGTACATTCCTATATAAGAGGATGGGGGCTGAACCCTACTAGAAAAAATTTTACTTGCTTAGATCAGAGGAAAGTACCCAAAGAATACATCAGTTTGTTTTTTTAATGATGTTATTACATTAATTCTATGTAAATGATTTTCCAAATCTCAATATCTCTATAGCAATTAGAATTTTCTTTAAATCAGTGATTTTATAAAAAACACTTAAATACTAACCCCTTTATAAACCATTTCTCAAAATGTTAGCAAGCATTTTCAGATAATTCAAGCTTTGTGAATCAGTTTGAAAACCTTGAATTATAACATGATGGCATTGTCCAGAGGTGGGCCAGAGAGTGTGGATCTGTCCTGGGGTCAAAAACTAAATCTTTGACCTCAGGCAACTAATCCTTAAATTTACTATTTTGTCAGGGACAAATCAGGGTTCAGTGTAGAGTTATGTCAATTTCCCACAATTTGTGGGTGGAGAAAAGAGTGTTTATAATAAATTAGAAAGCAAAAGATAAAATAAATTTACCTTATAGTAAAAAGTCCTTTTGCCTGTATATTGGCTGAATTGTATTTATGTACAGAACAAAGCATTCCTTCACATATTAGTTACTAGACTCATCCTTAAAGTAGAGAAAATCATCCAGTATTAACGTCAGCTGGAACATAGCCCAAACTTACAGGTGCTGTTCGTGCCTGCGACAACCAGCAAAGAGATCCCATGTTCAACCTTCATAGTGAGTATGGCCAAGAACAAGGCCAAGTGGCAAGCAATATTGGGCCTCTTAAGCCACTGAATAGTGTTCAAGTCCCTGCTGTCTCTCTATGCTCATTTTCTCAATGTCTGAGCCTAAATTGGGGTTGGATTTCTCCTGCTTAGTTTGCTCCTACACAAACTAAGATTTTTCTCATCCCGGGCTTTTGAATATGATATTTGTTTACTTGGAATACACTTTTTTAAAAAAGATTTTATTATTTATCTCTAGAGGGGAAGGGAAGGAGAGAGGGGGAGAAATATCAATGTATGGTTGCCTCTTGTGTGTCCCCTGTTGGGAACTGGCCTGCAACCCAGGCATGTGCCCTGACTGGGAATAGAACTGTGATGCTCTGGTTCTCAGGCCCACGCTCAATGCACTGAGCTACACCAGCAAGGGCGGAATACACTTTTTTCATATTAGGAAAATTGTTATTATCTGTGAGGCCTCAATTTAAGCATCACTTTTTTCTATAGATATTTTCCTAACTTGTCAATTTAGGCAGGAACCACTGTTATATTTTCCTTTTATAGTTTATAGTTACCTGAAACTTTTGGTTAGAAACAAAATACTCATATGTACTCACAGAAGGGTAAGTAATACTATAGCAAACTGATCCACAACTGATAATTAATTAACATTTAATTTTATGTCCTTCTAGTGTTTTCTTCTTGTTGAGTCCACTCTGATGTCTATAGCTAGTACATTGCCCTCCAGCCCTAAATGAGCTACTGTCATGAGTTTGATTTACGTATTCCAAATCCACTCCTAATTCTTACACACACACACACACACACACATTCAAACACACATACAACTTCATTAATAGTAATACACAATTGCACTATATACATTGCGAATGTATAGAAATATACTATTTTGTTGTAAACAACAGGTTTTTTAAATATGTCTATGTTGATATTTATAGATATTTATATTTCTTTTTAGTTACTATGACATCACACACTTCTTATGTCTTTCAAATATATTTATTGACTCTTACTTATGGTTAATTTCTCAGAAAACTTTATAAAATTGTGAGGTTTATTCACCATTGTTTCTCTAATTGTGCAGCATAATGCCTGCTATTTTACTGGCAAATTGTAAAATATTGATTGAAGTTTGCTCTTACATTTACCTTGAAATGAACTTTGTGTATATATTTGGAAATCTCATTATTAGATTGCCTCCTCTTGCTTTTACTAAAGTGTGTAGAATAATTTAGAGAAAATGTTGATGAAGTTTTGTTGATTTAATCTTTGGTATTAATTTAGTGGGATTTTTGAGAGCCTTATTAATGTCATGTGCTGATGGACAGCTAGTAAAGTATGGCAAGCCCTCAAAAAAAAAAAAGAAAACTACTTAATATAATAAAGCTCCTGAACAGAACTCAGTCCCCATCTGCACAACCCTCAATACCTTACTTTGGCACTCTCTCCAAATTCCAGTTTTATCTTCAAGACTTGCTGGAGGTAATTTACCTCCAGGATTAACACGGAATGAGCCATGTAAAGTTGGCATGTCTGTGTCTGGTAAACATTATGAGTACAATAAACATTGGAAGTTATATTGATTATAAGCTATGTAAAATTCTTTACATTTTGGACAGATGAACAATATTACAAATAAACATCTTTTAAAATCAAATTTATTGGGGTGACACTGGTTAACAAAATTATACAAGTTTCAGGTGCACAGTTATACCACACATCATCTGTACACTATATTGTGTGCTCACAACCCCAAATCAAGTCTCCTTCCATCACCATTTATCCCCACTATACGCTCCACTTCCCCTCTCCTACTCTCCCCCTAGCAATCAGATTCTTTAGTCTAGATTGATGAGCGGTGCTATAAATAATCACCTTTGTGGGATAATCCTATGTTTTACTTGAGAAACCTTAGAAACTCACCTTTAAAATTCACAAACAATATTCACTATGCCCTTCCTATACAGTATGATAGTACAGAGTACAGGCTTTGGACTCAGACCAGAGTCCAAGGTTAGTTGCAGGACTTTGGCCAAGCTATTTCACCTCTCTGAGCCTTAGTTTTTTATTTGCCAATCACACATTCTATTGGGAACTGTCAGATGTCCTTGGCAGTCTAATGTCATTATGGCCCCCAGCCTGTTAAGGGACAACCAACATAAGAAAAGAAGGATAAAATAGAATTCTGAAAACACATAGTACAATGCTGATGAGGAATCTTTTAATGATGTAATTAAACCATCATCATAGATCTAGACAGCATCTTTTTATTTCCACTTTTATATTTACTATGGCTTACTGGTTAGGTCAGCAGTGGGGATTTGGGATGACTCCCCACCCATATATCAAAAGGAAACTGGATTGAAATAGAATTCTCAAGGCAGCATTAGACTCAGGCTATAAAGAGGGGAGATGATGGCTTCTCAAAAGTCTAAGCCTCATTAAGGCAATATGTCAAGCCCAGATATGGGGCACAGACTTGAGCTATAAATAAAATGTGTATTTTTGCTTGTAGTAAATGTTACCCTTAAAGCATTTGGACACCAAGTAATACATGGACAGTTAGTGGTTGGATCGAGTTTTAAGGACTTGGGATCCAGGTCTTCATCATTAAATTTTCCGTGGACCTGATACTGGCACTGACCTTACAGAAATATTATGGGATTTAAATAATGACATATAAGAAGTATTTTTGTTATTCTTTTCTTCCTACAAGTGTTTTTCATTTAAGGGCCTTGATAGGAGCAAACTCTAAGCACAATGTTAGAGTGAGCAGCGTTGTATTTGGCAAACTCCCTTCTATTTCCCTGTCCCCTGATGTTCATCTTCTCTCCTTCCATTTGCCACTTTCTTTGTCTGGCTGATCATGGGAATTGGGCTTCTTATTTGTTGGTTTCACTTCTGTGAATGTAAGACTTTACCCAGCCCACAAATAACCATGAATCTCAGCACCCTTGAACAAATGACATTTAATTATCTTCTTGCTATCCAACCAGCTAATTATCACATCTTAATCTAAAAATCCACCCATAGCAGTTATGTTTGAGTATAGACTCTTCTTCACACATTCACTCAGATGCGGCTATTGCAAAAAATAAGCATCTACTAACAAGATGACTTTCACAAATATTTTACTTTAAGGTAAGACTATTGAAAATTAAACGGGATTTAAAGCAATGAGTTTTTATATGGGGTTTCAGGTATAGTCTGATGGGAAAAATGAAAGTATACAGACTATAGAAATTGCTAAAGAAATAATTGTTGACTGATTGAATACATGTTGGCCACAAAAATGGCACCAGAATGTTACCAGCAATTGAACCTCTCAGTTCAGCAACATTGGTACTTGAAGTGTGGCTTAGAAATAATTCAGAGGCAAGACTTAAACTACAAGAGAAGTTTATTTAGAAAGTCAAGAGGTAGAAGAGGTGAGTCATAAAAGAAGTGGGTTCAGAAAATAAGTTACAGAGACAAAAAAAAAGGGGCCCTTGGGCCTTGGCTGGTGTAGCTCAGTGGATTGAGTGCAGGTTGCGAACCAAAGGGTTGCTGGTTTGATTCCCAGTCAGGGCACATGCCTGGGTTGCAGGGCAGATCCCCAGTGGGGGGCCACATGAGAGGCAACCATTGATATTTCTCTAACTCTCTTTCTCCTTCCCTTCCCCTCTCTCTAAAAATAAATAAATAAAATCTTAAAAAAAAAGAAGGGGCCCTTGGAGCTCAGGAGAGAGGAAGGTAAAGGTAATACACCTTAGGGGAAAAGGAGAAGGATGAGAAAGGCACAGGTGTGCTCCCAAGAGGAATGGTACATTGAGTCCTTTGTCCTAAGGGCTTTTAAGGGTGGGGGTTCAGGGGAAGTCCGAAAGGAGGATCTCAATAAAATATTCATCAGCTTTCCAAGTGTGTCCTTTTAGGGTCCTAGTCTCCACTGATTGGTTGGCACCAGAGTAGGGTGTCATTAATCAACTCAGCTGCTCCTAATGTCAGCAGTGACATCACTTGTCTGGTTTTGCTGCTTTTCTGGGCCTGAAGCTGAAACACAACTGAGACCTAGATGTCATCCCTAGGGGTTAATGCTTAAGGGAGAGGTCATTCAAGAGCTTGTGTGGGAGTTGCATGGGGACACTCTTTGTCCCCTGGCATCTCCCCCAAGGAGATCTTCCACATGAATAGCAACAGGCCAGGGAAAGAAAGTGAGAGGGGAACTGAAGAGTTAAAGATTTCAGTTTCAGTCATAGTTAATAGGCTTAAGTGATTAATGCTTGTAGAAAGCTGCTATTTCAGGAACTGGAGGTCAGGAAGCTATTCAACCTCTGTGCCCCTGGGCATTTGCAAGCTGCAGAGATGGTATCTGAGCCATTGTGTTCTAGGAAGTAAAATAAAGTCCAGGATAAGATAAAGAATTGTCAGTTAGCAGATAAAGAAATACTAGGAAAATTGCTACAGGACTACAACTCTTATATGATTACCTTTTTCCAAACCCTTTACTTAACCTTTTCTCCCTATAAAAAAAGTCTGCTTGAGATGTTAAGGTGGTTGGTTTTTAAGGGTACATAACCCACTATCTTCTCAGATCACTAGCATCTGAATAAAGCATTCATAAAAACTCAATCCTTGTCTCTACTTATTGGTTCTGGTAGTGACAGGCAGCAGAAATGCCAACTTTTCTGGTTTCAGAAGGTCAGGGGAGAGTTCAAACTGCATGGCCACCAACATGAAGGGTCAGGGGGGCTAAACTGACCAGCAATGTGCTAAGGGTGGAAAGAGTACTCCTTGGGGTGAGGTCCTTGTTTTCCAAGTTGTTTTTGTTGCTAGGCACTTGGGGCTTTCCATTCTGGTGACCTTCTCTACCTGGCCTATTACGTTCACTCTGCTCATTTCTCTTTTAACTGCCTACCACACAGAGAAAGATGAACGAATGAAAGAAAGTTTAAAATGGGACACCTTAACAGCATTCCTTAAACAAGTTAAAAATAGTTGTAGCCCTGTACTTAAATGCTATTTCAAAAACTAAAACCTCTAACTTTTCTTCTCCATATCCTCATTTTTCAAGGAGAATCTGGTGGTAAAACACATACCAGGGTAGTCAAGGGGAATGCGTCACTGACCTTGGGTGATACCTGGAATGCAACCTGAAGAATGGAGTACAACTCCCTTAAAATGTTTCATTCTTACAAAGTTTGCGTGCATTTATGGCCCTAAGGCAGGAATTCTCTCAGGTTTAAGACATAAATTAAAGCCATGCAATGTCAGCTTCAATAAAGGCCTCCGTTTTTCAAATTTTTTGACTTCCATTTAAAAGATGGCACTGCACTGGGAGGTTACTCTTTTTGTTCAGTCTCGACATTTTTCCAGCCATTCTCTGCTTCCCTTCAAAAGAATCTCTCCCTAGAATTACATGAATATTGTGCCCCAAGGTGAATGCAGTGTTTGGAACAACAAACTATTGATTTCACATTGTGCAACTTCCATTTAATTTAAACCAAAATGCAAGAAGGAGATAGGATTGGTAAAGTACACTGATATAACCCTTTCCAGTGATCCTTAAAAACGTCACACATTTCCAGTGTTGAGTTCTGTTGACAGATACTTATTTAAGTCACATTTTGGCCTTACATGTCTCTTCGAAGTTTGGTATTTCAAAAACCTAAAATCTTTTTTAAAGCCTGGCTTCTCTGTCTCAGGGTGATTTCAACAATTGATATGGTTAACATTAAACCGTAGCTATTTGCCAAATTCACTCTAATTTATCATAGTTGGTTTAATTCTCAGAACTCACCCCCAAATAGCCTCCAAACTTATTGTACGCTCTGTAAACGTATGAAAGATGCAGCTCCACACCACCTCCAGCAACGTGCATTTTGTTTCCCCAGCCCTGTTGTTATTCCAGACCAAGAGTAATTGAAACCCCTCCTGAGCCATGTTCTACCATTTCGAACATTCTGTTATCTCGCTAAACACTTCCTCATCTGCTTCCTTCTCATCCCCAAAGGTCAGCAACAGTTTCCTAACATATTTTTCTCAGTTAACATTATTTTATAAAACCACAGTAAATAAACTTACCAGAAGTTATTTTGTTCTTTTTCTCTGCCTCATTTGCCTGTGTAAATAATTTTCCTCATTTTTCCCTCTTAGATTTTCAACTATTTGTGTGTTAATTCACTCATTTAAGGCTTCATTTAATAATGAAAAATAAGACAAAACCTACCTTACCGCAGACTACGCTAAACACTAAGCACTTTATATACCTCATTGCATGTACTTCACACACAATAACTTTATGAGGTTGGTTTTACTCTCTTCAATTTACTGATAAAAGTGAAGCTCTAAGAAGTTAAATAACTTGCCCAAACTCACACAGGTAAATAGCAAAAGCAGAATTGCAATCAATAATCTTCACCTTCAAATCCTGAGTTTTAGCTCATACTGTTCAAGACATATCAGTGGATCACTACTTTGAGATATGGTGTTTGCTGGTAAGGAGAGACAATAAATAAGCAAGCAAGCAAACAAACAAACAAAAAAACACTGCCTTCACAAAACTTACAACATACAGCAACTGAAGAAATATTGCTATACACACCAAAAACTATAATTCCTGCTATAAATATGAAACAAGCCTGGGAAAGATAAAGGCCCAAAACATTCCTGATGTTTTTAGGCCAGAGATAGCAGGCCAAATCAGACTCTTCATAATAAGGAAGAAGGAAAACGTAGAGTACATGTACTGGTTCGTGGAAGTGCACAGTGTAGGAGCAGATTCGCTGTCAGAGAAGCTTGTTCCGGTACTTAAATGGTGTGGCCAGGCTCCCCTCTTTCTATTTCCTCTTCCCATATTTTAGACTTATTTTGTCAGTATCGATCCCATTCACTTCTAGGGTTCAAAGCTTCAAGGCAAATGTGATTCTTGGTTTATATCCAGCAAAATAAGAGAACTATCTGCTCCCCGAATAACTCATTCAAAATGCATGAAATTTATTTACTTACTTACTTGCTCACTCATTTTTATCACCACTGGCCTGACTTGAGTCGTATATCTATCTGCTAAACTAATGGCCATTGCCAGAGGGCATGGTTTGCCAACTGACTTGATTTAACCAAGGAGTATTGCTTGGTTCTGGACAGCAATACAGGTCAAAGTATACGGAATAGCCCTGCTGGGTGTGGCTGAGTTGGTTGGGCAACATCCTGCAAAGTGAAAGGTTGGGGCACATACCTGGGTCACAGGTTCAGTCCTTAGTCAGGGCGCATACAAGAGGCAAATGATTGATGTTTCTCACATCGATGTTTCTCTCTCTCTTTCTTCCTCCCTTTCCTTCTTTCTAAAAATAAATACTAAAATCTTAAACAATAAAGTACATGGGATATTATCAGAAAAGAAAATAATGTTCTTTCCTAAGGATTTGTGCCTTAAGATCTCATAATTTGTATGTGCTATATAATAAGCAGAAAAAATGATACATAATGATTTAAAATTGTGGAATGGTGTTCTCAAACCACAATATGTTTTCCATTCAGTTTGGTAGGTAATGATTTTTCATAAATTAATAATTTGCCCTCATGAAAATATGCCTTATAAATTCATCTTCTGAGATTTTCTTTGCTCTGCTGTTCTATTCCACAGAACTACTTCTGAATTCTCAAGCTAAACCTAATTTTTCAGCTAAAGATCATGGCTTAAACTCATCCTCAGAATGCCTTCCGCAGTCACTCTGTTCTGTAGTGCTGCCTTATTATGCCAAATTCAGGTGCCGCTCTCTGCTGTTTGCTCACATTTAATACCACTGTTTGTACTATTAGTTATTTGTTCATGTATATTGCTTGTCTCTTTAACGTGGTGATAATCTTCCTAATGTTTCTCCCTAATGAATATCTTGGTGATAACTGTATATTACAAATAAAGGACATTCATAACTGCTGTTACGTACATGGTTCATTGTGAATACAGCAGTGCTTTCTCAGTGTGGTCAGGTGGGAAAAGACCTAGAAAAGCATTAATGTAGTTACATTGTAGAATGAGACATCAACATTTATTTAAATAGATGCATTATTTTATGATTCAGTATTTACCATACTAGATTTGATGTAGATAAGTAATAAAAAAGTAACAAATATGTAAGAAAGAAAACTTTTGAGAGAAAAATATTAAAATCATAGTACTGTGTGTGTTGTTGATGTTTTCTTATTGTATTTTGCCTTTATTTTTTGGTAAGGATTTATCAATTTCAATTTGGGGGGAAGTTTAAGCCTTCTAAAATTTTAGTGATAGAATTTCTTTATTCAGCTCACAAGGCCTCAGAGTTCTATGGGGCCACATTTTGCAAACCTCTGCACAGTGACAAAATGATACGTTCACCTTTCATTAACCTGTGAGCTATATAATCACTACATATGTTATTAATTACAATTGAACTCATACTGGCTCACTTACATTGTTAAGAGCTTAGTTTCAAATCAAATCTTTTAAAGACAACAATTTTAATAGATTTGACAATATTTTAAAGGCCTAGTGCATCATGTTTTTATCCTTCACATATTTACTCTTATTTTCGTATTTTCCAGAACTATTATGATGTGTACAAGTAGGTTTAAAAAAGCAGTAAAATTTTTGATACTTTTGATACTTTCATCTCTAGATACTTTCATCTTCAATAAACAATAGAAGGGAGATGACAGAAGGCACCAACATTTATTTGGCTCCACTTATACATTTACTTATTCATTTCTTAACAAATACTTTTTTGAGAGCTGTCACATAACAGCGAAGAAAGGATACTATCGTGGTAAACAAAAATAGATACAGTTCATGTATGAAGGGTATATATTCTAGCGTAGAAGTCAGAGAGGAACCTAATCCATAATTGCAACCAGTGCTGTGAGAGAACAAAGTATAATTTCATTCTCAACAACTCTTTAAGGATGCAAGCTGTCCCCTCTTTGTAAGGGAGGCGATTATGGAACTTGTCCAGATCAGTGAAGTTTTGTAAAGGTCAGCAGGGCTGCCCAGAACTGCTGGGCCAGTGTTGTCCAGCTCCCCTTTCCGGGAGCGGAACCATCGTTCACCTCAACTACAGTGTGGCAGAGGCTCCTAGGGTTTTGTAGTACAAGCAGTACTGCCCGCGAAGCAATTTGTGTGGCCTTGAGTCCGATGGCACTCAATTCTTAATTTGTCCACATGACCTTGGTTACTGTAGAGTTTCAGAGTAAGTGTATTTGAAATGTATTAATTTCTTCATCAAATCCATTATATATGAAATGTGAGATTTGTGGGACATCTAAACAATACCCTGAGGTATAATTCCCCATTCAATGAATAGTAGATTGTTTCAGTACCCAGGGTAGGTGGGAAAAAGCAAAACCAAAAAAGCAAATCAGTAAAGAGTAGGGCTATGGTTGGAAAAGAGAAAGGGAATTAAGAAGTATAAACTTCCGGTTATGAAATGAGTACAGCAGAGTGAATATAGGCAATGATATTTTAATAAGCATGTATTCAATACAGTGACAGATGGTACTAAAATTATTGTAATGCCAATTATAATTTAAAAAATAAATAAAGAAAAAATAGACATCGTGGAAAAAATATGTTTCCTGGCTATATACAGTTTCCAGTAGACTGGGAAAATGAATGGAAATAAAAGCAATCATTATGGCAGAATACACTTAGAAAGCATTAAATCATAAGTAAAGGGTTTTTATTTGCTCCTACTAGTAGTCATACTAGTTATGTGGTAGATGTTGGGCAATGTAACAAACATTTTGGGGTAAAACAATTTAAGTTTTCTCTTCTGGGCAATAGTAGATCACTGCCATTTGGGGGAATGGGAGTGGTGGGTACTGCTACACAGCCTTTGGGATGGTTAGATTCCAACTGTAGGAATCACAGAATAATATACAAGGTTTTCTACAGAGGATCGATTTAAGGTGCTAAGTTTTAGATCATGGTGATGAGAATTTAAAAAAGAGGGATATATGCATAAAAACCTTGAGCTCCCCTTTCCTCTTGTTCTCAGGAAGTTGCAACTTTGTGTGGCTGGTAACACTTAGTAAGCCTTCCTTATTTCTTCACCCCACTACAAATGAATAATCTCAGAGTTTATTTCACAGGTCGTTTTAATTAGTATCAGAATAAAAGAATGGGTAGCTCAGGCTGTTAGTAACTTGATATAGGACTTTTCACCTCCAGGTCAATAGTAAGTAAAACTCATTTACATATTTTTAAGTGGATTTATTGCTCTTGAAGGGCGCTCAGTGTAATCCTTGACACCAACACATTCCCAGAAAGCCCAGAGGCACTGAAATGTTGATCAGGAAGTAACAGGGAGAAAGGGTTCAATTTCAACTACTCTTCAGCTTTTGGCTTGCCTTACAAGATCTTTAATTGTTTTAATTATTCCTAATTATGATTCTATTTTTAAAGATTGATACCTATCCAATGACAAATTGGATATGAACCAATAAACTGGGCTTATTTTAATTTAGAATATGAACCATCCAGTTACTCAGAAATAATTATCTATATCAGAAAAAGCAACTCATTTATTCAAGTGTTCATTTTGTGCTGGAGGGAAATGAATGAATGATAGAAATTGCATTAAAAATTTCAGTAATTGGAATATGGCCCTTATATTTAGAAAACAATACTGCTAGTTACATTGATCTTAGCATCAAGGAATTAAAAGTTTCTTTTTCTGGATGTGTATGCCTGCTTAATATCCCCAGAAAAGGCCATAATAGATTCAACCCTATCTGATTTCTCTAGCCTCCAAGGCAACACAACCATGGCAACAACCAAGCATCGCTGCAATTTCTCAACTGTAAAAAATAACAATCTCTTAACTCCCTTTAACCCCAGCTCTTATTCAGAAATGTTTAAAAAAACAAGAACAACAAAAATCCCTCAACATTTTAGTTCTAGCTTTATCGTAAATGTGCTCTGTCAGACATATTAGGAGAGGGGCATATGATAATAATTAAAACACAGTACCTGGGTCATAGCTTGACATACACCCAGTGAAGGACTTGGGGAAGAGCTTGCATGCAGATTATTTATTAGAGACATGGTCCCCAAGGATCAGGAGTGAGAGATGGTGGAGTGAAAAGGGAACAGAGGGAAAGCCAAACCAAGGTTTCAGAGTTTGGCCAGCACCACGGGCAAATACTGTTCTCCCTGGACAGATTTTCTAAGGAGACATGAAATGTGCCTCAGAACTGTTTACTTGAAAGAGAAGAGAGAGATGATTTTATCCATCAGTTCCTGTGTTCCAACTATTAAGTGTGACCTCATGGACATTTACTTTCCAAACTACTGAGTTGTACCTGTGACTAGAACAGTGGGACAACCATGCTGCACAGTCAGAGACGTTTTGTGGGGTCTGAACAAGACAGTGTCAGGTTCACCGGTGTAAGTCTGGTCAGAGCCTATGCGCCACTGGATGATGCAGCAAAGACTGGAGGAAGAGATGATGCCAAGAGGTTGCGAAGTGGTCAGGGAGGGGTGTCTTGTGCACACTGCCTTTATGGTACTCAGTACTCAATTCTGCCCCAAGATCTTACACTTTTTTTTTTTAAGAAAATAAGTTCAAAAACAAGAAAAAAAATTTAAAAGGTCTTAAGGAATTTTTAAGAACACATCCTTTTAGAATTATTGTATAGAGTGGAGAGTTAGGTAGAGATTAAATACATGGGCTTCAGAGTGAAATACATTGTCAATTCATCTACAGTTTCCTCATCAGAATTATGGAGGAGGGGAAGTAAAATGGTTTCTATCCCATGCAACAACTGGGAACATTAAATGAGATTAGATATGTATAACATCTAGTTAATTTTTTTGTATGGGTATCACATTAAAAATATTAGCTGCTGCATTCTGTAGCAATTGACAATCTTCTCTTACCCTTGCTTGCATCCATATTGATGCATCAAACAATGTCATGAAGCAAAACACATTTCTAATATGACTAAGGAAGTAATAAGGCTTCTCATGGTATTGAAAACTGAAAAATAAGGAAGCAATATTTTGTCTTAAATCTTGTATCAGAATTCAAAATAGAAATTGTTTTAAGCTTCATTTTCAATTCACAAAGTTTCTTTAAACTGAAACTTATGAGAAGAGGCCAGTAGAGGATTTTGTGTACTAGTTGTTAAACTAAGTTTTCAAAAATGTAAGGAAAGAATTGACGTTTGGCTGAGCTGTTTCATGAAATATCAGTGACCCCGAATGCAAAGTCTTTACAAGCTAAGAATTCCCTGAAGTTTAATAGGACTTTTGAGATCCTAACCTACGCAACAGAACAGCAGGATCAGGCAAGTTGCTGCACTGAGACACCACTTGGGGCCAGATTTTAATAGCTGACAACTCGTAATGGATTGACAAAAGCAAAACATCATTAACTTGAATCTACAACGTCGACATTTTCATATGCAAATAGGAGCTAGCACATATGTGCCTGTGTACAAGTCTCATTGCTTGTTTAGTTGTCTGTGTGTTCCTTAGGTTGCCTTCCTTTGTCTCTAAGGTCCCGGTGGACAGCTATCGTGTCTGGTAACCCACTTTGCAAAACAACAACAGGTGCACAGATTGGGCCTCCCTAAATGTTTTTTATGTTAATGATGGTGATGTTCTTCATTTTCTCTCTCACACAAGAGTTTAAGATCTGCAACATAATGTCAGCATCCAAGAGTAAAAGGGTAGACATGAATAATATGTTTGAGCAGTGAGACATAAAACTTACTGCATATGTATATAACAAGAATCTTCTAACTGACCCCTACAAGCATAAGTACTAGAAAGAGCTTTTGTCTTAATTTTCTATAAATTAGATTAAGTTCATAATATTGATTCTTTTTTAAATTTTATTTAGTTATTTTTCAAGTACAGTTTTTTGTCTATTTCTCCCACCCCACCCCCCTGCCCCATCTCTCCACCTCCCTCCCATTTCCTCCCCCCCAGTCCTCATCCCTGTGTCTTTCATACTTGTTCCTCAAAATCCCTCCCCGTTTTTCCCCTTAAATTCCCTTCCCTCTCCCCTCTGGTAGCTGCCCACTTGTTCTCTATTGTTTTCTTCATTGAAAACTAGGGAACTCTCTTTTACTTATCCTTCTTGAAACCGATGTGGCTGTGGCATTTTGTGAATCCAATTCAGTGGAATAAAAAAAAATTACAGCAACAGATTCTCAGCCTGATTCTGGCCTGTGGGAAGATGATTTAACCTCTCTGAGCATTAAGTTCCCCTTGAGTTAACTGTAACCTACCTTACAGATTGTTGTATGGATCAGATAAAATCAAATAAGATGATGTAAAGTGCTATAGAAACTTAAGCTATTGTTATCCCTGAAAACGCATCCTTGGGGCTGGGCTTCCATGACTTAAGGAAATAGCCAATTATACTATTTCCTTTATGAAAATACGATCTTGGATTTATCATTCAGCATGCCTATATAAACATACCACAAGGCTCAGCAGCCTATCAAAATATTTTACTCCACTTTCTGCATTTCCCCCCAGTGAGCTGTCCTTTCTGAGCTCGTGTCTCCTCTTCTGTTGTGTGTACAAATGTTGCGCGTTAAGATCAAGGGGCCGGACACCTGGTTTGCTTCTCTGAGCTCTATCACTCACTCAAAAAGATTTTGCTTTGGGCATTGCAGCTGGCATTCCTCTCCTTTCTTTGCCTTGTTGCTGAAGAGTTACACAGGAAAGAATAATGAAGACTTAAACTCCCCAATTCTGTTTCCTCCCCCCTTTGCATCCTCCTGTTACCAAAGGGGAAACACATGTTTTTCAAACTCAATTTTTGCTGATGAAAATTTTGCTCAATTTCACAGCTTGACTCCAGAATTTTCCCAAGTGATGGTAAATTCCATTCCCTTGCCAACCAAGGAAATAATCTACAAAAATGTTTAGAAGGAAAACTTAGAAATCCCCCTTAAGTTTAGTATCAGATAAATATGAAAAAGAGATGAATTTATTGGGCCAACCTGTCATTCAACATGCCAAGACATTTAATGATTGTGAATTTGGAGAAAACAGTTAACATAGATCATTGGAATTTATTCAGTTGCAAAAATGTAAACTGTGGACCACAAATACAGCAATGGCAGACTTTGAATGCTGAAAAAACAAAGATAGAAGTTAAGTTTGCAGGTGTCTTGGGCTTGAATGCATATTTGTCAAATCAATTATGGTTGAAAGAGTGCTCAATTAGATTTTCTTCCTCTCGTGCATTTTATTACTTTCCTTATAAGAGATTTTTAATAATTTATCTTTCCTTGTAAAAACTTGTTTTTCATATTCCTCTTATGTACTTGAGAGTTACTTAAACCATTATAATTCCAAGTTCCTTTTATTTTTTCTTAGTTCACCACACCCCAGATTACAACCCTTTCTATAGGTCACGTTCATTAAAGGTGTTATAAAAATAAATGGCTTGTAACGGGTAGAAAAAAACATGAACCAGGAGGAATGGTCCAGCATTTCATTTCCCAGCAGGGCCACAGGAAGCCTTCACATTAGCTGGGGTCTCATTTCTGTGTTCAGTTCTGGCTGCGTCAAACCCCCTACCTGGGTATCAAGGGCTAGTACTGAAAGCTACACAAGGCAAGTGAGACCTTTCATCCCTGAAAGGGGTTTTGAAAGGGAGATAGTTTATTTAATCCCCAGGCAGACCTGTAGTCAAACTAATCAGAATGAGAGAAACAGCTTCCTACATGTGAGTTAGACTGTGAGAAATTGTTTTTCAAGGTGTTTTATAGCCCGAACCCTTCAAGGGTATGGAAGAGGGCTCCAACCAGTGGCACAGATATTGAAGGAGAGCTTGTTTGTTTTATGGTTATTTTTATCCCACAACAAACAGATTAAATTTGTAAACCATACTTTTTGACTATAAAGTGGGTTATTTCTCAAGGTGCCGGTGCTTTCTTATAGCACATGGAATAAATAGGAGAAAATGCTGAGACTGCACCAATACAATTCTGATTTATCTAATCATTAACAAAAAGAAACAGTATTTCAGTAGTAATAGAATCAAAACCCACTGTTTCTCTTTCCTTCTGAAAACTTGTTTTCTATGGAGAGCACTGCTCTTAGGCAAATACCTACTTAAGCCTCAACAAAGTATGATCTCAACTTTAGGCAGCATAATCATGTAGGTTCAGTCATTGGTAATACCTCTGCCACCAAGGATAAAACATTAACTTTCGATAATTTAAGTGTTTTCAGTACAAACACTGAAGAAAAAAAACACATACATTATCTCCCAGGAAAGATGTTACATACACATATATGTAAACACTCTCTACCTGACTTTCGATGCTTCCCCAAACAGCTGCTGTGCAGCGTGTTGGAGGGAACACAGTCCATGCACAACCCGTGGGGGGCTAAATAGACAAAGGTCAGCCCAATGGCTCCTTCTCAAGTCTCAGTTGAGAAAGAGGAAACGCAAAAGCCACTTAAGTACAGCAATGCTTAAAATGATCTTGGTGAGGTCATTCCAGGTTGGAAACCACACTAAATGTGTCCCGGAAAAAGTGTTTAAATATTGGTAATGGTGAACAAAACACTGCAATAGGCTTACAAAATAATACAAAACCTAAAATAAAAACATCTGTGAAATATGTGCACATGTACACACACAGGTTTTTTGTTTTTATTTTCATTGTGTATTATAATAAGCCTGTAGGATACGAAGGTCTCAGTATATGACTGTTTAAACTTCTCTAAGAATTTGAAATTCTTTGTGATCAGCAGTATTTGATCTGGGTGAACCTAAAATAATTCACTTAATGCACAGCCAAAAATCCAAGATTAGAGCTTGGCTCTGTTATTAATCCACGGTGTGATCTTGGCTAACTCATTCATTTTACCTCCTGGGATTTTTTTTTTAATTTTAGTTTTAAATGAGGTAACTATATTCCTAAAGGTTCTATAAAGCTCATTCTGGTCCTAAATTCTTACTGTATTAAGATTTTCCTGTATATTTGTTTTCCATTATATTCTTCCTTATTTTATGCCTGTTATTAATAAAAGGAAACAACACAAAATTATGTTTGTGTCGTAGAACCACCCACATTTACTAAAGAGAGATTTGCTTGTGATGGAAATCCTTCAGTTCCATCCTTTAGTACCTTTAGTTTTCAGGAGAAAAGATCTCCAGCCGCAACATAGCAGCTATGATATATTTGGTGTACGATGAAAATTCATTAAATAATTTTATAGGAGACCCCAGTTAATAGATTCAATTAGTCTTCACTTATCCCTCTATTTTCCTGTTTATCTCAGTCCTGGCTCAATTCTGAAATGCCCACAGTAGTCTTCCTAGGAATTTTAACAAAGCTATGTACAATATATAAACACAGCCTGATTACACATTTTCTTTTTTTTAAAAAAAATTTTATTTAATTATTTTTCAAGTACAATTTTCTGTCTATTTCTCCCATTTTCAATCTACATATTCTGAATGGGAATGTGGCTTCTCTTGTCCTAACAATGTGAGCAGAATGTAGTAACATGATTGCTCAAACCAGCGAGGGCCTTTAAAATGTGCTGCCTTTTTCAATGCAGCAAGTAGCTGCAGCTATCTTTAAACCACACACACAGTATCATGCCTATCTCCTAGTGCAGGTATGTGTTTGGTTGGGGTTTGTTTACAATGCCGGGCTTGATGGTAAAAGCCCTGTGTTACCAATAAACCAATGCCGGAAATGAAGTGGAACCTTGATTTATTTGGGTGGGACTATTTTCCAGTGCTGTAAATCACATTTTTGTGTTCATTTACCTTTGCATTCTTTTTGAGCCACTGGCACGGGAGGCTGACGAATGGGAATCAAATGAAGTGTGCTAAGTGCTTCTGCTGGAGGGTTTCATCTCCCCACATGCCGCGCTGTGATTTATCTCTGCAATACATCACACAACTTATTTTCCTCTACTTATTTTATTTGGTGTTCTCACAAATAATATCAATTGTCCATTGACTGTGAACCCTAAACAGTAGTAAATTAATGAAGTAAGCGACATCTACAGAACTCATCTGTCCCCAATTTGATTAGAGACACTTTCACACCATCAAGTCATTTACTATAGATGGACTTCATTTATTAAACAAGCAGCTTCATGAGTTCTATGGAACTTGTCATGTATAGTATTTGCAATAATTTTAAAGAAAAACGTAAAGCTGACTTTTTTTATATTTCAATCTCTAAGAGTATTTGATGCTTGTGGAACAGGTATTTTAAGTCATCCTATGACTTTAGCCTAACCACCTGAAGCACCTGTCCATTTGTAGAAGGAAGGTGCATGGAGCTCTTTAAGGGTAAGAGCTTATTAGAGAAGGCATCACATACTCAGTGGTTAAAAGTGTATTATAACACAGAGAAGACTATCATCGCCTCTTTGAAGCCTTCAAGTGTTCTCCTGTTGCTCCAGGATATCAAGAATTTCCAGTGACTGGAAGGTGGAATTCCAAGTGGTTGATTTACCTTGGAATTAAGGAAGGTAGGTTTCTTAAAAGGAATGGCTTTTTAAAACACAATGTGAATTATTCAAATAGATAACAGTGTTTTTTTATAGTGGCTTTTAAAAAAAGTAGGAGACCACCCTGGCCAGTGTGGCTCAGTTGGTTGGAGCATCATGCTGGTAACTGAATGGTCGCAGGTTTGATTCCCAGCCAGGGAACATACCTGGGTTGCGGGTTCAAACTGAGTCCCGGCGCATACTAGATCCCCGATCTGGGCACCTACTGGAGGCAACCCAATGCTTCTCTCTCTCACATCAAAGTTTCTTTCCATTCCCCTCCTCCTTCCTCTCTCTCTAAAAGCAATGAAAAAAATGTCCTCGGGTGAGGATAAAAAGACATCTAGACCAAATGTGTCCCATTAAAATCACTGACAAGTAGGTAAAAGCTGTAAGCCCAAAAAGGGGGAAAAAAGCAGCTCAATAGGAAATAGGGTGATGTCCTCTGGGCACTAAGGAAACCACACAAAACAGGAAAAGTGGCGAGGAGTATAACAGAGGGCAACATATGTGTGGAGGTGATTGTACAACTTCAGTAAAGGGCAGAGGAACAAAGTAGAGAAACAAGAAAGTCATGGTGGATGAGATAAGAGCATTCCTGGGAAATATCTCTATGAGACTGAAGCAGAATAAAAATTGAAAACACTTGGTAGAGATTGCCTTTTTCCAGAGCATAAATGAAGGTGGGTGGCGGTGATGTAATGCAGAGTCATCCTACACGTGTTCGCGAAGGGCATCTGCCCTCCACATGAATGCACACGGAGACATCAGCTGCAGTCCAGATCTGATTAAAGAGCTGCGAGACACTCACTGCGACACAGAGCTAAAGTTAAAAGCATATTCCCTTGCCCTGTTTTACTAAAGAATTTGATGCATGCCAGTACCTCAAACTCTTATGTGCTTTCAAAGAAATTTAGAACCCTACAATTTCTAGAATGTGAAAATAGAAAAAGGAAATTTAAATATCCCCATCCCACAGATTCTGTTAATGAAGTTACCCAAGAGTTATTCTATGGGTTTTCCATGTACAGCAATTAATTGAACTCTAATTCATGGGTACATGTTCTTTATTTGAAGTAAAAACGGAGAAGTCTATTGAAACAATTTTGTAATTAGGGGGAACATACAAAGGGAAGAAAAGAAGACAAGAAGGAAGGGGGGAGACAAAGGGAGTCTTGCACCTGATTTATGTATATTATTGTGGTTGTTAGTGAGTGATCTTTTTTTGTACTACATCATACCACATAACATATAAATACAGTGCGACATTTAGTCTGAGGAAGAAGAACCTGGAAAATTGTAGGTAAAATACATCTAGGGTAGTGTGCCCTGCAGTGAGTTTCAGGACAAAACAATTTCTTGATCCAAAAAACTTTGGGAAACAACTGCAACTACAAACACTGCTTTGATATTCACAGTGTACACGGGAGAGATTCTGAGGCATCCCGTGGTAAGGAAAGTGGTCTGAGTTCGACTAAACCTGCATTTCAAAATTACATTTTACTGGGGCAGTGGTTTTTTTATTTGATACCTATTAGCTGCCTTTGGCACCGGTATTCCACGGAACACATTTTGGGAAATGCTGCTCTCAACAGTCGTGTAGAACTCACCTACACAGACTTTTTTTAGAGCTACACACAAGAAAATGTGTCCAAGAGTATAGTTACCCACAAGAGAAGCAAGGTTCACAAGGGAATTTTTAACTCTGAAATCTTTAGTGGTGACTGATGAGAGAATGAAAATCTCTTTTTGGGAGTCCCCAAACTCCAAATTTTTTTTAAACAACTGAACTTGGAGTTACAAGCTCAGCCTTTTGAATGGAGTAGCCTCATAAAAAAGAAAATGAACAGAAATAAACAGCAGATAGTGTTGCTGAACCCAAACAGTAGGGGAGTGCTACTGCTCACCATCTACCAGGCAAATCTCCGAAGATGGAGTTCAGTGGAAAAGAAAAGAATCTTTTATTTTTTTAAAGATTTTATTTATTTATCTTTTAGAGGGGAATGGAAGGAGAGAGGGAGAGACATATCAATGTATAGTTGCCTCTCATGAGTTCCCTGCTGGGAACTGGCCTGCAACCCAGGCATGTGCCCTGACTGGGAATGGAACTGCGGTTGTTTGGTTTGCAGGCCTGTGCTCAGTCCACTGAGATACACCAGCCAGAAAGAATCTTTTATTTAATGGCAAGTTTTTATCTAAAATATATAGGTAAAAAAAGTAAGAGAAAAAAAAGTGAGAGTATGACATCACAAATAGCTATTTAAATATTTGTCATTGCAACTGCTACATAGGTTCAAGAACTGAAAATAACACAAGAACAAAAATCTGTTCACAGTGGTGACTATTATCTCCAAGGTCTTTGGAAATGATAGCATGTTTCTGCCTCAAAGCCCCTTTCCTCTAAGGCACCCAAGGAAAAATCACCCTGTCACCCTCTACCAGCTTAGTTCAAGGTTGTGCCAGGAACCTCTTCTCCCAAGCAAAAGTATCATAAACATGGGTGGCTTAGCTGGTCTCTAGTCACTGTCCAGTTTCAAGAATCTTCTGAAGTCCGTGACCCCAGCCCTCCGTTCATGGGTCCACCCTGGCCACCATTGGCAGGCATGTTGGTGCCCACTGACATGCCCCTCCCTGGGGGAGGGGAAAGAATCAACTGATTCTTGGCTTTTTGATGAACTCTGCTTCTAAAGTCCTCTCCCAGAATCCCATCTGTGTGAAAGCCAGTGTGCGCGTCCAGCCTTCCAACCAATGGGGACCAATATTGGCCATGTTTGCCTTTGCTCCACTTCTGGATGCCATGTTTAGCAAGGGGGTAAAGTCTCCAGTCATGCATGTGCAGCTCAAACACCTCCCCTTTCCCCCCCATTACAACTCGACACTCACACTTAGAACATTCTTTTTCTCATATTTGCAGTTACAGACATGCCTGAAATCCACTTATGAAAATTGCAATTTTTGCTCAACAATTTCCTTTGTTATCTGAACTGTACATCCTGTATACCAATCATATTGCTGAAGCCTCCTTCTCTAAAATATGCAATTACTCCCTTCTGATTAGTTCTCACATTCAGCTTTCTTGGTGTCTCAGAGACATTTGATGGTGTATCATTATCTTCTTGAATATCCTCTGTCCCAGGTCCTTTGAGCCTCATCATTTTTATTCTCTTCTCCCCACTTGGATTACTCTCTTGGTCGCTGTTTCCTGATCCAGTGATTTCATTGCTCCTCTCAAGTCACAAAGTCCAGGTTCTAATCAGTGCCCTTATAAAAGAAACCCCAGAGAGCTTCCTCACCTCTTCCACCAAGTGAGGACACAGGAAGAAAATGGCCATTTTTGAACCAGGAGGGTCTTTACAAGACACTGAATCAGCTAGCACTGTTATTTTGAACTTCCCAGCCTTCAAAGTTGTGAGAAAATGAAGTGTTTTTGCTTATAAGCCATCCAGTCTATAGAATTCTGTTGTAATAGACTGAATGGGTTAACACAAGGCCCTTCATGTTTACTGAAGAACTTATTATCCTACATACACAAGTTTATCCCTCTCTCAAATGCTCATCTTTTTTTGTTTTGCATCAACACCCCCTCCCCTTTATCACATACACAACTGTGTGTGATTGTCATTCCAGCTGAACTCTGCTTTTCTTTGCTCTGTTCC
Organism: Artibeus jamaicensis; assembly: GCF_021234435.1. Lineage (NCBI taxonomy): Eukaryota > Metazoa > Chordata > Mammalia > Chiroptera > Phyllostomidae > Artibeus > Artibeus jamaicensis. The sequence goes on along the minus strand of NW_026522025.1, from coordinate 28,691,209 downwards.
TTTCCCACAGAATTTTCTTCTTCGTGGATTTGGATTAAGCCTGTTCTCCAGTACCAAATTCAAGTTCCCTCTCCTCCCATGAAACCTCTCCTGGGGTCTTTTCTACCACTTGCCCTTGTTCTCACTGGTATTTTTCTTTTTTCCAAATGCTTTGGTGTGCCCTAGATCTCACAATTCATGCATTATCTTCATTTTTGCTACTTTACACCTGAGTCTAACTTCAAGTAAATGTGTTATTCCTTGACAGCAAGGACTATGAGCTTATTATATTCCTGAGGTTTTCAACTTTTTTATTGGACAAAACACAAATCATCAACACCATAAAATAAATATTCAAGCCTATTTTTCTTATGTTGGTTGCAATGCAAGAATCTACAATAAGAAAAACCACGTCTAAATGAGTTGAGCATTTATATGCAAAGTTCTGTGATAGGTACATGTGTACATAAGCATCATACTCACTATATAGTTGGTATTATTATTTTTAATATCATCATCATAACCTCCATATCCATATAAGAAAGTGAGATTGAATAAACAGTTGCTTAAGGTCACTGACTTATTTATTTAATGGACACATTTTAACTGAGTTTTTATAATGTTCCAGGAAGATTCTAAGCACTGAGGAAGTAACAGTGAACAAAGTTCTGTCCTAAAAGCAGGGTATTTTGCTTGAAGACCAAAGCATTAAAATTTAAACATTTTCACAAAGCAATCTAAACAATGGTTTTATAACAGTGTCTCATAGAGTGATGCATGTTATTAAAAAACTCAGGGCAAGAGCAGGGAGTGCAATGAATAGTAAAGGGTCACTAGTGCGGAAGGCAGCTGTCGGGCTCTGGATCTTTTGTAATAAGACCCATCTGATTCATCAGCCTTGGATACAACTTCAACTCTGGTGTTTGAGGCTTGCAATCATCTTTCTTCACACGTGTATTCTAATGTAACTCAAGTCTCATCAACATCAGATCTCTGTTCTAACCAGACAAGTTTGCTTATCACTTAAAATGTACTCAAGTGGCTTTTATATTTAGCTTTATGCTACTTCTTGGCTCAGCTCCAAGCTGCACACACACAGACACATAGATGCATTCTTTATATTAACTCAGGTTCAACTTAATGTGCAAAATGTTTTTTGTCTATTAGAATAAGAATTTCATCTTTAATTTGTTTGTAACTTCCATCATATGCACTGTTATTCTAGGCAATTTATAAATATGTGTTGCTATGACAGAATTTTTCTGAGTTCTAGTTTCTAAAAATGATGAAAAGAGAACAATATGTTAATATTTCAAAAACTAAAGAATTATATATAACTTTGGGTTTTTCTGTAGTATCTGCATTGACAATGAAATGAATGGATCAAAAAATTGTGGTACATATACGCAATGGAATTCTATTCAGCAGAGAGAAAGAAGGAACTACTACCCTTTGCAACAACATGGATGGAAATGGAAAGCATTATGCTGAGTGAAATAAGCCAGGGGTTGAAAGACAAATACCATATGATCTCACCTTTAATAGGAAGCTAAACAACAAAACAGACAAGCAAGCAAAATAAAAATAAAAACACTGAAATAGAGAACAAGGGGACAGCGACCAGAGTGGAGAGGGGAGGTAATTTAAGGGGAAAAATGGGAGGGATTTAGAGGAACAAGTATAAAGGACACAGGGACAATAACTAAGGGGGGTGAAAATGGGAGGGTGGTGGGGTGCATGGGGGAGGGGTGGGCTGGGAGGGGAGAAATAAACAGAAAACTGTACTTGAAAAATAACTAAATACAAAAATAATAAAAAATAAAAATGAAGGTATGAACTCTGACATTTAAAAAATATTTAACCTTCTCAGAGTTTGTACCTTAATTTTTAAATCATTGTCAATGCAGATACTAACACCTAAGGCTCTGCTCCTCATACATAACAGGCGTGAATAGAGCAAAACATTATGGCTCAAGAAGAACTCAAAGTCCCAGAGCCAATAACTCTAAGCGAAGAAGAAATAGCCAAACTTTCAGATGCATAGTTCAAAACACTGGTGATCAGGATGCTCACAGAACTGGTTGATTTTAGTCACAAATTAGAGGAACATATGAAGACTAAACTAATTGAAATGAAGGCAATTGCACAGGAAACCAATAGTGATGAAAAGGAAACTGGGACTCAAATCAAGGGAGTGGACCAGAAGAAAGAAAAAAATGACCAAACAAAAAAGGATGAAAAAACAAGAATTCAAAAAAATGAGGAGAGGCTTAGGAACCTCCAGGACACCTTTAAAAGTTCCAACATCTGAATTATAGGGGTACCAGAAGGGGAAGAGAAACAGCCATGAGTGGAAACCTTATTTGAACAAATAATAGAGAACTTCCCCAATCTGGCAAAGGAAATAGACTTCCAGGAACTCCAGGAAGCTCAGAGAGTCCCAAAGAAGCTGAACCCAAGAAGGAACAGACCGAGGCATATAATAATTACATTAGCCAAGATTAAAATGAAGGAGAGAATTCTAGAAGCAGCAAGAGATAAGGGGACGGTCACCTACAAAGGACTTCCCATCAGACTGTCAGCAGATTTCTCACCTTACAGTCAAGAAGGGGCTGGAAAGAAGTATTCCAAGTCATGAAATCCAAAGACCTACACCCAAGATTGCTCTATCCAGCAAAGCTTCCATTTAGAATGGAAGGACAGATAAAGTGCTTCTCAGATAAGGTCAAGTTCAAGGAGTTCATCATCACCAAGCCTTTATTAGACAAAATGTTAAGGAACTTATCTAAGAATAAGAAGATAAAAAATATGAGCAGTGAAAGGACAGCAAGCTCACAGTTATTAAGAATCACACCTAAAACAAAAGCAAATTAAGAAGACAGCTAGATCAGAAGCAGAACCATAGAAATGAAGATCACATGGAGGGTTAGCAACAGGGGAGTGTAAGGAGGAGAAGGGGGGAGAAGGTACAGAAAATAAGTAGCATAGATGGTAGACAGGGGGCAGGGCAAGAATAGTATGGGAAATATAGAATCTAAAGAACTTGAGACACGTGGTCATAAACTGAAGGGGGGGAATGGCGGGGGAGGTGGTGTACAGGGTGGAGGGGAATGAGGGGGGGAATAGGATAACTGTAATGGCATAATCAATAAAATATATTAAAAAATAAAAGTAAAAATATTTAACCTTCTCTCTGGCTGGTATGGCTCAGTGGATTGAGTGCAGGTCTGCAAACTAAAGGGTTGCTGGTTGGATTCCAAGTCAGGGCACAGACCTGGGTTGTGGGCCAGGCCCACAGTAGGGTCTGTGCAAGAGGCAACTGCATATTGATGTTTCCCTCCCTTTCTCCTTCCCTTCCCCTCTAAAAATAAATAAATAAAATCTTCGGAAAATATTTAACCTTCGGATTAAAAAAAAACATTGAGGAGAAATACAAATACAATTTACATAGTGTTAGACCTTGGACAATTTAACAGCATTAATTGCAAAATAATCCTTAAATTATTGTGTATTAATATTATTTGAATGTTATTTCCTCAAATTAAAAAATATGGAAAAACTAAATTTAAATGGTTATTTATGTCATTTTAGCCAGCAAATGTGTAAGAACATTTAAAAGTGGCAGCTCAGCCACTGTGGAAAGAATGGTTTCTTTCTAAATAGAGGGAAGCAGGTATATTCATAGCTAAATGGAAGGAATCTATTTAAGAAAAGCAAAATGTTCAGAATATGTATGACATTTGCACTATCTCAAATTCATGTTCAAGTAACCTTGCCAATAATATTTATTCTGAACAACCACACAAAGAGACCACTGGTTATTCAATAGAAAGCAGTACTCATTCTGCTTTAAAAAAAATTCTAACATAAATAAAGGCAGAAATGGGCATGGGCTAAAACTGTGACTGTTACTTCTGCTTTCCACACTTTTTGAACTATAAAATGTCATTTAAAATACAGTTTGTATGTCATTGTAAACAACCAGAGCTATTCACTATAATCAGTAGCAGCTAGCATGTGTTAAGTTTGGCAGATTCAACCAGAACAGGAAACACAAACTAGAGTTAATAGTCAAAAGTCTTCACAAAGTTGCTGCTATTATAGATATTGCACTTGTTTTGTTAGGGCTGTTGTAACAAAAAGATGCTGCAAACTGTTTGAAATTTACTGACCCACAGTTCTGGAGGCCAGATGTTTGAAATCAAGGAATTAGTAGGGTTGATTCCTTCTCAGGCCTGCGAGGAAGGGGTCTGTCCCATGCTTCTCTCCTTAGCACGCAGATCACCTTCTTTATGTTCACATGGTATTCTTCCTGGATACATGTCTATCTCTATAAGGACACCTATCATCTTCAATAAGGGACTGCTGTAATGGCCTCATTATAGTTTAATGGCCTCTTTAAAGACTCTATCTCCAAAAAAATCACATTTGTAGGTACTGGAGTTTCGGATTTCAACATATGAATTTTAGGGGAGACACAGTTCAATTCATAACAGGTATCATTTTAATCATCATTGAAAATACTATTTATTGCTTGCCCCAAAATCTATGGATTATATAATTTTGTGTTAAGAATAGTATTTAGATAGTTCTTCAAAATAACATAGATTTATCCCAACTGGTTAGGAAAAAAGTTAAATGCTTGTTTGCATGTGGCATAATGTTATATTAAAAACTCCACCAAAAATGCTTAGAAATAATAAATGATTTCAATATAGTTAAAGGATACAAAATCAATAGAAAAATTCTTGCATTTTGATATACTAATAATGAACTATCCACAAAAAGAAATTAAGAAAGCAATTCTATTTATAGCAGCATCAAAACCAATAAAACACTTAGGAATAAGTTTAGCCATGGAGGTAAAATATCTGTTCACTGAAAACTATAAGACACTCATGAAGGAAACTGAAAAAGACAAAAATAAATAGAAATTTACCCCATATTCATGAATTGGCAGAATTAATATCGTCTAAATGTTCATATTATGCAAAACCATCTATAAATTCATTGCAATCCTAATAAAGATTCCAATGGCATTTTTAATAAAATTAGAAAAAACAAAATTTTTCTAAAAGTTCGCATTAAAATATAATTTAATTTCATATAATTAAAATTTATATTAAAAACATACAAAAGTCCTTGAATAATCACAGTGTCTTGATAAGAACAAAACTGGAGGCATCACACTCCCTGATTTCAAATCATATCATAAAACTATAGTAATCAAAACATTAAGGTACTGGCATGAAAAGAGATACATAAACCAAAGAACAGAAGAGAGAGGTCAGAAATAAACCCACAGGTGTACAATCAACCAATCTTTGACAAAGGAGTGAATATACAATGGGAAAAGGACATCTTCTTCAGTAAATGCTGCTACAAAAACTAGGTATCCACATGCAAAGGAATAAAAATGGACACTTCTTTTACACCACTCACAAAAATTAACTTGAAATAGACTAAAGATAAATATGATCTGAAACTATAAAACTTCTAGGAAAAAAAAACAGCTGGAAAACTCCTTTACATTGGTCTTGACAATAATTTCTTGGAGATGACACCCAAAGGACAAGCAACAAAATAAAAAATAAATAAGTGGGACCACATCAAACTAAAAAGCTCTCATCCAAAAAAACAACAAAACAAAAAGACAGTTTATGAAATGGGGAAAATATTTACAAACCACATATCTGATGAGGAGTTAATATACAAAACATAAGCAACTCCAACAAGTTAGGAGTAAAAAAAATTAGATGAAACAATCATACAAGATTTGAATAGAGATTTTTTTCAAAGAACATTCAAATGGTCAACACATATATGAGAAGATTCTAGATGTCATTAATCATCAGGGAGATGCAAATAAGAACCACAGTGAAATATCACTGATGGTTATTATAAAAAGACAATAAACAGCAAGTGTTGGTAAGGATATGGAGAAAAGGGAAGCTTGTGCACCATTGATGGGGATACAAATTTGTGCAGCCTTGTGTAAAACAATATGGAGATTCTCAAAAAATTAAAAATAGAAATACCATATTACCCAGCAATTTCATTTCTGGGCATATATCTAAAAAATTAAATTAGTGTCTTGAAGATATATCTGCACTCCCATGTTCATTGTAGAATTCATCACAACACGTGTGAAGAAACAATATAAGTTTCCATCGACAGATGAATGGTAAAGAAAATGAGATGTGTATATATTCAGTAGGTATAGATATAGGTACAGATACAGACGTAAAAATAATCAGATGTGTGTATATATATAAACACACACATATTGTGGTGCATGATGATGGAGATGTACACTGGGTTCAATGTTGTTTTCAAACCTGCTTACACAATATCCATTCTGCAACCAGTGTGACATGAACTAATTTCTACTTTCAAGTCTTATTTTTTAAGAAATACATTTCTTAAGGCATAGGTTCCATAGATAATGGCTATATAATAATGACATATTAATCAGCTAAGAAAAAAGAAGAAAATCTTGCCATTTGCAAGAACATGTATGTACCTAGTGGACATGGATATTATGGACGTTGTATCAAGTGAAATAAACCAGACACAGAAATACAAATTCTCCATGACCTCACTTATATATGAGTCTTAAAAATAAAATTCATAGAGAGAGTATTCTCACCACTCACACACAAAAAAGCATGGGAGGTGGTATATGTGTTAACTAACTTGATTGTGGTAATCATATTATAAAATATAGACAGATTAAATCATCACACTATACCTCTTCTAAAAAATTATGTTATGCAACCCAAATATGTTAAATTTTTCTTTGTCAATTGTACCTAATAAAATTGGAAGGCAAAGAAATAAAAACAAAGAAAAAACAAAAAATACAAATTTAAATAAATAGGACACTTAAAATTAGATTATAGTTTTTTTTAAAAAATGGCACAGCTAATGTTTAAATGAACTACAAATTTAAAATGTGACTAAACACCTTTCATAATTAGGAACTGATAAGTGACTATCTGGGCACTGCTATTCAAGTTCACATGTTAAATAGACAGCTGCCTAAGATTTGAGATGCATTTGAGCTGCAAGGAATCCCTCATGTCTCCAAGGTATATGCACTGTCAATGTCTGGCTAATATTTAACATTTCACCAAAAGATTGTTTTACAATGAGGTGTACATATTTCAAAAAGTAGCAAATGATGAAGCTAATCATCAATCACAAAAATTATATTGAGAATAACTTTAATAGATTTCTCCCAACCAATGGCTCTTCACCATCCAATAGCACAGTATCTTGCTCCTTCTCCAACCAACCGTCTCTGTCATATGTCTAGTATTCTCTATACTGTCAACTTCAAGTCCAACATACAAGTGGGAATCCCCCCAACAAAATCCTGGAATTATCTTCTGGAGGGTGGGCCCCTTGTATTACAGGCTTCTACCACTACGTGAGTATTCTAGGAACCCATCTGTATCAGGGTACCAGCTGGTGTTGTTATAAGAGGCCGTGTTTGGCTTCAGTGAATTTTTTGACGACTCTTTCAATGTGTTTGCCCATTTCATGATGGGTGATTTACCCACGGCGTGTTGAGTGTTTAGCAGTTTTTGACCAAAAATAGCATAACCCCTGTGACCCACCTTCCCCATTTACCCAATCTCACTCCAAGTGATTTTTTTATTGTTTCCCAAGATGAAAAAATTCCTCAAAGGGAACTGTTTTGCTGATGTGGAAGAAGTGAAACAAAAGACAGCACAAGCACTAAAAGGCATTAAAATCGACAAGTTCAAAAACTATTTTGAGCAGTGGAAAAAAGTCTTGATAGGTGTATTGCATAAGATGGAGTACTTTGAAAGTGAATAAAGTTTAAACATTTAAGAATAAAAATACACAATTTTTATAAGTAAAATTTGGGGGTTTTTTTGGTCCCTCCCTCATACTGTCACCTTTTGCGTGAATTTTTAAAACAGGGTCTTAACTGAATGTATATATTAATGCCTTTATTCAGCATAATCTTATAGAGCTTCTACCATGTACCAGACACTATCATAGATGCTTAAGTACTACAGTGGGGGAAAAACATCCCTGATCTTCTGAAGTTTACCTAAAGGGACAAGGAAATTTCCTTTTTTTGTCTCTTCCCAATTTATTATGCACATAGCATAGAGAGCAATCATTTCAAAGATGACTCTGATCTTGTTACTTCCTACTTAAAAAATTTTCATAATTTTCAATTGTTCCTGATTAAAACCCCAAAGACTTAAAATACTTGCTGGGAAATATTGTTCTGAGATACAACATGCCTCTTCCACTCTCTAAACTTGTCCTTGATAATATAAGGCATTTAAATAGAAAATATCATTCTGCAATTCTCTCTGTGTCAGAAGAGAGCTTGGAGGATTTACCTTTAGACTTTTTGTATTTACTTATTTGTTGAAAACTAGTCCATGTAATCATGTGCTTTAGCCTCCTCTTTACAATACAGAATTTATGTAATTTTGGGTGGTTGATGTATCAATATCTATGGATTTGTAGTATCATAATGAATGATCAATACTTTTCACCTAAAATTCCTTTAGCTTAATAGTATCTTAGACCAGGAGTCTTCAAACATTTTTTAGTTCAAATTCTCAATACTTATATATTTATTTATGCATAATAATATAAATGTACCACTATATTTACATACTATTTACTTCATAAAACATACCCCAAAATAAAAGCTTTCAATGTTGAGGTAAAATAAACATGATGAGACATTCTAAATTTTCCCCCATTATTCCATGGGTCATTTTTGCATACTCAAGACTGCATGCATTTACCTTATCTTAGCTGTAATTCTTATAAACTAGGACTAGGTTAGAGCTCACCAGGGAATGATAAGTCTGAGCATCATTGCTCAAAATAAGTGACAATGTGTTTGAGGACTTATAGTTTTCATTTACTCAGAAAATTACTCAGTTGCTGCTTATTGTATATAGCTCATTCAGGTGGGCAGAAAGAACTGTATTCGGAGGCTTGGAGATGATACTAGAATGTGGAAGAAGAAATTGTCTTTATAAAATTTGTGTCAGGGTTGAGATGTTGCATAATTTACCACCACAGTGGTACCAGGTTGAGCCTTCTTTACCTTGGCCTGGGAACCCAAGAGGGCACAGTTAGAAGGTGGCATGGTTCTCCTAGATGACCAACCTACAATGGCCAGCTTATCACCGAGGCATGGATTGGCTGGGGGTTCAAAGTGCAGAAAACATAGGTTATGATGATTGATTCTAAGATTTAGCCCATTGACTTTTATTCAAGAGGAATGCTGCAGAATACTTTTAAGTTAGGCAATATGGAGATAAACAGTGCCTGGCCAAATATACCTGTCATGTTATGCAACCAGCTTAGTTTGATCCTCTATCTTGGCACAGGCTACATTCAGAGAAGCCCTTGGTGGAAATTCATTACAGATTTATATAAAGTTATGAAGCTTCTCAAATTCTAGGATTATTTGTTATTAGACAAAAACATAATCTCAGTGAGAAATAGAATTGCAGAATGATTAGAAATACAGACCTTGAAGGGAGATGGGTCTGGTATTAACTTCCACTTTAAACAATTTGAAGGCTGTATTACCTGATTCAATATACTTTATCTCTCTGAACTACAATAGCATGTAAATAACTAGTCTCTCAAGTCCCACTTTGAACTAAAACACTTAGCACAATGGTGCTGTAATTGGCACTCAAAAAGTAGTAGAGTTATTATTATTATTAATTTTACTTGAAAGAAATGAGAATTATCTGTGGTACAAAGAGTTTTCCAGGTGTGTAACTAAACCCAACTTTCCCTTTATGTTTCATATAGATACACTTGACTGCATTAAATCTAGTGACCATATGTAAGCTGACATCTTTGATTATGGAATTTTCAATTTAAACTTCACTTAATTTATAGTTCAAGTGGAAAATCTGGTAGTAAGACTTTCTCTTCTTTGCTGTTCTGTCAAATACTCTGATCCGTGGAGACAGAACAGGGAATTAAGCCAAGGAAACATGAACTAGGTAAAATTTTGTGGAATTGAACCCAGAAGCAATCACGAAAGAACTACAGAAAAAAATAGGTAATCAACACTGCAAAAACAAATGATTCCTGCATCCTGTGTTGGCGGAACTTGAGAGTGAAACAGCTTCCACAAATTAAAATTTATAAGGATAATGAGTTACAAATAACGCACACATCAATATTGATTTTGAACAAAATTCTGAAACAACATTTGAGTTCTTGCACATTTGAGACAATTGTCAATGTTCTCCACTAAAGACTGGGCTAAAATTAATCAACAATACATTTTCATGGGTTTTACATGTTGTATTAGTCTAATCAGCTGATAACCCTACAGGGATAACTGCTGGAATTAGAGTTGTCAGATGAAGTAAATTGGAAGTAGAAATAGTCAATTCTTTATTCTATCCTAAGAAAATAAAGATCTTTAAAAAGTAATTTTTTGTCTTCTACAAAGAGGAACCCAAGCTCCAAAATCTAATATATTAAAGTAGACTCATAACCACAATAAGATACTATTTCACACCTGTCAGAATGGTTATCATCAATAAATCAACAAACAACACGTGTTGGCGAGCATGTGGAGAAAGGGGAGCCATTTTGCACTGTTGGTGGGAGTGCAGACTTGTACAACCACCGTGGAAACCAGTGTGGAGACACCTCAAAAAATTAAAAATGAATTCATTTTTTTACCCAGTGATCTCACTTCTGGAAAGATATCTGACAAAACCCTAAATGCTAATTCTAAACAATATAAGCACCTCTATGTTCATGGCAGCATTATTTACAACCACCAAGATATGGAAGCAACCCAAGTGTCCATCAGTAGATAAATGGATAAAATAACTATGGGATATTTATACAATGGCCATAAAAAAGAAGAAAATTTTGCCCTTTGCAACAGTATCAATGGACCTGGAGAATATTATGTTAGGTAAAATAAGCCACACAGAGAAAGACAAATACCACATGATTTTACTCATATGTGAAATTTAATGAACAAAATGAATTAACAAGGAAAATGGGGTGAGACTCATTGATGGAGAGCAGGGCGACAGCTAGTAGCGGGGGAGTTGTGAGGATAGAAGGATTGAGCGAAAAGGAAAAAGGACTCATGGACATGGACTTCAGTGTGGTGATCACTGGGGGAGGGGAACATAAGATGATTAAATAGTAATGGAAATAAACACAATAAAGATTAAAAACAATAATAAAAAAAGAGAAAGAGTCCATGAAGAGGGCATAGCATGGAACAGAAATAGCTTCTGCAGAGCATGGCTGTGGGGTGACCAGAGGCAGCACTTCCCGTTCCAATACACTTCGTCCTGCACATCTCAAGGAGTTCAGAAAAATAACACTCATTATGCTTCTATTTTCAGGACCTAGGAGATTTCAGATTTTTTAATTCTTTATTTTCTTGAAATAAGGCTAAGATGTCTCTTGGAGAAATTATTTTATTACAATATATGTACAGCTGATGGACAGACAACACGTGAAAAACTTTAAACTCCTGCAAACCAACAGAACTTCCCATGCATACAGCAAAGATTGGCCATTAACAAACACCTTTTTTTTTGACACATTAAAACATAGTGCACACTCTGCCTATAACATAAGGACACGGTCATCTTTACTGGAGTAAGCATTGAAGCATTGTATTCATTAGCCTAACACCCCCAAGGCAAAATTGTATGAACCTCTGGATCATAAGAAGAGGAAGGTCACAGGAAAGCCATTTAATTCTACTTTAACCAAAAATTATTTATGAAAAAGAGATACAACTGAGTTGTATTGTGCCCAAATACTATAAAATGTGTTTATTAGAATAAAAACAATGGTAGGAAAAACAGAAAAAGAGAGAAAATATCCCAAAGCGATCAAACATATTTAATAGAGATGAAGCCCATTCTATTCCCCTAGGGTAAAATGTGTGTTTTAACACATGAGAAGGATATTTCACTTGCTGTATGTTACCCATCATAGCAGCACCAGCAGGAGCAGCTACAGAAAATGGTCCATTAGTTTTTCCATAATAAACCCTTTTTTCACTGGCACACTCTTGGGATTCTTTGACATTACTTCAGTGTGGTTATTGGTGGATGGCTTCAATAATTGGAACTCCCACAATCTGAAATTAACATTTTCCAGGTCACTTTAGTATATGTTAAATATATGAAATTTTATTTTAAGGCCGTTCTGTCCAACATGTGGGATTCTAAAAGGCAGCATTGCAAATGCAAAATGCTCTCTTTATTTTTACATTTTAGATTTACATTTGTTTCTCAAATGAGCATGTCAAGATACCCATTCAGTATAACTTTATCATGCTAACAGAAGAGACTAATGAATGAGAGCTAACAGCTCCCAGTTGGAATCTCCAGTGTGTCTAACTTATACCTGAGGCAATAACTCCACACAAGGGAGTCCTCTGAAAATATGTGACCTAAAAGTACAAGAGCAAATGAGAAAGGAGGTAATAAAAAAATTCAATAGCTAATTGTGCCAAGTGCCAGGAAGAAGACATGGTTCTTATGCTAATAAGAAATCACAGTCTGATATAGAAACCTGGCATTCAAGCAACATCGAGGTAGTTCAATCAGAGACATAGACAACCATTTAAGGAAGAACACAAAAAGTGTTATTTGTGCATAACAAAACATTCCTTGGGCATTTTTAGAGATACAAAGAATATAAGACTTCACCAGACTTTATATCCTCTCTAAACATTATGGATAGGACTGAGATCTAAAGAGGCAAATGACTCATGCAAAGTCCTCAGCTCATTTACTTCGCATCTCCATGTACAAATCTAATGCTCTGTTGACTATAGCAGATACCACTTCGGAAGATACATGGCAGTATATCTGTAATTCACAACACTAATTTGCACATTATTTCTCTCTTCTCAAAGACTACAATAAAGGGGGAGAGTGTGGCCTGAGGGATGACAATTAACGCCTTACTTTCCCTTCAGTTGTACTAGTTCATAAAAGAATAACTGCATAGGGAACTTAGAGGCTAATACTATCTAAAAGTCTAATAGAGTAGTCAATAAAGAAGAAGAGCCATTGTATTAAGTTCATGGAATAAGAGATGATAGTTCAGGCATTTTTAAAATGTCTTCACTCCTAAAAAAATGGATAAGATTGCTTGAAGAAAAAGAAAAGGAAAGAAAATACAATTAAGAGTCAATCAAGGTAAGTAATGTCATTCAAGAAATATTTATTGAACATTTATTATGTCCCATGCACAATACTGAATACTAAGCTGTTGCACAAGAGATGTCAAAGTTTCTGTTTTCAGAATGGTATTAGTTAAATGGGGACCCAGAAGTTAATTGAATAATTACATTAATAATTCAACCCAAGTCAATTACTCTGTGACAGAAACATGGTTCTAGGAAGGGTTGTGACAAAGCATGCTTACATATCCTGGAAGGTCAAAGAAATTTTGCTGTCCAAATTGATATATGAGCTGAGAGAATAGACAAATGGGAATTAACTAGGCTAAATGGATAAAGCAATGGAAGTGACATCTAGACAACTTGGGGGCAGTACTGTGTAAGATGGGTCTTTGAGCCAAAGATCATATTAGCACATATGAAGAATGTAGGTCTCTGTAGTAGGTTGATGGATTGAATTAATGATCCCCATCATCCACACCTCCCTAAAGCCATGCCCTTCTTCTACTGCCTGCTCATAATAACTCTGATATTTTCACATGGCTCGCTCTGGTTAACAAGACAATAGCAAAATACCCAAGCAGAGACTTTAACTAAATTAAAAATTTTTTAATTTAGTTATTTTTCAAGTACAGTTTTCTATTTCTCCCATCCCAGCCCACCCGCCCAGTGATCCCCACCTCCCTCTCATTTCCACCCCTCTTAGTTCTCATCCCTTTGTTCTTCATACTTGTTCCTCCAAATCCCTCCCCTTTTCCCCTCTTAAATTCCTTCTCCTCTCCCCTTTGGTCGCTGTCCCCTTGTTCTCTATTTCAGTGTCTTTGTTTTTATTCTGCTTGCCAAGTAGAGACTTTAAAAGGCATTTGCTCATTATTATTTTCTTTTCCTTTATCATGAAGAGGTGCCTGGGCTACCCTACTGAATGAAGAAATGTAGGCAGAGATGAGTTACCCAATTGTTTCTACTGAGGCCACCCAGCTTCCTGACCACGAGTCAGACACCTGGAAATGTCCAATCAAGATCACTAGAGAAAATTAACTGATTTTTAATTGATGAATGAATCCTGCTAAACCCTTCTCACATCAGCTGAGTTCCTCAGGTGAGCTCAAAAGAACCACCCAAATCAGATCCAAAGATTCATGATTTTACTATGTAATTAAGGTCCTAAACTACCCGGATTGTTAGGCAGCATAAATAGAGCATATAACTGATGAAGTGGTAAACGTGAAAAATTGATATGCAATGATATATGGTGTGGAAAAGAGCAGAATGATTCAAGCTATTTAAATAAGGAATAGTGGCAGGACTTAGCTTGGACTAAGTATAGTGACAATGAGGGCAAGGCTACAGAATCAAGGCAATTTGGATTTAATTCTCTAGAAAATGGTGAACTACTAAAGGCTTTTAAGCAGACAAATAGTGACATGACCAAAGCTCTACTAATTTGAGAAACTTAAATTGACCATGCTTTCATAAGTGGGTTACAGCAGAAATGGACTAGAGGCACAGAATACAAGAACAAAAAGTAGAAAAGAAAAGAAATATTAAATTCCAAGAAAGTATCCCTTCACAACAATATTTAATGAACAGCCTCAAAAAGTGAAACCATTCTGAGGCCTATATTCAAGAACAAGTTTTCACTCTTAAAAATGTGTTCTTTCTAGATGTTAATAGTTTAATTAGAGTCCCTTTCAACAGCCCAATCTCAATTACATGGAGAAAACCCAATGGCATTCATAGATTTAAAACACAATAACTTAGTTTCAGGATCTTTTAAAATTCAGTGTTGTTATGGATAAGAAATTAATATAAAAATATAAGCAGTTTAAGGGGTATAGAGATTGTTTTAATGTCCACTTCTCTATTGTTTGCAAAGACTTTCTGGAGATTAAGAACCTATTCTGGTCAACAAATACCTCCTCTCTGATTTTACAAAATTTTTTCAGGCTCATCCTCATTTTAGTAAGTGTTTAATCACTCCATAACATTCATGAGTATAAATGGAATGGAAAGTGTTTAGTAGGCTGAGCAATATATTTTATTATTGCCTCTATTTTAATTGATACCTCCACTTTTGCATAAATCCCATTTCCTCTTGCTTAAGGACATCATTACAGGTATTCCTTGAAAAGCATCATTCCAGCAATTCTACCCTTTTCCTCCTACATTGATATTTTCTCTTGTATAATTGATCTCTTTCTCTTTTATAATTGAAATCAATGTACACATACACAGTAATGTCTAAATTCCTTTAAAAAAATCTTTTGTTCTGTCTTCCTGTCACTTATCTTTCCATTGCTCTGTTGTATTTATTTTTAAACTCTGAGGGAGTAGTCTATTTTGTAGTTTCTTATTCTCTCTTCTTTTCTCTTTTAAACTCATTTAAGTTGAGTTTTTGCTTCTATGAGCCCTTCAAAACTACTCTCATTGTGTTTACCCTGATCACATTGGTAAATCCAACGGCCACTATCAGCAACACACCTTCTCTGAGTGATTTTAAGTCATTTTCCCAACATACATTTTATACTACCCATTCTCTTGTGTTTCATTCTTCTTCATTGGCTTCTCTTTCTCAGTCTGCTTATTGCATACTCTTCTCTCCAACCTTATTAATACTGGAGGGTCCCACAGCCGTGTCTTGGATCTTTTATTCATTTCCCCATTTATGTCTTTACTGATTTCATTTAATCACATGGATTTATATATAACCCACATGGCAAGTGCTCCCAAAATTTTATCTCTAGTCCAGTCCTCTACCCCAAGTACAATTGTTGTATCTCTTTCTCCTTTACTATCCATTTGAATGTCCACTTGAGTGTCTAATGGACATCTCAAAATCAATATACCCTAAAATAAACACAAAAATACTCCACTTACAGGCCACCATCCACATATCAGTTGATGAAAATTCCATCCATCTAATTGCTGGGCAGGGGGGTGGGTGGGTAGAAATAAACAAATAAACAAACAAATAAATAAATTTTACTCCTCTTTTTTCTTTTTATCCTGCATCCATCCTACCAGTAAATTCTGATATATGTCTAGAATCTCATCGCTTCTCTTCCTCCACCATTCCAGGATGGATGGACATCCACTATCATGTGAATTACTATGATACCTTCCTAATCGGTTCCCACTTTTGTCTCTGACAGTCTACTCTTAATACAGCAGCCAGAGAAGTGCTTTAACATTTTAGATAAATCATATCATTCCTTTACTTAATGCTTCCATTTTCATGCAGACTAGAAGCTAAATTCCCTTTAAAATATTAAATAAACCTTACCACTATACCTGATTCCAGTTATCTCTTTAAATTCACCCCTTAATACTGCCCTCTTCCTTGCAGTACAGTAAGGTCCCTTCCTTTTCTTTACACATGATGAACACACCTCTCACCTTAAGAAATTTGCTCTAGCTATCTTCTCTGCATAGATTATTCTCCCTCCATATGTCAATATATACACAGCTGATTCTCTACTTTGTTTGAATTTCTGCTCAAATGTCACTTTCTTAATAATGCTACTCTAACCTCAACATTTAATGTGTCAGTCTAACTCCCTTCCCCAAATCCAGGTACTCTTGATTGCCCTTTTCCATTCTCTTTTCATTCTGTATTTTTTCAACAGCACTTAATTGCCTATGAACACATTGAGTAATTTACTTATTTATGTTGATGGTTTATCTTCTCTTTCCATTCTCTTGACAGTAATAACTGTCAGGTCAGAAATTCTTGTTCCATTTTATGAAATAATCCCAAGAATAAATGAAGGCTAACACATAACAAATACTAAATAAATTATGTGTTGAACAAATAAATGGGCAAAGTCACTATTCTCATTTATTTGAAAGGACATATACCACCTTCCCATAACTATGTATGTGTTATGAATTGTTTCTGGGGTTACAATTAACTAATGCTTCTTCTGTTAGCTTATAGATCAGAATAATTTTTTAAATGTGAATTAAGGCACATGTCTCATTTTTCTTCCTTTTATAATTTAATTGCCTACCATCACTGTGACTTTACATGCCACAGGGAGGCTGGGTCCTCACCAAATATGAAATGTGGAAACAACTGACAACACCAAGTGACTCATTGGATGTGGGGAGTGTGCAGTGGCCAATAGGAGTCAAAGCCCTGAGAGATAGGTAGGATAGAAATCTAGTCGAGTGATTTGCTTAGAGTCACAGAGTGAGTAAGTAACACAACTGGAAGAATGTGGGATTTCTACTTTCCGGTGAAAGTTATTTTTGTGAGAACTTCCTACTTAGAGTTTATTGAAAAGTTCTAGTCATTATTGGCTTGCCTCCATGAGGATCAGACGCCTGATGCTACGGGCTCCATATGGTTTGTTTTGCTCATCACAGGTCTATGTTGGACAGTCCCCATATTTTAAGCCTCATCATCCCCATAGCTCTCTCTCCTTCTATTTAATTTGAGGGCCCAAGGTGTTTTTCTAGCATAGCACTATAGCAATTGGCTTGGTGCTTATGTGTGTATGCATATGCACATGTTCGTATAATGGAGAAAATTCAAAGAAATCAGAGATGGTGAGGGACTTCATATATTAATTAAAAGACAAATAAGAGCGTGCTAACTCTGGAAAAATCACATTTGAACTCTGCTGTTCTACCCTTCTTTTTATATCTATCATGTGTGACTGCAAGTTCTTCCAGGTTACTTACACTCTCCTGCATTTTGCTCAAGTTCTAGGCTTCAACGGTGAATCTTCAAAGACCCTAACAAGCAAGACTGCAGAGCATTTCAGCTTTACATCTTCTGATTCCTGCTTCTCATCTAGACAGAACATTGATTATTGTAGAAAAATTAATAATGGAGAAAGAATCTTAAAATAAATTCAAGTAAATGAATAAATAAGTATAATTAACTACTGGGCAATTCTCTTCCTTGAACAATATCAGATGAATGGCAGCTGATACAATACGTCCAAATAGTGAAAAATAGTTTCTTTTTCTTACAATTGCTTATTTTCAATATTTTAGTATTTGGTATTTTCATAACTTGTAAACCATGATCTCTGCTCATATCGACATGCAATTAACACACAGTATTTTAGATACAATATTGGATTCTAATTTAGCTCTTTAGTACAAGAGATTACAATTGTAGAAACAATATTTGAAACTTCTTCACTGCAGTAATTTTAAAATTTATATTGCATATATACAAAGGATGCAGTTCCTTATTTTCACAATTTCTCAAGAACTGTGGGGTGTTTTTTTTGTCTATTTTCCAGTAACTTTTCATCCGTAGCACATATTTTTCACCTATTCCCAGTTTCTGTCTATAATCCTATCTTCCGGTCCAGAGACTTCATAAATTACTCATGCTAGAAAATAATTAAAGTGATAGCCCTTTACTTATTCAAAATTTTAACTAATTTATTTAAATTATGTATTAATTCCAAGCATGTCTCAATGTCCAATCTATGTCATTATTTTTATGAATACAATACATTCTTATAAGTAGAAGAAAGAACACATTTAAGTAATTTTGTAGAGTAATATCAATCTTTATGTAAATAAATACAAAACATTTTGATAGTGATAATAGTGATTAAATTATACTCTCAAATCCACTTTGATAATATTGACTTTATCAGGTCTATATTAACTATGATACATTTTATAGCATAGGAATATTAGGAAAAGGACTGAAAACTATATTTTTGATGAAGTTTGCCCCAGAAGATTAGTAAAAGGCTGCCCTCTCCCCTTGAAATGTGTATTGATACCATCAAATTTGTGTCGGTGGCCTTGAGGAAACTTAACTATAAAATGAGTTTATTCCTCACGTTTTTGTTGACTTACCTTGTTATTGAAGTGGAGCTATCATGTCACTTTTTTTCTTTTCCTTCATTTATTTATTTTTAAAGTGGTTAAAGTGTACTTTTCAATAACTTTATGCTCAGATATAAGTAAATAAATAGTAATAACCTTACTAAAATATTATTCTGTAAAAGTAAAGTGCTCAAAAATCTCATTTCTCTTAATCCAGATTAAAAAGTTTACTTGACTAATGTCCTATATAAAAAGAATTCTGCAAAAGACAATGCATTTAGCTGAATGCTTTCATCAACACTAACAAAGTTCCAGGTGTGGTTTTGTTTATTCTTCTTGGTCTAGCAAACAAAAGAAGTGTTTTAAACGTTTTTAGAGTATTGATTTCTAGGCACAGATAACAGATATCTAGTGTTTTGCATAACTGCTAGTTAGGACTAAAATACATACTTTGTAAACCGATGGAAACTTTTCAGTCAAGGAGAAAGGAATATAAAAAGCATAGATGTCTGATGAAACAAGTCTCATAAGTGGGTTAGAATTAGAGAACGTGTTTATCAGTATACTAAAGGAGGTCAATGCAAACTGTAAAATTGAGAAAGGAAAGGAGTGATTGCAGAGCAAGCCTTAGGACACACAATGGGGCCGAATCTAGGTAGGATTTAAAGGGAGGAGAGAACTAGAAGAGGCTCTGACTCCAACTCAAAATCACTTCTCTGAGGAGTACAGGAAAATTCAGTGCTGTATATAAAGTAACTTTTCTGTGGGAGAAGAAATAAAACAATCTGCTGCAAGTGAAAGGATAAAGATGGTAGGAAGAATGCTGTTTGAAGAAGAATGAAATGATTATCAACAGGCTAATATGAGGCAGAATAACATACCTTTATAATAGGACAATTTTTCATGTATATCTATGTTCTCTTAGATGCTGAATTTCTTATTACTATCAATAATCATCAATTTAATTAATATTTAGACATTTTTGTTAATGTTGTCCTTTTGGGAACTTATCATGGAAAATGATTGGAACTGGTGGAGTGACTGTGCCCTCCCAGGCCATGTGTCAGGCATAGATGGTGCCTGGTTCCAGATGTCTCCCTTAAAAGAGCCAGTGACAAGCTAAAAGCATCCACAGCAAGTCAGCAAGACATTGAGGGCTCTGGGAGGCCAACTGAGAAATAATTTTGGAAAAGAAAACTCTCCTTTCTAGAGCAACAAAGAATTGGAAAGACTCCTAAAGGTCATCTGACCCAACTGCTCCATGTGAGAGCATTCAGATATCCAGCAGACACAACACAGACGGTTTCCCAGCCCTTGCTGAGACCAACGCTCTCAATGAAATTCTGCTTCCTTCTCTCCCCAGGAAGAAAAGATCTGCAGCTGAAACAGACAGATAGGAAAATATAATTCCCTCTTTCGTTCTCCAAAACCGTGATGTTGAGATTTAGCTATATAACAAATGTCTCTCTTTTCAGAAAAGAGTGTTTTTCAGCCTAGTTTTCCAGATTCTAATGTTTTACACCACATGATATACTAATTTTATTTCTCCCCACAGTATACTCAGGCTAATCTCATCACTCCATTCTATATGTTCAATAGGCAGATTGTTCTCATTCTGTTCTGGTGGTTATTTCGGGTTTCTAGGGCTGTGTGACAAACCATTTCAATACTTAGTGGCTTAAAACACCTTAATTTTTTATTCTCAAGATTCTGCAGATCAGGAATTCAGGGAGGATTCAGCTGGGACATTTTTGGCTTCATCTGGCTTCATTTGTTGAAAGTCTCCTTTCAACATTACAACATAAAGGATATATTCTTTATAATGGTTGTTATTACATTATCTTTTATGGAGGTATAATTCTATTTAACCTTGTCCCTTATTGATGAACATTTAGATTATTTCTAATTTTTTTGCTATTATCACATTGCTGTAATTAATGCCCTTTGCTAATTCCTTTTGGGTACCTATTGTATAAAGTTCTACAAGAAGAATTGCTGAATAAAAATATAAATGCATGTAAATTTTAGTACAAATGAATATATCAACCAATAACCATTTAACAGGGAATGAACAAATCCACCTTAGGAGGATGAACAAATTTTGCACCTCTTCTCCATTTCTATTCTGGTAGTAACCTGTATCACTGTTTTCATTTACATTCATTTAAATATTAATGAGGCTGAGTATATATTATTATGTTTCATGATAGTTTATAGTTTATTTCTCTGCATTTTTCTCTTTGTACAATTTTCTATTTTTATTTGGATGTTTTATTTTATTTATTTAAGCAGTGGGATATAATAAAAGTATTAAGAGTTTGAGAAATGTAGTAAGTAATCTCTACAAATAAATTCTCTTTTAACTTTATTTATAATGTATTTGCTCACACAAAAGTGTTTGAATTTATAATATTATTCTTCAATACTGTAAAAATATTCACCTATATTTTGTTTTAGTATTTTTGTTGTTTTATGCTTTATGTAAGCATTCAATCTATCTGGAATTTAGTTTTGTGTATGCTATGATGGAGACTTTTTCCTAAACTAAAAATCAGTCATCTGTGCCCTAGGTGGTGTGGCTCAGTGGACTGTTTGCCAGCCTGTGATCCAAAAGGGTCTCCAGTGTGATTCCCAGTCGGGGAACGTGCCTCGGTTGTGGGCCAGGCCCCAGAAGCAGTCACATGAGAGGCAGCCACTCACTGATGTTTCCCCGCTTCTGTTTCTCCCTCTCTTCCCCTCTGTCTAAAAATAAATACATAAAATATTAAAAAATAGCCATCTAATTAACTATCATTTGTTTAATAATGTACTCTTTCTCAACTAACTTGGAAAGTTAAATTCACTATATTTTGACTGTATTTTGTGCCACAATTGCTTTGTCTCTTCTTTCAGTGATATAAACCGCTTTAACTTCTCTACAGAATGTGTTTTAATATCTGTGACACAACTTTTCGAATTATTGTCAAAATTTCTTGCTGTTCTTGAAAATTCATTCTTCAAACTGATACAGAAAAAGATGTTTGAAGTTGTCTCATAGAGTGTCATACTGCTTTTATTAAGTTAAATTTATAGATTAATTTGGGAAAATAGAACTTTTTATAATATTGAATCTTTCCACCAAAAACAATATTATAATTGTTATATTTTATATTTATATAAATAGTCCTTTATAGTTCTAAGTTCTATGCAGTTATTTTATATAGGTGTTTTATTTTTGTGGTTCAACAATTTTTTCTATTTTATTGTTCTGTTTTCTTTTTTTTTTTTTAATATTAAATTTTATTTAGTTACTTTTCAAGTACATTTTTTTTCTCTTCCCCCCCCCCGCCCGGTCTCCCCCCTCCCTCCCATTCCCCCCCCCCCCCAGTCCTCATCTCTGTGTCTTTCATACTTGTTCCTCAAAATCCCTCCCCCTTTTTCCCCTTAAGTTCCCTTCCCTCTCCCCTCTGGTCGCTGCCCACTTGTTCTCTATTTCAGCGTCTTTGTTTTTATTCTATTTGCTTGTTTGTTTTATTCTTTAGCTTCCTGTCAAAGGTGAGATCATATGGTATTTGTCCTTCAATGCCTGGCCTATTTCACTCAGCATAATGCTTTCCAGTTCCATCCATGTTGTTGCAAAAGGTAGTAGCTCCTTCTTTCTCTCTGCTGCATAAAATTCCAAAAATATGGAAACGCTTCACGAATTTGCGTGTCATCCTTGTGCAGGGGCCATGCTAATTTTCTCTGTATCGTTCCAATTTTAGTATATGTGCTGCCGAAGCGAGCACTTCTGTTTTCTTTTGTATCTTGTTATTCTTAGTAATAAGAAAGCTATCACTTTTTACGTTATCAAAATTTTTAACAATATCAAATTTTTATATTAACCAAATATTGAACTACTTCCATAACTTAACTGAATATTTCTTTTAGCTTGTCAGTTGATTAATAAATTTTCTAGGTAAACATTTTATCATATTTAAATAATGATCTTTTAGGATCTATTATTCAATTGCAATTCTATTTATTTATTATTATTTCAGTGTTTTATTATAGTAGGGAGATCTTGATGAAGAATAGTAAATAACCTTTCATTGATACTTATAAAAATGTATTTTATTTTATTTTTTTTAAAAGATTTTATTTATTTATCTTTAGAGGGGAAGGGAAGAAGAGAAGGAGAGAAACATCAATGTATGGTTGCCTTTTGTGTGTCCCCTGCTGGGAACTGGTCTGCAGGGAACCAGCCTGCAACCCAGGCATGTGCCCTGACTGGGAATTGAACTGCGATTGTCTGGTTCACAGGCCTGAGCTCAATCCACTGAGCTATACCAGCCAGGGCTATAAAAATGTATTTAAAAAATATTTTATTTATTTGCCCTGGCTGGCGTAGCTCAGTGGATTGAGTGTGGGCTGTGAAACAAAGGGTCACAGTTTAAATTCCCAGTCAGGACGCATGCCTTGGTTGCAGGCCAGGCCCCCAGTTAGAGATGCATGAGAGGCAACCACACAATGATGTTTCTCCCCCTCTTTATCTCCCTCCCTTCCCGTCACTCTAAAAATAAATAAATAAATAAATAAATACCTTCGCAAGGATATTTATTTATTTATTTATTTATTTATTTATTTATTTATTTTTAGTGAGAGGGGAAGAGAAGGAGAAAGAGAGGGAGAAAAACATTAATGTGTAGTTGCCTCTCACAAGTCCCCAACTGGGGACTTGGCCTGCAACCCACACATTTGCCCTGATTGGGAATTGAACTGGTGACAATTTGGTTCACAGGTCAGCGCTCAATCCATGAGCCACACCAGTCAGGGCCCCCAAAAATGTATTTCCTAAAAACGGTTACTTTTGTTGGTGTTGTAGAGTTTATGACATGGTAACAGGTACTATAATGATGACTAGTATGTGGAAGGAATATTAAGAATAGCTGACCACTTCCTAAGTAAAACTTGTATTTCTCCTGTGCACTGTACTTAACAGTGTTTTAGGAAATTATATGACTTAGAAAAAGAGCATTGACTTACTTTGGAGAGATAATGGTTCATTTTGAGTTTTGGGGATTAGAATTTTTTGTAGGTTTTAATTTTGATTATTTTGTTTTTTCTTTTCAGGTGAAAATATCTGTTTTAAAGAAAAATAGAGCAATGATAGAACAGTAGATAAGGCAAGAACTAAGATTGATAAAAAAAAGCCACAGATAGAACCTGAATGGATTCATGAGTGATGACCCAATAATAAGAATGGAAAAAAGACACGTGTAACTTGAAGGAATGGGCCACATTTCTCTTGTTTTGTTGTACTATTTAATTCTAGCAATTGGTAGTATGACTGGCATATTGTAAGTACTGAATAAACATTGTTGAATGAATGAATGGATGAGTGAATGAGGAATCAGTAAAATATATGGATTATACCCATCTTCATCCCATGGCAGGTCTGTCCACCTTCAGATAATCCCAGGTGCCTTAACATCTAGTGTTAACTATTCTCACTCTCAGTCTTAGCAAATGTGTGAATGAGCAGCTTCTTCTCCATAACTGAGAGTTCTAACTTACATTTTAGAGCAGTATCTGATGAGAGAAGGGAGCTTGATCGTACTCAAAACAAGAAAGATAACTATCCAGTTAAACTGAATAGGTTCTTGCTGTCCTACTGAGTCCTATAAAAAATAGAAAGGTAAGGAAGTATGCTTATTTATGAAGAGGGGGATTTCAAACTACTATTGAAAATTACTATTGGTTCAAAGTTGCTGTGCTCCATAATAATATAATACTTTAAATAAAAGGAAACAAAAGTGCATTAATGCATCTATCATGCAAATCTCAGTACTTTCCCTGAAGCAAGACTGCCTTAACTGTTCACAAGAGAATTTTGTGTAAGAAAAGTTATCATCTATATCACACCACAAGAGAAAGCTTTCAGTTAAGACTTAAATAAATTTTAGTGTCTAAGACTTTTACACTGAAAAGCACATTTCTAAGCTCCAGTAACTTGGTAATGCCTAAATACAGACCTTTAACCAAAAAGGTTTGGCATCAGAAATGCACCGATGATTCAACCAAGCCTTCTTTTCAAATGTCATAGTATTATACTTTGAGATAAACAAAGATGCAACATCAAAAAATACTAATTAC
Source organism: Artibeus jamaicensis (assembly GCF_021234435.1). NCBI lineage: Eukaryota > Metazoa > Chordata > Mammalia > Chiroptera > Phyllostomidae > Artibeus > Artibeus jamaicensis. The sequence goes on along the minus strand of NW_026522025.1, from coordinate 28,666,101 downwards.
TACAAAAAGTTCAGAAAAGCTAAAACAAAATCCTGTGGCAATAAAAGCTGTGTATGGAGACTTCACATGCTCTGATTTAGTCATAGCTGTGGGCTTCTTTAATGATTTTCATATGGTGCATTAGTTTAATCGTCCCAGATTACTGAAACTCATGTTACTGAGTTAAATAAACGTCTGCATAGGCTTTATTTATTTATTTCTGCTAAATTTTGTCATAAAAACATTGACATAGAGAACTAGGTTCTACACCTAGCTCTGATCAGCTCAGTGCCTATTGAACCCACCATTCATGTAGTTTAAGTTCTGTAGGATCCAAATGCAAAAGGGACAAGTTTATCTCTAAGGATGATCCCAACAGCCCTTTCTCAGCTTACTAAGTTCAGGTGGAAGTGGGCTTTGATGTGGATGAATACTGAAATTGAATTGAGCAGGGGATGATTGAACTCAGTGGTGCTAAGTCTACAAAATTCTTAGTCAAACAATCTAATTAAAGGGAAGAATGGGGTAGGACATGTGTTAGGGAAAAATGTGAGACATTCTATTTGGGTCAAAAAAGCTAATAGTTTAATGTCACTGTACTTAACAGGTCAATTTAGGACACTATGGTAACTGTATTTGGTATGTGCTTGAGGGTTGAATGGGAGACAGTCGCAGATAAAAATGCTGCATCAGTCCTAAAAAAATCTGACATCCCTCTCTACCAGAGCTATCATGACCTAGCTGTCAAGTTTATCATTCTCAGCAACATCAGGAATGATTCCAAATCACAGGTTGTATTAGCTGGGTTTGGCTGAGCTAAATAAGCATATACCACCTGCTCTACAGTGGGCTGTAATGAGGTAATTGAAACAGACTGAGAAGAGACTCGTGTAAATGACTTTATCTATCTGACCCACTGACTTTATCTATATGACCAGGCAACAGCAAATCAGCCCTAAAATGGACTGTGCTCAGCCAGTTTGTTTCCTTGGCCATATCCATTGCCTATTTGGATTTTGGATGCAATCTGTTCAAAACTATGCTGGAAGCTTACTCTGCTGGGACATTCTGAATCAACTACTCCAGGGTGATCTGGTTGTGTTCTGTCAATGTGCCCACCACCCTCACTTCAAATTTGGTAGCAAAACTGTGGAATGTGGAAAACTCAAGTAGGAGGGAAAGAGTCTTTCATGTGATTTAGATTGGGCTATTTATTATGCCTGAAGGTTCCTGGAAGACAAAAAGATTAATAGAAAATGCTCACTTGCAATCTCAATAGATGCCCCAATCACCCTGGGAAGAGTCTATATTTTACTTCTACACTTGTACGCTTGGGATACAGGAAAGGGGAGACGAGCAAACAAAGCCAGGAGTGAAAGGGCAAGGGTTCGATATATGTAAATGTTTCTGCATAAGTTGATATAAAACACATGACTCTGAATGACTTCCAAAATGCTTGAATTCTGTAAGACACACACAAAAATGAATGATCTGAACACCATCTGTTTGTCCTTTTGGTACATGTGGTAATGGTCACTTATCTGACTACCTGTGGATATGGAAATGCATTTGAAATAATGAAGGACCCTCTGCTCTATTATAATGACAACTACTAGTGACATTCGTAACCTTAGCAGCAGGTTAGAAACTATTTATGTCCACTCCCATTAAGAATTTTACCTCTTTTGACACATCCATTTGGTTCTGTTTGAAAGAGAAAATCATTAGTCTGACCTAAAACCACAAATGAAGACCAACTTCTCTCAAGTAATTTGCATATGCTTAACTATTTATGAGCTCCCTGCTGAGCATCAAAGGTGGTTATCAATCTACCTATACCCCAAACTTCTAGAGAACATTCAGTTTCTGTTAAAAACATGCTCAATTGCCTATGAAATGAAACTCGAGGTCAGAAGCTTACTAGGTGGTACTTTTGTTTCCTCGGAGAGCATTTAAGCATATTTTGCAATGAATAAAGTTTATCCATTCATTCAACCGATGTGTATTAAGTAGCTACAATGCTCTGAGTCCATAGTCTAATTTTAGAAAGTGTTGAGATCTCAAGAGTGTAGTGAATTAAAATCAATCTTATTTATCATCATCTGTTTTTTTTTACCAGCATTCACAATCATTCCCTCCTCTTACTATAATTTAGTTTGTCATTTGTTGATAGATGGGCTAGATGATGATTTTGGCAAAATGCAAAACATGGAATATCTCTTACATGAAGCATGTGTACTAGTGGAATATTAGGTCTTTAAACTTATTCAGCATAGCTTGCAATAACAGCCCCTGAATACACAGTCATCTCTTTTACTTGTATATTTGTCTCAAGTTTTTATGTTTCTGAGTTTCCATCTAGTCTAAAACAAAAGCAGCAGTTAATATCGCTGCATTTAAAATCATTTCAGTGGTAAAGCAGCAATCTGGAGAAAATAACTGCTATTGCAAGGAAATGTTACCCGTTGTTGTGTTGCAGGAGTTACACTTCCAAGAGCAGTGCCTTATGCTTTGTTTATTTTACATTTTTAATGCAAATAACTTGCCATCTTAATCTGGGAATACATCAAAAGAAGAACATCAGAATCTGTGTCCAAGCTACCAATACTCAGCATATTTTCTGAAATTACATGAGTCAAATAGCAAGATGATTGTTTAGAAAGTACAGAATAGCGTCAGAGAAATTTTGGGAAAGAAAATTTTACTTCTGACCACTAATGACTTCTGAAGTTTTTAGTTCACAGCAAGAAAAATATTTCAGAAATAAAACAAAAATATGTTTACCAATGCCTTTTTCAATTAGTCTTTCTTTTAAGTATAAAGAATAAAGTGCTTTGGGGTTTTTTATTGTAAAAATACAGATTCTACTGAATTCCAGCTGACACCGCTGAAGGCAGTCTTTAAGGTTTTCCATTATATGATGAAAGTGGTATTTACATTACTTCACATCATGTTTCACTGTTGCATAATTAGCACATAAACTATTTAGGAGTCGTATGGGGGGGAAGTAGGGGAGAATCTAAACCACCTTCCTTGGGTTTTGTTTGTTTTTCTTTCTCTCTTTTTTCATAAAGTGTTTATAAAATGGGCAAGTCTAGGGGAACTTTCTAATTTGTGGATGCTGGTTCCAAGCTGTGCCTATACAGTTTTATGACTGCTTAGTTCCAGAATGTATAAACGTATTACCCTTCTACATAACAAAACGCCCAGGAGAAGGCAATGTAAAAGAAATGAAGCAGAGGAAAATATATTGCACCGCTTTTTTTTTACATTCAATTTAAAGTTGATATAAAGTGATTTCAGCTTTGAGGAGTTGGTGACTGCCGTCCATTTGCTGTTCCCTCGTTTCTTTCCAGCTGCGCTTGGCCAACAAACCAGTCCTACCCACCTTCGGAGAAAGTCCTCGCAGGCAGCTATTGGAGGAAGATGTGGTCTCTCTTCCAAGACTTCCTGTTATTTATTTGGAACCCGGATGATTTTTGGTTTGAAGGTGTGTGTGAGTGTGTGTGTGTGTGTGTGTGTGTGTGTGTGTGTGTGTGTGTGAGAGAGAGAGAGAGAGAGAGAGAGAGAGAGAGAGGGATTCCTCATAGTCTTAACTTGGCTATACAAACTAATTTTTCAACAAAAGCAGCAAAATTCATCTCTTCGCCAACAAAAATGCTGGCTACATTAGGTTCAGAACAAAATATCTGGAAGTCAAAATGTCTTAAGTACCATACATTTTGGTATACTGTATATGTCTCAGCAGTTGGTATGCAAGAGAAAGAAAATTCAATGTTTGACATAGTTCTTCATCTTAAAAACATGATTTTTGTGAAAATCCACAATTCTGTATTAAGTAATATAAAATATATGAGGAAGAATGTGGGAAGGGTTTTGACACATAGTAGGGCTTGAAGAACAGAAGATGAATTTGAATATGACTGTTACACGGCCTCAATGCATTCTATGTTTTAGAAGAAAGAGCAGCGTGTACTCCCACTTGTTTGCTCTGTGTCCAAACCATGGAGGTTAGTTTAACAAAACTTTTGCTCTGGTAGCAGCTCTGCTGAGAATTTGGCCATAGGAACAACAGCAAGCAATGCAGACTCTGTTCATGGATATCAGAGGGGCTCCGAGACCTGTGGCTGTCATCCTTCTTCCTCTTTTCCAGCACAAAATTCTTGAAATGGCACTTGGCTGTCCCCTTCTCTGTGTCTTTTCCTTCCATTTTCTACTCCATGCATTAAATAATCTGCTCATGGGGTAGCTTTTGCCTTCACTCTGCATGGAAATTTTTCACTTCAAAATCTACCTGGAGGTCTGTCAGCAGCCAATGAAAAGATCTGCTTCCATGACTCACTTTTTAACATTTGAAACATTACCTTTTCTTTGAAACAGACCTCTATCCTGGAATCATAGTGGCTGTTCTAACCAGACTTGACACTCCTGAAAAGCAAGAAATGTTACTTTCATTTTCGTAACACTAATATATAGTAGATATACTGACCATATTTTAAAGGCAAAATAAATACTTATGGAATAAGTGAATAATGAAGAGATTTCTGGCTAGTTTTTAAATAGCTTCTTTTTGTTCTATGATGAAATATTATGCTCTATCATTTACTTTAGGGAAGGAATCAAAAGATGCCAATGGATTTTAGGCATGGCTTTTTCTTACTCGCATAGAGCCTCCCTGGAATACAACTTTTGTTACATTAAACCTCTGCTCAGTCATGCATGCAACAAATAACCTTAAACGTCTATAAATAGGAGTCCTTAATGACTCATTTTGGGTTATACAATGAAGACAAACCTCTGGGGACAGTATAGCATTTTCAACATGCTTTATTTTTCTAATACACTTCACTAAAACTCATGGATTATATAAAAGATAGTCGTCTCTGACATGTTTGCAGTGCAATTATTTTACTGAATGATCTGAAGGTAGTGGAAGAAAAGAAGGAAGGAAGGAAGGAAGGAAGGAAGGGAGGGAAGAAGGGAGGAAGGAAAGAAAAGTTCCCTAAATGTTTTTCTATTTCTTTAACAGAATCTAGAAAATACTTTAAATTATAAATTCAGATTGATTTGATATTTGATGGCATATATGTTTAAATTGCTTGATTGTCAAAAATACTAAACTGTCAATTAAAAGTAGAAACTGGAAAATAATTATAACAATAATTTAGGCAAAAGGTTATTTCCTTAAGGGAAAAATACCCACTTAGAATTAAATTTACAGATAGATAAACACCACACACACACACACACACACACACACACATACACACACATACAACATACCACACACAAATACCTTGAATGGCCACAAAAAAAGTTTAAAGGATTTTTTGATATTGTTTTTATCTAGAAAAATAATGTTATTTTTCACATCTAAATATGATAAAATGTGGTTTTAAACTTTAACTTTTAAAAAATATTTTATTTATTTTTATTTTTAGTCAGAGGAGAAGGGAGGGAGATAGAGAGAAGAACATCAATGTGCAGTTGCCTGTAGCACACCCCCTACTGGGGACCTGGCCTGCGACCCAGGTGTGTGCCCTGACTGGGAATCAACTGGTAACTTTTTGGTTCTCAGGCCAGTGCTCAATCTACTCAGCAACACTAGCCAGGGCTTACTTTCCAGCATGAACTAACTCAGGAGGAAGATCCTCTAGGTTTAAGTCAAGGCTCTATCACTTATTAGCCCCGTAATCCTGCAACAATTACTTGAATCTCAGGCCTCAGTGTCCTTCTACGTGAAACAGGGCTCATGCAACCCATGTTACTATTGCTGTGGAGAGTTTGTATGAAGAGCCTAAGTAAAATCTAAGTAAATTACTATAATGCCTCACACGGAAAATAATAAATATTAGTTGCTATTTTTAATTCTGCTATTAAACGTTATCTGGCTGATCTGGTAGAACCTCTATAACCAGATTCTCGTGGTCAGATGAAGGTAATTAATGTCATCCATATGTTTTCTTTTTGATTTAAAGCCAGAATTCCATGAATTCCAATCAAAAACAGAATGGATAGGCTTGGTATCTCAAAGAATTACCACATAACCCTAGAGATTATTGTGTATTTTATTTGGATGGAACAAGTGGTAGTTATTGGAATTCCTCTGGTGGTTAATTTTTTTAAAAGAAAGGCTGTAATATACTGCAATGAGTTTCTATGTTTACTAAGAATGTGTTAGAGATCAGTTCCTTTTTACTAAATCACAATTTTGCAAGTTCAAACAATGGATGAGTCATAGATAATGACTGCTAATTAATATATAATTAATAAATTATGGAATGACTTCCTATTTACACTATTTTTTAAGCAAACATTTCATTGATAGCCTGCTGTGTTCCAGGCTAGTGCCCTCATAGAATTTATAACCTAAGCTAGGACTAAAATATAACCCTATAAATATACATACACTTATCAATGATATAAAATGTTTTGCATAAAAGTTCAGGGTTATTTAAAAAAATGTGAAAGGATAACATGTGCCATTCCCTGGGATGGAGAAATCTAGAAAAGTGGCAGATCTGAGGATGTCAGGTATCCAGTTTCACATACATTAAGGATAAAGACACCTGTGAGACTTGCAACAGAGATTGGTAAATTGAAATTTGTAGATATAGATCATAAGCTGTGGGCTTATTTGTTTGTTTGTTTTCCCCAAAGAGAAAATTGATATATTACAGTAACTGCAAAGTGATTATTCATGTCATAAAAAGGACTGGGAAAATATTGACGAAATAGTTGTTGGATGTATTTTAACTCGGGGCTAGAAATGGTGGAATATAAACAATAGATGGCCGTAACTCTGCTCCACACATTCCAGGTTGGCAAAATGCACTACAAAGGGACTGTTTCTTCCAAGTTGTTTGGTTCTGCAGATCAACATAGTGTTTGGCAAACAAAATGTATTTACTCTTTTTCAGGGAGAAAAACACAAACATAAGTAAATATCAAAGGATATTTATTTAACACTGTTTGATCACCACTACTCTACTATCCTACAAATAAAGTATTACCCCTGAAGTCATAGATTTCTCTCAGATAAATTACCCAGGAGTCTTGGTACAAAAAGGTCAACTTTTCAGTGCTGGAGCATTGGCATGCCGTCCTGGGGAATTCACAGTAAGCACTTTGATTAAGTGGCCTGAACTATGAGTGGAGGCTGAGCAGCAAAAAGCCAAACACACTGGCAGGAAAAGCAGAAAACACAGTAGTTTCTGGATTTTCACTAATTTGGTAGAAGGCCAACTTCCAAAATAGTAGCAATAGTAGGTTTGTTACTAGCACTGAGTAGGAAGCTTAGAAAATCATTTGCTCATCTGGATTTCTATGAGGAGAAGCATGGCTACACTTGTGGGCATGTGCTTCCTAGACCATGAAAGACCTTAAAGGTGATTGCTCACACTTTCACCTGTGATGAGGTGGTGAAAACTGACGTCAGCCTCGGCAGTGGTGTTGTGAAAGATGTTTTGACAGCCCAGGAGTTCAAAGACTGATGTGCTTTGTTCCATTGGCCGTGTTCAAGCCAAGTAAAATCTTGAGACTGAAATACTCTTAGAACAGGAGCATCCTTTTTCTAAGTTTGTTCTGACTTTTTGAGAAAGCAAAAGGGTAAAAAGAAAAAGAGAGCTTCAGCCATAACTCTCTCTGCTAATCTTGAGGGTGACTATACTACCTTTGAGTATAATTGAATTTTAAACAATTAAATTCATTAAAAAATAAGAAATGAAAGAAGGAAGGAAAGAGGAAAGGGGAGAAAGGAAGGAGGGAAGGAGGAAAGCAGAGAGAGGGAAGGGAAGAAGACAGGGAAAAAGAAGTCTTAAGATAAATTTATTAAAATCGTAAAACTACAAGGAGCTTTAAAAGCATTCTAGCCCAATTTAGTGATGAATTTGGTAATCTTCACTTTCTCTCTAACTATTCTTCATCCATATTGATCAGTCACAGAAAAAGGGAGTCAGGTCCATTCTCTTGTTAGACACACCTAATTTATTATTCAAATTTTCTTTTATGACTTCTAACTTGCCATCTAATAACTTTTACTTATTGGCTCTAGTTCCAAATTCTAGACTTACCAAGTAATGTCCCCTTCCTTTTTCTCATGAAAGCCCTTCAGTACATAAAGCTCTATAGTCTCAGACACTCATGAACCACCCTGACCCATGAAGATGCCCAGTTTAGCAGAATCACAGCAAGCAGAGGCAGACCATCCTGGAAAGGAAATGCCACTTTGGGAGCAAGCTATTACATCATTCTGATTAGAGAAAATGTTGTAGCCGGACTCTCTTGTTGTAGACATTTGTAAAACATTAAACACCGAGGCCCATCTCCGCAGGGGAACTATAAACAACTGAAAACGGGGTCAGTCTTGCACAAGGGAGCCTGCGGCAGAAGTTTTCAGACAGGAACGGAAAGGATCGGTGTCTGTAATGCAGTTAGTAAGGCAGTTCTTATATTTGCTATTTGGTTCAGTAACACTGGAATGATTTGATTCTACTAAATCAGAAAGTCTGTTCACAAAGGCATTGTTCTGTCTCACGCAGGGAGGTGGGGAACTAAAGAATTCATGAAGGAATTCACTGTGGTGAGCACAGCGGAGCCTCCAGTTCTGGGCAGACTGACAGGAAGTTCCACTGTAGCTCCTTTCCAGGCCCTTAAGATGACAGATGAACCCTGCGTAGGGGCAGGGATCGTGGGGATCTTAGTAAATTCAGAGCTCAATCACAGGAAAGAAACCAAGGCTGAAGATGGCATATTTCTTATAGAGAAAGGATCATTTTTTTCTTTAAAATTTTAATTACAGATTCTGTGCAGCTACAGTTGAAGTTGTGACACAGCACACAAGACACAGAGAGCAAAGGTTAAAAATGTGGCAACTAGTAGATTTAGAATAATTTCTTTGCTTCTATGGTTAGAAAAACCGTCCACATTTAAATCCACTGGAGGGAACACGATATCTGAGAAATCAACCCTAAATCAAAAATCAAATCCAACCTGATAACCAGTCAAATAGGATTATGATGATGTCAAGAGGCAAGTTACATCTTGTGGAAAAGAGCCACTGGGTTGTGGGTCTCCTGACTTTGAAGACAAATCCTGATGGACAAAGCCCTAGTCCTAGTGAGAGAAGTAGGTAGGGATTCCTTGGGTCTAAACGTCAAACTGAGATGGCCTCACTAGTAGTAAGAAAAGCTAATGATGTTTTCTGTAGTCTTAAAATTACAAATGAGATATTATTAGAATTAATGTAGAGAATTTTCCAAGTGGAACCAAACAAAAAAATTCTTTGTACTCTCAATGCTAGACTTGGAGAAAAAGGTGGTAAATGGTTTTATGTTACTAAATTAGGCAATATTATTCTTAGAAATGACATCTTTGGACTGATTTCTCAACTCACAACAAACTCTCTCAATGATCCATTTACCTTCTGAAATAAAGCCCAGATACCTTGCTTATATTTGTCCCTGACCTAGAGCAATTATGTTTTCCATAGACATTGAGCATAAGAAATGTTTGTGCAGTATGGACTTGTGTTTTGAATGGGCAATATTAACCCAGGCATCTGCCAGCTGGTCTGAGAAGCGAAGGGAGTGGTCTGTAACAGAAATGCAAAGAGAGGCAAATATGAGATGCACAGAGCCTTTTCTAGTTTATGGTTCCAATTTTACATTATAGTTCCAAATTTTTTCCAGACTTAGGGCCAACGTATGCCTTCTAGTATTTTTGATGAGCTACCTCTATATTCTTCTAATAAACATGTCTCTTTTGCTATAACTAATCTAGGTATGTTGTTGTTGTTGTTGTCATTGATAACTAAAGTTCTACTTACCATGGAACAGGGCTGTGCTCCTGATTTTGATTTTACACAGACCTCACCTTAGATGTAAAATCATGTTTTGATCAGTGCTTTCTGTAGTCAATCTGAACAGCCTAGCATAATCCCAGGTAGGGCAAGCCCTCCAGAGAAGGCTTCTGGCAAAACCACGCATGCTGTTTCAGTTTACTTTAGCCAATGTACCCATGCCTGAGCTGCAGATTATGTGTTTGGATACTGATCTGGGTGCTGGGGTTGCTTTGGTAGGACATAATGACGTTCTAATTTACAAGGAGACTAAAATCTGTGGAGAAAGCTAAGGAGAAAATTTCAGTGCAGTGTGAGGAGTCCTAAAATAGGAGTAAACCTGGATGGTATGAAAGCACAGAGAATGGACATCTATGCCAGTCTTTAAAGATCCAGAAACGGTTTCCAAGGGAAATGGAGCATGTAATATCCAAAAGATACACAGGAGTTCAACCAGATTGAAGAGTTGGGCATAAGGGAAGCAGATTCCTAGGCCAAAAATAAATCTTAGGCCAAAAAATACATTGGCTTACAGGCAAGGGTTAGAATGAATAACTTTTCACTATACCTGGCAGCTAAATTCAAAGTAGGAACTGGTGAGGAATAATGCTAAAAAGAGCAAGGTCCATATCCAATGTGAGGACAGGGATTTGATGATGCTAAAGGCAATAAAAACTCTCTAATGGATGTCAAGCAGAGGAATTACATAATCAAAAGGGTGTTTTTTAAAAGATCATGCTCTTACATTCTCCCTGAATAAGTTGGAGGATATCAAGCTTGCTTCCAGATAGACCTAGAGAAGTGAGCTGGTTCGGTAATCCATGCCAAACAGGAACGTACCCAGGCTTAGTAGAGTTAAGCATGAGGATTGAGAAAATGAAATAACACAGTGAGCTAATGACTAAAGCATTCTGCTGGGGAGATTGTACTGAAAAATCTGAAATAAAGAGTCAGGTCACTTCTTACCATGATCCAAAAACCAAAGGCTTTGATGCCAAATAGAAGGCACATTTGAATATTTCAAGAGTTGTTTGCATTCCAGAAGAAAACTGGTATGGTCTTGGTAATTTTTATAGCTATCTGAGGCTCAGAGGGCTTCAAGACTGGATTAGAAACTTTACTTAACCACTTTACTGCCACATGCGTTACAAAGCCTGAGGCCGGCCATAAAGAAGTTAATTCAATGAATATTCATAATCAATAAATATTCATTAAACAATATTTCCGTTTCAGGCACGCTGTTGCTCCTGGCAGGTCCCGCCTGCATGGCAGAGTGCACTTGTTAAATGAGTGTTGCTCATCGCAGAAACACCTTATGGGATTTCATGAAAGAAGCTGCATTCATCTACAATACATACAGCTGTGCAGAGACAAGTTTGAACAAATTCTGTACAAAAGAAAAAAAAATCCTTTCCTCTTAGATACAATGCTTGTGTTTCACACGTCAAATGTGTGGCCAAACATGTGAAACTCTGTGGGGAAAACCAAATAGACTTCAGAACGTTTTATTTCTATCTCTATTTGCTAGGTGAGTGCAAACGCGGTGGTCCCTAAGCAGCTCCGTGGCAGTCTGATAAAAGCCAGTTTTTAAATACAAATGGAGAGCTGTAAGCATAAATGCTCAAAAATATGTTTTTGAATCCTATGATGGCTTTTGAGAAAGCCATCCATTTCATGGTAGATAAAGTAGCTATGATGCTGCATACGTTCCAGTCGGAATTGTGTGTTCTATTAAGACAAATTATTTTTCTGAAAAAATGCAAATGACTACTTACAAGAGTTTCTTACTAAAGAACCCAGAGGAATTCTATGTGACCACCACCCAGAGAATCTTCACACCTTCTTACACACTGATAATAAATAACATATAAAAACCTACTGGATATTTACAGTAAACAGGTGAATATTACTACACGATGTTATCTGCTTCTGAATTTCCTGTTTAATAATACTGTACAAAGAACCAAATGTTCAACAGGTTGTTGGTTTTTTTCACATTGTTAAGATTCTGCAAGGCTCTTGTTTTCCATTGATTCCATGCTTGCCTCAGGGCAACCAGGCTTTTCTGCTGGGTTGGAAAATTTGAGAAGCTTCCAGTTAGTGTGTAGTAATATTGTCCTTCTCTCAGGTACCTCCTTTTGTCCCCTCAAGCCTGGATATCCACAATCAGCACCCTAACTGGCAGGCAAATTAAGCAGATATAAAACTCCAGTTGTTCTGCCACCATGCTACCAAATTAAATAAAGAAGAAGGTTCCCTGACAAAGAGCATCTTTAGCACGAGGTTTCAGACTCTCTGAAGGAGTGAGCCAAGAAGCTCCGGAAGACTCATAGAAGCTTTATAGGACACTTAATGCGTTTTATTTATGGTTGTTTTCATTGCTGATTTTCATTATCGTTCAGGTTCTCTCACAGAACTTCCTTCCGCATGCTCCCAGCAACCTTCATTCCCAGGAAAATGAGTTTGCCTGTAGAGGTAGATTTCTCCAGCTCTCACAATTTGACATTTTATTTGTTTTCTTCAAATCTGGACTTTAATTAATCTTACATATTTTGCGAAAAGATCTAAGGTTCTGGATTCAGCAAAGATGGCATTTACTGCCATGCGCCTGGAAGTCTTTGAGTGGAACATCTGAGAGGTAAGATGCTGGCTAGAAGAGTTTATTGCCTCAAGCATTCAGATAGAATAAGAAGCCTCAGCCAGTGTGCTATCAAAGGCACAACAATATCCTTATATTTTTCTGTCTAAGTGGACCTTCTTTTAATAGTTCTTAAATGACGTGTTTTTCCTTTTAAAAAGACTCCTATAGAAACTACAGGACTCTCATAACCTAAATAACTGCCTGTCAAGTCCAGGTCACTAATTAGCCAAATTAAATTTTTCATATACTCAACAATCACCCTCACTTCTGGGCACCTGCTATTCCTCCAAAGGAAACTTTAATAGTCATCATATTACGTAAGCAACTTTAATTGCATCTGTGGGATATTATTAGTATTATTAGTGAGTTGCTTGAGCTTGCTTATGAATAATAATTATAAAATACAAGAAAATTTAAAATATAAATTATAAGAAAAATTAATTCAAATACTTTTCTTGGGGACTAATTTTTAACCCTAGTTGAGCTTTGTCTATAAATGTATTTTTTTCAGCTTGAGAATAGAGGGCTACAATGGAAACCTCCCACTTAAATTGGTTCCGTGTGACACTATATTTTACAAAATTGTTATTAGGTAAGTATAACAAATTGATTTGAAAACTTTGATTGTGAATAATATCTTTGTTACCATGATAACATTGTCTAATAAGAAAGGACCTTTTGCCCTAGCTGGTGTGGCTCAGTGGATTGAGTACCAGCTTGTAAATCAAAGGGTCGGCACTTTGATTCCCAGGCAGGACACATGCCCGGGTTGTGGGCCAGGTCCCTAGTTGGGGGCATATAAGAGGCAACCACATAGTGATGTTTCTGTCTCTCTTTCTTTCTCCCTTCCCTTCTCTCTAAACATAAATACATAAAATCTTTAAAAATAAGTGCAAATTATAATTTTAAAAAAGAAATGTTTTTTATCCTTGATTTTGACAATCTGTGTCGCTTAGCTATAAACAGACTATTTCTTGTTTTCAATTCAATGAAAGATGACATTTCAAAGGGCATTTCAAGAAAAAACAAAGAGTTAAAAAATAAAGATATGAATATCAGTCTTGTTTCTTATTAGAATTCCCTAGTCACTGTAAGTTTCAGATTCAATTTAACAAAGGCCATTTGTTTGGAATATCACACAGATATCGTCTTCTGGAACAATGCAATGGTATAGAAAGGATGAAGGGGTTGTGTTTTTATATTCAAATCCCATTCTTCTTACCACAAATTATACCTAATTTTAAAGGGTAGTAGCAAATTAAACATGATAATGTTTTCATGGAGGTTGAGTTTTTCAGTTGATTAAACATCCTGAGAAACTCTTTTGCAAATACATTTTCTAAACTCATCTAAAACTCCTATCCCCACTACTGATCTTTCCATTTCTTTTTTCTCAAATGAAACACAGGTATTTTTGCCACCTTGGCTTTGCTCCAGATACGACTTTCCTCTCTGCTTCCTCCAAACTGGGAGTTGCAGACCTGACCTGACAGGACACCTGGTAAGCCCCTAAGGCAGGGGTGTCAACCTCATTTTCACCGGGGGCCACATCAGCCTGTGGTTGCCTTCAAAGGGCCAAATGTGGAGCCCCTTGCCCCTAGTTAAAAAGTAGTTACCAGCACATTTGTACAGTTCTAAAATGACATTCGGCCCTTTGAAGGCAACCGTGAGGCTGATGTGGCCCCTGGTGAAAATGAGTTTGACACCCCTGCCCTAAAGTGTCAGTAAAGCTGGGGAAGTAGAGTCAGATATTTTGAGCATCTGCTCTCACATCTCATAACAAAACCAAACAAAAGAAAAACAGAAACAAATCTTCTTCCAATAACACGTACCTTTTAGCTTGTTTCATCCCATGAGGAACCACCCATTTAAGTACTACTTTTTCAAATCTCAACTATTTGTTTTTTAATTGTTATTGAATCTATTGGGGTGATACTGATTAATAACATTATATAGATTTCAGGTGTACAACTCTATAACACATCATGCTAAGTGAAATAAGCCAGAAAAATCAATATGATTTTTCTTATATGTGGAATCTAATGAGCAATATAAACTAACAAACTAGAAATCTTGTTAACTATTTAGGTGCTGCAGTAGATGGAGCTGAAGAGCTGGAGCAAGGCTTGCAAATTTTAAAAAAAAAGTCTTCACTCTTCTGATTCTGTATGTAGCTTGGTGAACCAAGGGCATTGCAAAGAGTGATGTCAGAGCTTGTATCCTGAGGGACACTGTCTCTTATTCTCTCAACACCTTTCAGCAGATTATATCCCATAGTCTCAGACCTTCACTAGGCTTATTTGGAAACATCTTTAAAACCACATAATTTTTAATTGCTATCATTACCAGGTTACTGATACATTTGACAGCTATTAGCCAATCATGTCTATCATGTATTTAATGGGAAAGCTTATCAGCCACAGAGGAACCTTAATTAATTAGGTATTCTCCATTGTAAAGTAATACACAAACATTCAGTTCACACTAATATGAGATTAGTAGCATGAGTCATAGTGCAATGATATACTGGTTATGTGTATGGAGAAACTGAGACTCGGAAGTTAAAAATGATTCATTCAAAGACACAGAAGTATCAAAGACGAAACTCAGAATAAAACTTGGATTTTCTTGCCACCTGTGCTGATTCTCAGGAAACTCTTCCATTACCACGAGGGGCATCAAAAGCAACAAAGGACCCTTTGGAAATATGTTTTGCACACATATTTAAAATCCACAGAAATGGAATTTAAAAAGCAGTAGCAGGACATGGTAAAGATTAGCTGACTGCTAACTGTAAACTGGTAATCTAGCTGGTTTTTTATTCTTCATTCTCTGTGCTTCCCTAACCAAAGGGAACAGTGGTGTCCATAGCACCACCAAGGTTGATAATTTGCTCTTTTACCCAAATATATTTTGGAAAGATGAAGTGTGTACGTCAGTTGGCAAAACAGCATGCCTCTCTTAGCCTTTGCTCACTTTATCCTGAGCCAAAAAAATGTAGATCCAACAGCATCTGTTTCCACTACCCATGCAATTCCAGTCATCAAAACAGCTTAAGCGTTGGGAAGGAAGTCCTGAGAGCTTTCACATGCCTGCTCCTTACCAGGAAAGCAACTTTCTTCCCTGCATTCATTCTACTTCCCTTACACTTGAGTCTGACTCAAAAGTTCAGCTGGGAGATAACCCAAGAGGAAGTCAAGGGGAAAAGATCAAGGGTTACACATTGTATTAAGTGCCATGATTAAAAAAAAGATGTCAAATAATTTTATGTGGAAGCTAAACGAAGTGGTCTTTAAAGAGAGAGTGAAAGAAAAAGAAAGCAATCATTCTCAGGTCCTGAGAAAATTATGTTAGAATATACTATAGGAAGCATAAGAAATTTAACATTTTTGGAAAATTTCAGGAGACAGATCAAAATGTCTTCAAATAGTGTAATGAAAAAAAGGGAAAAATATACATTTACCACATCAGTTTCCTTGCAAAAAACAAAGATAGAGAATTTAGAATTTCTAAAAGCAAATGTATAGGATGGCATTCTCTTCCTTGCTGTTACTTTTTGCTTTATTCTTATTTTAAAAAATGCAACAATAAGTCACCAAATAAAGGCTGGAAAACGTGCATTAATTTAGAGAAAAATAATTGTGTAATATAGCCAATCCGATGTGCTCATTCTTCCATCTCAGGTACCTTAATATATGTTGTTAGAAGATACATGGAGGATAAAAGAAATGCATTTAGATGGGAAAAGTGTCTTTTTTGTTCTGTTTAGTTTAGTTTAGTTTTGTTGTGCATGACCTATTGACATTTCAACCAATTAATAACGTTAAAGGTTATATAGAAATATTTCAAGCATTGGATTATTATAAAAAGTGCTTTTCCAAAACTTAACAGAAAAATAATTATAGTGATATAAAGATGTTTGTATAACATTTTATTTATATTTTGGAAGTGGATATATGGAAGGAATACACATTGATATAATTTTAATGATCATTTATTATTTCATGACAAATATTAGTAAATTTATTTAAAAAGACCATTTTAACCCTAAATATTTGTTTACATCACTCTGATTATTTCCCTAAAACAAACTTAGAGAGTATTTTCCACAGTAACTCAATGTTCAGAATACTCCTATACTTTAGTTAACATGGGCAGTGGGTTAGTTGGTGACTTTCTCAAGGCTACGCACAACCCACCCTTGTATCTCACTCTCTTTATAACTGGGGATTAAATTTATTCAGACATATTCAGATCTGATCCACCTGCACTAACAAATCTTTCACTCAAAACTTTCAGTGCCGTATTTTTAATATTAGAGAATAGTCTGATCTAATATACATGGTTTTGCTTTATAGTTATTATTCACAGCTCTTCTTTTTCCATCTGAAACTTAGTAATAAAAATCTAGTTATATAAGCCAACAACTTTGTGACATTAAGCCATCTGTCTAGCCTTTTATATGTTGACTCGAAAACAGGCAATCAATGACTTCCCAGAACAATTAACAGAGGATTTCACAAAGAATGAAAGGAAACTTTTGCTTAATTATAGTCTGCGGAGAAGTTAACACACATTAACCTCTCAGATGGTACATATTCTTATTATTAAACTTTTACAAACAGTACCTTCATCTACCATTATCCTCTATTTACATACATCTACAATTATCCTCTATTTATGGTTATAAATCCTAGGTATTTACCCATATATTATAGTGTTGTAGTACAGTATCAGACTAAAGATGATAAAGATTTCTACCATGTAGAAAGATTTCAGAGGTAAACTACATACACATGCATTCCATTGAGTTCATTGTGCCAGAGTTTTCAAGGTATTTGCTAAAATTTAATGAAATATATGTTTCATAAATGTGCCAGTTTACCAAGTCACTATCTACTTCAATTGCTCATTCAGAGAAAAACAAATTCAAGAGGAGAGTAGCCTATGCTTCAAGGAAACATTGTGTTTGGGTATGTGTATCTCCACCCGCCAGCTCCCTGAGAACACCTTCCAAAAATAAACTAATGCAATTAGAATACCAAAGGCCTCCCTGCACTAACTACCTTGCCCAGGTCCTCAAAGAAATCAGACTGGCTTCAACTATGTGTTTGCACTTACTGTTACAGAGACCCCTTAAGCCATCCCAGTCTAAGTGTGCATGCTCAGCTACTCTTCATTCAGAAGTTTTATGGCTCATTGTTAAGGTATAACTTTGGTTGCTAGTAATGTAGAAGCAATAATTTACATAATTCATTACAAAAGAACATATTCTTCTGAAGAAGATGAGCACTAAAAAGTAAATTTATTTTATGTTTACCTTAAATTATTAAAATAATTATTCTACTTCATTCTAGATGTATAGAAGAAGTGAAAAAGTCCCTTCAGGATGTGATCAAAACACAGTTTCTAGTATCTCTGAGTCATTTAGTGATTTCTGAAAGATTAACCTTTTGGGAACAATTAGATTCCATTATAACCATTTAACTGATTTGTAAAAGTTTTAGGAAATTGCTTAGGCCGATACTTATGAAGTGAAATTTTAATTTTTTAAAGCATTTTTTCCTGCAAAAAGTGTTATTGTTTCCATTTGGTCCAATGCATAGGAATGGGCTCTCGGGTGGTTAAATTGCTGTCTAGATGTTTGGGGAGATCCTCACACAAAAGTCAGACACTAGGGGAGTGCAGAGGGGCACCAAGGCCTCTGTGCTGCAAGACTCTACTTGGTGCTAAAGGGCAAGACTTTGGAAGAGACACTCGCCTAATGCAGCCTGTGGCCAGGCCGGCCTGCAGAGGTTAGTCTGGTGGTCGCCCATCTTCTTGATGAGTTTCATCTTCTTATCCAGGAAGTGGTTCTCCAGGAAATCACAGAGATGAGCATCTGTGCAGGTAGAACCCAGGGCACGCAGACCCCAAAGGGCCTCGTCCATGTTCCTCTCCAGGACCACGAGGTCGTCCATGGCACCCCAAACCCCACACCACTCATTATGGGACAGCTCCTGCATGTCCCATCTGCTGGCTGGTTTTGCAGCTCCATGAAACCCTGGGCTCCCTTGTGCTTCTTTTCAGCCAGCTCTTGGAAGAGGCGGCCCCTGCCCTCCAGGATCACAATGACAGTGTAAACAGAAGCCCAGGGAAGTTAGGCCTAGGAGGCCCTCAGATGCAGGTTGACCAGGGGGTTGACAGGAACCTCCTCCTGGATGGAATAATTATGACAAATTTGGGAGCATATGGCTCTTCGGCAGTGAGGCCTAAGGTCAAAAAAGAGTGTTGGCTGGTCTCTAGGCTTAGGATGCTGAGGTGGTTCTGAAGGTGGAACTGGAAAAGAGGCTGGAGGCTGTTGGAGGCTGGAAGAGGGGTGTCCCTGGGTCTGTTCTGTCCAAACCTGTTGAAGCAAGAGACAGATGCAGGGACAGTCACCATCCTGCTCACAAATTTTTTTAAAAAAAGAAAACAAAAAACTTAGCCCAGGTCGTATCCATATAAAAATAGTTTATTATCAAAAAGAGAAAGTACCCTGGAATTTCTAGTGACTGATTCCAATTCCACTTGATATTAGGTGAAAGATATTTGGCCTAATATCTTTCTAGCTGGGTGACTGCCAGCAAATCTGCTCACCTCTCTGTGCCTGTTTTAGGAATATTACTATGAGAAATAGAAATAATTTGTGACAGGCATAGTACAGTATCCCATATCCAAGTAGGAGCTCAAAATATTTTACCCTGGTGTGTGTGGCTCATTGGAATGAGCATTGGCTTGGGAACTGAACTGTGGCTGGTTTGATTCCCAGTCAGAGCACATGCCTGGGTTGCAGTCCAGGTCCCCAGTAGGGGGCGTGTGAGAAGCAACCAATCTATGTGTTTCTCACACAATGATGTTTATCTCACTCTCCATCCCTCTCCTTTCCCCTCTCTCTAAAAAAGGTAAATGAATGAAATCTCTACAAAAATATTTTTATTATTTTTAAAAATTGTGTTATTGTTAACTAACATAAATTTTAACAGGCTCAGCTAAGGCTTTGACTATGGAATCAAAATTATTTACTTATTAAGTCAAAATAATTCAATCAGCCAATTGTTAGGGTCACACATGTACATAAACAAGGAATTTGAAATACATGAAGTGCTATCTTTTTGCTCCACATCATTTTTAGCTCAAAACTTTTAATCGTCTACTTATAGTCAAGGATGCTTATACCCTGTGGGTATGGCTGAGTGAATCTCAGCTGTCTCATTTCCTGATTCCCTTATATCTGCATTTATAATCAAGTGACATTAATAGAGTTTGCAATGGCAATTTATGGAAGATAGCATATGCACACAGATGTTCCACTGTCAGAGATTATGAGTTAGTTTTACAGTGTGTTCCAAACCAAAACGTCATCTCAGACTTGGTGTCCCTGGAGCTCTGGTGAGGTAATATAGGGGATCCCTGGGCCCCATTATGTTAACTTGCCTAAACTCATTTCCACCTCATGTCAGATATTTTGTTGTTTGAGTCATAGTAGCAAATACTTTTTAAAAAATCCAAGACCACATAACAATTGTACTAAGTAGTATGAGTTAATTATCATGATCATTATAGTTTTAAAATTAATAATGCAAAGAATTACAGAAAACACTCTTAGAATTGCAAGAGAATACATGGATTAGAATCAGGAGTGTTTTATCCGATTTGAGTACAGTTTATATTATAAACACTTAATTTTGACATTTCATTGTTGTGATTTCACAGGATTTTTCTCCTGAAAGTATCAGAACTTTAAAAATAAATATAAAAATTATTATTAAAATGAAATAAAAATTAAAAGTTCAATTTCAAAGAACCTATGCACCACAATGTTCATAGCAGCACAGTTTATAATAGCCAAGAGTTGGAAGCAACCTAGGTGCCCATCGGTAAATGAATGGATCAAAAAACTATGTTACATATACACAATTGAATTCTATGCAGCAGAGAGAAAGAAGGAGCTACTACCCTTTGCAACAACATGGATGGAACTGGAAAGCATTATGCTGAGTGAAATAAGCCAGGTGTTAAAAGACAAATACCATATGATCTCACCTTTAACAGGAAGCTAAACAACAAAACAAACAAGCAAGCAGAATAAAAACAAAAGACACTGAAATAAAGAATAGGGGGACAGTGACCAGAGGGGAGAGGGAAGGGAATTTAAGGGGAAAAAAGGGGAGGGATTTGGAGGAACAAGTATGAAAGACACAAGGACAAGAACTAAGGAGGGTGGAAATGGGAGGGAGGTGGGGAGCACAGGGTGGGGGGGGGCTGGGTTGGGAGAAATAGACAGAAAACTGTACTTGAAAAATAAGCAAATAAAATTTAAAAATAACTATAAAAATAAAGATAATAAAAGTTCCTTTTTTCTTTAAAAAAGAAAAGAACTTCTACCAGCCTACCCAGTGAGACCTCCACATAACACGGCTTGTGCATGGGGGCCAGAGCGACACGTGTCAGAAGGAGACTCATGCCTGCCACTCGCTAAGTTTCAGACCCTGGGGAAATTATTTAACCTCAGTTTCACTGACTAGAACAGAACATAATAATACTATCAATTTTATTAAATCAGCTGAGGATTGAGATAGATAATGAATAAAGTTCTAGTACAGTGCTTGGCATATCAGAAAGAATAAATATTAGTTAATTTTAGTTGTAGAATTTTCCCCTACTAGTGTTCCACTATTAGCTACAAATACAGTTCACTTTGACCCAAATAGAATTTTGTAGGCAACACACTTCTACTGTACTTTTTCAGGTCAAGATATGTCTTATCAGTGGGACATGATGACAATTATGGCAAAATGGGGATTAGGCAGAAGATGGGAGGTACACGTCTAAAGTCTGCATTAAAGAGCGGAAACACATATGTGTAACAGCACATTATGGCCCGGCGACATGTCGCTGCTGCAACAGGACATGACGTCAATGTGAAAACAAATAGATGTGATACAGCCATAAAGGTCAGATCTCAATTCTTTTTCTATTAAACTGCTTAGTTGTCTGCTTCTTTCTCTAACACACAGTGAAGTATAAATGCCAATATTCTCTTTGGAATTTAAAAATTAATGAAAAAGTGGGTTCTCGCAAAATCAAGTGGTTGTAAAGCAAAAAAAAAAGAATAACACATATTCATTGTTTTTCTTTAAACTTTATGAAAATGACAGACTTGGAAATGACTTGAGGATATGAATGATATGAATGGCTTTCTGTGTGTCTAGCGCAATGATGTAGTAGTCTCAAAGATAGCATGCAATATGGAAGTTGCTATGGTAACAAGATGTTTTTCATTGAAGGGCGGTAAAAAATGGTGGCATATAAATAACACATGTACAGTATATTGTCTTTGAGTGAGTGACCTTTGCTTTTGAACCATGAGGACATTTTTTTTCTTTTCTGAAATTCTTGCCTATTTGTGATGTGCATATGTGTCTAATAGACTGGTGATCAAATTGCCCTCTTTGAAGCTACGCAGGGTACAGGGAAATAAAAGGTGGCTCAATATCGTACACGAGGTTAAACGAAGTTGATGAGTTGGAAACTGAAGCATTTGGATTAGGCGCTATGCTGAAAACATTTCACACTTTGCAAGCCCACTTTGCAATTAGAACTTGTAGTAGAGAGTTATTCTCTTATAATATGATGAAAGGACTACTATGCATAGCAATTAATTGCTTATACAAAAAAAAGTTAGTTGTAGCAGAGAAATTAGAAAACTCTTATGAGGACTAGGAGAGGAGGAAATGGGAGGGAGCTGGGGAGCACGGGGCGGGGGGGGCTGGGATGGGAGAAATACACAAAAAATGTACTTGAAAAATAACTAAATAAAAAAATAATAATTAAAAAAAGAGAAAACTCTTATGCTCAAAGGGTAAGCACTGCTGAAGTGGGAAATGGCCTGCCCTTAAAGTACCAGGAAGGCTGGCCAAGGTTTATCCCTCTTTTGCCTCTGGCCTTCAAGTCATTTAGTGACTCTCTCCTAGCTGTACAATGAAGATAGAGCTGACTTAATTGTTATAAAGAATAGGCAAGGGTATCAAGGTAACAAATGCAGATGTGGTTTAAATATAAATTCAAATAATCATTCTTACTGAGTACTATGAAAAGATATTACTTGATAAAGTCAACTTTTGGAAAGAATTTGTCTTGCTTGGCTTTAAAATGATGAACAAGAACTAATGGCAACTAAACTATATTCTGATTTTATCGTCAACTAGACAATGTTACTCAATTAGTAACTTTGACCTCTGCGATCAGGTCATATGAATGTGCCATTTTATAAATGTAAGCTGACTTATGTACTCAACAGTATGGCAGATATTCTAAATGCATCTGATTGAAATAATCATAATTGAAGATTGAAATAATATATTCATGTAAGTAAATGTATATAGGGTGGGGCAAAAGTAGTTTTGTGAACATGACAGAGTTTATTCTTATTTATTATTTATTAATCATTGTATTATTTTTCATTGAACAGCTGTGAACCTACTTTTTTGCCCCACCCTGTCTGTCTGTACAAATTCGTTAACTATATGTACAACTGAGATTATATATGAATTATGTATAATGCATGCATGTATGTATTATATTCACATGTATAAATCAGCATATAGAGAGGTGGTAGTAGGGGAGGGAACGATTGAAAGCTGGATCATGCTGATATGGGCTGGAATGCAGGTTCACAGGAATTCTCACCTATCCAGGGGATGTGCGTAATAATTGTGCAGCCATTTGGAAACAGTTGGCATCACCTACTAAAGTTGGGTATTTGTAAATTTAATGAATGCTCCTACATCAATTTAACAGAAAACCATTAAATGCCTTTAATTGGAAGTCCTAGAAAGCACAATATGATATTAAGAAAGAAATAAAATAGGTACATATTACAAAAGAAGACATTCATAGATAATAGGCAACATAGAAATTCCATAAGAATCTATATATCAATTATTAGAATTAATTAGAGAGTTCTGCAAGGTTGTTCAATCCAAAATTAATATATAAATATGTTAAATTACATTCAACAGCAACAGTATATTAGGCGATATAGTTCAAATATAAAACATTCCATTTAAATAACATCAAACTGTTAAAGTACCTAGCAATCCAACAAAAAGTGCAAACTTTTAATGTAAGTATAAAATCTTATTGAAACATATTTTAAAAATCTAATTAAACTGCAGTATATTCAATGTTTATGATTGGAAAACTCAAGGCCATTAACATATAAGCTTTCCCCAAGTTCAAATGCAATTCCAACCAAAACTCAACATAAATTTGTATGGAATTTTACGAGCTGAGTCTAAAATTTATATGAAAGACTGAGACATGACCAAGAATAGTTTAGGTAATTCTGGGAAAGAAGAGCAAAGAAGATAGAATGAAGATATAAAGAAGAAATGCCAACCTTCAGATTTATTATAAAACTAAGGCAGTAAGTACTGACAAATTGTTAAACAAATGTTAGGACAGAAGTGAGCTCAGAACAGATTTGTGCATATATGAAAACTTGATTTATGACAATGTAGGCCTGTAGATAACATTGGAAAGAGTATATTTTTAAATTTTATTTTAAATAATTTATCCTGAGATAATTGGTTGCACATAAAAAGTGAAATTGGATCATAACTCATATATGCACAAAAATCAATTCCAGGTAGATTAAAGTCTTAAATGTGAATAGCAAACTATAAAAATATTAAAATACAAGTTGAGGAAACATTTATTATACATATAGTATACCGAGGATTAATATGTACATGAAAAAGAGAAACAACACAGTAGAAAAATGGGCAAAAGAATGAATAGGCATTTCACAGAGGGGTAAACACAACAGATTTGTAACCATATAGAAATGTATTCTACCTGTTTAGTAATCACAGAGATTCAAAGTAAAAGCCTCAGATATTTTTTTTTACATGTAAAAGACTAAGGGAGGGAATAATTGAAAGCTGGACCATGCTGATGTAAGCTAGAATATAGGTTAACAGGAATTCTCACCTATCCAGGCGATGTGTATAATTGTGCAAACATTTGGAAACAGTTTGGCATCACCTACTAAAGTTGGATATTTGTAAATCTTCTGCATCAGCACATATATTGTGTAATGTGCCCTAGAAAAATTCTTGTTGGGTTCACGGCAATTTTTCTACATTCATAGTGGCTTTGCTCAATATAATAAAAATTATAGAACTAGTCAAAGTATATAGCAGTATTTATATATATATATAATGTAATATATATATTATGTTGTGTATTATATATACACATACATTTAACAGTAATAAAATGGAATATTATATACTAGTACAAAATTAAATTTCTGCTACATGTATCAATGTAGATTTTTAAAAGATATGAACCAAGTAAGTTACAGAAGAATAGAAGTAATATTGTTTCATCCATATACCTTTCAACCCAGACAAAAGTAAACCCTATATTATTTAGTGTTTAAATCATACGCCCTAAAAAAAATCAAAGGAAAAACAAGAGGATGATTAAAATAATGTTCAGGAAAGAATGTATTTGCTGGGCAAAGAAGAATTCATTAAGTTCCAATGACTAGTTATATTACTTCTCCAGCTATGTGGTGGCTAAATGGAAATCCATGTTAACTGTAATAGATGTATGTTTCATATACCATCATATGTGTGATATATTTCATAAAAAAGAATAACAAGATATCATTCATTCATGAGTTTGCTCCTGCATCAGTTTAACAGAAGATCATTAAATGCCTTTAATCTGGCATTGTATAGATGTTAAACTAAATAAACGAGTTCTATCTTTTCAAATAGGTAAATACTGAGCATCAGCTATAGAGAGGCATGCCAGAAAAACAACTGTGCAGTATTATCACGTATTCCATGATAGGTCTGTGCACTGGGTGAAGACAGTTAAACTGTTCCGGGGGTTGATGTTTGGTTGGTTCAAAGGAGATTTCTTATAAATTCAAGAGCTGAGCTGAGCATTGAAACATGCATGAGAAGTTATTAGCCAAGAGAAAAGTCCCAAGAAACGACTTCTAGGAATAACTGAAAGTGTGTGCAGAGGCAGACACATTCTACAGAAAACAGGCTTTTTAAGGAGAGCTGGGAGGGAGGGGTTGGAGAGAGAGAGGGAGACAGAGAAGCTAGCCCTCTTCAGGCATGTTATATTCCTGCTGAACAAACACTTAGTCAGGAAGCTACCAAAAGGAACCACATTTTTATCGTTCATTTTTTAGATTTATGTTATACCAAAGGAGTGGCTCTGGTAACCATAAAGTTGATTAGTCAGGAAATGTATGTTTTAAATTAAAACTTCTTAAATGCCTTGAAAAGATCAAAGAACTTCAAAAATTCTCTTTTACTACTATCTTATCAGAGGAGTTACTAAAATACAAAAAAATATATATACAAAAGGGAAACAGAAGTTAGAAGGTTCAGAGAAGGCCAATATGAATCAGGAGTAGGTTCATGAGAAAGGTAAGAAGTTAGTTCTGCAATGTACTGGTCTTTTAAGCCCTCACATTTTAAGAGAAACCAATAAACCCTAACATCCCCAACTCAAGCAGTGGTGATTAAAACATTGAACACCCTAAAATGGGAGGGGCTAGCTTATAAAAATTAAAGCCAAAAGATCTGATAAATGTTTAGCCTAAATAAGAAGAGACTCAAGTGTTAAGAAAACTGGTCTTCAATCAGTCAGTCTTGGATAGTTACAGTGAGATAAATTTTGGAGTAATATTTTCTGACCATCAGAGTAGCCTAAATATCAAATGAATTTTCTTGGTGGTGAGGTCTCCATCACCAGGATTATCTTAGTAGGAACTATATAGCTAAGAGGCAGAGGCGATATAACCATAACATCAAGTCTAATGAATATACGCAATCTCTCCCACACCAAGGGTACATTTTGGTAATGTTTTTATGTGTTTTTCCATATTTTGTAATACCCATTTATAATAGAATATTGCATAATGGATAATTTAAATAATCCAATTACTGAAATAAATTGTTATTTATAGAATTTTGTATACATAGAAATTAAAGTGAACACAGGTTATCTCAACTCACATGATGTTTATAATTTGAATAGCAAAATGTAGTAAGACATAAAAAAAACTTTTGAACACTCATTTTACTACTTTTGGTGGATGTACTGTAACTATTTTCTTTACACTAAATTGGATACTAAAATAAATAAGATCCTATATCTATGAAAAACAACTTTTGAGATACTCTGAACAACAAGTTGTTTAGAACTTAATTTCTATGAAGGACCAGGAATAATTTGAGTCTTTGCTACCAAAACTGGGAAGACAGTCAAGGTCAGTGCTGCTCTTCTTCCCTAGACCCAGCAGTAAACTTGCCACATTGTAAGACTGTACTGTAGGGACTTGCAAAGTCTATTGCTCAGAAATCTAGGAAATTAAAAGAAAAAGACCACAAATATAAATTTTATGCAGTTTATTTGCAGTTATTAGAGAAAACACCAGATTTACTTGTATCAGTTGACAAACCCCTACAAATGATAGTTGTGATGTTAAGGCCTTAATAACAAACTGTGTTTTTTTGTTTTTTTTAATAGATTTTTTATATTAAAATAGATTTTATTTATTTATCTTTAGAGGGGAAGAGAAGGAGAGAGGGAGAGAAATATCAATCTATGGCTGCCTCTTGTGTGTCCCCTTCTGGGACCTGGCCCACAACCCAGGCATGTGCCCTGACTGGGAATGGAACCACGATCCTCTGGTTCACAGGCCCGCACTCAATCTACTGAGCTACACCAGCCAGGCAACAAATTGCATTTTTAAAAAAACAATTCCTCTGAGTCTCTAGATGACTTAAAATAATTCAAAAAGTCAGTGCCTGAAACAGTGTGCAAATTTAGCACATTAGAGCAAAAAGATCAAGACCTTAAAACCCAGCTGCCCTAAAGCCAAATATGTTTTTGCTTTCTTTTACAGGAACCAAAAATCATTCAACTCATTCACGTCCTGCATGAGTTCAAGCTTTCAAATGAAAAGAATTATATATAATAATCATGCCAAGTGCTGTTTTTCCTACTTCTCTCTTTAATTTAGGCAGTATTGATTTATATTTTACCTATAATTTATATAAATTTTTTGATTAAAGTGTCTTCTCCTAAAATTTAACTTTGAAAAATTGGATAAGATGATTTTTATGACCCTATACTGCTCTAAATTATGTGAGAATATAAACTATGCCTATCTTTCTCACCTTCTATTCCTGATTCTCAGCAGTGCTTAACAGTGTTTAGGAAAGATTGCTGTGTGGATGAATAAATAAATAGAAGGTGAATAGATATAATTCATAATGCTATGGTTAAATGCCGTAAGGGATATGAGGAGTATTACTGAAAATATCTTTCAAATGATTCTTTGTAAACATTTGTTTATTCATTGACCAAAAGTTAATTAAGCATTTATTCTGTGCAGGTACTATTCTACATAGTTGAAATATATCAGAGAACAAAATTGAAAGGTTCAGACAACAAATGCAAACATAAATGCTTGGTAGAAGGTGATGACTAGTATAGAAATTTAAAGGTAAAGTGTGGAACAGTGAGGGTAGGCGATAGAAATAAGTAGGTTAGTCTCAGAAGACTTTCTTGAGAAAGTGATATATGATCAACATTTTGAAAGTGGTGAGCAAATTAGTCATGCAAAATACCTGGCAGAAAATAATTCTGGGAGGAAGAAATAGGTGGTGTAATGTCTCTAAGACAGAACACGCTGCATGCAAAGAACTGGAGGGAGCACAGTGTTTCTAGATTGGGTGAGCAAGTATGAAATGAGAAGATGAGATTCTCTTGGTCTACTCAGGCTGCAATAAAAAATGTCATAGGCTGGGTGGCTTAAACAACAAAATGTATTTTCTTACAGTTCTGCAAACAAGAAGTCCTAATTGAGCCAGCAGAGGTGGTTTTTGATGAGAACTCTCTCTTCTTGACTTACAGACAGCTGGCCTCTCACTGTATGTTCCTGTAACATTTCCTTGCTGCATGCATGCACAGAGAAGAATATCACTTTGTTTCTCTTGCTCTTTTAATATGACCACCAATCCTAGGTCCCCACCCTTATGACCTTATTTTATCTTAATCATCTCCTAAAGCCATATCTTCAAATATAGTCACATTGAAGGTTAGGGCTTCAGCATATGAACTGGGCAGGGTGGAGGGGCATAATTCAGTCTACAGCAGAGATCAACAAGGTAAAAGTTGAGGGCAGATTCTATAGGGCCTCATAGACCACTGTAAAGACTTAGGTTGATTATATCTGGAATTCTCTACACAACAAAGTTTTATGATTCTGAATTCTATTAGGCCATAGAATTTTTCTTCACATTACTTTTGGATTTTTATTCAGGGCTGAAATAGCAAGAGACAAAAGCCATGAAGATACCCAAGTTGAATCTCAAATGCCAACTTTGAATACTGGTTTTGAATATAATTGGAATAATTTGCCTGAATTTATTAATTGAATTCTACATCACAAACCTTGGAATTAAAGTCCCTTTAATTTAACATGTAAATCTATGCAGAACCATGCAAAATAAGATTCATAAAGCAACTGAAATATATCTTCAGGCTTTACTATAGGGGTCAAAGAATGCAGATGGGAGGCAGGAAACATCAATTCTTTAAGAACAGTTTTTGTATAACCTAGTATGCCACATATATATGTACATATATATCTGTGTGTATGTGTATACATATATATATGTGTGTGTGTGTGTACACACACATATATATGGAGATAGAAAGAATGTGTACTGGTAAAGTACTAATTTTAGCCAAAAATGGAATGAGACACTATTCAGTTTATTACATGAATTATTACTGTATACTTATAAAGTATAATAATAGTTTAATAGGTAATGTACAAAACTGTCTAATTGCCACTTAAGATGAACTACTTAACACATATGTGCCAGGAACTTTTAGCAGAATATCCTTCCGTTTAGCCAAAAAGTAGCCTACCTAGTAAAAATAAAACAAACAAACAAAAAAACCCAAAACACTAATTTAATCTTTATCTAATGTCATTAAGAAAAAATAAATGTAAAGAAGCCACAAAGAAAGATGGTGTTTGGTCATGAATTGGAAAAATTAATATTGTTAAAATGTTCGTGTTACCCAAAGCAATCTATAGATTCACCACAATTGCTGTCAAAATCCCAGTGGCATTTGTCACAGAAATACACCAAAAAATCCACTAAATTTGTATAGAAACAAAAAGATACCAAATAGCCAAAGCAATCCTGACAAAAAAATAAAATAAAACCATGACCTGGCTGGTGTGGCTCAGAGGATTGAGTGTTGGACTATGAACCAAAAGGTCACCAGTTCGATTCCAGGTCAGAGCACATGTCTGGGTTGTGGGCCGGGTCCCCAGTGGGGTTCATACAAGAGGCAACTGATAGATGTTTCTCTCACACATTGATGTTTCCCTGTCTTTCTCTCTCCCTTCCTCTAAAAGTAAAGAAAATCTTTAAAAAGTAAAGCCAAATGTACAACACTCCCTTGTTTCGAACTACATTAAAAGGCTACAGTAATCAAAGCATTACGGTATTGACAGAAAAACAGTCACACAGAACAGTGGAACAGAATTGAGTGCACAGAAATAAACATAAACATATCTTTAAAACATGTTTTATAACAAAGGAGCCAAGAACTAAAATGGGAAAACAACTGTTTACTAAGTGACGTTGGGAAAATTGGACAGCCACGTGCAGAAGAATGAAAGTAGATTGCCATCTGACAGAACACCCAAAATTTTACTCAAAACTTGAATTAAGGCCTGAAATCAAAAAATATAGTGAAGCAAGCTAGGCCTTCAGCTCCTGGGCATCAGTCTTAGGGATGCTTTTGACTACAATGGCAAGAGATGTGAAAACAAAAATAAACAAATTGGGTTACATCAAACTTAAAAGCTTCTGCACAGCAAAGGAAACTATCAACAAACTAAAAAGGTAATCACCTGAGTGGGAGAAGATATCTGCAAATAATATTTATGGTGTGGGTTATTATCCAAAATATGCAAAGTCTGTCCGGAAAAAGGCCACCCATCGTTAATATAACAGGAACAGTTTGTGTGACATCTATCTAACCTGGCAGCCACTGGAATGAGCATGTGTGAACAATAATGACTTCATTGTACAATTAGTGCAGTCAATAGATGCTGTTGAGTGAGCATGTGTTCTGTGTGGTCATGCATTCAAAATGACTGACCAAGCAGAACAATGAATCTGCATCAAATTTTGCATTAAGCTTGAACATTCCTCTGCAGAAACCATTGGGATGATTCAGAAGGCCACGATGGACAACTGGTGATTGCAAGCTTCATCACAACAATGCACCCACTTATGCATCATATCTCGTGTAGAGTATTTTGGCAAAACATCAAATCACCCAAGTGACTCAGCTCTGCTTCAGCCCAAATTTGGTGCTGTGTGTCTTCTGGGTTTTCCCAAAACTAAAATCACCTTTGAAAAGGAAGAACTTTCAGACTATAGATGAGATTTAGGAAAATATGATGGAGTAGCTGATGGAAATTAGGATAACTGTGTGAGGTCCCAAGGTATCTACTACTTTGAAGGGGACTGAGGAGTCATTGTCCAATGTACAATGTTTCTTGTGTCTTGTATCTTTTATATTCCCCAATAAGTGCTTCTACTTTTCATAGTACGTGGCTGAATACCTTTTAGACAGACCTTGTGTAAACAACTCATACAACTCAATAGCAATAAAAAACAACCCTATTAAAAATGAGCAGAGGATCTCATTGACATTTTTTCAATGAAGACATACAGATGGCCAACAGTCACTTGAAAAATGTTCCACATCACTAATTATTAAGAAAATGTAAATCTAAACCACAATGGGATGTTATCTTATACCTGTTACAATAGCTATTATCAAAAACAAGAAATAAAAAGTGTTGATGAGGCTGTGGAGACAATGGAAGCACTCTTGTATTGTTGGTGGAATCGTAAACTGGTGCAGCTACTATGGAAAACAATGTGGAGTTTCCTCAAAGAAATTAAGTAGTACCACCTGATCCGGCTGTTCCATGTCTGAGTATTCATTGAAAGAATATGAAAACATAAATTAAAAAATATAGATGCCTCTCTATGATTTCTTGTAGCATTATTTACAGTAACCAAGATATGGAAAAAGCCCTAAGTGTTCAGCAACTGATGAGTGGATGACATTGTGTGTATACATTCTCCCCACACATTCACTGGAATACTACTCGCCATTTAAAAAGATGAAATATTGTCATTTGTAACAACATGGATGGGCCTTGAGGCCCATGCTAAGTGAAATGAATCTAACAGAAAAATACAAAAATCACAATTTTATTCATATGTGGAATATAAAACAAAAAAATTAACAAAACAAAACAGAAAAAAACTCATAGAGATGGGTAACAGAGCAGTGGTTGCCCGAAAAGAAGTGTTGGGGGTCAAAAATGCATAAGTGGGGACAAATGTGTGATGAGGGGTGAAAACTGTACAAATAATAAGGTATAGTTGTGTACCTGAAATTTCTATAATGTTATAAACTAATATTATCTCAATCAAAAAACAAAGAAAAAAGAAATACAGATAAAAATGTACTTACTGCCCTGGCTGGTGTAGCTCAGTGGACTGAGCGTGGGCCTGCGAACCGAAGGATCGTGGTTCTATTCCCAGTCAGGGCACATGCCTGGGTTGCAGGCCAGTTCCCAGCAGGGGACCCACGAGAGGCAATCATACACTGATATTTCTCTCCTTCTCTCCTTCCCTTCCCCTGTAAAGATAAATAAATAAAATCTGTAAAAAATGTAGTTACTGTCACATGTTAAAATTTTTATCAAAACTGAGGTATTTATAAAAAATTTATAATCATTATTATTTTAATCTTATAATACCATCACCATCATTAAATAGCTCTCATCATTTTATTTTAAAACTAATTTTCCTTCTGTGCCAGAGTAAATAACATTTCACCCAATGCAAATCTCTGTGAAGAAGATGAAGAAATCGCATTCATTGGGATATAAGTGCAAGCAAGACTCAAGAGCTCAGCTGTCTGCTCGTCTCATTTCGCAGATGGAGAAAGATGCAGAAGTTAAATAGGAAAATGTGAAGTTGAGATGATTTTTTCTCACACAGATTTAGTGGCTTCATCCTTATCTACATGTTCAGCTCCAAGTCTAGTCAAACAAATAAATACATAATAATTTAAAAAATTATTTTAAAAATAGAGCTGAGTAAAATATAATCATTTGCTGTAAGCTTTACCAATAAATCACAGATCTCAAACCTAGAGAAGAAGAAGAACATTTTTTAAAAGATTTTATTTATCTTTAGAGGGGAAGGGAAGGAGAGAGGGAGAGAAATATCAATGTATGGTTGCCTCTCATGCATCCTCTGCTGGGAACTGGCCTGCAACCCAGGCACGTGCTCTGACTGGGAATCGAACCATGATCGTGTAGTTCGCAGGCCCGTGCTCAATCCACTGAGCTACACCAGGCAGGGCTAGAATAACATTTTTTCAAGATAATCAAACTACAAAATTTCTATCATTTTGCATGTTAATCGAGTCTGCAAGTTATTTTATGGTTTTGTCCTGTTTTTTTCCGCAGGCAGGAAAAATGGTAAAGCATTCCATCCTGTTTCAGACACGTTTCCCAAATCAGTTTTCCACCCGTGAAGAAAGACCTCGAAATTATATATTTGCAACCATGCATAGATTTGTTTTGTAAATGAGAAATTTTATACAGGGTAGATCTGTGTTCTTTATCTATACTACACCATGTTACAAAGCGAATACCTTGGGGGAAAAAAAAACAGGAGACAAAAGGCCTTTGTTATGACCCCATGCACCCAAGGGTCATTGTTCTGGTGCAATCAGTGCTCATTGTTACAGTTACAAGGTCGTGACTTCTGTAACACTGTCGCAAGGTATAACCCTGAAAGTAATATGAGGCAGAGAAACAAGCAAAGCTGACCCGACAAAGACAGATATAAAATTAGCAGTGGACTAGAGATAACTTTATGCCAGTTGCTAAGGGCAACATACAACTGATGGATAATGTAATAATGCACATTAAGCCACACTTATACTAAATAAGTTCACAACATCATTAATATCCTTAGCAGCAGGGGCACCAAGCTGACTGAGGTAAGCAAAGGTGTTCCTGATGACTATACCTTAGGGAAAGGTCTAACCACTTAATGACCTGATGGGATGCATAAGAGGAGGGGAACGGGACGCTGCAGTTTCTGCTTCATTTGTCCTTGCTTTTCCACCTTAAATCACCCTGTAACTCTCTCCACTGCTGCCACACTTTACATGTCCCGCTTATAGAATGTAAAGGATAGCCTCAATTTTTATGATCTTACAAACATGGATTGTATGGTCAGCAAGTCTTCATTTCTACTGTGTTCTGACTATTCTTCTCACTCACGGACTGCTTCTTCGGTATACTGCTGACCTCTGCTCTACATTGGAGTGGGGGCAGGGAGGGTGGAAGAAGAAGAAAGGAAAATTGAGTGTGGGGAGGAAGTTGTGCATATACGAAGGCTATCTCTAGACAAAATCATAAAGGGAAAAATAGTGTCCGATAACTACTACTCCTTTAAATTCATTATTCCCTACTCCCAGGTTTCAGTGGTATGGCCAGCTAGACTGTTTACTATAGCTTGCCAGATCTAGAACTTTCTTTGTCTCTGTTCCATATGAATGCACTCACCCTTCTCCTCCTAGGAGCCAGTTGGCTTAATATCGTGATAATTAATCATGAGTTCTTCTCATAGGAAATGCCTCGTTTAGAAGAAGCAAATCAACCAGAGAAACTTCAAGCTTCGTGACAGCTTCCAGAGAATGGAGCAGAGATAGAGTGAAAATGGGATATTGTACATTCCTTAAATATTATTTTCTAGGATTCAGCAGCCCTGTATCCTGTAGAGTTTGTCTGACCTACAGTTGATCACAGAGCCAAAGGATGTTAGAATTCTCTAGGAGCTTAGACATTATCCAGCTAACCACTTTTGCTTTGCATTTGAACATTAGATTAAGAGCTTTTCTAAAGTCAGTGATTATAATTACAATGGTCCTACGGTGTTCTCCACAAATAATAACCCCAGAAACAGGTAGATATTTTGACACTTGGTGAAAGATGTGAGCTCCGGATTCAGGCTAACTAAATTCGAACCCTGGATCCAGTATTTACTGAGACTTTCTGACAGGGAAAGTCACTTAATCCCCCTGTACCTCTTTCGTCATCTGCAAAATTGGGCTAGTTATCCGCTTCTCTGGGCCAATAGCATAGTTATGAGGATTTAATAAATGTAAAGCACCTACAATAAGTGGAACATGATAAGTGCTCAAGGAATTTTATGCCATTATTAAAGGAACGGCAGACAAATCAAATGGGTGGTCTGTACTTAGACGGTTCCTTCTTCTTTTCTTGTTCTTTTATCTTTTCTCTAAACCTTCCCCACTTCCTCTTTCTTCCAAATCCATCATTCTCTTCCAAGAGCCCTTCATTAAGAGCAAGGCATAGTTTTGTTCAACACTGTAAACCCAATTTCTAAAACAATGTCAGGCACGTAGTAGGTATTTGATAAATACTTATAGAATAAATGTACACTAGATCTGAAATCTGTACTGTGTCTAGTAAATTAAACTATGTTCTTTTAAGAAAATTTTCAACAAGGGCAATGTTTTAACAATTTATTCCTAGCATATTTTCGAACTCTGCCTTTCTCTCGATGGCCCCCAGTGGTTAAGTTGCCGGTACATTTCCCTGGACACTGAGGCCCAAACTGCGCTGCGGTTGCAGCACATGGGAAGACCTGGTGATGCTCCATCATCACAGCACAGAGAACAGTGCTTTGCCATCTGCAAAAACTAATATCTTTGCTGACCTGAGTTAAAATCGCTTACATTTTAAAGGTCAGGTTGGAGTCTTAAGTTTACTGTGAACCATCTGTGTGGCCTTGGACAATTCACAGTCTCTCCAGGTTTCAATTTATCTCTCTATAAAAATGAAAAAATTAGATTAGGTGATTTATTTCTAAGGCCTCTTTTAGTTAGTTCTAAATATCCTAGGCTCTATAACCAGGAAATAGGTTTGCTTTGCAGCATTTGAGATTTAGAAAATATGTGTTCGATATACTAAATTTCACTTTAACAGCATTAACTCTAAAATCTGTAGGATCTCATGATCTTTTTTCATTATAATTTTGGAGAGACCTTATTGTTGTATCCTAATAGACTATGGTTTTCAATTCAGGTCAAACTTAAAACTTCCAGACAAACTAATTGGAGGTCCTAGGAATGGACAAGTAACGAGGCTTAAGAGGTGAGGAGTAACATGACAAAGACGATATTTCTGACATGATTTCATGCTCAGGAGCTCTGTGGTTTTGTGGTTCTTATCTATTTGAGATATTCTATTGAACGTTAAGAACACGGCGTTGCCATTGGTGATGCTATTCATGAGGTAATGGCCCACTGGGCCAATTCCTTTAATCTTCTGTATTAAACTTCCCTGTTTCACTCAGGTCCAAGTACACACTTAGTGTGATCTAGAGGAAACTCACTTGATAGTCTCCCTCTGTACCTCAGTTTTCTCTTCTGTAAAATGAGAAAACAATAATAATAATGATATCTATTTTACTGAGTTCTGTGCATCAAAATATACTTGCAAATTTACTAGGTCAAAGATGAAAAATATGATGGAAAATTTATTATGTAAAAACTAGCCTATGAAATTTTCAATATTTTTATTAGTCTGAGCACTCCCTCATTCTCTTACTTTTCTTTCATTTGTGTTTATCTTTCTTCTCCAACCGAATCCTAGTATCTTTAAAAATAGGAATTAAATTATCTAATATAGTAAACCAAGCATTGAAGAAATAGCAGAAAAGCTAGTATCAGTGTGAACTGACAAGTAAATACCCTAATGGGTAGCCCATAACTTTAAATGAGAAATTTAGATTTTCTGAGATTACAATTTTATTTTTCAGTCTGTAACATAGAAATATTCCTCAGTCTAGTATGATGATCACATGTGATGATGGCGAAATATTTTTAACTCTATTTTTTTCAAATAAAATATATGTTATTATTTTGCAGTCCTCATTTTTGAGTTCTAGGTACATATGAAGTACTAAATGAGAATTTGACAATATAGACTATTTGAATGGGGAAGGACTATGGGGATTAACTAATCTAATCTTCAATATTTTTCAGGGGAAGAGACTTATGGATTCATACATTTAATGTATCAAGAGTCAAATTAAATACATAAGTTAACATACTGGCTGATAACGTACCTTTGTCTTCCGGAGATGTCTGGACTCCTGTGTGATGACACAGGAGAGGATGGAGTAATTTGCTTATGTTCTCTAAGTCATGAGAACAATAAAATTATACTATATTGATCTATAATAATTTTATATATAAAATAGGGTATCATTCCTTTAAACAATGAAAGAAATGATTCTACTAGCATAACTTGTGGAAGAAGAATAAGCAGGCAATGCAGAAATATGGTGACATAATAGAAATCTCTTTGAGCTGCAGAAGATCATAATGAAACCATCCATCAAATGTGGTTGTCCACTGATTCTGTGGTCACTAAGGAGCTCCAGTATAAATTAATTTAACACTCATTTTATAAATTTCAGGCTTAGTACTGTTCAAAGCACTGAACCTGACTTTGCCTAAAAGAACCGCCCCTTCCAGTACCAATAATGTCTCTAATCAATCTGTTGATGATGGCGCCTGAGATTTTTAGTTTCAGCCAATTACTTATAGAGAAGTCAGTGTACTGCCTCAATTAAGACAGCATAATAGTCCCTGGGCAGATAATTTAAGTAAAAGCTTCTTAAGCCAGCTGCTTCATTAAGAGGTAAGCCAGTGACTCATATTTATTTTTATGTATTTTTATTTTTCTTATTGTTCAGTTGCAGTTGTCCCCATTTCCCCACCCATTACTCTCCCCTACCCTTCCCACCCACCTCTCTCACATTCAGTCTTTCCCCCTGTTGTCCTTGTCCATGGGTCCTTTATACATGCTCCTTGACTTGACCCTACCCCTTCTTTCCCTTGTTATCATTCTCCCCCACCCAGTCTGGTCCTATCAGTTTGTTCTTTATTTCCACGTCTCTGGTTCTTTTTTGCTCTCTTGTGTCTTTTGCTGATTAGGTTCTGCTTAAAGGTGAGATTATATGGTATTTGTCTTTTACCATCTGGCTTATTTCACTTAGCACAATCTTCTCCAGATCTATCCATGCTGTTGTGAAGGGTAGGAGCTCCTCCTTTCTTTCTGCTGCTTAGTATTCCATTGTGTAAATGTAACACACTTTTTGGTCCACTCATTTAATGATGGGCACTTAGGTTGCTTTCAGCACTTGGCTGTTATAAATAATGCTGCTATGAACATTGGGGTGCATAGGTTCTTTTGAATTGGTGTTTCAGGATTCTTAGGGTATAATCCCAGCAGTGGAACTGCCAGGTTGGGAGGCAGTTCCATTCTTAGTTTTCTGAGAAAATTTCACACTGTTTTCCACAGTGGCTGCACCAATCTGCATTCCCACTAATAGTGTACTAGAATTCCATTTTCTCCACAACTTCATCAGCACTTGCTGTTTATTAATTTATTTATAATGGCCACGCTGACCGGTGTGAAGTGGTATCTCACTGTGGTTTAAATTTGCATCTTTCTGATGGCCAGTGATGCTGAGCATCCTTTCATATGGCTCTGGGCTCTCTGTATGTCCTCCTTGGAGAAGTGTCTGTTCAGGTCATTTGCCCATTTTTTAATTGGACTGTTTTCTTCCTGGAGTGGAGCCATGTGAGTTCTTTATATATTTTGGGGATCAAACCACTGTCCAAGGTATCATTGGCAAATATATTTTCCCATGTGGTTGGTTTCCTTTTCATTCTGCTGATGTTTTCTTCAGGCATGCAGAAGCTTTTTAATTTGATGTATTCCCATTTGTTTAGTCTTTCTTTATATTCTTGCTCTAGGGGACATATCAGAAATAATATTGTTGTGTGGAATACCTGGAATTCTCCTGCCTATGTTCTCCTCTAGGACTTTAAAACTATATTTTATTACTTATGCTATTACAGTTGTATCAGTTATCCCTCTTTGCTCCATCTGGTAACTGTATTCCCCCTAAAAGTTCCCCACTAGTTCATGTCCATGGGTCATGCATATAAGTTCTTTGGTTTCTCCATTTTTTATACTATTCTTAACAGTCCACTTGTCTGTCTTGTATCTACCATTTATGCTTCTTAATTCCTATACCTTTTCCCTTATTTCCCCCGTTCCCTTCTCCCAGCTGATAACCTTCCAAATGATCTCCACATTTCTGTTCCTATTCTGGTTGTTTGCTTAGTTTGTTGTTGTTTTTAGATTCAGTTGTTAGTTGTGAATTTGTTGACATTTTAATGTTCATAGTTTTGATCTTCTTTTTCATAAATAAGTCCTTCAATTTAGCATTTCATGTAATAATGAGTTGGTGGTAATGAACTCCTTTAGCTTTACCTTGTCTGGGAAGCATTTTATCTGCCCTTTCATTCTCAATGATAGCTTTGCTAGATGAAGTAATTTAGATTATAGGTCCTTGCTTTTTATCACTTTTAATACTTCTTGCCAGTCCCTTCTTGCCTATAAAGTTTTTTTTTTCCAGAAATCAGCTGATAGTCTTATGGGAACTCTTATGTAGGTAACTCTCTGCTTTCCTCTTGCTGCTTTTAAGATTGTCTCTTTACCTTTAACCTTTGGCATTTTAATTATGATGTATCTTGGTGAGGTTCTTATTGTGCCCATCTTGTTTGGGACTCTCTGTGCTCCCTGGACTTTTCTTTTCCAAATTAGGGAAATTGTCCTTCATTATTTGTTCAAATAAGTTTTCAATTTCTTGCTCCTTTTCTCCTTCTGGCATTCCTACAATTTGGATGTTGGTACATTTAGAGATGTCCCAGAGGCTTCTTATACTACCCTCATTTTTTGAATTCTTGTTTCTTCTTGCTATTTTGGTTGAATATTTATTTATTTCTTATGTTCAAAATTGTTGATTTGAATCCTGGCTTCCTCCCCTTCACTGATGGTGCTCTGTAGATTTCTCTTTATTTCACTTAGTGTAACCTGAATTTTTTCCTTTATGTTGTTGCCATACTCAATGAGCTCTTTGAGATCCTGATCACCAGTGTTGTGAACTTTGCAACTGGTAGATTGGTTATCTCTGTTTTGTTTAGTCCTTTTTCTGTGGTTTTGTTCTGTTCTTTTATTTGGGCCATATTTCTTTGTCTCCTCAATTTGGTAGCCTCCCTGTGTTTGCTTCTGTGTATTAGGTAGAGTGGCTTTGATTCCCTGTCTTAGTAGCATGGCCTAATGTAGAAAAGGCACCTGTAAATTTTGTGAGGAAGAGTCTTAGGTAATCACCAGTGTGGGGCAACTTGCTTCACTGCCTTGTGGCTCTGTGTTGGGGAGAGGGCTTGGACTGTGCGACTGCCTGGTTTCTGGAGATTTGTCTGACACTCACCCCATTTCCAGTCATTTTACCCACTCCTCATATGTGACGGGCACCCTTCCAGCTGTTGCCCTGGTGCTAACTTCCAGAGTGGGTGGGTTTGCGTATGTTCTGAGCCTATGAGGGCCCTGTAAGCAGAGTATCCTGAAAACCTGGCAGTTTCTTCCACCATCCAAACCTCCACTAGTTTTCATAGCCAGAAGTTATAAGGGTTTATCTTCCTGGCACTGGAACCCTGGGTTATGCAGTCTGGTCTGGGGCTGGGATTGGTCCCTACAATGGTGTCCCCCGTGATTTTTATCCACCACACGTGAATGTGGGACTGCCTGTTCTCTGCCATGGCCTCTCCATGCCACACCACATCTGCTCACCTCTCAGCCCGTCTCCATGTCTCTGTGCCTCCTGCCCATTTGGATGAATGTGACTTCTTTTAATCCTTGATTATCAGACTTTCATACAATTCAATATTCTGACAGTTCTGGATGTTATTTGTTTTGAGGTTTAGTTATACTTCTGTCTGTGGCTGCATAAGGAGATGAAGCATGTCTACCTAGGTTTCTATGTCGACCTGAAGTCAGTAACTGATATTTTTAACTTAAGACTCTTGTCTAGAGATCTCCTATCAATTGGGAAGTGTGCCAGATTAATACCTCCATTAAAAAAAAGAAGTTAACAGGCTTGAAACAATGTAGTGGAGAAATAAAAGAAATCAACCTAGGGGATTTTTTCATAATCCGAATGACTCACTTGGTAGTCATCCAATTCCAATCCTAAATTCAAATGCTTTGAATGAGAAGAGATTATGAGAGTATAAAAGGGGATGGATGTGAAGGCTATCAAAATTTAAGTCAGGAGCAAAAAGGGCATACAAGGCCCAAAATAGGGCACTCTGAAGGCTAGAAATATCATGAGAAATCAGAAGATATTTCTGTATATGAGTTTAATATCTGTTTTTTAGATAACTCTCATATTAAAGATTTTTGAGGCCCCATTATGCTATGAGGCCAGCATAGTGCTGGACACTATAGCTGATCCAGATGGAGAAAAGGCTGAGGAAGAGGAAAAAATCAGTTAATGCAAGATTGTTAACCTCAGATGTACGTAAACAGAATGAATATAATCACAGTTCAGAGAAGAAAGAGCATAGATAAATCTTCAAAAAAATTTTGCTTACATATTAACGAAAAGTTTTTCATCGATTTAATTGGTTGCCTAGAATACAATTCACAATATGCTGTAAGAATTGACATCTATTAAATAAAATAGCTAGGCCATTTTGTACAAAGTATCCAAAAGTACTTAAATATCATAGCACTCTGATAGCAAACAAATCTATTTTAAAAGTTACATAAGCAAGTTGTCCTCTAAGTTAGAAATTTTATATTATTTCTTTTACCTCTTAGATTCATATTTTATTTAAATTACCATATAAAATCATGTTTTAATGTAACATATTTTATGCTTGTATTTCCTGTCTCAAAAATATGGATATAAATTAAAATTTATTTTATTTTTTTGAGATTTTATTTCTTTATCTTTAGAGGGGAAGGAGAGAGGGAGAGAAACATCAATGTATGGTTGCCTTTTATGTGTCCCCTGCTGGGAACTGGCCTGCAGGGAACCAGCCTGCAACCCAGGCATGTGCCCTGACTGGGAATCAAACCGCGATCCTCTGGTTCGCAGGCCTGTGCTCAATCCACTGAGCTACACCAGCCAGGGCTAAAATTTTATTTTTATTAAATTTACTTTGATGTTAACTTTGATTTAATGTCATACAATGTCTTTGACCTAATATTATACAATTGAGCAAAACCATACACTTATTTATTTATTATGCATAAAAAGTAAACTTTATTAGAAATAATTTTTAATGAAATGGTATATTATTTTTTAATTAGTTCATGTATCACAAAAGAACATGATTTATTGGTAAACACTAGTAGGATCGGTAACAATTCTATTCCTACTTTTTTGTTATTTGCTTTAAAAATGTATCTGCTGAGAAAATTTGTTCTCATAAATAAGATTTGAATAGAGGGACTTTTGCCATTTCAACACTCCTCAATTCTTTGAACATTTTCTGAAGTATATATCAAAAATTACCATGTGATCTATCATCATTTTTAATGATCTATCAGGTTGTTACTAAATTAGGTCTTCTTCAATTTTTTTCAATGTACCAAATGATTCAATTAACTTATGTTCTTTAGTCATTGGAATCTTTTACTTTCTTTATTTTGGGATATGATTTACCAATGCTTATCAAAAAACTTAATTAGACTTGTTCCTTTTTCTCTTAGAGGCAACTTATTTGACTTGATATGTACCAAGTCAGGGAAACTTTAAAAATGCTTTTATGTTATCACTGTTTTAAGTACAATTTTATCAAAAGATTAGAGTTGCAGATTTAGTTCATTCAGTTTATGAAAAGTGCCCATCACCTGACATTATTGGTATGAATTAGATCCAGTATTCACTTTCAAAATAAGCAGCTGAGTCAGATTTAATTTCCAACACAAAAAATTACTATTTTCAATCCAAATAAATATATTAAAATTCATGTCCATGACAAGCAACTAACCTCTGAATTTTCAAAGTAAGTAGGTAAGTACATGATATAGATGATGATGCAAAGAGAAGTCACAGAACTTGGTCTTAAGTTTGTTTTTGGATTAAAAAACAAAACACTTCAATATTTCTTTCTAATAGTTTGCTCTGCTTGCTTTCACTAGTTTCTCCCTGGGGACTGATCCATTCTTTAACAAAAGGCAAGAGATGAAATAGAATAGGTGGTTAAAAGGAAATTGCTACCATTCCCACTGCTCCACACTAAAATAAATTTGCATTAAGACATCCAAACACATTCCACAATATTCCAATTCTGATTCCATATTTTCCATTAATAATAATATATATACTACAGAAACCAAATATTCCATTTCTATACATTGAATTTCAGAGATATTTTTATAGCACAGATTATTGATCACCCATGTCCATAAAGGGAGATAATAATGGGAGAGTGCCAAAATGGCAGATGAATTAAGTATATCACCTTTGAAATGATGACAATAATTAAAGTGACTGTAGTACTAATACTCTACATTTACAGAATACATATCATCTTTAAAGTGTGTTTCCACAGTATCAATCCACGTCTAGCCAAGAAACAAACTTCTCTTGGTCTTTCACAATGAGCAATTTAAGTGAAAGAGGTATATCAGTGATATCTGAGAAGCTGTATAAGAGATGGTGGAGCAATTAAGAAGAGGACAAACTCTAGAGGCTGCTCCCCCTAGGGCTTGTGGGACAGACAGCAGAGGTGGTATTACCAGGGCCCAGAGGAGGGCCCAGCTGGTAAGAACACAAATCCTGCGGGAAATGTCCTCCTGGAGTTGGGACCATGGAGGAAATGGCTGGGTGGTGCGGGTTCTAACCCAAGCAGAACCCAGCCAGACGTGGCACCTAAAAAAGAGAGAACAAGAATGGAGGAACAATATTCAAGCCTTTGCATAATTCACATATTGACTTTTCTAAAACTGCTTCCCATTGGCTGAAACTATGCAGGAGTCAAGAAGCAAGGGAGCGTAAAATTTGCAGTTTTCTCCAATGCAGAAGGGCAAATAAAGAGCAGAGACTGGATCAGAAAGCAAACAGGGAACCAGCAGGCACAGTGTCCATAATTGGATTCTTACCATCATTTCATGAGATAGAGAGCATACTGTGAGCATCATTTTGTTCTTTTATTTTTATTCATTTACTTATTTGTGTTTTAAATAAGGTGACTGGATTTACAAAGTTTAAGCTGCCAAGAAGAGTTGGATCTGATCCTTAAATTGGATTTTTTATTCTAGGGACCTTTCAAGATCAACACAGAATTT
This sequence comes from Artibeus jamaicensis, assembly GCF_021234435.1. NCBI lineage: Eukaryota > Metazoa > Chordata > Mammalia > Chiroptera > Phyllostomidae > Artibeus > Artibeus jamaicensis. The sequence continues at coordinate 28,622,199 of NW_026522025.1, read as the reverse complement.
AATACATACCATTTTAATCTTTCAGGTTTATGTTTATGGTGAAAAATATGCTTGTGCACCTTTGGGTTTAAAATAGGGAAAGGTAGACAAAATGAGTCTAGTGATGGTAAATTTGCTGCATTGAGGAAATTCATGCTGCTTGCAAATCAATAGCCTAAAAATAGTATTAATAACTAAGTGTTTGGTGAAAATTTATAATATTAATCCTTGGCCATAACTATTGTTTGTCTTCTCAGCAGAGAAAGAAAAATCTAGGTTCATTAATGACTTAATGCCACCCAAGACTTGTAACGAGCCTAAACTCACAAAAGCATATTCTCATGGGTATTCTCTGAAATGTGATTTACCATGGAGGTAGATTGGGAACAGTTTCTCTTACGGCTTCTGCTGTAGCTCTTTGCTGGGTAACAGGCCAGTCTAGAAGAGAAGAAAAAATATCAGCTATAAGAATTCTTAAACAGGAGCCTTAGTGTCTCTGAAATTGAGTGTAGGTGTGTGTGTTGTGGCTGTGTTTTGATTGCTACACTGCAATAACTGTTGCATTATTAGTATGCACAGTAAAGGTTTTATATCACACAACTCTTGCTTTTATCACACATTTTATTTTGATTTGAACTTGGAAATTCCAATTCCTCCTACAGAGAAGAGAAAAAAGAAATTAGCAGATATTCCTCAGGCATTCCCTCCAAATACTGGTTCACCATGTTACAGACCCGGCAATTTTATACTGCATGAAACAATTCTTGACTCTGGACTTTCAAGAATTGGTAAAGACAGATATCCATATCATTTAGTATCTTGCCAAGCAGAACTCCTCTAAACCAGGGGGAGCAGGGAGAAATGTCACTGATGTCCAGAACCTTTGTCTGAAACACATTACTGCAATGCTGTGTGCTGTTAACACTCAGGAGGTGACCCTAGGGAAGTGAGTTTCTGGAGAGGTTGACATAAACATTGCCATATTAATTCTTATCCCCGGTCCAGGATTCTGAGAACAGAATTCATTGTTGGAAGAGCCTAAAGACCCACAGAGACATTTTTCTAACATTTATCCAATAATAATTTAACATTTTCCCAATGCTTTATGGGAAGCAACACAGTGCTTTTGCAATCTGGAGGAAGTTTGGCATCTCTGGTGAGTTTGAAACCTGTGAGCAGTGAAGAGAATTCTGAGATATGCTTAGTTGATTTCTTGCAAAGTCATCCCAGAATGATTGTAGTGTCATTGCCAATGATAATAGCATCTATCTGAAGAACAGAAGGAAGCAAAATTGTGAAACTATTGCTTTCCTTTTTAATTAGCAATATTACTTGAGGCTCCATAATTTTTTTCATTTGCCATGAATGATACAATGTTTTGTGGGCTATTATAAGTCTGTAGCCAGATTTCATGAAATGAAAAGAGTGACTTTTTTCAGTTAAATTTATTCTGCATAGATCAAACCAGATTCCTTTTGGTATTAATTTTCTATTGCTGCTAACAAATTATCATAAACTTCAGTGGCTCAAAAAAAGGCATGAATTTAGTATTTCAGAGTTTCTGTGGGTCAGGAGCCCATGTATGGGTTAGCTGGGCTCTGTCCAAAGGAGCTCACAGTTTAGATTCAAGGTGTTAACCAGGCTGATATCCCATCTAAGGCCTGGTGCCCTCTTCCAAACTCACGGGTTGTTGGAAGAAATCATTTTTCTGTGATCTCATGAATAAGGCATTGGTTTCTTTGTGAGCTGTGTATTGATGCCCTTAAAGTCAAGTTTCACTTTCATTCTCACTTCCTAGAGGCTGCCCTTGAATTCTTGCCTATAGTGCCCTCCTTTACAAGACTGCTGTTTGCTTTCTTCTGAGTTGGCAGAAGAAGAGAATCTCTGGACGCTTCACCTTCTGTTACAAGGCTCATCTGATTAGATAAAGCCCACCCTAGACAATCTTCTTGATTCAACTCCAAATCTACTGATATATTACCTAAACTGGAGAATGGAATGGCACCATATTCACTGATTCTGCTCACAGCAAATGGGAGAAAATTATGGAGAGTGCATACATCAAGGAGCAATTATCTTGGAGGATCTTAGAGTTTTAACTATCACAATTTTCACGAACTTATTTTGCAAAATTTATGCTTCTGAATTTGCAAGAACATTTGTAAATATCTTAGGAACAAGATATTTCAAGTAAAATTTTTTTGCGAGGTAATGTATAACAGCTACCATAAATTATACCTTTATATAAAGTTTGAGGTAATTAAAAACAATCACAACATCCAACTATACAAAAATATAAATGACCAATATATAATGTATTTAAACCAGTATGCAAGGTCAAATGCAAGATATTGGCTATATGTTTTTATTTTTTCCATGATCCAAGAAACCCTATATTACTCATGACTTTTAACATATAAAACTTAAATGCAAGTATTAGCTCCATAACTGTGAATATATAAGTAGTCACTGCATGGTATCATTTGGTTACAAGTGTGTTTAGGGCAAATGGTGAATGTGTACATAGTTTTAAGTTCAAAGAGTAACAGCAAAAATAAAAGTTGGACTCGGAGGGTCAAGTCCTTAATCAAGGTATAGTGCATTCTACAGTAACTCAGGCCCTGATTTGGTTTGAATGCATAAGCTTTTGTTCTCTCATTTGCAAATTCTTGCAAGTGACAAAAGCTAAAATTATAATTTTTCAGATTAAACCATGATCTAAAAGAAATGTTTTGCATTTTGGTTATTTCCTGCCCCTGGTATTTCTCAAATAACACTTATCAAAGTGAACGATCATTAACTGATAAGCCTTATGGAATAAAATGGAATGGCGCCCATTCTACAATGTTGATCCAGCTTGTTGTGGTAGATTCTGAAAGAGCAATGTATGAAGTACCAGCTTTACTCTTCCATAAGCATCTTCTAAGGCAAAACAAGAAGGAAGAAGTGATTACTTGTCTCTTCTTCAAAGAAAGAAAAATCAGTGAGTTGGTTGTTTTGAAATGGGTAAAGGAAATCAATTAGGATTTTTAAAATAGGAAAGTAGTGGTCTTGGAAGGGAAGTTAGGCATCTGAAAATAGTTCTGAACTGCCAAGTAATTTCTTTTAGTAGTAAGAAATGGTGGATGTTTCTGTGTGTCTATACTTTATGGAATATTTTAAATTCTACTCTGGTTTAATGTGCTATGCCTACTCACAGAGACTCCTGAAAGAAGTTTTATGTAAGAGTTTGCTACTGTAGTTATTGCTAAAATTCTACATGGCTGCTCTAAATTAATGATATTTAAACATTTCCCTCAGTAACTTTATTTTGCAAGTGGAAGAGAAGTATATTTTAGGAATGTACATTTTTATTCCTTTAAACTAAATATTCCTTATAATACAAAACAGCCCTGTTGATCCATGTAGGCTTCCATTTATAATATTAATAGAAGATGTGTTCCATGCTAATCCATCTCATTAATATTAAAGAAGGGACTCTAAGACTGGTGAGTACTTAATCATTTGTAATTAGCACCTAACTGTTAATTCTATGGAGGGCTCTTAGGGAGAGAAGCAAAAGAAGAAGCTCCCGTTTGCTAAATGTTAGTTGATTTAACTTACAGTATTTAATTCTGGGAAAACCCAGTAATTAGAACAATTCATGTAGCTAGGCAAGTTTAATTGATCAGTTAAAAATAAAAGAGTCCCCAACTGAGAGTAACCACAAGATATATATTTTGGAAATTTCCATGACATACCATTTTACTAATTTATTTTATTAGATTTTGTGTACATCTAGGCCAATGGATTTGGCATCTGAGCAGATATGAATAAACTTTCAGCTCAGACTATCTCAACACAGATCCCCAAATCTAATTAACAGAATGGGCAGGTTGTCTGGTTTGGCTCCAACTAGAACAGTTTGTTTTCTTGATGTCAACTCAACCTGAAAAAAAGAATGACTGTGAGGTTCCTACTTTAAGACTAAGAAGAATGTCAAGACTCAGAAGAAGGTCTCTATGCCAATGACTCAGAGCAAAACCAAGCTTCCCACTGTGGTACAGGCCTTTCTGCTTGCCTCTTCCATTTATCCTGCCATTTAACAGGCTCTTTCTCTCCGAGCTCTGAAATCTGTCTCTTTTACAGAGGCAGATCCTATTATCAATCATTTGTTGAAAACTTCTTGGAAGAGTCCAAAGTGTTGAGAGAATCTACTACAGAGCACCAAAGGAGACTTGACCACAGGATAGCTATGCTTTAGAAAAAGAAATCTGTCTGCACCATTATATTGACCCAATTCTTAAAAGCTACTTCCAGCACAATTTTTTTAAATTGAGGTAAAGCTGAGGTTGGCAGGATCCTTCACAAGACAGTGGGATTCCCTGAAATGAGTACAGACAAGCTTGTCTGTCCCTTCTGTTAATGTCATTTACTCAATTAGTAATGATGGAATGCCCTCAGGACAGACCACACCAAATGTTGACTGGCAACATTTAGAACCAGTTCCACTACCAAGTCTAGCAAAGTAACCAGGTTTAACTAAGCACACTTCTGATCATTTTAAATTACTATGACACTCGGCATTTTTAAATGTCTCTCTTTGTTTAACATTTTCAAAAATTCTTATCCTGCCATCTCACCATCTTCTCTACACACATTCCTCATTTGGTAATGTGTTGTTATCTGTCAGTTGCTCTTCTTCCTTTCTATGTATTTTTAAAATTTTATTTAGTTATTTTTCAAGTACAGTTTTCTGTCTATTTCTCCCATCCCAGCCCACCCCTCCCCATGCTCCCCACCTCTCTCCCATTTCCACCCCCCTTAGTTCTTGTCCCTGTGTCCTTTATACTTGTTCCTCTAAATCCCTCCCATTTTTTCCCCTTAAATTCCCTCCCCTCTCCCTTCTGGTCACTGTCCCCCTGTTCTCGATTTCAGTGTCGTTTTTATTTTGCTTGCTTGTTTGTTTTGTTGTTTAGCTCCCTGTTAAAGGTGAGATCATATGGTAGTTGTCTTTCAACACCTGGCTTATTTCACTCAACATAATGCTTTCCAGTTCCATCCATGTTGTTGCAAAGGGTAGTAGCTCCTTCTTTCTCCTCTATGTATTTTGTTGTTGCTGTGACTGTCCTCTTCTGAGTCTCAAACTGGACTCTGCTTCCATTCGCATTGGATAACAAGGCCCAAGGCCATATGCTACCTTTGCCAAATAGCAGGCCCTTATTTTATAGCAGCTTTCCAGATGTGTATGGGGACTACCGCTGCAGAGCCCCTGCAGATGGCATGAAGAAACCTGTTTTCAGCCTTCTGCCTTACAATATACCTAATCTTTACCAGCTGCATTGAAGTGCCTTAGCCTTTAAGGATCTGGATGAAAGAACATGCATTAAACAACAAAAGTCATCACCATCAGACACGTACCAGACATAAGGCTCTCTCGTGGCATGGGATAAACCATGAGCAGCACTCCAAAGGAATCCTGTTGAACAGCTAAGGGCACAGGTAGAAAGGTAGTATGTTGATGGTATCCAAAAACAGACTTCATACATGGCAAATAGCAGGTACCAGGTTTTGAGGTCCTGGACTCATGTGGAGTCAACCAAAGAAAGCCATTCATTTCAAGGGCAGATTTGAGGAACACTTGTGAGATTCTACAGTTAAGAACAATATATACTGTGGGGCAAGGAGCACAGAGTCTAACAGATTATAGGTTTAATTTTGTCTCTGCCATCTGCTTACAAGTTTGCTTGTGCAAGATGCTATCTCCTCATCCATAAGACTAGGATAGTTAATAATGTTTACCTCATAGGTTTCTGTAAGGGTTATGTAACATCCTGTGCTGAGTGCTGTGCCTGGCACATGATAAATGCTCGTAAGTGACAGTTATCAAAATCACTATTATTTTAGGTAAACATTTAGGTAGGTGATTTCTGGCATTACTTTCCTTGATATACAAGTATAGCAAGTCCAAAAATCATCTCTCAAATATTCTTTGAAAAACAAAGTTAAGAAATATTTGGGTTTCAAAAGGATCGACTGCCAGCTGAATACAGCATTAAAAAATGTATCAGCCAACTAAGTACATAAGGAAAGTTGCCATTAGGCTGGAAAGTAAAACGTGCCTTGGATTAGTCACTGTCGTGAACTCCAAAACTGAACTGTAGCATGTGAAAACTGCAGCACAGTTTTTGATGTTTCTGAGCCCACTGTCTCTCAAAAATTTTGCTAACCTGTGATTCAGTCATGGTGCACACATGGCAAAGTAAATGAAATTGGGATGCCTTTTTCCCTACTCGCTGTGTATTTCATGAAGTTAGACAACAAAGAAAGGATAAGGAGTGGAGGTTCTGACTCCAGTTTAACTGTTATTTACTGTGAGATGTTAAGCAAATTGTGTGATTTTCCTAGGCTGTAGTTTCTGCATCTGTAAAATAGGGAAATAATATCTATTTTGCAGTAGTTATTGAAAATATAAATGATTAGTTTAAAATGTTTGGATAGTTTTTGTGGTGATAACAGTTGTTACCACAATTAATCTTTGTAATAACTCTACTAGATTTCAATTGCTGTGTAATAAATTACCACAGACCTAGCAGGTTAGGACAGTGCTGACTTATTAGCTCACAAGTCTATATATAGGTCAGAAGTCCAGGCATGGAGTGGCTGGGTGCTCTGCTTGAATCTTAAAAAACAAAAATAAAGGTGTCAGATGGGCTATATTCTCATTTGGAATTCATGCTTCTCTTCCCAGATTATGTGACCATGGCAGAATTCCTTGCTACAGGACTAAGGTCTCCATTTCCTAGCTGGCTGTCAGCTGGCAGGCATTCTTAGCTCCTGAAGGCACCCATGTTCCTTGGTACATTGCCCCCTTGATCTTGAAAGCCAACAATGGAGAATTTCCTTTGCATTGAATCTTTCTCACACTTTAAATGACCCTGTTTGGCCAGGATGAGCCCCATTCTATTCACAGGCTCACCTGACTAGGTTAGGCCCGGGGAGCACGATTTCCTTTATTCAGCCAACTGATTTGGGACCTTAATTGCATCTTTAAAATCGCTTTACAGCAGCACGTAGGAGTAGATTAGTGTTTGACTGAACATCTGGGAGAAGGTGTGTATACACCAGGGGCCCTCAATCTTGAAGGATACCTTAAAATTCTGCTGACCACAGTAACTTTGAGAAACAAGTGTTATCCATAGTATTACTTTTGAGGAAACTGAAATTCTAACGGTTCAGTTGACTTGTCCAAAGACACCCAGCTGAGAAATATTTCTAAACAGAATGTCCGTAGGGGATATTTGCCAATGTTTGGAACCATTTTTGGTTGTCACAAAAGGGAGACTCTGAAATATTTTTAACACCCAGGTTAAATTCTATTAATATACAAGAAGAAGAGAACAGACACTGGGGACCAGTGGCAGTCTCTGCCCCAAACGGTGCTCATGTGTGCCAGGCAGTTCTCTGAGAAGGCAGCCGGGGTGCAGTGCAAACGGTCCTTAGCCAACTTCCACATCCTACAAATGTGCGTCAAGGAGAAGCTTTCAGTCTGATGCAGGATTTCTCAGATTTAGCCATACTAATCTTCTAGGCCAGGTAATTCATCCTTATGGGGGTAGGAGAGCTGTCCTGTTCATGGTAGGAGGTTTGGATGCCCACCCGAAGTCAATAGTGCCATCCTCTCTCCCCACCTCCCACCTCCAAAGTGCGACAGGAGTTCCTCCTGGGGGAGAACCGAAATCACTCTCAGCTGAGAACCACTGTTCTAAAGGGAAGAAGCAAGCCTTCCCTCAACTCTACTGGTTTTCCCACTGGCTGGAAGGCAGATAGGAGTCTGCAGCCAGAGCAGCCATCATGGCCCAGGCTCCTGAAATTAAATACTATGGGTGACGAAGCCCAAGCTGAGGGATCTGGTCCTTGACACCATGGCTTAAAGTGCTTAACCTAAATTGTTGCAAGAGACAGAGATAAACTTCTGTTTTGTTTAAAGCACCATGTTCTGGGTTCCTTTGGATTTTTATCCTAATACACACTTCTTCGGAAAGCTGTTTTGGCAGAGTTGGTACGTGTTAAACATATTGCCTATTACCTTAAAATCTTGTAGCTCCGTTTCCTTTTTGTTATCCAGCACATTATCCTCATGATGTAGCCTGTCCCCAAAGAGGCAATACTTACAAGGAGGAGCTGTACTTGATTCTTCAGTAAATACATACTTTGTTTGACCGTGTTCTAACAACCCAAATGGAGGTTTCTGTTGTAAACATTTGTTTCACAAGCAAACACATCTAAATTGAAATGTTTCTTTTCATTGTTGCAGTGAAATAACCATTTGCTTTCAGTCCATTAGGGAATGCTGAATGCTTTTGTAAATGTTTCCACAGGCTGCTGGCCGTTCCAGGCCCACCTCTGCCCACTGCTCACGGATTTCTTTAATGGTCAGGAGCTCCTAAGAGACAATCCACGTGGAGTTCGGTGGTTGCCTGATAGAGGGGATGGGATGGTCAAAATGATCTTGCAACTGAGAAAAGGAAGACTAAATTTATTTTTTATTGGATCAATTAGCTGTCCCAGTGAATACATTACTCTCTTTCAATATAGTAAGCATACATAAGAAGCTGTATTAATGTTTTTGAGCCAGTCATCTATAATCTATTAAACGGGTTTTCTTGATGTCAGGACATTTCTTCCATGTTACAAGTTGGAGATAGTTTTTCTGCTGTAATAATCAAATGTTTTTAATAATAGTGTTTATTAAGTAAGATGAAAACGTGGGAGGTAAAATGCGTCTGGATACATTTATGTCTACTGACACTAGATGTTTCCTCTGCGCACACCCACAGAACTTCCTGGAATACCTGGCCCTGCCATATCCACCTGCTGAAATGCTACCTGCACACCAAGCTTTGATCTCACTCCCTTCTTAAATAACTACAAACCTCAACATTCCTGCCAGTTGCACAGCTACCTAATGAAGAAAGCGGGCCATGTCTGTGTGTGCTTTCTAAAAAAGTGTATTTATTATAGCTTTTTCCTTATGAAGACTTAAACCTATCCTATTGACCTCAGAATATTTGATCAGACAAAAGAGCGTTGCGATAGTCAGAGTCCACCGTTTATATACATGCTGAACAACGTTCACAGAAGCATGTTAGCTTAATGTCCCACCCACTAATGGATGGTGGCCAACTAGCCAAAGAAAAGGTTCTCTTTGCAAAAAATGTAAGTGGAAGAAGGCAAATCACTCAAGCTCAGGTTGTTATGCTTTGAATAAACCTGGTGAGCATCCCTTCATTGATGGTACTGGGACACCTCCAAGTGACAACATTGCTGAAACTTATGCATCCCTGCTTTCCAATGACATAGTACACTGTTGAAATAAACTGCACCTTTCTTCTTTGAAAAAATCTGAGTATGCATTATAATTTTCACCTTAATTTTATTTCCATCAAAGTTGGATAAAAATAAATTTAGAAATAATAACTAGAGTCTGTTCAGCCTTTTCTATAAGCCAGTTCTTACCTTCATTTTATCACTTAATCCCCACAGTTCAATGAGAGATTGGATTATTATGCTCATTTAACTGCTGAGGAAACTGAGACCTCCAGAGGGTGTGTGTGTGTGTGTGTGTGTGTGTGTGTGTGTGCACGAGCATGTGCATGTGCACAGGTGATTTTCCCAAGATCACACAGCCAGTAAATGACAGAGCTGGGTTTCAAACCCAATTCATTTTTGAAAAGTACAGACCAACAGAAATTTGTAAATATGCTATATAATACAATAATGCTTAAAAAGGATAAGAGACTTGTGAAATCCAGTGGATAAAAATGGAGACAGTAAAGTAAGTAAATGACTGAGCAGTGTAGACATATTTCTCCCGAAGGAAGTAGCTCTATAGCTTCTGGGTCCTCACCCTTGAGCTGCCTAATGGAGAACCTCAAAGGTCAAGGATGATGGGCAGAGAACATGATAAGGCCTCATTTTTTTCACAAGTCTGATCTCAGGCATGTGGCTCTGTACTTTACTCAAAACCAGCAGGACCATAGTTGAATGGGCCTATGTATTGTAGATCTCACACATACGGTCAAAACTGAGCTATTGTTACTCAGTAACAATAACTTACTCTCTGCCCAGTGAGCCCCAGGGCCTGTGTGGCATCATGAACAGGAATGCACACCAGTATATGTGGATTTTGGATTTAGGACAGCAATTTTCGAGCTCTAGAGACCCAAACAAGTTTTTTAGGCTTCAACCTATGGTTGGACAGGCACAGTACGGTTTTGAAAATTAAATAAAATAAGATATAAGGCACAGTCTATATAACAGAGCACATAATTGTTAGGTGTGAGTTTCAGCACTCAATGTACCAATCAAGTCATACATTCTTGTATTTAACCATCACAGCCAACTCAGAGCCCAGTGAGCTCCTGGTTAATGTTTAATTAAAGTACATTTACCACAGAGTTTAGGACATTTTCCATACTGTTTATTTGCTGTCATTGAATCTGAAGTTCTGAAATAGATCCTACTTATAATTTTTTTCTGTCTCCTGGTTAAATACATGTTTAGGGATAATGATACTCATTGTAGTAGGGTTCAACCTGAGTGTTTCTTCTTTTATATTAATACAATGCAGGAGAAGAAAAGAATTAGACAAATGATAGGTGATAAACCCTGTGATATTCCAACTTTATATTTTCCAAATGATTATTTTGTGATAGGTTTGAACTGATTTCTTTTTACTCTTTAGCAGAATGGGTGTGATTTCCAATCACATTTCTGCAAAAAAGAAAAAAGTAATACACTCTTATCTGGAGACAATGTTCAATTATGTTGATTGTCCTTCCAGAATGAACACATTATTTCTTAATGGGCCTAACATTACAAACAGTTCAAAGAAGAAATGTAAATGGCAACAAACCAATATGTAAGTGATACTTCTACCTCTGGAGGCAGTTAGTGAATGGTAATACATAGTTAATGTTTAGCTCAACTCTAAAATTTTGACAAAAAAGTAATATTTCTGTTCTTTCAGTTAAGCAGTCACTCCAGGTGTCTTTTTATACCAAAAAGGAGGTGTGGAAGACAAAGCCAAGGTCAGTAGGTCTCCTATCTGGAGACCTATAATGTGAACCTAGTATGTGAGAAAGAAAGACAAAGAGGAAGTTATGGAACACCAGCTTGGCCAATGAAAAGCTACCTTTTCCCCAAAGCCCCTATTGCCCCTAGATCAGCATCACACTGATCTTACATTGGCCAGGTGTAAGAGCATACATTACCACAGTATTGAGGACACATCCCTCTATGGCCATCCCAGCCTGAACTCGGCCAATCTCATCTGATCTTGGAAGAATATATCCTTTGAGAGAGAAATCTGTAGATTGAATAGCTATTTAGCCTTTGGTAGTTACTTCTGTTTTACTTTTTGAGGGGGGGAGGGAGGGATAAAGAGAGGGAGGGAGCACTGGTCAGTTGCCTCTTGCAGGTGGTCCAACTGGGAACTGAGCTGCAACCCAGGCACATGACCCTACAGGACCCACACTGGCCACTTTTGCTTTGTGGGATGACGCCCAACCAACTGAACCACTATTCTTTACGTTTAAGTTTTTTTTTCACCTGGGAAATAGTGGCATTAATGTGATTTGCTTACAGAGTTCTTAGGAGTATTGAGTAAGTTAACATATACAAAGCAGTTAAACAATACCTGGCATATGCTAAGCATATTAGCATACGTATGTAAGCTAATGATACTAACTATTGTCTCTTTAAATTTTATGGCATTACATTTAAACATTATTTGTCAGTTAGGAATGACTGTTGCTTTTAGAATTTAAGTTGCTAGTTTTTTGAGGTATTGAAAGGAACATATGTAATTACCAGTTTTAAGGCTGGTAGGATCCAGGAGAGGGAAAAATCTAAACATATCCTACAAACAAATACATAAACATAGAGACCTAAGCACTTTGTGTATACTCACATATCCTCCTGGATAATAGGCCACCTATCTTTTGCAAAAATAAAATGACTAGAAATAGTTCTGCCCCTTTTGTATTAGCTCTAACAGCTTTACAACTGACAAAAAAATTTTTCTACTTAATGACCCTATTCATTCTTACTGCGAGCTTTGTGTCAATGGCTGTACTTTCTGCTTTCTGAAAGATTCCTAGGCTTTGTTTAGACCATTGTTTTCTAGAAATGATATTAAGACAAACCAATGAAAACCCAGAGAGAAAGGAGCAGAAAGTAACTCACAAATACTGAATAGCAGGAAATGGATGCAAATGGCTGACTCTTTGAACTAGAGCTTGCCACTGGATCAGTGTGAGTTTTCAATTATACTGTAAACTTTTTAATTTGTATTAAATTCTATTATGTGCTTTGTGGAAAAGTTTAAATGAGGTAGAATTTTCTTATAGCAAATGTACATACCCTTGGAGCATAGAAATAGGTACACGTTAATTCACATACATCCAAAAATAATACAGGAGATGGTGCTACTATATTTGTGGTATTACGGACATGTCTAATTACTGAATCACTCGTAGAATTTTTCTCATTTAAAAACAGTTTAAACTTTCTTACTTTGAGAAAGGGACTATAGCCAAACTTAAAGGATCTATCTTTCCTTCACCTGCTTTATTTCCCAGGTTATATGAATTTGAATGTTCCCTTGAAATGATTCATCACTTAGTTCGCTGGAACCCGTCTGTCTTCTGCTCTTGTTTTTCAGCACTTGGTAAATGGAACAGATTTTCTCATGGCAATCTGAGCGTTTCCTTTTGCTTTTCTTGTGTTCAACAACATTGAAATTGGTGATAAAGTTTAACCAGAATGACTTGGTGAATATCCGTGTAAAACTCATTATTTTTCTGATTTGAGTCCTTTCTTTGCCCTCCACCAGATACATCCTAAGAGCAGGGATGAAATCTGTTTCATATTTGTATGTTCTGTTAGAAAAGACCTAATGTGCACTCACTAAGTAGGTCCTCAAGATATTTTTGATAGATTGTTGAATTGAGATGACCTGAGTGTCTACACATACACTTTTTTCTAACTTACATAACCTTAGCCATCCGCTTTGGGGGTGGGAACAACATTCTAGAGGGAGACTGTGTACCTAAGCTCCTGTAGAGACCAAAAAAAAGGGTGAGGGGCAAATCTATTAATATTTGGGAGAAATGGGAGGCAGAATGTGGCTCCAAAGGACTGCTTGGACCAACTCACCAGACGACAAATATTCTTCCTCATGGTATGGATGATAAATTAGCAGTGATTTTTGTTTAAGGAGGCAGAGAAGAGAAGGGGAAAGGCTGGCACTTAGGTTATGTGTTGTCAAGTGGTAAAGGCAAATACAAGAACATCTGATGCTGAAAGAAGTTGGCATGCATATGTGAGCAGCAATTATAAGTGAAAGAAATATAAGTGACTTCTCATTGCTTTTTGTGCTATTGTATATTTCTTAATATCATTATGATTTATAAGTACTACTTTTTATATCATAGAGCTGCTATTAAAAAGGAACTATAAATACATAATCACAGATAGGCAAGCATGGCACTAATACTTCAAAGGTAATTTCATTGAGAAAAGCACATCCCCATCCCTGAGAGCCCAAGGGCATTGGTGCCAGAGCCTGCCCCACCCCTGCCAGCTCTTGACCTTAGTTAGGCAAGTGGTTCCAACTCTCCTTGCCTTAGTTCCTTTATAGATTTACTATGGGAATGATATTAATTGCTCATATATAGAATTCAAAAGGATTAAATGAAATAACATAGGAAAAGCACTTAGTTTTAGGACCCATCATGCAGTAAATGTTAGTTATATATTCTTTTAAATGTTCACATTCACACTAAAGAGGGTAAAAAGGCTTAGAGGATTCAGTCACTTGTCTATGACCAAAAGTCAGGGAAATGTTGGACTCAAGATTCGAATGCGGCTCTGGCTGATGTGACTTGGGAGATTGCATGCAGGCCTGTGAACCAAAGGGTTGCTGGTTCAATTCCTAGTCAGGGCACCTGCTTGGGCTGCAGGGCAGGTCCCCAGTTGGGGGCATGAGAGGAAACAATGCATTGATGTTTCTCTCCCTCCCTTTGTCCCTCCATTCCCCTCTCTCTAAAAACAAATAAATAGAATCTTTAAAATATATATTTGAATATGAATATGGCTGACACCAAATACAATGTTCTGCCTACAATTCTATTATTGCTAATAAGAGAAATACTCGAAGATTCATGGGATGCTTGAGTGAGTGATTTTTTGGCCATCTGATTAATGTATTGAAATAGAATCACGATCCTTTTGCCCTTTCTCCCTTCTTCCTCTCTCCCTCCCTTTCTTCATTCCTTCTTTTGCAGTTTTTCTTCTTTTAAATGATCTAGTCCAAAGTCGCAGGAATATAAACACAGATGATAATATCATTGATATTGTATTAGGTTGAGCTTTAATTTAAAAAATACCCAAAAGATAGTGTTAAATAATACAGAATTTTATTTCTCTTTCCTGTAACAGTCCACAGTTAGGCAATACAAGATAGGCGGGACTATTCTACCCTCCTCAACAGCTGGCTTCTGAAGTTGATCCTGCCTTCACAATTTCCCAGACAGCAGGAAAAGAGGGAAAGATTATTAAGAAGTTGTACATATCACTTCTGCACTCATCATATTGATCAGAGAGGCCACACCTGGCTATAAAAGAAAACGGGCAATATAGTGCGCAGCTTCTATTACTAAATACTAAAGGGTGGAACAGATGGAGAGGAAGCAGTTTCAGGCTCACCCATAAGAGTGTATTGAGCATAGGTACATGATTACAAATGTTTCAGAGTTTCTATTAGGAAGTATATTTGTATCTAATGACTGATGACAGTAGAAAGTTCAACAGCCATTGTGAAAAGGACCTATCACAGAATTTATTATTGATCATTGCCACATTTATGAAACTAGCATCATTCTTCTATTATAAAACTAGAATCTTTCTTCTATTGTAACAGTGGATGCTTTTGCTTCCTATTTCAGTACCATCTATGTGAACAGTGCCTCAGTGCTGTGCAATGTAGCAACACTGGTAGGATTGTTCTGTATAAATTGCACTTTAATACCCACCAGTTACACTGAGTAATATTATAGGAACCAGCTTGATGAAATATGCCCGTGCCTTTATGCATTTTGGGAAGAGGATATTGAGATGTAATTGAATCAATCATCGAGGATTCAATGAAGATCCTCAGGAGATATTTCTCCTAGGCCTCATTGGTGGTAAAATCTTCTTTTTGACATTTTTTCCTCTTATAGAAAGTAATGTGAATAATTAAATTATGTTGTTTTGGTTACTAGAAAACTCAGCAGAATCCACAGCCTGCATTCTTTAATTTATAAGGTTGGTATGTTAAATTGTTCTCTTGTCATGTTATTATTCTGCATTATTTTCCTTCACGCTAATTTATTTAATTTTTGTGTTTTTCTAATTCACCAGTAGAAATGATGTACATTTACGAATAAACAAATGTTGAAAATTTCATATGGAACTATGAAATTCTGCTACATTTATTGGCTATGATTACTCACATAATTAGATATATCTGAAGATCATAATTTTTACTTCATCTTCAAGCATCTTTGAATTTTAAAATGACAGGAAATTTATTCATAAGCTTGGCAATTCCTTACAAAAGATGTGAATGTAAAACCATGAGTCGGTAAATTGAGAACTTACTTTTAGTTAGGAAGCGCTATCAATTTTACTTATGCTTACTTAGAAAAAGGGAATGCTTACATTCTG
The DNA here is from genome assembly GCF_021234435.1 of Artibeus jamaicensis. Lineage (NCBI taxonomy): Eukaryota > Metazoa > Chordata > Mammalia > Chiroptera > Phyllostomidae > Artibeus > Artibeus jamaicensis. Next base: position 28,606,467 of record NW_026522025.1, on the reverse strand, counting down.
GTGCTGTCTGCTCAGTAGACTTGCAAACAAAAGGATTTTGCTTATGATAGAAAACTGAAATGCCCATAGTGGCTCTAACTTTTGTTTTTAATCGTGAGGGTAAAGAGATGGATCACTTTGGAGGAAAATTGTGGCTCATGATGCAAGTTTTAACGCCTTCCCTGTGATTACCTATGCCTCTGGCAGGAAAATCTTCTCTGACCCTGCGGGCCTTTGCTATGGTTTAAGCCAGTCGGGACTTTTCAGACTAGTAGATAATCAATTTAGCCTGATTAAATGCAGTTCCCATCCTAAATTATGCAAAATGTAAGGACCGATGGGCTGAAACAAAGGTAGAATAGAGGCCTGTAGGCATTCTAGCAGTTAAGCCGTGGAGAGCTACGGAGCCTGTGCTATGGGAATGTGATTCTTAGTTGAATTACTTGAATAACTCTCCATGCTTAGAAGCAAATGATGATGCATGCTGCTGAAGTTCAAAGAAGAAAAATAGTTTAATGATTTAGATTACGAATATCAGTGTGAAAAAACCTGGAACGTAAAGCCCCTTCAGTCAATAACAGGACGGTTTTGTAAACCACTTAAGGCTGTGATAAAATCCTACTTGACTGGCCCATGAGCAGATGTGACAAGTTGAATTTATTTCCTCTCTTACCAGGAAGCTTTGCAGGAAACTCTTAACATATGGTGCTTTTCGCTTCCATCTAGAGCTATAAATGTTATTGGAAAAGGATGTTCCCAAGAGCCGTGAGTTTCTGACATCTCTGCCAAATGGAGTCCAAATGATCCTTCTGTGGTTCTGAATTCCCCTAGTTCTTAGGAGTTGGCAACCAAGGGTCCCTGATCTAAACACAGCTCACTAATTTAATTATTTTATTATAGATTTGTGGGAGCTCTTTCAGACCAGTGACTTAGCATCTGTATTGTATCTAGCTATAAAGAAATTGCAAGTTAGAATGGTGTAAATATTTTGTTTCTTAACTGTTTTCATTTGAAAATTCAAAAATCATTTCACACAGGAGCCAGGCACCACAACAAACTAAATACAAAAGAATGAGAGAAGTCAAATTTATGGAAACTTTTCTCATTGTGATTAGCAATCGTACAAATGTGAAGTGTTGCCAAGTAAAAATCATTGACTATCTTATGTATAGTTTATAAGACTCCACAGAGTGCTGAATATACACCAGAGGGCACATCCTTATTTAATGTCTTTTTGAAGCATTTCATTTTAATAAATTAGCAGGGAGACATTGATGCTTTGACCATTAGAAGTTTGCTGCTAGCTGAAACAACACCATGATTGCTAAATTGAAATTAATGGCACCAACTAGTTTTTATTGTCAATGCAATGAGCTATGTTGAAATGTCATTCAGTCTGAGGCAGCAAACACATTCAAGTAAAATATCTGAAAACTGACATTTTAAAAGTTGCACTTTAAATGATTAAGTATAAATAATTCTGGACTGATTCTTAAGCCGTGTGTGTGTATGTGTATGTGTGTGTGTGTGTGTGTATATATATATATATATATATATATATACACCTGTCTTTAACATTTTATAGCATTTTAATAACATTTTAGTACTTATAAAAATTAATTATTCTATAGTCATGAATACTGAATATTTTCTAGTATATTTTACAGCTTCATAATACATGAACTAATTTCTGAAAACTCAAGTTAAATATATGTATGAGTATATGTTCTATATATTTTATACACATTTATATATATACATATTTCTATGGACAAATCAATACCTGTCATATATATCATGAATTTAGACAAAATTTATCAGAAAAATTACATATATACTAACCTACAGCTCTTATGTTACAACAGAAACAACTCAAAAAGGTTATTGTAATTATAATTTAACAGCGGTCTTTGAAAACCTTAATCATTATTTGGGTATTTGAACAAAAAGTAAATCGTAACATGCTAAAAGGGAAGAACAAATTATACCAACAGCTATGCACTTAAAAACACTCAATTACAAAATTAAATAAGTTATTCAACATAAACTAAATGCCAAACTTTTAAAAATTCTTATTTTTCTAACTTCTTAATACTTAAGAATTAATAAACATTTAAAAATTACCAATGTTTTTTAGACAGAACACTTTTATTTAAGTAAGTTTAATTTCACCTTTTGTTCATTGTGATATTATCATCAAGCTCATTTTATCACTATTTTGCTACCTGAATTTGTAAATCATTACAGAATTTCCTAGAAATTCTGAGAAAATATTATCTTTTTCCATTTGTATTCTAGCTTTCAGAGGATCATGTCCCTAATTTTAGTTATTGTAAACATTAGAATTATTTTTAAAAACACAAGTTCCCTGTAACATTGCCAAAGAAAGAGAATACAATTCTGAAGGCCATTTAACTGTCATGTTTTGTATACCTTTGAAGCAGATAGTGACCTAAATCCAAACTGAGATATTGTGTGTATGCAACATACTTTATTATTAACAGAATACAAACATACTACTATGTCATATTTATTTACTTCCTTGAGTGTTTATTCTTTAAAATTGTTTTCTTCATTTTTAAATAAAAAAGCAAATGTATTGGGCCACCACCATAATGTATATCATGACTGCCCTAACATGAATTTGCCCTTTCAGTTTTTGGTATTTTTTTGGTGCTAAAACTAATGATAGGTTTTCAAACTATTCAGAAGAAAAGTGGCATAAACATATTAAGTTATTTAGTATTGACGGTTCCATGATTAAGTAATCAAAAGCAATTGATAGTTGGCTGAACTTATCATGTTGCAAAAACTAACTTTTCACTTACATGAATTCTCTTGTTTAAAGGAAGAGGAAAAAACTATAAAAATAAGTATGGTTGAAACTAGCTTTTTAAAAAAAAACCAGTTATTTTCTAGCCCTGGCTGGTGTGGCTCAGTGGATTGAGTGCCGGCCTGCAAACTGAAAACTCACTAGTTTGATTCCCAGTCAGGGCACAGCCTGAGTCACAGGTGAGGTTCCCAGTTGGGGGCGTGCAAGAGATCAATGTATCTCTCGCACATCAATGTTTCACTCCCTCTTATTCTCCCTCCCTCCCCTTCTCTCTAAAAATAAATAACTTTTTAAAAAAGCTCTTTTCTGGAGTCACAGATTTATTAAAATTTGAGAATGTTTGGATATTATCTAACATAAACCCCCAATTTTTCATAAAAGACAAGTAAGCCCAGAAATTACAAAACACAGATTTTGAGAGCTGTAAGGATCATTAAAAGATCATGGAATAAATTTAAATCATGGAAATCGTTTTATCCAGACAGGTGCCCTGAACAACTGAATTGCTAATGACCAAAGCCCATATATGTATCTTTGCTCCTAAGAAGTTGCTCCATTCTCTTGTCATATGGGTTAAGTGCGGACAATTGGAATAAAAAAGTAATGGAGCTTATAGGTTGGAAGGCCAAAAATTAACAAGTCCAATGCTCTCTATCAATAAGTGAGGCCCAGCAAAGTAACACCAATTTCCAGTTAAGCTGGTGTACTTTTAAATCATATGTTCCAGCTCAATGGGGTAGTTTACCCACTCCAGATTTTGTCAACCAGGCAAACAGAGAGTACAAGAACAAAAGAAGAAGTTGGAATTTTACTAAAAAGCAAATTTACCACTCTTTATTTCTATGAGTGCGAATAAATAATAATAAGTTTCTTTAAGTGTATAATACTTTCCAAACTGCTGATGAATAAATGATCCATTTGCTTTTCCATAAAATTTATCATCAATTATCTGACTAGCTACTCCTTTGGTCTAGTCGTTGTATGAGACTTGTTCCTCACATATTATTGATTCTTCCTAATCTCATGCTTCACATTAGTATATATATTTTTGCTCTCCTTGTTTCCTCTGGTTTTCCATCACATTTTATTTGGGTTAACTTCTCTATGACACTTCCTTTTATTATAATAAATGCTCTAGATACTAGGAGGGGTCAACAGTCAGAGTACAATGCCAAGCACTTGAAATGTTTTTCTGGCAGTTCAGTTAAGCAGTTCTTTAACTTGTTTTTGATTTACAATATTGACATGTCCACAAAATAAAACATCAGTCAACATTTGAAAAAATAAGATTTAGTGAAGAAATTTTTCAGCTATCTGTCAGAGAGAAAGAAATATCAATTGGTGAGGAGAATGTGCAAGAGGAGACAAAGGCAAGAGCTAACATTAATATTTTGGTCACTAAGCGTAATTTATCAGATCTCACCATAACCTGAAAAAGGCTACTCATTGACCCCCATTTTCTGCTTCTTAGTCTGAATCTTTCTGTTTGCCAAGGCTACGGGGACATGTGAGAAGTCATCTGTCTCTAGTTATTCTTTCAACATGTTCAGCCACTAGTGTCACACACTATACCAGAGCTGAAATATCGGGCAATCAGTTGGTGGCCAAGCTAGGACAGCGGTCTTCTTCAGCTTTACGGTACTAACATTCAAACCCAACCTAGTATGGCTTAGGTGCGACACCCTGTTTTGAAAGGTGGCTGAGCGAAGTTGTAAAACTCTGCAGATTTGGACCTCAGAGCACAAGTCAGTATGTTTCTCACCATCAGCCGATTGTGTCCATTCCTATTTCTTAATCTAACCTCCGTTTTATAGACAGGCAGCACAATTAGTTTGGCTGAAAATAAAGTTTATAGCCCAGTACAACATAGCTGGGAATTTGCACCCTCTTCTACCATCTGCCTTGACAGGTAAAGACAGGCAGACCTCATTTCTGCCATGCATTTTTGCCCTTGTCTCCAAATGAGAAACCTCTTAAGAGTGGTGTCAATATTGTATCTACAACATTAACATCAGTCAAGTCAATACATTACACATAGATACCTTCTTTAAATTCTTATTTTCTCTGCTTTCAAGTAATTATTAAGATAAAAGTTTATGCACTCAAATAATCCTGCCTTAAAACTGATACTGCTTCTGTTTATCAAATATAGGTTGACAATTATATTTGCAAAATGTGAGAGTGTAATTAAACATGTGTTCATTTTTAAATTAGGAATAAGAAAAAATTAGCACATGCCCACAGGTCTCAAAGATTAAAGAAACTATTGAAGCATTATTAACCAAAGGCAGATAACACAACTTTATGACCCAGAGCACCAGACATTTAGTCTCTTTGTGACTTCAGGTAAATTACTAAACTACTCTGACCCACAGGGTCATTATTGTTAAGAGAAAAGTAAATGTAGTTTGTTGGGAGAATTGAGGGGATTCTTGTTATAAATGTGGTCTTGTTTCTGAAAGTGTGTTTACAAGTTTGAAACGTTGTTGCAAACAATAATTGTCAGAGCTATCAGACATATAATCCCAGGGATGGCATTTGCAAAAACTTATACGAAGTTGACTTTAAAGCAAACGGCTATAACAAGCACAAACTTAGTTAAGGCTAATCCCACCCCAACTCTCAGGCACCCCAAATCTCAGGCCTTAGCATTGGCATACTTGTCCCCTTTGTTCCTGTTCTAACACGATCTGAATCAAAGCTACAGTAAGCTCTGACTACAAGCTCCTATCATTAGAAATCGCTCATCTCCTCATTTCTAATGAACTCTGTTTCTCAGTCTCGTTATTCCCCCTCCCCTCCCTATCCCTTGATAGCTCGCTATTGTCTCAGTTCATCAGTCTCTTTTCTGGCCTCATTTGCTTGCCTAACCAGCCTTGACACTAGGGTCAGCCGTTTTATTAGATTTTCACACTCACTTGCCCCAGAGCTGCCGTTCCAATCCCCAAGAATGGGTAAATACCATCATCTGCCTTCTCAGCAACCAGTCCCAGGCCGCCACACATTGCCTAAGAAAGTCACAAAGCCAGGTTGAGTGTTTCCACTACAGTTCCGAGCTATCTGAAGTCAGCTGGGCCCCCATCGCTGCTTGACAGTACTTGTTCTCAGCCATGATTAACAGTTCTTCCTATTCCCCGTGGTGTCAGTTCCAAGATTTCTTCTCACTCTCAGTTTCTTCTCTAATACAACATTCCAGTTCCTAGAAAAAACCAAGACCAATGCTTGATGCTCTTTTTATTCTCTCCATCTAACGGCTCCACTCTCCCCTTCCGATCTTTGAGGAAAGAGCTTCCCTCTCCCACTCAAAGCCCTGCACAGCGCTAATCCCTCCCTCTTTCACTAAGACTTGATCACATCCTCTATCTACATTTCCCAGGAACAAGATTTTTTTTCTTTCCCTGGTTTAGAGACTTCCTGGATTTATTATTTTGCTTCCTTTTGTAAAAAATTACTCAAATGGAGAGAGTAGTTTATACTTACTGTTTCTTCCACTTTCTTGCCACTATCGCATCGCTGGTAATCTGCTTTCTCATCCAATAAGTAAATTCAAGGGTAGCTTTTGGTCTGACTCGCTTTCTGTTCTTTGTAAAGCAATTACTGTTATTAACAGTGCACCGTCTACAAATTATCCACTACATTCCCTCCAAACCCATTCTCTTCTCACTCACATTTCATCTCAATGGTGCTCACAGCTTCCCCAGACACCAAGCATTCAAACCCTTGCCTCCTTACTCTCCTCTGTCCCTTACAGACAGCAGTTGACATGTTCTATTGCTTTCATTTCTGTAATACTTCTCATATTTATACTCTACATAATTATCCAAAATTATTTTTATAGGAATACTGGAACAAATTAATACAAATATCTCTTAACTCCTTCTCTTTTAAATCTTTCCCATGACAATATATTTGCATCCTAGGATTGCCAAATTCTACTTCAATCTGTCCAATTTTTATTCTTACTCTTATTCCCTTTATCCTGTCAAAGGGAGTTTCTTGCTCTTCTCCTTGTAAAACCTGAGCTCATCAGTCAATTGCCTCTATTCAGAGATGAGAAGTAGGGGAGGTGGTCAGGATAAATCACATTATGGGGCTTTCTCCCCTTCAAACCAAATAATACTGATGCATATGACGTCTGATTTAAAAAATACAAAGGGCTTTGAAAACGCAAATGTTTGCAGATTAAAGAAATTCATTAAGCTATTCATGGTTGGCATATGTACTTTTCTGTGTGTATACTATACTATATTTTCTGTATGTATAATATACTTTAATAATGATGTGTGCATAATGTATTTTTCTGTGTGTGTATAGTATACTTCAATAAATTTAAAAAGTGAGCAACAAAGACAGTGAAATGCAAAAAAAAAAAGAGGAAACAATGGCAACATGTGGTTTGAGCAATGGATTTAGCAGGATAAAAGCAACTAAGCAAAAAAAATGTTATCAGGATTCACTAATTTCTTTTTTTAATGCTCTGTCTCCTTGAAGCCTTCCAAATATCTGGTACCCACAGAGGCATTGGAAATATCCAGAAAACCAACTTTGCACACATGCTAAGAAAAAAACCTATTTGGCCATGACTTATGACCGCACTTAGATAGAACAATTAAGAAGGACACTTGAAATTATAAGCATATCTGAATGTATAGTATTATATGTTTCCAAAAATCAAAAGTCAAGTGGCTGATAAATTAATTTTCTTTATTTATGGATGGGGTATCAGCACCACTCCTAAATAAAAAATTTTAATTAATTAAATTTTTAAAAGAAAAAAGCAGATGATGCAATATACAGATTATGTATAATAGAACCATGCGCTTGAAACCTATATAATTACATTAACTAATGCTGCCCCAATACATTTAATTAATAAAATAAGAAAAGAACAAAAAAGCCTCAGGATTATCTGTGTAAGTAGCGCATTAAGTGCAGGTTTGAGGGTCAAATCAAACAGACCCGAGTATTGATTCCAGCTTAGCAGTTTACTCCCTGCGTGACCTGGGAATACAGCCTGCACTTTATGAGTTTCAGTTTCTTCATTTGCAAAATGAACATAACAACAACTAGTTTGCAGAAATGTGGTGAAGAAAAAAATATATATATAATTTGAATAATACAGCATTGAAAACAATGCACACACTAAAAAAAAATAGCTGTTATTGCCTCTTATCCAGAATGTAAGAAAGCTAAAATAGCTAAGCTTTAATTAAAGTCTTCTCGAGCTTTAACTTTCTGTTCTTCCTATTCTTCCGTTACCATGGCCCTTTTTCCGTCATAGCAGCCCTTACTTATAGGTTCTGAGAAAATATTAAAAGATGAAAAAGCCAATCTGATTTGTGGAATTATAGTGATGCCTTAGTACCAGTAGACATTTTGGGAGCAGACAGTTTGAGCATTAGCCTATCTCAAAAATAAATTATTCTCCATTCTACCTTCCTCAGATCAGCATGTGAAGTTGATCTTTGCTTTAATTTCAGAGACCTTTGTCTAGTACTTTAGCTAATTTCTCCTGTTTTCACTATAACTTATGATATTTATTTCCCTCCTTATTCCTAGTATAGACAACAATGGGCTATTACATTAGACAGAACAAATTCCAAGGGAACGTGAGTTCAGGTTTCCAGTGTCAGCCTGCTTAATCTATATGAAAATACACAGTGAAAGAGAATACAGAATGCCCATTGTAATGGATGCTGCAATGTGTCAGCCAGATCCTTCAGAACTGAGGCACTCATTTTCCCACAAATCAGGAATATTGTTAGCTGCTGACCCTCGTGGCTGAGTTCATTTCTGGCCTCACAAAAGTTTACAGCCTTTTCCTCTTAGGCAGCCTACTGATAGACTCAAGGTTCCGAGGCCTGACTCTCTTTCCTTAATTCAAGGCAATTCTCAACTCCAGACATCCCCATTGAATTGCCCGAGGCTACTCTTGTAATTTCTCCCCCTGCCCTTTCTTGTTTCCTTCACCTAATCTGTATTGTTCCCTATAAATAAAGCATTTGCATGCAACTTGCCATTTCAGTCTGTTTCCTTGGAAACCTGTTCTACCACATCCATTATTATCAAATACTGGAAAGTAATTGGGAAGACATTTTCACCATGGAGCTTTAACATCAGAAACTCTCTACCTAAGCTTGAAGTCCAAAATCAGTCACCCAAATGCTCTGATTCACCCTTGTCCGTATGACCAGATTGATGTTAACTCAGTCAACTTCTACAGCTACAAGAGGAGAAAATATGTAGAATCCATAGCAACTTTGAAACAAAGGTCCTATCTAGTTATTACTTAATATTACCTAGAAAATCTATGAATGACTAGGGAATGTGACCCTCTCATTTGTAAAGTGGTTTGTCTTGCATAATTTGCCTGTGCGTGGAATGTGAATCATTCCGAGAAGGCACGATGACCTCACAAACCACAAGGTATGTGTTGTGCTCTCAGCAGCGTGATACGCCTAAGACTCTCACACTGCCCGAAGGAAAGTGCCTGCAGTCAATTGGGATGTCAGGGGTAACCCAGTGTGTTTGATAAATGAATTAGTGTTTATTCTCTCTTTGGATCATTCTCTATAAAATTTCAACTGGTAAAATGACTGCCTTTTTATTCGTTAGATAATTTACTCCACCAGGGGACGTGTAAACAGTTGGTGTCTATATCATAAAGACAAAGTATCAGCTAAAGAATGACCCAACCAGTTAGCACAACTCTTACCCATCCCTAAGTACCCAGGTGGGAACCTAGCTCAACAAGAAGTACTTGAGAATAAGAGTCCCATAATACAATTTAGAAAAGCATGAGAGATGAGTAAATGTCTAAATTAGCTATTCTCAAACCTTTGAGACTGAAGTACACTTCAAACTAACAAATTATTCAAGTAGAAAGAGCTTTCGTACAAGTTATAGATAACAATATCTACCACAGTAGAGATTAAAACTAAGAAATTATGGAATATTTATTTATTTTAAATTATAATAATAAACACAAGGCATAATATCAATATGTTTTATTAAAGATATTTTCCAAGACTGAATATTTAGTGAGAAGAGTGTCATATCTACTGTTGCATTCAATCTTTGCAACATATTCTTTAAAAGTGTGGGAGAAAATCTGGCCTGATGTAAATATGTAGTTCAAAAGGAAGGGATAGTTTGATAAACAACTATGGATATTCTTCTTTGATATTATACCATAGCTTGACATATGTTTAACTTCTTAAGGTTAGTTGCAATGTGAAATCTTCACCCATATCAAAAACTATTCATATTCCATTATATTAAAATTATTGGATTAACTTGCATTTTGAATAGATCTTTTACCCGTGCAAGATTTTGTAACATTTTACTTTGGAGGTTGGTAAAATATTGATTCGTAGAGTAATGTAGATTTTCCAAATGTTGACACGTTTCCTTATTCAATAAAAATCACATTTGTGAATACCCCATGCATCTCATGAGAAAAATGTTCAAGTATTGAGAAGCTATTCAAATTAAAATTGTCCCCAAACTCTAATTTTTGAAATTAGAATTCTAAATTTCTTTTTGACTTGAAAACTCAGATCTTATCATTGCCAACAAATATTGTATATTTCCCTTGAAGTGACAAGTTTATTTGGTTCATTTTTGATAAAATGTCTGCCAAATACCCAGCGTGAATAACCAAGTTTATCTGCCAATTGTTCTTCGGAGTAAAAACGGTGTTTATAGAGAATAATGCAGCTCCCTCGGCTCTCAATTCACACAGTCACACGAGTGCTTTCCTCGGAGACAACCGTCAGTCAGGCTTCTGCGTGCGGCCGAGTTTCTTCTTGCTTACTTCTGTTTTGTCACACTAAATACTGAAAGGAGGCATGCTAAAGGGAAAGACTTAATGAAATAAATAATTCTTACCACTACATCAGCATTTTTAGTGAAGTTGGTGTTTTATTTTTATGCCAAGTACCTGTCCGTGAAGAATAGGATGACCACGGTTACAGTTCGGTGCCACGCCCCTACCCCCGCCAGGGCACCAGCACACTCATCCACATTTTTTAACATTAACAGTGCAACAGTTATTGCAGTGCAAACGACAAGTAACATCTTAGTATGTACATTAAAACTGTTATGATGTTGCAGACTTCTAAGAATGTCTGGGCTACACCCCGGGGTCTGTGGATCATGTTTTGAATTTACCTTCCTCTGTTCTTATTTCCACCAAACCACACATGCAAAACTGGGGTTGAACATGGAAATGAGTTTGGTAGCTCTAAACAGTGTTTCCCCTGTGTCAGCAGCTTTATAAAAAAATACCCATTAAGCGTTTTTTTGTTTTTTTTTTCATTTGTCCCTTCTGAAGGTAAAAAGGCCCTACCTCCAAAGCTGGCCCCGTGCATCAGTAAATTCCCAGTGCATTGTGGTCTTACATACCTTACAGGAAAAGTATTTGCACCAAATTTGCACCAAATTTACAGAGTGCCTCTGTGAAGAACAACTTTTTTCTCCCTCAAAATATTTCTTTATATCTAACACAGGTCCAAGGCTACAGTATGAATATTCCCTTTACTCATCCATTAGATTCATGTGGACCGGCTACTCAGCAAGCTCAGTGTAAGAAGAGCCAAGCAGATATTTTAAACAGATAGTAAATCACCCTTTACACCCTTCTTGTTCCTTCAGCATAAACTGTCCTGGTTATTAACCTTTCCTCTCAGGTTCTATTTTCTCATGCTTTTATCATTTTTGTTACTCTTTGCTGGATTCTTGCCAGTTTTGCTACATTGCTCTTAAAGTGTGGAGAACAAAACTAGACACCCTCCTTTAATAAAGTCTTTACTAGTGCCCGAATGGAGCAAACGTTGCTTCCTGGACTTGGCAAGTCGTACTCCCGTTAATGTAACCGTGTTAGCCTTTTCAGTAACAGCACTGCTGGGCTGACTGGTATTGGCTCTTAGGTCTGCAATTCCTGCAGCGTTTCTCTTGTAGTGGAGCCTATGCAGACAGCACCTTTCTTTAACCCCTGCCGTTTGTTTCTGGCTTCTGGTTGTTACATCTTGCCCTGGCCTTTTTTCTTTCCCCTAGGCTTTCCTGTCAATTTCAGCAATTGATCAGGCTCACACTGAACTTTTCCTGGCCTCCAAGATGTAAGCAATAACAACCACTTAATGTTATTCTCACCCGCTCACAATGCTATCATTCTAGGTAACATTTTTTTAAGAAATGCCACTTGATTTGGGGGACATCATTTTGTGGTTACTGAGGCGGGGAAATTCAGTAACTAAAATGTGCTTCTCAAAGTCACCTCCTTCCTCCATTTCACTACTCAGATGTATACAGGTGCCCATATCCCACTAAAAATAGAAAGAAGCAAATCCCAGTTCTGTCATATAGTAGAAATCCTACTACTGGAAAAAGTGTTAAAGTAGGACCAGGCTGCTATTAAAAAAGACCAAAAAAAAACCAGTTGTTTATAGAAAATAGTAGTTAATCCTCTTTCTCATGACAGACCTCGAATAAACAGGCAGGTTAGAAGTAACCTGCAGGACTAGATCGCACATGTTCATTCAGAGACGCAGATTTCTTCCCTGCTGTTGCTTCCCCATCCCCTGGAGTATTGCCCTTATCTTCATGGTTCAAGCTGACTCTTGCTCAGTTTATCAGAAGAGGAAAAGTGTGTGAAGGTGTGTGCACAGTGTCCTAAAGCCCAGACCTAGACATGGCAGGTGCCACTTGCATTCACATTCCAACTGCTGGAATCTAGTATCTGGAAGGAAAGTTGGATGGTACATTAGCTTTACTAGAAGATGAAAGAATGGGTTTTGGTGGACCACGCAGTTTCTGCCACCAAACGTCTAGATGAATTTAAATTGCCTGGTCTCTTATGCCCAGCAGAGACCCTGCCAGTGGTCATGAAAAATAACCCTTCTCTCCAGAAGTGTTTACCAGCATCGTTCATGAGACTGATCATAAGCTTCATTTAAAACTGCTTTCCTACAAAGGCTAAATCTTCCCCTGCACATACTGTCAGCCATGGTCTCCCATGTTAGTTCTGTACATCGTAAGTATAACCACCCACACGTCCCTCTCTTCTCAAGTTAATCATTTTGGTGTTTGCTTGACAGTCCCTAAAAGTGATAGAGGAAGGCCTCAGAATTGGACTCAATGTAGTATGTTTGCTATTGAAGAAAAAGCCTCAACAATTTGGGCTGAGTATTTTAAGCTCCATTTTTCTGGGCCTGAAGGGGAGGAACAATTTGATTTTCATTCTTTAAGTTTCATCACCTATAAAATAAAACTAACTTCACGTTTTCTAATGCCTTGTAGATTACTAAATGGAGACAGTTAAAAATCCATGGCCATGTGTTTATATTACTCTAAAATGAGCCATTCCGATCAGATAAAAATATAGATAAAAGGAAAAACACTTTAAACCAGTTAGTCCATGCCCATTCTGTTTGCAATGCCCAGAACCCCTCTCTGAAATTAGCAAGAGGAATGATGAGGTTTTGAACAGGATGCCGAAAAAGTAATGGCCGATTTTGATAGCATAAAATAAGTACATTATTAGTAGTTGCCAGAAACATAAGGACCACATATTCACATGGGAAACAGCAGCCCCACAAGGATCTAGGCTGCTGATCACCTGGAAAAATGTTGTGGCCAACACTCTGTTAACCAGTGCCTTAGAATTACTAAAAATGAATTTTTAAAAATCTCTTAGATATGTGTCTGGCATATTGTTTGGGCCCCTTCCAAGAAAAAAATCACCGTGCATGATTATTTTTGTATGCTAATTTAGCTGTTTTATTTTTCTCTTGCTTTGGTCTTGCTTCTTAAAAGTGTGACTCACAACGCCCTGGGTTATAGCGACCCGGTTGCATTGGGAAATGGTGCTTTGGGTATACTCTGGTTCTTTCTATCTTATTCTTCCTATCTGATTAGCTCATCCAATTACATAGTAAGCCACCAATTCTGTGACATGGGGAGAAAAGTTTTACAGAGCTAGTCAATGATGCTTTGATTTCACTCAGGAAGAACTTAGCAAAGGACACAAGGAGCCTTAAAAGCAGCAGATATTTGATGCTAGTGGTAAGTTTACATTGTTGCCGTAGCAACCTTGTCATTAAGGATGTTTCAACATTTCCTATTAACCTCTATTTTCAGAGGTTTATAACTTATTGGTAAAAATTTCCTGCAGGCTAAAATTTGGTATACATGATCTCAGACATGCCAAGTGTCAATCACTATATACATGTATACTGTTCGCTTTCTCAAAAAAATCTGGTGAATTTCTGAATGCATTATCTCATTTTTCATGGGGTACAAAGTCATTAAATTTATGTTAACTTGATTATTTTAAAAGATTTTATAGCAATTCAAGCGAACACTTGTAAGATTTAGTGGTGGTGTTGCTTTCTTTCCTTTCACCTCACTGGTTCACATGGTCACAATGATGAATCTCAAATATTAATCACTTGGCTGGCTGAGATCAGTTTTCAACTCACACTGAGGCAGTTAGAAGTAGACACTGCATGAATCTAGGGTTTACATTTCACTTTTATCAGAGTATAGGGAGTATAAAAAGGAATCTCACTGGCTGTGAAGGTAGGAGTCAGGGTGATGGGAAAGTAGCTAAATCCACCATCGCCCTCTTTTTCTCGCGTGCATAACAAGACCACGTTTTCCATGATCCCAAGGAAGAGCGCTGCAGTTTTCCAAGGACTGGAAACCCACTCAGTCCTTACATTGTGTGGTTTTAAACTTGGGCAACACTTGGGCAACACCATAGTCAACGTTCTGTTTTATTTTGTTCAAGGGATTTTGTTTTGTTTAAGGTAATGTCTTAATAAATTTTTCAATTACTTATGTTTTCTTTTTATCTCGAAGAATTTTTAAACTCATAAAAAAGTTACAAGAATAATAGAATAAATATCTATGTACCTCCTACACTAACCAATTGTTAACATTTAACCGAACCAGAACCACTTGAGTGAGAATTGTTAACATGATTGTGCTTCAAGCCTAAACATTTCAGTAAGTGCCTAAGAACAAGGACAACCTCCTACGTCACCGCAAAACCATGATCGTGCCCAGGACCTTCAGCATTACTACAATTATCTGCCACTGCCCTCAGTGTCCCACTTACATCCTTTTAAGCTTTGTTTTCCATCTGTGATCCAATCAAAGAGCATGAATTACATTTAGCTGTCCTACATCTGTGTTCTCCTTGAATTTTGAATATTTCTCTATTCAATTTTGTCTTTTATAACACGGAATCTTTTGAATAGTTTATGTCAATCGAATTACAACACAGAATATTTCTCAACTGTTTCTTTACAATTAGATTCAATATCGTTTTCTTTCACTGGGACAAATTCCTAGGAGAGAGAGTACTATGTCAAAGAGTATATATATGCACAAATAAAAGTTGCTTGATTATTTTAAAGGCTATAATAGGGCATTTTTCACATACTCACAAAAATACATTATTGGTTGTTCTAATATTTTTACTCTATTAGATGTAAAGTGATGATATTTCACCAACTGTTACTTTTTTGGACTAATGTGCTTGGGCAGCTTTATATGTTTATTGGCTATTTTGATTTGCTCATCTGAATTAACTCAAAATCATAAGCTTATTTTTAATAACTTTTATCCTTGTGTAGTGAATTTATAAAAGATATTTGCATATTACAGCTACTATCCTATGTATTTTCTCTGTTATGATTTGTTTTAACTATATGTTTTTGTCTACTGATTTTATTTTGGGTAACTCGCCATTCAAAGATCTAAAAGATAATTATATATAGTCAAATATGTCTTTCTTTTGTTTCACAGCTTCTACATTTCCAATTTTAGAAAGCAGATCATCCCCATTCATGAATTTTATATGTAATCTTTTAGATTACTTTGCAGAACACTCATTATTTTATATTTTTAAGATTTTATGTACTATCATTTAATTTATGATGTACAACATAGAGTTTAACTTTATTACCTTTCAAATGACTGGCCATTTAACAATTTTTTCAAATAACAATTTATTAAGTATTTCCCCTCACTGAATACAAATGCCATGTTAATCATGATAAATTTTCCTATGCACCAAACTGTATTCCTCCATTTTCTATCATATCTGCTGACTTATTTGTCTCTTCACAGATCTACATCATGGGAATCTGAATAAATCTTCTCGCATGTTAAGGCATCTAGTTCAATCTACTGGTCATTTAGTTGACACCTGTTCTCAATTATTTTCTTAGGTTGGGATACTTGGCTAATAATTTTGAATAATTTTCAAAATTATTGCATATGCACAAAAACATTTTGACCCAAATAGATGAATAATAATTTGTCCATTTATGGGAATATTAAAACATATTCCTGGCTCTTAAAAACCTGTAGGATGTTTGTTGGTAATGTTCCTGCTTGTACCTTGCGTATTTGCAGTACAAGTCTGATGAGACTCTGATTCTTCTGCCTCTTCAGAAACTCCAGAAGTACCATGTTCTCATGGAATATATTTTTGGATTAAAAAATTTACTTGTAGATGTCTATTTGTGTTTTTCCTCCAATCATTCTTTCCTGGGACATATTGAGGCCTTTCAATTTACAAATCAGGTTTTTACCCATATAAATAATGTATTCAATGATTTGTTTAACTATTGGTCATCATGCATTTTCCCCCTTTGAATTCACCCTTTTGGAACTTTCAATAATGTCACGGGAGCGTTCTGGATATGTCCTGCCAGTCTCATATCCCACCTGAAATCATTCCTTTTTTTGTTTTTAATTCTTTGACTTTCAAAATTAAAATCTATTCTGTTTGCTTTTCCAAGCTAAATATTCACATTTAAGCCATATTCATGCTCTTTTTGTATAAATATTCAGATTAGAAATGGTGATTTTATGCCAGCAGTTCCAGTATGTGCATGTGTGTAGCATATGTACACCTCAGTAATACAGTTGCATTTTCTAAGATGTTTTACAGTGTTTCTTCTTCACTTTATACCTATTTCTGTAATAGTTCAGAATCAAAATGCATTGTGGTTTAACGGTTCTGATATTATCTCAGATTGCTGAGCAACTAAAGGTACATGTTATTTTTCTTTCCAGGCTTATTAATGATCTGTCTGGTTGTTATAGGATCTGAATTAGCAACACTTCCAAAAGTGAGAGAAAAGAAGTAGCCTAATATAGGCCAGCGATGTAGCATCAGACAGGCTTCAGGTGCAACGAGATGCAGTCTACCCAGCTGCTTCTTGGCCACTTGAACACAGGGGTCGTGTACACTAAAGGGAGACCAACTTTGTACTGTTGACAGAGGTACACTCTTCTAAGGGCCAAGGTATTCCAAATAGGCAGTGCTTCGTTCTTTTCTTTGTGGGTCTCTCTGATTTGGGTCTGCAGGTTCTAACCACCGCCCCCCCCAAAATGAAGCCCCACCTGAATTCTGTCTGTCGGAATTAGAGTGGATTCCAAGAAGAAGAGCAAATAGATCAGGATCAGTTAGAGGGTACAAAGCAAGGCTGCCAGAGGCGGGTCACAAACTGCTGAGTTCTTTCGATCTGCCTTTTTTACAATAATTTTTATTTGAATTTTACTAATATTTACCTTAAAACTTTACAAATACATGCTAAGATTTATATTAAATTTATCATTAAAGTCAGTTAAACACTTTCCATTCTCTCTTGCAAATGGGAAGGTTTTGAAATGTTCCCCACCTCCCCCATACATATACTTTCCCAGTAGCTGTTTCTCATTTGAAATTATATGAATTATAGAGTATAAACTCTATGACATGAACTTTTTACAAATTTCAAGAAAGCTGTTATTAAAATTGTAATCATATTCAAAATAGTATTATTAAAGTGTATCTCAATGTGCTTAACAGATTCCATGGATCAACCTGTTAGTTAACTTCAACCACGAGGTTCTCATTATAACTGGATTCATGCTTCATCATTGTGGAATAGATCTTCTGGTCGTTGAACGGTCTGTCCTGGAAAGAACACACCTGGGGCAGCAGAGCGGTGAGCTCCTCTTGTGTGTCAAGGAATTGCTTTCTCCTCTGTCTTCATAAATAAATGACAGATTGGTTAGAAATATAAATCTTGGGTCAAAGCATTTTTCTTGCAAATGCTAGAGTTGCCACCCCGTTTTTTTCTATAATTTTTTTCCCTTATCTGGTCATTTCCCCTTGGTTCTGAAAATTTTTCACAAATTCTACTAAAAAATTTTTCAAGTTCTTACAACCTGTCAGAAAACAATCCTGTTCATCATCACATACAGTCCTTTCTGATGGCATTTTTTGTCAGCCAGTTTTGAATTTCTCTGTTGCAAAGTTCCAGATTAATTGTTTAAAATGACATTTAGACATACCTAAGAATATATAAGGATGTATTAAAATCTGAAGACTGAAAATGTCTGCCTTTTCATTCAATGGCATGAAACCTTTATCTAATGGCTAAAGCTCCACGTTGGTTCATGAAGTAATCTTGGGATTCGGTTCAGGCCAGGTGGAAGAGCGAGGTCCAAGGAACCCAAATCTCTAAAGATTTGGTAGAAAGAAGTTACCCTGCTAGCTGGGAACTGCTTATTTCTGAATATTATGTAAGTTGAAATAAATGTATTCTTTTTCTTTAAGCCATTGCTATTTTTGACTTCTTTTAAATGAACCTGTAAAAGGATTATAGGACTAGGCTACTCCAATTTAAATGATAGAAAACACTGCTTCTTAACTCATTTTGTAGAATTTAGGCAAATTACTTGGGGTTTCCGTCTCAGTTTATTCATCCATAAAAGGTGTATATTAATAACATTTATTTCATGGTTTGCAAAGATGAAATAAATCATTGTGTTAAGTTCCTGGCATATTGTGATCACTGTGTAAGTATATCTGTTATTTTCTTTAGTTTAACATAGAATCTAACTTTGTCTTGTGCATAATGGAATGGGGATATTAAGCAAAAAGGAAAAAAGAACTCATGGGTGTGAACAACAGCATGGTAATTGCAAGGGGCAGGGAGGTGGAAGGAGGTGGAAGAGGGTGTGGGGGAAAAGTGGTGATAGAAAAAATAAATAATAATAACAATAGTAATAACTACAAAGCTGCCACAGGGCTATTTCTTTGTTGTGCATGTTTGCAAAGAACTCTTACATTGTGCCCACTGGCTTTTTAGAGTGGTCTGCACTTTCAAGAAGTCTCGGTCATGTCTCTACTACAATCCAAAGGCTACAAAAGAGGGTTTAGCTGGTGTGTTTCTGTTAGGCCTCTATTCTGTTATTGCTGGTGTAGACAGTTAGCTAGTTATCAATAAAGGAAAGGAACAAAGGTGATCAGATATTAAGAAACCTGCTAGTTTCCCTTGGAAGTTGCAGCTTCACGCATTCCCCAGGGAACCACCAGTCTGTTTCCCCCAGACCACTAGGGGAAAATACAAAACAATAAAGGAAAATACAAACAACAAAACAATCATGTGGCAATGGGAGCCAACATAGCGACCATAGCGTCCTGTCAGTCTAGTCTGCACAACGAATGGATTGGTTAGAAGTTGGACCCAGCACAGGCCCTTGAATGCTTGGGAAGTTTATTAGTTCATTTGAAAAAGTGCCTGGTCCTTCATAATATAACATAACATAACATAACATAACATAACATAACATAACATAGCATAACATAACATAACATAACATAACATCCTAGATAACAAAGCCGCTATCTTTCTATCTCTTCCAGTAACATATGCTCACCCCATTGGTTCCTACATTCTTTTCTTAGCAAGCCAGGTAGACTTCAGGCAGGCCTCAAAGTGAGCCTGGGTACAGGCTCAGGAGCCTGGATACAGCAGCTCCAGAAGCACAGGTGGGAAAACAAGTTATGCTCGCTGCATGGTAAAAAAAGGCTAGACCGGACTAGCTTTGGTGCAAAATGTCTGGACACTGGCCCTATTTCTGGGCCTAATGAAGGCAAGGTTGGACTTTTCCCAAGGTGAGATGGATGGAGATGAGTCCTTGGAAACCCAGGGAAACTTCTTTGGTGTTGTCCTGGTGCCACAAATAAATGTTATCATCAGACCTCATTCTTCCTCGTGGATCTTCTGGAATGTTTACCTTGCCACACGCAAGAATGTCACTTCCACTTGGAACTTAACTGCCACTTAAAATTTTTATACATCAGATCTATTTTATTAGGAACAACATAAAGATCATAGCTAGAATGTTTGAGATCTTGAAGTTTAAAAATTCTAAAGAAGAACTTTAAAACATGATCTAATAACTATTATCCTCTTGTTAATAAATAATTATGTTAATAAAAACATTTTTAATGACACTTTAAGATACTCTTGAGTGTGAAAGGCAATGTGATATTCCTAAATGAGCCATATGAAGTTCTGATTTCCTGGATTCAAGTTTCAGTTCTGCCAATTTAATTACCAACTAATTCTGAGCAAGTTGTTTAATCTCTCAGAATATCAGCTTTCTCATGTGTAAAATGAAGTTAACATGACCATAATGCCTTATACTAATACACAACAATACTATGAAAGTGACATTATTTTTTTTACTCTTTGATATATTTTAAATCAATTGATGTTTTGTTTCTATGTCTAGTCCTCTTGTCTAGAAAGAGTGGCTTGTTTACTTCTAAAAGATAGCAACTTTCTCCCTTGAAGTTGAAGAATCAACATATCTAGCAAGTTTATTTGTCATATTCAGTAAAAGAGAATGAAAAAGAGTCTTATAAATGGTGCATGTTTTCCTCTA
Organism: Artibeus jamaicensis; assembly: GCF_021234435.1. Taxonomy (NCBI): domain Eukaryota; kingdom Metazoa; phylum Chordata; class Mammalia; order Chiroptera; family Phyllostomidae; genus Artibeus; species Artibeus jamaicensis. The sequence goes on along the minus strand of NW_026522025.1, from coordinate 28,585,913 downwards.
TTTTTTACTACCAAACATGAAAATCATCTTGAATTTGCTTTGTTGTTTTGTGATTTCTTTTAAATATCATTATGATGAATGTGAATGGTTCTATATTCAGGCTGATGGCAAGAACTGTTACTAGAAGTATAAAAAGAACTCATTTTAATTATGTTTCTTATATGACCCAACAAATTGATATATATTTATAGTATTGAATTAGAATATTTTAATATTTTAGACACATCCTCCCCTAAATAATTTTCAATATTTTAATAAAAGTTTCAAGATTGACCTTTTATTATACGTTCAAATCAATTCTCCCTGCAGCCCACCTAAAACTACATCCCCAATTTTCTCATTAAAGATAAATTGGAAAAAGGATTCCATATGTAAAAACCATATGTAATTAAGTTTTTAAATGAATATTTTCATCTCTCTCAAAGCCTAGTTGATTTGGTGAGATGTGGGCTGGCAGCGGTGAGAAGTCACTCTCGCTCTCTCATTTTCCACAAGTCACCTAAACCTGTCGTTAGCGCCTCTTCGATAGGTCTAAATCCATTCCATCAAAATGAATTTATTTCTGCATACTATTGCCATTTATTTTATTAAAACATGAAGCTCTTCATTGTTCTTGATGCCAGTTGTGCTTCTATTTAACTAAGACAATATTCCAAAACATAAATATGATACTTTCACTATTCTATTTCAGTTGCTTTCCTTTACCCTCAGGATTAAATACTCCTAAGAATGAGATGTAAACTTCTTGATATTCCCTAATTTTTCTGTCCAGCTTTTTTTTATAACCTCTGCTTCTCTCTTTTCTTTCAAAGTCTGCCCAGTGATGCTAAATACTATTCAGTTTCTGTACCATAATGTGGTCTTCATTCTTCTGGAAAATATCTCATACCTATCGTCCTGTTGAGCTGTGTAACACCTATATGTCTTGAGGATTATTTCCTTTAAATCTGTCTCCTTGGGGAAGATTTCCTGAGTCTCATAGGCTGGTTAGGTGCTCATCTTCATGAGCCATGTGCATACCCACTGCATGGTATTCATTTATTCCTCTGTCTACTCACAAAACTATAGACTCTATGTATAGCCCACATTCTAACTCTAGCCCCTAGAGTAATGCTCAGTAGTGTAACATATCTACCATTCACTTTGAGGATTCCCTCAGAACCTTAAAATCCTTTCTTATATCCTGGAGGCTGATGCGTACGGACCAAATCAATGGGCCTTCCTTTCTGGCTTTCAGTTGCCTTCTGCTACAGGAAAACCCAGCCTAAGATCAGAATGAGAGTGAGATGGCGTTCTGAGGCTTTGATTCCTTCTGCCGGGCTACCTTGGGTTCATTTTTTCTTTCCAGTAGTGACCATAGCTTATCTTAAGTCTTTCTAGGTTCTGACAGTCATTCCTGCCCATTTCTTCTTCAGATCTAGAGATGATGAACAATAAATATTTAATTAATTTAAATTCAAGTGTTAAATACTTCCACCAACAGTGGATATGTTTACTAGAGTAAAGAAAACATTCGAGTTTTCTCATACCTGGCTCCATTAATTGATGATTATCTACAGCAATTTCTCCCATTCCATTTTTGATATTTAGATGGCATATAGATTAGCATGTTATATTTTAATAATCTCTTATTTAACATAGAAGAGAGGAACTTAACTAGTATATTGAATCATTGGTTTTATGGATATTATAGAGCAATACATATTTTTTCTAACACAACACAATTAATTGAAAACATTGTCAATTTAAAGAAAAATACCAAGTGAATCACTTGTACTTAGTACTGGAAAAAATAGATGTGACCAAATTATGGACATGTTTTGTGACTGTCTGGAATTTGAAAAATACTGGCTGGAATAAGAAATTTTGAGGCTGCATCTTAGTTATGCAGAAACAATTGTGATCAACTGATGGTGTTTGCCACAGATACTGGAAAAGAGAAAGTTGGCGTTCCAGCTGTGCCTCATGCCTGGAGTTTCACTCATCTCTTACTGTGGTGAGATGGGGAAGAGATTTTCTGGTTCTAGCATCTTGTTTCACATATTCTACTGGAGCGAGATATCCTAAGTCATTGCTGCCAGGTACACAGGTGGAGGGATATATATTTTTGCTTTTGACAGAAATCTATCTGTTCTTATTACTTCAGAAGTTGAGCCGAAGCTCCTTCAACTGCCCCAATTGGCACAAGGATTCCCTAAGTTATTATATCCTAGAAGAATAACAAAGATCATGAATGATTTATACAGTTATCATTGTAATTTGTGAGCAGAAAAGGTATCATTTCCATCTTTATAGTAGACAACTGAAGACATTGTATGTTCATAATTTTGATACTGGTTAAAAATCTATATAGATTGTTAGAATCATGATTATAGAATTATGGAATGGGAGATACCTTGGGGCAACTGAATTTTTTATAGGAACTGAATAATTAAAACCTATTTCCATGGCTATTGTCCTGGGTAATGACTGGGTTTATGACTGTAGGCACACCATATTGGGGTTGAAACATTAAGTAGGTCCAACTCTGCAGAGAGAAGTATTTTATTTACTTATTTATGTATAATTTATACTCCACCTGCCTCCCAAACATATGTTACACCAAAGAAAATAATAGTAATGTACATTTGATTGGTTTCGGTTGCACTGTAACAAGCTGTATTAATTAATTACACTCAGTATTTCCATAGGATTTAGTTTGTCTATGACTAACACAACTTAATGGATCCTAGAACATTCCCAGACAAATAAAATCACAGAATAAAATGCTTAAAGTTAAACAAACAAACAATCTTGCAGACCTAATTGGTCCAATTAACATGTCTACACTGATTCAAACCACTCCATAATTCCAAGTATCCTGTGTGTATGTAGTAAAAAGCATCTGTAGACAAATACCTTAACAACTCAAAAGATTAAAATAGGATTTTTAGGGGGAAAGAGAGGTGAGTATGTATCCAAAGCATCAGAAGTAGCCCACATTTGAGTGCTTGTCTAGTTTCCTATTATGATTTAACCTATTTAGAAGAATAAAATCAGGCACAACTATTCCTATTTTAAAAGACATGAGCTAAGTTTCTTAATTCTTATTACTCTATGTAGAAATCCATTTCTCTCTTTAGTGTCTCTTTAGGAAATCTTTGTTTAATAATGCTCAGTAAATTAGGCCTCCATAGGCTTGGCTTTATCCTACTCTGCCTGTTTTTTTTTCCTTTTTGTACTTCTGTAAAATATCTGCTTAGAGTCCCCGATTTGAAATGTTAATTAAGGTGGGCCTGGCCTCAGGTTACAGTGTACGTCCCTTTTTACATGCAAAGGGGATATGCTAAGTAGGTTACTTGGAATCTGGGGGCCAAGAGGGAGGCTTCCAGAAGACAACAAAAGTCCAGGAAGAGCGACGCACTTCTCAGCAAGTCTGGAAGCAATAGGTAAGAGAGTGTTGGCTGGAATGAGTTATCTAGCACACAGAAGGGTCCTGTATTAATACTGAACTCCGTTTTCCTTTTGTAACCTCTTAATGTCGAGTTTATGTCCAGTTAACATAGATAAAATATGATTTAATTAGATATTTTAAAAAGCCGGATATGTGTGTAATCCTATCAACTGATTACAGATAGGTGAATAACATTCAATGTACTTGAACTCAAGATTGTAAATCCAATATTTTTAAGGTTTCTGAGGAGTATATTCATTTCACATTTGGGCTGGCCTGAAAATCTAGAGATGCTGCCTATATTGCAATGAAAAGATAGTGTCTGTGTGCATTGTAATTGTGAGTGTGTAGGCCTGAAGGGGCATGTGTGAAATAATGTGTATTGGAGTGTGAATGCATTTTTATCTACTGCTCTTTTAGCTAGCAAGAGTTAGAAAGGCAAAATCTACATTTGAAAGCAAGGACACAGTGGATGTTAACTTTAAATCATGTAAGATGTAGCACAAAGAAATAAATTAATATTGTTGTGGAAAAAGTACCCTAAATTAGCCTCTGGAGACATGAATTGCAAAATAAATGCAAAAGTTACACCTTTAATTACTGTGGTGGAACCTTTGAGATTTTAAGACATTTATTTGTATAAATCACTTTCATAGTTATGGAAAATATTTTCAGACTCTTTTGATTATAATGCCATAGATGAGAAATGTTAGTTTCGTTATTCTCATACTTTGAGATGAGATGTTTCAAGTTCTTCTGTCTATTAATAGGAGCAGGCTTCATCTGCTGAGCCATGGAGGAGAGCCATTCTAGCACGCATAAAAAGAAAGTATTTAGTAAGGAACGTTTTCTCTTAGAGGTCAATCTTAACTCTCTTTTTCTTTTCTTCCCCATAAAACAGTCTTTCTTCCTTGCTGTATAGCAAGAGTTCATTGTGTGTGGACTATAGGCCGTCCATAGCCACAGAGTCCATGGAAATCATTCAGGTTTTGAATATAGCAGTCAATCATGTATTTTAGGCTTTCTTCTTAATGTTTGAAGGTTGACTAGCAATCCCCTTTATGTTAAAGTCATTAAGGATAAAATTTTGAATGAGTTGAAGAGTGAGTATTTTGGGCAAGTGTCTATACAAAAGGAATATGTAAAACACCCAGTTACAGAAGAAAGCTTCTTTCTCCCCCTCCCCAACTCTTGATTAAGAATAACCTTGGCAAATAAATAAGTTGTGGGGGTGGGAGGACAAGGTTATGTTTATAACATTGGCAGTGGATACCTTATACTGACCTCCTTCAAATGCTGCTTTTAAAAAACCCTTTCATTTAAATACAAAATTTCAACCTATAACCAGAAAAAAATTCCATTTTTAAATTTACTGTGTTTCTATTTGAAGAAAGACTAATAATAGCCATTAAGAAAAGTATAAATAATACTTTTGACACCTAAAGCAATACAAACTAATGTCTGACTGAGATTTATAATTGTTTTCTTTGAAAGTCTTACAAAATTTTTCTCTCTCACTGAATTACATTAATTAATAGCATGTTTGATGCAGCTAGCATGATTCTTTGCTTTAATTCTGGCGACTGCTGCTGATGCAATAGAATACTTTTGACCAAGTCAGTAGAAATTAGAAATAAAATTTTGAAGATTCTACTTAGTTTGTGATTATCTGGAGCTTTCTCTTACTATTCAACAAAACTAAAGTATAATAAATGAATAAATTGGTAAAACATCAGAAATTCCATTCATTCAATTAAAAATAATATGTCAACACTACTCTCTAAAATCCTATTAGTCTAAGTCAATAATTCTTCATTTGATATATGGCGAAATAAAGTCAGCCCTGATAATTGTCAGCCCTGGCTTTGTATATCCACACTTCTATCACTTTCTTTTTGGACGTTGCAGAAAAATCTCATTCTAAAGTAGGCCATATTTCCAGAATGTACAAGCTTAGTTCCCCTCTATGGGTTACATTGACTTGTTAGGCTATTACTTTCCCAGTGGCTGATAATAATGATATAGTCAGACGATTCCACTTCACAGAAAAATATTTAAGTTTCTTCAAGCACAAATGAGATGCAGCATATTTACATTTTTATTTGATGAAGCCTGCTCCTGCTATCTTTGTTCTTAATTTGGTCTCAAAAGAATTAGCAGTAAGAGGAAAAATAGTCTGTAAATATGTATGAAATCAAATATAGAGGGTAAGCTAAAAGGTATTGACCGCCAACAGAGCTTAGCTGCAGGAGGCAAAATTTTCTCCATAGTTTTCTTCTTGGCTGGAAACACATTGCCTTCTATCTAGATTATTTAATCCTCAAAATGCACATCAAAGCTTCTCATCGGGTGGCACATGTCTTTATAGGCAGTTGAATGTCAAAGATCTAGCTTAAAGATTTTTGAAAAATGTAAAAACATAATAGATCCCGGATAATAACACAGCAGTGGAGCTTCTGTCGTATTCCTTCCAGCAAAGTACCAGCATCACAGGCCGTGGCTAATCTCTGTGGCAGGGAGAAGAGCACATTCTGCTGCCCGGGAATATGTGATGTCTCTCCAACTGCTAGAAATGAAATGTTTAAACTGGGTTCCAGACCAACATTAACTTGTTAACAATCCCAATCCCACTCTACACCTGTGGCCAAGGAGAAATCTCAGCCATAAATTCTGTCCTGCTCTCAAGCCCAATTAGGCAGTGGAACAACTTAAACAAAAATATGTAAGACAAATTTTCTGTCCTATGTGAAGCCAGATGCAAGCTTCAGAGCTACCTCTTCCCTTTTAGGACTCATTTTTCAATCTTTGGCAAGGACAAATTGCTCGTAATGATTACATCAACTCCTTTAAATGATTATATCATTGTGAGTTTAGTTTAAAAGCCCTTTAACACATTTATTTTGCACTTCAAAAGTTGGCTTTTCTCTTAGAAAAAAGAGTGAAGCATATGGGAAGAGACGAAAGCCCATGTATTAGTGGGAAAGTGCCATACACGAGGGACTGGCAGGTTTAGAAGGTCACATGCCAGGTGTAATAGAAATTGCCGGGAATAGTTCCATATTGGGATCAGAGTTGTGTTCATTTACGTTGAAGATGTTTAGATGAATGAGTCAAACCTTTGTCTTTTTATAGTAAGATGTTATAAGGAGTTAACTAAGTCGATGTTTGTATTCATATCATCATCATTGTCATTGTCATTTGTCATCTAGTGTCTCTCCACCTCTTAAAGAAAAATATCTGGATGTTTGTGCACATTTGAAAATTTTCTCTGGTTTGTCATTTGCCCACAGAATATACTCATAAAGATTTTTAAAATAGAGAAAAGAAAATTGGAATCTCTGAGGAATGCCAAATATCAAGCACCTCCCCTTAATTATGCTACCCCAAACTCCTTATCATAATCTGCCTAGCAACCAGACACTTCCATCTACCTCTGGGGAGAGATCATTACAGTGTATTAATTCAAGACTCCTAGTGATCTGGGGCACCATAACACCATGCAGCAGTTGTATTAAATACATTATTTAAGTCTGTAAAGTATTTGGGGGATGCATTTTGGCATAACGATACTACATAAAATAAAGTTTTATTTTATTAAGAGAATCACATGGGAGAAATTGGTCATGATGTTTCAGGTGTAGTTTTACGTATAGCTCTGCATTATGGCCAACAACCATTCTTTTCCTGGGTCCTTGGTTGTTTGGGGTGCTTTAGTGATTTATAGCAAACCTGTTTCTACCATGCTGTATTCTTTCTCCCTACAGGCATTATTATACAAAAGACAGAGGGAAGAAGAATGGTTAGGAAGCCCTATGTGTGACAGACACCCACATTCTCACACTGGTGGCTATTTGCATCTCTGCCCAGCTTGAAAATGTTGTCCGTTGTGCCAACACAGCTTCCTTACTTGTAAAAAATCCTTCTCTCTGTTGGAGGGCTCAGAGAGATATTCTTCATACAAAATCCCCTTACAGAACCCCCAATCCCTGTGGGGAAGAGTCTGCTGCATTTATGGAAGCGATGAACAGTCGTCCTTTCCTCCTTGGTCTGTGAGATTGGGCCGCATAGAAATGGCTGTGACCGTTACTTTTCTCTTTGCGGATTTGCCCTTTTTTCATTTGGTTGGAGACTGAGACTGAGCTTTGTTATAGGGAATTATCCTGTGGCAGTGGGTTGGGGAGATAAGTCTTTGTTGGGACATAAAACATATACAGACAAAAGTGTGAAAAATTGAAATGACAAGGTTGCTGGGGTGTTGTTTCTTAAGTTCGGTCAGATGTTCAGACATAGGAAGTAAGGTACTTGCTGGCTTGTTGCTGTTTACTCAAGTGATTCTATATTATATGTTCCTAGAGTGGAGATGCTATATGATTGTATAATAGGTACATATGGTTTCCAGGCCTTATCTTATCTTAGTGTCGATTAATAGGCACTGTCTGTTTTGATCTTGCCAAGATAGAGAAATAAGGTGGATGCCAACTTACAGGAAGCTAGACAGAGGAATGAAATGAAGGTTAAGTTTCTCGCTGTCTACTATATAGTAACCATTTTATTCTATTTAATATTGTGGTTAACACGTCAGCAGCCATAAGGACTTTCTATGAAGGAGAGAGATGTTATTTTTGTCTGACTTAAAAAACATTTTTTATTTAATTCAAATAAGACCGCAATATATTTAAGTCTCAGTTTTAAGATTTCTAAAGTCCAAATGAAATGTAATTGCTGTGCAGAATGTGTTAAATACTAAAATACAACAACGAAACAAAATTATAATAAAAGTATTTACATCTTACTCTTAGAAAGTAGTATTTAGTGTCTGCTTTACTTAATTTTATGCTTATAGGTTTATAGAAGGAGAATCTGTTAAGTAATATAATTTATCTTCTAGACATGTTTAGAAAGTTGTGGTTTATTATTTCTTTCTTTCCTGTAAATAAGTTTGTTTTTCTTCATAAACGTGATTTGAATCTTATTATAATTTCAAGATTCTTATAATTCTAACAGCCAGTATTGATAATTGCTATGGATATATTGTTTATATTAGATATATTTTATGGAAGCAGAGTTTTTTAAAAAATACAAAGTTAATGTATAGCAATTATTTCCTGAAGAGGCAGAATTTGATTTAAACTCAATTCACATAAAAAGCAGATCAATGTTAAATGAAAAATTAAATAGAAAACTATAAACTTACATAAAACAATGGAACTTTTTATTTTGCAATAAAACTATATCAAAACATTGATGATAAGCCCATGAACATTCTAGTAGAAATGTTCTACTAATAAATAAAAATATCTATTGGAATAAAGGTCAATTTAAGGCTTATTATTATACAAACATTTTCTGATAAATTTTAGTATGTTCTATCACCTTTTTACTCTTAAATTTATTTGAGTTTCAATAATTTTTAATTAACAGATATTCATTTAAATTTATTTTCTTTTTCTGAAATTGATGGTCTGAAATGTGAGATCAGGGTCTCGCTTTGTTCCTAGATTGCTAAGTGCTAAGGCTGACTACTAACCTCTCTGGACCTAGGTTTCTCTTCTTCAACATTAAGATTAAATTAGATTTTCTAACCTGTTTTCCATTCCTGTAGTCTATGACTTTATTCTCTAATTTTTTTGTCAGTTCCAGGCAATATTTAGGATAGGGTGATGTCACTTTAAATCCTACTGTAAGAGATTCCGCAAATATTGCTGGTATTTTTAGTCTCTTACTTACTCATCTAATAAAAAAAACATCACAGTGTTGCCAGATCATCTCAAATTGATCTAAAGAAAAAAGTTTTATACTAATTACTTTCAGTATCAGAAAAAAGAAAGAGACATTGATATCTTTTGTGTATGCTTTAAGGATTACCATTAATTTAATTTTATACCATCATATCCACTTCAAAATATGCTAAGTCATTAATCAAGTAATACTTTGTGACACTTAAGTTGTATATTTAATTAAAAATTATTGTAAATTCTCACCTAAGTCTTCTGCATTTCCCTAGTGAGAATTTTTGTTATATATTTGAAATTACTATTTATTATCTAGATATATATTTTACTTTATATTTATATGTAGTTGGTTTAGCATGAAAAAGAAGAGAAATAAGTCAAAACAAACCAGAGAAATAAAAAAAATCACTCTCAGTGGAACAGTATTTATTATTGAAGAATTACTTTTGGGCACTGTGTTAGGAACTGGTAGTATAAATAGTTCAAATTTATTATATCTCAAACCATTTACATGCATTATTTTATTTAATTCACAAAGCAACCTCATGAAGTATTACTGATATTCTATTATGCTGATGAGTTACCTGAAGAGCAAAAAGATTAAATTACCTATCCAGGGTCACACAAATAAGTGGGCTACCCAGAATGCCATTCATGGCTTGTGCTCTGAATCACTTGACAACCTCATACATTTTTACACAGTCTGCATTTGCTAAAGTAGATAGGACACTCCCAGTTATCTAATATAAAATGATTCAGTTCTGTAATGGAGATCTTGATAAATTATAGGAAGTTAAAGGAAAGGGATATTTTTGTGGGTTTTGTTTTCTTTTAGCCATAGGAGAGGGAAGAATTTTTAAAGCTCAAAATAAATACCCACTTCCTTGAGAAAATCCCATTGTTAGTGGAAAGAGAGTCCCACAAAAAACCTGCTCCATTTCCCAGTGTGCTGCTGACAGGCCCGGACGAGGGGGGGCTTGTAGACCAGCGTGGACTCCAGTGAAATTGCATGATGCCTAATCACGCCAGTGACCCAGGCATAGCTATTTGTCTCTTTCTACTTGGCAGCATTTACAAGTTCTTGGCTAAGATGGTATACTTAAATTTTGCCCAGAATTTGTGTCAGGAGGAGTAATCAAGGATATCCCACAGTGGGGTGAGCTGACAAGATTAAAATGTTCTTCCCTTCTTTCTTTCCCTCAGTGGAGGACCACACCATTTTAGTTCATAAACCAAAAGGTCTTTAAAACTGTTTTTTCTTTATGTTTCTTGTTGGCACAATTCCTGTGGAGCTTTCTTGTTCTTTTTGGACAATGACTCAGAATTAACTTTGAAACCATAATTGCTATGGGAACCTTCTTTTCTGTTATTTTGAGGCAACAAAACGATTCTTCCATTTTGTTGCTTTATGATATTCAAATTAAGCAAAGAAAATAAACATTGATTTGTACATATTTTTGTTTGGTTATAGTCCACTTTTAGTACTGTTTACAAATGGATTTTTAGGCTATTAATGTTTTCATGGCCATTAAAAGTTAATTATCTATTTTTCTCCCATTTAGTTATTTTGTGAAGTCATATAGAAGCTTGGCTCTTGGTCATAATTTATCGCCGTAGAGCAAGTTGTCGTCTGGTGTGTCAGAGTGAGGCTGGGTGGGACTGTGAGCAGTGGCAGATTGTACAGAGAGGTAACACCCTAACTTCAGTCTCTTCATCCAAGAATTACATGGGCTGTTGTTCAGAGACCTATGCTGTCTTGAGTGTGGGGCAGTGGAGTACACCCCTGTGGTGTTCAGGATTGATTACTAGGAGTGTCACTTCCTATTTTCCCACACTTCAAGCACGATAAAACAAAAGGAATGCCCAAATAAAAATATGTGATATAAATACTAGATCTCATGCAAAATAGTCACGTTTGAAATATGGCCGTATCTCTTTTAGGGTAGCAATATGTTTCTTTAAATAATATTTGGCTTCAGAAAGAATTAAATGGCCTTTTATATCTGCAAATGAACACACTGTGTCTCCTCTCTGACACATATCTTATAAATAAGACTGAATTGACTGACCTATGCACATTTTCTCTGGCTCTCCTCCACTGTATTCGAGTTCACTAGAACTACAAAATACACTAATACTAAGGATGGCAGAGGTGGATTTGTAGGAAAGGTGATGCTGTTACTGTGCAGAGCAATAATACAGCCTAAGCTGCTTCCACCAGATGAAATAGTTAAAAAAAATGTTGCTAACTAATCAGCTTGGATTCTTTGAAAAAAAAAAGGAAATTGTAATTAGAATGAATATAGAACTTTTGTGAAACTTCAAAAGGTACAGCTGGCTGGAGAATGTACCAGTCCCCTGAGACTGAGGATAAAAGCCCATAAATGCACCCTCTGAAGTCTTTTCTCCTGACCTCATGCCAAGGTTAAGCTAGAAGATTTTTTATGACTTTGAAAATGAGTTAAGGTGAAAGAATTTGAGGAAAACAGATGAGAAGCAAGGACCCTTTCCATTACTCAGGGGAAGCATCTGAGTCAAGAGGCCAACTGCTGCCACCCCAGTGTTCTCCCATCTGCATCTCGAGTGTGTGTTGTGATTATTGTACCAGCACCTTTAGCTCCTGCAATTATGTATGCAAATCGGGGAATTCGGACTGTGATGGAAAGGGGAGAAATGTGAGAGCAGGCACTGCGTGTGGTTGCTCATGTTTCTTTTACAGCCATCTCTTTTTCAAAGCGACTCTGTCCTCTGCCCTTGTCCAAAGTAAATGCCAGAAAAATGTAGCAGAGGTTTGTGGAGAACAAAAACATTGCAGCTAATGTCCAGTCAAAGCTAAAGACTATTTGGTAACATCTGCCGCGGGCCTGCCTGTGCATCACCGCAGGCACAGACACACCTCCTCTTCAGCCAGGGTGTAACATTCAACAACAAAATGCCAGTGAAAGGACACATCCTTAATCAGGTGCTGAACCGCACTTGTCACCTCTTTGCCCCTTCTCTGTTTTAAACAGCTGTTTTAAACCTGTTCTGACAGTAAAAATATAACAGTAACACATTTCAAGTTTACTAAAAGGAAGGTTTAATAATCAAAATCAGTGAGATTTATATATTCTTTCAGAGTCCAAAAGTCTTTCTTTAAACATCGAAATGAAACAATTGTCCCAACTTCAGTTTTTAAAAATTGGCTTTTGTAGATTATGTGATGTTCTTTTTAGTCTTCTCTATGGGACTTGCCAGAAGGCAGCTGTGTGGGCTCCTAGAAGAACTCGGCCTGAACCCACCGCTTGCCTCTGCTCCCACTCCATGAGATAATTTACCCTTTTTTTCAGCTGATTAATTATGTCACTCTTTATATTATCCAACAACAAGTGACATGCATTTTTAAACCTAATTTTAAAAAGTCACTGACCTATTATGATGTGGGTTCAGCATAGAGGGAAAGCAGGTGGCGAACATGGAGATGGAAGAAAAAGCTAACCTATATTAGAAGGAAGAAAGTAAGGTAAGCTTTTCTTTCTGGTCTGTGTTCATTAGGAAGGAAGCCTATTTGCGTCTCCAGCACATGGAGGCCAGCCAGTGAGGAAATTCACTAAGGAGACCCAGGGTGTACGCAAACGGGTGTGTTTTGTTTCCTCTGGCAGAGGGAGCTCACCTGGACTTGTCCCCTACCTATACTCAAGGAGGTGTCCTTAAACCTGCCACTGATACACTTCGTTTTCAAGATTTTGAAGCTTAACCACTAAACAGTCCACACACTGTCCTAGGATTTGATTTTTGTTATATGACTAACGCCAAGAAGGAAACATTCCTAACATATTCTAAGGGTGGAGACCAAGTATAACAAGAAGAAAAAAGGGCACAAGGAATGAGAAATGACTAATAAATGAAGCAAAGAGAGGGACACCTAAAAAAGAAGAAAGAAAAGGAAAAAAGATAAGACAAGAAAAAATAGAAGGAAAAATAGATCTGACTTTAAACCTGTCTCTTTTCAAAGGAGATCGGTGATTGTAGCACTTGAATGAGTGTCGAGCCCCACGAGAGAAACATACTGCCTGCCTTTAATTGTTAACCCTACATTACGGGAGACTTTGTCATAAAACCAAAAGCTGTTTAACTCAAAGCACAATCTTTGCACATGAAATTGCACAGGTTGTGATGAGCCTGGAGACTTAATTACTTTCTTGCATCAATTGAAGGGGATCCTCCAGGTCAGGCTTATGGCATATTGATGGGAAGCAAATGAAACCTTACACAAAATTAGCCTCCAGTGTGCTGGTTACCCAGACACCCAGAAAAGCTTGATCTCTGTTCCTACCTTTCACAGTTTCTTACTATTCAGGAGGAATATATTTACCATTCACACTGATGCTAAGTGCAAGATAAGGGAAAAATGAGTAACGCAAAAGAGTGGTCTACAATACTAGGGTAAAATAATTTTTTGCAAAACAAACAAACAATAACAACAACAAAAACCTAATCTAAATCAGTGGCCATACTTTTGAAAATTAAAAATGTTACTTTGTTAAATTTGTTTTATTGTTGAGCTCTCTGTTTGCATTTGCCTGCAGTTTCGTATAGAAATTTTGCTCCTTCTATTTAGTTTTTTGTCTTCCTGGGGGTAAGTGTGTATGATTGCTTAGTCGTCAAAGTGACTCGTGTAGCAAAGGCTCATGTTTTTACCTTTTGTGTGTTTTATTTCTCTAACTATAGAATAAATTTGGAGCTCAAGAAATGTTTTTTTATCAAAAACATTATGATGTTCCAAGTGTAAAACCTTAAGACAAAGGATACTGCTGGAGAAGACCTCTGGAGAGACAATGAGTGGATGCTGATTTCACTAAGGGAAAACAGCCAGAGTCCAGGTCCCTGACTGATGCTGTTCTGCCTCCATTGCTCCCTCTCTCTGTGGCCACACTTGGTCTGATCAGCAGTTCTATATATTCTAAGACAAAAGCAGCACGTCAAGGTTGTCATCTCTGGTCAGTAGAGCAGTTTGTCAGGAGAGTTTGCAACTATAAAAGCATCAGTAACTCATCAGAATATTTGTTGTTTCTTTTTGACAAAAGAGGAAAATGCCTGTCAAGAAAAACCCAAGGTTTCCCATGCCTTCCCTGAGGAACTTGTGGCTCGCCTTGAATAGCTGTAGCCTCCAGAAACCTCGTGTGCAAAATAGGTGCATTGATTCCTGTAGAACCTTGTTATTTGTGACATGCAACAGCATAAGTCAACATGACTTAGCCTGTTTGTTGCCATGTGTGAAACGGAATGTGCAGCTTTCATTAGTGAGGAGCATATTAAGTGCTGAAGCTTTCATGGGGGTCTCATTAGAAACCCATGGACGCGCAATCCACACAAAAATAATTCAGCAACAGACATCGGATGCTTAAAAAGTAGCTTTCTAAATGGTTAAATACTAATATACTAGTTGGATGTTTAAATATTTTTCATGAGCTAAAAATGCATACTCATGATTATAAACAAACAAATCAGTTGCTTAAGGGTTATACGAAATTTAAATGCAAATAGCACTTTGTAATGATACTCCAGAGACTGACATTCTAGTCAGTTTCTTGAGAATGCATCATTGTAAAGTTATTTTTCGCTACTGGTTTCCTTAGTAACTGGAACAACATATTGTTCAGGACATAAAATAATATCCTGTTTCAGCCACTGAGAATCTCGAACTAAAATGTAATTGATTTTGCATGAGGTACAGGATTATCATGTCCTCCCCATTTCGGTGAGGTATTATAGCACAAAATGAAATGCACTCAGAATATTTTTTTCAAACCAGCCATTTTGTTTCTAATCATTTCATTGTGAGAACACTAAAATTGCTAACAGTATGGAATGTTATTTGTATCTTTAAGAGGAACAGATTATTAAATAGAATTATATAGTTGATACATATTTTCCAAGCATACTGGAATGCTGTTTATCTCTCTTATTTCACATGCAGAAAGCAGCATAATATGGAAGTATCTAGATTACTATTGAATAATAGTGATGCTTGTTTTGTAAGACCCTTACATAATTCAATACATACTCATTTAGTTATTATAAAGCATGCATATAAAGAAAAGCTTGATACCAAGTACAATGTTACAGCCTGCAATCAGCACAAGGAGTCAAAAAATTATCTTCTGTTTATATTTCTGCAGCTGGCCTACTATACTGCTTTAAGCAAATTATTAGATCTCTAGTTTCTCAAAATCCTTATCTATAAAATGGGAATAATAACACCTGCATCACAATGTTATATGAGTAATTACTTGATGTGTGCAAGGAGCTTTGAGTATAACATACTGCACTTTGTGATTGTTTTAAAGCACATACAGAGCAGTGTGTTATAGGCATAAAATGAGAGAGTAGTTTAATGGGCTTAGAAAATTGGAGGCCCATGATTTAGGAGAAGAATATCAGGAGACTTAACAAAACTATTTTGTTGTTTCTGCAAATAGCACTTACTAGAATGATAGAGTGATACCAGAACCCTCGAGTGATTGGTTTTTGATGATGTCCTTTCTAAAAATACTGAGTTACTGAGGAGGTGATAATATCATGCTCTGAGCACCTCTGTTCTAGAGGAAATTTGTTTGTAGATTATTCTCCCAAATGTATCGGGAAATTGACCTCCTTTCTAACTGCTCTGTGGGATGTATGCATCCTGCCTGATGGAGAGTTTCCATACGGAGCTGCTGCCCACCTTAATACCTCATTAACTTCTTTGCTAGCAGAGGGTCAGTCTCCCATCTCATCAGCCATGACTGTTTTTCTATAAAGTAGCAGCTTGCATGAGTTTTCTAGACATTGCCAAAGGAAACACCCTGGACCTTATGGGTGTTTTATAATTTAGTCATTCATTAAACAAATATGGAAAGTCTGCTATGAACTAGCTAACATTTTAGGCATGTCAGAACTGCAGTGTACTAAATTGTGGTACTGTCCCTCAGCTCTTTCTCAGTCCGGCAGGGGCAGTCACGACCTGTACATGTGACTACGGTACAGTGTGGTAAGTGTGAGTACCTTGAACATTGTACAAAGGCCTCTAACTGTTTTGAGAATGGTGAGGGTAATCAAAATAGATTCCAGAGGCAACGACATTTCCGCTGGACCTCATGGAATAAGAAGAATTTCAAAAGATAGGAGAAAGAAGAAGGCATCAGGTCATATAAGAAATATATAATTACTATATTTTGAGAAGAAAAGAATGATAGTTCAATAGCTCTCAAGCAATCCAACTTGGTGACAGCCAGCATCAAGTGCACAGAGGAGAGCAGAGGGAGATAAGGGCACTTATATTCTGTAGTATCACTTCTTGTGAATACTATACTTGGTTCATGTTTCATGGTTTGTAATAATACATCAATTTATTAATGACTGATGTCACTGCACTCTTCCTCCCTTGTGCCCGCTCCAGAGAGGTACCGTTTACTACATTATTGCTAGTTCATTAAACATTGTTGAATAAAAGCAGGCAAGGGCCAGGATATAAAGTGACTTGATGCCCGACCAAGGGGTCTGGATGTGTCCAGTGAGCACTATAAAGTGACTGGCAGTCCCTCCTCCTGGAAAGAAAGAACAGAAATGGGATGTAGTGAGCAGGTGGAGCCTCCAGGTAAGGAAACCTGTACAGAGGTTTTTGTACATGTCAAAGGACGGGTCATAGGACTTGAAACCAGGGTGTGGTCACATGATGGAAAAGAGGCAGCATGCCAAGGGAGAAGCAGTGACGTCATGGCCCTTAACGGGGCACTTGGGAACAAGGAAGTATTCGTGGGCAGGAGCTGATTTGGTCGGATCACTTATAAGTATGGTGAGTATGAGATATCATTAGGGCGTTCAGGTGGGAGTGTCTGGCAGATGTCTGAAAATGGGAGCCTAAATCACCAGCAAATTTAGAAATAGAGGTATAATTTGCAAAACCAAATGTGTAAAGCTGAGGCTCAAAAATCATGGGATCATTAAGAGAGAGAACATGGCAAGAGAAAAGGACAAAGAACCAAAGGAAAACTGACATTTGAAAATCAGGTAAGAAGAGAAATCTGAAATCTCCGGGAGAGATTCAGGAGCAGAACTAGGCATAGAATTCGAAAGGCTGCAACTTTCAAAAAAGATAAGCTGCTACCCAAAGCACAGATAGGAAGACTTAGAAAAAGTCACTGAATTTGAAAGTTATTGGTTGATGTTAAGGGTTTTTTTTGATCCATTGGTACTGATGTCTGACATTAAGTGATTAAGAACTGTGATTAAAGAATGAGTTACTGAAGAGGTGAATGCAAAAATTGTAAAGTACTTCTTTCAATAGTTAGCAGTGACAACTGTAAAAAACATCCTTTGAAAAGGCAGTTGGAAGAGACTACTACAAGTATATCACTGTTAGTGTTGCTGCCTGCAATGTTCAGCAATTGCGTTTATCTATTTCCAATACAGAAACATATGGCTGCTTTGTCTGACTTCATAGAATCCTATAATAATAACCTCAAGTTCATGATTTCTATGTTTTTGATAGATAAAAACTCTCATAAACTCTCTGTTGTCCTTGTTCAGAATAAAATAGTGTTCAAAGAAACCATAGTTCTGACTCTGTAACCAATTTTTATGTACTCACAAAATGGTAAAATTCAAAAAATAGATTAGTCTTGATACTATGGCATCTGCAAATTGAATCTATTATCAAACTCTCTGAAGAGAATGATAACTTTATGTAATTTTCTAGACTACTGTTTTATAACGGAAAATCACATTCCAATTGCATTTCAATGTGTTGTATATTTTTATACTGTTGGGTGTCAATTCTCCATGGGCCTTTCATTTTTCTGCACATCTTGTGAATAAAGCGCTGAATGTTTGTAGAACAGCCTTAGATGACAGAGATAATATCCCCCTACAACTCAAAGCTTTAAGCCTTGGAAGGTAGAAATAGTGTCTCCTGCTGGAGGAAAAAGCGATTGCGCTTACTGATTATTCTCCTCAGGTGCCCACCATTGGCAATACAGTTAGTATTTAGCTCTCTAGATGTTGCCCCGAGGGAAGTGAGTCTCAGTGATACTGGCACTATGAGACCATGACTGTTGCTATAATTAATAAACTTCCCTTTGTCTCTAATCTAGGAGTTTCATTTCTTCAACTCAAATTCATGAAGCGTGGTAGAATAACTTGTTAGCTCCCCATCAAGGTACATCTCAGGCCATTTCTAGTTTTTACATATACATTATCATCAATACTAAAAATATTAAAACTGAAGCTTAAAAATTTGAGAGCTTGTACTGTGTATGCCAGATACTGTGTTGAAACTCCATTCGAATTCATTCAGTTATTATTTATTTAGTTTCTATAAGCCAAGAATTAGGCTGGATTGGATGTTAAAAAGTGGTGAACAAAACAAATATGAGGCTTTTCTTCATGGAATTGATGGTCCATTTAATTCCCACAACATGGCTGCAAAGCAGGAATATCACTGCTTTAGAACTGAGAAAATTGGCGGTCAGCAAAATTAAGTAACTTGCCCCAGGTTATGGCAATCTCTGGTTGGGCTAGAATTTAAAACCATATCCTAACTGAATAGGTCAGGGTTCTCTGTAACATACTGCATAATACTTCATTTGAAATTTATTTTCTTATTTACATTTGAATAAATATTTTAAGCTTATATTTTATAGATCCTCCTTGTATATATCTGGCATTTGGAAAATATCTAACAAGATTGATTTAACATGGACTCTTCAGCAGTTAACTAACCTTTTTAGTAAAAAATACGCATTTGAAGTACCCTGTCAAAATGTCCCCTATACTTTTTAGTAAAAAATACCCATTATTTGAAGTATCCTGTCAAAATGTCCCCTATACCATCCTTTCCCAAAACGAAGGGATAGAGCCATGTTGCAGTGAATTAGAAGTTAAAACCAGACTTTGCTTTTCATTCCTTTAAAAATATTTTTTTTACTTCTTTCAATGACCATTAGAAATACTGGATTTTGCATTTTTAAATTGGTGTTGTTAATGTGGGCATATTACATTTATACTTAGAAATAAAGAATGTTGCAAGCAACTTAACAGGCAGACCCACATTTGGTTTAGTGGCATTATTTTAATTATTAAACACATTTTTTACTATTAACGTTTTGATATGACTCAGGTATGGAAAAAAGAGAGGCAGCATTGCCGAACAGTAAAGATCATAGGCTCCGAAGTTAGAAACTGTGCATCATATGTCCCTGGATCCAATACCTACTCAACTTGTGTTTTGGACAAATTACTTTTCTACTTCTCAGGGTTTTTTTTTTCTTTCTGGAGATATGAGTAGTAGTAGTACCCATGGATAAGGCTATTATTGTGACTTAATTGATTTAATGAACTCCATGCACTCAGCTCTGTGCCTGTCACACAGTGTACAAAAATGTTAGCAGGCTCGGCCACATCATACTGGGGACTCATTGAATAGGTGTCTCACTTAACTCCATAATTTTTGAAGTGATAATTGTTTAAAGTCACTTTCCTCTGAACTCTAAGGTCTGAAGCAATGGCCCTTCACTTTTCTGACTATTTCTAAGCATGAAGCAGGCATGTCAGTTCAATACCGATGATGTCTGGCTTATAAAATAAATGTCACCAGCCTCCACTGTGAACATTTAAGCAAGGTGAGTGGCCGAAAAGAGGATAAAAAAATCAAAAGTTTTGTTTCTTATTTCCAGTTCCATGACTGTCTTGCTAGAGCAGAATAAATAAATCATGAGTAAATAAATCCTAAATAAATAAATAAACAAATCGCTTAACCTTTCTGCATTTCAGTTATAGCAAAATGAGAGTGATAAGTAAGCCTTTGCTTTTTAAGGGCATCAAAATCATGGGCTAAAAGGTGCTACAAGAGTGACAAGTGTTATTAACTTCCCAGTATTTTCGGCTTACTTATGCATACTCTGAATGTTTGCTTTTCATCCGGGGAATTAAATACTTCTTTAACACTGATATGGGGGAGCTGCAAGGAATTAGTGAAATTTGCCAGCCCTCAGATAAAATCAGAGGACAAATAAGTCACGCAGTTAATTATGTGAAAGAATAGATCAGGGGAAGGAAGAACAGTTTCAAGAGAAATCTCCTGATTGCTGGCCCAAGTTCAGGGTTACAAACTTGGGAAGGTGAAAGAGGAAGGGGGGAGGTTATAGAGATAAAAGGAGAGTGGTCCCTCTGTGTTTTGCAGCCATGCTTTCCCCGTGTTCTGCCTGCACTTATTCCAGACTCGTGTACCCTTTGCCTGCACAGTGTGTAACCACTTCAATCAGATTCAAGCTGCTCTGTTTTGTGTTTTTTAAGTAATTGCTGTTGCTTGATATGTCTCAAAAACCTATTTTATTTCAAAAGCCATATTCTTTGCCTATTAATTTCCTCCATTATTATCTGTAAACTCATTTTTGAAAGTGCAAACACATCCTTTTATATATGTAGAGAGGTGTGTAAATAAATATATACACAAATTTTTGTTGCATGTATAAGCGTTAGGGAGTTAAATAAACCTATATTATTTTGTTATTAAGCACTCACTATTATTTTTATTCTCTTAATTATTTTTAAATGACCACCATTTGTAAATTTTTAATAAATTATTGCAATACGTGGAGCATTACCATTTTTGCTCCTGTTCATAAGGCAGACACAAAAGGAGTTACGGTTTGTTGGCCAAATGAGATTTGCTACATTCTTCATAAATCTTTTATTTAATGTGTTTTTGTAGGAAATCAATATTACATTGGTGTAAAATACAGATAAAATATAGTTCACAATACGTTTTATAAAACAGGCTTTACTAGAATTACTTTTCATATATGTTTTGATATGCCATTATTATTTGAATGTAGGATTATATTTTCATTGGTGAATGTGTCTTTTCCTTGGAATGTGCAGACTCCATTAAACTTGTTTGTTTTATGTACCTATATTTGTGTATATATGAATATAAAACATATGTACTGTTTTCCAACATTTTTTCCTACATTTGCTACACCTAAATTTTTGTTTCATAACAACCCTCTAAGGAAACTCTAAAAGCCCATGAGTAAACTTCAGCTTTGATGACATATATTCAGGTATTGTCCGTGTATTAATATCCTTTGAGAGGAATCGTATAGTACTTCTGATTTTAAATATTTTTACGTAAACTCCATAATATAATGATTAACAATCTGCTGTATTCACTTTTCAGTACATGAGATGTGGTGTTTTCCTAATTACACAGACCAGTGTGGGAGGATATGATGCAAAAGAAGATTATGCCATTTGTATTTATCCAGCGCTGCTATACAGCATTAGCTAGAAAACTCAGGCCTGCTCTACTGAATACTGAGGAATTTGATTGAGAGCACAGTAGATTCTGCCAATGTTGGCTTGAGACAGCAGACTCAACTAATTGTCTATCAGCAAGGATTTAGCTGTATCATCCATCTACAATCTTGCTATTGATGGGTGCATTTAAAATCTGATGAAAATTACTGTTTAATTATCAGGATTTGGAAAACCTACCTGGCAGATGCTCTCTATCATTTTTGCCCCACTTATTTTTAAGGCAGAGGAAAATAAGTCAAGTTTCTAAAACTTAAAATATAGACTTTCTTTAAGAATAGTATGTTAAAATCAGATTTTACCAATCTGTTATCATGGACAAGTTTAAATGTTGCCTCTGTTGTTCTTTACCTTTGTCTGGTCTTGCATCTTCCATGAACACTGTTGACCGTACATTGTGTGTCCTACTTAGAGCATTGAAGACAGTCGCATGGTGTTCAGGGCGGTGTTTATGACTTCCAAGGCTGTCTTTTGATTGTTGCCCCACTTCTCTCTGTGCTGGGGTTCAGCTGCGTAATGTTTACTGGAGGCAGTGCTTAAAAATATTAGCTAAATGTAAATATATCTAATATATCACATAAATGTAAGTGTGAAAATTCAGATGTTCTTAAACAGATGCTTTGTGCAGCAGAAATTTTACTACTTATGACAAATCTTATATATGTCCAAAAATAGTGTATTTCATTATCTGTTCAAGAAGAAAATATTTCACTTCTAGAAGAGAGGATTAAGACCATCAGAAATCGTATATAATAAATAAGAGTGTGTGGATGAGCTGAGTGCAAAGTGGATCACATCCTTGTTGCTAGGTTTGATGAAATAAATATTTAATAATTTGGGACATTTACATTCATTCACCACTCAAGTGAGCTTCGCAGAGTGTTTCCCTAAGATTAATATGGTATTTCTGTAAGTTGACAGTTCAATGCACAGAAGGAGTGACTTAAATGATCCTCCATTTTCCCCTGAAGCAAAATTTGCAGTGAGCATATGTAACAGTCTGAGCTCCTGTGTGAATACCAATGGGTGTCATTATGTGCCTGGAGTCTCAAGTTACGGTTTGGAGGCCTGATTTGCAGCTGGAGCAGACTCCTACATACCAGTGTCAGATCTTCACTGCGAGCTTCATAGTTTGATATCGCCTAAGTGATTGGTTCTGTGCTAAGAGCTTCCCTAGTATTCTCATCTAAGTGTAGAAAAAGAGGATACTAAAGGTTTTTTGTGTGTGTTTCCCCCCCCCCCCCGCCCCAGGATTGTACTTCCAAGAATCTGCTGGGAGTGAAGAATCAGTAGAAGCAGCAATGCAGCAAGGAGGCTAAAACAAAAAAAAATCATGACATAGACCCTAAGACTTTATTCAAATATTCAAAGGGCTCGTCAGAATAATTTACTATCAGAAACTGAGAACGATAAGCAAATGTATTCAAGAATATCAAGGTTTCTGTTTCTATACCACTCATCACTGGGCAGTGTTTGTACATTCTGTATTTTCTAAAGCACTGTGATGAGTAAGTTTAGAGTGAGGGCTGTATTTGATTCCCTGATGCCCTATTTGGAGCGAGAAAATCCCTGACAAGTCACTTTCCTTATTTTAATTCCATTCTTTCTTATTTTTGTGTGTAATACACCCTGGTTTTCTATGATATAAAATAATACTATTCTAAATGATAAAATGCTACATAAATATAAATGATCAGAATTTATATGTCATTGCCCAGTCTGGGAAGATAGACCAGAGGTTTATTATTTTATTTTCTAATACATTTTAATTGCTTCTATAATTTTCTACATGTGTTTATTGGAAATATCAACTATAAAAAGTACAAGATATTAATCATCGATTAGACAACTTCTTGGCACATGAACAATATAATTGAGGGATTTTAGAGTTAGGGAAATTATATAAATTGTTTGGATAATAAAAACATATCAGCTTAATTATATTTTTTAAAACATATCAGAGAAGAAAGCTTCCCACATCTTTCATGGGTAATAACCATTTTAGCTCCTATGTGACCTTGATGGATATTTAACAGATATATTTAGGATTCAAAGGATACTGTTCTCTCCAAGTTACATTTTTAAACAGGTAAAATAACAATTTTCAGTTATCCTTAGGTCAAATAAACTTATCAGTTTCACTAGTGAGCTCATAGGCTACTGTCAAATTTATTATCAGTCATCCACCTGATTCGGCTCAGAAGGATCATTATCTTTCTTAATATCTTGCTTTAAAAAGTTATCGTACATCTTAGGAGATCAACGAGAGAATTATATGAATGATACTTGTCTTGTTTTAACATGTGTTTATATAAATATATATTTTTTCGTCCATAGGTGGTGGGATCTTATACAGATTCCATTTTGCTCACATTTTGCATCTAAGCATTTCTTTCCATGTCTACTTAGTAGTAAGTATGTATGTCTTACAAGGTAGTAAGACCACTATATCTGAAAATGTGTCCACGAGAAAAAAATCTGATGAATGAAATGTTAATTATGAAACTTGGTT
Organism: Artibeus jamaicensis; assembly: GCF_021234435.1. Taxonomy (NCBI): domain Eukaryota; kingdom Metazoa; phylum Chordata; class Mammalia; order Chiroptera; family Phyllostomidae; genus Artibeus; species Artibeus jamaicensis. The sequence goes on along the minus strand of NW_026522025.1, from coordinate 28,561,900 downwards.
GTAATAGCACAAGTGAATTATTATGACATGAACTGGATATCAGCAGGAGCTGGGCTAATGGATGTCAGGTGAATGTGGAAACCCCCTAGGATGAACTCAGTCCCCGATGAAGTGCCGACTGCAAAAATGTAAAAGCTGTTGTGATGCACGTACTTGTCCCCTGATGAAAGCCGATTAATTCCAAAAGTTGACATTAAGTCAGTAGGGGAAAAAATCTATAAAGATCCTTTTACAAAAGTTTGAATGGAAGCAGGCTATTTTCTACCATTAAGGTGTGAAGAATGCCATTTGTTTGGGTGGATATTTTGCTACTATTCATTAAAGGGTCCATTGATTCTTACATTCTCCACCTTCATCCTCGTGTAATTGTTTCATATCCCATGATACAAAGTGTAATTTGTTCTTTTATTTTTTATTGTCTTCTCATTGTATGAAAGTAGAAGCATATGGGTTTTAGTCTTTTGTTTCATTACACGCCAAATTTGCAGCACTTCCACTAGCTTAGTTTTGATATTTCATTAATTCTAGGAATAGCAGTGGGTGGCAGAATGTGGCACTGACATGCAAGAAACAACGCCAAGACACGTCTCTCGCTTTTGTTCTCAACATTCGAGCCATTAGCTGTGGAAGGAAAAATCTCCACTAAATGAAACAGGAGATTTTTTTCACCTCTCCATTTATCCCAACCCATTTACAAAGTCTTTATTGATTCACTGCAGCAGATTATAGTTCCAACAGACAAATGGACAGAGGTTAGATGTATCACACACTTCCAACAATTATTTTTATACTCAGAATTAAGGGATCCAAATGGATCGAAAAATTGATGTTCTGCCTTTCTGATCTTTTGATTTAACATGGATGCCACACTAAATTTCGTGTTGTTTCATGTACGCATCTCAGCCTCTTGAATCTGACTGGTTTGACAGTGTTTCATGAAGACTGTCAAAGGTGGCTCACAACAGTGATCAGAATGGAAGCAAATGTGTATTCATTCAACTATCTTTCTTATAAAAAAGGAAAATCAAAGACTAAGAAGATATTCATCATGATTTCAGTTCATTAAAAATCTCTTCTGTGATTATCTTCAGTGGCGTTATGTCTCTTAATTCCTAATACTCTCTAACCTATTTCCTCACTGTTCTACCTCTGAAGACAATTTAAGGTCAGTCCTTAGAACACTGTCTGAGTATGCAATTGTCTGTAAACTCGGCTTACTGAATTTCGTTAACTGTTCACTCTTTCATGGCGTCCCTTTTGCTCAGGTCTCAAACACTGTTACAACTTCCAGAGGCTATCTTGAGACTGACTGTTTTTGTTACTTTTGTTTTAATTTTATTTGGCTTTCATAAATAATAATAAAAGACATTTCACTGTTCGTGTTTGACAAAATTTTGTTATCTACAGACACTTCTACAGTGATTTGTTAAAAAAGGAATTGGTTTTGAGATGATGTAAATTATTTCATCTTGACCCTAGTCTTTTCTGAACAAAAAAAATCATACATGTTTACTCACACATCTGTACAGAATTGAATCATCTCATAATTTTGCTCAGGTCCATGCACTGCCAAAAACATTACATGACATTCTTTTTTCCTTAACTCATGACCATGTACTTTATGACCTTCCTTGCTTCACATGTTCATCTCATTCTTAAGAAAAAAAAAAGGAATATTTTGTTGAGAGCTGCTACTGTTCTAAGAGTCAGCTCCCTCCACCTGGGAACTCCCCATTTAAAAAGCCTTTATGTTGCCTACAGGCTGCCAATTAGTCTCCTTCCGTAACTGTGGCTGCTTTTTTAGAGAAACTTTTGTTGTTGTTATCTGATGGGTTAACTAACCTTTTAAAGTTCCTGGGCTTTGACACAAAAATTTTCTAACACTTCACTAAAGAAAAAGAAATATATCATTATCAAATAAATCTACTTAAGTGGAACATGGTTTATTACAACATATGGTAACACCTCACTTACCCAATATATTTGGTGGAATAAAGTGTCTCTTATAAATACATTTTCCAGATAAAAAGGCATGATTTATGTGCACATTTTTAATATATAAATTTGGCACCACTAAATATGTCGCATGTTTTTGTATCTTAGAAAATTAAATATGGCCACATGGTTCAACATTCTGTTTAAATGTCTTGAGGGTCTTTGTTATAAAAATGTATTGTTCTGTCCTATATTATCCTAGGGGTTCCTGTCCTTTGTGCCCTTGTATTAGATGCCTACAGACAACTGAGCTTTTATTGTTACTTTGTTTTGGTTTTGCATTGTTCTTCTGTGTTAGCTATCTGTTCTCACTTTGCAAACATCATGTCAATTAACAAAACACCAAAAATGTCTGCACACATTAGCACCAAAACCCATGCTGGGAATTCCAATCTGAGAAACATTTTGAGAACATTTCTTTATCTCTATTCCATCAGCTTTTTTGTTTATTTTATTCAGATTCTTTTGCCTTTGATCCATTCAGAGGAATACAGGATGAGGGAAGAAACTGAAAAATTGTGACTTTTAACCAAACTGTCCTCAACAATGACAAAACAGCTTTTTGGGGGGCAAAAAATGGCTAGCTAAAGGGGGGTGTTCCTGACTTCTCTAATGTTACCAAAACAGACATGAATGCAAATGTATTTTCCTAGAAACTTAGAAAACTACCCTCCTTGTAATGGTCTCTCCCCATGAAATATAAGGCCTCTGAGGATAGCAGCTCAATCTTTTCACAGGCTATTAGGGATGGGTGGGCTGATTGGCTGACTGACTGGTAAGATGGCGGAAAGGAAGGAGTAAATATTAACAAGAAGACAGGCAGATTAGCAAACACCCCTTTGGCGAAAATGAGACTTTAGTTCCTCAATTGCTACCCAGGCTACTAAAAGAGTTATAAAAGTGGTTGGCAACAAACATGCTTTCTGTACTCCAGTTGAGAAGTAAGAACATGAAGGTCACTTTCTTCATTTGATGGGAGGGGGAAAAATGAAAATATGAATACAATGTCAATCAAAACTATTTTTTGGTATATGCTGTGGTAATATGAACCATATTCTCTGTTGCTTTTTTTATTTTTAAACACAACTAAATCTGGTAGTTTGGCAGCCTTTTCTTCTTTTTTTCCCCCCCCTTTAACAAAGACAGCACCTTCAAACTCTTTTCATAGCAAGGCTGGAAATCCTGCCAGGTGAAAAAAAATGTTATTGAAAACCTTTCTCCCCTTATAGGCCCATTTTGACAGGAAATCTTTGAGAGGCAGCGGCAGTGAAGTGCCCAGAGATTTCATCTGTCTTCTTTTGCTTTAGGAAATGCTGAGCACAGGGCTCTCTATTAGGCAAATAGAAGGGAGCACCAAAGCTTCTTAACAATCATCCTCGGCCTGCTCCTGGGCTGACAGCTTCTGTGTCCCAGACTGTCAGACAGGCCCAGGGTCGGAGTATCGGACCTACTGCAAAAGCTTCTGACAGTAATTTTCAAAAAACAACAAAGAAATAGCTCTCCTATTGTTTCTGTTTGCTAGCTATATGGCTGCATACATTTTACATGGGCTAATCAGAATAAAATGTATACAAAGAAGACATTAATTTGCAGTACTTATTTTTTTCCTCAATGGTTTTGACATAAAATTTCTGTCTATGTGTTTTTACCCTGTCATCCTATGTGATTGGTTAAGTGTCGGCAGTCATTAGATGCTGTATTACAATATCCAATAGAATAAGCGTGTATGGTTTTTTTTTTGACAGATGCCAAATCTAAATTTTAAATAATCCTTTCATAAATCAAAATGCCAGCTTACAGCAATACTATAGAAGTTTAAACAGATGTACTTTGAAAAATAATTAGGATTAGTTAAAAATGGATGAAGTTCTCATGGAAGTAAACAAAAATCTTTTATAACTTTAGGCAGGTATGGTTTAGATTTGCTTATAAATGTTTTATTAGTTCAGAGTTATATTTAACTACACATTGCCTAGAAACGACACAAAGTTTAAAAAATACCTACATTTAAAAGTGTAAATTGTGAATAAGTTTGACAAAAATTTAACAGAAAATAGAATGTATGTGTATCTTACATTGTGTGTGAATTAATTACATTGTAGATTTAAATATTTAAACAACAGCCAATGTTCAAGAAAATAGAAGCAAAGAGAAATAGGATATAATTTCTAATACATTCCTGGAAGTAAATTAAATGGAAGCGATATTATTTTTGGTCTGAAGAAACTTAAGTTGTAAATAGGATGATTGCTGCTAACAGCAGGCCTCATATAATTTACATTACCTAGGCTTATATTTTGGCAATAAACCTTCCAAATAGAACAAAGAATGAAAAGGATTTATAGTTACAAGACTTTGAAGGCAGGAAATAGAAAGAGCATCCTAAATGGTCTGAGTGTCTAGCCTTCTCCACAAATCTAGACACCAAACAGGTATCTCTGAGTGATATTCCAAAAGGCAAGAGGTATTAGGTTACTCCTGTATTTAAAATGCTTCCACGGTTTCTGCTATGTAAAACTAACATCCACATTACTTACAGTAGCATATCAGAATCTCCTTTATCTTGCTCATGCCTGCCTCTCTGTGTTCATCATCTCGACAGAAATATCTCCATTATCCTAGTTTACTGACTAAAGTCTGTCAAATGCCTTATAAGATACAATGACTAGAATATATTGTTATCAACTGATTGCTTGAGGTAAATAGATTGCAGTTATAACAGGTATTTCTATTGCCTTGTTGATATTCATGATTCCATTTTCCCTTTATTAAAGACTTCCAAACTTGTTCAAGCACTTTCTCCCATGCAGCTTTTATGATGCCACGGAAGTTCATACCTGCCTGCAGAGGTAGGCACTCTATGCAAATTAGAGCAGTGCCACCCCTCTCAGTGGCGTGGACTTGCAACATGATAAGAGATTTGGAGAGCCAATGAAATAGGAGGAGAGACTGGTTGGGGGAATTCCTTTTCTGTACATCTTTTCAAGTGTTCCCCAAAGTGACTGATTTTTCTGGTGTTCCTAGTGCTTCTGACTCTGATTAGTATCTTTATTTATAAAATGGCTCAAAAGTTATCATGGAACATTCTACAGTGCAGAATAATAAGCATTAGATGTTATTTTTAATGATTTAATATCATTTTATATGATTTTTGAATAGTAAATCATTAAAGAATTTCCCAAATTACATCTAGAAAGTCTGAAATACAAACTATTGACATAATTAATATTAATAAACTGTCCTTCCTACAGAACTGGAGAAAATTATGCTTTTTCAGCACAATTAAAAAATACCAGAACTTACCTTTCAGTTCAGGAAGGTGAATGTAACATAACTATAGTCTTTTTTTTCTTCATTTACCCTAATGTCTGTTAGAATGCTAGAAAAAGAATTTTAAAAGATACCATTCCACCACAACCAAAGAACACAAAGGCAGCCACCAACTGAGGGGAATTTCCAGTATCGTTCGGGAGCACCCGAGGCTGATGGAAGCGAATGGCTGATGACGCAGAGAGGGGAAGCGGGGGCTTTATTGTGTCTGGGTGCTCAGAGAGGCTGTGGGAGACATGCAGCCCTGCGCCCAGCAGAACCCCAGAACTCCTGTCAGGCCTCAGACCCAAGGACAGAGAGCCCGAGTAGTAGTTGGGACTGAGATGGAGTTTAATTAAAGATCAATTTATAGTACAAGTGAGTCTTTACTTCTCTACCCCACAGCTCAGTCTGTCTCTCTGTCTCCTACTTTCTTTCACACACACATACACATACAATCACACAATTCGTCAGGGGAAGATGAATCACTTACCATAGCTGATCATCCAGGAAGGAAAGCTCATCGGGTACTGCAGTCTCATGGTCGCATCGCAGCCTTTGTTGTGCATCGTGCCCGTGGGAAAGCCCAGCCGTGTGCACAGTGTTTCCAGTCTCCCACTTGCTTTGTTCTTAGATAAGTGTTTGTTTAACCAGAACTACCAGCCATTAGAAGAAAACTGGTAGCACCGAGAGAGCTAAGATAAAAATGGGAATACATACCCCAAAGAAAACACAGGTTGCTTCTGCTAAGAATCTTTCCCTCAGAAATGAAACAAAAAATAAATACTCTGAGAAAGTTAAGGTCATTCTATAATTATATCCATAAAAGAAAAATAAAACTGTAGAAAGGACATACGAAATGAAAAAAAGACCTCTTAGAAATTAAAATTGTGACTTCCAAAATAAATTCGTGAAGTTGTAAAATATGAAGTCAAGAAAATAAGTTAAAATTTAGAATAAAATGACAAGACAGTGGAAAATATACAGATGCAAATAGTCTTTCCAAAAGGCTTAGTATCCAAGTATTAAGAGTTCTTGAAATTAAGCAAGAAAAAAAAGTTCAGTTGTTGCATAAATATTGAATAAAACTATCCCAAAAAGGAAGAATACTTGGGCCCACTGATTATGAGAAAAATTATAATAATAAATTAAAAAATTTTAAAACCTAAATATATTGTAAAATTTTAGGACGCTAAAAATAGAGACTTCTGAAATTACCCAGAAGGGAAAGCAGGAAGGGAGAAAGGGAGGCAGATATTTTGTTAAAAAATGCTCAAAACTCAGACTCATATTAGACATAAGTAGCACCACATGGCAGAAAATAATGGGGAAATGTCTTTAAAATCATGAAGAAGAATAATTTTAAACCTAGAAATTCTATAGTGAATCAAATCACGTGTAGAGAAAAAAAACCTTTAACCCCATACCGGGATTAAATAAGTAATGAAGTCATGGATCCAATAAGAAGCAGATCTAAATCATCAGATTCAGGAAGGGATTTCCCGGGACTGTGGATAGCGAACAGTCCTAGATTAGTAGAACAAGGCAGAGGGCCTCGGGAAAACTCTCCACGGAGAACAAAGTAGGGCAGGGGCAAATGGGGAGATTACAGTATGCATAGTTCAGAACGTAAGAAACAGAATTTTAAAAATTAAAAATATATGTGTTGGTGTGGATGAGTAAAAGCATCAGAAACTTCAGGAAAATCAAAATATTAGATAAGAAATAATGCATATCGCCTATCAACATAATGAAAAAGAATATAGCACCGTTCCTCAAACACCTACTACAATGCTTTGGCACAAAGGAAAAACACTCTTGAAGAACTTAGGGAAGGAAGATAGGAAGGAGGGAGGCCAAGAGGGAGGGGAAGAAGGCGCGGAATAGGAGAAGGCAAGGACCATGATAATGAAAATAATATTGACTTTCAACATTCAATTCAATGAATGAGCACAATTCAATAACCATAAAGTTACTGAATTGAATGTTAACATTACTGATCTTAAATATGTAAAAGTACATGAACATCATGATGCTATATAAAATAGCAAGGCATTTTAAACTTGGCTTTTTTCTTTAGTTTTATTGTTGACACTATTGCAAATTGACCCCATTTACTCCCCTGGGCCCCCCTCCTCTCAGCCCCACTTCCCCTTCACTCTGGCCATCGCCACACTGTTGTCTGTGTCCATGGTTTATACATATATGTTTTTCAACTAATCCCTTCACCTAAATTTATTAATCAATTATTTCTGAATTTTTTGTTTAAAATTTACAGACCACCGTTGATCTTGGGTAACTGAAACTGCCGACAACAAGACTGCATTACCAGGCCAAAGGGGTCTGTTTGCCTGCATGCATCAAAGCCCAATCAAATGCAAATAGAAGTTTGGCACCAAGGAAGTACAAGCTTATTAATTAAGGAATGGTGACCAGAGTGGAGTCACAGTAAGCCATTGCTCAAAGACCTGGCTCTAGATGGCTTTCATCAGATGGGTTTATACAGGGGGAGATCATTAATCATGGGGGCTAAAGGAGTTGGGGCCATGGGCCTACTGATTGGCGGGTCCAGAGTAGGGAGTGGGTAGTTAATCACTGCATCAGGTCCTGATGTCAGCCTTGCATTATTCTGTTCGGGTTCATGAGGGTGTGGTTGGTCTGGCCACCCTGCTTTCCTGGGCCTGGGGCTGAAACACAACTGAAGCCAAAATGTTATCTTTAACTTGTTTCTTTGGTCAGTGCATTCGAGGCTTTGTTCTTAAGACAGTTTGATGCTGACCGGAATCTGATGTTTTAAGGGCTTAATAATTAAGGAAGTTAGTGGACAGACAGGAGGGAGAAAGTGTCACTTCAAAGAAAAGCAGTTTCTGTGTGGTTACAACCACAGATAAAGGGGAGACTACTGTACATGGCTGTATTTGATGTTTTCTTTTTAACTAACTTGCTTACTGTCTTCTTAGTTCCATAAAAACTGAAAACTGGAAGACGCCTAAAACATTATCTGGCTTCTTGACCATTACTTCCCCATTCCCTATAATTAAACTTACTAGATATTTATTAGACACATCACAAGCAAAACAAAACAAAAAGAAATCAATTTATTGAACAATAAATGACTGTTCAAATTCAGTTAAAAATAAGAGTTTACCCTCAAATTTCAAACCTGTGCTTATTAACAAATAGCAAAAAGCAATCAGTCTTGTGTTAACTGAATTGACCTGTTAGACTTGGTAGGCCATATTGCTGACATTATTCACTTTTTATGTATACCAGAGGAGGTCTGGGAACTGCCTTTTCCAATAGCCATTGCCAGCATATTCCAGGTTAGTTAGTCTAAAAAGGATGACTCATAAGAGATTTGGAAGGAAAAGCAAAGTCAGGCGCCATATTATTGCTTCTCTGGCAGTGGTTGACATGTGTGAATTTTCACATGTGGAATTTTGCAACAGCTTCTGTGTGTTTAGTTTTAAATCTGTCTCACTTCTGGAAGCAACTGTGATCATCTCTGGCAATTTCATGAAACTGCTTCAGCTTCTGAACTCTGAAAGATTAAGTTGCAAGTTGAGATTAGCATCTTCACTTGGCATGTAGTCTTTAGTGATTCTAGTGTTTTTGTTTTAAATTTCTATTTTGAAAGTTTCAAACTCTCAGGAAATTGTAAAAAAATAGTATAGCAAACCCCTACATACTCTTTATCTAAACCTCCTCCTCAAGCTTCAACAATTTTCTTAATGCTGTATTTTATGACAATGTATTTTATGGCTATGCACTGCACCTGGTTGTCTTTCTAGCCCTTTCCTTCTGGAGCAGGGCTTTAGTTTGTAATTTTCTTGACCTTGGTGTTTTTGAAAATTATAGGGTAGCAGTTTTGTAGAATGCTCCTCAATTAGATTTGTCTGATGTCTCTTCATGATTAGACCCAGGTTGTGCGATTTTGGCAGGAATAGCACAGAACTGAATCAGTGTTCTTTGCATAACATCTTATCTGACGGCATACAATGTTGATTTGTTCCATTATGAGTGAGTGGCTTAAATTTTGATCACTAGATTAAGATTGTGAATACCAGGATTCTGTATTGTAAAATTGTTTATTTCCTTTTTTACTTTGTAATAAATGGTTTCCTGTGGAAATACTAGAAATTAAACAAATATCTCTTTCCTCATTCCACTTTCACCCAATTGTTATAGAATCCATTGATATTTCAGGTCTAAATTAGTACTGTGATCATCACAGAATGAGATTTTCTGATGTAATCATTTCTTCTAGATTTATCGGTTGGCATTACTCTAAGGAACAACTTTTTGCTTTCCCAGTTATTTACCCAAATGAATACAAACTACTATCATTTATTTTGAGGCTTATACTTTGTAGATTTGGCTAGCGGAAGCCCCTTTAATCTAGTTTCTCTATCCTTTTGATTTGCCTTCAAAACTCTTTTATTCTTTGAGTGTCTCATTATTTATTTACATACTTCATTATTATCAGGCACATTTTGTAGTTGTCCAAATCCATTCCTAGAATCTTCTATTTTTCCAGGAGCCCTCATTCATTTTAGTGAAGTAATATTTAGAAATCAAGATCTGTGTGCTAGGAATGTTCATTGCTACTAAGGTGTTCTATCCAGAAGTTCTTATTGGACAACACCAGAAAGTCTATTTATGTATACATGTACACCAGCCCACATCCACACAAACCACAAACACCCACACTCGCTCATTTGTCTTTATTTTTACATCTATTCACCATCTATTTACTGATCATCCATCTATCATCTACCTATTGCAGCTATGCTAAAAAAAAAACAGCAGTTTACAACAATAGCTCCAGTTTGAATCTACCACCACAGAATTTACTTTAGCGTTCCTCATTTCCACCTTTGCACCTCCCTTCTCCTTCGGTGAGAAACCTACTCCCGTTATTCTCAATACCTATGCTTAGTTGCTCAATTATCTCCATGTACCTCATCACTGGGTATGTGAGACTGCCTTTCCCCAGCTTCTCAACTCCTCATAGGCTCCCATCACTGAGACGTTCCTGCCATCCTGCTCCAGCAAGCTGCTCTAACCAAACTGTTCTTAGTGGCTGCTCCCAGACTGCCCTGACCAGTGGCTCAGTGAGCTGGCCCTTGTCCTGTCTCTCCCTCTCCCCCCTTCCCCTCTCTCAGAAAATAAATAAATAAATAAATAATTTACCCTGATTCCCTGTCCCAACATATCACCCTCCCATAGGTAACCCTGGCCTAGTACCATTTAGAAGAGAGAGAAAGAAGCCTGAGTGGTTTAGTGCATGTTTTTAAACCTAATCCCCTATATTAAATACCTTTCTGCTTGATATACCTAGAATGGTTTCTGTTTTCTTTACCAAATCTAATCATTAAACTTTATAAACATGCATGTAGAAATATCTAATGCTGTGTGATGTTGCTTACCAAATAGGTAACACTGCTCATATAAGGAAAAATTCATGCCTATGTAAAAAAGAAAAATCTTGACTAAATTTTTAATCAGACAATAGGAAATCTTAGAAATTTTGGAATTTTAAAGTTAAAATATTTGAATAACTCTGATTATAAATAAGTGTTGCTATTACTAACCTGGCAAATGCTCAAACATTTTATGTTTTTCACTTATGGCACATAGATGGAGCTTAGAATTTGGTCTTGCTAAGTTGATTTAGGGTCAGAGTTATACAGAGAATGTCAGACTATTTTAACTGTTAAGACCTATTAAAAACATCACGACCTAAGAAATATCAGCTGACAAATTTTAGAAGATTGTTTTACTGAATAACTTTTTCTTTTAGCATTGACTGAATGCTGAGTGTTATTTTATTTTCAGGGAATGGTGTTTAGAATAAATGTTTCTGCCAGGGAAAAAAATGCGACTACATTAAAGAACATATTCATTATCTACGTGCCAGAATATAACTAGCCAGAGGCACAAGCCTTACATTGTGTGAAAAAAAGCCTTTCCCAGTCCTGTACTTGTAACCTTCTGTCTGTTGATCTTGTGTCACATGGCAGGTGGAAAAATGTAACCTGAGAAAGAACAAACTTCTGTTTTGAAATATTTCTGCTAAGCAAAGTTTGTGCACCTGAAATATTTCCTCCTAAGGAATAAGGCCCCCAGCAGTGCCTCCCTGTATTTCGATTGTGGGTTTGACATCCTTGAGGTTTTATTTTTTTAATTTTTTTACTCTTTAAAAATATTAAGCAGCAACGGAGCTTAGATTGTGTCCCATTTATGGTGGCTTAAATGCTGGGGGTACAAAGTTGGGAAGCAATGGTCTCTGCTCTGAAGGGGTTTACAGTAGTGGCAGAGCCAGTGGTTCATGGTGGCCTTCAGGGGCCGTATCCACATCATATCAAGGTTAAATCAGATCCTGCACATAGCTAATCCCAGGATGCTACCTCCGGGCAGAGGTTGTTTAGAACCTGTGTGGTCCAAACGCAAAGATGCCGGGCATGTGTGGATCTGTTTAAATCTACAAAAGGCCTAAGGCTGGGGAGTTGGGTGCAAGGCCTACCCCAAGAGTCTACTCCCTCCTTAGTTTCTTCCACATTCAGATCAATTCTGTCCACTATCGTTTTACGTTCAAAATTTTATCTCCATAAATTCTCCAAGCTGGAACATCGCACTGCATTGATCCTTGAGGTTTTAAAATGATAAAATTAAAAGAAAACCTATGTATCCAGTTGAAGAGTCACTTGAAAAATACGTCTCATTCTTTGTAAAATAAAATGTAAAATTAAATAAAAACATCAGAAAAACCACTGTTAGTTTTCCGAACCTACCGTGTTTGCATGAAAAGTGGGCTCTATAATAAACCGGACAAGCTCGGGGGGCCACAGGGCAGGCCTGGCAAGCTCAGGGACACAAAGTAATCACACAGGAAAGTCTGATCCCCAAAATTCCTAACTGGGCAGGTCACAGCAGGCAGTTATGTCCCGGGTCTATTGCTTCCCTAGCAAAGGTCAATCTACCTTAAGTGAGGCTTGTTCATGTTTTTTGTGCATCTCAGATAACACACCTTTAAAATATCAGAGAAATTTTCTTTTCTAGACCCCTTGAAGGCACAGCTGCCAGCGTGAGGGCACAAGACCAGAAGAAGAGGAGGCCACAGAACCCCTCATTGTTATCTGGTTCCCTGCCTGCCATCTCTGTGCGCTATAAATGTCAGCTATGAACTCTTCTACCTCCCAGGGTAAAAGAATTATGTCCTCCATTTTGCTTTCTGTCTAACCTTAGAGATTGCTTTGCTTTTTCCTGACTCCTTAATGTACCACCAACAAATTTCAGGTACCTGCTTCATCAACATGTCTACATAAATCAAATTAAGAATTTAAAAATGTTTGACTTATGTGTATGTGATTTGTATACTTGAATTCATTGTTAGTTTGCCTGTTGCTAAATCCTATCATGAACACGTTTAAAAATAAAGAAAAGAAAAATATATTAGGGCCGATTTTGAGCCAGTATATTAAGTAGCATGTAGAAATCTGAGTTATTTATTTTGATTCAGTAAATATTCATTGGCAGATTCTGACATTCTTGGTACATTGCTAGGTGTTAAGATAGATATGACATAAATCTAAAATTCGTGTGATCTGGAGCCTCAAAATGTTTTCAGTCAATAATTGGAAAGGTGGAAGCAGGGAATTTACACAGATCTTCATAACACAAACTAGCAGCTTTTGTAAATTCATTTCTTCTCAGTGGAATGGAAAGTTGTATTTTCCCTTATATTGCATCTCTATCTTGAAACTTGGATTGACATCTTAATACACAGGATATATATGGCAGCTGTGAAATAATTCCAGGACACAAGAGGCTCTGGAGACATTTGAGACTTGGTAGTGACAAGCTAAAATGCCACGGGATAATGTGCTCCGGCAACTCTTCCCGAAAGCTGCTTGAAGGCGAAAGTAGTTGATCCTGGGAAGGAGAAACTGAGAAGAGCATTTCATGGTCAGTGAGTTCGGAAAATGTCGGATTAATTAAAGTTAAACCAATTTCTTTCCTACATAAGAAATTTTCAAGAGGGACTATAATATGCTGAGGCACATTTTGGGAAACTCTATGTTGCTGAAATTAGGCAGAATTAACAGGCAAAACAGCAACCTAAAATAAAAATTCATTTAACTGCTTTGATTTCCTGTGCTCTTTTTAAACATCTAACTCAAATGTTGCTTGTAGCTTAGCCAATATCAATCCATATTTTCTGTTGCCACATTTAAACACTGGAAGCAAATGCATCAAAATGCTTGGTATCTTTTTATCCCTTACAGATGTCCTTGCACCCTGGTAAAGAAACCACTGGAATGTTGCCATTTTAATTAGGCTTAGCTACCAAAGAGCCTTAATCTGCCATTGAGATGTATATTTGCCTGTTTTATTAAAGCTTGGGGGAGATGGAAGGGAGTTTTAAGTTTATAGAAATTATGTAATAACACAAACAAACTTATTCCAAGATAATTTTATAACTTAGAGTGAATGAAGTACAATTGATGATTTTGAGGTTGCCGCCAAAATAAAGAAGTTTTATTTTACGTTATTTTTAATTACCAGAATTTCTTTTTACCATTATTAAAGTGATTATTTCTTGGAACAGTGTCAGGCCGTATAATTTTCATGTTATAAAGAATCTCCCAGTCATATACCAGATACTTTTATTAACATAAATATCATGAGCCCTTAATTAAGGAGAAATGAAATCGGGAAAACAGCTTTTATAAGAGTGCTATTAGCTTGCTATAATATCATATTTCTCTGACTTTTATTTTAAGTAAATTAGTGAGAGGACTTTTAAAATTGTTTCTCCCTCTTTCCTTGCATGATTTCTTAAAAATAAACTTTGAATATATTCAGTTAGAATTATTGTACATTTACAGAATTTTTGTGCTATACTTTGATATAATAAATACTTATTTAAAGGTAAAAGAACATGAAAAGGGAAGTGTGTGAAAAAACATGGGTACATCAGACATTTAAAACAAGTGAGCCTATTTTGGAGCATGTACACTTATTATACTTAGCTTTTGCTTTTAAAAATGCCTGTGCTGCCCTGGCTGGTGTAGCTCAGTGGATTGAGCATAGGCCTGTGAAGCAAAGAGTAACCAGTTCAATTCCCAGTCAGGGCGCATGCTTGGGTTGCAGGCTAGGTCCCCACTAGGGTATACATGAGAGGCAACCACACATCGATGTTTCTCTCCCACTCTTTCTCCTTCCCTTTCCCTCTCACTAAAAATAAACAAATAAAATATTAAAAAAAATAAAAATAAAAATGCCTGTGTTTATGATTTAATCAGTGTGCAAAAATGTTAGTTAAGACAGAGCATGCAATAGTGATAAGGAGCATGGGCCGCAGCTAGACTGCTTGGAATTAAATCCCGACGGCTTCACCACTCGAAGGACATGGATCCCTGGAAAATCTCCTAACTTCTCTGTGCCTCATTTTCTTCATCTGAACAATTAAAATGATAGTTGCATCCACACCAAAGCATTATATTGAGGTTTAAGTGAATTAATATTTACCACTTACCACTAGGCATGAAGTCCCTAAGACAATGCCTGGAATTGGTAACTATTACACACATTTTGTTTGCCTCCCCAAACCTAAATTTTATTTCAAGAGTAGTTAGTCTCACCCTAAAAATTTCAATTCAGTCTCTTCCCTTTGACTGCCATTGTGCCTTTGGCTATTATTAATTAAAGTTCCACTAAGAGTCAGTAAGACATCGAAGACAGCAGACTGTTTAAGTTTTTAAATTGCCATTTCACATGCATGATGGGTCTAAAAGTACCAAAATCTTTATGAAAGCTTAATGAAATAAAAATACCATGTACTACTTCTAAACAAACAAATGAGGTAATAACTAGTTTTTCTCCTAAAGAATTATTAAAGGAAAATTGAGGCTAATGTTGTGATGGACAAATAAAACTTTCTCAACTTATACTACCATGAACGAATACCTGAATCTAAAAGTATAAATCTATACAATATGAATCTCCCTTTTCGAAAGAAACTTCAGAACACTCAGAAGTTTCTTCCCCATATTACTTGAAGATTTTTTGCACAAAATCATAGAATATTAGTTAAGTTGAAATTTCGGTTTGACATTAAAATAAAGCACTGGAAAACAAGTATTTAAAATATCACCTTTGCCAATGGTTGAAATATTCAGTGTCTCTAAGATTTTGGGTATAAGGCCAGGTTTTCCTTGGTTTTGTCTTCACCTTGCTTGCTGTATCTTTATTCCCAGATGCTCAATAACCTGTCCAAGCCTGACCTCAGGCAATGCCATAGAATTCATCTTGAATCTCCCTTTACTTATAAACTTGTTGTCCTCAATACTTTAATGGGTACCTATTGGGTGACCTTTCCAGCCACATATTCATGGCCAGACTTTTCTTCAGGTGCTACTCTCCATCTGAGAGTGAGCCACCAGTCAGTGACAGCAACCCCTTATCAACTTATTAGCGTAGGGATATCCATCTGTTTCACTTAGGGCAGTGACTTTTTTTTTTATTCTCAAGGAATTGGAACAGAAATGAGGGCTTCAATTGTGAGTACACCTTACATGGGAAGTGAGAATTTTGGGGTGCCACTGTTTCACCATGTGGAGTGAAGTGCTGGGAAGTGCCTAAGGAAAAGACTGAAGCCAACAGTATGGGAAGGGTAATCTTGTTGTCAGGTGATGGTGGTTGTCTAGAATTCAACCCCAACAGCAGTCCCCAATTTAGGGTGCAGTGAAGAAGGAAACTTTATTCAGTGTAAACAGCTCAAGGGTGATATAGCATGGCTGTAAGAACAGCATGACTGTGGAACAGCTCTCAACAGTGTTGCAGCTCAGTTATGAGACAGTATGTGTGGCTGTGGAACATCAAGTCTGTGGGGTGGTCTGGGGCGAGGCGCCTCTCTGACTAGGCAGTGCTAGGTCTGGCTGGTCGGTTTTGCCCAGCTCCACTCCCCTTGCTCTGCTGTGCTCTACTCCAGTGAGATGTCTTCAGTGTTACAGCTCCAAATGGGGAAATGCAACCTTCAGCCCCGGTGTAAAGGGAAAGTGTGCTCTCTGAGCCAGAGTGGAGATGACTTATATAAACAGATGTCCCTGCCCCAATCCCTGATTGGGTCATTCTTATGCAAATAAATACTCCAAATCCTTGCAGTTTGATTGGTCAAAAAGGTATGGCCCTGACTGGTCAGATTGGACCTGCTCTGATTGGTCAATGAAGATGCTGATAGAGGTATAGCTGCATAGCTACAGTTGGACAGGGAAGATCTTACTCTTATTGATTGAAACACAGTTCCAGGAAGACCTCTATACACTTGGTTCAGAAAGCAAAAACAGTACAAGCAGACAGTTCCAGGCAGGAGGTAGACAGCTTAGTACAGGTTTCTCCATGAATTGAAATTTGCATGAGAAGTCTGTCATGCAAAAATATATAAATAGCTGCTAGGCTTTGTTTTTTAAAATTTGAGCAATGTTAGTAACCAGAGGCCCTTCTTGGCAGGGCCTTCATGTGAGGGTACACAATGTAAACCATAGAGTGCAATAATAGGCTTCTAACTCCCAGTTCCATTCAGCTTGTCTCAGGTTTGCGTCTATTTGTCAATTTGGTATACAGCCCTTCTTTTTTAAAAAAATTCTATTTTACTAGTGATGAGAAAGCCAGGGAGTAATTTTGAGAAAGTCAGCTAATTGTATTTTTAAAACATTTTCTATGACTATGGTTATGTCTGGCTTGGTACTATAAGAATGCATACTTGAGTTTTATCATAAGGGCCAACAGACATGGATATAGAATAAAAATAGCAATCCTTAATACCAACATTATTTAAGATTTACAGAACTAATACACATGCATAGGTAGTCATCAACATAAGTTTCAATAATTAAAAATTAGTTTGTATAATTAAAATCTCAAGAAACAGTTCATTCAAATTATAAATGAAAACTCTACAAAAAGCTTACACTATCAAAAATAACACTCACCTTTCAGGTCATCCAAATTCTTTGATTTATCTTTGAGCACAGTGAAGGTTGCCAGATTTAGTAAATAAAAACATGCCACTCAATTAAATTTGAATTTGACATTGCAAATATTAATTTTTAGTGTACACATGTCCTGGTGATATTGAGACATGTATATAATAAAAAGTTATCTGTTCTTTATCTAAAATTCAAATTTAAGTGGACATCTGCACTTAATCTGATGACTCTAAGTACAGTAAATGACATTCAATGCAGACATAAGAAGAAGAATTTTATTTTCCAGCATGCATTGTTAGTGGTAAGACTTGTCACTTGGCAATTGAATCAGCCAAGATACAAAATGGAAACTTCTATCATATTGTCCTTTGAATGAATCGTGTAGATGTTAACCACAGATATGTGATTGGTGTTTTCTGAGGCTCGCTCAATTCCCTTTGTAGGTAGCATTGGGGAAATGAAAGGACATTATACTTGTCAAATTTTAATACCTTAAAAAAATTCTGGTGTTAATAATACAAAAACCAATATTGAAAAAGTAGACTCATTTTCTTGAGAAAAGGAGTAGGATGGTAAAAGAGAAGAACAAATATAACAAGGTAAAAAGTAAAAAAACCATAAAGACAAGATAAGGTGATTTTGGAAAGAAAAAATATTCAGATTTAATTTATTATTTAGAGTTTTTAAGCTATTGGGGGGGCGGTAGGGGTGCTGTATTATTAATATGGCAAGTCCAAATTTAATTAAGTCCAAAGCAAATTTAATCATTTGGACAGAAATTGGTAATAGTGACTTGACTGAAAAAATAGAATTTAACTACTATTTAGTCACAAAAATTGATACTGCTTCTGATTAGAAAAAGTGATGATTATGCAGAGATTTATATCATATTCCATTGATCATATCTTTTGCCCTCTGAAAATGTTTTCTTTCTCTCACTTTTCCCTTCCACAAAAGAAAATAACACAGCATAAAGTATGAAACATATGGTACCCAGAAAGGCTTGGCTCAAAACAGCAGCCAGGAAAGGAAAAATAAATAAGGAATTTTATTCTACTGTGTAGGACTTTGGCTTCTTGGTGGAACAGGTAGTGGGCAGTAATGAAGGATGGAAATATCCTTTGTAAATGCTCTCCTTAATAAGAACCAAGGACACAGCCGTTCACCAGGCATCATTTAGTATTCTGGGTTGTGTTTCAGGGAATGCAATTTACCTGCCTGAGTCCATGTGATAATGAACTATGATAGTGAGGAATATTAATTCAACATAGATAAGATCATTGGACTTTGAACTCAAGAATGCTGTATATTTAACAATAACATAATACAGGTCTGAGCATAACATCCATCTCAAATATTTCACTAATAAAATAAGGCATTGCATCCTTAGAAAAAATGGAGACACTTTTCTAAGCACAAGTGGAAGCTCCATAAAGAAAAATTCCAGTAACATGATTTGTTCTCACTCAGTGCATATCGAAATTCTCCTCGTGGTAGCTCTTGGAAAGATGATCTTTTTTATGATTAGTACAGGGAATATAGGTGTCTTGCTGACTACATTGCTCTTTCTGATGTCTGATGTACCCACCCACTATGTCAAACTCTCCAGTACTAATATGTAGGTCCTTTTAAAGCAGTAGGTTACACATCAAACTTCAGGTTTGAAGCTCTGGAAGATTCTCTAGGATCACAGGTTAAAATCTCCCTGGGTCCAATGCAACCTTTCATTCTTCCAGAAGGGATAAATCAATCAGCACGTACTTCACTGTGTTAGGGTGTTTCAGATGAGAACTTATAAACTGAGACTCCTTTGCTTTGTAATGACATTAAAGATCTCATGGGGTGTTTGTTCTAAGGTTTGGAGACCTTCCTCAAACCTTGAGTAATTTTCACTGATACTTGAAGTCTGCACTATGAGAAGCTTGAACCTTCCTATGCAGTATTAAGATTTTGTGCACCTTGTTAAGTTATGAAAATTAAATTCACCTTTAGAATTAACATTATCTGGAATTAAGATTATTGCATACGTGGTATGATTTGAACATCAGAGTAGTCCTGTTTCCATCTAGTGTGTGTCATATAAGAGTTTTATGCACCTTTCAGCAAAATGGCATGACAATTGGGTCACTGTCTGTGCTTTTAATAAGCCATGGCCTATTGGTGTGAGACTCAATTCTAGAGTAATGACATATAACACATTTAGGCCTCTGGTGGCTTCTTTGTGTCTAAGGCCCCAAAGACTTTTTGAAGACTTTAATAAAGTCACTCTCTTTATTCTCATTGCCCTATGTCTGACGGAGTCTGCCTGGATTACCCCCTGCCCTGCGCTATATTATAAACATTCATCTTTGACTTCAGTTCCTCTTTTGATGATTTTTTCTTTATTGCTTTTAAACTGTCATTCCTTCTATTGTTTATGATCAATTGATATTTCTGGGAAACAAATAAACAAGAAGAGGAGTGAAGGAGAAGCCCTTGAATGTGTGAATATGGATAAAGGAAACAAATTTTCATAATCAGCATTCAGATAATTTTAGAGTTTATTTTAGAAATCCCTGAGTGCTATCTATAATACTTTGTGTCATACATTTTTGCTTCATTTTTTCTTGTTTGATTGAAAGCCACTTAGAGGGTTCATTTTCATTTCACTGTGAAGCGTGATCCTCTGGGACCGTTCCATCAGGAAAATTTCCACACCCCACTCACAAACCCCCATGGGGAGGTTGTCCTGTTGGAAACACCCCAAAATTGTGGGAAGGTATAGAAAAATATGCAGTTATTTTTTAAATACATATGAAATTGCCCGAGAAAGTTTATTTTATGTGCAAAAACCAAACTTACCCCATCTCTAAACGATGTGAATCCTCCCGGAAATTCTTTTCCAAACCCCAGATAGAGATGTTTCTTCCATTCTATTCATTTCTTCATACATTTGCAGCCCCGTAGAAACACCTCTTTCCCCCCTCTTCATATATAATTATAATGAATTCCATAAGCTTCTTCCAGCTTGAGAATTTAATTTTTATTTTAATAGAAGTTAATGGCTTTGTAATATAGCAAATGCAAGGAGCAGTTCTTATGAATGGAGATGCCACATTTTTATGTACGGAAATGAATCTCCCCTTTGTGTTTAGTATGACCTATGTTCTCTGCCAGAAATTTTAATATCATCTCATTCATCACTCAGCTTGCTTCGTCTCCTTTGTCTATCTTGTTCATTTTCCTCCTAATCACTTGCTGATAGAACATAATTATTACTATAGTGTTTTGCTATTTTTGTTTTTTCCTTTGAAAAATAGTATAATTGAGGTGGGTAAATAATATATTTTTGTAATTCCACTTAAATGCTGGGTTCCAAGTAATTATAGCAGTGTAACATTTTCATCTCTATGGCCTGGATCAACACCAAACAGATGTACACATGTGCAATGCACATGCACACTTCATGAGACAAAGATCTTTAGTGTCTTATTTATTGCTTTGTATCTTGGGCCTATATCAGTGTCAAGCACACAGCACACAGTGAACAAACATTTGTTGAACACATACAGTTACAAACTTATTGATTCATATGTAGCATCACTTATGTATTAAATATTTAAAATTTTTTATATTTCAAAAAATAAATGTTTACAATCAGTTGGATGATTTAAAACAAGACACGATAAAATCCTTGTCAACTGATTTTCAATGCCTAGAGCATTTTTTGCTTTTCAACTGAATCATTCTCTCAAAGTTCACAGTAGCTTCAAGGTAAACTCCCTCTCCAGGTACAAAACCCATTTACATGTGCATTTGGCATACACCTGAAGACACTCTCATGATATCAAACTCTGCAACTCACAAAGAATTTATGCATACATTTTCTTGTTAATCCTATAATAAGGTGGTAGTCTCTCTGTTTTAAAAGAAAAGTTATAGACAAAACATGTTAAGTATTTAAACTAAAATAGAGTAGTTAGTGAGAAGTAATAATTTCAGGAGACAAGTCTGTCCCTTCCTCCTCTGACCCCTTTACTTTTTCTGCTGTATTACAGTTTCTTGTGTGAAGTACTGGGGTTGCCACACACGTGGAGCTCCCGATTTTTTCTTCATTAGGACAGAGCTCCCAACCCTCTGTTTTGAGGGCTGAGGGATAGGCATATGCTGATATTATTATAAAGTTAATTTTTAAAGAATATTTCATTTGGAAATTTCATACCAACTTTATATTTCTCCAACTTGGTGTGTATATATCATAAAGAAAATTATGTAATGATCTTTCCACCAAGTGCTGACAGATGGTCCCAGTCCCCTCCAGTTTCCCCCGTGTACTGAATAAATGTGATTGTTTTCTGTTTGCCAATATGTTGGCAAGCACTATACAAAGGGGTATAGAATTTAGAAAATTATTATAATATAAACTCAGTATCAATAGGTGACATAATGGCTACTCTGAAAGTTTGGAGGACAGAGTGACAATTTCATTTATTCATTTGAGTGCTATGCACCTAAAATGATCATGCATGCTAAGGATACAGCTGTGTCCAAAATTAGATGTCTGCCTACCCACATGGTGTTTACACATGCCTTCTAAAAGTGATTTTTCACACATCATCTCTAATACCAGTCTCCTGCTTTTTACCCCATCTTTATGTTAACAAGTATTGCAATAGCATCTCAATGAACCTTTCTGCCCAGTGTTCATTCATTTTAAATAATTTCTAAAATATGAACATAATTATTCTTCAACTAATTAAAACATTTCTTTTTCCTCATATAACGAAGCCGATGTTTCATAGTACTATGAGGTGCTATAAAATCTAGGCCTCATAACCTGCGTAGCTGAATCCTCCATCATTTTGACCCTCTTAAGAGCTCTGCAGTTTAGACTCACTGGAACCTCAGCCCTTCCAGGAAGCCATGAGCTTAGTTATTCTGTGTCATCTCAGTGGCCCACAGTTCCTCACTCTTTCTCCTTTATACACTTACCCAGCTTTTAAGATGCATTTAAAATGCGATTCCTTTGGGTCTTTTCTATTTATAACTTTTCCCTTCCTTGTTTGTGGCTCAGCAGTTACACTCACTTGCCCATAGAAAGGCATTCGTCACACTGGAAGTTCTCCATAGCTGCTTCTTGAACTGAATTCTAAATTTGGCGTCTGGAGAATTAGGGATATGATCTGTATTTAAATAACAGAGAAGACTTAAACATATGCCAAGAGAAGAAAATACGTTTACTACAGGTGGCTGAAACAGTATAAAGGACCAGAAATGGAGAGGTACCAGGTGAGAAGAGAGTGGTGTGTGGCCAGACCTCTGGATGTAGAATTAAAAGCAGTAGAGCAATCAAGCTTGAAAGACTTTGAATGAATATAAAGTCTTAAGACTTAATATTACAGGTAAAATAAAACTATTTATTTTACCTCTAGTATAAACTATTTATTTTACCTATAGTATAAAGGTTCACTGCCCTCCCCATATACTCCTGGAAGCTACCATTTCTGTCTGGTGGGTCCATCCCATTTCCAATTATGAGAACTTGCTGTTCTTTCCCTGAGGGCTTTCTTGGACCATTGATGGTACATGTGTCTGTGGTGGTGGTGGGGGCGGAGAGGCAGAAAGGAAACAGGACACAAGTGCCTGGGAAATAATGTACTGGCCTGGGAGCCACACTCATCCAATGATTGGTGGACGCTGAGGGAGTACATGAATATTCCTGCTTGCTCAACCCACAGGTGGGATAAGTCTAAGACACCTGTTCCACACTGTGTCCTAAAGTTTCCCAGTTAGATTAGTCTTACTGCCCAAGATAAGTCATTTGATTGGATTCTCTCCCTTCCCTGCATCACTTCTTTACTGCCCTGTAGTGTGTCCTGGTATCACTCTTACAAATAAACTACTTGAACTTGAATCCTAGTCTCAGAGTCTGCTTTTGAAGGGTAAAATGAAGAGTTGATATTGAAACTAGTCCTAGGGAAAGAGATTCTTAGAATGTGATGTTTGGAATAAGATTTTTTGTTGGCCGCATACAATAAGGATATCAGTGCCACTGATGAGTGGGGTTGTGATAATGCCTGGCATCTTACCGCACAAAATATTAAGACACCCGCCTGTAGTGAGATGTGATACAGATAAAGGAAAATGCCCTGTTTCATGTGTCAGAGCTATGGTGAAAATGATTCTCATAAAACATCTGGAGGATTTAATTTTTGCCAACTGCCACCAAAGCTCTGAAGGAAGAAAATAGCAGATTTAAATAAGCCAGCTATTAGTCTAAATAGTGATGTGAAAGCCCAAAATATATGGCTGTATTTAAAGAGATCCAAATCCCTATTTTTGGAGGAGCTGTTGCTTTAACAATCATGGCCAGGGTTTGATTAGGAGAATAGTAGGTTTACAAAAAACAAACAAAAAAGAAAACCAATCAGGCAAACAAACATAGCCCCAGTAAGTTTCCTATACTTGCTTACAGTGCTCACAGGGACTCTAAAACCTCAGATGAAGACATCTGTTTCACTTGACAATTTTGAAGACAAGGGACACTTGAAAATCTTGAACCCCTGGATTTTTAGGAACCCCTTGGGTTGACATGCACAACCCATTTACTGGGAGGGAGCAGCTTCCCCTCACCTGGAGGGCACGTAGAGGCTGCTGTTGAGGTGATTGCTTCGCTTGATGATGCCTGGCTTTCTCCGGATCTTGGTCTGCTGTCTTCTTTGTCTATAGAATAATAACTTAAGAGAAGTGTCAACAGAATTCCACTAGGGAAGTACTATTTGTGTTATGGGAAGAAGAGGATTATTAAATAAAACAGGTAAAAGATTTGGCTGATATGTTGCAAAGGGCACAGGAATATGCCTGGATAATGGATCTGAGGGCTCTGGACTGAGGGTGGGGAGTGGATCTCAGGCTGGATAGGAGATGTTTATTAATATGAGGACACTGTCCTGTGACTCAGGATTGTATGTCCTGGCAAGGACACCTGGGAGCTTAGATATGAAGCTTGGATAAAAATGGTGAACTATGGCAACAGGGGTGGATGTGCCTGAGCTGCCTTGTCAGAGTATGGAGGAAGGATTTAAAGGCTGAGTGATGCCACATGCAAGCATGGATTTACTGTATTAGACTCGAGAACCTACCAGATAACTATATGTTCTGGGAAGGTTTAGAGTATACTCTCTGCACTAAAAAAAGAAGAAATACTCAAACAAGGAGGCATTCAGGTGGCTGAGAAGCTCAGTGGTAGCTGTCTGTCATAGGCCAGTGTGGGCTATCAGCCACGCTGCTGTGTACCCCGTGGAATCCACAGAGATCATAGGATTCAGGGGCCATGATAGGTTAAGGTAAAGGGAAAATTGACGAATCAAATCTTACAGGCATACTTTGCGGGGCCCAGTACAAAACAAAAATGTAAGCCCCTTATTCAAAATCATGTAAAATCAAGGATGACAACAGCAGGGCCCTGTATCAGCATGGAAGCCTTCTGAGCATGGAGCCCGCTTCCACTGCACACCCGCTCGGATACAGGGATGCAGGCGATGAGAACAGACCGTGCTGATTACATAGGCAGTCAACAAAGGTGTGGTTTGACTTGTATAACCAGAACTATAACAAGAATAGATAAGGAAAAAAAACTTATGTTAACCCATGTATTGAAAAAAATCATAATTTCTCACCCAAATTGAGCCAGTTCTCTGACCAGGAACACTCAATTGCAGGAGAGGCTGGGTCCCCTAAAGCAAAGACTTGAGAGCCTTAATCCAAGCTGCTCATGACTATTAACTAATTTGGAGACCTAATATGTTGGACTTAGAACTCTGGCAGTGACTGAGGTTGATAAAATGCTAGAATACGGTGTGATGGGCCAAGGAATCTGCTGCTTGTATTTGTAGATCGTGACTTCTGACTCACACCAAGATTAATTTACATCTTGTTTTAAATACTCGAAGAAAACCACTTTTGACTCACCATCGTTTTGCAAACTTTGTGATTGATCCCGTATGTTGCTTAAACATTAGGTGGAAATGACTTTCTTTTTGATATCTTATTTCGTTTCACACATTAATGGAAAGAGGTGATGTCACCCTTTCTCTCTCCCCATTCACTTAAGCCACGTCTAGGACTCAGGGCAGCAAATAGCTTCTCGCTCTGGCTCGCAGCTCTTTTTCCAGTCTTTCATCTACTGGGTATTTGCCCACCTACTCACACTCAGCATACAAGCCACAGTGACTATCCTTGTGCCCTTCTTTTTTCTCTTGATCATCAGACATGCTGTTTCCTCCTTTTGGAGTAGTACTTCTTTCTACTTACTGCTTGGCCAGTACTTGTATTTAGTTATCAAATTCAAAGGCCTGTCTACAAGCTAGAGTAGATTAATTTAGGTCTTAACCATTATTCTATATCAAGCTCATGTGCTCTGTTCATGATTCTTTTTGGATAAAAGATAATAAACATTTCAATTAAAAATTTTTTTTGCTCAAATAGATTTAATCCCAAATTTCATGTTAAATCCATTTTATTCTTTACAGGAGCTATTTTGAAAACCAGCGAGTCAGGAGAGCTAGGGAGGTAAAGGGACCTGCAGATGCTACCAACCTTGGCGTATCGTCTTTGACAGTTCCATCTTCACTATTTCTGTCCAGATTAAAAATAAGCATTAAATGCATAGCAGGCAAGACATCTGAGAAAACTTAACATACTATTCCTTTAGAGAATGTTGTTGACTAGTAATGTTTATAGTTCTTGTGAAATCGTCATTTACTAGCCACCTCCAACTCCATGAACTCATTATTTTTTTTTACAAAGGAAGAAAAGGAGGCTGAGAAAAAATCTGGAGGATGGATTTGCTTTGTAGTTTGTTTATTGAAAATATTACAAACTGTTGGGGTTGTATATTTTGACTTAAGAGCAGAATCTTCCCTTTAGCTTTTAACTCAGCGCGCAACTAGAGTTAAGGCAGCAGTGGCCTAGGATAAAGAAAGTGGGTGCGTGCTTTTCAAATGTGTGTGCACAAGTGTTTCCTGTGTTAATTTTTCTTGTGATAGTGGGTTTCAGATATGTATGCATTTGGGGCAATGCAGAGGAGTGTGAAGGGTTACTGCTGAGGGGTGTATTGGCATTGTTTTTTTCTGCAATGCTTTTACTCTCCAGCAGTAAGTTCTAAAACATGCCATGTTCTGAATGTGATGGCTGGAAATACACCTGTTCTGGAGATCGTATATAAGGCTCAAAAACAAAACAAAACAAAACAAAACAAAACAAAACAAAACCCCAAACCCTTACTTATCTGGAAAATGGAGAAAAACAAGATAACAAAAGTGGCCAAAAAAGTCACTCAGAGAAAAAAATTAATGAAAGCGACCATTCATTCCCAGGATTCACCACAGACAGGGAATCATATGTGCAAGGTGTTTATCCTTCTGCTCTGGTTGCCGGCTTGAGGGAATTTGGGCAATTCACTGAACCCCCTCCATGCCCCCGCTTTCTTCTTCTGGCTCCTGATGCTGGCAGTGAATTTCCTTGCCTGATTAATGTCTATTAAACTATCCGAAGATAGAATGTAAGGCAATGCTTCATAAAATGATAAACAAAGAACAAAGTGGACAGTAAACTGCCTGTAGCTACAATTGGAAAAATTATTAAGGTCACTTTCAGAGGAACAGGGAGAGATAGCTCCTAACACTGTCTAATTGCTGACTGTCTGATCTTATAACTCAGAGCTTGGCCTCAGCTTTTATGCAGGTTGACAGCGGGGTCTTCCTCACCTGCTTCATGGAGAGGCTTCTGTCATATCCAAGTCCCCAGTCACAGCAGCATCTGAACTCTCCCCCTGAGAGTTGCTTTTGTTTCCTACATGCTTCTGTTAAAAAATTAGAGTTTTCTTTTTTTGCAAAGATAGAACACTAAGTCATTTTTCTCCCGTCCAGAGCGAACTTCTCCTCTCTTCTCTCTAGAATGGCTTTACCTCTGTAGTTTCCTGTATTTCAAAGGCAGGAATAGAACATAATGGGATTTGGCTGAAGGGTTATAATTCTAAGAATTCCAAAACTTTTCATCGATGGACCATTTATAAAGAGAGCTTTTATCCATTGGCAATTTCAGCTGAGAGCTATTCATTCTGACTCCGGAGGCTCCACATAAAGGGCAGAGACAGAGGCTCCGTACGGTGTCTCTTGGCCCAGTCGTGATGGCGTTTATCTGAAGGAGGCGTAGCCTAGAGCTAACCTGGGGGGAATCGGGAGGCTTCTTCCTGGGCCAAATCTGCTCTCAGATCAGGGACACCCCCTTCCTCTTCCACCCACTAAAAAAAAAAAGCCTTAACATTTAGAACTAGTCAGACTCATAGGAATGTATAAGTGTATAATACTTACTCACGGGTTTATTTTCACCCAGGATGGCTGCCTGACCATGGAGAAGAGAAGGTGCTTTGTGACCCAAATGTCAGCAGGGAAGTGATCACACAATATTCACACACACAATAACATACACACACACTCATGCTTTGCCAGCTCATCTTTTCTCATTTCAAGGAAACAATGAGGAAAATCTCGTTTCTATGGAAGAAGCTGAATGTACCTACAGAGGGTCAGTGTGTGCTTCTGGCTCTAGTCCATACCTCTGCCTACCTGACTATAGCTTGGATTCTCTGCCAGGCCTCACTCAGAATGAATAAGGAGGCTTCTGAGCAATTTTGCCCATCAGAGTAGGAAAATGTTGATATAGAACAATAATTTTTAGAAATAACCCTGTAATACCTAATGAGTTATATATATTTCCACTATCTTAGGAGTGGGTAAGAGCAATTTATTTCCGAGTAATCCAAAGCTGTTAAAGTTAAGCAATGAGATCTCTGTAAGCACTTAGAGAAAAGGGAGATAAGGTTGCCCCGGGAGAATGAAATGACTTGAAAACAACAGTGAGCAAATGTTCTCTGGTTCCATGGGAACATATTAGGATATCACTTAATTAGTGAAATTGTGACATCTGCAGTCAGCATACATCATCTAAAGGGAGCAGCCAGCCGTGTAGCAAATTGGCTTCAGAGGCCCAATGGCCTGTGCAGTCTGAAAGACAACGAGGCGGACTGGGAGGTCGTGAGCATCCCGGTCACCAGGCCTCTGAGGGACTGAATGAACTGTCCTCAAGATTTTCCACCACTCCGTTCTGACTCTGCAATTACTGAGCAGTCCTTTGATTTAATAATTCATCTTATCAGAAATTTACATATAAGGAAAACTGACATCTTGAATAAAAGATGTAAACACCTTTGTCACCAAAAAGTAATTGTCCATGTTTATAAAGTAATCATTTGGCTTTCTAGTTCACCTACTTGTTTCTAGTGAAGGTGGTTATGATAAGTCTGTCCTTATTTCTGTGCTTACTCATAAATCCTGCCTCTATACCTTTAAGACAAATGGCTACAGTAAATTTATTAAGGTAATGCCGCCCAAGGAGGGATTTTAGGGATGAGCTACCAGCACTCTGGAGATTGCTCCTAGCTACTCCAACTGCATTAATGTTTTCTTCTAGTTTAACTTCAAAACCTTCTAGTTTCTATAGGTATGATGAAAAATCTCTAGAAATTAAAGTAATCCTCATGTTCCCTTAACATATGAAGCTGATATTCGTTGTTGTTTATGAAGTTGAGTCTTTTCCTATGGAATGTGAGATTTTCTTTTTTCAAGAATGTATTTATTTATTTTTAGAGAGAGGGGAAGAAAGGGAGAGAAACATCAGTGTGTGATTGCCTCTTACATGCCTCCTACTGGGGCCCTGGCCAGCAACCCAGGCATGTGCCCTGACTGGGAATCGAACTGGTGACCCCTTGGTTCACAGACCTGTGCTCAGTCCACTGAGCCACACCAGCCAAGGCATATTTTCTTTTAGGAATCTGGTTTCCAGCCATGCAGTGAATGATAGACATTTCCACAGTTAAAAAGACATGAGAAACCACCTAGTTTATTTTAACCAAGCGAGAGTGGTGAGAACATAAGAAGGAAACTCATTTACTATAATTTTTTAATCAAAATCTGCTCCTTTCAATTATTTAATTTAATATATTTTTAAATGCTCACTATGTGCCAGCATTTGTTAGTCTTTAGAGACACATTGGTGAACAAGGCAAATCCTTATAGAATTTGTGATCTAGTAGTAAATGCAAGCGGTAAGGCAAAAATTCCTAAGATAATCCATTGATGGAAATTATAAGAGTGTTAAGTTCCATGAAAAACACAGACAAGATGCTATATCGCACACAGTGGGGCTGATCAGGAAAAGCCTCTCCGGTACAGAAGCATTCAGGCTTAGCTATAAAGGATAAGTTGGGGCTAATCAGGGAAAGAGCCTGAGGAAGAGCATCCAAGCTTAAGGAGAAATATGGATGGAAACACGGACAGAAATCTTGAGCTCAGAAACAGAATGGTATTTTGCAATAATTTGAAGAGCGGCAGAATAGCTGAAACTGAGAACTATGAGGTGAGAAGGGAGGCTTAGACAGTAATCTGATCCTGCATAAAACAGCCGTGAGGGAGGCAAACAATAAATAAACGCAATTCTAGATGTCAGAGGTGGTTAATACTGTGCAGATTGATAAAACAGACAAGGAAACAAGGAAGCATGAGGGTCAAAGTTTGGTTACTATTTATATTAGTTACTGAAGTATGGCTTCACCGATAAGGTGGTGCTTGAGCAGAGACCCCAATTAAATTTGAGAGCGAGCCAAGGGGACATCTGTGGGAATAGCAGTCCAAGGGAAAAGGAAGTATGAAGGCCCTAAGGTGAAATCATAACTGAAGTGTGTAAAGAACAGCAAGGTGGCCAATAGGACACAAGTGATTAAGCAGGGCATAGTAGGAGATGAAATCAGAGAAGCCCTGTGTATGTGGGGTCCATTGTAAAGCCTCCTAGGCCACTGAATGCCTTCTGCTATGAAGGCTTTACAATGTGGTGCATATCTCCTTTGATCAGATGCATAAGGAATTGTTAGCAGGTTTTGAGCAGAGGAGGTTCGTGATTTTATTCCCATTTAAGCAGCTCACTCTGACTGTTGTGTTGAGCGAGACAGCGGTGGGAGGTGGGAGAAGGACCATGGCAAGGGGACCACTTAGAAAGCTATTACATTTATCCAGAATGCAAAAACAATGAAAGAGTTTAAATTGGGAAGTTATACTTCATTAAAATACTTCACCAAAATATATTCTACTTATGAACCTCAGTTTAACAATTAGTTAAAAATGCAGACACTTTAGTAAAATTAAGTATCTTCCTATCTCAAACAACTGTATCAATCAATTACAGCTAAATTTCACTTTGACTTTCCTTCTTTATTTCTTCCAACTTGCAGTCATTTATCTGGGTGCTTGTTCCAACTAACTCTTTTCTAATGTTGGAATGAACTATATTAATCCTGGCTCCAATTATCCTCCTAAGAAAACATGTGGGCAGGGTTTTTCCAGTTTCCGGAAATGCCCTGGATCCTTGAGCTTTCTTTGTGTAAAATGTTACAACACTGCAGCACAAAAAAAAGTTGGCTCATCACTATTGTCAAGAATTCTAGTATCACTCATCCTTGGACTTCTGTTCCCTCCTGTGGGTTTTGCAAAAAAATTCCAGAATTATGGTGTTGCCATAGAACAAAGATATTTCTGTTTTGTGCTGGCCACGTGTTTGTTACATGCCATCCTTCCTGAGCTCCCAGGGACAGTTCGAGAGAAGATGACATCAGCAGTGGCATGCACTTTCTCGGTGCCAAGCCCAGACACTAGACCACTTCAGCTCAGCAACTGAAGTGTCGGTCCTCAGCGTCCACATGCTGCAATGCTGGTATCTGATATCCTGCTAGTTCCCTGTTTTATGCTCAAGAGAACTTCTAGCCATGGACACTCTCAGAAAGTAGAAAATAGTAGTCTTCTTTTTTAGAGAATAAACAGTTTTCCAGATGTAAGATGCAGATTCCTGGTAGCTACAGATCCAGAAAGTTGTGTGACTACTTCTTGCTTTAGATGCCCCTGAACCAGTCAGGCCAAGGCACCTGGTCTAGTTTCAAAGACAAATATAATGACTCTGAATTTGCATAAAAATAATTTTCATTTCAGTTTTCTACTAAACCACATAATAAGCTGTGTAAGCTGCTTATATGGATAAGCAATAGTGGACACCCCGAACCCAAAAGCCATATGCAATATCCATATCACTCACAGTGGCTTGCCTATGTTGACCTTAATCAAAGAGACACAAATATTTCTCTTACCATATGCAATATCCAAATATCACCAAATATTTCCTATCTTACATATGATTCTCAGTGGCTTGCCTATGTTGACCTTAATCAAAGAGACACAAATATTTCTCCAGCAAACTGAGCTTATTCAGGGACAACAAAGAATTGCAAGGTAGGACTTGCAGTCTAATAGTGAACCACGCACAAGTCCAGATTTTTAAAAAGTAGAGGGACACACTTTTATGAGCTTGGGAGGAGCTGTTGTAAACAGTTTTAGTTTTCATTGGAAGAAACTGAAAGTTTGAACTATGGTGACTTTTCATGGGTGGAGTTATGGCATATTCCACTGGCTGAGTTGATCCTGAGCAAGGGAAGCATTTTCTTTCTCCTGCTGAATCAGTAAACTAGTATCATTTACCATTGGACAGGCAAGGTGCATCTCTTCCTATTGGAGTCAAGACTGTGCACTGAGTGAACGATGCACGAGACTCCACTCTTCTAGCTTCTGGACTCCATTGTAAATGAGGTGTCTGTTTATTCATGTTCATATTTCCCCATTTTGTTCAAAATATTTCTCCAAAAGCATTGCTGATCAAGAGTCAGGTTTTCCTAGATTCAGTGGTTTTGTGTCCCTCGATGCCAAGAAGCACCTTCTCTGTGTCAAAAGGAAAGTGGAAATCTACTGCAGTCCCATTTGAATCACATGTAGCGCTAGAAGGAACATCTCTCAGGCATTCCCATATAAATACAAAGGCTGGATCTGAGTGTAGCAAATTTGAGGCTGTATTTGAGTGAGTGCAAAGGCACACTCAAAACTAAGGAATTCAACATGCATTTTGGGAAGACACAATGCAGGAATAAAATAAAGAAACTGCACAGTATCATTATCTCAAAAAGAACTGTAACTAAATGTATTATGAATGATGTCTCCAGGTTGCAAAATTAGTGACCATAAATTTGGATGAGAATCCATAATCATTTATTAGTCTAGATGAAAGACAGACTTCTGTGGAGTACAAACCTAACTGGCCTGGCCTGAAGATCTTGGGAAATCTGTCTTATTAGCTGTCATCTGCTTCAATTTGGGAAAATCTCTACCTTTAGGGCAGCATAGGTGTGCAAGTCCATCAGCATGAGGTGCTTGCTCTCTTTAGATGTGTCCTGTGAATCCAGGAGTCTGTTCCCTGGAGCTCAGCAGCAACAGGCTTGGTTAGCAGGACCTAAAAGGGGCCTTTCCAACAAGGTCACGGAGAGTGTTTCTGGAAATATCATTTTTAACAGATGGAATCTGCATATCAAAAACCGTGTTGCTTAACAGTGAAACTGGAGAACTGTGAAAAGATTGCTCTTACCAGAACATGGTTAATTTTGATAAAAGTAATTGGGGCTTTACAATGTGGTGCATATCTCCTTTGATCAGATGGAACTCAAAAGAGACAGGGCCCAAGTGCACTGGGGGCCAGGGGACCATCTCAAAGAATGAGACCGTGTGAATTTCCAAGGAGGTAGATCTAAGATTTGAAAGGACCAAGGGCAACACTTCGTCCAAGATGTTTAGAGGGTTTCTACAAATGTTGCCAGTTGAGTCTTGATGATGTTGTTAGTGCATATTGAAGGTGCTTAAGCATCCTGAAAGCATTGTAAAACAGAATTTCACTGCGCATTAGTCACTGTGACAAGCATAAGGCATATACTGATACATGCAAGGAGTCATGGTCCCAAACCTTCTCGAACATAGAGTGAAATAAGATAGAAAGGAATAAAATAAAATATAAAAGAGTTGAAAAGAACCTATAATATGTGCTGTGAAGAAGAGCTCCATTGCACCATTAAGGCCCAGAGTAAGAACTGGAACCACCTGTGAGGTCAGAGAAGAAGTGTTGGTGGAGTGGGAAGTCACTGAAGGTTGTAAGCATGTGGGGCAAGTCTGACAGGAATAAACCTGTGCTCTGAAAAGAATGCACAGATGTTGTGTAAAGGCAGACAGTGTTTCCCTTTTGGAACAGTGTCCTAGTGCTATAGGTGGAAATTAGGCTGTCCTACATGATCACAAGGAAAACATTCTAAGGACCCATGCACAAGGTGTCATGGGGTGGCTCCTGTGAAAATAGAAGCTGAACACCTGGGTTTTCAATGTCCCATCTCTCTCCATCCTGCCAAAGAAAAAGTCCAACCTTGTCCTCAGCAAGGCCAAGACAAAAGCCAGTATCCAGAGTTTCCACTTCATATTAAAGCTTAGTCCTTTGGACCCCTCAGGCAGCTGCTAAGTGGTCTGTCTCAGTACCCATCCAGGTAGCTAAGCAGTTCCATGGCTGCCAGCCATGCGGCTGCCATGGCCACATGGCTATGGACAGAGAATGTGTAAATGCATGGAGCAAGCACATTACTCAGTGGGTGAGAGAGAGCTTAGTCTCTCTGGAGCCCATGCCATCTGCTGTGGGCCCAGAAGCTGTTAGACCCATATGGTTGCATGCTCCTGGATGAGAGAGCGTATGAACTAAGTTCACCTGGTATTATACTACTTGGGTTTGCATAAACTAGGTGCTTTCTCAAAATGACCAAACAACGGCCCAAACTTCTGTAGGCTTTGGATGGGCCCACTTCCCAACCAATCTCTTCTTTCCCCAGGCTAGACTGACAGGTCTCTTCAGTCAAGCACCTCACCCTGCACCATTTTGACTTCTACTGTGGATGTGCCTGCCTTCCCCTAGTCCCACTAGGCAAACTGGTACCAAAAGGGGCAAGGGAGGGGTATTAGTCCACTTGGCAGAGAACAATCCTGTAATCCCCTGGGGTGTGAAGCTTAGGTCCCCCATTTTATGAAGCTCAACGTCTAGTTACCTTTTGCTCTCCTTTTCTAGCTAAATGCCAAAGGTAACAATAGGAAGCTCCAAAGGAATTTCCAGCCCTCTTTCCCCCAACTCTGTAACATCTGATGGCACTGATTTCAGTTACTAACTTTATGCTTAATCTCTATTACTTTCCTTCTTTTAATTTTCTCTGCCTTATTTTTCTTGCTTAACAATTTTTATTTCATTTTTCTGCACATGTCTTTGAAATCCATATGACTGCTAGGGTTGTTTGTTTGTTTGTTTTGTGGGAAGGAGGAATGATGAAGTAAGATACTAACATTAAATAAGTGAAAGAAAATATGTCCTAGTTCTGAAAATGTTTACAACATGTTTTAATAATTAGAGAAATTGTGAAAGAAATAGCTCTGAACAATGTAAAAGACAGATAAGAGAATAGGCTCATAGATTATTTTACTGGTAAGGGAATGTCATTTTTAAACAGGATAGACTTGAAATAGTATCTTTGGTATCTCGAGCAAATCCTGTTGAGTGTTTATTTCACCATAGATAGGTTTTTATCTCTCTTATCTTTCTCTTTGTTTTCCCTAATCTTGGGACTCTGGTTCTTTTACTTTCCTAATTGCTTGCTATTAGGCAGTAAATTTATGGAGGAAAGAGGCCTTTTATTTATTATTTATAAAATATTTTATTTATTTATTTTTTGAGAGAGGGGAAGGGAAGGAGAAAGAGTGGGAGAGAAATATCAGTGTATGGTTGCCTCTCATGCATCCCCTGCTGGGAACTCGCCTGCAACCCAGGCATGTGCCCTGACTGGGAATCGAACCTGGATACTCTGGTTCTCGGGCCCGCGCTCAATCCTCTGAGCTATGCCAGCCAGGGCTCACTTATTTATTTTTATTTAACTCTGACTCCTTGCCCCCCACCTCTCCACAGTATCCAGTACAATACTATGCATCTGTTTACAAAATAATTTATACCCATGCATTCAAAAGCATTTATTCTTTTTCACAGTCTACTTATGTTAATGGTAAGTCTGGTCTGTGGATATCCACGCATTGACATGTAAACTTGACAACTGCCATTGCTGTTTGTTCTGTGGTTTCCCTCCACTGCTCTCCCTTTCAGTATCTTTTGGCCGTGAGACAGCGAAGGTTCCTACACGAAACGCTGATGAAGGTCCCCACTGATTTACACATAACCGAGAAAATGAGCAGGAAAAAGAGACATACGTGTTACTTTCTTTTCTATTTTCTAAATAAATGCTTTACAATGTATCCCAATGTTTTCGGGATAAAATGTTGTCAAGCACATAGGCGAGGTTTCTTTCGTGAGTTAGCCTATTATAACTACCAGGGCCGACAAGGCCGTCTTTGAAAACACAGATGAAAGGAGCCCTGCCAGGCTGATGGCTCTCTGTCTCGGGATCTGGCCACGCTCACCTTCAGGCCAGTGAAAAATACCCAGCGCCAGGGGAAAGTGGATGAAGAGAATTTAGGGTCTTTTAAGGAAGGGTTTTTTTTTTCTTCTTCTGTGAAAGCAACTTTAACCTTGTAAAAGATCTACTTTCGTCTTGTTAACTTGGCTTTGAGGAGGAATGACCCTGAGAGGGAAACAATAGCAGCAACAAAGTATAAAGGGTAATAAACTCCTAGGAGTCTTTTTACTGTCTTTAGAGTGTAGTTTAGGCAATATTAAAGCACGCCCGCTAAGGAAAAGGCAACGGAACAATAAAATGCATCCCTTCTCTCCTCAAGACTGTGCTGTGTTGACTCCCCTGTAGGAGGGGCCTTTCTGTCAACCTGCCTCAGCTGGAAGGCATTTTTCTTTCTCTTCATTCTTGGAATAGTTCCTTCTTTTCCCTTTCTCTTCTCGCTTCTTTCTTTCCTTCCCTCAATTCTTCACTCCCTTTTAAAGCTGCCATAAGAGACTGCCACCTGGCAGCAGCTCAGAAAGCCTGTAGGTGAGCTAAGTGAAGGCTGAAGAGGAGACAGCGAGCTGTCTGCCGAGCTCTGGGAACACTTGGCAAGGCTCTCACCTGAGCAGGTCTGCAACACAGGCAGGGAGGTGTGAGTGCGGCGCTGTGTACTGCCTCATTAATAGCTAGAAATCCTTGGTTGAGTTTTAAAATCCAACAATTATATGAGCAGGTACTCTGGACTGGAATTCATCAACGTCATAATCATTTGATTTAATCTGGGAGACAGGTGTGTATTACTTGGACTTTTTATATTTCCATTATAATTTGTACTGATCTATAGACATGACATATCTGGGTACTATGTGTGTGGAAATCTATCTGTCTCTCTGTCTAGCAGTCCTTCCGACCCCTCCCAGATGGATCACCATTCTGACTTGTGACACCATACATTTGTTTTGCCTGCTTTTTGCCCTTCTATCAATGCCTGGCTGGCTCCTCGTGCATCAGGTCTGTGAGATTCTCATATGCTGTTGTGGTAGCTGTAGATCGTTTCTTCTCATCGTTACAGTGACTCTCAAAACAGGTCCTCAGATAATTAGTATCTGCACTGTAGAAACTTGAGAGAAATGCAAATTTATGAAAAAATTCTCGAGCCTCCACCTTGACTTGCTGAATCAAAATTTCTGGGGATGTGGCACACCTCTCTGTTCTCACAAACCCTGAGATAATTATGATATGCTCTGACTTTCAGAGATATTGATACACAGTATTCCATTCTCTGAATATATTATGATGTGTTTATCATTCTACTGCTGATAGACATTTGGGCTATTTTTACTGTAAAGTTAGTATGAAGAGCTACAGATATTCTAGTACATGTCTTTTGGTGATCATAAAAATGCATCGATTTGGGTATGTATGTAGGAGTATAATTTCTAGTTCGTAGGATCAGATTTTGTTCAGCTTTAGTAAATATGTGTCTGCTAAACAGTTATCCAAATGGTGATTTACATTCCCCAGTTATATACAGGAGTTGCAGTTTCTTAATATGTTCACCAAACATATGCTCGGTAATTATTTTATGTTTGAGCCATTCTGGTCTATCTCATTGATTTTTTAATATGCATTTTTCTAATGACTAGTGAAAATGAACATCTCATCATATACTCATTAGGCACTGATATATAGTCTTTACTAAAGTGTACATTCAATCTTTTCTCATTTTTCTATTAAGTTGTCTGTTTTTATCTCATTGATTTTTAGGTACAAGCCTATCAGATAAATGTATTGCAAATATGTTTTCTAGCTTAGGGGATGTAAGGCAATTATATTTTTGATAACAAACATTCCCAAAGTGTAAAGATGAACTAAACGCCTGTCTTGTAACTTACAGATTTTTAAACACACTTCCCGCATTTGATTGTCTGTCCACTAACTTTCTTCCTTAATGAAACATTAGTCATAGAATAGCAAAGCATTGCTGCCTTATTCACACTGCTGGGAGGAGGCTGGTAAAACCACCGAGCCGTATGGAGTGCAGAGTCTCACAGCAAACTCCGGGTACTCTAGGCACTGCACCCTCATTTTTTGCTGTATCTCAGAATCACTGTTCCATGTTCTTTTAAACATGGTCCCTCAGTGACTGGCAAGGAGCCCAGTGATAGACTACGGATGATAAAGGAGGCATAACACATCTGGGGAGAGGAAAACATTATTTAATAAACAAACCTGGCGCAAGTGGTTGGTTATTCGGATAAAATCCATTCAGTTTCTAAACTTGAGATATTTATGAAAATACCTTCCAAGTGGAACAAAAGGTTAAATATAAAAATTACAACTATTAAGAACTAGAAAATAATATCTGTGAATATTTTTCTGATTTCTTAATATGAAAGAAAAGAGCAAAAAGAAAGATATATGGATATAACTGCACCACCATTTGAAATGTGAAACTTCTAAATTCAAACTGAATGAGACAGGAAAAAGCAAATTTAACCAAATATTTTCAAACATGATAATGGAGTTCATATTCTTAATCTCAAAGTCTTAACATATAAAGATCAGGAACAATTAGGACTTTCTAGAAAATGTACAAAAATAACAATATAGTTACAAGAAATAAAATTCAGCTGGCTCTTAAATTAATAGTTGGTTAAAATAATTTTTTTAAAAAAGGAAAGAAAAAATCTAAACACACAAAGTCAAAGAAATACAAGTTGATCTTTTTAGAAATTGCATTTTCAATATTGTGTAGAATTTAGATTAGACTTAGACCTCAATGTAGCTTAAATTAAGAAAGAAAAGCTTTCGTGGAGAAACAAATATTTGTTTTCTACGTAGCAAGGTGTGAGGAGAGAAAAGAGATGATTATGCGTTAGCCAGTGAAGGAAAAATGAGAATCCTCCATTGTCACCAATATGATGCTGGATTCAGGGGGCCGAGGGCGGGGGAAACTGAGACAACTGTAGTAGTATAAACAATAACAATACAAAAAGCAAACAACAACAATAACAACTAAAGAGGAAAAATAGCAACCAGTTTACGGCAGATCAAAAGGGTGTCATTAATTAGCATTGAAATGAAAGAATAATAGGGAACAGGTCACGTTTTTTATGGTGTGATAAAAAAGTCAGTTATTTATTGGGTTCCGAAAGATCCTGTGCCGTGCTTAGTGCTGGGTGGACAAAGATGAATGCAGCCCATCCCTGCCTTCAGGGGGCTTAGACAGGTTAGCCGGTAATTTGAGCTATTGTTGAAGCAGTCACAGTGCATATTGACCACCTCGAACAGGATTTTATTAAATTCGCCTGGGGCACTTCCAACCATTGCCCTTGACAACACCAGTTATTTCTGTGGTGTGTATGTTTCAGTTCCTCCTAACGACTGGTATCTGTAATGAGAATCCTGATTCAGAAGAAATGGTGACATTGAGTTAGTTAATGATAATAGGGAGAACAGGGATATTTTAGAAAGATTTGCAGCAACACTGATTTCAAAAACAATTCTGGCTCTGACGGAGTTAATGGGCAACTATCTCTGAGTCAAATGAGAGCTGAGCAGAGCTGCGTCTTTGCTGCGCTCTCTCCCGCAGTACACAGGGTTGATCGAAGTATTGGAATGACCTGCTTATTCCTCTGCCCTTGGGAGTATAGTCCAAAATAAAGAAGGGTACCTGGGGGAAAATAGGTACTCATTTAATTTCTACAGCACACAAATACGCTAGTACCAGTTGCTTTCAGAAAAGTCATACGGAAGTAACGATAAACACCTGATATTACAAATGCCAGAGAATCCTGTTGTTTCTCTGAATGACTACCGTAATTTAGACTGTTTTTTGCTTGATCCTCTAAGTAATTACCTCTGACCTCTGCTTGATTTTTTAATTTCATGTTATAGTTTATTATTGTTCTATCTGAAGAAATAGGTAAAACATTGTAAAGTTCCTTTGCTTTTTGCAAATTAAAAATCTTTGTATTGCAAACTACATTTGGCAATACCACCAAATACATTACTTTTTCCAAGAATGAGAAACAGCATTCACGAAAGAATTCTGAAAGTATGCTGGTTTTAAAAAAAGTTTTCTGCTTCACGTAACTGATTCTCTGAGAAATTTCATGACACATTTTCATCCATTGTTTTTGTATTAATCATTGTGTCGTGAAATTAAAAATGACTCAATATCATGCATTTTAAAAACAATTATCCAGCAGTGAAATTATTACACAGGGTGAGGCAAACATAGGTTTACAGTTGTGAGTACATGAAACAGCGTTTATTCTTGTAGGATTTATTACTTATTATATTATATTCCAGATGAACAACTGTAAACCTACTTTTGTCTCTCCCTATATTTTCTCCTAAAAACAGGTCGTATCCTACGTACGTTTATGTGAAAAATGGCTGACCTTTTCTACTCAGTTCAGCAGCGGCATTCGTTAGACTCGATTTTTATTTTCTTCAGTCCATACATGTGTAATGCAAGGCTGTGCTGGCGGATCAGAATATGAACACGTGCATGGGATTCCTTTGGATCAAGAGCAGAGCTGACCTTCTCCCCAACCACTTTTTCCCCCTTTTGTGCCTGTGCGTCCCGAACAGCCTTTCGGAACAGAGTCCCACATTGCAACCATGTCCCAAACCGCAGGATTAATGTGTCTACGAACAGACCTCTTATGCCTCCAAAATGAAGTACTCCTTGCTAATTTCTCTTCAAGACACCAGCTTAATTGCATTTTAAACAAATGGGCTGCTTTGCTGGCCAACTTTTAAATGAGATAACAGCAATGTTCACTCTCCAGCAGTGATGAGTGCCTTGCAGTAGATTCAAAACTCTGTTCAATAACAGGTTTAATCTCACACCAGCAGATTTACTGCAGAATAAACTGCCACTGAGCTCATAATTAGTAAAACAACAACAGCAAAAAATCCAACCTACTAAATATTATTTTCCAAAGCAGCAGGCAGTGTTTTAGTGGAAAATTTCAGTCCTGTTCTTTGTGTGTTTTATTGATTTTATGTATGATATTGGGAATTCATGCTATGATTTAAGATAATGTTCTTTATCGATCATGTAAGCAGTTGCTTAGCTATCCAGTAACAAAATGATGCCCTCATTCACAGAATATGTGACATACACAGCCGGGGAGACTACAGTGTTTCTCTCTTTAATGTTTATTTCTTCTTTTTTTCCTAACAGCATATTCACTGCTGGAGAAAAACAGCCAAAAAGCATTTGTGCTTTAGAAACAATCTTCTCATAATTTTCTTTGTTGAAGCTATTAGTGGCCAATTGTGATTCAGTGAAAACCCTGTTCAACAAACAGATGTTACAAAGTATATTCTCTGCTTGCTGCATCCAAACAAATATTAATGAGGTAATTGGAACTATTAAGGAAAAAGAGAGTGCTTAGCATATATTTATGGTCTTATATACGAGGCTACACAGTTCAAAATTCCTCATTTATATTGCACAGTAGTAAGATACAGTTATCACAATACGTCAAGGGACCATGTTTTTTAAATTGTCTTAAATATCTGTTTGAAAACCTGTATTACACAATTCTGAAAAGCTCATCTGCAGATGAGGGTGAACAAAAGCTTTTGTGCAAGTCTAGGAACACAACCATATGTATATTTCACAAATGAACTTCATCATGTACACCATACACAGATTTTTAAAAAAATCTTATTTTTTTCTGTGTAAATACAAATTAAATGTGTGATAGAAAAATCTGTTATTAAATAGCCTCTGCATATTTGGTCAGTGTGCTTCTTCCGACATTTTCAAGAAGAAATAAGTAGTCTTTAGTACAAACACTAGCTCATCTCCCATCACTCAAACATGTAGTAATGGCATGTGGTGTTAGCTTTATTTCTGGCATTCACCTC
The DNA here is from genome assembly GCF_021234435.1 of Artibeus jamaicensis. Classification (NCBI taxonomy): domain Eukaryota; kingdom Metazoa; phylum Chordata; class Mammalia; order Chiroptera; family Phyllostomidae; genus Artibeus; species Artibeus jamaicensis. The sequence goes on along the minus strand of NW_026522025.1, from coordinate 28,520,284 downwards.
TTGATAATGAATGCGAGCTACATCAAATGGAATTTGAGGAATCTAATGGTACTGCTGTGTGGTTTATTTTTTAAGACCCCCAAAGTAAATTAAACTTTAGTGAATCAGACATCATATTCACAGAAAATAGCAGCTTTAAGAAATAACTAAATAGCAATTTACAAATAACGTTTTTTAATGCTATAGATTCATCAAGTAATAATTCAAAAAAAGTCCGCCATTCTTTTCTTTATTTAAATTGCCCCTACTTAGTACTGATCCTGAAGAAAGTTTTAGAAAAAAGAAGAAAAGAAAAGAAAGTATTTCCAGTTCCACTGCTGTCTAATTACCATGGTATTTCTAAGTCACAGATCCAAAGATTTTTAGAAGTGAAAGTCCTCAGGAATGATCCAATTCCCCTGACTCACCAAGGAGGAAACTAATGTTCAGAAGAGTGATAGGACAGGCCTGAGGCACATTTTTCATTGGTCTCATCTATTATTAGGAGCGATGTTTATTCTTTTATCATGTACCTAATAAGTATCCTAGTCTATACTCTGGTCCATCAGATTTCAAAGTCACTGCTTCTAACCACACACACTGAATGACTTCCTCCAAAATGTGGCTGCCTTACAGACCCAATAACAAGATCATGTTCTCCTTTTCCTGATCATTTTAATTTTAGCCTACATACTACTGGATAAAGGATGTTTTGACAGTAAGATTTAAAAAATTTTTTTTTTGAAGTAGAATATACATGTAATAAAATACACTTATTTCTGAGTGCACAGACATATATACTGTATGATATTAATTACATGAAATGTTATTCATAATATATATTTTACCTAAGCATATATATATTAAAAATTAATAAATCTAATGTTAATAATATATTATTGAATTTATTTAGTAAATAAATCTATTTTGCTAATTTTATTAATATCCCCATTTTATCAATGAAATAATAACAGAGATTCAGAAACAGAAAGTTAATACCATCCAAATTTACAAACCTAGTGATCAGATTGCTTAGCTTTGAAGGCAAGTCTGCCAGTTTCCAAAAAGCACACACTTTCACTGTATTTTCCCACCCCGTCTTCAGCACTCTTCTGTGTACATTTACTATCTAATTCTCCTCATATAATCATCACAACAACCCTATGTAGAATGCCTTCTCCTCACATTGCATGTTAAATAACCAATATGTAGGCATATGAAGCAAATTTCCCATGGTCACCTAGCTGGAGATGGTTATGCTCTGTGTTCAAATTCAGATTGGGAATTCAGTCTGGTCTAAAAACATTGAAAATCTTCCTTGTGCAGGTGACACATTGGAAGTGCGTGAGAGTCCTAACACTGAGGATGAAAAGGGAAAACATGAAGTTAATCAAAGTGCCAAGTACCTCCCCGTGCTAGGAATTTCACACACTGCATTTTATTCAGTCTAGGTTACCATCATTTGCAAGACACATCCTGGTACTTGATTTGTTAAAACGTGGAAGCAATCCATGACATGAAATCAATGAGACAGAGCACATTAGCTCTAATCCCCGTGATGATGCTTGCCTCTGTTTTTCAGAAGAGGAAGAGAAGGCTGAAAGAGAAAGGGTGAGCACCCATGAGCTCAGGGCCTGTACTTGGGTGTCTCTGGAGCCTGTCTCTTCCCGAGGCCTGTCTCATCTGTCACTGTTTTCTGCTCCACCAGATTGTTTTGCATATTTGGGCACTGCTCCTGCAAATCGAAGAGATGCAAGGTTTTTAGGAAGCATTTACTAAGGGAAGTTTACCACAGTGCTAATCCAAATGATTGTCTGTTTGAACTTTTGAACTATTTTGAAATTAATATTGTACCACTCTGCATGCAATTTTTGGAGTTTCACAAGATCTCATATTTTTGCTTTTGTGGTTAGCTCAGACATACCCTTCCTTTAGTTATAATTGCTTAAATCCAGCCTTTTTTTCCAGAAGGTCACCCTGTCTTTTCTGATAAACTAAGCACTAACCCACTTATGCCAATAGGAAAAGTATAGCATTTTGGCAACATGTTCTCTCCGATGTATTTTATTTTTATAATAGGGTGCTATTAGATTTTAGTAAAAACATCCAGTCAGATAATTATATAAAATAAATAGGTTCACATGTTCCAATGCCTTTTTTAATTTTTAATTTTAAAGCAGTGAAAACTGATAGTTTCCCAAAGATAATCCACCAGAGAAATTAAGTTTGCTACAACCACCATACACAATTCCCACTGTGATCCTTCATATCTGAATTCACGCCTCCTCCATACTTTTGTATGTAACCGGAAATGTTCATCCGATTCTCCCTCAGCTGGAGGGGACTTTTTCCTGAAGTCACAGTAATGACTTTTCTCCATTTGTGAAAACACTCTATAATCTAAATGACTAGATTTCCAATGGGAATTATTTCATATCAAATTTAAAGTGTCTTACAAAGAAACATATGCGATTTTGTGGAATTAAAACCCTGACAAATAACTGACCGTTTACCTAGGAATAATTGATTTGGTTAGCATCCTTAGGAAAACTGGCTTCCTAGACTTTTATACTTTATACAAAGGAAGAATAACAGTTTTTTCTTCTTTTTCTTCACAGAAAACTTCCAATGATCTATAATCTTTAAAATTTGAAATGCGTGGTGAAACCACCTTCTATACTTAATTTTTTTAATTTGCATTCTCTTTCTCTCTCTTTTTCTCTATCTCACCAGGTGCAGCTTATGAACCGAAATGAAAGAAAAATATGTGAAATACAGTCCATTCCAACTACATATGTAGGCAGATTTTCTGAATCCTTTAGGGGATGCACAGCTCCCTACACATACGCAGCCATGGAAAGTTGTCAGTGCATTTAAATCTTCTTCCCTGCACTTAGTCTCCACGACGGCTCTAAGACAGTCGGGATAAGCAGCACCAGTTATCACAACCTCTTCAGGGGCAGGTGAGCCAGCAGCTTTGCTGTTGAACAGGGCTCAATGCTTTGCTTACCTCTGCTCTCATTGTCCAGAAAGTCATAAAGACATTTAAAAAAAATGTTTACTTCGCACTAGGCCCAGTGCCTGGTGCTGTGAGCTATCCTCCAATCATAGATAGGATGATTTCTTTCTCTGCTCCACAGTAGAAGGTTAGCTAGCAAAGAGGAACCAAGAGAAAAGGCAATTAGAGAGGTTAGGGTAAACAGAGTCGTTATGTTTTGGTTTCATTTATGGCTTAAAGTGTAACTTAGCAAAATATTAGACATGTTCATACTTGGTTATCACCTACCACCAAATACAAGACATTTTTTCCTTACTGAAAAATGCATTTCCTGAATAGGATGAACTGTCATAATTTTGAATTTTTGCAGTCTTTGACATTAAGGAGTGATCTCTCCATGATTTTATTTTGAAAATTACTTTGGGATAACTTCAAAATCCTAGTTTGGGATGTTTATAGACACCATGTGACAGAACCAGTTAAATAAAAGTGACAAATTCATTTAACTATTCTTGTACAAATTGCCTCACATTTGTAAGTGGTGAATCTCACCATAAAAAGCCTTCTAAAATAATTTTTTAAAATAAAGGTGATTATTTACCTTCAGGATAATCAAAAAGACTATACAGTAGAATGATTTGTGAATAGGCGCTTGCAGCTGGAGATAATTTTTGCAGCAATGACATCATCTGTGGACTCAAAATGAGTTAACACAACTTTGCCAGCCTCTCTGCTCTGGAAAGACTGAAGAAGATGCTCAAGAGGGGACTGTGGAGATGGGGAGGCCACCAGTGTTAAAGATCATGGGAGCAGTCTGATAAAACAATTTCCCACAATTCAAGTGCGAGAACATTTTATAAATTCACATTGTGCTGTAAATGTTTAAATGTAAATATCTATAAATAAATTATTAAATATTATAAGCAGTCACCAGATTATTTAGTGCACATGCCTCAAACTTTATATATTAACCCCACGAATCTCTCATTGCCATGTATTCAGGTTTGCCTTACCTTTAACTATGTGTGGTGGTAACCATAAACCTTTCAAAATCACACATTAAAGTCAGGTGATTTTTCTGCTATTTTATGTTATTTGCCCTTTACACAATGTGGATGGCTGACTAGCATAGTCAATTGAGAGGTGACTGAATTCAGGCATTCTCAGCTGAAAGGTTCTTTACAGCTACAAAGTGCCAAACTGAATTATTTTCATCTCCCTAGTCCAAATCCTGGACTGTGACTCTCACCGGGAGCGCTCCGCCAAGATTTATTATGTGTACACATCTGCATTCCCCCCAAATCCTTCATTCCTGCAAAATGAAGAGGAAGTCTCAGTGCTTGCCTGCCTCCCCCTGGTCCCCTAGATCCATCCTGGAGAGGTGCGATCATAACCAGAACCACGAACCCTGAGGATTTAAATCTATCTTAAAACAAACAAGCAAAAATGAATTGAATCTTACTTATTCTACATACATTGCCTTTCTGTTTCTACTTGCATTAAAAACATTTTCTCCTGAATGCTACTATTCTCATCTCTCACATCTTTCTCTTCCTTCCCACTTCTCCTTCTACAATCTTATCACAAAAATGTTTTCGTTCTCTGTCTAGATTTCCTTCCTGCAATTACTCCTCTCCTTCATATTTTTACTCTACATTTCAACACACCTGCTGCCTTGGGTGCTTGTTCAAGTGCCTGATTAATATCCACTTAACTCTTGCTCACAAAATTTCTGTGACTCCTGACTGCTTATGAATAAAATAAAATTTTCTTATTTCAGCATTTTAAACACACTAAACTCTGATCCCAGTTTACTTTTCTGACTTTGCTTCTTACTGTTAGCAATCTAAACCCAACCAAGAAATACCTGAAGTAATTTTTTAATATAATGGTTAGCCATAATACCTTCTTGTAATTTATATGTCCTCAAGGGATACTTTGTCTCATCTAGTACAAAGTAGAATAAAAAATTAAAACTACTGTAACTTTGAAATATTTTATTTCTTAGCTCCTTATTTTCATTCATGCTGTCCCCTCTGGAGTACTCTCCCACCTGGCATTTGCTATTTAAATGCTATCCATGCTTCATGGAGGTCCAGCCCATAAGTTACTTCCTGGTAGAAGAATTTCCTAATCAATCAAGTCAGACTCTCTCCCTCTTGTCCTTGAACTCAGCAGACCTGTCATATGATCACTCATATAGTATGGGATTGCAGGTAACCAAATTCTACCTACTAAATTGTACACTCACTGCACATAAGCTTTCTAGCTTGTAGTGTTAAAGAAAGTCTAGCACAAGGTGCCCTGGCTGGTGTAGCTCAGTGGATTGAGCGCGGGCCTGCGAACCACACGATCTTGGTTGGATTCCCAGTCAGGGCACATGCCTGGGTTGCAGGCCAGTTCCCAGCAGGGGATGCACAAAAAGCAACCATACACTGATGTTTCTCTCCTTCCCTTCCCCACTAAAGATAAATAAATAAAATATTTTTTAAAAAGTTTAGCACAATGTGTTGCACAAAGGAGACTCAAACTCAGTAAACACATATAATGAATGAGTAAAGAAATAGAGATAAGTTTCATGGCCCCTACATTTAAGTTTTTGACCCCTATGGAAGACTTCCTTTTTCTCCTGTTTTTTTTTAAGTCATTTCCTGAACTGAACCACTTGATTATATTAGTGTCCTGGTGAGACATTCTCTGTTACTTCTAGTTGTGAGACAATGGTAAGTCACTTAAATCTCTGCTATGCCTTTCATAACTAGAAACAATAGATAATAATGAACATTTAAATAGTTCTTGTTGGCCAGAAGTCATTGTAACACTTTAGTATATTACTTCCTTTAACCCTCACCAATACCTGTTATTACCCTTTTACAAAATAGAAGCCAGTTGAGTTTCACAAGTTCCCATCGATTTAGATGATGAGAAATGAGATTTGAACCCACTGATTTTGGCTCCAAAATCGATGTAGTCATAGTTGTGAGATACTGGAAGAAATAAGTATCTTTTTTACTTCAATCTAAAAAAAATGAGTATTTGATAGACATCACCCCTTGCTTCAGTCCTTAAGTATGATTTTAAAAAAGGTAAGGTAATATTCTTAAACGTCAGTAAAATCTTTTGTCATTCTGGGTACTTTTAGTCAAAAATCGAGGAGCGCTGCATGACTGGCTTCCTGGGGGTCCAACCTGGGCAGCTGCATGGGCTCCGAGTGCAAAGGGCCCCCACGCTTGGTTTGTGCATCTTGAGATTCTTAACAACTTCGGAACAAGTGCTCCAGATTTTCTTTTATTATTGGGCCCCACAAATGATATAGCTTGTCCGGATTCAATGTTTTGGGGACAAATATATTTCTTTTCAGTATGTTAAACTAAACATTAAAGGTTTATTCCTTACACTCTCACTTCCCCTTCTTTCAAACAGGCCTCAAAAGGCATGAAATCAGGATCTTAAAATAACTGAAGATCTCTTTTACATGAAAGCAACAGAATTTCCTGAATAAAAGGTTAATATTAACATGTCCATCTGGCAGACAGATGAAATACCCTTGTATTTGCCTCAGTTTTTTTTCATCCTGCTTTAGTTCAGAATTTCCCTGCTTCCCGTGGACCAAAACTTGGGGATGGGGATGTTGCCTTCTTCCAACTGTGTCATTTCTGGAGCTGCACTTTACTCACGCTCTTTTCCCGCTTCTGCCCACTCCCCTTGGCCAGCTCATCCCCCAGCCCTCACAGCCTCTGGGCTATTTGTGAGCCTCCCGTCAATGTTTTCATTTCATGAACTGTTCAGTCTTTATTTAAACTTCTTTACTGCAGTGGAGAGAGGGGAGACTGAGACCATGTGACACCTGACTGTGTAGTTTGGTTTCCCCTTTGTGAGAAAGTGTATAAAATGCATTTAAAGGACGGCCCGTGGGTGAATCACAGTATGCAGTATGGGCCTGGTCCACGCACAAGAAACGCAGAGTGGATCGCTGCGTGCTAGAGAAGTGACATGAAGTGTAGAAGGTTCCTGTCCTCTGGCAGATCCCATGTAAGGAGGAGATAGCCATATAATTAGTGGACACATGTTGGCACTCACATGGTCAAAAGGGGCACATATGAATGAGAGTGGAACAGATAGTATTCAGACTTCCTTTGAGGGTGGGTAAGGGCAGGCTTTGCAAGGGCAAAAGACTAAGCCATGAAACTGCAGCATCCATGTGTAGAAATGAGTGAATAGGCCATGGAGTTGAGAGTATGAGAGAGGATACAGGTATCATGCAAAAGGTGGGATGATATTTTGTTTAAAAGAATGAAATGATAATAGGTTTTAAGGAATAAATATTTTTAATAAGCATATATGTTTAACACAGATAATGTGTGTGGGAGGCAGAAAAACGACTCTTCCCTTTCTCCCACAAAGATAGCCATCTCCTAATACCTTGATCCTCTGAATATATTCATTCAGTTAGGCAAAGAGGAATTAAAATTGTAGGTGAAATTAAAGTTACTAATCAGCTAATCTTGAAATAGGATGATGGGCCTATATTTTCTAGGTGGATGCCCCGTAATCTCTTGGCTCTGGAAGCCACAGGGATGTGGGCAGGGGCGCTTGCATTCTGGGTGCCATGAAACTGTAAAAACCAGAGACAGTTTTTGACAGTCTACCACTCCCAAGGCACTACACAAGTAACAGACTGGAACACACCTCCAGGCCTTCCGAGAAAAAGGTCTGTTTGCTCATCTAGGAGGTTCTGCCTGAAGGACAGGCTTCTGGTTTGTCGCACTTACTTACACAAGCCCATGGCAATGCTCACAGGGAACAGAGGCCATTGGGCACACTCTCTGTGCTCTTCTTCTGTCTTGTTTCAGCTTGCTGGTATCTTCCAGAAAGAAACTTGTACCTTGTCTGATGCCCTGGAATTTATGGCTGCTGCCAGGGAAGACCTTGTACCTCCTGGCTTTGGTGACAAGTGGGGCTTCTGCTTGTAAGCAATGGAGAAAAGTTCTTAAACAGCTAGCATCCCAATAGCCCAGTAAGAGGCAACTGACACAGGGGTTCAATATTTCTTTAAAAGAGGCTTATTAGCTCATCATTGTAGAGGCAGGCTTCTAATTAAACAGACATCTATGGGCTGACTGGGAACCTTTCTTGAGACCTAGGAGTATGGCACTATCTTCACATTCCCTCTGCTGAGCTCCAGAGCACCAGCATCCCTCAGAGGAGGCCTCTTAGTTGTGTTGGGACTCCAGTTTTCATGTCTAGTGTCCATTTTTTACAGTTGCAACTCAGGGTCTGCACTTTGATCACCTCTCTCTGGTAGCCAGGGGGTCTTTCATTCCTGGGCCCCACAGGATGGCAACAGTTGAAGAGGGAGTTTGGCAGGTGACCAGCCCCTAGCACGGCACAGACAGCAGGTTGTCTTTGCAGATCAAGTCGTTTCCAAAAGAAACTTACTTGAACGTGGGTCTAGAGCCCTGATTTTTTTTAACTACTGACAAGGGAACACCTCTAGATCACCTGGATCTAGGGGCCAGTAGGTCTTACGCTTGAGGTCTCACAGAATTATATATATTTTTACTTTTTTAAGCTCCTGCCTAAGGATCTGGCTTCCAATCAGCCTGATTCTAAGTACTGACTGAGATCTGTTGCTTTGAGACACGGTCTGCTCTTAGTATACCCTCAACTACTGAGAGCTATTAAAAATAAAAAAATGCTGCTTAGACTATCAGAAAGCTGTGAAAAACAATCGAAAGCTAGGGCAGGATTGATCAATAGGGTTCATCTCCCACACAAAGCAAACCTTTCAAGACTGGTAGAGGTGGCTCTTTCATCTGATATGTAGAAATCAACACAGAGTGAAGCAAAATAGGAAACAAAGAAATATGAGCCAAACTACAACAAAGATAAAACCTCAGAAAATAATGATAATAAAACAAAGATAAATAGTTATCTCAAAAAAAGTTCAGTGACAGTCATAAAGATGCTCACCAAACTCGGAAGAAAAATGGATAAACACAATGAGAACTTTAACCCAGGGAAAGTTACAAAGCAGGGCAAAAGTAGGTTTACCATTGTTTGTATGGAATATAATAGAATAATAAATAACACTATAAGGAGAAACTTTGTTTCACATACTCACAACTGTAAACTTACTTTTACACACGCTGTACAAGGAAGTTTCAAGCAGACTTCACAGAAGTTAAGAATACAAAAACTGAGTTGAAACTGACATGACAGGGGTCAACAGCATAATAAATGAAGCATGAGCAAGAATCAGTGAATTCAAACACAGGGCAGAGGAACCTACCCAAACAGAACAGCTAAAAAAAGGGGAAAAACCCACCAAAACCTTAAGGAACTTATGGAATAACAAGAAGTGAACTAATACTTGCATTATAGAGTCCCAGAAAGAGAACAGAAAGTGAAAGGGGTAGAGAATTTACTTGAAAAAAATCATAACTGTAAACTTTACTAACCAGATACAGAAAGCACAAAAAGTACCAAAAAATGATAAATCCAAAGAGACCTATAATGAGACACATTATAATTAAATGTCAAAAATTAAAGACAAGAAAAGAATCTTAAACCCCACAAGAGAAAATAAACTTGTTATGTAAAAAGAAATCCCCATAATATTACTAGAAGATTTTTCAGCAGAGATTTTACAGGTCAGAAGGAATAGCTTGATATATCCAAAATGTTGAAATAAAATATTTCCAACCAAGAATACTTTTCCCAGCAAAGTTACTATTCAGAATTGAAGAAGAGGTAGTTTCCTAGAAAAAAAAAAGATAAAGGAATTCATCATCACCAAAATGAATTGTAAAAAAAATGTAAAAATGACTTCTTTAAGCTGAAAAAATGGGTGTTAATTATTAATAAAAAACATAAAAGTATAAATCTCTCTGGTAAAGATAAAGTTATAGTCAAGATACTGGGTTAATTACTTATAAAGTTAGTATAAAGGTTAAGCGACAAAATTGGTACAAATAATTATAACTACAATAATCAGTTAAAGGATACTTAAGATGTAAAAATGTGACATCAAAAATATAGGGTTGAGGGGTTGAGGGGAGAATAAAAATGTAAGGGTTTAGAATGCATTCAAACTTAAGTCCTTATCAACTTGAAATAGGCTATTAGAAATATAATTTGTTATATGTAGGCCTCATAGTAATCACAAAGCAAAAATGTACAGTGCATTCACAAAAGATAATGAGAAAGGAATGTAAGCATACCACCTAAGAAGGTCATCAAACCAATGTCCCTGATAAACATAGAAGCAAACTTCCCAATAAAATATTAGCAAACCGAATTCCACAGTACATTAAAAGTACCATACACCATGAATAAATAAGATTTATTCAAGGTATGCAAGAATGGTTCAACATCCACAAATTAATGTGATTCACAATAATAAAGTAAAGGATAAAAACCATATAATCATTTAAATAAATAAATTTAACCAAGTACTATAAACTATAAAACATTGATAAAAAGAAATCAAAGAAGATACAAATAAATGAAATCATATTCTGTGATCATTGATTTGTAGAATTAATAGCATTAAAATGTTCATAATACCCTGGCTAGTGTAGCTTAGTTGTTTGAGTGCCAACCTGTGAACCAAAAGGTCACAGGTTTAATTCCTAGTCAGGTCACATGCCTCAGTTGTGGGCCAGGTTCCCAGTTGGGGGTGCATGAGAGGCAACTACACACTAATGTTTCTCTCACTCTCTCCCTACCTTTCCCTTTTTCTAAAAATAAATTTAAAATAAATTTTTAAACTTCACAGCACAGATTTAATGCAGTCCTTATCAAAAGTCCAATAGCATTTTTCACAGAATTCGAGCAAACAATTCCAAAATGTGTATAGAACGCTGAATAATCCGCAAAGAGCCAAGCGATCTCGAAGAAGATCAAAGCTGGAGACATCACATTCTCTAATTTCAAATTATATTACAAAACTACAGTAATTAAAACAGTATGGTATTGGTATAGAAAAAGACACATGAATCATTGTAACAGAATAAAGAGCCCCAAAATAAACCCACAACTGCACAGTCAATTAATTTATGACAAAGGAGCCAATAATGTATTTGGGAAAGGACAATCTTTTAAATAAATGGTATTGGTAAATTGGACAGCCACATGTAAAAGATGAAACTGGATCACTATTTTATCCCAACACATTAAGTCAAAATGAATTAAAAACATGACTGTAAGATCTGAAACCATAAAACAGCAAATTCCTTAACATCAGTTTTTGGTGATAATTTTCTGTATTTGACACCAAAAGAAAAATTAGCAAAAGTAAAAATCATCAAGTGGGATTACATCAAACTAAAACACTTCTGCACAATAAAGAAAACCATCAGTACAATGCAAAAGAACCTACTGAATGGAAGAAAGTATTTGCAAATTATGTATCGGATAAAGGGTTAATACCCAAAATATATGAAGAAATCATACAACTCAATTAAAAAACCAGACAATCCAAATAAAAACTGGGGAGAGGATGTAGATAGAAAATTATCCAAGAAGACCTGCAAATGGCCAACAAACACATGAAGAGATGCTCAGCATCCCTAATCATCAGAGAAATGTATATCTAAACCACAACGAGATATCACCTCATACCTGTTAAATTGACTATTGTCCGAAAGACAAGTAATACAGTAAGTATTGATGAGGATGGGAAGAAAGCTTACCATCCTGCACTATGGTGGGAGTGTAGATTGGTACAGTCACTATGAAAAAACAGTACGGAAGTTCCTCAAAAAGTTAAAACTAAGACTGTGATTCAGCAATTCCACTCCTGGGTATTCATCTGCAGAAAACAAAACTGCAACTTAAAAAAGTATGTGTACCGCCATGCTCACTGAAGCATTATTTACAAAAGCCAAGATAGAGAACCAATTTAACCATATTACTCAGCCAAAAAAAGAATAAAATCTTGTCATTTGCAACAACATGGATGAACCTCTTTAGGGCATTACACTCAATGAAATACATCAGAGAAAGACAAATACCATATGATCGATTTCAGTTATACACGGAATCTAAAAAGTAAAACCAAACAAAACCCTCTAAACAAAGATGAAAAGCTTGTAAACACTGAGAGCACATGGGGATTGCTAGAGGTAGGTGGGGGTGGGGGTGGGGGTGGGAGAAGCTGGTGATGGAAACAGAGTCACAGACTTCCAGGTATCAACCACACATCGTGAGAATATAATGCACAGCATGGGGACAATACTTAATGGTACTGTATTGTAAGTTGAAAGTGACTAAAAGAATATATCTTATAAGTCATCATAATGAGAAAAATATAAACAGTGTATAGTATTGGATGTTAAGTAGACTTAGTGAGGTGATCATTTCACAATATATACAAATATCAAATTATTGTGCTGTAGAACTGAAACTAATATAATGGTGAAATGATCACCTATATGTGTCAAATATACTTCAACAAAAAAATAGATAAATTTGTGTTGCTTTAAGGCAAACAATTCTTCAAGTTGAAGTTGTGTAAATAATAACTTTGGGCTGTGGTGTTTCAGCAACCATAGGAAACAAGTAAAATATATTAAATTGATAATTATGTAATAAAATAATGGAATTTTGGTTCATAGGCCAGCACTCACTCCACTGAGCCACACTAGCCAGGGTTATATAATAAAGTCATTGAAAGTCAATTTAACAATTAGTAATCATATTTTACCATCTCTGCACCCTCTCTTAATTTTCATAGGTCTTGGCATAGCTTTTTTACATATGCCTGCTCCCTTCTACTGAATCTACATTACTTAGATTTATAATCACAATCTTCTGCTTCCAGTTACTTTCAGAAGAACAGCATAAATCCAATGCCCATTACAGCCTAGCCTCACACTAATGAAAAAGACAGGTGCTTACTGAGTTTTTAGAAACATCACCCACTGTCTTTCTCTTGGGCAGGAGACACTAAATTTGCTTACATTGCTTTGTGACTAGATTTGTATTTTGACTTGTATCAAAGTGAAAATAATCTGAATCTGGAAAAAAATGTAAGGTCAGAAAGGCCCTGTATCTGAGATGCTTGACACATTGCCAAATCCATAATTGCAGATTTTGTTTATGCTGTTCCTTTGACACAGGGTAACACAGCTGCATAAAAATTCATTTACTTCAGGATGACAATTCTGTTTAGATTAATTGACTAGGGAGATTAATATTTACTTTACTTCTCTATCACTCTTGAAATGTGAACTATATTGTATAAAATCCATTAAGTACTAAAGCATACTTTGCAAAGTGCAATACGTCAATTTACTTCTAAAATGCAGCTCATATGGTCACAAAATGGCAGAAAATCTTTGCATGTTTTAAAGGGCAAATGATTTCATTTGAGCATCAGGGATATAATTAGTGGCATTCAAGTTTGGAGTCATTTATCCTTGCAGTGGGATGAGCAACACTCTCCTGCTCATGAACACTGACAGCCTTCAGAGAATCTGCTGGTACCCTGCCCTCTAAGGCACCTCATCTGGAGGAGGCTATCAGTAACTGTTTACCCACCAGACTTAAAAGAAGAGAAGTGTGTTCCCATAAGTGCAGACATCAATTCCTCATTGTGAACTAGGTGCCCTAAAGCAAAAATGTTTGTCCTACAGGAAAACCTTGAACTGATTGCTACTTGGCTTGTAGCAACAGTCCCTCAAGGTCAAGCTCAAAGGAGATCTCCAAGGTGCCTGCCACCAAGTCTAGTTCTTTGGAAAATCAAATATTCGTCTTTGATCAAATTAGACACCATCACCCAGTCACTTTCACTAAATTTCACTTCATTGTTCCACCTTTCACGTTTATCAAATGCAGCTACAAGAATGGCTGTATAAATTTCATTTCTGCTCTTTCCACACAATTTGGATGATATTGCCACTGCACTGCCCATTGTCCTCTATAAAGTTTTTCTTGTGAGAAGTCTCTCTCAGGATTTAACACCAGGAACAGGTCTTGAGAAACTTGCTTTCTTCTTTTGAATAATGAGGATGGTGTATTTTCCATATTTCATCTTGCTTGCCTTTACACACTGCGGTCCCTCATTACTTGACTGGTCAGGATGCGGGAATCAGGAGAGATGCTCATGCATGCAGTTCAACATCCAGGGCTATGGTTGGACATTTGGATTTATCCTTTGAATGTTTTATCTTTGTCTCTATGTTTCAAAACCAGAAAAAGAATCCATAAATTAGTACAATGAACTTTATTGTTTTGTTATTTGGGAAGTTGAGAAAAAAAGATTCACTTAAGGCTTAAGTAAGATGAAAATGTTCACAATCTTTGGAATGATATTCTAAGAGGCAAATAAGGGAGGTTTTAAAAGCAACATCATAGTATCCTGTGGAAAATGCCTTGTTTTATGGTATACTGGCAGGAGTTAAAAAACCAAAACTTAGTTTAATGCTAAGTTTTTTAATCCATTAATTTGTCCAACAATATTTATCAAGGTTCTACTGTAAATATGACACATTTCTTGCCCTAGAGAGTTTTTTGTCATGGGCGTGAATAGGCAATTTAACTATATAATTTCACATTTGCTATTTTAGAGGAAATATAGGCTGCCATAGAACCAAATTAGCAAGGCTCTCACCCCCACCCCTTTTAAAAAAACCTCACCCTAGGATATTTTTAAGAGAGAGAGAGAAAGAGAGAGAGAGAGCATCTATTGGCTGCCTCTCAGACATGCTGGCACCAGGACCAAAACCTCAACCCACGTATGTGCCTGGACTAGGAACCAAACCTGATACCCCTTGGCAATGGGATGGTGCTGCAACCAACTGAATCACATAGGTCAGGGCAGCAAGCACTTCTGATATGAATTTAGGGTGGGCTTAAAGAGGAAGCATTGTATCATAGTAAAGACCAGAAGGGAGAAAACAGAAGTTATTCCAAGGAGGAGGGCAGGGAAGAGGGCTCCAAGGAAAAGATAAAGAATCAGAGAGGACTCTGAATTATAAGCAGACACCAAGACCCCGGAGAACACAAATATGTTAACCAATGTGTTAGCCAGCACCCCTTCAGAGCCACTGAGGTCAATCTACCCTTCAGGAGCCAAGACACCTAATGTCAACAGTAATTTCCTTATTCATGATGATTGCATTATTCAGAGAGTAAAACTGCACTTATTTAATCTACAGTGATTAAAAAACATTCTTTGGAGTATGTTCCCCATTATGTGTGTGTGCATGTACGTTTATGTCTACAAGTATGACCTAAACATAGTGACTAAGAGGGGGCAGAATATGATTTCTGTTTCACATAAAGCTCCGGACATCATTACCACATCCAGGGCTGCTGTGGTCTCCCCACTGTCAGCACTCTCTGTTGTGTGGCTTCTGTTCTTGGTGTTCAGTCATAGGAAGGTGGTTGGCTGGTCCAGATCCTGAAAGAGAAGCAAAGGCACACACTTTGTTTGAAAAAGTTCCTATAGGAGAGCTTCTCTTATTAATTGGCCAGAACACAGTTATGTGGCAATATCTAGCTATGGTTTGAGGCTGAGAAATAAAGTCTTTACTCAAAATGGCAATGAGCCCTAATATAAAAAATGTTAATATTTAGAAAGGGTAGTATGGACATTTTGATGAGTGGTGGGTGATAAATGCAGAAAATTGTACTTGAACAGCAATAAAATAATTTAAAAAATAAAATAAAATAAAACCTGAAAAAAATTAAAAGGGGACAACAGATTCTAATAAATAACTCACAGTTTCTAAAACAACATTGGTATAACTATAGATATATCTATATAAAATAGTGCTACAGGTATGCAGTTCTAGTGGTATAAAAAGATAAACTACAAGATACAAAAACTAATAAACTCAAAGTTGGTGATTTCCTCACATTGCACACAAATTTCTTTACTGACTTAATTATTAAACCAATATAACAGCTTAATAAAATTTGCATAACACAGCAAGCCATGTTCTCTATCAGCTCTTTGAAAAGTAGCATAGAGCTACTTACCTATCTACAGCAAATTAAGGATTTAATTTACCTGGAACATCAATGATTAATGTTAAGAAGTTTGGGTGGGTATTAACCAGCCATATAATCACTTTGTTTCCTAAGGTGTTTTGCCAGGGTATAATTTGCTTCATATATCTTATATGATATATATGGATATTTGAGGAAACAAATAGCTCATGTTCTCGTTAAATGGAATGACATCTCTCAAAGGTATTGCATCAATATCCAGGGAACCCAGATAATTTTTTTTAATAGTTTGGCTTGTACAGCTTTCATAAGTGTTGGATCTAAATTATCTGAATAGTTGTACTTATATTTCTTTTTAAAGTGGGGTTATTACAATGGGACAAAAATCTATGTAAGATTAAGGGATACAGAAACCCAATGATTATACATGGTGACTTGTCTGTTAATAGTCAAATAAAAAAAGAGAGAGATTTTTACCTTTTCTAAACAGATTTGATTAAAAGTGAAGTTTTTGCTGTTACTTCTATTAAAGCAGAGTTTTTTTTATTTCTCTCCACAAATTTATATTAATCCTGGCACTTCTTTCCTTCCTCCCTCCATCCCCTCCCTCTCTCTTTCTCTCCTCCCTCCCTCTTCCTTCTTTCCTTCCTTCCTTCCTTCCTTCCTTCCTTCCTTCCTTCCTTCCTTCCTTCCTTCCTTCCTTCCTTCCTTCCTTCCTTCCTTTCTTTCTTTCTTTCTTTCTTTCTTTCTTTCTTTCTTTCTTTCTTTCTTTCTTTCTTTCTTTCTTTCTTTCTTTCTTTCCAGAGGATACAGTTCCCTTTTTATGGCAGAAGACCATGGTGGAGAGGGGTGGGTAGTATATAAAAAAGATGTTTCATTACCTCTACCCTCTCTCTTCAACAATCACAAGTGGAAGCATGTTTAATAGATTGGACTAAGAAGGTAGAAATATCAAACCATCGATTTGATCTTTTCAAAATGTGCATATGCAAAAATAAACAAGTGACATTATATCCAACTAGAAAGATTCTGCACAGCAAAATAATCAACAGAATGAAAAGGCAACCTAATGAATGGGAGAAAATATTTGTGAACCATGTATCTGATAAGAAGTTATCCAAAATATGTTTCAAAAACTCATATAACCCAATAGCAAAAAAATTGATTGAAAATGGGTAGAGGATATGGATATTTTCCCCCAAAGTGCAGATTACCTACACACATATGAGGAGGTGCTCAGCACCACTAGTAATCAGGGAAATGCAAATCAAAACCACAGTGAGGTATGTCCTCACACCTGTCAGAATATTATCAAAAGACAAGAAGAAACAAATGCTAATGAAAATGTGAAGAAAAGGTAACCCTTGTGTACTGTTGGTGGGAATTTAATTGGTGCAGCCACTGTGGAAATCAGTATAGAGATTTCCCAAAAAATTAAAAATAGAACTATAACATGATTCAGCAGTTGCCCTTTTGTAATTTATTCAAAGTCAATAAAACATTAATTTAAAAATACGTATGTACCTTCCTGTTCATTGAAGAATTATTTATAATACAGAGGACATGGAATCCACCTAAGTGTATACTGATGAATAAGTGATTAAAGAAATTGTAGAGGATTATATATATATATATATATATATATCTATCTATCTATCTATCTATCTATCTATCTATCTATCCATCTATCTACATGTACGTATGCATACTGGGATATTATACAGCCATGGAAAAGAATTAAATCTTGCCCTGTGTGACACATAGATGAACCTTTAGGGTGTTACGATAAGTGAAACTAAAAAACAAACAAATGAAACAAGAAAATCCCAAATTCTCAGTTAGTTAATTGATACAGAAAACAGATTGGTGGTTGTCTAAGGGGAGATGTGGGGCTGGGTCAATGGGTGCAGGGGGTCAAGAGATACATATTTTCAGTTGTGAAGTGAATAAATTGCAAGAATGTAATATACAGAATGGTTAATAATACTGTATTGCATATTTTAAAGTATTAAAAGAAGTAGATCTTAAAAGTTTTCATAACAAGAAAAAATTTGTAACTATGTATGATGATGTTGACTTTTATGGTGATCAGTTTACAATATATGCAGATATCAAACCATTATGTTTTATACCTGAAACTAATACAATGTTATGTAAGTTATACATCAATAGAAAAAGAAATCAATAACATTGCATGATAGCAAGGATTAAACAAAAATAAAATTGTATTATACAAATTAATATGCATAGTTTTAATCATATTTTATATTCTATCATATTTTAGAATCCTAAATATGCATTATTTCTTTGATGCATGGGATATGGGGGAGAATTATTTGAGTGTAAGAGTTATTGGGTATATCAC
This sequence comes from Artibeus jamaicensis, assembly GCF_021234435.1. Classification (NCBI taxonomy): domain Eukaryota; kingdom Metazoa; phylum Chordata; class Mammalia; order Chiroptera; family Phyllostomidae; genus Artibeus; species Artibeus jamaicensis. Next base: position 28,501,982 of record NW_026522025.1, on the reverse strand, counting down.
CTGGTAGTAAGCTGCTGTTTTCTGCTGTATACACTTACCTTGGCTGAGACTTTGATGCTCAAATAGTTAAGCTGGTATTTTAATATATTCTGATGCTCTTTGGTCAAATATTTGGACACAACAATTTGTGGTGATACTTTATTTTTAAGAGATAAATGTGTGTAATTATTTAATCTAATACTAGACTGTGATTTGGTAGACAAATTTTAAACAATTATGTTGATTCTCTGCTTTGATAAGTATAAAATACATGTAAGCATGTAAAAATAAAGCTGGCTATTATTTTGTGCATTTGGGGTATGTAGGTAGTCAATCCATGAAATTTAAAGACAATATAGTCAGTTTTGAATCTATATTATCTGAATTGGTTTCTCCTACTAGTTAAATGTACCATAAAATGGCCAGTTTTCCACATTACTTCAGACTTTCTAAATCTGGGTAAAGTGGAAATTTTAAACAGAAAGTGTTGGAAACAGTATTTGGAAGGTCACAAGAGACATGGTATGAATGGTTTAAAAATAATTATCTTCTGGATTTTTCTCAAGGTGGTAGCAGCTGAAAATCATGGCTGGGTAGCCTACTAGTATTTGTATTAGAAGGCGAGAAATGTTTGACCAGTTTATTAACCAGTGGAATGGTATAATGATAGACTTATCTTCCTGAAGACACATAATGCCTTATTTTGTGATCCCTTGGAGCTAAGAGACAAGGGTCAGCAAAGTAAACCTTGTGTGACAAATCCAGCCTGATGCCTAATTTTTAAATACCATTTTGTCAAAACGTAGCCTGCCACTTCTTATGTATTGTCAACTGTACTTTCCCACTATAATGGCAGCCTTGAGTAGTTGCATCAGATACCATGTGGCCCACAAAGCCAGAATTATTTGTTATCTGGCCCTTTCCAGAAAAATCATCACCGAGCCCTACTGTACCAGCTGTGATATTGTCATGTGGAACACATCCTACAGTGGATGAGTAGCAGTTTCTGATAAATAATCATATGTTTCATTGGAGCTCACCATACCATCTGAACGTGCTTGAACCCAACATCGGAAAATGTTTCTAAGAAAGGGAGTAGACCTAGCTAGTTATATTAGACCTGTTAAACAAATAGAAAGCAGATTTCTCATAGGCAATCAGTTTGCCATTTTCCGTGAGCATGAAATTCATTTTATAATTTTAGGGAGGAAAATGTGATCTTAAACATGGGGAAAAAGTTTTAAAACTATGTTCTGTAATGTGATCTACCTTCTCACTGTTTGTTTCAACTTAATAATAAAATATAACTCCCAAATGTGAAGAACTTTCCTGGGCTGTGAAATTGATAAGGTCCAGATTCTTCATCTGGAAAATTTTCTCAAGTCTCCTCACTCCCAATTTCTACCCCCACTTGGTTTATGCAAATTTTAAAGTGAAGAATATTACTTTACATATGGGCCCTCATATTTGCATTTGCTCATTTTTCCCTTTATATTTTGTAAATCAAAGTCTGTTCACACATTTATTTAGCAAAGAGTTAACTTACATTTAAAAGTAGCATAACAAATAAAAAGAAACATATAACAAAACAATTCACAAATCTGTCTAGTTCAAAAAGAACATCTAGTTTCTCCAAGTGGGTACACCATAGTAATAGTGTTATATGTAAAATTACTTTTAAAAGACAGAAAATTATTTGTTGTTGTGCACTACTGCATCCTCCCCTTTGTTCTGAATAATCTGTTGATTTATTTCTCCATTCAGTAGAGGGTTACTGTTGCCCTATTATTTTTTTCTTCTTTACCATTCCCAAGGCCATTGCTCATCATTCTACACCTGGGTATAACAGCTCCTGGAGTATTCCTATTCCTTCCTCTACTACTCTCAGGAATCTGAGTAGCTCCCAAACAGTTATTTTGTTCTGTACTTCACCCTCAGCCTTGGTTTCTCATCATGTTCTGTATTAAATTAAGTGGAATCTAGTTTTGCTAAAAGATGAACAAAAGCCCTACTTAAGTAAGTAACAAAAAAGAGATAAAAATATTAAGATGGAACAAGGAACTCATACTGTGGTGCATTCTCCTTAATCTGAAAAGGACTAGAAATGAAACACAGAAAACAAGGTTGATGTCTCCTTATTTTTAAGACCAGAATTACATGGTGATACTGGGAATTTGGCATACACTGAATGCAGAAAACCAGTGAAGCCCTATGCCTAACTGAAGACTGGAACTTGAACCTTGAAGTTCTGAACTAGAATGTGGCCCAGCACTACAGCTGAATAGGACTCTAAGGGACTTGGGAAACTTGAGGATGAAAGGAAAGCTTGAGGACAGGGAGGAAGTGAGCTAAGCCACCTGCTGGCCCAGTGACTACATGTGTGGTATTTCTGATTTGAGATTCTGTAAGAAATGTTTAACATGTTAAATGTTTAACCTAATAAGTTAGGTTACTTATTCCAGATATACAATGTCCAGTTTCCAAACAGTAGAAAAAAATCAAGGGGGTTAATAAAGTTAACCTCATTAACCCCAAGGAGACACGTGAAAGAATAGGAGGAGGAGGAAGAACTGGGGAAGAAAGAGGAGGAAGAGGGGGAGGAAATAAAAAGGCCACTAGACTGAAAACACACAATAGTACTTATAGAAAATCTAAGTATTCGACTAAAATAATGTGAACCGTTAACCTACTTATTAAAATATCAAAATTATTTTATTGTTTTAAAGAAAAAAGATCCAGTTGTATGCTATGTATTTGATTCACACCTAAAAGTACCCTCGTCCTGGAAAGAGCACAAATAAAGGAATGAAAATAAAAATACCTTTCAAACACTAAGAAAAAGTAAGATGCCTAAATATTACTTTCAAATAAAGTCATATTTAAAGCAATAAGAGGGACATTTTATAATAATTAAGGGAACCACATACTGGAATATATGCAAATCATGATGTATCCTAATCATATAATCTGAATTTTATTGAGCAAAAAGGAAAAAATATATAAAAAGAAATCACCAAATTCACAATCTTATTTTTTGATTTTTAACATACAATATTAGGAACATTGGATCAAGGTAATTAAAACAGGAAAAATTTTGCCCTGGCTGGTGTAGCTCGGTGGATCGAGCACGGGCCTGTGAACCAGAAGATCTCGGTTCAATTCCCAGTCAGGGCACATGCCTGGGTTGCAGGCCAGTTCCCAGCAGGGGATGCATGAGAGGCAACCATACATTCATGTCTCTGTCTCTCTCTCCTTCCCTTCACCTCTAAAGATAAATAAGTAAATAAATAAATAGATAAATAAATAAATAAATAGGAGAAATTTTAACAAATTAGTAAGGTTCTGTATATATACATATATATATATATATATATATATATACACACATATATGTAAATAGGCATACAATAATGCCACACTGCAATAGCAAAGATTAAATATTGTCATTTGTGTATGCATGGATGGATCTTGAGGAACTATGTTAAGTAAAGTAAGCTAGGCAGAGAAAGACAAACACTGTATGATCTCATGTATATGTAAAACTTAAGATGTGGACCTGATAGGAACAGATGTAGATAGGCGGTGGCTGCCAGGGCTGGATGGAGAGGGAAGGGGTGTGGGAGGAAGAGAAATGGGGGAAGGTGTTCCATGGGTCCAAATGTCGGTGGGTACAAAGGTGTAAGATGTCTAAGTTCCGAGATGTGATATACAGTACAGTCAGTATAAGTAACAATAGTGCATCATCTATGTGAAATTTGCTAAAAGAGTAGATCTTAAAAGTTCCCACCATAAAAAATGGTAAAGAAAAATATGGATGTATTAACTAACCTTATTGTGGCAATCATTTTGCAATATATAGAGATATCAAATCATTACATCTACCTTAAACTTATAAAATGTTATATTCATATTGGAAATATTGCTCAATAAATGTGTGTGTATGGAGGGGAAGAATAAACAGAGAAGTTGGTTATCCTAGAATACCAGCAAAACAGATATCCTTCCAGTAAAGTTGATTCCACCTGTTCAGAGCAACCAGCACAAATACCTAAGATGTAGATCTACGTACCATTTATGTCTGAATCCACGCCTGTCTCTGTCTCTATCTTCTTCTCATCTCTCTCTCCATCTCTGCCTCTGTCTCTACACCTACATTAGTGTCATCTACAGCTCTATTAACTATATCCACAGCATCTCTATCTGTATTTTCTATAGCAAGCATTCTCAATCTTAGCACTTTAAACATTTTCAGCCAGATAATGAAAGGCCATACTATGCATTTTAGAGTGTTTAGCATCATCATTGGTCTCTACCCTTCAGATGCAAGTGGCATCCCCTTCTTTCCAGAAGAGACCATCATTTCTTTAGACATTACCAAATGCTCCCTGGAAGGCAACATAATCCCTGGTGAGAACCACCGTTGTCTCTATTACTTATAGTTACAGATGTGTAAGCTGTATCTTTATCTTTTACTGTCCCAGTAAAAGAGCTTACAGTTAAGAAACCAGAGTCTTTACATGGCATTTGATTAATAATTTAGCCTACCTATGACTAGGATTTTTTTTCATGGAGACAGTAATTCTTACCTCATTTTCTGTGTGGTTTGTTTAGGTGCTGAAAAGAGATAGTAGATATGAAAATCTTTGAAATATCTGTATGGGCTAACAAGACAAAACTAAAATAATAGTAGATAATGATAATAAAATAATAATTTGGTGCTGTAATTATTGTACTAACAAAAATAATACTATATGCACATTCAAATGGCTTATCAAAAATAAGAAAAGTCAGGAGACAGTATGAAATCATAACATGGCTACTTGGTGATAAATGTAACTGTGGGCAAATCACTTGTTTCATAGTTTCAGGTTTCAGTTCTTAATTGCTAACATGGGAATAGTGGTAACACAGACTTAGCAAAACTGTGGGGAGAAATAAATTTATTGTCATATATGGATAAAAATACTGGCTTACAGTATGTATGAGAGGAAATATTCGTAGAATCTAAATCAGTACTTCTTTTTTGCAGTATTCTGAGGTATATCTTTTGGAGGCCTTAGTTTTTCTTCAGTCATTTGGTTATTTTTCTTGGACTTGGTCTATTCTATTTTCTCTAATCCCTAGCAATCTAACACACCACTCACTTTCCCCAATGTGGCCCTAAATTTCTATTCTCTATCAATGATAACTTCTACTCCCTGGTTATCCAAAAGGATACATTTTTCCTATTTTCAAATTTTGGGGAAGCTTCTCAATGATGACACATTTAGAAATAGTATCAACTCTAGTAATAAAGTAAGATTCACCAAATAACTTTTTTAAATAGCTAGTACCATGAATATGCTTCTCTTTGAAGAATAATCACCCCTGCAGTGGCTACTAATGGATAAACCTGTTTCTGTTTACACTATAAATCTTTTGTTTTAAAAGTCAGTGTCTCAACTGTGAAAATTCTCTTTGTGGTTGAACTTGGCAGAAAGGCTGACAACCTAGAGCGATATTTTCCTCTCCTCAAGTTTAGAGGGAAAATCATTAGTTTATTTTTTAAATCTTAACAGGAAGACAAGAACAGAGAGAGCCAACTGCGATGTTTCAGATGATTTTTATTGCTAGAAAATTGGATAGCCAGTTGGCTTTCTTTTAAGCAATATGGTAACAGGAAAACTTACTTTTGACTTGGGGGGTTTGTCTTCCGTGTATGATGCTCCCAGCCAGACTGCCTGATGGTAGTTTTCTCTTTTAGCATTTAAAGGGGATTCTGGCCCATGCGCAGTTGCTCGTTTTCTTCGGTAATTTCATAAGGATTTTTAGTATGGAAAGTTATTGAGCATGCAAGGTTCTGCAGATGAAAAGCTCCCTAAGCAGGCATTGACAAGGAGGACCCGGGCTGTTACAGTTTGTCGTGTCAATGATTTGCAAATAATGGGTCTCCAGGAGATTTTTAAATTGCAGCTTTCACTCCAGGCCATGGTGCTTTTTAGGATGAGCAGAGTTGCTCTGGGGCTTGGCATTCTTCAGTGCACCTTAGGCAGGGGCTCTAATACTTCCATTGAGATCATAACAGCTGGCCATTATAATCAATCTCAATGACATATTTTTCTTGCACTTTTTCTTTTAATAAAAAACAAAAAAGCGTACTCCAAAGACTATATTAAAGTTGTAACTTAAGCCAACTACAGTGAAGAGCTTTCACTGAATATCTTGAGCACAATGAGTTAAGTCTTTACAGAATCATATTTAAGCCACATTGATAGAAACACTATTGAGACATGATAGAGACACTAGCACCTCGTTTTAAAAGGGGGAGTTTTAACTGGTCCGAATGTCTAACTGGATTTCTGAAGTCAACCTAATCTTCTAGAACTGAGAAAATTAAGAGAAAATTTTCCAAATTACTAGCATCCCTTAGGATGTACCAGTGTAAAGGATGTTCCTCTGGAAGGGAGACGTGATAGAATATCCCATGGACGTAACACTGCTTTGTCCATGTAAAATACAAGTTTTATATAATACATTTTTCATATCAGATTACCCAACTAGGTGTAATTTCACTTTATGAAATATTAAAGAACTGATATTTATCTATAAATATTGCTTTTGAACATGAAAATACAGAGACTGTGTTTATAATTTTCAAAGATTCCCACAAGAGTTGTCTTATTTTTAATAGGAAATTATCAGCCTCTTCACTACAAAGATACCATCTTCTATGTTATTTATCACTCATTCAGCATCTATCATAAAGACTGGCACAGTGAACAGCTAATATTTGCTGAATTTTGGATTATAGTTGAATGACTGTTTTACTTACCAAACTTTCTGTTAATATTTCCAGACAACTCTGGCCAAAACTGAAAAGAGTACTTGAGCATTATTCAGAAAATTAGAATAAGCCAATATGGATCAGATACTGAATGGTATCTACAAATTGATATAAAATTGCCAATAGATTGTTGACAAATTATAAGCAAATAGAAGTTAAGAGTACACTGATAATCATGAGAGCTTGAATTGTTGAAAACAAGAATTATTAACTTACTATTGAGTTAAACCAAGAAAGAGCTCCCTCTCCCAGAAGATAGCAAGAGGCATTAAAGAAAATGGGGAGAAAAATTCATGGAAGGAATAAGGATTTTCAGTAACTGAAATAGACTAATAGTAAGCCTATTTAAATCTTATAGGAGAAAAAAGAGGATTTAATTAGGGTAACAAAATAGATGAGTTGTAATTTTTATTTACGTTCTTTTTTCCTAGAACATTTCTTTGTTCCTTCAAATTTTGGATAAAAAGGATTTGTACATATTTTCCATTATAATCTGGCTCTGGACAGAGGTGTCAGTAATGTGTTAAAGGATGCAAGTAGAGCTGAATGATGAAAATAGGAAATACTGGCTGGTAGCAAAATTTGAGAGAAGGAAACAGTGTCTATGATACAGAAGGGGAAAAGAACTCCATATATGGCTTAATGAGAGGCAGAGTCAACTAGGACATAGTGGGAATGGGCAGACTTGGCAATATAAAAAAGAAAAAATAGAACCATTGACATGCTCCAGAAAAATGACAATTCAGACATTAGGTAAGGGGGGAATAGGGATAGAATAATTTATTCTACCTACTTTTTAAATACATTTGACACATAAAAATCATAATGGAATTACTTGCTTCAATCAGTATTTCAAAGTTTTCCAGGACAAAATAAAACTATATGAAACTATCTCATTTTCAAAGCCATCTGGGCACAATCTTAGTTTAAGCTTGAAGCTCTATTCCCATGTGTCGAGCAGAGGGAAAGAGGAATATCTTGTTAGAGCTCTAGCCCATCTCCAACTTCTGGAAGCCTAAGCAGATGTATCAATCTTGATTATTTTTTTTCTTTTTCTTCTCATCTTATTTTTTAAAATGTTGTGTATCTCTATGTCTACATCCTGAAATAATTCCCAGAGTCAGAAACAGGTAAAAGTCTTTTGTGGGATGGTCCATGGGCTCAGCTGCTTTATACCAACTGTGAATCACCTGCCTTTCAAGGCAGTTACTTCTAACAAAGTGCACCTGGAGACGATGACGCCCCCTTGTAACCACATCATCTAATCTCTGCTATTGGCATTTCAATCAGTTGACTTGACCTTTTGACTGGCACAAAGAATTTTATGGCCTTCCAGCCAATGTTACTGAATATGGGGTGATCAATATTTAAAAACGAATTAATAAATTAAATAAAAGGAAAACCTTTTTAGAAACTATGGGGCTTTAATGTTAATGGGTACTGTGCTTGACTATGAGAACTGAACTGCAGAAGGAGAGGCACTTTACCTCTTAATATACTGATTTTCAGATTTTTCCCCATATCTCACTATTCTGGAGTTAGAGCTAAATTAAGCTAAAACAAAATTTGATTGGCTACAATATTATAGAAACAGTAAGAAATTAAGCTGAAACACTGACGGGTACCGCAGGAGACAAATTTCATAAAAACCAATGAAACGAACACACTTGTCTATTTAGGGTGAAGGTGTTTTTAAGGAATGTGGTTTGGTCTCTTTAAGCTCTCTATAAATAAATAAAGGGGTCTAATTATTTCAGAATGTCCTCTTTAAATCAACACAACCATGAAGTGTACAATATGCAGTTCGATGTGGGTGTCAAAGTCAACATCAGTAGGCTATTACCCCATTTTTAGCATTTCCTTCCCAGAAGAATTTGAAGGGGAGTGCTTATTTTTATAGAGTGCTTAAATACGACTTAATCCAGAGAAGCCTGTGACTATGTGTTGGCAAGCTAATGTTTTGACAGGAAATAAATCAATGCATGTGGACACGGGTGATGCATGAGTCTCCCCAATAAAACATTTCCTCAAAATATGTCTTTCAAACCAATGTGGCTGTCATAATTCCTAGGCCAAATGTTTAATGAGCAGTTCATCTAAACACTACTGTCAAGAGAGAATGTTATTGGCTGTCAGCTTCCCACATGTAAGTGATTAATAAAGCGACAAATTCAAGATCAAAGCTCTCAAGGTCTAGGGCAGATTTAGAAATGAATGTATAAGATATGGGTTCTAACAGGAATTGTTTACTTCCAGATCTGATCAGGTGAATATTCTATCCAATATTTAATATGTTCCCTCTATTCTGTCCACACACTGCCTAAATTATTTCAGGATAATAGTTGAAAATTAGAAAATGGTATCTCACCATATTGCCCAACCTACAATAGAAAATTAATTCAAATATACATTAACTAGGACTTTGGGGCTTATTGCTGATACTGAATCAAAAGTTATGGCAATGTATTATTTTTAATTTATAAATAAAAATATTTTTATTTGTCCTATTTATTGTGTTCAATGCTGTTAAATAGAAACATTTTCATTCTTTGAGTGTAATTCCGCAACATGCAAAATCTCAGAGATTGTCAAAGAAATAACATTTTCTTGATAAGAATGAATAACAATATTTTTTCCATTCAAGTGGACAGCTTTTGAATTTTGAATATTATCATTTGATGTTAAATAGTCACTAACTTCAAACAATTTGAAAATGTGACTGTATTCAAAGGCTTTGCTAAGTTTGTCAATATTTATGTAAGTTGTGACATTAGTGACACCTGGAAATTAACAACTGAAATCTATTTATTTATGAAAGATATGTGTACTATTATGATAAAATGTCAACTTTATTGATCAATATATGGAATATGCCAGCTGTACAAAGTATAATTTTCTTTATATTCAAAAAGATACAGAATTTTAAGTGTTTAAGTATTCTAAATTCTACTTAAAATAATCTAAAATACATATAAAGATTTGTCTTAAATGAAATAGAAAATCATTTTGCTGCTGGCTGCTATTATGTAAGTTGTGTAGAATGATACCTCAGGAATAGCAGCAAAGTTTATGTGGTTAATATACTATTTTCTGTTTATAGATGTATTGAGTCTGGATTAAAATGGCTTAATTCTATCAATCTAGTTTGAATGTAAATAAATTAATGACATTAAACTCTATTCCCCTTATAATTATAATATAGAGAGTGACAAAGGTCACTGATTTCACAATGTATAATACATAAATGTAACAGAAAACAAACTATTTAATTAACCTAATACTATCATTTAAATTATTTTTGTTCCAATTCAAATGAAGTCAAATAAATGGCAATTTTTAAATTTATTCATTCTACTGAAAAGATGTTTTATGTCACAAGTACTTTTTTTGAAAAAGATAATGTTATATCAACTGCATACTAAAAAAGCTAATGCATTTGAACGGATGAGGGCAGCGAGTGGGGAGAAGCCTACGTCTCAAAACTGCTTTTGTTGTAAAAAAATCTCTCTCCACCTGCACCTCTCTCATAAGGCATAAGAAACTTATGAATTTGGGTTTTTACTTATTTGAAAAAAGATCGGTCAGCAGCCAAGGGACCAGTCATGACAGTAAGTGTTGGCCTCATGTGCTGAGGGTCCAAAAGAAATCAGGCAGTAGGCCTAATAAGAATCAGGTAATGTACCTAATAAAAGTCAGGCAACAAGCCTAATGAATCTTAGGCAGTGAGACTCATGAAAACCAGGCAGTGGGCCTAATGAGAGAGAGGCAACAGGCCTAATGAAAATTAGGCAAGGGGCCCTAATGAAAAATACCATAGACTTCCTTTTGGTTTGTCTCTCCATGGAAGTTTGGCCTGTGACCTTTAAGTACATCCACTCAGACACATACCTGAGGAGGATCGTCTAAGCATGAAGCAGTAGAAAAAGGAACTGTTATTAGTACCTAAGGTAGAGCCACTGCACACTTTAGCTGCCTTACTGAATTCTTTAAGCACAGTGAATGCAAACATCTCCAAGGCTGGCAGCCACTGCCGCGGCAGTAGTTTTTCGTAAGTATGGTGCAGCTCTAATTGGAGATTTATCCTGAGTTCCTGAGTTTCTGTCTTGTTATCATGCCCCAGGCAGCCTCTTCAGTTTTTTATCCATTTATTTATAGTAATTTATTAAATAATTTCTTTAGCATTTATGAGAATCTACATGCCAGGTATAGAACTGGCATGAAAAAGTAAAATAAAATGAAACAAAACAACAGGCTCTTAACTTCCTTATAATGGATACTTTGAAAAAATAGGATCTTTTATATGATTTCCATGGTCTTCAGTTTTAAAAGAATATGCAAAATGCAGCCTTTCATTACTTTTTTTCAGGTAACCTTTGGATGGCTACATGCAGGGTATTCATTGACTATTGTAAAGAAACATACATGAGACCTTCCCTAATGGATGTTTTTGTCCTTTGGAGTAGCCAGACAATAAATTTTTAAAAAATTATAAAGCTACAAATGGTGAAAAGTGCTATGAACAAAACAGAGTTGATAAATAGTATTGGGGTAAGAGGCCCAAGGTCTGGGGATGTGGTCAGGGAAGGCGTCTCTGAGAGGGAAGATGTGCTACAGACTGCAAGAGCAGAAACACATTCCTGACCCAGGGACCAGCAGGAGCACAGCAGGAAGGTAACTAGTGTGAACTAACAGAAGACCAGCTGGGCTACCAATTGTCAGCAAAATGCGTAGTGTGAGATGCCCTTTAAGGAATGTAGAAAGAGGCATGCCTTAATTTAATACCTGGTTCTGGTTAGTAATTTATAATAGAAGGGAACGGATTTATTCTCTTTTAGGCTTATATTTTCCTTGCATTTAATATAATGTATAATATTAGGACCTGTAATTCTTCTGATAAATAGGGACTGAAATAAAATATACTTTGATATATTTTCCCTTATACATTTAAATTTGATTTTATTTTATGTTTTTAAAGTTTTATTTCTATTTTAGGGCCAGAAAAAGAGAGATGCTGAAACCAACTCGTAGTTCATAAACAATTGAAATGTTGACTTTAATCATTGCAAATATAAACATATCATTATCAAAATAATGTGGTAGTAAATATGAATCATTAGAATAAGGAATACACTTACAACACAGTGTGATAAAATTTAGTCACTATAATTCTAAACTTATTTTAGTGTGTCAGTGTTCTGACAACAAAAATGAAGTTATTACTATACGAAAATGCGGCCTAGAACCCTATAATAATATGCATTATAAGTATGCCAAATTATATAGTATTTTAATTAGTCTATCTAATTTTGGTGGCATTACTTTTAGAATTAATACTAGAGAAAATTAACGGTAACTGTTTGGGACGTGATACTTTCTTTTTAATTCAAAATTGGATTAGAGCCGACTCCACAATAAAGCAGACAAATATGTCTGACAAGTTTTTCCTTCAGGAGATACTGAGTTTTTGGATTTTACGAAGTCCCTTGAAAGCTTTATAGTTCTTAGGATGCCTGGAGTCTATTTTGAACAACTTTTCGATTTACTATAGGGAATCTTAATTCAAATTCAACAAAACACTGAAAAAAAGGAATGCTTTGGGGCAATTAGTTTTCTCCAAGGATATTACTATGACATCCCCAATGGGGCCAAGAAAGATGTAAATAATATATCTCTAATGCTTCAATATGTTAAGTGGTGTTAATGATTAAAACTTATAACTAAAAACTTAATCTTTATCCATTTCATTGACAGAATTAGGACTACATCTAAAGACCAAAGTACAGGAGACCTTAACAATTATAAAAACCCTTTTTAGACTTCATGTTTACACATTTATTCTAAAGTATTTATTTGTTCAGTGATGATGTTGTGACTTGCATAAATTTACCCATGACAGAAAGTAAATGTCTTTATAAATTTAACACTGTGCTGTGTTTACATTCATTCATTCATTCATCCATCCATTCATTTATTCATTCAGTAAATACTTATTCAGTATCTACTATGTGTCAGATATTATACTTGGTGTGGGAATACAATAATGAACAAAAGAATCAAAAGTGGCTGGTGCCCTTCCTCCTTTCTTTTCAAACTTCTTTTACAAATGGTATTGTATACTTTTGTTGCATTATGCTGGGTGACCTATTGCCTTTTAGTAATGTTACTAATGATCCCTGGATTCGGATGTTTTCAGCTTCACCTGTTCAGTATAAAGTTGCCCATTGGCCTTTACTTCATGGTTGTAGAAGTCATTGTGAATATTTCCTGTAATCCATTAATTCATTAGTTGTTATAAAATAGTATTTTAATTCTTTCACTACTCCTGCTTCAAAAAATTATAAATAAAAACTTTCCTTATGAATTTGTTTGCTTGTTTTCATAAAAAAAGAAGTTTGTTCAAGAAAGGTAGGTAGGATGCTTGATTCCTGCCCCATATTTATGTTTGCAGAATAATGAGTGGATTCCCTGAGACAGGGAACATGAAAGTTGCTTTTCTTTCAATATTATTATAAGCTCAGGAGTTTTAACATACAGAAATGGGCTAAAGTAGATTTACTGTTATGAGTGTGTGAAACTGTTTATTCCTGTATTATTATTTATTAATTATCATATTACTTATTTTTATTATAACCATGAAGCTACTATTGCCCACTCCTGTATTTGATATTTAAATCCATTCAGTTCTTATTTTTTCAATGATCAAATTGTTCTGTTTTTGAAGTTGGCTTCTAGAATCTTTCCAAAGAACCCGGGAGATCCTATCTCCCTTCCTTTTTGATAAAATGGGATGTTTTAGACCTGTCTGGCAGAATTTTTGCTCCTAGTCTGGAGTAAGCTGTTTCTCTAGGAAATGCCTGTTTTCTTTTGTTGTGTGTGCTACTCAGAGACCACGTTACAAGTGCTGTGTATATTCATTGCTACATGATTAACTTTCAGTGGACAATATTAGGAACAATTCCTTTTTTTCTTTAAAATAATAAATTTATATTGTTATTTTTGATTCTTATTTAAGATAAAAGAATTTTAAACTTTAAAATATGGTCTTTTATTCGCATTGGTAGAGACAATTTAGGAGCCTCTGGCCAAAGTATTACATTTTACTTAATTAATGATTACTCTTTGTATTACAAGTAAGAATAGAATAATTCTTGAAGGTACTTATAGTTTTCTTTTAATCACATATTACATATTCTCAACTCTTCTTATATAATATACTTTTCCAGAAATAATACCCTCCTTTACCTAATATTTTATGACAAGAGCCAGTCAATTAAACATGATTGTGCCACATTTAATATTTTAAACCCTACAAAAATAAGTATTTCACTTGGATGTCTTATCATCTTAGATTCATAATGCCCAAGCAAACCTCTCATAAAGATGACAGAATTCCTGCTAATTGCCTTAAAAAAATGTAATGAATAGTCTTACAACAATTTATCTTAAATTTTCTTCTGAGTAATTATTATGTGATTCACTAAAAGGAAGAGGCAAAAAGAGGACATTTTTTATCATATTTCATTGTCCTTGAGATATTTAGTCATAACATAAATTATTACAATGTGAATATTTAATTTAATGAAATGAAAATTGTAATGATGACAAATGCATAAGATTTTAACTGTAAGTAATAAAACTCAACAAAAAACTTTTATTAAAGTATGTAAATCACCATCTTTAATGATAATACTATGGAAGATTGTGGCATTACCTCATTATTAGCAACACTCAATCTATAAACTACCTAGAATTTGAGTGAATGTACTGTTAAGGAAGGTGGTATCACCTGTTGTAGACATTACAGAAAATCTATCCCAAAGGCATTTTTCTTTCTAGACTTGAGTATGTTTTACATACTAGCTATCCATAGTCCAAACCATAGAATATTTTCAAATATATAAAATGTTGAATATACAATGAGTACTCCATATTAAATATATGTATGTGTGAGAGTTAAGCAACCAATATGTTGGCATATATTGACCAATTTGATGTAAATCATAGTTTCCCACAGACCCAAATTTTGCCTGTATTTAAATAATAATGAGTTTGCTGAACTAATAGCAACAGATTTCTGAATAGTTAGAGGGAATGGGCTAGGCAATGGGTCAAGGTAATTTTATAACCTTTAAGGTGTCTTCTTCTGTTACTATGAAAGACTCAAAAATAAACTCTGATACTTAAAATAATTCAACTCAAAGAAACAGAGTGGAATGGCAGTTTCCAGGGGCTGGGATAAAGGGACATGGGAAGATGCTATTCAACAGGCATGAAATTTCACTTATAAAAGATGAATAATTTATAGAGATCTGCTGTAGAACATCATGCCTATCGTTAACAATGCCCTACTGTACAACTAAGTTTGTTAAGAGGGAAGACTCATGTTAAATGTTCTTACAATGAACGACCACTGCCTAGTTTCATCTCTGAGGCTGTCTGGCTCCAGTGTTGTTGTTCTTCAGTCTACATGTCTTACACTGTTGCGTCCCTATTCCCGGTGCCGGATGTTGCAGACCTTGTCCAGCAGAGTCTGCTTGTTGTGGTATATGATGAGAATCAATGCACAGGCAACAACAATTCTGTGTGGAAAAAGGGAACAGGTACGACTACTCTCTCAAGGGGAGAGTGCCTATGGTGCCTCGGCCACTTCCTCAAGAGGGGAGCGCCCCGACCTTGCCTAGACAGGCTTTTATTGTTTCCCTGGGGTCTTACATCATAGAAAGATTTATTATTTATCACATAGAATATTATTGTCTACATTCTAGGTACGATCAAGGAAATAAAAATAACATGCAAAGGGGAATGACGATGAGCTCATTAGCTCTGTCCTTGGGAGAACTCGTGCAGGCTTTGGAAATTACCTTGAAGATAGACAATACACATTTTTTGTTCTAGACCAGGGTGATGGAGTTTTAGCAAGAGCAAGCCATAAAAGTCTGTTAAGTATTTTCTAGGCCTGATTCCCACAGGAAAACTCGGTTTGAAGATCTGGCTCCTGCCCACCACTTCAATTCTGTAGGTTTTCCATACAGAGCTGGGTCACATTTGCCAGGCCAAGACAAACCGGTCCCCTACATTACACTACACAATGGCATTTCCTCTTTATGCCTGGTCATTTTCTCCTAAGACACTTTTTTGAGATCAGTTTCCTCATGACCACTAACAGCTCCCTTCCCTTTAGTCATCTAACACTTCTGTATTATTCCCAAATTTCCTTTCATACTCTATTTGAGTTCTGCTCTTAATAATGTTCCCTCAAGAGTGAGGCTCTGTCCTCTGTGATGAGATACGAAAGTAGAACCAGAAGAATGATTAAAATGTAAGACCTGTGTTCTTTGTGTTGACTAGAATGTAGAACAACCAAACTCACACACAATATAAGTTATGATAACTGCATTGGAAAACTCTTTGTAAATATCAAAGGCACCTGGATATGTGCATGGCCAGTGGTTCTACTGCTAAGTATACGTCCATCAGAAATCTATGTATTTGCTCACACAATGATTAGCGCAAGAATGTTCATAGCAGCAAGATTCCTAATTGTTTGAAAAACTGGAAAACACCAAAACGTCCATAAATATTACAACGGATATGTTGTGGTACATAAAAACAGTATCAATAAATCATGTTGAATGTATGCAATAATGTGGGATATCTCATAAACAAGATTTCGAGCAAAAGATAGCAGACCCAAAAGACTACATAGTGCACCACCCAATTTACATAAATTTATAAACAATAAAAGCAGTCTGTGGTGTTGGAAGTCGGAGTGACAGCTACCCTTGTGAAGGGAGCAACTGCAACTGAGCAGGGAGTTGTGGTTTTATTTCTTGATCTTGACACTGAATACTTTTTGTGTTAATTTTGTAAAAACCCAGTTATCTGTAGGTGTGTAATCTGTAAATTATATTTCAATAAAAGGTTTACTTAAAAATATAAATAACAAATAGCTGGTTATGGCCACAGTATGGTTTAATGACAAAGTTTGCTTAATCTTGTTGAAAAATATATACTTCATCTGCGGTGGGAGTAGAGGGGAGAAATCTATTTTGCTTCTATGATCCTGGAGTAACTGCAAGTGATATAATTACTTTTTTAAGATTTGAACATCCCTTTCGGACGCATGCAGAATCCACTCTCGGGAAATGTTTATTTGTAGAGGTCACATCTTCATTACTCTGGGCCAAAATCCATTGCACTTTTGGTATTATTTAATAAGAGTATTGCTTTTCTGTTGAGAAAGGTCGGACATTGTTAATTAAATAGAATTAAACCCAGTGCTATCCCCTGTCTCTGCTGTCAAATCCATTCTCTGCCCTGTGAAAAGACTCATGGAACAGCAGCAAGTGCTCACTAACTTATTCCATTCAATTAAAATTAAATTACACAATTGAACTTTTTCTTGTTTTTTGCCACATAACATTTTAGTTAATTGCTTAATTAAAACAAAGGCTGGCATCTCTTTCTTTTTAGGAAGAAAAAGAAAAAGAAGGAAGGAAAAGAGAGCATACTCACTGCTACTTTTTAATTCAGTTATTCTACAGGGAGCTCTGAAAATAATCTTCTATCACCAAAGAAAGTACTAGATTATACCTTTTCCATGAAGAAAAAAGATAAAGGCATTCTAGTTATTAAATTCAATGTCAGGTTCTGATTTCTAGGAAGGCTTTTAAAATACAACCATAAAACAGATCTAGTTTTCACTTTGTACACACACACACACACAAAACCCAGAAATATCAGCTGGATCTTCCTTAGTATTTTCATCAGATTCCAGTAGTTATTTTGCACATGAAAATAGTATATATATATTACTCTTGCTCCAAAAATTCTAACCTCTGGTATAATGACTATCATTCGTACAATGGTTACTATTATTGGTATTGTCATATTGTATTTTGTTTATTAACTTACTAAATATTCACAACATCCTACAAAATGGGTCCTATTATTATACATGTTCTACAAATGAAAAACTGAGACACAGGGCAGTTAATTGATTTGCCCAAGATTATACAACTAATAAATGACAGAGCTGGAATTTTCATACAGAATTTTGTTTCATTATATTAATTTATCTTTGGGAGTCACGATTTTTAAAATATTTTATGTGTTTATTAATACAACTTTTTTTGAACAATTATTTCTCTTTCATTTTTAACCACTGTAACAATTCCAAAATTATCAATATAGGTCAACAGGTAATTTTCCTCCTGAGAATGCAAAGTTTATTTTTTCTATTAATTTAACATCTATTTACTGAAGTTCTACAATGTGTTTTTGAGGTGCTAGGTGCTAGATAAACACCAGTGAGTAGGAGAGGAATAGACTTTGCCCTCAAGAAACTTAAAGACAATAAACATATGAATGTTAACTAAACTTATCATGGTAATCATTTCTCAGTATAGATAAGTCATTACACTGTACACCTTACATTGATGCAGTGCTGTATATCAAATATGCCTCAATAAAACTGAAAGAAAGGGAGATCATAACACGTGAACATAAATGAAAAAACATACAAGTAAAGAAAAAATGAATCACAGGTAGCTCTCACTTAGAACAGTTCCAGCATACACAAAGGTCGGTTACTGCAATTACTTAAATAAATAAAACCCATTCTTCAATGAAATGGTTCAAAACTCACTTACCATAATATATTAACTATGAGTAATTATATAAAGCACAGAATTGGCTGCTGACCCTTCAAAGTCCGTAATTGCTACAGAAATATCAGATGCACATTATAATTGGTGACTACTTACAATACTTCTTTCAAAGTTTGTGATTGATAAATTCCCATCTGTTACTCAGTTCACATATATATGGCAAAGCCTCTGTACGGTTTGCTTCTTTGTCTCTGAGTGATAAAACCACATGACATTTTACACTTATAGGTGACTGAAAGAGGCAATTGGCAACAAAGATCAACATGCAGCAAAGATCCCAAAAGTGATAATGCTGACAGCAAAATTAAAGTTGAAAGTAAATGGAGTTACAGAAGAAAAGGCTGATCATGTTGACAGTGCTGCCATTTCCATAAATTGGAAAAATGATTTTGACATGAAAGACAAAAGTGTCCCAAAGTAAGTGACTTTAGCAAAAAACTTCACATTAAAGAACTCTCGAAGATATTTCATGACATTGAAAAGCACATCGGATGAAATGTTAGAAAATAATTCAAACTTGGAAAGAAGTATGATAATTTTTGAATACATAAAAAAGTGCTTACTTTGTAAATCACAGTATGAGAAAGCAAGCCATGTACAACAACTTTTGATAAAATGTTTTACAAAGATAAAACACTTTAAATCATAATGTTTTGATATATTAACTTATAGGATACTAAGTAAATATTAGTTTTACTATATTCTTTTATTTTTCTAACCATTGATACCTGAACATGAGAGAGTTTTAATATTCAACAAAAATTTTTAAATGTCATAGAACTTTTGTACTTTTCCCATCTATTATTAAAATAGCTTCTCATAGTTTTTGCTTTTTAGAATCCTACTATCGTGCAAAGCAAAAAATCACAAAAAGGAAAATCCAACAATTTGTATTCCCTAATCAAGATGTTTTCCCTTATTATTACTCTATTGGGCAAACAATTAAAATAATATTTCTATAGCTCTTTTCCTAGATTGTCAATTAAACCAGTGACAGATTTATCTATTTTTTGCAATGATTTTTGCTTTAGAAAACATTTTATTTATTTGTTTTTTCCGAGAGAGGGGAAGGGAGGAAGAGAAACAACAGTGTGTGCTTGCCTCTTGCATGCCCCTTACTGGAGACCTGGCCTATAACCCAGGCATGTGCCTTGACTGGGAATTGAACTGGCAACCCTTTGGTTGCATGCTGGCACTCAATCCACTGAGTCACATCAGCCAGGGCATAATTTTGCTTATATTCATTATTCTTCTACTTCCTTGTCCCAGTATAGTTATGACTTCACTTTTAGTCAGCAATGTTCATTACTTTATCTTTGTGTCTATAAATAATATAGCCCCAGTTTACTTTTTTTCTTTTGTAAGCTATACATATCATCTTTTGACTACATTTTGAAGAATACAATATTAGGACTCTATCCTTTCTTCTAATAGCTCTTAACTGACAATTCTGAAATTCTGACATGTGTACATTTACATTATCAAGGTAAATTAAAATTATTCAGTTATATAGTCATGTATATACAGTATTATAATGCAGATCTGCTGATGAATGTTTTTCAAATTTTGTATGTCTGAAAAAGCCTAAGTCATCATTCTTTGAAAAATATCTTTGCTAAATAAATCTAAGTCAAAAAAATCAATAAAGAGGTTATTCCACTATCTTTTAGCTTGCATTGTTTCTGACATAAAACCTGCTGTCATCCTTATCTTTATTTGTCTGTAAGTAATATATTTCCCCCTGTGTCTTATATAATAATTTTCATTTCCTTACATATTTTAAGCAATTTGTTTATAATGTGACTCGATTTTTTTCCTCCATGTTTTATGCTTAGGTATATTTGAGCTTCTTATATGTATGAGTTTGTAATTTTCCTCAAATTTGGAAATTTTTAGCCATTTTTCTTCATATACATTTTATTCATTTTTAGGACTTTGATGCATATAATTGACCACTTGCAGTTACCTTACCTTTCATTGGTGCTCTGTTATTTTTTTCAGTCTCTTTTTATGTTTCATTTTGGATCATTATTATTACTACGTTTTCAAGTCACTAATCTCATTTAATCTGCCATTAATCTCATACAGTATAATATTTCCATCTAGACTTAAGAGCTTTGAAAAGTTTGAATTTGTTGTGGTTAATGTTTTTCAAATCCTTATTTAACTTTTCAATTTGTGGAATACAGTTATATGTTTTAATATCATTGTCTACTAAATGATTGTATGTGACTCTTTTAGGTTGGTTTTGGTTGATTGATTATTCCTCAATATGGTGGTTCTTTTATGTTTGCATTCCTCATAGTTTGATTTGGTACCAGCCAATAGGAATTTTACTTTGTTTGTGTTTATATTCCTGAGCTTTGTTGAGGATGTGGTTAATTACTGGGAATCAGTCTGATTCTTTTAGGTCTTATTTTCAGGTGGGACTACAACTGAGTTTAATCTAGGGTTTATTAATATCCAGCTTCTGCACTAAGAAGGTATGACTGTTCTTAGCATTCTTATCAATACCTCCTAAATTATGAAGTTTTCTCTACTGATTTTTGAAAATTTATGGAACTATCTGAACTGGGTGGTGCTGTTCTTTTAATTATTTTGAGTAGCTCTTTCCCATACTAGAGTAGTTTCTTTACAAAATTGTACTGATTGGTTGAGAGCCAATCAATACTCCAGAAGGAACCTCTGTGGGTGTACAGAGTCCTCTTTTTGCACTGCACTCTTGTACCTGGTACTGTCCTGTGACTTCACTGCTCTGTCTTTACTGGACTCTCAGCTTTGTCTCCTCAGTTCAGGGAGATCTACAGGGCTTCCCCCACCTTGTACTGAAGTTTGGAAACTTTTTCCAAGCAGTAAGATAGGGCTATTATAGGACTCATCTTATTTGTTGCAAAATTTCTCAAGAACTATTGTCCTTTATTACTTGATGCTGATGACTTGAATCCTAATTTTTATATATTCTCCTGTTTTTAATTGTTTCAAGCATGGGGGTAAAAGTTATTTGTTCTTTCTGGTCATTATTTGAACTAGTTTTTGTCAAGCACCAAATCTTTATAATGTTAGCATAGAAATGCAATAGAAAATTAATAGAGAACAAAACATTGTTCTCTAATATTGAAAGTTTTAAATGCCCAAAGACATAATCCATGTTTCAAGGCATAATTATGCAAATAGATGGCAAAGTAAGATAGAACTGTGAACTTTTTAACCTCATTTAGTATGAAGGTACATAGTGCAAACAAAATATTTTTTTAATTTATAAAGACATCTCCTAAACTTTCATCAAAAGGACAATGTAAACTTTACTAGTTTGGCTCCTTAAATTGCAAACGGACTAGGAAAAGGTCATGTGAAGGTAGAAGTTAGGTCCTAATCAGAGCAATTAGCAATGGATTATGTCTCTTGAGCTCCCCAGAAAAGGTAATCTCAGTTGAAATTGTTGAACCCAAGATGGCATTCATTTGCTTAGCTAGATCAT
Organism: Artibeus jamaicensis; assembly: GCF_021234435.1. Taxonomy (NCBI): domain Eukaryota; kingdom Metazoa; phylum Chordata; class Mammalia; order Chiroptera; family Phyllostomidae; genus Artibeus; species Artibeus jamaicensis. The sequence continues at coordinate 28,480,033 of NW_026522025.1, read as the reverse complement.
AATTCAATAACCAAAAACTTTGTTTAGTACATAAATAAATATTTTACTCAAACTCTCCTTTATCTAAATTTGTAGTTTAAAAAGGATATGAGTTCACCTTAGAAGTATTTATATGTTATGTAAGTCACATCCTTGGACAAAGAATTGTAGGTGCCTGAAATACTCATTTTAGAGACAGGCTAACTATAGAGGGCACCCCAAATTCAGGTCATTGGTTGGCTGTAATTGAACACAGATATTTGAAATTATTGGACTGTAAGAAATATTCTGAACTTCTGAGTATAGTTCAATTAAATTATATTTAAATATTAATTACCAATTGTACTTCTTGTTTGAATTGTAGTTTAATGTTTTCCATTATTGTCATTATTTTAAAATTTTATTTGTTTTTAAGAATATTCTTGAAAACACTGTACTCAGTCTTAGAATTCTTAGATTCTGTCTGTTAGGAAGTTAATCAATCTCTTTGGAACTGTGAACCTTTTTGTTTCTGTGAAATGTGGCTAAAAACTATGAAATGTGACTAAAAATACTTTCCATTTTTACTTTCCTAATAATACGCCATGTCTCAAAGTGTGTGTCAGGGTTTCTTATTTTTTATTGTTGTTTTTTCAGAATATGGTGCTGTTTCTGAATGTGTGAAGTTGAATATAAACTAAAATTTGAGGACATGGGTTTTCAAAATTCCCGTTTGTTTTTACGCACGAGTACACCAGACACTTACTTATTTCATTTAGCTCATAAAGATAAGGAGGTCTAGCAGTGACCGTCTGAAAGAAAAACAAAGCACTGGAATGACATACTTTAAGATCAATAACTAAAAAGCACCTTGGAATCTCAAAAGGCAGACAATAAAGAGACTTAAAAGAGATCACTTATAAAGAGAAACAATTGTTAAATAAAACTAATCTAACTAGGAAAGTAATTGTAGATGGAGCAGCATGAGAAGTCAAGGATCAAAGCTGGATTGGATTTAAATTTCTAGTTATACTCTAACTTATCAATAAAGTGATGTGAATTAAACTTGTTTTTGTATAAGGCAATGCTTTGCCATACTATTTTGTCGTAAGGCCCAACAATCATTTTTTGTTCTAGCCCTAGGTGGCTATACAGTAATAGATCTCTACCTTCATCAAGGAAGACCTGTTAGTTAAAATATTCTGGAGTCACATTGCCTGGGTTAAAACATCTGTTCAGGATATTAAATAATATTAAAGAATTATTGTCTATTTTTATAGGTGTGGTAACAGTATTGGGGTTATGTTTTTTTTAAAGTGCCCTTATCTCTTAGAGCTAGATTGTGAAATATTTACAGTTAAAATATATGCTATGGGAATTTTCTTCAAAATAAGCTAGAGGATGGTGAGAGTGTAGGGCTTTGGATAAAAGCAGACTGGTCCTGAATGGATAATTATTGAAACCAGATGATAAGTCCGCACTATTATTCTCTCTCTCCTTTTAAAAATTTCTCTGAAATTAAAGAGGAACAAAACAGAACTTGTTTCATTATAGAAGTACTTTATAACCTTACATAAGTCACTTAACACTAAGTTCATCCTTTATAAAGAGAGAAGATAAGAGTTACCTACCATTTCAAGAACTGAATGAATTAATAGAGCTAAGTAATGACTAAAACACATAAAAGGTTACGTATCTCATGATAGATGTTCTATAAATACTAACTTTTAAAAAATATTTTCTGTTACATATCCACCTTTTAAAAAAGATTTCACTTATTTATCTTTAGAGGGGAAGGGGAGGAGACAGGGAGAGAAACATCAACGTATGGTTGCCTCTCATGTGTCCCCTGCTGGGAACTGGCCTGCAATCCAGGCATGTTCCGTGACTGGGACTCGAATTGTGATCCTTTGGTTTGCAGGCTCGTGCTCAATCCACTGAGCTACACCAGCCAGGGCCATATCCACTTTTTAAAAAATATGTTATTTATTTACTTTTAGAGAGAGGGGAAAGGAAGGAGAAAGAGAGGGAGAGAAACATCAGTGTGTGATTACCTGTCATGTACCCCCTAGTGGGGACCTGGCCTGCAACCCAGGAATGTGCCCTGACTGGGAATCAAAACACCAACTCTTTGCTTCACAGTCCAGCACTCAGTCCACTGAGCCACACCAGCAAGGACCATATCCACTTTTTAAATTAAACTTTTTATTTGGAAATAATTATGGATTCATATGTAGTTGTAAGAAATAATACAGAAAAATCTGTATTTATTACCCAGTTTCTTCCAGTGGTAACATCTTGCATAACTATAGTACAATATCACAACCAGGATGCTAATATTGATACAATCAAGATACAGAATATTTCCATTACCACAAGGATCCCTCTAATTGCCCTTTTCAAATTACACCACTCCTATCCTCCTTAACCACTGACTACCACCAATCTGATCTCCATTACTATAATTCCATCATTTTAAGAATGCTATGTTAGTGAAGTCATACTGTATATAACATTTTGTGATTGACTTCATTTTTATGCGGCATATATCTTTGGAGATTTATCTAGATTGTTGTATATATTAATGGTTTATTGATCTTAATTGCTGAGAAGCATCCTATGATGTGGTTATTCCATAGTCCTCTAAGCACTCACTGTTTACTAAAGAATATCTGGCCTATTTCTAGTATTTGGCTATTAGAAATTAAGCTTCTCCAAACATTTGTGTACAGGCTTTTGTGTGGTATAAACATAACTTTTCATTTTGTTGGGATAAATGCTCAGGAGTATAATTGTTGTGTCATGTTATAGTTTGATTTGTTTTTTTTAGAATTTTTAGACATTGCAAAAATGTTTTCCAGAGTGACTTGAACTTTTGAAACTCCCAACAGCAACAAAAGAGTGATCCAGGTTCTCCACATACTTTCCAGTGAGAGTTGAGTGGTGTTCTCACCAGTTTTCACTTTTGCCACTGTGATAGGTATGTAGAGGTGGTTTATGCACATTTAATTTTGTTGGAGGTCTTTTCATATTCTCATATATCACCTGTATATTCTCTTCAGTGAAATGTCTGTTCATGTCTATTGCCCATTTTATCATTGGATTGTTTATTTTTTAATGTGAGTTTTTAAGATATTTTTATTATTACTTATTTAACAATTAATATGTATTGTGCAATACTAAGTGCCAGACCCTACACTAGGTAGATCAGTTCATGAAACATTGATCTCAGCCATTATGAAAGTTACATTCTATTGTACACCTAAAACCTATATAATTTTATTAACCAATGCCACACCAATATGTTCGGTAACAAAAAAAAATTTTAAAGAAAGTTATATTCTAGGAGGGAATGAGCAACAATGACTATATATGGAACATATTAGAAAGTTATAAGTACTGTCGGAGTAAATTAGAGAAGGAACAGTGGGATGGGGGAATCATGGAGACAGGTTGCAATTTCAACACTGTATTCATGCTTAAACACATATGCATATGCAGGCATATTTGTCTTTTGAATAATAGTTAAGAAATATAAACATTAAAAATAAGATTAATAGTGTGCTTCAATGTTACCTCCACTTTAAAAGTGTTTTGTTGGACTCGTAGTCTGTAGAAGAACTATGGGGTTTATAATAGCTAAAATTTATTGAATACTAAGTATCAATCATTGCATTTTACATAGACTATCTCATTAAGTCCTCACATGAATATGCATTTTATAGCACTATATATGTTTTTTAAGTTAGTTTACATGCCCAAGGCCTTATAGCTTCTCTTATCCTATCTGGTAATATCAAAATTATTTATGCAATCCATTATGGAATACATATATACATCCGTATATATTTCTGTCACATAAGCCTTTTTCCATTCTAGACTTCAAAAAGCCTCAAAGCATCTGCATTAACTGCCTCACCATTTTAGCCTGGCTCTTTTACCCCTTCATACAGCTGGTTTCTTTATAGTCCTGACTTGGCTTATGGCGACCCTTCCTACTTCCAATCAACAATCATGAAATCTCGATTAATTTAAAAATTTTTTACAAAGTATTTGAGAGGTCTTCTTGGTTGGTTATTGTACTAGAACTATAATTTATGATGAAGGCTGAGTTTACTATAGTATGCTCAGTACTTGATTTTTCAATTAAAGAAATATGGATAACCAAAATATTAATAGTGGCTTAATTCTATGTGGTGGTATTTAAAGCATTTCATATTTTAATGTTCAAACTTCTACAATATTATTCATTTAATCATGTATAATGCTACTGATTAAGTTAAATATTTTCCTAATTTTAAAATAGTTCCCTCCAATCTCCCCCTTTCTTACATTTATGACATCTTCCTCAGCCCATTTTCTAAAAAGTTATTGACTTTTGACAGTCTTTTCTTAACTTTTCCTCTTGATCAGATGACTCATGACTTCCTTTAGATTTTAGTCAAAAACTGCAGCTACACTTCCAAAGGCCCAGCATCCACGCATTCTCTTACTCCTCGGCCAGTTTGCCCACGTCTGGTCACCAAACTGCAAGTCCTTTAAGTCCTAGGAGCTTGTCCTAAGCTCCAAGTTTATATTCAATTATATCATGGGTATATGGGTCCAAAATACATTTTTTCACTAAGATATGAAACATTTTGGGATTTTGGAAAAAGAAAACAATACTCATTTTGACCAAATTATTGAAAATATTGGTTGTCTCGACTATAACATTTAAAACTGTGTTTGGGAGCCACTTGTGAAGCTATGTAGGGGAAATGATCACATATGCCGCCAAACCACTTAGGTTGGATTAAATGCTAGCTTTTTTGCATTACATTCATTTGCCTAGTGTTTGACCAGTAGTAAACCAGAGTCTTCCTAAAAATAATATTCACCTGAGGATATGTTTTTAATGATTTTTTAGAAAGAGAGAGATATCAGCTGGCTGCCTCTCACATGCACCTCAAGTGGGAATAGAACTCACAACCTTTGGGTGTACTGGGTGATACACCAACCAACTGAGCAACCCAGCTGGGACTAAACCAGACTTGGTTTTATTAGCAACTTTTCCCCCTATAACTTCGGATCATCAAAAACTTCTTTTACTCATTCTACTATGTTATCCTCTCCTCATTTCTCTATAATTTAGTGTATCATTCTCTGTCTCTTAGCTTGAGAAGGTAGGACTTTCAAAATTAAGATTTACACTGACTAAATATTCTATGATTTGCTTTGTAATCAGACTATCATTTTATTGCCTGGATTTTTTCCCCTAGTAACTCTTGCTTTCCCACCTTGCTCTTACCACCCTGAATCTACAAATACTTAATTTTCTGCTCAAAGGTGTGGTGTGGCATTTCACATTTCTTCTTAGTGTTGTCATCAATTGCCAAATTGAGTCATCTCTCCATAAAAACTTTACTAAAAATTTCTCTACAAGTGTCAACATGAAGCTCCAAAAGTTTAGAAATTTTCTAAGATTAATCATTTATTATATAGAAGAAATGTTTTGTAACCAAAGTATCTGATTCCAAACTGCCTGTTCTCTTCACTTAATTTTACTGCCACAAGCTAATTAAGAGACAAGAAATATGTCCAACTGCCTCTATGGACCAATTTATAAGGGTTTAAAATATTAATTTAGTGCTAAGATAACATTGGGAAGATGGAGAAAATCCTATTTCAAGAGTTCCTGTCAGGGATAGCACTGCATGTTGTTAGAAGAAATACTTGATAAGCCTTTGGCAGTGCTTTCCAGTGGAACCATGGTTAAAATGTGCAGGACAAAGGAGCAGATTCTACTGTTAGTCCTTCTTGGTACTTATTCCTCACACAGAATTCAGCCACTGTCCTAAATTCTTGGTAAGCAAGGACATAAGGAATATCAGTGTGAAAGAATAAAAGTGATTGGGAATGGACATCTGTACCAGGGTGTCCTATAATCAGCTCTGGGGGTATTTTTGTTTTGTTTTGTTTTTAGGTTATGATAAATTCTCATCTGAAAAAATGCACCCATGTGTACATCCCTATTAAAGCATTTTTTCCTCAAAAGTTGAAACATCCTGGCCAAAATGAAAGGTTAATTAAATAAAAACTAACAGGTATCAGTAATATGGTATATGGTGTATGTTCAGTGTTCTCCAGAAGACAGTTTCTCTCTTGTAAGCTTTATTCAGAGTGCCACAGTGTCAGGGGTCACATTGGTAGGATTGGATGGTGGCACTGAGAATGCCTTAACTTCTTCCAGGACGCTAAGAACATAAATAATGGAGTAGAACCCACTTTTGAAAATTTATGACAATAGTAAGAGTATGATCAAACTTTGGGGAAAATCTTCCGGACTAGACTTTTCCTCCAACACAAGTTTTCCAGAGCAAATCAGGAAAGAAAAAGTGCCAGTCTTCCCACGTTGGAAGACAACTAACCCAAATGGTCATAAAAACAATAACATTATAATGTTCATTGTGGAAAAAGCCAAGATTTATTTGTGGTATTAGAAATAGGTTACTATAAATATACAAATACATTTAAATTCACTGAAAGATACATAGAAATATTAAAGAAATCTCATTAGCACATGTAGGGGTAGAAAAGAATTCTGAGCATGTGTGTGTGTATAAAATATTGCTGGAATAGGTTTGGGTATGCAGTCAAAAAGGAAAAGGTCATTTTGAAATTTTAGCCTGAAATCTTTTATAAGTAAAATATTGAACTTAGTTACCCACCCCTAGAAGCCCACAATCAAAACCGCCACAGCAATCATAACATTGCCTTATGTTCTAATTTTCTATTTTAATAATATTTTCAGTCACAAAAGTCAGGTTGATGCCCTCAAATGAAATTTAGAGTTGACATAATTGTGATGATATTTTAGACTAAAAATATCTTCCTTTACCTGAGACTTCCATAGTTTTGAAGTATATTTTGATTGGAAGCAGGTGAGTGATACCTTCTTAAAATGTAAGCATTAACTGCACATTTAGTGACTACCAATAGCCACTTGAAAAGTGTCTTCTGTGGCTTCATTTATTTACTTCCATATTTTAAAAGTAATTTGATGGGAAGGTAAAAGAATTATTGATTTCATGCTGCATTTCCACAGGCATATTGTGGTATGAAACTGAAAGCTGACGGTTTTGCTGTATACCTTTGCCCAGTGACATTTAACCTGATATAAGTGAAAACACATTTATGGTGAAATCATCACAATAAATGGTGATAGAAATTCCAGTAGTTCCCAAGGTGTGGTCTTACAATTGAACAAAAGATAATACACATAGCATGATATTTAGCTTACTTACTTTATTAGTGGGAATTCTTCTTAGATCAATTTCTAATAGGATCTGGGTTGCTTTGACTCCATCGCTGTAGAACAGTTCACTTGCAATAACTTTTCCAGTTTTGGTAATGAGAGTATTTGGGCACTCACACTTGCACCATTCCTTGAACTCTTGCCCATTAGTTTGCTTGAACCTCATAAAACGTTAACTTGAGTTGTGCGAAGTAAGGAGACCAATAAAACACCATATGTTTGTGATGAAATCATTAAAAAATGTCCTAGCACCTCTTCTGTAATAGTCTGTGACATATAGGAGTTTCAGATTTGACTGTTTATAACAATAAGGATGAAATATTCTTCCTTCTCATTATAACTTGTTATTCTTTGAGAGAGGAATTTCTCACTTATGTGAGAGAAAGAAACATTTCCAATTTATTGATTTATTTAAAAAACAAATTGGGAAAAAATTCTGCTTATTTTACTTCCATGCCTATTTATCTTATTAGTGATCAGCCAGTGATTACAACGAGGAGTCAGGGGACAAACACACCATTCTGCTCATCTTCAGTGCTTAGAAAATAAAGAGCCCCTCATAAAAGTGTGTAAACAGAAAATCAGTGAACGTGACACCAGCTTTCTAAGATAGAGTTTCCTTTAGGGAGCAGATTTGGACAAGAAAAACAGAATTATCCTTGACCAAGATAAAAAACTACAAGATAGGACAATTGAAGTATTTCAATTTAAAACTCAAATTAGTCTGCCAATCATGACAACATGAGCAAACTGAACTGGTGAAGTAAAGAGAGGAGTCTATTTCAAACCAAACCAAAACAAACAAATAAAAATAAACCTGGAGTTAGTAGACAAAACCACACAGGTTTTCTATTTCTCAATACCTTTTGCTCCACATGTTGACAGGGACCCTCTCCTGGGTAAACTAAAGCATAAAACAAGAGAAACTCCCCCAAACAACCAGCCTCCCTCAAAACACCAAAATATGTGAATCTGAAATTATATGTAAGCAAGTTTCTGGAGAAATCTAGTCAATATCTCACAGCCATTTCAAACTTTCTCTTTATCGAAGCACTCAATTTCTGTTTCATTTGATGAATACAATTCAGTATCAGTTTGCAAACAGATATATGTATCTATTTGGACATTTTGGTGATTGAATGACCTCAAACTGCCAATCTCTCTGAAAGGAAGGAGAACATTAAATTCAAAGAACATAACCATTGTTGCTGTGAATGCATACTATGTTTGGTTTACCTTGTACTGATGTTTTAGACCTTGGTGCACAGAAGGTGAGTAGAATACTAGAGAGGGAGGAAAGTGAGAGTTTTAATTTTAAAAATGCAAAGCGTGGCTTTTTCAAATTGCTCAGCACTTTCTACCCCCTCTCAATGCCTTCGGCCCCCACATTCTAGTTAGAATGTCAGCTGAGCTCCTTTTTCTCAGCTGTCTTGGGTAGGTGAGTGTTCTTGTGCTCAGTAGGTCTCTCTGCTCTTCAGATAATAAATAAAAGAGAAAAACAAGTTAAAAATAAGCAATCACACCTTTGAAACTTATTGTGTGTGTGTGTGTGTGGCAAAGTCTTCTATAACAGCAAATATGTGAATTGCTTTGGATTTAAGTATTGTGTCATTTTATGTGTTAGCCCAGCCACCAACTCTCTATTAACGCTTAATACTCAATCAGTGCCTCAGTGTTGCCATCTGTTTTTCATATGTTAAAGACAATGGCCAACCCTGGCTGGTGTAGCTTAGTGGATTGAGCACGGGCCTGTGAACCAAAGGATCGTGGTTCCATTCCCCATCAGGGCATATGCCTGGGGCCAGATCCTAGCAGGAGCCAGTTCCCAGCAGCGGATGCAGGAGAAACAACCACACATTGATATTTCTCTTTCTCTCTCCTTCCCTTCCCTTCTAAAGATAAATAAATAAAATTAAACAAACAAACAAAAAAGACAATGGACAGGGAGTAAGAAATGAAACAAATATGTATAAAGACCTATAAGACCTTGGTAAAAAATGATATGGGCATTTGAAGTATTATTATAGATATTGGGAAAAAACAATGCAAATGTTCCAATTCTATAGTTATTGACAGTTTGGTAGGCTAAATCACAATTTTTAGCTACATTCAGTTTTTCACTAAACTTGAGATCCAATCTAAATACTCTTAAATGTGATATATACAGCTGCTCTTAGATGATGCTTTTAGATTTACCCTTTTTATGTGATATTTGAGAGATCACATAACATACTCAATGGCATTGATTTTGGGATAAAATCAATTTCCACACATCATTCAACACTCCATAAAGGTTACAAGAAAGGTGTAAAAATAGATTAAAAGAGACTGAAGGAGGTCAGTAGCTTGGTGCATAGCGCCACACCCCTGTCCACTCAGGGCGTGAGTCCGTAGAGTTGTGCCCTGTTTATTCCCCTTGTTAAGCGGGAGTAGAGAGAGAAATCTCAAGTTAAGAAATCTCACAACTTTCATATTTTTAAAACTCTTTGTATATTTTTATGAAAAGAAATATAAGTTTTTATTGAAATTGAATCCTCATACTCTAACATTGGAAGAGTTACCCCTCAATGGCTAAGAATGTTTCTCTGACCCTGCTCAACTGTTGCATGTACTCTGAGTCCACAGCTCAGTCAGACACATGCTCCTCTTCCAACTCAAATGGCCACAGAGAATGGGGTCAAGGGCGTGCCAAGGATTTCTCTGCAGCCCAAGGCTTGGTCCTAGTTTATTAGATGTTTCTGTAAACACCTGGAATGAAGTAGAAAGGTAAAACTCATATTTATTCATGTTATCTAAGACTTCTTGATTATATTATTAGTTCTGTTTTGACCTCAAACTGTATGAAAGCTTTTCTTGGTACTACTTAAACTAACAGATTTGTAACTTACCCCATGCAGCAACAGTAATTATGTTATTTTTTTCATTTCTACATCATTTTGAAATTAGGTTTTGAAGGCCTGTTCCTCATTTGATGAAGAGAATTAGATCTGGAATAAACACAATGAGTTGGTGTGCCTGTCATGTTCATAAAAGGGGGATTTGCGGTACGTATTAATTTTCTAATGCTGCTGTGACAAGTCACCACGAACATATGGCTTAACACAACACAATTTTATTACCTTCAGTTTTGTAGGTAAGAAGTCTGACACAGCTCTTACTGAGCTAAGATACAGGTACCTGCATTCGTTCCTGAAGACTATGGGAGAAAATCTCTCCCCTTGCCTTCTCCTGCTGCTGGTGTCCGCCAGCAGCCCTTGGCTTGTGCCTCCTTCCTCCATTTTCACAGCCAGCAACAGGTCAAGTTCTCCTTATGCTGCCGTCTTTCTGGTTCTCTGAAGCTGGGAAAGGTTCTTGCTTTTAGAAAATCATGTGAGTAGATTGGCCCAATCTGTGTAACCCAAGAAAATCTCTCCATGTCAAACTAGTTAATGTTAGTGAATTACAACTGCAGCGTGTCTTCTGCTTTGTAAAGTAGTATATGCGGAGGTTCTGAGAATTCATGCTTCGGAGATCGTTTAAAATCATCGACAATGTCATGTTCTCTAATGATTATGCAGCATGCTTTTTAAAAAAGGAAATGGGTTTTTGTACTTTTTGTTTTTATTGTTGACACTCTTACAGATGTCCCCATCCTCCCTACTTTGCCTGCTTCCCACCCTCCCTTCCCTCTGGCCATAACTACATTGTTGTCTGTGTCTAGGTGCTAAACATGTATGTCCTTTGGCTAATCCCTTTACCTTCTTTTATCTAGTTTCCCCTCCTCCTCCCATCTCAAACAGCTGTCAGTCTGTTCCATGTGTCCATACCTCTGTTTCTATTTTGCATATCAGTTTATTTTGTTCATTAGATTCCACATACAAGTGAGATCATATGACATTTAGCTTTCTCTCACTGGTTTATTTCACTTAGTAAAATAATCTTGAGGTCTGTCCATGCTGTTGCAAAGGTAAACTTTTCTTCCTTATGGCCACATAGTATTTTATTGCATTAAAGTACTATTGCTTGTGTATCCACTCGTTTACTGATAGGCACTTGGGTTGTTTCTAGATCTTGGCTACTGTAAATAAGGCTGCTATGAACTAGATGTGCATATATTCTTTCTAATTGGTGTTTTGAGATTCTTAGGATATATTCCCAGAAGTGGGATTGCTGGGTCAAAAAGCAATTCCATTTTTAATTTTTTTGAGGAAACTCCATACTGTTTTCCACAGTGGCTGCACCAGGTTGCCTTTCCACCAACAGTGCCCCAGAGTTCCCTTTTCTACACATCCTTTCCAACACTTGTTTGTTGAGTTATTGATGATAGCCATTTTGACAGAGGTGAGGTGATATCTCATTGTGGTTTTAATGTATATCTCTCTAGCGGCTAACGACATTGAGAATTTTTTCTTTGTTTATTGGTGATCTGTGTGTTCTCTTTAGAGATGCTTCTATTTAGGTCCCTTGCACATTTTAGAATTGAATTGTTTGTCTTCACGATGTTGAGTTATATAAGTTCTTTGTATATTTTGGAAATTAACCCCTCATTAGATGTATAGTTAGTGAATACATTTTCCCATAGGGTGGGCTCCCTTTTCATTTTATTGATGGGTTCTTTTGCTGTGCAGAAGCTTTTTAGTTTGATGTAGTCCAATTTATTTAGTTTTTCCTTTGTTCTCCTTGCCCTAGGAGACATACTGGCAAACATTGCTACAAGAACTGTCCGAGATTTTACTGACTATGCTTTTTTCTAGGATCTTTATGGTTTTATAACTTACTTTTAAGTCTTTCGTCCTTTTTTACTTTATTTTTGTACATGGTATAAGTTGGTGGTCTTGTTTCATTTTTTGTATGTATCTGTCCAATTTTCCCAACACCATTTATTGAAAAGACTATCTTTACTGTGTTATGTGTTCTTGCATCCATTGTCAAATATTAATTGATAATTTAGGCAATAAATTGATAATTTATTTCTGGGCTCTCTGCTCTGTTTCATTGATTTGTGTGTTGTTCTTATGCTAGTACCTTGCTTCTTTGATTACAATGGCCTTGCAATGTAGTTTTATACCAGGTGTTGTGATCCCTCCAACTTTGTTCTTCTTTCTCAATATTGCTGAAGCTATTCGGCAATACATTACATTTTTGTTTCATATCAAATTTTGGAACATTTGCTCTAGACATGTGAAATATATCATTGGTATTTTATTAGGAATTGTGTTGAATCTAGAGATTGGTTTGGGAGTATGGACATTTTAGATGTTAATTCTTCTAATCCATGAACATATTTATAACTCTCAAATTATTTCTTCAATATCCTATAATTTTCTAAGAACAGGACTTTTATATCTTGGTTAAATTTATTCCTAGATACCTTATTTTTTTATGTTGTTGCAATATTAAATAGGATTGTTCTCATATTTTCTCTTCTTATTTAATTATATCGTAATGATTATACTATTAACGTTGTTCCAATATTTCCCTCTTTGCCCCCTTCACCCAGCATCCCCCACTCCCTCAGGCCATCCCCACACCATTGTTCATGTCCATGGATCATGCTTAGGTTCTTTGGCTACTCCATTTCCTATACTGAACTTTACATTCCCATGGCTATTCTGTAACTACCTATTTGTATTTCTTAATCCCCTGACCTCTTAGTTTCTCTTTCTGATAGTTCATTATTGGTGTATAAAAATGACACTGATTTCTAAGTATTAATTTTTGTATCCTGCCACTTTGCCAAATTCATTTATTAGATCTAAAAGCATTTAGGTGGAGTTTTTAGGGTTTTCTATGGACAATATCATGTCATCTGCAAATAATGACAGTTTTACTTCCTGCTTTTAAATTTAGATGCCTTTTTTTCCTATCTGATTACAGTGGCTAGGACTTCCAGTACAATGCTGAATAAGAACTGTAAATAAGGACACCTCTGTCTTATTTCTGATAATAAGGGAAATACTATTAATTTTTGCCCATTTAGTATGATGTCTGTAGGATTGTCATATATGGTCATTACTTTGTTGAATTACTTTCCAAGTATCCCCACTTTGCTGAGAGTTTTTATCATAAATGGGTGCTAAGTTTTATAAAATACTTTAAAAATCTATTAATATGATCATGTGCTTTTTATTCTTCAATTTGTTTATGTGGTGTATCAAATTTATTGATTTGTGGATCTTGTACCAACTTTGCATTTTAGAAATAAGTCCCACTTGATTGTGGTATATAATTTTTAATGTATTACTGAATCCATTTGCTACCATTTTCTTGAGGATTTTAGCATTTATGTTCATCAAGCATATTAGGCTATAATTTTCTTAATTTATAGTATCTTTATCCAGTTTTGAAATTAGGATAATGCTGAACTCAGGATAATGCTGAAGTAGGATAATGGAGTAAGCTTGGGAGTTTTCCTTTCTCTTAATTTTTTTTGGAATAGTTTAAGAAGGATAGATGTTAGTTCTTTGAATGTTTTGTAAATTTTTTTGAGAATCAACAGCATTTATTTAAATTTATTTAATTATTGTTCAAATACAGTTTTCTGTTTTTTACTCCCATCCCAGCCCACCCCCCCCAATGCTCCCCACCTCCCTCCCATTTCCACCCCCCTTAGCTGTTGTCCATGTATCCTTTATACCAGTTCCTGTAAATCCTTCCCTTTTTTCCCCTGAAATTCCATCCCTTCTTCCCTCTGGTCACTGTCCCCTTGTTCTCTATTTCAGCATTTTTGTTTTTATTCTGCTTGCTTGTTTGTTTTGTTGTTTAGCTTTCTGTTAAAGGTGAGATCATATGGTATTTGTCTTTCAACACCTGGCTTATTTCACTCATCAAAATACTTTCCAGTTCCATCCATGCTGTTGCAAAGGGTAGGAGCTCCTTCTTTCTCTCTGCTGCATAGAATTCCATTGTGTATATGTACCATAGTTTTTTGATCTATTCATTTACTGATGGGCACCTAGGTTGCTTCCAGCTCTTGGCTATTGTAAAGTGTGCTGCTATGAACATTGGGGTGCATAGATTCTTTTGGATTGGTGTTTTAGAGTTCTTAGGATATAATCCCAGCAGTGGAATTGCTGGATCAAAAGGCAAGTCCATCTTTATTTTTTTTTAGAAAATGCCATACTGTTTTCCACAGTGGTTGTACCAGTCTGCAATCCCACCAACAATGGATTAGGGTCCCCTCTTCTCCACAACTTCTCCAACACTTGTTGTTTGTTGCTTTATTTATGATAGCCATTCTGACCAGTGTAAAGTGATATCTCATTGTGGTTTTAATTTGCATCTCTCTGATAGCTAGAAATATTGAGCATCTTTTCATGTGTCTCTGGATCCTCTGTATGTCCTCCTTGGAGAAGTGTCCTCTCAAGTCCTTTGTCCACTGTTTAATTGGGTTGCTTGTCTTAGAGTGGATTTGTCAACAGCATTTTTTATTGAATTAAAACTACCCTGAATTTCCTCAGAAATCACTGAGTAGGAAAAATGTTTTAAAATATAGTTAAGAAAACTCAGTTCCTCATTAACTTTTATTTTTTGGAGAAAACAGTACAAAACCTTGTGTGACTCCTCCTTGTACCAAGTGGGGTTATTCTTTACTTGTAGTAATGCATGTAAAATTTACTTTTGACATCATCTGGTCCAGAACTTTTGCTTATTAAAAGTTTTTATTTTTATTTTTCATTACTGCTTTAATTTAATTAGTTGTAATTGGTCTATTTAAATATTTTTATTTTTTATTTAGTTTTGGAAGATTGTATGTGTCTAGGAATTTATCTATTTCTTCCAGGTAGTCCAATTTGTTGTCATATAGTAGTTAATAATACTTTCTAAAAATCCTAGGTATTTCTTTGGAGTCAGTTGTTACTTCTCCTCTTTCATTTCTGATTTTATTTAATTGGGTCATCATTCTTTTTCTTGATGTGTCTGGTTGACTGCTTACCAATCTTGTTTATCTTTAAAATAACTAGCTCTTGGGTTCATTAATCTTTTATACTTTTTTTTAGACTCTGATTTGTTTATTTCTGCTCTAATCTTGGCTATTTCATTATTTCCACTCACTTTGGGCTTTGATTGGTTGTTTACAGTTTTTTTAAGTGTCAAGTTACATTATCTGTTGGAGAGTTTTCTTTGCTTGAGGTAGGCCTATAATGCTATGAATTTACCTCTTAGGATGGTTTTGTTGTGTCTCATAGGTTTTGGGATGTTGTGTTCTCATTTTAATTAGTTTTGATGTAAGTGTTAAATATTTTCTTTGTCTCGTTCTTCACCCATTCATTGTTTAGTATCATATTATTTAGTATCCATGAATTTGTGTATTTTTCAGTTTTTTTCTTGTGGTTGATTTCTCATTTCATACTGTTGTGGTCAGAGGAGATGCTTGATATCATTTTTAAATTTATCTATACTTGTTTTGTGTCTTACACTGTGGTATAGTCTAGAAAATGCGCCACATGTGCTTGAAAACAATGTATGTTCTTTGGGGTGAAATGCTCTAAAGATATCAATTAAATCCACCTAATCTAGTGTGTCATTTAGGCCACCATTTCCATGTTGATTTTCATTCTGGAAGATCTAGCCATTCATGCCAATGGGGTGTTAATATACCCTTCTATGACTATGCTACTATTAACCTCTCTTTTTATGTTTATTAAGATATGCTCTACATATTTAGGTTCTCCTATGTTGGGTGCATAAATGTTTACCAGAGTTATATATTTTATTGGATTGCTCCTTTTATCATTATGTAGTGTCATTCTCTGTCTCCTACTTAGGCCTTTGTTGTAAGACTATTTTGTCAGATGTAAATATTACAGCCCCAGGTTTTCTTTTATTTCCATTTACATAAAATATATTTTTCAATCTCTTTATTTTTATTCTGTGTGTACCTTTTGTTCTTTTAAGGGTATCTTATAGAGAACAAATATATGAGTCTTGCTTTCTTATTCATTCAGTTACTCCATGTCTTTTGATTGGAACATTTAAGCCATTTTTATTTAAAGTGATTACTGATATATGTGTATTGTCATTTTGTTTTTTAACTGTTTTCCTCATTTTTGTTTTATTTTGATTTTTCCCCTACTCCTTATAGCAGGCCCTTTAATATTTTTGTAATATAAGTTTGGTGGCAATAAACTTCTTTAGCCTTTTCTTGACTGGAAGGCTCTTTGTTTCTCCTTAAATTTTAAGTGATAGCCTTATTGGGTAATGCCATCTTGGTTGTAGGTATTTGCTTTTTATAACCTTGAATATTTTATGCCAATCTCTTCTGCTCTGAAATGTTTCTGTGGACAAATCAGATGACAGCCTAATTGGAGCTCCCTTTTTAGGTAACCATGCTTTTCTCTTATTGCTTTTAGGATTCTCTCCTCATCTTTAAGCTTTACCATTTTAATTATGATGTGTCTTAGTGTACACCTTTTTGGTTCCACATTGTTTGGGATTCTCTGTGCTTCCTGGACTTATGCATCTTTTTCTTTTACCAGACTAAGGAAGTTTTTGGTCATTATATCTTCAAATAGCTTCTTTATCCCTTGCTCACTCTCTTTTCCTTCTGGTATTCCTATGATATAGTTGTTCTTATGCTTCATGTTGGCCCAAAGGAGGTTTCTTAAGCTCTCCTCAATTTTTTTTCTGCTCTGCCTGGGTGTTTTTATCTACCATATTTTCCAAATTGCTGATTTGATCCTCTACTTTATCTAACCTACTGTTTATTCCTTCCAGTGTATTATTTATTCTAGTTATTGCATTCTTCATTTCTGACTGATCCTTTTAATGGTTTCTATGTTTTTTCCCTTGCTGTTGAGTATGCTTATAATCATTATTCTAGATTCTATATCTAATAAGTTGCTTACCTTCCTTTCATTTAGTTCTTCTTCTGGAATATTATCTTGCTACTTCATTTGGGTCCTGTTTAATTTTCTTCCCACTTTGGCTGCTTCTTTTTATTTGTTTCTATGTATTAGGTAGATCTGCATAGACTGGTATGGCAACACTATATCAACTGCTGCCTGTGACTGGCCCTGGGCAACCTGTTTACTGCTATGAGTTCCACAGTTTATAGCTTCCTCTGCTGGACCCGAGTGTATACAGAAAGAACTAGGTTGCACACTAAGGCTGGATTTTATCAGCACTGAGCTAGGACAGGGTCAGCTAAAGTCTTAGAGTTCCTAGAGATCCACTTTTGCTGTTAGAGTTAATCATTGAGATAGCCTCCAGTTGTACTCAGTAGCCTGGTTTAAGTTCCACAGGGTGGGGTGAGAGGTATTCCTGCAGGTAAGGCAATTGCTTCTCCACAGGCTTTGGAAGAAGCGCTCTGTCTGAGAAAGATGGCTTCCACAGTATAGGGAATAACTCAACACAGGGATTCTGGTGGCTGTTACTTCAGTTATCTCCCCAGAGCCACCAACCTCAGACTCTCCTCACTTGACCTTAGTCCACTCTGCCCTCCTTCTGCCTAAGCCCAGAGTAAATGGCTACAAACAAAATTTTTTGTATTGTCCCTGCATCTCAAACCATCTCTCCCTGGTGGTGGACAGACACCCCATTGCCTTTCACAGCCAGATGTTAGTTGGGTTCCTTTCCCATCAGCTAGTGATTGGTTGGTTATTTAGGTTGATCTCTCTACAATTTAGTTGTAATTTCTGTTTGGTTCTGGGAGGAGATTGGTGTAGCTTCTACTTACTCCTCCATCCTCTTGGGTCAAAAGTTAACTTTTTAAGGTATGAAATGTGTTCAAGGTAGCCTATAAATGTAATGTAATCTCAATTAAATTTCTATAGATGTTTAATGAAACATGTTTATAAGCCAATTCTAAAATTCATATACCAAATGGCAAGAATAAAGAATAACATATTTTTTATTATTTTTTCTATTTGGAAGAATAATTGAATTCCTTCCAAATAGATAAAAAATTAGGGCCTTCAAAATTAAGAAGTGTGCTATTTTTTGATAGATAGGTAGACTGGTAGAATTTTCAAAGATTCTAGAGTTTTGCACATACAAAATCTAGAGGTATAATGGATATGGAACAGGAGAAAGCAGCAACTATTCAGCAAATGGTTCTGGATCAGTAGGTTACCTGTACTATAGAGCACACAGAGAAAAGAGATTTTATTTGTAAAATAAAAAGCACAATTTGAAACTTTTAGAATAACCTGAGGGAATACCTTCTAAACTGACAATATAGGAGGATTTTAAAACAAAATTCAGAAATCACAGCAATAAAGGAATGGCTGAGATATTTGACTACACTTAGAAAACAATAATAACAAAAAGAAAAGTGGCATTAATGCATCATACACATAGATATAGCATGGGAGAAAATATTTCCACATCATGTAGTCAACAAAGAAATAATATCTAAATAAGAATATTTAAGAATATCTAAAGCACTTCTATAAATCTAAAACAAAAGATGAACAACCTAATTTTTAAAAATGGCAAAGGGTTTGAAGGGCACTTCACAGATAATGTTGACTTGTCATTAGGGAAATGCAAAGTTAAAAGTATAATATTATATTCATCATCTTGGAAAAGAACACATATCAGATGGAGAGGGTATGATAAACACAGATTTATATACCCAGAGAGTAGATGGCTAAGTGGATATAACCATAGTAGTAAGGAATTTGGAAATCTGCGGTATGACCAGCGTATGCAGTTCGACTAAAAACTTCACTCCTAGAAAAACCAGGGCAGCATTTCTACATGGAAACATAAACCAGACCACTCATTACAACATTGTGTGCAAAAGTTCAAAATTAGAAACAACTATCCCTCAAGACAAAATTAATAAGTAAATTATAACAAATGCATGTGATTAAATATTATAAAATAATTAAACTGAACAAATTAGAACTGTGCATATCCACGTGGATAAATTTCACAAATATCAAGTTGAGTTGAAAAATAAACTTAATTTATGAAATATATACTTAGTTTATAAAGTAAACTTAATTTATACATTTAATATTAAGCTGTATCACACACAATGTGTGATGCAATTTATCTAAATCTGAGAACGTGCAAACCCATCACAAGCATTAGTATGGTACACAAATATATGGTAAAGGGGGAAACGTTAGTTGGGAATGGTATACACCAAAGTCAAGAAGTGGAGTAGGTCAGAGGAAGGAAGGAAAGCAGCCCTGGATTGCAAAGAGATGCATGCATATGGTATTTCTAACTATATTTGTAATGTTTTATCTCTGAAAAAGAAGATCAGGATAAAATATGACAAATATTAAAATTTTACAAAGCTCGTATTAAGATATTAGCATTTATCAAATTATTCTTTATACTTTTGGAATTTTGAAGTTTTCTATAGTAAGGATAAAAAAGAAATCAAATGAACTTTGAGACTTTGAGGTAAGGAGAAAATCAGCAATAAAGATATACGAAGAATTTTAAAATACCAAGAGAGAAAGTTGCAATCTTTAAAAGATGAGCACCTCCCATCCCAACCCACATCAAAAAAGAAAGCTTAAAAGAATGACAAATTTTAAAATTTTTATATGGTCTTGCTTTGAGCTCTTGTTCTAACATTAATTTCTTACTTTTATTATATTCTACATTCAGAATATGATCCAAACTCTAGCATCGTTACTAGATTCTAGAGTTCTGTACATTTAAAATACATGCAAAATCTGGTGTTATAAACATTAGATTGGCCATGCCTCAAAAACAGCAATGTGGTAACAGCATGGCCCTTTATAGCTTACAAGGATTAATGAGATTTTTAAAAAATTCCAAATGTAGATAAAATATATAGGTATTTTTTGAGGTAAGTAAAAAGTACTCTTCTTCGAAAAACATTGACTCAAACAATTTGGAGGACTATTTCCATGTCTGACTTATGAAAATATACTGAACAAACTGGGTTGGAAGAAAAGCATTTCTCTAAGTGATAGGAAAAATGGGCTCTGGCACATTGAACTGGATGAAGAGAGTGCATATTTATGCACCTGCCATGAGTCATTTGTTTGAGATTGTTCCGTGAATGCCATTTGGGATCACCTTTAATGCTGAAGTTTTCCAAATTTAAAATTTTACACACACACATGAACCCTTCTATGACTTAAAAGGGGAAACTATCAATTTTGATTACCTAAGCATAGTACATGTGATGTTTCTTAAAGTGACATTTGTTGGAGAGTCAATGAACAGAGTGAATGAGGCTGAAGCCAAATTTAATAAGAAGTAAATTAAGTTAAAAGAATACAAGAAGTAGTAGGAAAGAGTTGTGATGTCTTGTCTCCAAAGATTGATTAGATTCAAGAGAAAGAGGACAGGCAACAGCAACGATGTCAAAATCAGAAAGCTAACAAGACAAAAAGGCAGGTGCCAGATGCAATTAGCTGCCTGTCAGAGTTCAAGGAATACACAGCGTTTAATCCCAAATCCTTCTGAGTTCTGTTCTCAAAAAGAACATCCAGGGAATCAAGATTCACAGACCATAAACACCCTAAAGTGCAGAAACATTTGTATTATCAACCTTAAGTGCTTGTTTTTTGATGTAAAAGACCAGATGAAACTATCAATGAAGTGCGATTCGCCCCGTGTCCCCCAAAATACACCCAAATTGTGCAGCGAAAGTGCTGGAGTGTGGGAATGACAGTGCGAAAACCAGAAATACTTTCTAAGTCCCCTTTTAGATGTATGCCTCTACACCTACTGCCAAATAAATATAAAGCAATATAAACACGTTGTAGTGGCATTATGGAGCTTAGTTTATAAGTGCATAGAAGGCTTGGAATAAATTCTCATCAAAAGGTTAACATTATTTATTCATTTAGCAAACATTTTTACAACATTTACAATGTGCCAGGTTCCAATGTAAATGCTTTAAAACTATTAGCTTGCCTAATTCTTATTACCACCCTTTGAGGTAGATATAATTCTCACCTGAAAGAAGGGTGACTAAGGTAAAATAGACTAAAGTAACTTGTCCAAAGACACACAGGTGAACAAGCAGTCTTATCCAAATTAATAATTCTAACCTTTCTCCTTTCCTCCCCTCCCACCCCTCCCCTTCTTTCCCCTCCCCTCTACTCTCCTTTATGTCTCTCTTTCTGTCTCTCTCTCTCTCAAAGGGTTTTGGAAAGAAATGAAGTGGGAAATGGGTAGAGACGTACTGGACAGAAGAAAAACAAATGATAGATATTATGGAGAAAAAAGAAATAAGATTCCCTATGTCTTCTGGAATTTTTGCAAGAGTTTTACCTGTGGTCCAGAATAATAAATCAAGAAAACAAGATACCCAACTGTCATCTCTAAAATATTTTGAATGTAAGACTAAAAAATGAATGCCTTAAAGAAGGGAAGAGCAAAGCCTCCCTCTTCTTCTGTCACAGTGAATGATGATCAAACACTCATAATAATGAATAGAAAGTGATGTGGGTGGAGGGCTTCATCACATTTTATTCTCAAGCATTGATGTTATGTTATTATTTAATTTTATTTAATAATGTTACTATAATCCTAATCCAAAAATGCTTCAAAGTTCTGGCATATAGAGTAAAAAGCACTAAATATTCCAGAAATTTCTCACACTGTGAGAAAACCAAACTACCCATAATATTCAGGATCTTTCATAGCAGTAACAGGAAATACAAATGTCACCAAAACGAGTATTAATAACACACTCAATGAATTAATTGATACTGGGGGGTTTGAAGGTTACTGACGAAGTTAGTAAGTGCAATTCTTGCTGAAAGAAAAAAACTTACAGTACAGCATGTCAGAATTCTTGCATAAATAAAGTAGGGTGAAGTAGGTGAACATTCAAGAGTAAGATGTAGTTTGGTGTAAACAGTATCTATGAAGCCTGCAGGCCCTGGGTACATCTAGAATGAAGGGAATTGTTTCTTGGAAGACATAAGCTAGGCGTTAGAGAAAGTATCGAATGTGAGTTTGAAAGGATGAAAGGCCAGACTGAAAGAGGGTATATGAAAGGATAATGATTGGGAGTGTAGGCTCTGGAATTTGACTTTCTGTGTTTCAACACTCTGGACACTAACGTGAGCAAGTAATTTTACTTCTGCTTCTCATCTTTTTCATAATATTGGCTATAAAAGATTTTTATAAGATTTATAAGAAGTCAATTTAATACTGAGAGTCAAGAACAATGATTGACATGGGGGTGTTAGTAAATTTTAGCTGTTAATATTATTGTTTACAGAGGAATAAATGTGAAAGAAAGAAAATTATAAGTTTGATTTACAAGTTGTGAGAACTCGATTCATGATCAGTACTTTCATGAATAACAGAAAATTCGTGATCATACAATGGAAAATGTAAGGAACTAGAAGAAATACAGTAATTTAAGCGAAGATCAAACTAAAAAAATCAATTTAACAATCTAATGCCCATTTGTGCACTTCTACTCACTCAAGTTCTTTTCCTTTCACATGAGATAAGAACTCTGTTAAGAGGTATACAGGAGGGAGGTAAGGGGGAGGAAAAATAATAGGACTAAATAGCTAGTAAATTGAGCAGTGCTGAAATAGAATATCCAAACAACTGCCAAATGCACAAGAAGTGCTTTTTATTAGCCAGATGCTAACAGGCCGGAATAAACACAGAAGAGTGTACCCAGCACAAGGCACTGCTTTGCTTTGACAGGTCTGATTTATGAAACAGATGATTTGTTATTTATTGATCAGAGACTGATTCTACTCACAGAGTTAAGAAGAAGCTTGATAAAAGGCAATCATGCATCTCATTTGGTTATGAGCAGAAATAGTGTCTATTGGCTTGCTGTGTCAACTGACTTTGATGCTACAACATCCAGATGTTCAACATGTGCAAACTTCAGACACAAAACAAAACAGAACAAATTAAAATGATCTCTCTGCCACAAAAGAGGGAAAAACATTCAAAACACGTCCCATGAAAAAAAGAACTCATCAGCAACACGTAATATAGTCTGAAATGTATTTCTTAATAAAAAGATAAGACAGATTCAGAAAATTAATAGTTTTTTATTCTTTCATTTACTTGATAATTATTTATTGAGGGCTTTGCATTTTTAAGGCATTGTTTGAAGGACTATTTTGACACTTAAATATTCCATATGCAAATGCAGAGTTCCAGGAAATTACTAATTCAAATAAAACTTCACAAATATGCTCAAAGAAAGCCTGATACTTTTTCATCTTCCACAATATCAAAGCTCCTATTACATTAATTATTTTTTACTCTTGGTATCATAATACAGTTGCCATTTATTCTTTCTTAGTCAGGAAATTCCTTCAGCTGTGTAGTTCTCCCTGGTCAGTCCAGTGGAAAGCTCTGTCGCAGAGCTGGGTTTTGAGATAAGACATGATCCTTGTTTTGAAAGCATGGGAGCTCTTATATGCTACTTAGTGCATTTCCAATGTGACGCTGAAGTTTGCACAACACCACGTATGCCACATGATGATTTTGTACTTTTCCAGAAGTTTTTAATGACAGAAAACACTAAGCCTTACTTTCTCACACGAGGACTTTTGATTTTTTTCCCCCTTCCCTAATTATGGTCTAAAAGCAGAAAAGAAAAGCTTATCATCTGCAGTTAGGCGTTAAATTGTTTCTTTTTTCAACAATTTTTTTCCTGAGAATGACCTCATTCAAGATGCAAGGGTAAATGTATTTGAAGTTAATTTAGTGTCTCAATTCATTTGGACTTGTATTAGAAACAGATTTTCCTTTTCTTCCCCCAGTTGTCTGAGACATAGATGGCATTAAGTTATCACCCTTGGCCTTTCAGCTTAATAAAACTTGTTAAACAAACACCACATCTTGGAAAATACAGTCATTATCACCATAAGAGCACTAAGTTGTAAAGTTGAGAGCAAGAATCTTATGCAATTATAATGAGCTGCCACATTTGCAGCACTGTCACAAAGAAGGTTGTCATCAAAAGCAAACTTTTCTGGAAACGAAAATTCACCAGCTTGTTTGTCTTGATTATAAAACACAGTGGAGCATGGTGCAAAGTGCTCAGGCTATAGAATTAGAAAAACTTTGATCTGATTCTCAGTTATGCCTCTTAAAGTAACATAGGTGCCCCCTCTGAATCTTTTCCCTTTATCTGTCAATTTGGGATTGTGATCTCTATCCCTAAGGTTTGTGGGATCGATGTTGGGTTTAGGCTCTGTAGTCTAATAACAAGATAATCTCATAACATGGTTAGCACCATGCCACCCTCTTGTAAGTATTTTTTAAATCTTTATTTGTTCATTCTGACCTTATCAGTTTATGAAGATTAAGTGGAAAATTTGGTGCTTCAGAGAAAAGTCAAAGCAATGAGAAATTTTGGGTCTCATTTTAAATAGCATCAGTTTTTCTGGAGGAGAATATTGCCCTATGCAAGTCCACAATTTTGAAATAAAGTCACTTAAATTTCAGAGTTTGGTCATTGAATCTCTGGTAGGTAAATAATATATATCCAAGTTATTTGCAATTTTTCTAAAGTTATATACAATTTTATTAGTTATTTTTGTTGTTGGAGTGAAATTAATTTGCTGGTAAATGAAGAACATGAAGGGTTACTCACCTTTAAAATATTTGTCGAGTACCTATTTTTTTGTTAGTAAAAGGGAAATAACACTGCCTTTTGAACATTGTGAGATATTGCTTTAATTGGATGGCATATACCAACCTCTTAATTTGAGTATGTTCTTAATAATATTATAGATTGAGCACCAGGAGAAAAATACCAAACATTATGGTCAGTCTCTGTTTGCCCTTTTCCTATGTTATCCCTTTATGTTTTACAATAACCCTATAAGGTCAGTGTTACTACCCACATTTCACAGATGAAGATGTGAAGTTACTTAAGTTTTATGTTTAAGATCACACAATTAATGGCAAAGCTGAGTGTGAACTCAGGCTCGGGCACTACAGCCGCATCCTTTTCCTTCAGGCCTGAGAACAGCAGGATTTCTACCATTGCGAGAGGGGAGGCAGGGAGTAGGAATGATACTTCTAGATAATAAATGTCCAGAATTTCAGAAAATTTAAGTATAAAATAAATTTTAAAAGAATAAAAATATTTTAAATGAGCCAGTAATGCTAATTCATTGAAATATATCACTCTGTGCTTCAAATTTCAATTGTACTTTTCTTCTCATTTATTATAAAAATAGTCCCTGAACACACAGCCTTTAGAAGAACATATCAGTTTAATAGTCAAAAGTTCACTGACTATCTCCTATCTGAACATTAAATAATACAACATTTGAGTTTGGGTTACATGAGAAAAAAGAAAAATATCTTTGTTGTAGAAAATGTGAACATCTCCTGAGTTTTGAATTATTTTAATCAGGGTGATCAATGTATGGGAGGGAGCTGCTGGCTAGACAATATGTGTCGTTGTTTGCATTTGTTTCTAGTGACAAACATATCTTCTGGAGAATATTTTCAATTTGGAGTTGTTCAAGTTACTTGGAGTCACCATTGCAGATATCAAAAATAGCTGTATGTAGTATAAGGCTCATAGAGATTCTAATGAGGATGCAAGATAATGTGAGGTCAACTAACCATCCAGAAATTTACAAAATAGAAATTTTATGAAATATAAACAAAATATTAATTACACAGATAGATCTTTCATGTTTCAACATTCAATGTACTTTCTCCCATAACTTATCTTATTTTTCCAATTTAATTATTTTGTTACATGGCTATCTCTTTGACTAGAGTTTTTATCTCTTTCAGGGTAAATGTCACAGAAGGGTAGATGATACAAAGTCATTCATCTCTGATCCCTCAGTTTTCAGCACGGTCTCTAACACCATATGAATAAATGAAGAACTTGATGGTTCCTAAATGTAATAACCTCTGTGTGTATCTTCCTTTATCCACTGGCTTATAATTTTATTGAAAATAGAGACTATGCTTCAAGTCCATTGTATTTCATTCTAAATTCCAAGTTCTGGAATAATTTACAATATCTACCATGTTTAATAAATAAAATCCATTAGTCATAGCTATTGAGAAGGCTCATTAAGATTGGTAGCTTAGGACTTCAGGTAAAGATGGAGGTGCAGGTAAACAAAGCTTGTCTCTTCAGACAACTGCAGCAAAAATTACAACTAAATTACAAAACACCTATTGGCCAGCACTGTCAGTAAATTGAGCTGTGTGAAGTCCGATAAGCAAGGAATTAAAGAAGTCACATTCATCCAGATGGGTAAGAGAGGCAGAGATGCAGAGATTCAGAATGGGTGGTCCCACACCCACTTGTGGAGGATAAAAATTGGGACGGATACTAGGGATCCCTGCCCCACACCAGACCACCAAGCCCAGGATTCCAGTGTCAGGAAGATAGGTCCCCATAACTTCTGGCTGTAAAAATCAGTGGGGATTGGGGCTGTAGAAGAAACACCAGGATTCTCAGTCTCCTCTTAGAGGGCCCACACTGGCCTTATGACTAAGGTAGACTCACTCCATCTGGGATCCAGCACCAGGGCAGCAGCTGGAAGGGCACTAGTGGCATATGGGAAGTCGCTGAAGTGTCTGACATTAGGGTAAGTGTCAGGGGACAGTGTCCTCCCCAACCAAACTCTAGAGGCCAGGCAGCAGCCATTGTCTCTTTTCTGAACCCTCCCCCATACAGGGCAATGACACTATATCTGAGACTCCATCAGTCTGGTTCACATGGGTTTCCCTGCCCTGGTGATTACCTAAGGCTCTGCCCCCTCCAGCTTACAAGTATGCTTTTCTACAATAGGCCATGCTACTGAGACAGGGAGTCAAAGCAGCTCTACCTATTATATAGAAACAAAGATAGGGATGCTCCAAAATAAGGAGACAAAGGAAAATAGCCCAAATGAAAGAACAGAATAAAACTCCAGAAAAAGAACTAAATGAAATGGAGATGAGCCATCTATCAGATGCAGAGTTCAAAACACTGGTTATCAGGATACTCAAGGAACTCATTGGGTACTTCAACAACATAAAAAAGACCTAAGCAGAAATAAAAGTCACACTAGTGAAATAAAGAAAACTTACAGAAAGTCAACGGTGGAGTGGATGAAGCTGAGAATCAAATAAATGATTTGATAAGGATGAGAAAAAAATCAATCAAAACAATAAGGAGAACAAAGAATCCAACAAAATAAGGATAGTATAAGCAGCCTCTGGGACAACATGAAACATATAATATCCAAATCATAAGGGTTCCAGAAAGAGAAGAGAAATAACAATAAATTGAAAGATTATTTAAAAATACGATGACAGAAAACTCCCCCTTGGTGAAGGAAATAGACATTCAAGTCCAGGAAACACAGAAAGTCCCACACAAGATGGATGCAAAGAGGACCACACCAAGACACAGCATTATTAAAATGCCAAAGGTTAAAGATAAAGAGAGAATCTTAAAAGCAGAAGCAGAAAAGCAGATAGTTACCCACAAAGGAGTTCCCATGACACTGTCAGCTGATTCTCAAAAGAAACTTTGCAGCCTCGAAGGGACTGGCAAGAAGTATTCAAAGTCATAAAAAGCAAAGACCCTTAACCTAGATTACTCTATCCACCAAAGCTATCATTTAGAATAAAAGAACAGATAAAGTGCTTCCTAGATAAGGTAAAAATAGAGGAATTCATTTATCCCCAAGTCATTATTATATGAAGTGTTAAAGTGTCTTATTTTAAAAAAGATCAAAACTATGAACATTAAAATGGCAATCAATTCAAAAGTATCAACAATTGAATTAAAAAAAAACTAACTAACTAACCAAACAAGCAGAACAGAAACAGAATCGTAAATGTGAAGATCATTTGGAGGGTTGTCAGTAAGGAGAGGGAAAAAGAAGAATGAGGGAAAAGATGCAGGGATTAAGAAGAACAAATTAGTAGGTACAAAATAGAAAGGGGGATGTAAAGAATATAGAAAAAGGAGAAGCCAAAGAACTTATATGCATGATTCACGGACATGAACTAAGGGGTAGGGAATTACTGGACGGAATGAGGGGTAACAGATGTAGGGAGACAAAGGGGGAAAATTGGGACAACTGTAATAGCATTATCAATAAAATACATGTTTTTAAAAAGATTGCTTGCCTATTAAGAATATATAATTCCCATTCTTGCTTCCCCGTGTGACTTGGAATTAATCATCTGATATCTGTCTCTACATTTTAGTTTACTTTCCCCTGAAGAGTTAAGGGGTACAAAGCTGAGAATTGCCTAAATTAATATCAGGCTTTAAACTTTAATGATTAAATAGTGTTTTTGACCACAATCTGGACATATTCCCAGCATCTAAAAGACCCAGAATTTGTACCTGGGGAAAAAACAAAATTAAAAGGACAAGTTTAGTTTAGCTCAAGTCTTAAACAATAGAAAGTAAAAGAGTACAAAGAAGTCAAAAAAACCTAGAAAGTTTCATTTGCCATGCCACGATATTATACTCCTCCCCAAAATGTCACAGAATAAAGCATCAAATTTATATCCCTGAGAATAATATTACCATACAAAAATGAATCCATATTTAAAGTATTTGTAAATTTGATCAAAGGTAAAATTTGAAAATAACTTTTCACTAAGGGAAAGGACTGATTCTGCCTCCAGGTAAAATATTCATTTTTTTAAAGAACACATTAGCTGATAGTGAAAGAATAAATAACATTTTTCTTGTGGCATAAATTGACATCTCTAGTAACTAATCTATATATGATTGGTGGAAAATCTTTTAAATTCTCAGGCTATTATTAAATATTACCTTAAGTGAGAATCAAACTAATCTAAAACATACATTGGATGTCAAATTAAACCAAAACAATGTCATCGCAAATTCAAAACATGGCCAGAAAAGCTGTGGCTTAGAAAGCACGATAAACTGTCAAGGGGGGGATTCTATACATAAAGCAGATCACCAAATCGAAAGAAATAATACAAACTACAGAGGCAGCTCTCTGACAGGTTTCTCCCATTTTAATGAAACAAGTTTCAGTGGAAAACTTAAAAGATTAAAAACTCACAATAAAATAACTCCCATACATTTTTCTTGGAGCTGTCTCCACAGCCCCAAATGAAGTAGAGGTTTGGCAGTTCTCCCATAATGGAATCAATGGAGACAGTCAAGCTAAAAGGGACACCAAAGAATCTGCACTCTCTAGATTAGCTGTCTAGCTTGAGCAAATCAGCCATATATTGGCTAAGTTTCCAGTTCATACTGTACCAAGTAGACATGCAAATCCCAGCTATATTTGGCTCTAGATTAATAATCAATTTCCAGAAAAACGTTCTGCTTCTGCAATGATCTAGCAATAAATCCTATCTTATTATATTAGAGTTATGCTATTTTTCATGGTTTAAAAAAATCTATGAAGGATATTAAAACAGTTCTTTGATACCAAAATTATTCACTTTATTACACCCAGCTCATTGATTGGTTTATTAGAAACAGTTATACTAAAACAGTTCTAGGATATCTATATAGAGAGATGTTTTTCTCTGTGAGGTTGTCAAAAGTAAAAAAAAATACAATTATATATTTATCACCCACTTGCCCAGGAAAAAAACACAGATATTTCAAATCTGAGAATGTTAGAGACACAATTTCAAATTGTTTATTTAAAATGTTAGTTTCGCTTATTTAATAAGCAAATTATTTTTGCTGATTAATTATTTAACTATTTCAGGCACTCGAATCTTCAAAACAACTCACAGTAAGTTACTACTGATAAAACATTCCAATAATCACATAATTTTATATATTTTTTATTTTTATTGATAAATGTTAAATTTCACAGTGTCCAAGAGAGTAGAGTTCATTATTTTACCTACAAGTCAAGAAAGGGGCACATAAAAAAGAAAATGTCATTGTGATGACCAGTTTGTCAAACTGGCATTGTTAGAATCACAGACACACAACTGATTGCAGACAGCAAGCAACTGGACATCTTGCAGCTGATGAACTGAATCCCAAGTTAGTTAATTCTACCCTTCAACAATATTTTTTTCAGATGGTTTCATTTGATTTGTTGTATAATTTTTATCCCACAGTGTCCATTACAGATAGATACAGAAGTTAATCAATTGATTAGATGTGAGCTCTGTAAATGAGCAAGAGACTCCAAACAGACCGTTTGTGACCTTTTTTCACTCTGAGTGACTAATTGGGTGGCAGATAACTCATTTAATTAAATTAAAAAGGATTAGGACATATATTTAGTACCATGGAATGCCAGAAAGAAAAGAGAGCTAAATATCAATCATGGGCTTAAGCAATGTCACAGTCTCATACACTCCCTAAACTAAAATTAACTTAGTCTTAAATCATTTACACCATCATCATCGTGTGTGATTGACGAAGACTAATCAGGAGGAAGCCATGGAAGATACTGGAATCTCCCCCTTAGACCTATTTTGAAGAGGATTTTATTTGAGAGTAAATATTGATGCTACTGTGCTGTATGTACACATGAGTAACGCCAAACGTATGTGTACGGCATCCTCAAGGGTATTGATAAAGTTTCCTCAAACTATTTAAGAAAATAAAGCAAATTGTGCAGCATGAAGTGAGGCAGACTTAAGGATTCTGTGTAATCTGCAGTAAGCCAACACTGGGTCCCAACCACTGAGGCATGTTCCACTGCAAGTGAGTGAGAACATTATAGGGAAAAATGTATGCTTCTCAAAATTTATTTTTAAAACTTAACAAATTATTTAGAAAAACTGGTGTTTAAACTCATTAGTAACAATTTATTTGTTGCACATGTTGTAACTAATGTCATTCAATTTTTATGTAGCAATTCCTTAGCTAAAAACTCAGGAAATGAAAGATACTCTAGAAGATACTATCTATATTGCTAAAGTCCGGCAGATTGAACATTGTGATCGGGTCACTGAGTCTGCCAAGAGAAGACACTTCCTTTGCCCAAGGGATAGAGGGAGTTGGGAATTATTGCTACGAAAGAGTAAAGGAGGACTAGAAGAATAAGGGGAGGGGTTACAGGGAATAAGAAGCATAATTGAGAGGCATAAAATATACAGGGAGGGTTAATAGTAGTATAGGAAACTGAGAAGTCAAAGAACTTGTATGTACAACCCATGGGCATGAACTAAGGGTGGGGGGGATAAAGGGAAAAATGGGAAAACTGTAATAGCATAATCAGTAAAATATAGTTTAAAAAGAAGAATGAAGTGATATAGGAGTCAAAATGGAAAAAAATATTTTAAGTTCTAGGAAAGAAGAAGAAGCCAACACATCAACCCATGAAAGAAGTTTCAGCAGAATGGAAATCAATAGAAATGCATTGCTTTATTGACTAGATGGAAAAAAACTTACTTTAATCAATCTTACTATTCTCTTGACATTAATACTTAATTCCAACAGTTCTCGTAATTCATAATTTTTTTCTTTTTCATCATCCCATTCACAGTTAAGCCCTTGTCTTTTGCACTTGTTTTGTTTTTATCTGTTGTAGTATTTCTCAAAGTCTGCCTTGACTTACGCAAAGTTATATTTTGTGGATGTCCTTCTCTACTAAATAGAAATGCAGAGCAAAAATCCTGACTTTGTCTATGTAGGACATAGGTAGAAGTTGTCTAGGCCGATTTCATTTTTTTCACATTCTTCTCCAAATGTACATGCATCCAGTTTTCCTAGCTGGATGACAGTGGCAATGAATGGAAAAGTCGAGAAAACACATCAGGTGTGCACCAGCAGCACAGAGCAGTGCAGGAAGCTGTCTTGGCTGTTCACCTGGAGAACACACATAGCTCCCTCTGCCTCTGTTCTGACTGCTGAAAAGAAATATAGAAACAAAACGTAACCAGGCAGAAATTACTTTTATGAACTTAGGATAGTCAATTTGAGCTTGGGAATTATGTCCACAGTGCTTTATCTGCTAAGGAGTTGCAGGACTGAAAATATGGGGACTTAAAATTTGGGCATTGGAAAACATAGGGGAAGAAATGTTCAGCATAAGGAAGACCATTTTCATTAGTGGGGTGAGCTACTTTATAAAGAGTTCTTCATTATTTCATTTTCAACAGGAAAACATTTATAATAACATTTATCAGTGTTATTATAAAGGTCAATTTAAAACAAGAAAATGGGTATGCTATAAAGTCCCTTCTTGCACTAATATGCTATTATGATGTGCTATGTTAAAACTGACCATAGTTTATATACTAAAAATTTCATGACAAACTTTGAGAAATTACCAGGTATAGAGATTTGAGAAAAAAATTTTTTTTACTAATTTACCATTTATGTACTTATTCATTCAACAACTACATAGTTAGCGCCTATTTGGTGTCAGGCATTAGTTTACTCCTGGGAATGCAATAGTGTACAAAGTAAACAAAGTCCTTGTTCTCAAGGGACTCACAGTTAAGAGAGAAAATGTACTTGTATGTTATTGATAGTTCCTACAAGAAATAAGGCTTCAGAAATGCACATATTTTTGTGCCAGACACATTAGGGATGTTTTGCTCTCTGCCTAAACATGCTCTCTGCCAACTGGCAAGTTGAAAGATACAACAACTAGAGTAACCAGAGGCAAATTAAAACCACATTGAGATAGTACTTTACACCAGTCAGAATGGCTATCATAAACAAAGCAACAAACAACAAGTGTTGGAGAGGTTGTGAGGAAAAGGGAACCCCAGTTCACTATTGGTGGAATTGCAGATTGGTACAATCATTATGGAAAACAGTATAGAATTTTCTAAGAAAACTAAAAATAAATCTGCCTTTTGACCCAGCAATTCTACTGCTAAGATTATATCCCAAGAACCCTGAAACAAATCCAAAGGAACCTTTGCACCCAAATGTTCATAGCAGCACAATTTTCAATAGCCAAGAGTTGGAAGCAGCCTAGGTGCCCATCAGTAAATGAATGGATCCAAAAACTATGGTACATTTACACAATGGAATTCTATGCAGCAGAAAGAAAGAAGGAGCTCCTACCCTTTGCAACAACATGGATGGAACTGGAAAGCATTATGCTGAGTGAAATAAGCCAGGTGTTGAAAGACAAATACCATATGATCTCACCTTTAACAGAAAGCTAAACAACAAAACGAACAAGCAAGCAAAATATAACCAAAGACACTGAAATAGAAGACAGGCTGACAGTAACCAGAGGGGAGAGGGGAGGGAATTCCAGGGGAAAGGGGAAGGATTTGCATGAACTAGTATAAAGGACACATGGACAAAAACTAAGGGGGATGGACATGGGAGGGAGGTGGGGAGCACTGGGGGGGTGGGCTGGTATGGGAGTAAAAAACAGAAAACTGTACTTGAACAATAAATAAATAAATAGATAGATAAATAAATAAATAAATAGAAAGTAACAAGACACAAATAAAAAGAGAAAACCTCGCTAAAATAAAATATAAAATAATTATTGCATTTTAGAAAAAAACATAATTATGAATCAACAAAATTGTCCTTTATTATTATTTTTGTCTTATCAACAACTATAGGTCTGTGTAGTCAATGGGATGAACTGACTTTTACAAGGTCATATTCATAACCAATTTTGAAAACAATTGTGACTTTCTTTTTTTTTTGAGGCATACTCTACAGACTTTAAATAATTATATTCAGGCATGTATTTACACACATTAAAAAAAATCTCAGTGCTTAATCCACAGTATATAAAAAGCAAGAGGGCTTTAAGAAAATCAAAATGACCCAACCTTATATTGAATTCTCCTTTTTAAATTAAAAAAAATCGTGTAATCATATACTATTACTTTGGTTTCAAAGTAGGAGAATAATTTGCAAGGAATATGTCTGGGAAAAGCTTTGAGATTTAAGTGCAGTGTCTCTCAGGACACTTGGGTGTTCATTGGTCATTTAAGGGGATCTGTAAAATCAAACTACTTTTATAATGAAACCAGAGTTATTTGCCTTTTTTATTCTCATTGCCTTACAAGTGTTCAGTAGCGTTTTTCAGAGGCTACACGCATGTGGTATTGCAACAGATAGAATGTGGAGATAGGTATGAGACCCCAGCTGTGTTCTGTTCAGCAAGATATTGGAGAGACTTGCAAAAATGTGGAGCAGTGATGTTCTCATCACTAATTTAAAAAATATATAGGTATTATTTCAAAATATTGTTTATATATATTATCATTCTTTAAATAAATGAACATAGTTTAATTTACTTTGTAATACAGTAAATGTCAGCTACAACCACACATAAACACGTTCTGTGGAGTCTTCAGTAATATCTGAGACTGACTTGTGTGATGCTGAGATTTAAAAAAAAAATTAAGAACCATGGTTCTAGTAAAATTCCTTGCTCTCTGATGGAGTCTAAGTACCATACACAAAGCTGATTTTTTTTCCTTCTAATAAGTGAATCTCATCCCTTCTGAAATCAGTCCTATCCTTTTTCAGGTAGAGTAATGAAGATTTTCTTATATTGATTCAAAATCTCTTTCTTATCCACTGATCTAGCTAGTCTTATCACTTGGGGGGTAGGAAAGAGTTTATTGAATTAATATATTGATTCATTACTATTTATAGGATGAAACTTTTTTTGGACAGTTGTATAAAATTTTTGACCACTGTTATTGGTTGGGCCACGTTCCTTTACTCTATTTACTCATTTATGCAATTGGAGTTTTGAAATTGTCTGGGTTTCTATATTTTGTTATCTAAAATTAGTTCATTGAATAGGCTCAGATCTAGCATGAGGCAACTATATCTGAATTTACACTAAAAAATGATTACAACTGTTCTTAAAATAGTCACATAATTTTATCTAGAGACAAACGGAAAGTTGTTTGAAACCGTAGATGGGGGTTTGACTGTGACTGGTCAAAGGCTACGTAGTTATCGAATGAATATTGGCAGTAGATTAAAAAGTGAAACCTCTTGATATTTTTGCTCTTATATCTGAACATAAATATTCTATATTGCTTCCTCAGCTAAATGCACAGATTGTAAAAACAAAACACTGTTTTGCAAGGGGGAAAATAATGGATCACTCAACCTTTAAATAATCCTTTATTTAAAAATATAACAATCTTCTAATTTAAATTTGCAACATTAATTATTTATAAATTAGGCAACTTTTTCTTTGCCGGCTAAAAGATATTTTCCAAAAAGGCAAGAGTTTTCTTAAACTATACTGTTCTATTTTTCTGACACTCAAAGTCTGCAGACATTATTTGTGAGCTTAAAAAAATACACAACATTCGAGGCTAAGTATTAGAAAAAGGACATATAACATGACATTACTTTCCTATTTCAGTGTGAGTTCACTGGCAATTCAAAGTGGAAACCCACTGGGTAACCACAGGAGGCAACACCTTCCTGGATCAATATTTGTGCATCAGATGCTCTAAGAATGTTTTGTAAGGTTTATAAATAAAAAGCTCTCTGCCTCCCTGCCCCAGAGTCAGAAAATGAAATTAAAAGATATTTGACTGTCAAGGGATTTGCTTTTTGCTTCTTCTGAAGCAAATATCCAACCTAAAGAAGGCTTTAAATTAGTCAACTAAAGGCAAATATTAGTGAAAATGAATGCCAGAAATATTCCTTATTTGGGGGGCACTTCCTTCCCAGTTAATTGTCGGTTTCTTAAAAGCCATGTTTATCAAATAACATCAAATCCACAAACATTTATTAAGTGTCAAATTTAACACAATTCCATTTAAAAATTAACTAAATATTGACTATTCATGCATCAGGATCTAGATTTGAAACCATGAATAAAATACAAGCCTGACCCTCTAGAATCTTAGAGTCCAGTGAGGAATCGGGCAATAGTGAAAAAAAGTATTCACTAATTTGATAATCTGTTGCTATGTCAATGACTGACTGACTGACTGGTATAGATGAAGGTCAGTGAGGTGAAGCAAGAAGAGAAAGGCATTCTAGAGAGAAGCAAGAGCCTAAGAAAAAAACATTGTTGTTGACCTGCATGACCGATGCTCTTGGGAAACAAGAAGTTAAACAAGGTCACAATGGGAGGACTGGAAAGGTAGGGAAAGGCCAATTTTAAATAGCTTCATAAAGCATGCCACGCTGAACAGTCAAGTTCAAGGAGACTTATGAGCTACAGACGTTTTGAGCAGAGAGTGATATGATTAGGTAATAAAACCTCAATAATATATAACATGAAGATTCCTGTACCACTCTTACTGGGACCTAGATAAGACATCAGGCATGCCACATCAGTAACAGGGGAATAGAGAAGGGGTTGACAGTGGAACTAAGCCTTATTTATTTGCTTAGTATACATTCTATAGCAGTACCTTGTTAAGTGTATTACCAGTTGATAGTTGAGAATGAGATGGGGATTGACCTTGAAAATCTACTGTACCAAAAAAAGATTTTGTGGTTACTAGGTGGCAAAGTACTTTAAAAAAAAACCCTATTGACCCATGACCTATTAATGTTTATTCCAGGAATGCAAAGGTAACTTAGTATTAAAAAACCTATTAATATAATTCATTATTTCATGGGGCAGAGAGAAACAAATTATCCTAAAGATGTCAAAACTACAGTTTAAAAAATTCATCATCATAAGTTTATATTGGAAAAATCTGGCAGATATTACCTTAAATAAGTGATCAAGATTAATATCATCAGTAATAGGCATATCAATATCATGTACATTATAATATGATACACTGAAAATGGGATATTAATCTACAACACCTATAATCATGAGAAAACAGCAGAAAAATATATATTGAGGGACATTCTATAAACTAACTGACTTGTTCTTTTCATATGTCAAGATCACAAAAAATAGGGAAGATGATAGAATGTAGTAGACTGCAGAAGACCAGAGTAACATGGCCAATGAGTGCAATGTGGGATTTTGTGTTAGACCTTAGCACAGAATAAAGGCATCCAAGAACCAGAACAATGTGAATAAAGAATTAGCTTGGTTAATTACATTATACCAATATTAAACTCTTAGTTTTGAAAAATGTACTATCGTTATATGAGATGTCAACATTAGAAAAAGCTGGGTGAAGAATATAAAAGAATTTTATGTATATCTTGACATTATTCTTCTGTAAGTCCAAATTAATTCAAAATAATACATTTTTAAATGCTTCAAATTGTGTACTTAAAACTGGAAAATTTAGTAGTATATAAATTACACTCATACTTCAATGAAGTTATTTTTTAATAAAAGAAATTGTTATTTTTTTAGGTATAATGTGATTTTTCTGTAATGTGATAACTACCTTTAAAAAAGGTAGTTATCAGTTAGATATATATCCTTAAGGATTTACATATACAGAACATGATATTTATGGTATATTTTAAAATGCTTTGGTCAAAATAAGAGCAGAATAGGCAAAACAAAAATTATTGAAGTTGGGTGATTGACACACTAGTGTTCTTCATACGGTACTCTTTTCTTTACTTTTGTGAAAGTTTAATATTTTCCACAATATACAATTTTAAATAGTCATCGAAGTTTTTTTCAAAATGGCAAGATCTCCAAATTCATGACTTTTATTATAATAATAAGCACTGTCAAGAGTATGCATCTTAGCAAATATTTTGATAAAAACACAGCTCCTTCGAGGTAAAGGTATTTTAATGAATCAGAAACTCTTTTTTTCAAATGAAACTTGTGCAATGGAGAGAGCATTGAGAAAGTTTAGGGATGTTTTCATCATTGTATGATTATGTAATTGAAAATAATATCTATCTCCAATTAAAATTGCCATGTCTGAATGTGTTAAAAAGTTTTTTAACCAGTTTTCAGAAAACCTACATGAAAGGTTTTGTTGGGTACTATTAAACCACTTGAGAGAAGGGCTGCATTGTATTATAGAGGATAGACATTTACAATGAAATTATAAAAAATAAATTTTAGAACAATTTTTGAGAGAATATAAGTATTTCATAAATGTGTGTTCCATTTGGATCTACAGATTTGAATAAGTATTTTATCCAACTATGACAGTCACTTAAACTAAGGATTGAAACACACGGGATTTATAAGTAGCCCTCTAAATTGTTGTCTCACAAAGACTTAAACCAAGATTCTTTAAATGAGCAATTAATCACATTCAACTATATTGAAAAATAAAAAACAGTGTTTTAGAGTGAGCCAAAATATTTTTGACACAAATAATAAACAAACTAGTTATTGCACCCTTTTCTAATTGTTTTCATTTTGCACGTTTATAAAATGTGTAATATATTAGCCCAGTGTGCCTGTGTGTAATTTTTAAACATGGATTTCTGTTTCTACAAGAGAAAACCTGTTTTTATAGGATATCTAGAAGACATAGATATTGTACAATAAATATCTTTTTAATGTAGCCCTACCCCTCAGAAAATAAGGAAAACACTTGAGGTAAAAAATGAGGAGAGAGCACAAGGCAGGGGGAGGACTCGTGAGGAGGTGCTGTGCCAGCTCTTTGTAAGTTTGGAGCCTGTGATTTAGTGCTTGTGTAAGAACAGGAATGGAGACACCCACTATGGAAGCCAGACCCATGAAGAATAAACTGGGAAAAATATGACCAACATCCAGAAAGACAGTAAGAAGTCTTGTGTGTCTCAGCCTGGAACCTGTGTATAGCAAGGGAAAAAAGTGTTGTCCCTGAGAATTTTTAAGCACAGGCCTACCAAAACACAGGTCTGTGTTCTAACTCTGTGCTGTGGTTTTACTACCTAGTGTTCCTGGAATGCCCCAAGACAAACACTCAGCATGACAAGTGGTCTAGGCCAGTCACATTCTTGTCACTATGGCAGAAGCAAATACCTTGTTTTGAAGAGACATGTCTTTCACTTCAATTTTACAGGATTCTACAGAAAAAAAAGAAACCTCAATGGAGATATGCACAAATAACAAAGTCATAAAATATATGGGAAATATTCAATCATGGTAGCAAGACAGCAGATAGGATAAGCAGAAGGTTTAGACCACCAATTTTAGATGATAAAACAATTGGAGAAAGACTGTGAGAAATCATTGAAATCATTAAAAAGAACTTAAAGCCATAATATTCATAAAAAGAAGGAATATAAAAACAGGTGAAATATATAAGACAATATAAAATGAATATAGGCCAAAGATTGAAGAAATAGAAACTGAAAATATAGTATTGGAATGTAATTTATACATAAAAATATGTATAAATGGGGGAATGCTGAAACATTTTCACTATACAGTGTGTTACATAACTGAAATATTATATTACATGGCTTATAAGTAATACAAAGCATGGAGTAGGTTGTTTGCAAGTCAGAATTAATGAGAAATGGGTAGTGCATGAATACAGTCAGGTGAAAATGTTCATACAGTTCTCCCGATTTGGGACATGGGGGTACATGGATACAGTGATATTACCATGTATTCTGAGTTTGCAAAAAAATGGTAAATTCCAAATTTTTCTATGAAATCTAAACATTTTATAATATTTATAATGATTTCAAATCCCACTTAAACATTATGTGGACTTAAGAAACATAATGTCTAACATGCTACACTTTGTAGTTGAAGGTTGGTCACAGAGAAAGGACCTTATTGAAAGACTGAGCAAGAATGGACACAAGTCCAAGAGTAATCAAAGCTAAGAGAGCCGAGTTTTTCGGCGTGGTAGAAAGAACATAGGATAAGAGTTAAGTCTATTCTATTCAATTTTTAAATGCACTCTTATGTTTAAGTGATATATCAAGGAAAGTTTCAGTGGAATGTTGAAAACTAACACCATATGTCAATGAATTGAAAAATATTAATCAAGAAAATTGAGTTGGCATGTATTGTCTACTTTTGACTCAGGAAAGAGTTACTGAATCAAGATCAGAAGAGGGTTCTTTGTTTATCTTATATATATTTTTTTAAGAGGGAAGAGACTGGATCAAGCTGTAAAAGGCAAAGACCCAATAGGGAAAGACAGAGAAAGGAAGTAGCTTATGAAGCAGATCAGATTCAAAGCACTGGCCTTGATTGAGCAGGGAAAGGCCCTTCCCCCCTCTTAGCCTAGAGAAAAGAATGATGTTCCTTGAAATACTAATATGATATAGGGGTAATATTTAAGATAAATTTATTTGGATTGTGATTACCTCAATTTTCTTGATAAACTAAGAGACAATATCAACAGTTGATGAGGAAATTAGGGGTCAACCTTGAAGAGAGTGGTGAAGACTAGACATATTTGCTGCATTGAGTGAGAGCTCTAAAGGTTGAAAAGGAATCGAAGAAAATTAGTACTGATGTAGATAAATCTTTAGTGATATATAAGGGAATTAAAATAGACAAACTATTGCAAGTTTTAAAAAAGTCAAACAGAAGAGATTTGTATAAAATAAAAAAGAAAACAAAAAAAGGTAAGAATTACTCATGGCACAACTCCTTGATTTTTTTAAATGATGACTCTGTGCATAAACTTACCCTCTTTTTTGAATTTTAATTTTCTTTTAATATTTATTTTGAAATTATTCAGATATACAAAATCTTTGCAGAAATAGTCTAAAAATTCCTGTTTACCTTTTAAACCACATTCTCAGTTAAATTTTTATGTAACCATAGTAAATTTATAGGAACCAAGAAATTAATACTGGTACAATACTGTTCTCTAAAAAATAAGTTCTGTGAATATATATATTCTAATATGATATAATAAATATACTATGTCACTTCTATAATATTATTGCTAAAATATATAGTCCAATTTAATCATGAAAAATTACATAAACTGAAACTGAGAAATATTCCACAAATTAATTTGCCAGTACTCCTCAAAAGTGTCAAGGACTTAAAAGAAAGAAAGGCTGAAGAACTATTCTAGAATAAAGGAGACTGGAGAAATTATAACTAAATGCAATGTGTGATCCTTTATTGGATCCTGAACTAGAAAAAGAACATCAAGCAACTGACAAAATGTGAATAAGATCTAAGTTTATAAAACTCTTACTATCTTACCTTAGGAGGTAACCATAAAATAATTTCCACAGTCTCATTTTATTAAAACATATTTTTCTCTGTATAATAAATATGTACATACTATCAAATGACACAAATAGGATCATAATACATGTTATCATCATTTCCAAGACTTTCCATAGAAAAATATCTTTACTGCATTCTGCTTAATATTTAAATGGAAAAACCATTATATGGATACATAATAATCATGTACCCAGTTACTTGTTGATGGCCATTTAAATTGTTCATATTTTTTATACTCAAAAGAAGCTCTCAAAGTCCTTTATGTCATACTCACTTTACTAATGTAAATATATTTGAAAGATAATTTTTCCAGTGGACTTTCAAATGGAATTAAACAATGTGTTCATTTTAACTTTTGATTGGTAATGTCAACCTATTCACCACAACTATTACTCTAATTTGCTTTCTCCTGTATAGTGTTTGAGAATTTATTTCCATGCCTTGTCATCAAAACTGGGTAATTTAAAAAGCAAAATTTGTTTCGTCATTGGGAGTTAAGGAAATATCAACTTGTTGTTTTAATTTGTTTCTTTTAAAATGAGGGGGTAAGTGATGATGAATAAGACACAGCCTGTGATCTGCTTGAGATTTCTATTGAAAGATTCCAATAAATAAGGAGTTAAATTAAAGCAAATCTAAGTGTAGGGGAAATCCAGGGGTCTATAA
This sequence comes from Artibeus jamaicensis, assembly GCF_021234435.1. Classification (NCBI taxonomy): domain Eukaryota; kingdom Metazoa; phylum Chordata; class Mammalia; order Chiroptera; family Phyllostomidae; genus Artibeus; species Artibeus jamaicensis. The sequence goes on along the minus strand of NW_026522025.1, from coordinate 28,438,255 downwards.
AAATGCAAACACATCTAACTAAAATATGGTAGAACAGGGAAGATTTACTGGGAGAATTGATGACTAAGTTGAGACCCAGATGATTAATATGATCTACCAAGATGATGTCTGGACAAGTTTATTTTCCAGTCAGAAAATGAAGCTCTTGTAAGTCCTATTGGCAAGAGAAAGTATGTTTTTACACAGTCAAATTCAAATATTGTTAAAATATTGGGTTTTAGGTATCTTCCATGCCTATGCCAATGATTCTTTCATTCATTGTGTTTTCAACAAAATTTTTGACAACCCTGCATTAAGCACTGTGCTGTGGTGACCTAGGGTATTATGGTGAATAAGAATGGTATCATACCTCTCTTCACAGATATTAGAGCTGAAAAGTAAGATTTAAGTAAGCAATTATAATCATGCATCTTGACTTCATAGTTTTTTTATCTGCTAAACTATTGTGAACATTTCCTCAAACTCATGACCTCCTTAGATCCTGAAATCGTCTTTGTCACACATTGTAACCATTATTTCTCAATGCATTGATATCCATTCAACTTTCTCATTCTGTCATGCCCACTAACATTCTCTTAACTCTATGGGAATACTCTATTGATCGCTTCATTCACTCATAGTTATTGTTTGGTCTTGGCCTCTCCTATCTCTCTATTTGTCTTGGACTGCATAGATTATCATTTAAATCATTCTATTACTAGCACTCCTAATAACCATGAGCACTATAGGCCTAACTATCTAGGAAAAAGCAAATGCAAATTTATCCTGGACTATGTCATCTCATCTAGGAAACTGAGTACTGCAAGAAGAGTTCATACGACCGCGAAGATTTTTGTTCACACAAATTCATAGCTGCCATAACCCTATGTGTCATAACCCACAAGCCATAGCATGGCGACACTGTACACTGAAATAAACTAAGAGTTTCTCATCCTTAGAGCTTCTTTACCATGACTTTCTTCTTATTGAGACAGAGCCACCCATGAGGGCTGTGATAGTATTCTCCAAAGAGGAAACAAAAATTAGCCTTTTATCTTATCATTAGACTCTTGAAGCTCATTCCAGAAAAGAATATACAGTTTTGCAAATGAAAACTCATCATTTGTAAAAGTAGGGATTTTTAGTGGAAGGACAACCCCTAAAACCACAGTGCAAATTATAAAGCATAGCTCAGTAAGATTAGAAGATTAGAAAGAAAATCAATTAAGAGTTAAACTATACACTCACAAGAGAGCACAATGTGAGGATAGATCTGCTCCGGCTGAGGAGGTAGGGTAGGAACCTGTGGCTCTCTCTCTCTGGTAAGGCACATAACAACAGCTAACTGCATATCACCTCTCTAGTGTTTCATAAGCATCTGTGCCTCAAAACTTTCTCAGTCCATCCCAATGATCCCACCCCCTACTTCTAAAGTTCCCAATACCTGTCAGCTTCAAAAATCAATAAGAGGAACTTTAGATGGCCAGAACGTGCAGTGCAGGTATGGAAGGGAAAGCCGATACCACCTGTCCTTGATTGACTTATGTGAAAACAACTCAAGATTTTCTTCCAAATCTAAAAGAATAGAAAAATTCAGGCCCTCATTACTCAACCACAGGATCTGGCAGATTCCAAGTACTGAACAAACACCTATTAAACAAATGCCTGTGTGAATGAACATAAAAAAATAATGGTGAAGTTGTGTAAGTGATATTGGGGCATAGATATCTGGGCAGGAGAATAATAGGATGAGGAGAGATAAAGGGGCTGTTGCTGGATAGCATGATAGCAAAGACAGTAGATTTCATAAAAGGCTTGAAGAGGAGCTGCTCTAGAAGTTCATAGGTTCCAGGTTCTACCCTTAGAAAGGGCAATTAGTATGGATAACACCCATGTACAACAATGTACAAAAATGGGTACATTACAGGGCCAATAGTAATGGATGGAGAAAGGGTGATGAAGAAAAGGGATGGTATGACTCAGGTATTCATTCAGTAAACATATATTGGACACCTAACACAGCCCAGGCATTAAGTTAGGCCCTGGTGAATGGTGATATACAAAACAGATGTGATTTCTGTCATTTTCTGACATACTATCTATTGAAGAAAAATGACATTAAACAAATAAATTAAATGTATGCATAATATAAATTGTGAAAGCTTCTGTGAAGTAGGAGACAGTGTGTCATTTGAAAGAATTGTAAAGTGGTTGGAGAAGTCTTCTTTAAGAAAAGGACCAATGAGCTTGGGTTGAAATAGGGAAAAGGACCCTGGCTAGTGTGGCTCGTGGATTGAGTGTTGGCCTATGAACCAAAGAGTTGGTGTTCGATTCCTAGTCAGAGCACATGCCTGGGTTGTGGGCCAGGTCCCCAGTAGGGGGTGTGCAAGAGGCAACCACATATTGATGTTTCTTTCCCTCTCTTTCTTCCTCCCTTACTCTCTCTCTCTAAAAACAAATAAATAAAATCTTTTAAAAAAAGAAAAATGAAGGAAAGGAGTTAGCCAAGCAGGAAGAGTCCAGATAGCTTCTCATTTCTCTCCATCGAGGTTAAAAAGATATTTTTCAAATAAAAAACAAGCTAAAGGAACTTGTAACAAAGTAAATACACTAGGTCCTCAAATATTATTATTCCATTTTTTGTCATTTTGTTATAATCTTGATGAATGCCATAGGAACTGAACTTTTGTTATATCAATTAGCCTATGGTAAAATTGGTTTTAAATTATGTTATTTAAAGTTGCACAACCTACCAATGACATTAAGTTAATACTTTACACACACACACAACAGGGGACACCAAAAAAGGAAATTATCTTCTGGAGTGTGGGCCCCACGCGGTACAGGCTTCCACCACGAGGTGAGTGTTCTGGGAACCCATCTGTACCAGCATACCCACTGGTGTTGTTGTGGGAGGCTGTGTTTGGCTTCAGTGAATTTTTTTGAAAACTCTTTCAGCACCCTTGCCCATTTCATGATGAGTGATTTATGAGCCCACCAGCCCTCACTGTGATGAGTGGTTAGAAATTTTTGACCAAAAACCGCATGACCCCAATGCCCTGCCCTTCTTATTTACCAGATCTTGTCATGAGCCACTGTTTTTTGTTTTCCCACATGAAAGAAGTCCTCAAAGGGAAATATTTTGTTGATGTGGAAGAGGTGAAACAAAAAATGACAGAAGCGCTAAAGGGCATCAGAATGTTCTATGCAGTGGAAAGAACATCTCTATAGGTGTATTGCATCAAATGGACAGTGCTTGGAAGCTGACTGAAGCTCATATATACATATACATATATATGTAATATACATACAAGTGTATATACACATATATACATGTGCACATAATGCATGTTGAGTATGCATATATATTCTATATATACATATGGATTTATTAAGAGAACTTACCCTTGTGCAATTGTGAGAGCTTTTTTTTAAATAGAATTTATTTTTAGAGAGAGTGGAAGGGAGGGAGAGAGGGAGAGAAACATCAGTGTGTGGTTTCCTCTCATGTGCCCCCCACTGGGGACCGGGACTGCCACCCTGGCATGTGTTCTAACCAGGAATCAAACCAGTGACCCTTTGGTTCTCAGGGAAACACTCAGTCCACTGAGCCACACCAGTCAGGATAATTATGGTAGCTCTCAGAACAGTCTATGAGAAGCCATTGTCTTCACATCTAGTGCAAAGCAGGTAGTTGGAGAGGGAATATAGATGTGGAGTAAGAAACAGCAAGAACAAATTTCCACCCACAAAAGTGAGCTAGAACCCAAATCTTTAGATTGGAACCTTTGTTCTCCTCCCCTCTTCCAAGACCCCATCTTCAGTGCAGGTGTCTGGCAGAAGCAGTTGGCCCACTTTTTCACAGAGCTAAGCAGACACCTGCTCCAGGATTCGGAAAAACTGAAGGATGATCAGGTGAGAGCTGGAGACTCTGCAGGCACAGCTGCTGCCCCACAGGGACGAGATAAGCCAAGAGATTTGTGAGAATATTGTTTGAGCTGCAAACAGTTTTATGCCCTGCAACCAATCTTCCAAATGTAAAACAAATATGGCTGCTGCTTTACATTTCCCCTTCCAAATCCCATACATACCCACAGGGAATTCTGAGAAATATAGTTCCAGACTTGTTAAATTGACACAGTACTAATCCAATAAAGTAATGAACTTTGTTATTCTTTTTATCTTTTGTCTTTAAGTGTAGGAGAGATAATTAAATGACTTCTATTGCTAGGGACTGATGTTAGGAAGGTGAGAGGCTTCTCCCTGGTGTTGTAATGAGAGCAGGTTCAGGTGTAAGACAAATACCGGGAGAATACGAAAGTTTTAGAGATCCTAATATTAGAATAGAGGATTGCTCCTTCATTCCATTCTCTGATTGGAATGAGGTACTCAGTCAGTATAGTCCTGACCAGACTATTCTTGGAAGGAAATAGGGATGAAAGTAAATAAACACAATCATAATCACACCAATTAAATAGAGAGTTCATCTGGGAACACCACCAGAAAATAAGAGTTTTATGCAGCCGGATAATGTTTCCCATAATCCTGCCAAAAAATCCATTCCTTCATGAAGCATCTCCAAACTAACCCTCCTTGGCTTCTCTTAGAGTTTCCATCACCCTAAACTTCTTTCTGTCCACTTCCCTGAATGCTGAACACTTACTAAATGTCTCTTTACAGCTGCGAACTTCCATCTGGCAGATGTTTCTGTCACTGGAGTTTATAATTTTATAGGTCTACCTTGTGACTTCATGGGGCCATGAGCGCCACAAAAGCAGCACTAGGCTTCTTGATCTTTTTACAATACTCTTTTGGATCCTGCTGTCCACATGTGGGTCTCTCAGAAAAAGTTGTCAACGGACTCAGTGATGGATTAAAGGATTGTCCTGTTTGGAGGAACTCAGTCCAATACAAGCAATTGGAGGAGCTCTTGCTTGCAAACTGCTGAATCAATGTAATTAGAGTTAGATTTTTAAAATAAAAGGTACTTAAGCAGTTGTTTTCCTGAAAAAAAAAATGTGTAATTTCAATGTGAGAAATCCTTTTGATCCAAACTGATTTCTCTTTTTGGTTTGCTCGGTTTATTTGTTACACTAACATATTATTGTTTTCATATTTTATTCTTAAAAGGTTGCCCCATCCCCTAAAAGAGTTTCCTTGTACTCCGCAAGAAAAAACATCTGCCCCATACACTCTGAAGTCCCACTTATAAATCTTACTTCTGGGTTATTGCTGGGTTTTTTAATTATTGTCAATTTATCTATTAAGTTTTTCTTTCTTCTTCCCCTCAAGAAATCACTTGCCCTTTCTGATGTTATTGGATATTTTATATATTTATGCATCTATTGAACTTATTGCCCTATATTCTGTACACTTGTTAGTATCTTGTCTACATAACAATAGGTCATTACAGCTGGGTGCTTGTGTCTTGAATGAAGGGATATTGTAAACCATCCAGAATCATTTCTGTATACAGAGCCCTGAAATCATCCTTTTAATGAATGTTTAGAATGAGGATAATCATGTAAGCTGGATCCTGGGACACAAATGTCCTCCCAGTGAGCAAACTAGTGATGAGTTCTAGAGCCCATATACATGGGAATGCCTGGGATAGGGGTGAGACATGTGTACTATTACCAGCCTCAGTCATCCCTGCTTCCATTGTTTAGTAGATGTATTGCTCTGAACACGTTAATTCAACTCTCCAAGATTTTCTTCCTCTCTTTTTTAAGGATAAGTATATTGCTACCAAACTCATGGTGATATTAAATGAATATGTAAGTCATAACATAAAATAGCTAGAATATCACAAAATACTTAAGCAGGTACTAAAAATTTGTAAATGTTGCTTCCATGTACAATGCTCCTTTATCTTTTCTCTTCCCAAACAAAAGCTAGCCATCTATAAGGACTCAACTCAAATTGCATTTTCTCCTGGAAGCCATACTCATTTATATGCAATTTCTGCTTAAAAAAAGATTTTGTTTATTTATTTTTAGACAGAGGGAAAGGGAGGGAGAAAGAGAGGAACAGAAACATCAATATGTGGTTGCCTTTCGCATGTCCCCTACCAGGGGCCTGGCCCACAACCCAGGCATGTGCCCTGACTGGGAATCAAACTGACAGCCCTTTGGTTCTCAGGTTGGTGCTCATTCCACTGAGCCACACCAGCCAGGGCTGATTTCTGCTGTCTTTATATTTTTAACATACTTATGGCAATTTCCAATGTAAAAAATTATCTTTTTAAGAATCCATTAAGATAATATATATTAACAGAAAACCCTACCATTGATTGATACCATTAGTTGTAACATGATTATACATAAAGAAAAAAAACTATTTGCATATGTATATAATTGTATATCAAGTCTATAGGCATACCTAGAACACATGAGAATTTGTTGACTCCATGAAAAGCTCTTAGCAATCATTACCTGGCTCCATCTCCCCACCTGAATCTCCTTGCTATCTACTCCCTAATCTTTTACCATCTAAATCCATTCATGCCTATATTATTGAGTCCACAGTTTGTTACTAACTGGATGATGCTTATTTGCCAGTTTCTACCTATATACTGTATTTACATATATGCTTCATTCATTCTACAATTATTAAAGTACTCCGAATGTGGATTTCATAATGATAATCAATTTATATAGTTTACTTCCTTATTCATTGTCAGCCGCATGCTGTATTAGTGTTTAGTAGATAATGAATGAGTGAATGAATGAATGAATCCCCAATATGTTTTATCCTAAATATAGTAAATATTTATTTTATTAGTTATGTTCGTTGACATGAAAAAAGTTATGTTCCAGTTGGGTAAGAATTGGAGAGTGGCAACTTGGGGAGATATGTTAATTCAGGTCCTTCAAAAAAAATTTGCCAAGGTGGGAGTAATTGACATGGACCTTTTCAGGGGAAATGTTTATGAGAGAAAATGGGAAAGGAAACACAAAGAGCTGTGAGAGCTTCAGGCTGGGCTGTAGGTTTGTAACAGGCCCCAGCCAAGAGGGGAGTCCCAGAAAAGAATTTGGGATGGGGTCCAGAGCTCAGGGTGTCCAAGAAATATTAAGATGTCCTCACCCCACCCCACCCCACCCCAGGGGGAAGGAACAAATGATGCCAGGGCCACTGAGAGCTGTTTTGCATAGCAACAGTTTTGCAGCTAACCTCTAGAATGATTATTTAACATATCTATAACCTTTAACTGGTTTCATAGATATGTTAAATAGCTGTGGCCAAGTTTTGAGCCAGGGAGAAGGGAGGGGCTTCTACCCAGGATGTAACTGGGGGCTGGTCCCCTGAGTTACAGAGCCTGCGAGAGAGCTTGGAGTTGATTGGCTCCACTCCATGGGCCATACCTGCCCAGACTAATGATGGCAGCCCAGTAAAGCTGGGAGGGTAGGAGAGTCCTGGCAGGTGTAACCGATTGTAGGAGGAGTCGGAAATGGAGCTACAAAGAAGGATGGGTGCAAAGATTTAAACCCACATGCGGCAACCATTGAAAAAAAAGAACCATGCGGTTTTGGCCAGAGTGCAGACCCCTGCAGCTAGGTGAAAGAGAGAGCCACATCATTTCAGTAAAGTAAGGGTCCCCTCTTGGCCAGGTGGAGGGAGAGCCATGCAGTTTTGGGCAGAGTGAGGACCTCTTCTTGGTGAGGTGAAAGAGGGGGCCATGTGGTTTCGGCAGAGTGCAGATCCCCTCTTTCTCAGGTGAAAGGGAAAACCATGCAGCTTTGCCAGAATGGAGATCCCTGCAGCCAGGTGAAAAAGAAAGACACACACTTTTGGTGGAGTGCGGCCCCCTGCAGCTTTGGTAGAAGAGGCCCACACGGCTTTGGGGTGCCCCCTTTGGCCGAGTGGCCTGGAAAGCAGGAGAGACTTTGACTGGAACTTGGTACAGAGAACTCGCCAGTGGACCGTGAGAAGGTGCCACATGACTTCGAATTAACAGAGAGATCCTGCCTGGACTGCGACACAGCTGATGGTGCCAGCGGCCTGAAACGTAGACATGTGCTCTTTTCCTGAGATATGGTACCCCAAATTAGGGCAGGGGAGAAGGAAGTGCTGTGAGTGTCCGTGGTTATCCTGAAGTACTTTGATATTTTAATGGGGACATTGGGTCACTACTTTTAAATTAGTACAGCTTTAAATAAACCTTTCCTTTCCTTTTCACAGATCTCTGGTATTGAGGTGTCTTTCCAATTGGCGGCGGACAGAAGAGCCCGGTAGATATTAGTGTTCCTCTTTGGGAGGGGCCCCTGTGTTACCAAACAAGAGGTCCGAGGGAGGGGCAATACAATATTTGGCCCACCTAGGGATGCCGAAAACTGCTACAGAACAACAGGGGCCCCTTCCAAGGACAGAATACTAATATCTAATGGGCTCTTCTGTCCGCCGCCAATTGGAAAGACATCTCTCAATGCCAGAGATTTGTGAAAAGGAAACAAAATGTTTATTTAATGGTATTCAGGCCTAACGCCTCCACTAAAATATCAAAGTCCTTTAGGGTATACACCTACACCCACACAGCTCTCCCTTCTCTCACTGTCCCAACTCCGGGTACCGTAAATCAGGAAAAGAGCACACGTCCCTTTTTCAGGCCGCTGGTGCCATCAGCTGTGTCGCAGTGCAGGATCTCCTGTTAATCCAAAGTACTGTGGTACCCTCTCACAGTCCACTGGCAAGAGTCCTTTGTACCAAGTTCCAGTCAAAGTCTCTCCTGCTTTTCCAGGCCACGCGGCCAAAGGGGCATCCCAAAGCCGCGTGGGCCTCTTCTACCAAAGCTGCAGGGGTTCACGCTCCGCCAAAAGCGCATTGTCTTTCTTCTTCACCTGGCTGCAGGGATCTCCACTCTGGCAAAGCTGCATGGTCTTCCCTTTCACCTGGGCATTCATCCCCTCATGTCCTGGAGCCAGTCTTTTCCAAGCTCTCACACAGGCCTATTCACTCAGGAGTCCAGACCCTAGTTACATCCTGAGTCCCAGCCACTCCCTTCTCCCCGGCTCCAAACTTGGCCACAGCTATTTAACATATCTATGAAACCAGTTAAAGGTTATATATATGTTAAATAATCATTCCAGAGGTTAGCTGCAAAACCGTTGCTATGCAAAACAGCTCTCAATGGCCCTGGCTCTATTGGTCCCTTCCCCCTGGGGGGGGGGGCGGTGAGGACATCTTATATGTCTCTCCAATATTCCTATACACTTTGAATTCTGGACACCATTCCAAATCTTTTTTTGCCCCCCCCACCTTGGCTGCACCCTGTATCACCTGTTGTTCTGTAGCAGTTTTTGGCATCCCTAGGTGGGCCAAGTATTGTCCCCCCTAGGGCGGACCTCTGTTCGGTAACAGGTACACCTCCAAATGAAAGGGCAAGAAAAGGAAGGTTGGGAGGGACAATCCCGATCGTCATACAGTCTAAAGACTGTTCAGCAAGGCCAGTAAGGGGCTCCTCCAGCCAAAGTCAGAGGACAAAGGACTTCCTTCCTCCCAGGAAGGGGCCCCTTCCAGCAGCCCTGTCACACACCGTGGCTGAAGGAACCATGGCTTCAGAGTAAATGTGGCAGTAGATACCTGAGTTTAGCCTCTGGGGCTCATCTGTAAGATGCCATCTCCTGCATGTCTTAGGTGGTTCACAGAGGAACACCTACTGAGTAAAATAAATGTAATTCGGATTATCACACATGTGGCCTACAAACATTTTCTTCGTACCTGCCACTGCCTGGCATATATGCACAGTCCTATAAACACAAAACATTGTGTGTGTCTGTGTGTGTATGGAAAGCCCTCCCTTCAAACTCACATTTTTACTTTATTTTGACTCAATATAACTTATCATAATTTTTGAATGCCAGACTATTCTACTAATGTTTTCAGCAACCAAATTTTCTGTGAGGCTTAATTTCTCCAGGAAAAAAAAGAGAATAAGTCTGGCTAATCTTTAAAATTCTCTTACTTCTAATGAAGGAGACTAACATTTGTTGAGTGCCTACTTTATATTAATTTTTGTGCCATGAAAATTCAAATATATTATCTCACTTGATTCTTTTTTAAGTCATTCAAATAGATATTGCCAGTATTGTCATCTTCATTTGGACAGATAAGAATTCAGACAAGTTCACCCAAGATCACATAGCTAGTGGTGACTGTGGGATTCTCAGCAAATGTGAATCAGGTCTTTTATGTTTTCTGAGTCAAAAAGAGAAGAAATAAAACCTCGACCTCCAGATTTCTCCTATTAATCAAGAATAGTCACAACTACTTTATAGTGGTTTTCATTTTTCTTTCTTTTTATTAGATTTATTGGGGTTTTCAAATTTAAAATCACATGAGAACACCCAGGAAGCTTGTTAAAAGCGCATATTACTGGTCCTATCCCACTGGCACAGTGTGGGATGGACCTTCAAATCCGCATTTGAAGGAGTGTTCAAAGATACGCTGATGCCACTCGTAGGATGGGCCGTGTCTTAGAAAATACGGGTACAGTCTATTGCTAAGTAAAAACAAACAAACAAAACCACAGGAAAGAGTCACTGCTTCAGGAGGACAAAGAACACAGCTGATACGGACTATGAAGCTACACAGGGCTGCCCTCCCCACCTTTCCCCTGTTCCCCATGCGTGTACTTTCAGTCTTTGTCTCCTAAAATTGTTTCCAGATATGTACCTGAGGGAGATAGAAACCGACTCATGAAGAAATGTTTACATAAAAAATTTATGGTTGTGTTACACACATTTTATATCATTACAATCTTATATGGTATTTTAATTCACTTTAACACTATATTTCATAGGTAGTAAAAATACTGGAAGAAAAAATCAACTTATTAAAGATGATTACTTACTACACATGGCATTTGGGTGATTTTTATTTCCTTCTTTGTATTTTCCTATTGTTTCCAAATTCTCAATAATATTACCTTTGTATTAAAAATACTTTTTTTAAATTGCTAAATTTATATTTGACAATTTATTTGAATATTTGAAAAGTATAATTCTAAAACATCAAAGATGCATATTTGATAGAAAGTTTTATGGACACATAAATTCAGACAAAGGAATTATTTCAGTCTATAAAGATAATTAAACAGTGACATTGACTTGTACAATGTTTTCAAAAGTAACTTTGTTTTCCTTCTACAATATACTTTTATTTAATGAACACCTAGGTATGTGTAACAAGCACAACTAATTACAGTAGTTTTCCTTATAAGTTTATTAAACTACTAACTGGAGTGTTTGGGGAAAAACCTTGATACCGATTTCAATATCAAATATCTTTTTTCCATCATTGTTTTCCAAAGAGCCAGGCCTGTTTTTGAGATCCTGTAAACAATTTTCTCAGCAAAGAAAAATACAGCAGATTTCATTATTTTGATGTTTTCTTTTTTCACTTGCCTCCTTAAGGAAGTGTTACTTCATTTCAATGCATGAGTTTACTCGTTTGCATTAAGTTTGAGGTGCCTCGAATTTCATGACAGTGTATTTAAACTACTCAGTCACATCCACCTCTTCTGGGAAATTTTGACATGTTTCTGTAGTGTGCTTATAAAACTTTTTGTTGTTTTCCCTTTGAATATGATAGCTCTGGCAGTTGTCAAAGTAAAAAGCCATATATATTTCCAAATATAATTTATGTTCTTCCAGTTAAATGAAAAGTTTTATTTAAAGAAGGGTAAATGAAATTATTCTTTTGTGTTTCAGAGGAGTAAATTACTACGATTAAATTATTCATGGAGATTAGCTTTAAAGAACAACAGTTATACTATTCAGAAATATAGTAAGAAAAGTATTTGAAAATTTAAATCTTCGAAATACAATCTAGAAGCATCTTCCCAGGGGAAAAATAGATGAGCACTAAATGAGATTAGAGTGCTTCTAACTAATGGAGTTCCTCCAACCTGTTTATTTCCAACATGAATAATAATGCCCTGAGAAGTGAGTTATTTTTTTTGTTTCTGATCTCATATGTGTATGAGTATCTTCTTTCATTATTCAATATTTATTAAGTACCCACACTGTTAGGACTTTATCCGTGATAACTAAAATGTAACCATGTTGAAGCACCGAGAGTCAAAGCAATCCAGATATCACACAAATACACACTGGTGATGTCGTATGGATATTTAGTAACCATACATCCTTTATCTTCACTTCTGTTTTTGTTTGGTATTGTTGTTTCATTTTTTGTTAAGAAAGAGAGTTTTACCTTTACGAATACAAGAGTCTGGAGTCCATATTTCTTTATATTATATGTGTATGTGTGTATGTGGAAAAGTTATTTAACTAGATTGAGTCCCAATTTCCTTATTTATAGAGAAAAATAATATGTACCTTATTTACTGAGTTGTTGAAATAATTAAATGAAGAATATTGTAAAGTACTCATGCAAAATGCATATGTACAAGAATATCCAGTGCAAAATTTTGTATTATTTTAGAAAAGATACAAATCCCAAATGCTCATCAGTGGGAAATCAGTAAAATCATACTATGAAGTACTATGCAACATGAAAAAGAGAGATTAAATTATATGTTGAAACAATATGCTCTCCAATATAAAATTGTATATGAAAAAGTATTAGAGGAGTATATGTAATACACTAAAGGAAATTGTTTATGCAAGAATTTCACCCTTGACCTATTTTTTATACATAAATTTTACAGTGTTAAAATTTACTTATTTCTGTAGGGTTGTTTTTTAAATGTTGAAAATAATTATCACAAGAATATACTATACTCTAATCTTTATTTATCATGAATAATGCTTATGCACTTTCATTTTTATTTTAATAGCTGAATATTCTGTTGATATATAAAAATTAGCATTATCTCAGGACTCAAAAGTTACCATTATCATATAATTTGAAAATGCTTAAAATGTTATTCTACATACATCCTTATTTAGAAATTTTTATAAATTGTTTAATTAACATAGTGGAGCCCACTGATTTATATAAACTCCAGTTTAACAACCTTTGGAAACATGTTAAAAAGAATGGCTATTTCAGATATCTTAGTGTGAATTATGCAGATTAATTATCCAGGATAAATAACATTATACCCTTAAACTATTTAAGCTGATTAAATAATTATACCTACTAGAAGAATTTCTAATTTTCCAGGTACTAACTTATGCTATATAGAGAGCCAATTATGGGAGATTATTTTATGACAAAAAAAGTAAATGAGCAGGGCAAGGACAACTGTAGAGTTTAGGGATTGCTTTTAATTTGGGGGAGTGAATGGGAGATGTTTCTTAATAGTAGTTTAATATTTAATACAAAATTGGTAACCAAAAAGCAAACTTACAGGCAAATATTCACTTCCCCACTCTTTAAGAATTTAAAGATTTCATATTTTAAACAAAACTAAAAATTCCAAACTCTCTGGCATACTAAATACAAGGAAAATATATTTTGTGAAGTTTTATTTCTTTTTTCCTAGCCTTTTAGGAAATTAAGTAAATTAAATTTCTTTTGGGAAATTTTGGAACAAATCTGAATATTTTAAAAGTCAAGTAGTACTTTTACTAAGTGAAATTACTGTTATTGTGGGGGCAACTTTCCTCCTAAGCTTGGGGGCCTTACCCACTGATGCCCCTAATAAGCACTGATTGCCATCTTAGGCGTGTGTGTGGCATTGTGGCTCAAAGCCTCTGGATCATGAAGGAGGTCCTGAATCGTTGGGTCCCTGTTCCCCGTTGGTGCCAGATGTGGGGGTGACTTTTCCCTCACCTCCCCCCACCCGACTGCCATGGATGAAAGTAAACGAGACAAGAGACATGATGTGATCTGCTGGGGGAGGAGAGGTAGGCAGTTTCCCAGAGGAAAAAGGCCTTGAGCAGTGGCCAGTTTCTCAGAGGAAAAAGGCTTTGAGCCCCCTCCTCCAGGGACTTTTATTGGGTTATAATATACAGAAATACTGGGCGGCAAGGATCAAAGAAATCTGAGGGCTTAGTCTGAGTCAGAGTCTATCAGGAACAGAGTTAAAACTCTGTTTTAAGGGTTTCCTGCTTGAACCCTTAACATATGAATGAAAGCACTCCTAGCAGAGCAGATTTCACAGATTTATCAGGAAGTCTTTGTACTGTCAGATTTTTCCCCAGGGCACAATCTCTTGCAAGGCAAGGAGCTGCACCTCTCCCAACAGGTATTCAGGCTTAAGGGGATTAGATCCAGGAAGAGCTTCTCCCAGGGAACATGGCACTCGGGCTTTGTCAAAGCCGGGGGGCGAGAGTCCATCACTCCCTTTTTGTTGCAGCCCCACAAGTCCTTCCATGATGGCCTCCCATGTGATCAAGTCTGGCTTAGGTTGCCCCCTGCTGTGAGCAGTCTTACCCATCATTGACTTCCAACCAAGCTTTAGGGGCAGGGAAAGGAAACCGAGTCTGAGTTTGCTACCAGAGACAAGCTTTGTCTCCTGCGGGTCAAATTCCAAAGGTCATCATCGCTCACCCTTAGCCACAAGGGGTCCAGTTACAATTCCTGAAACCAGGCAGAGAGGTCTACAACATGTTATCATTTATTTTTTATTTGGAAGTGCTTTACTTTAAGAATGTAGTAGACATAAAATGCCAGGTGCGAAAGAGATAATTCATAATAATAATTCAAGATACAAGAGAACTCAGCATTATATAAGTATGATCAACATAAGATGACTTCAAATATTGAATTGCTATACATATTTGTTTTAAATACACATGGAAATTTGAGGTACGGTGTTTTAATTAGTTATAAACATAGTATTGACCAATATACCAACCTAAAAGAAACCAGACAAATCAAAGAAAATCATTTAGTGTCCTAATGAGCAGTTTAGTATTTGTTTAATGTATGTGTGCATGCATTTTGTGGTTCCTAAAACATATGCTGAAAGAAGAAAATCTAAGTACATATATTGAAATGGGAACTAAAGAATTTTCCAGGCAATTAATTTGGAACATATCTTACTTTTACAAGCATAATAGTTTTCTTTAATACCTCTGTAGTATTCTCAATTGTTTTGTTCACTTGGTAGTAAAAGAGCTTTGGTGAAAAAACATACACCTTTAAGGAAAGCTGATTCAAAATGTCCAACTGTGTTAAGTTCACAAATAAAGCTAAGAAGGAAATAGAACAAGTGAAAATTGGGTGTGGATAACTGTAGAACGAAATCTGTATGACTATGACAGAAAAAGCAAAACTTTTAGAGGCCAAATGATATTTTGAGAGGTTCTTTGAAAAACTAAATAAATACCTCTGTCAACATATTTTAAATATATAATTTACACTTAGAGAGATACACTAGCATATAACTTATTTCAAGTTACCTCCTCTTAAAATTATAGGTGTTTTATTAAGAACACAGTTGCAGTTTAAAACTCATCTAAGCAACCCATAATAGAAATAATACACTAGCTTTTGGAGCATCTATTACTCCAAACACAGACAACTGAAGATTTATGCCACAACATATAGTTGTCTCAGATACAGAACCATCACTAGCTCTCCTAATTGAGGTAACCAGGTGATCCCCTGGAGGGATTCTTAATTGCAGAGGATCTATAACTCTTCCTTAGAGACCATCTACAGTGTCTCACAATATAATTGATTGTCATAAACTATATTTCAAACAGGCTGCAAAATCCTAGGGAACGCTTTAGTAGTCATAATGGAAACATTAATCTAAGAAAAATGAATACTCAAATATATTTCATGTAAAGGTACTACAAAATATATCCTTCTAATTTCAGAAATCTGGAGAAATTCAGAATCCCATCAGGTTTCCTAGAGTTGCAAAGAAAAGCTATTAACTTTGATTTCTTTTCAAGGCTGCATATTTGTGTAGGTCACTTTTTAATTTAAACTGCTTACCTAACCTATAAAATGCAGTTAAACTGAGTGATTATTATAAATCATGACTTGAGAAATGCAACCTTTAATTTCATTTTTATTACTTGTTAAAAATATAACACTTTATTCAAATGTCACATTTTCCCTACCCTACTGTTCATGAACAGAAGAGCCGCTTTACTAAATGGTACGAAAACCACTATCACGCACATCATTGCTGAAATTATCTGAAGCTTTACTCTAAATGTGAAAACACAACAAGTACTTGTATCCTCTTCTTCATAACATGTGATGGGGGCATGTTATTTTGCATCAGTGGAAGTCATTGCCAATATGATTTATAACTGAACACTAAAATAGTAATTAATAAAATATTTGCAAGGATAACACCTTGATACTGCAGCGTTTTCCTGAGGCAGATACATGCATTAGAGCAGAAATATGGTTTTTACCTTCTGAGGACAGATTTTCATGTTCCATAATTTTAAAATGTCTAATATCTGAAAAATAATATACTTTATTAAAAAAGCATACTTAGATATCTCAATCCAGAATCATTCACATGCTTATTCTAATTTAATGGCTCAGCAATTGAAATGTTCTAACAGTATAAACATTGATTTCAGTATGGATAGAAACAAAAATACAACCCTCTAATTGAAAAAAAAACTAGCAAAATTATTTCTTATTGTCCAGAACAAGAAAGAGAAAAAGCAAGAATTCTTAAAAGATGCGATGATTGGAATTAAGAGAGTTAAAAACCATCAAGTCCATTGAAAATACATAAAAATATTAAGAAACATGGTCTTGTTAGAACATAGATTTTAAGTTTCTTGTGAAGACTGAAATCTCACTGTAACGCACATTGTAAAATTTAATTAAAGAGTCGTCATTGCTCGTCTCTCCTTACCTTTTATAAAAGTCCATTTGGGAATCAAAGAGCTGCATCTTATAGTTCTACCACAGAGGCTCTGTCTACAATAAAAAAATGTGTCATTTCTTTAACTTATTAATTATTTCAAATAAGTTGACCAAGTGGACATATGTCAACTATTAACTATTATTTGAGGGAATTCTTTAGTGTCCAGTTTGTAGATTAGTCAGTAAACTTCTCCCTGCTACATCTTTCATTGAACACATATCAATTTAACACTTGCTATGCTCAGGCACTCTCCTGGCATTTGTAAGTTCATAATAAATGAAGACGACTAAAGTTCCTACAACGAGAAGCCTCTGTGGTAGTGGAGGAACAGGGAATAGAAAATATGGAGAATGAGGTTGTTGAAATATTAGATTGGATCTCTAAGGCTGATATCACTGAGAAAAATCACGTTTGAGTAAAGATCTGAAAGAAGTGGGGAGCCAGTCATGTGGCTATCTGGTCAGAAGAAACAGTGAATATAAAGGTCTTGAGTCAGAAACCGGGCTGTATTGCTGGAGGAGGAGTGGAGACCAGGGTGCTGACACTGAGTGAGAGAGACTTAAGAGACAAAGTCAAATGTGCCAGATTGCACAACGCTTTATAGGTTCTTGCAAGGCTTGAGCTTTAGAGACAAGAAGCTATTCAAGATTATTATCTAAAAAGTAAGATAATCTAATTACATTTTTTTTAATTAAATAAATTTATTTATTTTTTTTGAATTGTTTATGCTGTTACAGTTGTTCTATTCCCCCCTTCATTCCCCTCCATCCTGCCCCCCCAACCCCCCCATTACCCCCCCTTTAGCTTATGTCCATGTGTCTCAAGTCCTTTAGGTTCTGTATTTCCCATACTATTCTTGCCCCCCCATCTATTTTCTATCTACTGTCTATGCTACTTATTTTCTGTACCTTCTCCCCCCCTTCTCCTCCTCCTACACCCCTGTTGCTAACCCTCCTTGAGATCTTCATTTCTATGTTTCCACTCCTGATCTAGCTGTCCTTTTAGTTTGCTTTCGTTTTAGGTGTGGTTGTTAATAACTGTGAGCTTGTTGTCCTTTCACTGTTCATGTTTCTTTAACTTCTTTTTCTTCGATAAGTCCCTTTAACATTTCATATAATAAGGGCTTGGTGATGATGAACTCCTTGAATTTGGTCTTATCTGAGAAGCACCTTATCTGTCCTTCCGTTCTAAATGAAAGTTTTGCTGGGTAGAGCAATCTTGGTTGTAGGTCTTTAGTTTTCATGACTTGGAATACTTCTTTCCAGCCCCTTCTTGCCTGTAAGGTCTCTTTTGAGAAATCTGCTGACAGCCTGATGGGGACTCCTTTGTAGGTGATTGTCCCCTTAGCTCTTGCTGCTTCCAGGATTCTCTCCTTCGTTTTAATTTTGGCTAATGTAATTATTATATGCCTTGGTGTGTTTCTTCTTGAGTCCAACTTTTTTGGTACTCTCTGGGCTTCTTGGATTTCTTGGAAGTCTGTTTCCTTTGCCAGATTGGGGAAATTTTCTTTTATTATTTGTTCAAATAGTTTTTCCACTGGTGGTTGTGTCTTTCCCCCCTTCTGGTACCCCTATAATTTGGATATTGGAGCGTTTATAGATGTCCTGGAAGTTCCTAAGCTTCTCCTCATTTTTCTGAATTCTTATTTCTTCATTCCTTTCTGATTGATCATTTTTTTCTTCCTTCTGGTTCACTCCATTGAGTTGAGTCCCAGTTTTTTTCATCTCTATGGGTTTCCTGTGGAATTCCATTCATTTCCCTTAATTTAGCCTTCATATGTTTCTCTAATTTGTGGCTATAGTCCACCAGATCTATGAGGAAGCTGACAACCAGTGTTTTAAACTGTGCGTCTGAGAGATTTGCTATTTCTTCGTCACTTAGATTTATCTCCGGGACTTTGAGGTCCCCCTGCGACATTTTTGGTCTGTTCTGGCCCTTTAAGTGAGGGAAGCGGCGCCTTGGAGTCCCAGGTCGCTGGGTTGTGACGCTGTATGTGGGGGCGTGGTCAGAGTGGGGAAAATGGCGCCGCTACCACCGCCGCCGCCGCAGCCGGTCCCACCGCTCACTCCCTCACCCGCGCGCGTATCCGGGCACCCATAGTCAACTCGCTACCACCGCCTCCCCGCTGACTCCTCCGTAGTCGCTCACCCGGTGGGCTGTTCACTAGGTCCAATCCTGGGTTTGGAACCCGTGCGACTGGATTCGCGCGTCTGGATTCCGCGCCCGCGCCCGGGTCGATCGAGTTCTCCTTTGTAACTCCTCACCCGCTGCCGGTTTAGCCCCTTACCTTACGGTCGGGCTGAAGAATTTGTTGTTTGCGGACTTCCGAAAAGTTCAGTTTTCCGTGTTCTGGTTGTGTTTTCTGATGCTAATATTTAGTTGTCCTTAAACTTGGTTGTGAGAGGAGGCAAGGCACATCCACCTTAAACCTCCATCTTGGCGGAAGTCCTAATTACATTTTTAAAGGATTACTTGGGCTGTTGGGATGACAATAGACTGTAAGGGACCAAGTACTGAAGCAGAAAGATGCCACAAGACACAAGTGAATAATCTAAGTGAGACAACAGAAAGCTGAACCAAGATAATGGAATGGGGTTTTGTGAAGAAGTTGAATTTTTAGACATATTTTGAAAATGGGAACAACAGGATTTCCTGATGATCTGACTGTGGTATGTGAAACAAAGAGGAAAATCAAGGGGACTTCAGATGAGGTTTTGGACTTGGGTAACTTAAAAATGGTGTCAACATTTACTAAGATGGGAAAGGCTGCTGGGGGAACCAATTTGGGGAAAATAAATGTGATGAATTTGTGATATGCAAAGTTGAAAAAGGCCTATAACACGCCCAACTAGAATGTAAATTAGGTAGTACAATATATGGATCTGGAATTATGAGTGGGAGATTTTGGGGGATTGGGTGAAGTATTAGCATACACATTATATTTAAAGCTAAGAGAACTGATAAAATCACCAAATAAAATAGTGTGACAAAAATATGAATTGTCAAAGTAGTAAACCTTGGATATATCTTTGAAGGTTCAAGAAGGTAAGGAGGAAGAGAAGGGATAAATGTACTTAATTATTTCAGCTCCTAATAGTATACTTTATAATTTACATTACCTAGCATATACTTATTACTTTTTGGTTGAATTGACTAATTATTAAAATAAGTTGACTTACTAAAAAATATGTATTTTAAAATGAAAAGCAATGTCGGTCTCTTAAGGGAAGTAGATAAGCAAATTAATGATAACATAGTTACAGTGCAGTGTTGAAAGAGCTATGATAGAAATGTAAACAGTGTATGGTGAGGTAAGTGTGGTTTACCTTAATCAGACTGGGGCTTTGAGTAATCCATATTAACGTCCCAAGGCAGAAGAAGATGGATGTTCCAGCTTAAAAGGAGAGAATTCACCATTTCTGTGCCTTTTATTTCCATTTGGGCCCTTAAAGTACTGAGTCATGCCTGCCCACGTTGGTGAAGGTGGATTTTCTTTACTCAGCATTCTGACTGAAATGCTGATTTCTTCCAGGAACACCCTCATAAATACACCCAGGAATAGTGTTTTGGCCAAGTCAAATTGACAAATAAAGTTATCGTCAAAATGAGAGATAGATATCAGAAAGTAGGCTTGCTAGAAGATGAATAATTAGTTATATAGCATTTCAAACAAGAAATGAAGAAATAAAAACAGAATTGAAGAAAATTCCATAACATTTAGGAACTATTCAGAAGGTAGAATATGCACATTTGGGAAATAACACAGTGAGGGATAGAAGGACTGCAGAAGAGTTCAGGAGAATCACCAGGTTTCTAACTGAGTGGATAAAACATAGAACGGGGGGGAGACGTTTGGGGGAAGAAAGATGAGTTTAATTTTAAACATACTGAGTTGTAAGTTGCTTTGGTGACTTCTAATTAAAGTTGTGTGGTAAGCGGCATATATTGGATCTGGAGTTCAGCAGAGTCCAAGGCTAGAGACATATATTTTGGGTGTTTTCAAACAACTGTAGTTGAAACAGTGGCTTTAGATAAGATTGTTCAAGATGAAAAAGAACAAGGGAAAAACACCTGAGAATGTACCAATATTACCAGGGCTTCTTAGCCAACATTTCTTTTCTCAATAATTAAAGAAGTACTAATCCCTCACAAATGGAAATGAGAGCTATTTCCATTTCTTCATCTATTCTCCTATCCTTCAGTACTTGCCCATTATTCCTAAAAATGCCCATTTCTTGTTTTATGTAACACAAATGATTTTTAAAAATTACACAGCAATAGTTTCTGGATTTCTCCCTTCCATATTTCCATTCCTTTTTTAATTTTAGGTAGGGCAGAGACTGACTAGATGTTAACCAAAGGCAGACCCATTCACGCATGGGAATGTTAGGAAAGTAGAGTTTGCAGCATGACTACATAGGAGAGGCTCTTGTGATACTTCTTTCACTCAAATGTATACACAGAAAAGGAAGCCTGAAATGGCATCGGTTTTGTCTTAGGTTATTTTTTCAGTTATCGGGAATATATTACCTCTTTCAGGGAATCCACATATAATCTATAAAAATACTTTATTTTTTTATAATTCATTTCTTACAACATTTATAAAGCAACTAAGCCTAAAATACATAGGAATTAAATAAAACAAATAGGACACTATCCCTGTGCTAAACCAATCATGACCAACTTAAGTTTGCACCTTTAATGTTTCATAGACAGACTCTGCTGGGCAGCGGTTCATGGAATAAAAATGGCTCGCTTCATACTTCCCTGATCTTGCTACAGTCCTTTTCAGCAAACTGGTTTGGCATTCTGGGCAATTCTTTGTGACAATTTTATTTGAAAGCTTAGACTGACAGAACAGCTCATTGCTGCTCCCACATTTACTTTGGGGTTTTAGGATACAGTGATTCCACTCACACTAAATATTCAGACTTGTAACTTTAAAATACGCTTGTGGGGACTCTGCTTCTCTCGTGCTCTGAGACAGAAGCCTTTCAAAGACCCATCAGAGGGGAAGCGGTCAAGCAAGCATATTTTAAAGTGACAGGTCTATATCCAAACTCTATAGTATTAATGAAATCTTCCTTCTAAGAACTGAACTTTTTAACTGCACTAGAGCCACTGTGGTTTCCAGCCTCACTCTGTTAATCATTTCTAAATCAAGTTCATGGGCGAGAGAAACATCGCTTCGCTAGGATACTCTCAAGACGTGGCTGAACTCAGCAACCAGTGAATTCTGAGCACACTAAAGAACTTTTTCAAATACCTTAGGCTTGCAGTTTTAAAAAGCCCCTTTGAATTTGTTATTTTGAGGAAGACATAGAGAAAACTAATGTGCCAATAGAAGTTTTCAAGGGCCCTTTATTTACTAAATCATAAAAAAAATGTTCAGTGTGGAGCCCGGTGGATTTTTTTTAATTCTTACATTTTGGCATGGTGCAATTAACTTGGCAACGTTTGCTTGTGAGAGACCCTGGTCACTAACAGCAAAGGATTGTAGGTCAACATTGTGATTCTCTGCCAGAACCGCCTGGGCCCTGCTTGTATGATGCTTGGAAGCAGTCCAGGTAGTTAGTCCCTGGAGAAATTTACATGAATAATGCTCATTCTCAAATTAACCTCAACATTTTAAAACTGTAGCAATGGAAATGATTAATCCCAGACTTTACCTATTGTCAGGGCATTTGCCCACTGCTGACTGCAAAGCTCTCTCTTAGCTTGTTTGCAATCGATCAAATGTATGAGCTGACCAGTGAATGAACAGTCAGGTACCGTTTGGAGTGGCAACCTAACATTTCTATAGACACTACAGAACTAGCTCAAGTGCAGAGACAGTTGGAGTCACCAGGGCTAGGCGTTATAGAACAGGTAACTCACTCGAATACCACAATCTTCTGTGTTTCCTGTCCAGCACTCAGTCTTGAAACAGATGCTAGATTCTTGTTGCTAATGCTCAATACATAGAAATGGGAGATATGCCGAATCACTAACAGATTGAGAAGGTGTCTTAGACACTTTGACCCATTTTTTGCTGCTTTGTACATTCTTACTGTAATAATGATATGCCTCTCATTAAAGGTAAGAAGTCTTCTCTTGGTTATAGAAATAATTTACAGTGGACACTAAGTGTGTGGTCAGTAGAGCTAGACGGCCATGAATTGAATTTCTGTTCTTCCACTTTCTAACTATGTGGTCAAATTACTCTCTGTGCCTCAGTTTCTTCATCTCTAAAATGGAGTTGTTGTGCAGCACGAAGTATAAAGCATTTGATACAGCGCCTCACACACTGTAAGTGCCACGTGCATGTTAGCTATTAATGTGATTGTTTAAAGATCATATTTTGTTTGTTTGATTCTACAAACCTGTAAGAGTAAAAACCTATGTGGCCTGAAGATAAAGAAATAGTTTACATAGTAAGGGCTAGATCTGGATGTCTCATCTGGCTTATTTCATAGAATTGCTGTGGGACAATTCAATAAAGTACAGTGCTTGGAACCTACTAATGATAAATAGTGGTATCACTAGTGCTATTATTATTATTATTGTCTACATTATTAATAAAAACCCACCCCAATTATTGGTGAAAATAGATTTCACTATAATAAAATCACAAAAAAAATCATAAAACACTACAGTCAGAAGGTATCCTAGAGGAAATCCGTCCCGGCTATAATCCAAGAAATGCTTCTCCTCCTTTCCACTTCTCTGCTCTTGGCTATACACCAAAACGAACTAACAGAAAAAAAAAACTATCTTGAACATTTTCGATAAAGATATAATCATTCCTTTAGGAAGTGGCTCATTAAAGTATACATATTTTTAAATATTTGCAAGTCACTCACTTTATGTACCTGAAATTACAAGCAGCATCGATATGATGGAAACATCAGTTGGTTGCCACCTACATATGCCCCAGTTGGGCAGCACACCGGCAACCTAGGTATGTGCCCTGACAGCAACCTTTTGGTTTATGGGGCAATGCTCCAACCAACTGAGCCACACAGGCCGGGCTGAAAGGACAATTTTTTTTTAACTTACTGTTTCAGCTTCTGCCCTAACAATTTTTTCAGAATCCTCTAATTCCTCTTCTATGTCATTTCCCATGGTCTATTTTACTCCCCATCAGGGTTTTTATTTCCTCCAGGCTAAAAATTTCTAGTTTCTTTCACTAATTCTGAAGTAATGTTGTTTTGAGTTTCTCTTTCATTCTAATTGCCCTTCTCTGAATGTGCTCTACTCTATTTTTCTCCTGACATGTAATGCCTAATGGAATATAATATTCCATATGTAATCCCTTTCAGTACGTGGTGAAAAGAAAATATTACTTCTCTTCTGGACATTATATTTTCATTATGTAGCCTAAGATCAAATTAGCATTCTTGGCAGCTGAATCAAGTATTCCTGACTACTTGACAAGCTTATACTCAAGATGCTCCTAAATATTTTTGTTACAAATTGCTTTTATTTTTTCCCATCTTGTACTTTTATATCTGCATTTTAGAATCTAAAAATAGAGCTGTAAATTTATCCCTAATAATTTACAAACTGTAACATTCAGCCAGTCATTCCATCCTGACTCCATTTTTTTTCAGATTTGTATTATTAATTCTCCGGGCTTTTTACCACCCACATATTGTGAGAAGTTTGTTATCAGTGATATCCTTGAAATGCCTCAAGTGTTGAAAGTGACAGTCAGTGCTTCATGTCAATCTTTTAAACAGTACTTTTTGAGTATGAACATTCACTAATTATAAATTCTCCAAGTATTTCAACACCCAGCTCAGTTTACTCAATGATGCCGTGGAAACACTAGTTGAGTGTTTATGGCTGCATTCCTCTAATTGACAAATGGTGACCCGATTATTAAAACAAACAAAATACAAAAACAGTACCTGTACCATGAAGCTTCCACTGACAAACCTGGAGAAATGCCAGAGGAAATGGTTCAGTGCCTCTGCTTACCATCTCACTCATCCCTCAGGTCTGGCCTCAGTAGAGAAAAATTGAAGGCATTTTCTTTATTCTTTGTAGGAACATATATAAACTCAAGTAGAAACTCCCTCTGAATTTCACCAAATGACACATCACTTTAGCTTCAGAATTTATTTTTATTGTGATCTATGAGGAGGGACTCTGGAAAATATTCTGTGTTCTGGTCAAGTAAAAAATGCCTCACCCTAGTGATACAGAGAGATCTGATTAAGATAACTCAGATCACTGGGGAAAAGTAGCGCAGGCCACAGGAGGAGTTTGCCAAGGCATTTGTGTGCCGTCTAGGGCAGGACTATCTGAGAAGCACAATACCTCCAGAGCAGTGGAAATAAAAAGCGGGCGGCTCTCTGGCTCTGGGAGAGCTCTTTGACTCCGGAGCTGGCTCTCTCTCAGGTTTTTCCTCCTCCAGGATGAGGGGAGGATCATGCTGCAGCTGCCTGCATTTCTCAGCGAATGGTATTTTGGATGGGAAGGAACTCCAGGCTCAGCCTAGAATCAGGCTGGCCTGGCAGAAGGTTGCAGGTTTATTCTCTGGGTGTTCTAGAGGGAATGACGCCTGCCAGTCTTCTAAAATTGTGTAGTTTTGGTATATTATGTTGTTTTTAGTTTGTAAACTAGCCCTGTAGAAACAAGATAACTAAAAACAGGGGGAAAAAAAAAAAGCTGGGAGAACTCAGGTGTTACAGTTTAGCCTTAATTGATAGGCTTGAGTAATAAAAGCTGTGACTTGATAGGCTTAAGTAAATGCTTTGGAACAAAGACTCATTTCCTTTATCACCAAACCTTTGCTTATGGAATTTTTGCCCAGAGGGTGGCGGTGGGCTGCAGACCCCCAAGTGCTGTTCACTAACACTAGCTTTGGCATATTCTAAATTTCTGAGAGTAAGGTTGTATATTTCTTCTCAAAGCAATCGTGACTCTTCTGTTTATGCTTAGAAAGTCACTTCAAATATTTTTTATTTTATATTTGGAGGTATTCACTCACTTGTTAAATACCGATGCAGTTTTAATGCATATTGAAACTGTGTGCCAGGTGTAAGGGATTTAATTTTTTTTTACAAAGAATACCTTTGTGGTGCTGATAATCTAATTAGGAAGATATATATATATATATATATATATATATATATATATATATACACATATATAAAAGGCAATGTGGTAAATACTGGATGATAGAGCACCATACAGGACTAACTGAGTGTAGCAACACCTGCAGCACCAAATCATAGAATATCGGGGAAGACCACTTAAAAGTTGGTGGAACTCTGTCAAGGTTTATGGGAAGGAGATATCCACAGTTTACAAACAATGTTTCTGGCCAAAGTGGGGAAAACAAACAAAACACAGAAACCTTTCCTAGTCTCTTACCAACCCTAGGCCATCAGTTCACTGTCAACTCTCCTCCAGACTTTGTAGGGGACTAATTGTGCGCCTAGCTTTTGTCCTGGTCTCATAGAGTGTGTTCCAAACACAGTGCACAAGGGACCCAATGAAATACAAATCCAGTCATGTAGCTGAAGTGTTCAACCTCTTTCACTGATTCCTATAATAAAATCAAAGAATAAATATGCCAGAATGATATCCCAGAATAAAATAAATAATAATAAAAATGTAAAAACCCAACAATAAAATAACAGACCTCAGATGGCCTCTCAGGCCCTACAAAATCTCCAGTCTTCACTTTACTGGCATTCTGACCACTCCGCCCTGGAGTTGCTGGCTGCCTTGATGACTTTCAAACACCCCAAGCAGACTTCCACCTCCTGACCTATGAATTTGCAGCTTCCTTGGCCTAGAACACCCTTCCTACATATAGTCCTGGGTCTCATTTCCTCCCATATGCCAGATCTCTGAGCAGCTGCCATCTAACCCAAAGTCATCTCTGGCCACATCATTGTAATACCCACCCCCAGGTTGGCATTCCCCATCTTTTTCAACCTGCTTACATTTTCTTCAGAGCACTTATCACCATGGATATACAGTTATCTACTTGGACATTATCCACTTATACCCATTAGGCTGTAAGCTCCATGAGGGCATGGATTTTGTCTGTTTTGTTCTATCCTATATTTCCAAGTATTTTCACAGGACCAAAGTGGCCAGTGTAGAATCAGAGGAGGGAACGTTGCATTGGTGGCATTAGATGGAGAATCAGGTACTAGGTGCGAAGGAGAAGGGACTTGATTTATTAGGCAAAGAGAAACTGTTCAATGATTTGGAGTCCTTTAGAAATGGGAGTGAAATCTTTGGACTTTTATGTGCCCTCAGGGTCCCCCACCTTTCTTTTCCAGTGAATGCATTATTCCAAGGCTGCAAACCCTGATGAGCAAGCCCTGCTGCAACTAACGAGGGTTATGAAGACTTTAATAGTCTATAATATTATCCAACAGAGCCTGATTAAACCTACCAGCTCATTTCACTGGCTACTAAGAAACCATTGAAGCATATAAAATTGGAATCATTGCTATTTACATATTTGAATCAAGAATAAGAAATTAAAAGAGACATAAGTTAATGTAATTTTAAAGTGAAGTAATCCTGTTTTTGTCAGTGTTGAACATGAAAAAGGAATTTGCATATTAGAAGGATAACACACCAGGCTACAGAGTAAACTTTTGATGTCAACACAGAGATTTTCAAATAAACAATAATGAACGCATAATTTTAGTTACAGTGCTGGCTTTGTTGTGCATATTATATAAAATATGTGAAACTAAAGTCTGCAAAAAGGGGCTGTGTGTGGGTTTCTTGCAGCAAAAAAAGAATATATCAAGGAGATTGTGAGTAAATAGCAGTTGTAACTCAGCAGGCAACCAAAATTCAAGGTGAGATTCTAGGAAAAGATGAGACATCTGTCCTTTTTATGAGCTGAGACCTATGGGTTACAAGAAATATAAAAATGGTAAATCAGTTTCAGGAAATACTAAAATTATAAGAATTTCTATGGCATGTTTATAATCTTCCTCAGTTATTTGATTCATTATTTTCAAGGTCCACATTGAGTGACCATATGATCTCATTTCATTAATTGCTTACTCATTCAGAAGGTATTCAGTAAAAATGTACATCTTAGATTCTAGAGAAGAAAGTAAATGGGAGGCATTTACATGAAGAGCTACATTACAACTAGCAGAAGTAATTTTTCTATATATCTAGCCAACCAAAAGCTGCAATACAAATGATTCTCACATTTTCTCTCACTCCTATCAATATAACAAACCAATTCTATTATTTATTTTTTAAAAATATTTTATTTATGTATTTTTAAAGAGAGGGGAAAGGAAGGAGAAAGAGAAGGAGAAAAACATCAACACCTTGCTCGCAACCCAGGCATGTGCCTGACTGGGAATTGAACTGGTGACCCTTTCGCTTACAGGCCTATACTCAATCCACTGAGCTACGCCAGCTATGGCCAATTCTATTATGTATTTATTTTTTATTTTTTTAATATTTTACTTATTTATTTATCTTTAGAGGGGAAGAAGAGAGGGAGAGAAACACCAATGTATGGCTGCCTTTCATGCATCCCCTACTGGGAACTGGCCTGCAGGGAACCAGCCTGCAACCCAGGCATGAGCCCTGACTGGGAATCGAACCGAGATCCTCTAGTTCGCAGGCCCGTGCTCAATCCACTGAGCTACACCAGCCAGGGCTCAATTCTACTATTTATTATTTAGAGGTATGAATGCTATAAAATAAAAAGAAGTGATGTACAAGGAAAAGATATTTCAATGGAATTTTATGGAAAGAACATTATATAAAGAAAAATCAGTACCTGTTTTGCTTAGTCAAGTATAAGTAAATATGTTTTTTCAAATATAGGCACATTTTCTCCTTTGTCTGTGAGAGTTTGGATATGGTAAGGAAGTTAGGAACTATCTCATGTTATCCTCTGAACAGCTCTAAAGATAAGATCATAGTATCTTCTTTTACAGATAAAAGAAGTAATTGGGAGAGCTTAGTGACTTGCTCAAGGTGACAAAGCTAAGTTAGAAGTAGCATTGAGATATGAACCCAGAGCTGCCCGACTCTAACATTTTTGAACTTCCTAATAGAGTAGGTAATATTATGCAGTATATATTTTTCTGAAGAACAAGTTAATAATGTTCATCAGATTCTTGATGTCATAAAGTCATATGAAAGATACAGTAGCCCTATATCTGGTTTTCCTCGGGAACGCAGGGTAAATGTGGTACAGGTTAAGTGTCAGGCTAACTTAATCTTATTGGTCTCAGGATGTTTCAGCATCATGGGGTAGATGAAATAAGCTTGAAAGCTCCCTTTATAGCTGCAGAGTTGACACAGGCTCAATACACTCTGCTATGGACAGAATTTGTTGGGATTGACCGCGTATCCGACCTGATGGTTTATGTGTATGTACTGATTGGTCAGCACCTTTGCCATATTTATGAAGATTTTTTTAAAATTGTCAAGGTTTCCCCATGTTAAATAATATGAACACCACTCCACATTATAAACATCATTTGCAATCAGTTTTGTGCTGCAGCATTTCATCACCATCCAGAGAATTTTTCTTCATGGATGTCTCATCCAAGAGTCTCATAGCTCTCTTGTAAGACCACCAGTTGTTTCAGCATTCATCTGAGAGTCTACAAGGTAAGGACAAATCCTGTATCTGTCCTAAGTGGTACTGCTCAGAAAATGTGTGTACTTCCCAATACTCAGCATTGTTCTTTGAACACTAACATTACATCTTAAATTAAAAAATGAAGAAAGGTAAATATTCTAATAAAAATATACTCTAATCCTTAAAGAAGATTGTAAAATTGTATCAGATAAAAGAGAATAAATCATGACATACAAGATATTTAGACCTCAGCCTGCTGGGATGGTGTCCCAACAACATAACTCACCCCATTTCACTTGTAATTGTCACTTTTAAAGTCCTCTTGCTGAAGAGTGGCAATTTTATTTATTTTCTATTTTATCTTCCATTGTAGAAATCAGTTGAAATCATCTTAGCTAAGTGGTAGGCAGAGAAAGAGAGGAAATAGCAATGTAAGCATATTGCTCCTCTTAGGCTAACTGGAATATAACACAAGGGGCTCTGTATCACAGGTTCTTGTTAAAGTCTGAAACTCTAAAATTGTCCTCACCCTTTCTCATTAAGAATTGCTTTCTTCAGCTTGTTTCCTCTTATTCCTCCTGCCTTCTCTCCCTCCCTCTCTTCCTCCTGCTTTCCTTCCTTCCTTCCTTCCTTCCTTCCTTCCTTCCTTCCTTCCTTCCTTCCTTCCTTCCTTCCTTCCTTCCTTCCTTCCTTTTTTCTTCCCTCTTTCCCCCTCTCTCTTTTCTTCCTTTTTTTCCTTTACTTCCCTCCCTTGCCCCTACATATAATGGTAATTTAATTCTTAAAACACCTCAGAAGTTTAGTATTGTCCTCTGTTTTCAAATGAAACAAATGGAATCCAACAGATTAATTAATCTGGCTAAGACCATATACTAAGTAAGTGACAGAGATGGGATTCAAACAGGTCATTCTTTTTTAAAATAAAAATGTTCAGCAGGCTAAAAATCCATTTTTAATTTTTTCTCTATCTTTCGCATTAGTTTCTTAACATCAATTGACTTAGTAGCCTTGAAAAATGTTAGCCAGATACTTAAAATTGTGAGGTCTGAGATTTCACAAAATCAAATCTCGCCAATTTCCCAGGGTCAAACCACTCATGTTGGCAGAGTTATCTGATAAAACATCTTTATGACTTGTTTCCATCTTTCTTAAACAAGGTAATACTAGGAGAGAAGTTTCCTTATTCAGAAAATAAAATCAGGGTTCACCACTGGGAAACAACACTGAGAGATGTTTTGGAATCTCTGTCTCTTAACATTCTTGAGGTGTCTATCTCCTCGAGATTATTTAGATTTTTCTACAGAAATGGGAATTGCAATACAGCTATATTCTAAAGACTCTTTGTTATAGCTTTCTAAATTATTTTATAAATAGCTAAGCAATCTGATAGATAATAATAGCTCATATGTATTAAGTAATTCATATGGGAAGTGCTTTTCTTTCAACTTTCAAAATAATCCAATAATGTTGATATGATAATATGACTATTATAGTTAATTGAGGTATTGCCATATAATAACTTACACAATGTCACCAGACAATGTCACCAGAGGAATAGTGACCTACCCCATTAATCTGACCCCCAAATTTACTCTGCTCACTACTGTACCATCTTCCCAAAGAGTTTGTTTAAATTAAAAAGCTAAATTATTGTTTAAAAATTACTAATCTTATTTGTCTAAGATATTTATATTGCTTTATTATTATGGCATTACTAAATCTCTTCATTCTTGGAGTAAAAAAACATATTTTGCTCTTACTTTTCAGTGTAATTTAGCCTCTTGAATGTGGTCATTTTTCAAAGTGTTAATCACATCATTGATAGAAATGTACCAGTTTTATAAATTATTCCTAAGTCCAACTAGTGTTTCAAACTTCAAAGAACTTCTAGTATGTTTTTATTTTGATTGCTATTAAACACAATAGATGGAGAGATATTTCTTTGGTGTTTTATTTTTGTGTTAAGAATTTTTGGAATTACTGAAAAAGGAAGGAAACTTAAAATTTCTAAAAAGGTAAAAACAGGAAAGATGGAATTACTGAAGTAGTATTTTACTTAATTCACAGGAGGAAAACCCCTGTGTGCTGGTGGATATAAATTTACATGACGAAGCATCCTTATTTTAAGTTTCAAGAAGTTATTAATATAAAAATGTCACAAAGTGTTAAAAGCACTTCTTAGTTTAGCATAAGAAAAGTTTATATTGGCATTAGACTATTAATATAAAACTGCTTAGATTCATATAAATCTGTTTTTATGGAAATAAGTTAAAATGAATGGGGAGACCCCTTTCTCTTTATCTATGTACTCCCAAAACAAACCCCCAAAATAATAGTCAGTGAAAATATTTATCTCTCTTTCACTTAGAATTTTTTGAATGTCAGGATTTATCATGATCTTATTTTCTTATTTTTGTGTGCTACAAACCAGGATATCACAAATATTTTTAATTAATGTGATTTTAAAAAGCCCTGAATAGAGTAAGTTGAGTGATATAGTCTCTGTTACTTCATGTTTTCTAAATATTCACTTCTCTATTTTATTTATTAATTCACTCTCTCAAAGAATCCACCATAGGCAACCAAAGGTCTAGCTCAGCCCAATATGCAGTGACTGTGAATGAGTGGGTCCAGAGAATGGTTGAGGCTTTTCAAAGCATTACTTAGGGTTGGAGAGATGCCATGACACTCAAATGCACAGAAGGGATCCCTTAAAAACAAAATATTGAAGGTCACAGGAGGACGTTTGTTTCATTTGAGTTAGGTTTTAAATGGTATTATGAATTTTATTTGGTCTTTTATCCCCAAAACTAGAATCATCTGATTTACTAGAGCTTCTTTTCTCTACCCACCTCCTTTGCAACACCTGCCTGAGGGCCGTCTCAAACCCTGCAGCCAAGGACATCTTTCTAATTAATCAAACAACATTAAACATAAGTAACTTCTGCAGTTTCCCACTGATTATAAAAATATATGAAATTCATTTCTTGGTGGAAGAGAACTATGTTTACTTCCTTAGACTTCCTTAGACTCTCTGTTGAGTGAATGTTTGGACGTTTACTCTCAATACCCTAATAGCCCCTTGCATGTGGTGTTTTCTTGGTCACAGGCACTCAGACCCTAATTTTGCTTCTCTGACCTGGATTGCCTAAGCCTATAAAATTTTGTGACAAAATTGGGTTACTTTCTTCTTGTATTTATTTATCTTTCTTCTTTTCCACCTCAGCTTTATGGAGATATAATTCACATGTAATATTGTGTAAATTAAAGGTTACAGTGTGTTGATTTGATACACTTACACGTTGCAGAATGACTACTATCATAGCAGTAGCTAGCACCTGTGTCATGTCATATAATTGCCATTTCTTCTCTGTAATGAGAACATTTGAGATCTACTCTCTTAGCAATAGATCTATTCTCTTAGCAATAAGATCTCTTATTATTCAATGTAATCACTATACTGTAGATTAGATCCTCAGAACGTATGCATTTGTAACTGGAAATTTATGCTCTTTGACCAACATCTCCTTTTCCCCACCCCTGCCCCAACTCCCTGGGAATGATTCTAGTCTTTGTTTATATGAGTTTTGTTTTCTTAGTTCACATATATAAGCAAAGTATTTCTCTTTCTCTGACTTATTTCACTTATCATAGTACCCTCAAATTCTATTTATATTGTTTCAGATGACAGAGTATTATTTCTTGTGGCTGACTAATGTTCCATTGTGTGTGTGTGTGTGTGTGTGTGTGTGTGTGTGTGTGTGCGCGCGCGCGCATTGAGTTTTCTTTATCCATTTATCTATTGACTGACACTTAGGTTGTTCTCATATCTTGGCTATGGTGATTACTGCTGCAGTAGACACGGGGCTGCAGATGTCTCTTTCAGATTCTATTTTCATTTCTTGTGGATATATATCCAGAAATGGGATGGCTGGATCACATGGTAATTCTATTTTTTGGTTTTTTAAAGAACTTCTATATTGTTTTCTATAGTGGCTGTACCAATTTACATTCCCATCTAGAGTTCAAGGGTTCCTTTTTTTCCACATCCTCTCCAACACTTTTTTTTTGTAATAGCCATACTTACAGATGTGAACTGATAGCTTGTTTTGGATTTGATTTGCATTTCTCTGAAGATTAGTGATGTTGAGACCTTTTCATGTACTTGTTGGCCATTTGCATGTCCTCTTCAAAAAAAATGTTCATTCAGTTTCTCTGCCCATTCTTTAATCTGATTTGTTTGGTGGGGGGATTTGTTTTTGTTACTGAGTAGTATGAGTTCTTTCTGTGTTAACCCCCACCAGATGTGTGATTTGCAAATATTTGCTCATTCAGTGAATTGCCTTTTTATTCTGTTGATGGTGCCCTTTCTAGTGCAGTCATTTTCCGTTTGATGTAATCCTGTTTGTTTTTGTTATTGTCATTTTTGCTTTCCTTATCTGTGCTATTGGTGTTAAGTCTAAAAATATTGCCAAGATCGATGTCAAAAAGCTTACTGCCTATGTTCTCTTCTAGCCTCATGGTTTCAGATCTTACATTCAAGTCTTTAATCCACTGTAAATCAGTCTTTCTGTATGGTTTAAGGTCCAGTTTTATTCTTTTGCAGGTGGCTGTTCAATTTTTCCAAACCATTTATTGAAAAGATTATGCTTTCATCATTGTACAGTTTTAGCTCCTTTGTTGAAAATTAAATGACCAAATAGTCATTGGATTATTTCTGGGTTGTCTATTATGTCCCATTTATCCATACTCTTATGTTTATACCAACGTCATACTGTTTTTACTACTATAGCATTGTAATATAGTATGAAATAAAGGATGATGCTTGTAGTTTTATTCTCCTTTCTCAAAATTGCTTTAGCTGTTCAGGATCTTTCATGGTTTAATACAAATTTTAGAATTGTTTGATCTACTTCTATGAAAAATGCCATTGAAATTTTAATAAAGATTGAATTTTTGGATGGTTTTTGTAGAATGAACATTTGTATAATGTTAATTTTTCCAATCCATAGACATTTATTTTCCAATTATTTGTGTCTTTTTCATTTTTTTTACAGTGTGCAATAGTTTCCACTGTGCAGATCTGTCATTTCCTTGGTTAAAATTATTCTTAAGTATTTTTGAAGCTATAATAAATTAGATTAAAATTTTTCTTTCTGATGGTGTGTTAGTATATAGAAAGGTAATTCAAATTTGTTAGTGTAGAGAAATGTAATTCATTTCTGTACCCTGACTTTATATGTAGCAAACTGAATTTTTTTATTAGTCCTCACAGTTCTTTTTTTTTTCTGATGGAGTCTTTAAGGTTTTCTATATATAATACCATGTCATCTGCAAATAGAGATAATTATACTTCTTCCTTTACACTTTGGATGCACTTTATTTATTTATTTTTTCACAATGGCTCTTGTGAGAATTTTCAGTACTATGTTGAATAAATGTGTAGAGAGAGGGCATCCTTGCCTTATTCCTGATCTTAAAGGAAAATATTTCAGCTTTTACCATTGAGTATGATGTTAACTGTGGGGTTTTCATATACAGCCCTTATTATGTTAAGGTACATTCCTTCTCTACCAATTTATTGAGTGTTTTCACCATGACAGGATGTTGGATATTATCAAATGCTTTTTTTTGCATCTATTGAAATGATCATATGATTTTCATCTCTTAATCTATTAATGTGGTGTGTCACACTTATTGATTTGCATTATGTTGAACCATTCTCGGATCCACGTATTAATTCCATTTGACCATGGTGTATTATCTTTTAAATGTGCTGCTGAGTGTCCAGTTTGCTAATCTTTTGCTGAGAATATTTACATTTACATTTATCAGGGTTTGTCTATTATGCTTTTTTTCTTGTTGTGTCTTTATCTGGCTCTGGGGTCAGGATAATTTTGGCCTCATAAAAGGAGCTTTGTAGGATTCTCTCCTCTTCAAACTTTTTAGAAGAGTTTGAGAAGAATTAGTATTAATTTTTCTTTAAATGTTCGATAGAACTTACCAGAGAAACCATTTATTCCTAGACATTTCTTTTTGAGATGTTTTTGACTACTGATTTTTTTTTTAAATTTTATTTAGTTATTTTTCAAGTACAGTTTTTTGTCTATTTTTCCCATCCCAGCCTCCCCTGCCCCTTGCTCCCCACCTCCCTCCCATTTCCTCCCCCCCCCCCCTTAGTTCTCGTCCCTGTGTCCTTCCTATTTGTTCCTCCAAATCCCTCCCCCTTTTTCCCCTTGACTTCCCTTCCTTCTCCCCCTCTGGTCACTATCCCCTTGTTCTCTATTTCAGTGTCTTTGTTTTTTGGGGTTTTTTTTTTCTGCTTACTTGTTTGTTTTGTTGTTTAGCTTCCTGTTAAAGGTGAGATCATATGGTATTTGTCTTTCAGCACCTGGCCTATTTCACTCAGCATAATGCTTTCCAGTTCCATCCATGTTGTTGCAAAGGGTAGTAGCTCCTTCTTTCTCTCTGCAGCATAGAATTCCATTGTGTATATGTACCACAATTTTTGGATCCATTCATTTACTGATGGGCACCTAGGTTGCTTCCAACTCTTGGCTATTGTAAATTGTGCTGCTATGAACATTGTGGTGCATAGGTTCTTTGATATTGATGTTTTAGGATTCTTAGCATATAATCCTAGCAGTGGAATTGCTGGGTCAAAAGGCAGGTCGATTTTTATTTTTCTGAGAAAAATCCATACTGTTTTCCATAATGGTTGTACCAGTCTGCACTCCCACCAACAGTGAACTAAGGACCCCGTTTCCCCACAACCCCTCCAACATTTGTTGTTTGTTGCTTTGTTTATGATAGCCATCCTGACTGGTGTAAAGTGGTATCTCATTGTGGTTTTAATTTGCATCTCTCTGATAGCTAATGATATTGAGCATCTCTTCATGTGTCTCTGAATGTTCTGTATGTCCTCCTTGGAGAAGTGTTTGTTCAAGTCCTTTTCCCATTTTCTAATTGGGTTGGGTGTCTTCTTAGAGTGGAGTCGTGTAAGTTCTTTGTATATTTTGGAGATTAAACCTTTGTCTGAGGTATCATTGGCAAATATGTTTTCCCATACAGTTGGTTGTCTTGCTAATTTAATACTGTTTTCTTTAGCCATGCAGAAGCTTTTTATTTTGATGAGATCCCATTTGTTTATTCTTTCCTTTACATTCCTTGCTCTAGGGGACATATCAGTAAAGAAGTTGCTGCGTGAAATATCTGAGATTTTCTTGCCAATGTTCTCCTCTAGGACTTTAATGGTGTTATGACTTACATTTAAGTCTTTTATCCACCTTGAATTTATTTTGGTGTATGGTGTAAGTCTGTGCTCAAGTTTCATTTTTTTGCATGTAGCTGTCCAGTTCTCCCAACACCATTTGTTGAAGAGGCTATCTTTACTCCATTTTATGTTACTGCCCCCTTTGTCGAATATTAATTGACTGTAGAGAGTTGGGTTGATTTCTGGGCTCTCTGTTCTGTTCCATTGGTCTATGTGCCTGTTTTTATGCCAGTACCAGGCTGTTTTGATTACAGTGGCCTTGTAATACAGTTTGATATCAGGTATTGTGATCCCCCCTACTTTGTTCTTCTTTCTCAAAAGAGCAGCTGCTATTCGAGCTCGTTTATGGTTCCATATAAATTTTCGAAGTGTTTGTTCTATGTCTGTGAAATATGCCATTGGTACTTTAATAGGTATTGCATTGAATCTGTATATTGCTTTGGGTAGTATGGACATTTCAGAGACAAGAGGAAATGAAGAATACAATTTCCGAATTGACTACTGATTTTTATCTACCTATCATAATTGGTCTGCTCAGATTTTCTCTTTCTTAAAGATTCAATGTTGCTACATTGTATGCTTCTAGGATCATATCCATTTTTCCTAGGTTGTGCAATTTGTTGGCTTAAAATATTTATGTTATTCTTTTAAAATTCTTTGTATTTCTGTGGTATCAGTTGTGATGTTTCCTCTTTCATTTCTTTTCTTATTATATTTATTTGTATCTTATCTTTTTTCTTGGCAAATGTAGGTAAAGATTTGTCTATTTTTTAACATTTCCAAATACACAGCTTTTAGTTTATTGATATTTTTATTGTCTTTTTGATACCTTTTTCATTTATTTCTGCCTTGATCTTTATTATATTCTTTCTTCAAC
This sequence comes from Artibeus jamaicensis, assembly GCF_021234435.1. Lineage (NCBI taxonomy): Eukaryota > Metazoa > Chordata > Mammalia > Chiroptera > Phyllostomidae > Artibeus > Artibeus jamaicensis. The sequence continues at coordinate 28,400,784 of NW_026522025.1, read as the reverse complement.
TGACTTCAGTTTTAGTTTGTTCTTTTCCTAGTTTCTTATGATGTAAAGTTGGGATGTTTACTTGATATTCTTTTTTTTTAATGGAGATGTTTATTGCTATAAAGTACCCTTTGAAGTGTTTCTGCTGCACCCCACAAATTTGGGTGTGTTACATTTTCATTTTTAATTTCCTTGAGATTTTAACAAATTTTTATTTATTTTTGGCCCATTGATTGTTCAGGAGTATGTTATTTAAACAGCACACATTTGTGAATTTTCCAGTTTCGTTCTAATAATTAACTTTTATTTTCATGAATTGTGGTTGGAAAAGATGGTAAGTATTCCAATTTTCTTTAATTTATTAAGATTTATCTGTTGCCTAACTTATGATTTATTTTGAAGAATGTTTCATGTGCTTAAGAAGAATATATTTTGCTGCTTCAGAGGAAATGCCCTATAAATATCTGTTAGGTTCACCTTATCGAACATATATCTTCTGTCCAGATAATATCCATTATTGAAAGTAGGGTATTAAAGTTTCCACCCACCATTGTATTGGTATTTCTCCCTCCTGATCTGTAAAATTTGCCTTGTATATTAAGTTGCTTTATATTGGATGTATAAATATTAACTAATGTCATCACTTCTTGTTGAATTGACCCCATTATAATTCATATTAAGAAGTTTTAAAAAATATATAATGTATGTAATTACCTATGACCTTTTCCTCTTTCAAAAATTAAATACCTCTCATACATTGATCAAATAAGAATTGTATATCATTTATCAATCTCCCTTTTTATGTCAGGCACCATCATAAGCTCTTACATGTTCTCTTAACAGTCACCTGAAATGGTTGTTGCTGCTATTATTCCAGAGGAGATTAAACAACTAGCCTGAAGTCTCCCATCAGCAAGTAACAGGAACAAGATATGTACCTAGATTTAATTAATCTAAAAATAATTTGCTTTCTACCATAAACATGTCTATAATCACTGATAACACCTTATTATCACTTTGAAAATTCTCTGATTTTAGAATTGTTGTAGAGTGAAGAATTTCCTCAACTGGAGAAGCTCTCATGAATAGGTTTAGAAAAGATGGAAGGCTTGGGGAAAAACAGCATGTCTGATCTGTCTTGTCTAAAGATTAGACCAAACTCTTGGGCCTTGGTTTAAAGACACACTGTTGATAGTTTTATTTGGCTTAAAATCTAATTGAAAAATGTCCTACGGCCTTGGAAAAAATTCAGCCTATTAGTTTATCTCACTGAGAAACATATTTCAGAGTCCATAACAGAAAGAATATTCCATAATTTTTTGTTGGCATCATTGAAAGAAACACACAGTAGTCAAATAATATCGAAGGCTAAAATATCATTATATATAACCTTTCATACAATATGTTAATTTAACATAAATTTCAACTTAAGAGAATTATTCCACAGAGTATTAGCTTTGTATTTGCTTGACTTTGGATATACTGTTTCAATAACAAAACAGGATATTTTAACTTCAGTTCCGAAAACTGATGGAATAATGTCATAGGGAAAGTTAATTCTATTTTCAGAAGGAAGAAACACAGTATAAAGATAAGATATTTTTCTTCATGCATAGAGTTATATAATGCATTTAGTTTTTCAATAATATATTGGATTTCCTTTGCATCAGAATTGTGTCTTATTTGTTTTTGTTTAAATCTTATTATCAGAAATTTGTTTCTTGAGAGTATACAGTTTAATCTGTATCTTATAAGTTCCATTAAAATAATAAACACTTGCTGAGAATTTATAAAATTACTAGGTCATAGTATTATTTGGATACACAAATTTAAAATAATATTATTTAGGAGTTAAGTCTTGAATGTAAAATTGTGAAAGTTATTCAATTAAACAAATGAATAAACAAATAATTAAAACCCTGTAAACTGAGACCAACAGATAGGTAAAATGGTCATAGTTTTGTCAAGAATTCAAAAAGTATTTAAAAGTTTGTGTCTACATATGTGAGCCGGCAAGCTAACCTTCTCAAATTCATCCAACATTATAACCAGCAATATGCTTAATGCAAAGAAAATATAGTAGTTAAGGTCAGAGCACAAAAATTATAAGTGCAGTTTATCACTTTTCCAAAGAATGACAAATTATAATACTATTAGCCTGAGCTAATAATGATTGTTAATCTTATTTCAAAAATATTTTCACAAACACGCATTTTCAAGACTGGAATTCTACAATTGAAAACTTCTTTTTTTGTTGCTTTTTTGTTTTTCATGGAGTTTGGTGTCATTTGTTTATTAAATCAATGTGTAAAATTTATGTTAATGCCCCTAAAGGCATTAGGCACTGAGGTATATTCAAACTAAATTGAATGAGAAAGGGAAGTATGAGCATATTTCATAATATATATATGGAAACTGAAATACATATGGATCACTTTTCTGGAAAAAATCCACAACTGAAATTATACCCCAAAAATTATATGAATGAACCAAACAGCTTAATATGAGTGATAGTAAAAGTCATTTTGTTGATGAAACAAATCTTTATTTTTAGGCAATAAGTAGTTATGTTGCAACATATTCCACACTGTCCAAGAAAATGGTCACCAAACCTTTTTAAGAATGTTTAATTAAATTTGTCTGGTTAATAATGGTTCATTGAGAAACCTAAAGCTGAAAATTAAGAGAATCCAAGCAACTGGGCATCTGATTGATGCCACTTTTATTTAATATAATAATACCTATTGAATTCAATTGAGAAGTTCATAATAGCCTTTATTTACATTTAATTAGCACCTCTCTGGATTAATTCCTCATTTTATAAACCTAATACAACTTTAATGCTGGATGATGTGAATCGCATACGATAACAAAATGAACCAGGTTGTTTTAATTAATCTGTCTAAACTGAGCAAGCCACCTCAAATTCATGGAGATCAACATTTATGACACCCTTGAACTTCTCATCATGTTAATTGACTGTTCTGCTAGAAAATTATCTTTATATTATTCTGACTCTGTGGCAAGAGGTACAATTCTAGCTGGTTATAATGAGCATGGAGAGTAAACATATAATCTTTATTTCAGATATTTATTTACTTTAGGGAAAAATAAAAAAATATTACCATTGGTCTATTACAGTGGTAAATCACAGATGATTACAAATAATTTTCTATATTTTCCAAAATTTTCTATAATAAACATTATTTTGTGAAAATTAAAATTATACTACAGGATAAATCATGTATGTAATATATGTGTATGTATATAGATAACATCTGTCTTGAAAGTCCAAGAAAAAACATTTATCATATATATGTTCTGCTCATATTTTACTTGATTTCAACATTAATAAAAATGAAGGTGAAAAGCAGGTCAAGAAATTTGAGCTCATGTGAACCTTCATGGTTTGGATAAAAGATAATAAGACTAATAAATATATGAATGAATGAATGATGCCTATGCATCTTTCTTTTGGGAAAATCATTGGCAACCCCAAATACAGAGTGGTGGAATCTTGCCAAAATGTCTTTTTTGACTGGAGTGTTTGTTCATTAGCTATTCTCATTGGATTGGGCTCAAGATAACACATTTACCATCTGATTTAAGATTAGGTAATATCAGGGGCATATTCCATGAATTTGTAATGATGTATTAGCCATATTCAGATTAAGAATATGGCTAATATGGTTAGTGAGACAAATAATTCAAAATGTAAATTAATACCATCAACAAGTGCAAGTTAGTAACCAAAAGAACATTGTAGAGTTTAGAAAGTCTATAAAATAGTTTATGATGTCATATTCTAGTTGATTCTCTAAAATGAGCTGTTGCCAAAGGCAACCAGAATTCATGCCAAAAAAAAGCCTAATGTGTAACAAACAATTTCTTCTGATAATATTCTCTCTGCTCCAAGAACTTAATGAGTATTACTGTCATGGTACAGGAGTAATTGTTGTCCTGTCATATTCAATAATGGGATTTTTTAAATTGCAGTGTTTTTGCTTAAAAAAGCAGAGAGTTACATTTATATTTCAAAATTTGTTTTTAAGTAAAGTTTTTACTTACATGTGTGAGAATATTATTTTGGGGGGTTTTTATCATCTCATTTTCTTGATTGTCCCAGTGATCTCTTACAGCATCCTTTTCCCCAGTCTTTACGACTCTTGCCTTTAACTCTAGGCTATCACTAAAATAAACATCTATACTTTGGGGCTATAGACAGGGAGCCAGGGACAAATTGTTCTCTTGAGAAACATGGAGGAAAGCAATGATTAAATAAATAGGTGACCAGTGGGGACAAAATTTATAAATCTTCATAAAACGTTGACTAACCCACATTCCTGTTATTCTAAAATTTGATAACAATATTATTCCTATTTGTCAAGTATAAATAAAGACTTTATACCCACATAAATGAGTGTTTTGAGTCCAGTGGGATTACATGGGAGACAGGAGCATTATAACCAAGCTGGGAAACACAAGACTTGGTTTCTAGCTCTGGTTTTGCCTCTGATTAGTTCTGCGACTTTGAATAAAGCATCACTTTTTTTATCTGTAAAGGCTTAAATGATCTGTCTGATTTGAGCATCCCCTTGAATTTTATATGAAAACATTGGTGGGTTATAATTAAGTAATCCTATTTAAAGGTAAACTTACACCAAATTGTTTACCAACTTGTAAGGTACATAATATGATCTGTAATTAACTTCTCATCACTCCTCATTTTGTTGATTGTCACTAGCTAGTATTGATGTCTTCTTTTCACTTGAGCTCAATATTATGATCTGTATGTTTACAAACCTACACCATGAACACATTGCACAAATAACAAGAAAGAATCCATAAAGATATGTTAGAAATGAGTCTTCTTTGATGAGCAGTCATACTGGAAAAGAAAGATAAAGCATAGAGCACTGTGAATAGCCTAACTGAATGTTATCACACCTCTCTTGGTGCCAAAAAGTTAGAGCTAACAAGCAATCTGTGTGTTGTTTAAAATTACAAACTTACTACATTCCTTTTAAAATACCCTTGGCAATAATACCAATAATACATTAGTCTGGGATTTTTAAATTTTCTAATGGAGAATAGAAATTGTGTACAATAGATAATGGTGTTAACACTTCATTGTCAGACACATTTAGATGTTCCATTTGATGGGGAGGGGAGTGATACAGTATTAAGAGCAAGAATTTGGCTGTGAAACCACTTAAATTTGATGAATGACTTTAACTTCTCAGTTTCTGTCATATTGTCTATAAAGCAGGGATAATAGTATGTGTACTCACTTCCTGGTGTTGATGTGGTTATTAAGTGAGATTAAGTAAAAATATACATGTAAAGTGATTATTATCATGATGACTCTTATAAGCTTTTATGTAAATGAGATTAGCCAAGGAAAACATTACAATATTTGATCATCAAATGGTTTTTCCCAGGTGTTTATTGTTTGTTTGCTATTAAAGCTTTATTGAAGTATAATTAAATACCTTAAAATTCATTGGCTTGTTTAAGTCAATAGTTTTAATATATTCATAAACTTTCGAAACTGTAACCACTCCATAATTATCTAACATTTTCATCCACCAACTCGAAATTCCACACCTTCATCTATTTTCTGTTTCTATGCATGTATGTATGTTGAACATTTCAAATGAAAATAATACAATATGTTGTCTTTTGTGATGGCTTTTTTAGCACAATATTTTCTAGTTTCATCTATGTTTAGTATTTATCAGTTCTTCAGTGTTTCTTATTGATGAAAATATTTTATTTTATGAATATGTCACAATTTGTTTATCCATGCTTCAGTTGATGGATATTTAGGACGTTTTTACTTGTTGGCCATTATGACTAATGCTGCTATGAAGATTCATGTATGTGTGGCTATACACTTTCGTTTTTCTTGTGTATATAAAATGAGTGTAATTGCGGGGGGATCATATAGTGATTCTGTTTAATAATCTGAGGAACTGCTAGAATGTTTTAATGTGGTTGCAAAGTTTTACAATCCTACTAGCAATACATAAGTGTTCTTATCTTTCCATGTTCTAGTCAACACTTCTTTTTGCCTGTGTTTTTTAACCATCCTACTGAGTGTGAAGTTTTAATTCACACTCTTGTAATGGCTAATTATACTGAGCATTTTTGTATGTCCTTATTGGTCATCTATAAATCTTCTTTGAGAAAATGTCTATTCAAAGATTTCCCCTTTTTAAAATTAGTTTACTTTTTTATTGTTGAGTTCTAAGAGTTCTTCATATATTTTGTATAGTAATCACGTACAGATACATGATTTAAAAATATTTTTTCTCATTCTGTATATTATTATTGTACTTTCTTGACTGTGTTCTTTGGAACATGTTACTTAATTGGATAAAGTGTAATTTATCTATTCTTCTTTTATTGTTTGTGCATTTGGCATTGTATCTCAAAATCACTGCCTAACCCAATGTCAGAAAAATTTGCTATTAAATTTAACTTAGGAATTTATAGTTTTAGCTGTTACATAAAAATGTACGACTTATTTTTAATTAATTTTTATGGTGGTATAGGGAAGAAATCTATCTCCTTTCTTGTTCTTTTGCCCTTGGATTATTGACTCCATTGTCATGGAAACAAACAACAGTGTAGTGATTACAGGAGGGAAGGGGTGGCTGGAGGTGGAAGTAAGTGAGGGGGGATAAATGGTAACAGAAAACTCCAATTAAAATGTAAAAAAAAGTTATTACAAAAATAAAAGTAAATGCAGTATAAATGTAAATATATACTCCCTAGTTCTCAATTCTTTTTCATAATCTATATGCCTATCCTTACACTCGTTGCACACTCTTTTGACTACTGCAACTGTGTAGTCAGTTTTCAAACTGAGAAGTACGAGTTCTGCTATTTTATTCTTTTTTCAAGATTGTTTTAGTTATTCTGAGTTTCTTCTATTTTTAAATAAATTGTAAGACCAGCTTATCAATTTTGGAATAAGCTACCTAGGAATCAGATGAGAAATTCATTTTAATTAGTAGAATAGTTTGGGGAACCTTGCTATCTTAACAGTTTGAGTCTTTTGATTCATAAACATGAAATATCTGTCTATTTATTTAGGTCCTTTTCAATTCTTTTATAGTTTTCAGACAACAATTTTGTACTTATCTTGTCAATTTATTACTGAATTTAAAAATTCTCTCATACTGTTATAAATGGAACTGTTTTCTAAATTTTATTTACATATTGTTTGATGTTAGTGTATAGAGACAACTATTTTTTATATCAATCTTGTGTTATACTGCAATCTTGCTGAACTTGCTTATTAGTTCTACCGATTTTTCCATGATTTCTGTAGAATTTTTTATGTACGAGATTGTGTTATCTGTGAAGAGAGATAATTATACACTTTTCAATCTGGCTGAAGTTTATTTCTTCTTGTCTAATTGGTCTAGCTAGTACTTTCAGTATGGTGTAGAATAGAACTGGCAAGAGCATTCTTTCTAATCTTATTCCTGATCTTAGGAAGAAAGAAATTCTTCCTAAAAATTGCTTCTTAGGAAGAAAGATGAGGACCAATTCTTATTCCTGATCTTTCACCTCTAAATATAATATTTGTCTATTTATTTCTTTGGATGTCTTTAATCAAGTTGAAAAATTTCCCTACTACTCCTGGTTTGAGGGGTATTTTTTATTATGATAAGGTATTGTATTGGACTTTTGTCGAATTGTTGTTCTTCAGATAGTGGAATAATATGGGTTATATTCTATATTCTATTAATATGGCATAACACAATTGATTTTCAGATGTTAAAACAACTTGCAGTCCTATGATAAATTACATTTTCTTATTTGGTATGATTTTTTTGCATCTTGTTAGATCCAGTTTGGTAGTATTTTGTTGATTTTTTTGTTGTTGTAGGTTATATTCATTTGAATATTGATCTATAGTGGGTTTTTTTCTGTTATTTTTTATCTAGTTTTTTTACAGCTTTTATTTATTTATCTTTTAGAGAGAGGAGAGGGGAGAGAGAGAGGAAGAGAAACATTGATGTTTGACACATACATCAATAAGTTGCCTTGCACGCACCCCAAACTGGGGACCTGGCCTACCCAGGCAAGTGTACGGAGTGGGAATTGAACCAGCTACTTTTCTGTTCATAGGCCAATGCTCAGTCCACTGAGCCACACATGCCAGGGCTAGTTGTTTTGTTTTAATCACAGTAGTTTTGTTTTGTTTTGTTTTAATCACAGTAATCCTGTCCTCATAGAATGATTTGAAAGTGTATTTACCATTCTATATTTTGAAGTGTTAGTGAAGGATCAATATCAATTTTTAAATATTTGTTAGAATTCACTAGTAATAGATCTGAACTTTTTAAAGGAAACATTAAAATCATCAATTAAATTTCTTTATTATATTATAGGTATATTTAGATTTCTAATTAAAAAAAAACATTTGTAGCCCTGGCTGGTATAGCTCAGTGGATTGAGCACGGGCCTGCAAACCAAAATATCGCGGTTCGATTCCCAGTTAGGGCACATGCCTGGGTTGCAGGCCAGTTCCCAGCAGGGGTCGCATGAGAAGCAACCATACATTGATATGTCTTTCCATCTCTCCTTCCCTTCCCTTCTAAAGACAAATAAATAAAATATTAAAAAAATTTGTGATTATGTGGTCTCTTTAGAATTTTACTTTTGTGTCATCTAAGTTATCTATGTTTTGGCATTCACTTTTAGTAGTATTTTGTTTTTATCCTTTTCATTTCTGTAATGTTGGTAATAAGGTCTTATCTTTCTTCTCAAAATAATTCGCTTTTCCTCTTTTTTTTCTTGACTATTATATCTAAAGTCTTGTCAGTTTTGGGGGGGTGTTCTTTTAAAAAACACTAATGGCTTTATTGATTTTTTTCTTTTGTATTTTATTCTCTATCTTATTAATTCTTGATTTGACTTTTATTAACTTCTTGGTCCCTCTCACTGCATGTTTACTTAATTATTTTTTAATTTTAAAATTTTTTATTGAATTTATGGGTGTGACATTGGTTAATAAAATTGTATAGGTTTGAAATGTATAATTCTATAATACACCATTTGTATATTGGATTAAGTGTTCACAACCCCAAGTCATGTCTCCTTCAATTGTAATTTATCCCTGTTTACCCTCTTCCACCTGACCCCAACCCCTTTTCTCTCTGGTAATCACCATGCTCCTGTCAAATTTCCTACATTAGAACACTAGGTTATTGATTTGATAACTTTTTTCTTAATAAAGCTGTATCTAGCTATAAATTGTAACTGTAAACCCTGATTTAGTTGCACCAAATAAGTGTTGATAATTGCTTATTTTCATTCATCTCAAAATATTTTCTAATGTCACTTGTAATATATTTGACCCATTGGTAAACTAGAAACATGTTGTTTAATTTCACATATTCATAAATTTCTTAAATTTTTCTCTTGCAATTTTTGTATCTTTATTTTCTCATGATCAGAGAATATACTTTGTATAATTTCATTCCTTTAACATTTATTGAAGCTTGTTTTATGGTCTAGCGTATACTTGGTCTTAAAGAATCTTTCATATATTGTTGGGTAGAGTGTTCTAGACATGTCTGTTAAGTCTAGCTGGTTACAGTGTCAGTCAAGTCTTAGATATCTTTGTTCATCTCCTGCCTACGTGTTTTACCCATATCAAAAGTGGGGTTTTGAAGCCCTCACCTGTTTTAGTTGCATTGTCAGTTTCTCCCTTCAGTTCAATTCTATCAGTTATTGCTTATTGTATGTTAGTGCTTGGTTCATTAAAGCCTGCGTCTTCTGCAAGAGCGTGGCCTGTAATGTTGCTCTTCACGGAGGGGGGCGCATCCTTGACTCCTCTCCCAGCCATCCCTCCAAGGATGATGGGTTCTATCTGAGCTCTTCAACTTTGTTTTTCCCTCATCTCCCTTAGCTCCCTGTACGTTTTTGGCTGGTCTCTCTCTATTGGTATCAAACCCAGATGTTAGTCTTCACTTACTGCTAACTGATTGCTCACTTACTTACTACAACGCCCTATAGCATAAATTACTCCACAGTCTGATTTAATTAATGTCTGACCTCTTTGTGGGAGTAGTCTTTAAATCTAGTCGTTGGGGCTTGGTTAGACCCCCAAGAGGTTTCCTTCTAGTAAAATCTAGTAAAATTGTTTTGACAGTGTCTTTAGGCTGAACTTCCCACACTTTTTTTCCCAAAGAAAGCCAGACTCCTTAGGGTGCCCCACGCTCTTGCCTGCGCCTGCCCTGAAGAAGATTTGATCCTGCTGAGCTGGGTGGGGGAAGGGAGCGGACCACGATGACTTCCGAAGACTATCGGTATTCTTCCCAAGATTTAGTAGATTTTTGTTCAATAAATGTATCTCAGTTTTCTTTTTAAAAATCTCCAGAGACTTTATTTATTTTATTTTTTTTAATTTTTACCTGTTGTCATCGTTTTTCTGGGAAGACAGTTTGCAGAGCTCCTCATGCCAGTAGTCTGGAATGCTTGTCCTGCCCAAGATGTTCTTAATTGGTTCACCACTGTTGTTTGTAGTCTCTGGGCAATTACATGGGAAGAGCTCTTTGTGGTGTAATTCTTATGTTCCAAAAATACGTTCTGGCTACAACGGGCTATCAGCCTGCTCTGGTCAGCAGCCCAATGACCTCAAACTCCAGATAAACCCTGGAGCTGTGAATATAGATGAGAGTGGACCTTGGGAACCTGCTTGCTCAGGACTTCCTCAGCAAATAGTTCTCACTTTATGTATTAATTTTTATTTTGTGGGAGGAGTAAAGGGAAAAAAGAACTTTACTTAGGTTATTGTTTGGTTTGTGACTTAAACAGATAGCATAGCATCTGACAGGTATGACGGCAAAGCCCCAAACAAATACACACTGCTCACTGGCCACTCACTACAGCATGATGAGTGTGGGCTTTTATAGTACCACAGCCTAAAAAAATATGTAATGAGATGGGTCTTGATGCCTTACATGCTAGTCAGTTAGTTCTGTGCCTTTAGCTAAATCCCTATCTATTCATGTTTTGCTCTATATTTCTGTAGCTGGAAACTTCCAGATTACATTTCTCAGATTCTCTTAATAAGCTTTTGTTTAACATTAGGTCATGCCCATGAGAGGCACTGGAAGAACTTTGGAAGTAAAGAGGAAGAGAGAGCAGTAACTTGGCAGCAGCAGTGGAGCTGGATCAGAAGGAATGACTAAAACACAGTAGCAGAGGCCTTGGCTGGCAGCTCCCAGTTCTTTCTCTCCAAGGACAAGAGCTGTGCAGAGGTCTCAGGTGCTGGGGGTTCTCAGCTTCCCCTTTGTTTCTCCAACTCTGGTTTCCACAGTCACTTGTCTTCAGGTAAACACACTTTCCCCTCTTTTGTTCCTCTGGTCTGTCCAACATCCTCATAACCAATTCTAGATTAAATTCTGTCTGTGTGAAATTCTAAAAGTGCTTTCTCCTTTCTCACAAGAATCTAAATTGTACATGTTATTTACCTAAATCTTTTCTTCTAAAGCAGGAAAGTGAGAGAAAAAAGTAGAATCAATCAAGTACTACTTCCAAAACACTTAGGGGTAATATGGTCCATCGATAATAACTGACCTGAAAATTGCATCATGGGGAACCCATACAGCCCATTGCAGAGGGTAACATTTTATTCAGGCCAAAAAAAAAAAAGCTAAAATGATACTGCTTTTAGAAGAAAACTTAGGAAGAGTATTTTTGCAATCTGAAAGTAGGCAGATATTTTGGAAACAGTACCCAGAAAGCACTAATCATAAAAAATAAAAGACTTTATAAAAATCAAAAATTCCTCTTAATCAAAACACACTAAAAAATGAATAAGCAACCCACAGGTTGGAAGAAATATTTGCAAAATATACATATCTGACAAAGAACTTTTATCTAGAGTATGCACATATATAAAGAATTCTTTCCATAAAAATGAAACAACTCAAAAAGACAAAAGACTACAATCAACACTTTGAAAGGAATACATACCACTGGTCTATGAGCACACAGAAAGTCCTCAGCATAATCAGTCACCAGGGAAATGCAAATTTGAACCGCATTGAAGTACCCCTGAACACCTACTAGAATGGCTAAAATTAAGAGTGACAACCCTAGTACTAAAAATGATGTGTAACTACCAGAATACATACAGTTACAAGGAATCTGATACAACTTAGCAGTTTCTTGTAAAGGTTTGTGGACAGCTACCCCATGAGCCAACAAATCCATGTCTAAGTATTTACCCAAGGGAAATGAAAACATCTTCTCTAAGGTTTGAAGGTTTGAATATTCACATAAGCTTTATTTTTAACACTTCCAAGTTGGAAATGATTCAAATACCAACATCAGGAGACAGAAAACAATTTGTGATGTGCATGCCATGGAATGCTATTTAACAATATAAATCAATGAACTACTGTTATAAGCTATACCCTAAATGAATTTTATAAATGTTATGCTGCATGAAGATGCAAGACACAAAAAAGTACTTGCTCTGGGATTGCTATTTAATTTCTAGGAGGAACAAATTGTAGTGAAAAAATCAGCAGTTTTTTTTTTCTTTGGGGTTTGGAGTGGTTGATGGAGGAGGAGCATGGAAGAACTTTCTCAGGTGACAGGTATGTATACATTTGTCAAGACTTTTCTTATATCCACTTAAGGACTTGTGCATTTTATTTTATATGAACTTTTCTGGTTACAGAAATTTATTTCAATTGGTGGTTCTAAAAGAGTCAAATATTTCAGAAATCTGCTCCTTTACTTTCATCTGCTCTATTCCTGCAGAACTGAGTATTATTTATTTGCTGGTCGATCATTAGCAAGGAATGAATACAAAATGTAGTATCCTTTGAAGTATATAATTTTAAGCAATAATAATTATTAACATAATCAAAACTCAGTATTTGGTGGAAAGGGGCATATTACATAAATTCATAGCAATGCGTAGGCTACACCTTAGAGACAGGCTAAGTCTGTAAACAGGAAAGCTTGACTTGGGAAATCATTATTCTAGAAAGACACACAGGAATATATCAATCTGAAAAGTATTTGTGTTAAATTCAAGAGAAAGAATAGAAGCAAAGTATAATTTACATAAAAGAAGCCAGACCATAAAGACAAATAAGAAGACAGAAAAAAACTGAAATATAACTAACATGTCTTACATTTGCCTTGGATTTTTCTTTCTAGATTTACTCTCCCTGAGTCAAATACCAAGCTTTAGTGCAATCTGTTCACGTCTTTAGAAATTCACCTGTGTAGTTCCAAATCTAGTGATACAAAACATATTTCCTGTCAAGCTATTTCACCTAGTTCAAACTGTTCATATACTTCCTTTCATTTTATTTACTTTAAAAGTAACAGCAATCATGAAAAGAAAAGTAGCATAGGTAAAACCTTCACCTGCTGAGTAGACTGTGAAAGTGAACATCTCACTCTCAGGTTTTCTGACACATAGGAAAAAAAATGTCATTTGGATATGATTTTGTAAGATCTTAGCCAAACCGATAAAATAAATGCAGTCCCTGTAGCAGTTATACTATGTGGAATATAGCATGAAGTGAAGAACATGAGCTTCTCAATGACCTACAGCAGGGTTCAAATTTCAATTCTGCTCCTTAACAGCTGGGCAATTTCAGACAAACTATTTAGCCTCTTTGAACTACAGTGGCTGCATCTGCAAAATTGAAATAATGCTTACCCCAGAGGGTTAATCGAATCAAGTGAGAAAATAAAGAAAATTACTCAACACCTCACATTAACATTCAGTACATTATTTGCAAAGATATGACTAACAAGGTGGCTCTACATAGTTCCGATGCCTGTTTTTATTATCACTAAAGTTTATTTGAACCAAGAGTTTTGCAATAAACTATATTAGTTGAAAAGAAGCAAGACAACATAAGGACAAACTATGTTCAGATTCTTTTTTATCTAATTTATTACAGGCCTAAATCTAATGCAGGGTTTATAAGCTTCAGAGTACTTCAATAATAATAGATTAATAAACTCCTAGCATTGGACAGACTGGTAGAGTTTCTATTTCATTCACCATTTAGGCATGTTTCTTCCTTTCTCTCCTATTCCAGGCAGCGAATTTTTCTGATCTTTATCTTTTGTTGATACTAAGATTTTTAGTTGTAGATTTAAGTCAGTAGATTTTTTAGTCATAGATTTAGTCCTAAGAGTATCAAGTCTGTCCATCTGATTATTATTCATTTACCCATTTGATAAATAGGTATTATTTTTTAATCTTCGCAAGTTGTTGTGCTTCACACTGATGATATAAACACTGAATATGATAGACAAAGCCTCTCTCCTCAAAAAAATAAGTTAAGAAACTTTAAATTGTTAATTAGATACTTAGTATTTTAACTAAATTACTATTACTGACAAAGAGGAAAAGGACAGGGTTATAAGATAGTATTTTGGAAAGAGTTAGGGGTTTGAACAGCTAAGAATTCCCTAAGAGAGTAGCAATAAACTGAGATTGGTTGGCCAGTAGTTATTTGAAAGCGCACCATAAAGAAATGCCTTAAGGACAAGACTTGTGGTACTTAAAGTTACTTAAAGAAAGCCTGTGTGAGTGGAGCACAGAGAAGAAAATGGTAAGGACTCAAAATGAGAATTACTAAGGCAGGCTGGAGCTAGGTGATGCAAGTCTTTAAAGTCATGTAAAATAATCAGTATTTCTTTATAAAGGTTGTTTTTCTTAGTAGGAAAAGGTTTGCTACCAGTTCTGCAGCGCACTGCCTTTGCTGACTCATCAATTTGTGCGCACTGTTGCCTTTGATCTTCCTGGTGACCTGTACACATTCTGCTCCAAAGGCCAAGCTTTCTCCTCCGCAGCCTGTGCCCTAGGTATTCATGTTTCCACATTTAAGATTGCTCACCGGCTTTCCAGGCACGAGTCAGTGACACCACTGCATGTCATCATTGACCCCTGGTCAGTGCCCTCGCCAGTCTATTTTCTCAACCAGGACCAGAGAATTTCACCAATGATAAGTCTCCCTGAGTGGACTGAGCAGAGGCACCTGTGATGAGGACAGCACCTGCAGGTTCACCTCAGTCCTCCCTGGGGCACCACTCTCCATAGCTGCCGTACCTACCACTCTCCATAGCTGCCGTACCTACCACTCTCCATAGCTGCCGTACCTACCACTCTCCATAGCTGCCGTACCTACCACTCTCCATAGCTGCTGTACCTACCACTCTCCATAGCTGCTGTACCTACCACTCTCCATAGCTGCTGTACCTACCACTCTCCATAGCTGCTGTACCTACCACTCTCCATAGCTGCTGTACCTACCACTCTCCATAGCTGCTGTACCTACCACTCTCCATAGCTGCCGTACCTACCACTCTCCATAGCTGCTGTACCTACCACTCTCCATAGCTGCTGTACCTACCACTCTCCATAGCTGCTGTACCTACCACTCTCCATAGCTGCTGTACCCGCCACATAGTTCCCTTTTGCTGGACTTTGAGATGTGCCCGGCACCAACTACATCTTACTTTTCTACCTTTCCTTTTTTTGGAAACTGTTTTTTTTTAAATTTAATTATTGTTCAAGTACAGTTTTCTGTCTTTTACTCTCATCCCAGCCCACCTCCCCCAGTTCTCCCCACCTTCCTTCCATTTCCACCCCTGTTAGTTTTTGTTCATGTGTTCTTTATACTTGTTCCTGTGAATCCTTCCCCTTTTCCCCTGAAATTCCTTTCCCTCTCCCCTCTGGTCCCTGTCTGCCTGGTATTTCAGTGTCTTTGGTTATATTTTACTTGCTTGTTTGTTTTATTGTTTAGGTTCCTGTTAAAGGTAAGATCATATGGTATCTGTCTTTCATCACCTGGCTTATTTTACTCAGCATAATGCTTTCCAGTTCCATCCATGCTGTTGCAAAGGGTAGTAGCTCCTTCTTTCTCTCTGCTGAATAGAATTCCATTGTGTAAATGTACCATAGTTTTTGGATCCATTCATTTACTGATGCCTTTCTAATGCTTCTTTAAGGTGAGTATTCTTAGCTTCCATTTACCAATGATAAATGTGAGCATGAAGGAGATTTTCTCACTTAACCAAAGTTACACAGTAAGTACAGAAGTACTAAGATGTAAACCCAGATCTCTCTGGTTCATGAAAAAATAACAGCAGCAACAAAAAGGCAATGTTAATTTTGCCTCTTGGTATAGAGGAAGAAATGTCCTAATTCAGGGCTATGATAAGTAAGTAAGATAAGATCTTACTTACTTATCTGAGCTAGTAAGATAAGAAGTGCCCCCCAAAGCACCATTACTCAGGCCATGAGAACTTTTTCTACTATTCTTATTTCCCATTTAGCTATTTTTTCTGTCTATTTATGGATTAATTTCCACTTCTTCATTTCAAAAGTCTTGCAATACTTTCAAAATTCTTTATTTCTCTTTTTTGTCCCACTCAGCATTACAAGTTTGGTCCCAAACACATGATAATTTTTCAAAATAAACTGCTAGAGCTTCAAATCAAAGTTTTAATTCTGTATTAGACAGGTCCTGCTGTTTTGCTGACACATTTCTCTGATACTTTTTCAAATTTTTTTCTGCAAGACTAGCAAAATTAAGTGAGGTGGAAGAAAAAACTATTTGTTACTTTTAAGGCAGAAAAACACATTTTCTTTTGGTTCTGTTTTTTTTCCTGATTACTGGTGTAGACCCTCCACAATGTAGAAGAATTGGACTACATAGAGAAAGGTAACAGTATCAGATAATATAGGATAAAGTCAAAACAAGAATATTTTCATTAACACAGGAGAACTGTTTATACTACTGCTATAGAAAGACTCTGGAATTGCTATAATTTTCATCAAACATCCTTAAACCTGCTTCTATTTTTACATAAAAATTTTCTAGAAAATTTTCTTCCCAAAAGATCACCAATTACTTGACCTTGATTTTTGCCTTTTTACAAAGCTATAGTCCTACATGCCAAGTGCAAAATGTTTACAATAAAACAGAATTGTATAAAATATAGAAATAGTATGTTATATAAAGTATTATCCCACTAATGTTAACCCATCAAAAATATATGACAACTGGGACTAGACCTTCGAGAAAAACATAATGGATTTTAATTTCAGGCTATGAGACGGAGAATTATTGAATGGCTTGTGAAATATATGCTGGTTTTTATCAGCCACTACAATTTATATTGTATTTCACTTTGGACTTCTGAGCATTCAACATTGATTCCTTATTGAAGCTTTTTGTATGAATGACATTCTTCCTGGAGCATCCATTCTCTACCATTTAATTAATGTGTCCTTTTGGCATTTAAAATATCATCTAAATAGGTTTTTGCATATGGGAGAGATGGGTAGTTTAAATCAAATAGAAACAAAAATAAAATAAACACTGGAATCATTTCATGATATTGTCAAGAGACACAACTATAGACAAGCGTCCACTGTTATAAACAAGAAATGCATCTCAAATCCCATTCAGGGCTCTGAAACTTCCACCCTCAATATATTTGTAAACACATTGTCATAAAATCAAACTCCTTTCCTGATGTTGACGCTACATCACTTGGAAATTGTGCAGGGGACCTGGTTCTAGGAAATGTAATTTCCCTGTTGCTTACCTTGTGAAGAGCCCTATTTTTAATATCACCTGGATATAAGCTAGAATGATTGTGACAATCTCATCTCTAAGGCAATAAGAGTTGTAGTGATTTTACAGTGTTTTGCTTATAGAAAAACACAAAAATACTATATGAAGAAACATGTACTTCATGGGTCTAATGCTGATGTTTTTGAGTAGACAATCTTTTGTCTGTATTCAGAATGAGGAAATATTAACCAATATGCAAAATACTTTCACTTTCAGGAATATCTGGGTCAAAAAGAACCTAATGTCAACAAATTCTTGTTATAGAATTCAGTGCCGCTTATTTAGTTAAATGTATTGAGTATTTTCCAAATGCAAAGTGGTATGTAATTTATAAGTTCCTGAATTTCTCTCTTTAAACATAATAAACTTTCCCTAATTGTCATCAAGATCCAAATGCATTTATGTTCTTTAGTTGTGAGACACTTGAGCATTTACAAGACAATTTTTAATTTAATTTATACTAGGATTTTCAAAGCAAGGGTTTTACTTTATCTGTTAATTATAACGAAAATAATTTAATTTTGTTTTTCCTCCCTCCCTTTGACATTCCCTTCCTTCTTCTCCTTAAAATTAGCCATCGATCCAGCTATTTTCTATCTAAGTTGAATATAAGAAGAGGAATTCTAAGTGAATAAGCAATAATGAATTGTTAGTTCCCCAAAGACCAGTATCTGTGTTATGAACATACAGCAAACAGGCATGGATTAAGAGATTTTAGTTCCTGTAACTACTTATTTGTGTTGATACATGCGTAGGTGGTTAATATGGAAGATTAATATCATTAACAGAATTTTTTCTTAATAAGTTTTACTCCCATTAAGTCTCAATGATATATTTTCTTGACAACATGATTGGTGTAACTTTTGTCCTTAAGGGCCAATTATTGAAGCTAGAGAGCCCTCTCTGTTTCATATGAATCTGCCAGAATGCTCCTAAGTCAGAATGTTGGAAAAATCCATCAGTTCGAAACACGTTTAGGTTTGGTAGTACTGACACTCTCTTCTGAACTGAAACCCTAGAGGTTGCTTAGTCTTAATAAAAATTATCTTTGCTGTTTGAGAATGTCAGCCTTTAAAATGATGCTATGACCTTTGAAGAAAAAGAAATGGAAGTTTATTTAAATGTATGCAATAGTAAAAAAACCCAAAACTTGAACTGAGTAAAGTGCCAATTAAAGCATGGTATCCTTGTAACATTTATTAATAATAGTTATTAATGGCTAATGCTGATAGTGTTTATTATGTGTCATTAATGAGTTTTACATTATTGATTTATCATACAATTATATGAAGTAAGTATAATTTTAATTATAACATTATAGTTAAAAATCTTCATAGCAGAAAAGTTAAACAATGTGTCAGTTTCACTGATAATTTGTGTGCCACCATCTGTTGGGGGTGTAGTGAACTCAGATGCTAGGCTTCTACACATCCACCTTTGTTTGGAGGAGACTGAGTGCACCCTCCAAATATCTTGGAGTCAACAACTCTTCCTTTGGGTAATTTGATTTTCTTTGGTATATTGTAAGAAGAGTTCAGATTATATTTTTTTAAATGACATGTTTATGAAAGATTACCAGAGAAAAATAAAATTCTAGCCTTAAATAAGAAAACCAGTCAAGAAAAATGCCCTTTGTGTCTTCGTCAGACTGACACTTACCTTTAGGGGAATGGGGGTGCCCTAACACAGCAAAGACGAACTTTGTGATCAGAAAGCTTTGATCCTCCTTCCTGGCCACACCTCTTCCTGTCTGTGTGAGCTTGAGCATGGCATTTCCAACATTAGATGACTTATCTTTAAAAACCGAAGTAATGAGCTCCTTGAAACTGATCTTATCTGAGAAGCACTTTATCTGTCCTTCCATTCTAAATGAAAGCTTTGCTGGATAGATTAATCTTGGTTGTAGGTCTTTGGATTTCATGACTTGGAATATTTCTTTCCAGCCCCTTCTTGCCTGTAAGGTCTCTTTTGAGAAATCTGCTGACAGTCTGATGGGAACTCCTTTGTAGGTGACTGTCCCCTTAGCTCTTGCTGCTTCTAGGATTCTCTCCTTCATTTGATTCTTGGCTAATATAATTATGATGTGCCCTGATGTGTTTCTTCTTGGGTCCAACTTGTTTGGGACTCTCTGAGCTTCCTGTATTTCCTGGATGTCTATTTCCTTTGCCAGATTGGGGAAATTCTCCTTTATTATTTGTTCAAATAAGTTTTCCACTGGTGGCTGTTCCTTTCCCCCTTCTGGTACCCCTATAATTCGGATGTTGGAGTGTTTAAAGATGTCCTGGAGGTTTCTAAGTCTCTCCTCATTTTTTTGAATTCTTGTTTCTTCATATTTTCCTATTTGACCCTTATTATATGAAATGTTAAAGGGACTTATCTAAGAAAAAGAAGATAAAAAATATGAACAGTGAAAGGACAGCAAACTCACAGTTATTAACAACCACACCTAAAACAAAAGCAAACTAAAAGGACAGTTAAATCAGAAGTGGAAATATAGAAATGAAGATCTCATGGAGGGTTAGCAACAGGAAAGTGGAAGGAGGAGAAGGGAGAGAAGGTACAGAAAATAAGTAGCATAGACAGTAGGTAGAAAATAGATGGGGGAGGCAAGAATAGTAGGGGAATACAGAATCTAAAGTACTTGAGACACATGGTCATAAACCAAAGGGGGGAACGGTAAGGTGGGGGGTGCAGGGTGGAGGGGAATGAAGGGGAGAAATAGAACAACTGTAATGGCATAATCAATAAACTAAAATTAAATTAAAAAAACAAAGTAATGATTCATGCCTTACTGCACTTAAATAATTTTTTAGGAACTTGAAAAAGTCTATTCATGTAACATACTTTAAAAATTGAGAAGTGCAAATGTGCATTACAAATATAAGGCATTATTAAACTGAAGTTATAGGCTTCAAAATGTTAAATATCAGAAATGCCAGTTAACCCCACCCAAACCCACTATATGATGTTGTCTTTATATACATTGACATTATATTATTTGCTTGAAAAAATCCCACTTAAATATGTCATGTTAGATTTTGAATATCTTTTATTACTCAAATAGTTATTCCAGTAGTCACAAAGTCTAAAGTACAGAATAAAATTCAAGTTTAAATAAGTCTAAATGTGCCTACTGGTATTCTGAAGATTTTCTTTTATTTTAATTATTAGCAATATTAATAGAGTCACATGTCTTAATTATTTTCATATTAGACTGATCTAATTGCCCATCAGTAAATGAATGGATCAACAAACTGTACATACACACAATGGAATACTACACAGCAGAAAGAAAGAAGGAGCTCATACACTTTGTGACAGCATGGATGGATCTGGAGAACATTGTGCTAAGTGAATTGGCACTGAAGGGCATTGGCCCTTTAAGAGTGTCCCTATGTCTCTAGCAGACTCCTGTCTCTCCCTGGTAGACAGAATCCCTGCTGGTTTTCACAGCCAGATGTCATGTGGGCACATCTTCCTGGCTCTGGTTCTGTGGACTGGGGAGCCCAGCACTGGGTTGAGACTCAGCTTCAGGGGGAGCCCCTGCAGCTGAGATATCCCTACAAGATCTCAGCTACTGTCCATGGGAGTAGAGCCAGCCCTTTTTGCCTCTCTGCCCTTTCTACCAGTCTTGATACAAATCCTTTGTTGTAAGACTTTTGTTCAACTAGTCTTCAGTTGGTTATTTACATTCATTGCTTCCTATTTTAGTTGCCATTCTAGTTTGGTCCTGAGGCAGGGTAAGTGTACCTTTCACACACTCCACCATCTTGGATCTGATGCCAAAACTGACTTGGTTTTAAAATTTTGCCAGTGCAGCTCTAAGGAGACGTCAGCTAAGCACTAAATACTTTCCCATTCACAGAGCTTACCTTGAAGAATGAAGGGTTGGAAAAAGTAAGCTGTACCATCACATTTGAATAAAGCTTTGCAAAGTCTTATTTTGTTTTTGATTATACTGTGAGATACCATGGAAAGATGCCAGTTTTTCAGAAATAGGAAGTAAGAACTACTATAAATAAGAGATTATGGTAAAGAAATGACTTCAAAACATATTTCCTATCAGTGTTGAGATTAGTTGCATAACTATACAGTTATCCACGCTTTTAGAAAGCTTGCATTACATCACTTCACATTTATGGAAAGCCCATATTAATATATGTTTTCACTAATTGAAAGAAATCTGAAGAGAGTTTTCATTTTATGAAAAAAAGCAAAAGGCAAAACAGAGTGCCCAAGAACTGCTTTGCAGCATGCCGTAGTGTATAGAGGCAGTGTGCACCTGGACCAGGGAGGGCAGCTCCTCCTGGCTCCTTGTCCAGGGTCTGCACGTGGCATCTGAGCATCAAGCTCTCATAGCTTTGGGGAATCATCTGTGGTTTATCTAAATTGAGTTTATGCATTCATTAGCAAGGTACATTTTATGATGTCAAAAAAGACCAAAAGAGCTTATAAGGATGTTATGCTCAGGATAAAACTAGAAGTGATTAAGCATATTTGGTATAAGTTGGTAGGCTATTTGGGGGGTCTGGAAACATGCAAAAGTTATTCCGTATAAATGAATGGTAACTGCTTCTTCATTTTATGCTATTTGGCTTATGAATGATTTTATTAGAATGCCTACTTTTGGAAAGCAGGGAAAACCTGTATGTTTAAGTACTGCCAGGGGGTAAACGGGATCGGAGAGAAGTTGGGCTTAGTGGAAACACTTAAAAGCAGCTCTTTTTAGTGCAGTAGACTTAGAGCTTGAGAAATGATAATGTCAAGTAACTGAAGAGAGGCCTTTAAAATCTTTTCAAAAAATTTAAAAGCTCTTTTAAAGCTATAAACTTTCTCTATGGAGTGTCTACTCTGCCTGTGCCACCAACTCACAATTTAGTCATCCTGTCTCTTGCTTCATGTCTAATGTCAGATGTTCGAAAGAATATGAGCATCTGACTCAGGAAGTACGCTATAGTCCTGGCAAATTAATAGATCCATGGAAACTAAACACAAGCAAGTTTAGATGGGCTTTCTTAAAAAAACTTGTAAACCATAGATTTGCTTTAAGAAAACCATTTTATTTTATATTAGCTTGATCAATTTTCTTTGGCTACTTTCTCAGTAAGTGAATTTGTAAATTTATACTGTAAGTGTTCGTGCTTCAGTGTCATAGAAGAAAAATATCCATAGTATTTTCTTGTCTACCACTTACCATCTAGGTGAGTTGCCCATACTACTTAATTTTTCTGGGCCTCAATTTCTTCACAGGTAAATTTAGCTTATTAATCATACCTGTCTCTTAGACTGAAAAGATTGATCAGTTCATATAAGTAAAATTCATAGAACAGTACCTGCTACATAGGAAGTGCCTAGCAAATTTAGTAGTTATTGTTCCTATTGTCAAATTCATACCCACATTGTGCCTATGAGATCATTGAAATCCAGGGATACACTGGGCCTCACCCAAGGATGCTCAGCAACATCAGGACGAGGAGAGCCTCTCAGTTAGTCTTGTCTGATTCCATTCTTCCTTGAGTCAATGAAAACCAGCTCTTCCTTTGGGTTTCTTAGTTCTTTGTATGGTGCCCTGAAACACACCAGTACCTCAATAAACATTTATTAAGTGAATTAATATATATATATTATATACTTGTATATCACATAAACTTGTATATATACTTGTATACAAGTATACTTGAATGATATACTTGTATATTATATATATGATTTTTTATTGATTAAAAAAACTAACCTTATAAGTATACTCCAGGAAAAATGATAAAGTCTCTCTTCCTATCAGCCTTTGTCGTTGTTTCTAGTTCAAACCAATTCAGAAAGGGTATGAAGACAATTTTGGTACTGTTGTCACCTCTCTTTAATAAATGATGCACTTTTCTGAGTTAAGCACATAAACTTCTCACAGTTTTTGCAGTTATTGATCATCAGATTATATGTGTGTCTTGGCTTCAGTTGAAACTTGTTTCCAGGTGCTGCTACAATAAAGAAATTTATATCAACACCATATTGATTCTGCTGTATACTGAATAAAGTCCTTAACCATGTGCTACACCTAACAAATGTGATGCCCAAAGATAATCCAGCATGACATAACTAATCAAAATAATTATGAAGAAGTGTTTGGTCTTATAGACTGAGCATAAAAAATGACAAGCTACTGATTATTTCTAAAGAACAGAAAAGAAAAATTAAAGAAGGCATTAAAAACATAAATAAGGAGAAAAAGTATGAGGAAAATGAGAAAATAAGTGAGAAAAGAGAATAGTTTTTAAGGTTCACTACTCAATCAGTGCACATACACATTTCTATGCTTATCTAGTGTTGTATGTCTAAGAAAAAAAACAAGTAATCTGGTAAAGATGGAAGGTTGTTATCATGAGGTATGATGTTAATTAAATGACCAGTGGTGATATATTTCTTACAATTCTTTTTGTGTTTGCAAAAAACAAGAAAGAAATATGTTGATAGAAGTCTTCATTATGCATACTCAACCCCTTACTGCCTGAATTGTTTTGCTTTCTTGGATGTGGCTTAACCTGAAAGAGAATCTAAGGCGGAGAATTCCACTTTCCTCTACCCCCCACAGTTTTTACCCTCTATATGGACTGGAGACCTCACCTTTCCTATCACTGTGAAATAGAGAGAGATAACTGAAAAAAAAAGAGAATACAAAAGATTTAACATCATTATTCAACAAATCTGTGTTAAGTGCCTCCTCCATACTGGGTATCAGGGGAACACAGATGGATGACAAGAATCTTTTCATGTACTGCCTATAAGCTAATATTTTGACAGATTTCATGTGGTAACCAACAGAATAAATTATCTCTTCAAGTAAATTGAACTAGTTAATTTTATAAACCAGGGTTAAACATTTAAAACTACCTAGAAATGACATGTTTTTTAAAACTTTAACCTTGGATTAGAAAATAGGAATCCATATTTTTCTTCACTTTTATAAATGTGCTGGCTTTTTTGATTTTTTAATGAAATGTTGTTCCTTCTGATTGCTTCACTCTATGTCCTTTCCTAAAGTAAAATATACCCATTAAGTGATGCATCTTGAAACAAGAAAAAATTAAAAACCCAGCATTACAAGTAAGAAGAGTAACTCATTCTTGTGACTGGGAAAAATAGATTTATTTTAGTTGCAAATTCCTAATAATCTCCCAAATGTCATGCTAATGATTCAGTGCTTATTCACCCATCAGACAAAACACCCCATACTGAGAAGCCTTCAAGGCTACATTAGATCCTCACTTGTCTGAAGGTCACCTGTAATTATTCACTCACCCACCTTCCAGGGCACAGGATGAAATGACTAATGTATCATTGGTAAGTGCTTTGAATGGTACATATTAAAAGCCAAATTCACATCTTGTATTTCTTTATGGAAAGCCACTGAAAAGGTAGGATAATGAAATAGTCTTCAGAGACTTTCAACAAAAGAACCTGTCTGAGTGGAAGAGAAATCATTTTTAAAACCAAGCTCACCCAGAAAGGACTGCAGTTGCTATAAAGCATTGGCCCCCTATGGTATCTTAACAAATACTCTAGACATATATTACATTATATCACCGCTGCCATCTGTACACAACACTACATTTTCGGTGAGAAGTGAGCGTGATCAGACACAGCTCTTGAGACTATTATGATTTTATTTTAAATGTATGTGCACCTCAGCCTTTAGCACAAACCACTCTTACGTTTTAAGACAGAGTTGTTGTCTCTTTTAAAAGTGAAACAAATCTTGAGGTTGTGATTTAAGTGTACATTTTTTAGTAAACTCTATGAAAATAACCCCCATTTATTTTTCTGCATTTAAGGAAAAGGATTATAGTTTAATTTCATTGCAATTCACACATTTTAAATTATTCATGGTATTTCTTATAAGTTAATAAGGAACTGTATTTATATAAATGAAGAAAAATATTCTCTGCAGTTTCTAAAGTGAAGATAAGTTATGAGCTTAGAGTAAATTAAACATGAAACCAAGGTATTCTGGATCATGTTTTGGTATAGCTCATAAGGAATGAGAATAAGAAAGAAGAAAACTAGTTCTCATCTTTGTGTCTTTGGAAGAGTAGAGGCTATGGTATTGAGTTCCCAGTCAAACAAAGAATCTTCCTATGGTAGTAGTAGCATCTCACTGACTTTTGATTCAGTATTCACCTAAGCAGCTCTAAAAGCAAATGATACAGAATGGCAAGATTCCTTATGATTTGGACTGGAAAATATGGTAGGAGAGAAGTAGAGGGCTAATAAGTATACAAAAATCTAATAAGCAGAAGGCACCTACTCTCTCCAATGTCCATGGGCTCCCTAAGTCTAGGGCCAAATGTCTGAAATGTATGAATATCTTACATTTCATGTCAAAAGTGACTTTACCAATGTAATTAAAATACGGAGATTATTTTGGATTAGCTTGACTCAGTCTAATCACACAAACCATTAAAAGCAGAGAAGTTTCCTCACTTGGAGGCAGAAGATATTTATTTGATGACTATATGAAGAAGTAGAGAAGGTTTCACTGGGGTGTTAATAGAGTTGAGTCCAAGGAAATGAGGGTCTTGGAATTGTTTGGGAAACTAAATTCTGGCACCCTCGTCTACATGCTATCACATGAAATGAAAGAACCCAATATGCAGTACATTCTGTACCATTGTGATGATCAAGGACTCGCTCTGACACAAGTAATAGAAAACTCAGCAGATTTCAAAAGGGTGGCTGAACCTATTCTCATAGGTACAACTACTGAGTTTCAGCTGTTAAAGAGTTAAAAATCAAATTGCAGCTTGCTTTGGCAACTGGGTATTTGAGGCTTTCTGACATAATTCAGGAATGTGATTCAAAGTACCTAGAAAAGGTATCATAATCATAATTTTTCAGAATTAATCATGGAATTTAAAAGGTAAATGGAACTACATTAGCCTTATCCCCAAATTTTATATATACATATATATCCTCCAGGGCATAAACTTTAAATTTTTATTAACTCCTCCAGGAATATTAGTTGTGATTTTGATGAGGGCAACAGTGAATTCTAAATTATAAAACCTGACAAAAAAGTGACCCACTCATACAGTTTGCTTGTCATGTAACAATCTGAAAGACAGGGTCACATCCTGTTTTTAGCTTATTCCAGAATTCCTTTAATAACCTCACCTGTACATATGATTAGCAGAGGAACTAGATTGGGCAGCTGCAAAATTCTCTGTGGTTCCACTCCAACATGCAGAAAAAGTAATGCTCAGAACTCCAAGTTCCAACTTAGAAACATGATTCTTATCAACTTTGCCTGGAGAGAAAAAATGTAGAGCACATACTGCCATTTCCCAGCATGGCTATAGGCCCATATCAATATTGAATTTTTAGAAGGGAAAATCTCTTGGGAAAAGTGAAACTCAAAATATATACCTAGATAGCTAAATGTAATAAATTTTATAGTGAATGAATGAATATATGCTATCTAAATAGTTAAAACATTCTGATCTTAATTTTTTGTATTGATATTTACAATTTTGAACATTTTATTTAGAGAGAAACAAAAGTACTTAGGAGTATCACGAAGTTAACTACAGCTTGCTTGTTTGTCTAGGAGAATGTTAAACTGAGAAAAACACACATGCAATTTATCCAAATGGAAACTTGGTTTAATTTAGTGGGAATGTTCAATAAAATAATATCTCCAAAATATGAGTGTGTGTATTTGTTTTGCAGAGGTCAGAGAAAATTGAGTATTCACCTTCTTACAAAGTATTAGTTATTTCCTCTAGTCCTTTCTTTCAATCAGCTTTGAAAAATGTTATTTGTTCATAATAGGAAGGTGGAATTGCTATTTATTGAAGCACAACTACTGAGATAAGATTACCTAGAAATTCCAGTAGGTGATTTCAAATATTACTGCTCAGTTTAATTGCACTGGTGTTATTTATGTGAAAAAGCTTTCTTTTTCTAAAAACTAATGAATACTTCAAAAGACCAAACAAAACCCCACTAGTTTTCTAAGGATCTTGTAGGTGAACAGTGAGAGTGTCATAAATACAAGATTGATCCATAAAGTATGCAGTCAATCAATATGAAAACTAGAGATATTTATTGAAGAAGATACAAGATACAAAAAACACTGTAAATAGGACAATGATGCCTCAGTCTCAAAGTAGACACCCTGGGACCTCACACATTTCTTCCAGTCACCATTTATTTTCCTGTGCCCCATCATATTTTCCTGAATCTCAGTGATGGTCTGAAATATCTTCCCTTTCAAAGGTGATTTTAGTTTTGAGAAAAGCCAAACATCTCAGGGTGCCAAATCTGGGATGTAGAGTGGCTGAGTCACGTGGGTGACTTGATATTTTGCCAAAAAACTGCACAAGACATGATGCATTAGCAGGCAAGTTGTTGTGACGAAGCTGCCAATCATCAGTTGCCCATAGCTCTGGCCATTTTCATCATATTGCATCTCTCAACCAATGAAGACCATTAAGGCAGTACCCTTTATTAAATGTTTGGCCTAGAGGTGCATACTCATGATGGACAACACCTTCCCAATTAAAAAGCACAGTTGACATGGTCTTGATCTTGTTGTGTCTTTGGTGCACCTTCTTCAGGCATGGAGAACAAAGCAACTTCCTTTGGGATGGTTGGGCATTCATTTCCAGATCATAGCTGCAGATCCATGATTCATCTCCAGTTATGACATTCTTGAGGAAATATGGTTCATTGTTAGTGCTTTTAATCAAGTCATCAACAACTGTTGCATGACGTTTCTTCTGCCCTGACAGCAGAAACCACAGAATGAATTTTGCCACGACATATCTCATGCCATCATCCTATGTCCAAATCTCAGACACAGTAGTTTTTGGAATCCCCAGTTCATCTTCCAGATATTACACTGTCAGTTGCCAACCTTTGTTGATTGCAGGCCATCACATTCAACATTCTGGGATGTTCTGCTTGTTGCAGACCTTCCAGAAAATGGATCACTTTCAACAGATACTTGACCATGTCTGATGTGTTTGTGTTACACGTCTATTTGTACTGCACTCTCTGCATCATCCCTGAAAGCCTTGTGAATGATGCAAATAATTTCTGTGGAGAAATGCTCAAGCTTAATGCAAAATATGATACAGATTCATTGCTCTAATCACTCCATCGTTTTGAATGCAATAGCCACACACTACACATGCTCACTCAATGGCATCTACTGCCACCACTGACTAGTACAGTGAAATCATCATTGTTTAGGCATGTGCATTCCAGTTCACTCTCTTTGGCTGCCAGGTTATGTTGATTTCACATGTTGATTTTCATGAAAACTGTTATCATTATATTAACAATGGCTGGGCTTTTTCTGGACATACTTCATATATCCCTGGTAATCACTTATAAAAATGTGTAGAAGCCCTGGCTGGTATAACTCAGTGTATTGAGCGCGGGCCTGTGAACCAGACAATCGCGGTTCAATTCCCAGTCAGGGCACATGTATGGGTTGCAGGCCGGTTCCCTGCAGGCCACTTCCCAGCAGGGGATGCATGAAAGGCAACCATACATTGATGTTTCTCTCCCTCTCTCCTTCCCTTCCCCTATAAAGATAAATAAATAAAATTAAAAAAAGATTTAAAAAAAATGTGTAGAAACTTTTAATCCAAATTTATATCTAAAGAGAAATGTTTCTGAAGAAAAGTAAAATGAAAAGAATTATGAGGTCGGGCTGTTCTTAATGACTGATTATCACACCTATAGATAATTTGAAATTGATTTTTGGTATAGAGATAAATGTTTTGCTTTTTTATATGAAGGATAGATAGAGGCTGTATAAAAAGGATGTTTAATGCTATACAACTTTATATTAAAATAATAAAAATATTTACTATTCTTATTATGTAAACTATATAAAATAGACAGACTAAATCCTATCTGATGGATCATATATAATAAGTGCTAGAGTAACAGTACTCAATTTCAGGTTATAAAAAACTTACATGAATATGGTTGGATAAAAAAAGATTAATTAGGGAGAAATTCAGCCAAGAAAATAAAATGGATAAAAAAACAGTTCAGATAATAAGATATAGAAGTAGGTTTCCCTAAAGAGAATTCCAGTAGATATTCTGCTTTTCCATGCAGCTGAACAGATCCCATTTGTGGATCTTAGCACATTAAAGAAAAGTCTCTTCGTTAGTAAGGGTAAATAAGATCAGCTTAATTAGGGAGTATAAGCTCTGGATTTCATGTCAGGATTGTGTTAACATCACACATTTCTCAATGTTTCCCAATTTTTAATTCAATTATTCATTTAAAAACTTGTGTCATCAGTATAATAAATTAAATTATTTAATAATGAATTAATTTTAGTTGGGTTTATATCACATAGTATACGTAATTGGTTTAATTAATTACCAGCAAAGGAATTATTTTCTATCTCATTTTGAAACTTAAAATTCTGATATCTGTATATCTGTTAACAGACAATGGATTGCAATGCCTTCAGTTGATGTAGATAAATAAATAAGTTAAAATCACAATGTGGTTCAGCTATACTGTAGGAAGGTAAAAAGCTTAAATGTGCTCCATCCAGTGTCAATTGCACATTCATCTTAGAAACTAAGTGTTCTGCCAGGAGAGCTGGCATTCACATTCACAAAGGAGACACAATTTTTGCTTTGCTTCACCACATTTCCTTTGAAAATGTACACCAGAAAAGGTTCAGCAATTCCACTCTGTATGAGGCTGCATGTGCTTCGATAAATCAAATACTTGGTGGGAATCTTAGTTTGAATATGTTAACCTTGAGAAATAACAAGTCATGAAGGCCTTGAAAAAATGTCTCAAAATAAAAGATAAGAGGCAAATATAATTTTCTCTTTTATTTTAAGCTCTGAAGTCCATACCTATCAAATATTAAAACAGCATTACTTTAAAATGTTCAAATGGAAAAGGCAGACCCTATGCTCTTACTTAATTACCATTCTGTAACATAACACAGCCAAATGTTTACAGCATATCAAGTTCATCTTAACATAAGTCTTAAGTACTTTTTCACCTACTCAAACAAGATAAAAATAATCAAATAGCTTGCTGTCTTCCATATTTTTTCTGTAGCATGTAAAATTCATCAAATAGTCACTATTTCATAATCTGTAAAAAAAGATGCAATCGATACACATACAGTTATATATAGCGAACAGTTCTGGTCTAATGACAGGGGTTGGAGGGAGTTGGTCTGGGACATTTTCTGTGTCCTGAGTCTTATTGGCAAGGACCACTTTGGAAAATAGAATGATGACATTTTTCTAGGCGTTATTAGGTGGTGAGCATTCAATGATAAGTCAACAAATGTTATCTGTGGTTTCAAGGTGGAGTTAGGTATTACGTTGATAAAGTTTCCAGTATGCTGAAATCATAACAGAACTTTGGCCTGACTTTTTGGGTCTTTAATGGTTGGGGCTCTTGGAATAAAACTATCTCATGGTGAAAAGGTCTTCCTTATGAATGATGAACCCAGAACTCTTATGATGATAGAGAAGCAGATGTGATTCCAAGTTGCTAAAAGTGAGAAAATAGGTTTCCAGCAGTAAACCCCAAGGTATCCATTCCATCAAGAATTGAGGAGGGACTATTTCAGAGAGGATCATCAGAACTTGGCACCCTAGAATTCCTTTTTTCAAGGCCTATCACACCTGCAAATTCTTTCTTTCTTTTTTAAAAAATCCTCACCTGAGGATATGTTTATTGATTTTAGAGAGAGAAAGGAAGAGAAAGAGAGATGGACAGACAGAGAGGCAGAGAGAGAGAAACATCAATATGAAAAAGAAATATTGATCAGTTGCCTCCCATGCCTGCCTTGACCAGGAAATTGAACCTGCAACATTTTGGTGTATGGGACAATGCTCCAACCAACTGAGCAACCTGGCCAGGGCCACACCTACAATTTCTTGATAATAAATGTCTTCATCAATAAATGATTAAGTGAATGAAGAAATGGTTAACTGAATGGAAATAATAAAGTCCATCCTGTTCACTGCAGTTTTCAATGCCTTGAGTACTACTTGACATATAGTAGGTGCTTAACATTTATTGATTTCTAAATTAGCCAAAAACTTTCTTCCCAATACATTTGGAGTTTAAAGATATTAGGTAGTGACTTAATTGCCAAGGACTCAATCAGAGAGGACTATGACAAAGGCATTTGAACTGAATATAAAAGTGGAGTTCTTAAACTCCAGTTATTCTTTTTCTCATCATTGCCTTTCTGATGTAACATATTTTTAGTTTTGTTAGGCCCATAAACAGTCAGCAATTTTGAAACCCTTAAGATTATCTCTAAGCAGATATTTCTAGGGTTGCCATAGTGGCAGCCCAGTACACTGATTGATTGAGATTATATTCCTTACATACCCATAAAACAAAATCTTAAATGGAAAAGAATAAATTGTTTTCTCTACATAATAAAGAATGCCATTGAATCACATTTTTTACTCTGCATCCTCATTTTAGTTTTAATTAAAACTATAGAGAGACAAAATCCAAAATTATTTCAATTTATTTTTATCGCAGATTCTAGTCACTGATTCAACAATTATTTATTGGGTATCCAAAACATACCAGGCATTATTGGGGGAAAAGAGTTACAGTTTTGAACATGACTGATCTTCTTTATGGATCTTACATTCTGTTGGGAGAAATCAATAAGTAAATATGAATAGTGTGTGCACGTGTGTGTGGTGTGTGTAATCTGACAATGGTGAGTAGTATGAAAAATAAGGCAGACAAGAAGGGATCATTCATCATTGTGGATGGAGGATGTACTCTAAATAAAGCAGTCAAAATGCTTCTCTCTAAGGAGATGAGATTTTAACAGTGACTCAGATAATATACAATAAAGAGAAAATTATATGAGGATCTAGAAAGAGCATTTCATGTGGATCAGTTTAAAGGCCCTAAAATGGAGATGAGTTTGGCTCATTTAAGAAGCATTATCAATACCCATGTTGTTGGAGTGAGTGACTGAGTGAAAAAAATTAGGATAATTTTAGGATAAATTAGGTCCTGAATCATTCATTTTTGAGTGGATACACTCAATGCTGAAGACTTCCTATGTTATCTATGATATGATGGGAAGTCTTTGAGGGATTTGGTTTGACAATGAGTGAGAAATGTAAATTATTAAAGGATTTAACCATATTTCCTTTTAAACATTTCTTTCACTGTTTTGTGGAAAATATGCTATGGAGTTATAAATTAAATAGGACAATCAATTAGAAGAAGACTACTATATTAGCCCAAACAAGAGATAATAATTGCTTGGGTTAGGATCTTAATTGTATAGATGGTAAAAATAAGGTGGGATTTTAATGCATTTAGGTGATAAAGCTTATAAAACTTGATGCTTGTCTGGCCAATGGGAATTGAGGAATAAAACAATACTTATGGTTATTGCCTGAACAACTGACTGTGTGGTTGTGCTTTTATTAAGATGGAAGCGGCTAGATGGATCAGATTTGGACACCAAAATTGGTAGTAATAAAAACTGTGTGTGTGCATGTACGTGTGTATATATATATGTATGAGTGTGTGTGTATATATATATATATATACATGCACATATATATATATATGATTTATTAGATATACAGTCCAGAGATGATGGTAAATAATTGAGAGTTTGCAAAACATTGTAATGTATTCAATGTCATATAAGTGGATGGTATTGTTTTGATAAATGGAGAAGAAGGAGGATATTTAGGAAAGAAAAATTTGGTATATTCATTTCAGTAGAAAGAAAACAAAAGGAATTGGTGGCTTAGAAGTCGAGTAAATGGGGACTGACTAGTCAGGAACAAAAGAGTCGATAATAGTGTCAATTGCTGCTGAGTGTTTCAACATGATGAGGAAATAAAAGTGATTATGTTTTACACAACATGGATCTGTTGATGATCTTATTGAGAGCAGCTCCAATAATGTGATAGTGACTAAATTCTAAGGATAATACATTAATAATGGAATTAAGAGGCAAACAAATGATCAGTGAACATAAACCAATCACTGAAAGAGCTTTGCTTGAAAGGGTTACTAAAAAATGTGATGGCAACTAGAGATACAGGAACTTTTAATGATAAGGTTATTCAGGCTTTTTTCCTTTGAGGATCTGACAGAAAAGAAAAACATTTATGGCAAAGGATAGAAAAGAAATAATTTCAGGAGCAAAGTCTCTGAGTAAGAGAAAAGGGGCTGAAGCCCATACTGAGCTGTTATATCTCCATGAGAGCAGGAATTATTTATACTGTGAGAGGAAAAATAATGTAAATAATAAGGTTACAGGTGGGTAATAAGTTAGTGTTAGAAATGTGAGGTTATTTTTTCTCCACCGTTTTATTGCTTAAAAATATTTTAAAATTATTTCCACCACTAATATGAGTGAGGAGTGGAAAAGGGGTTTAGAGTTAGGAAAATGTCTTCAAGAGAGACACTGCAGTAATTTTAATGATGTGTTATGAGATCTAGGCTAATGAGTCAAAGAGGTAAATATGTGGACAAAGACAATAGACAATGAATATGTGGTGGGGATAACACTGAAACTCCTGTGTAGCTGAAACACTATTAGAGTGGAGGTCATAGAGAAAATGAGCTGGAAAAATATGGGAGATAGCAGCGAGAATGTAGGGTACTTGAATTAGGCACTTAGAAGGGAGCCATTTTTGGCAATGGCCAATTCTAATGTATGACCATAAGACTGAATACCTGCAGTAGCAGAAAGGAAAAGATGATTGGTGATATGGTCAAAGAACTGAAACCAGCATTAGAAGAATCAGCTCTGTGATTTTTGAAACTGGCAAGAATGATGTTGGGGGTCCTCTAGAGTAAGACAGTGATCCAGTTGCCAAACAAAAAGTGTAATGAATGGTGGGGGATAACACTGAGGTAGTTAACGACTGCATGAGAAAATATTGTGCGTGGTATGGTATGATGGCATGCACTTCTTTGGCACTGTGTTGATTTGCATGTAGTGCTAAAATCTAGTGAGAGCTGAAAATTAAAGAGAGCACTTGCAGACTTTATGACACATGAAGTGTCAAGACAAAGGTGCCTCCACTGGAGAGGAAGGGAAGCTATAGTCTTCAGGCATAGCCAAGTTTCAATAACAGATGGAAGATGAAGGGACCCTTCAAATATGATATTGAGCTATGCAAACTTTGTTGTTTATAGAAAATGAGCTCTAGAGAGCATAGTGGAGAATTTATTTTTGTAGAGTTGGGATATCCAAATAATAAGGGAAAGTATAATTGTAATTATGATAGTGTTAGCTATCACTAGTACACTAGTATGTACTGGGTGCTTGTATATACTAGGCACCATGTTATTTTGCATGTACTACCTAAATTTATCTTTACAACACTATCAGTTGTTTCTACTATTTATATTTTATGGCTGTAAAATGTTAAATAATCTGCCTAAAATTACTTAGCCAGTATTTGAATTCATATCTATGAAAGAAGTAGTTAGATTTCTAAAAATGGCTTTGTATTTATTACAGCAATCATTCTTGAGACATGCATCTCTTTTGTCATGTTGGTGTTAGGACCAGTCTGTAGAATGCTCTTGGGTTTAACTATAAATGTAAGAATTAGATGGGCTATATTAAAATATAAGTTAGTATTAGTATCAAAAATATCTGGGTATTTTGATCAGTTACAAATACAAGTTTATAAAGTGACCTTAGTAATAACTGTATCTGTTCACTGGTAAATTCGAAGGAAGATTTCCCAACATTCCCTTCCCTTTTTCCTTTTATATTTTCCTCCTTTTTCAGATCCAAAAGCTAGGGCCATTTGGACTATGGTTTTTCTAGTTTAAATTCACTATTTATTATTTTTTCATAGAATAAATACTTATTAAATCCTCATATTATATTTTATAAACTATGCAATGCCAAGCACAATGGAGAGTAAGACTGATATAACTCCTTATGTCTTAGAATGCAGCATGCAGTGGAAAAACACATTAAATAGATAATTGCACAGGATTTGAATTTAAAGTACAATTGTGGGAAGTGCTTTGGGTAAAAAGTACAGGTTCCAGCATGAATATAAAACAGGGAGATGCCAAGCTACCCTAAGATAACTTTCTCCATAGAGTTGCACGTCCCATGCAGCTGCTCTCAATGTCATATTTGCTGAAAGGAAGATGGAAGCTATTACCAATCTCATTTATCTCTGGTGAGGTTAGACGTATGCAGAACCAAAGCAAATAAAAGTTTGAGTGATTATATAAATGATACGGGTTTTAAAACTCCCAATCGATCCTGCAGGCTAAGACACCAAACCTTTTGGCTTTTGTGGCAAGTCAGAAAATACAGGAAATAAGACACAGGCCTTCTGGCTCGTAATCCAGTTTGTATGCCCTAGACCACAGACCATTTCAAGATTAATTTTATGATCCAACAATTTAGAATAAATCCTTGCACTATGCTCATTGTTCTGTTTTCTCTGTTGAAGGGGGAAAAATCATTCTTCCATTTATCTTGAACAACAAAACATTATCATAAAATACCCATATCCTCTGCTCCCAGCCTAATCTATCAGAAAGAACAAGAAATATTAGAATATAGCCAGTGAAAGCCTACAAACCAACATGCAGATATTCTGGCTTGAGAGTAGTTTTATCCTGACAACTATATTGACCCATCTTTTGAAATAAAGTATGTAAGTTAAATGCCTTTAATAAGTTATCACCTGTTAAAATTCCCTGCTGAAACTCAAAGTGATAATTGCAAAATTGTATAGAAACCAGGTATCTTTACGTAGTACCAGACTTCTTCTCAGCTTGTTCCCTGGACTCAACTAGCCCATCAGTTTTAGGAGCTATGGAGACCAGCAAAACTAAACCGTCCTCTTGCCTTTTAGTCTCAGCCCTTTGGCAAAAGCATAAAAAGGAGGCCAACCTTAAGAGTTAGAGCTTCTAATGTCTTAGCTGCCCCTTAATAAGTATGTATTCAGAGCACATTGACAATAGTGTGACTGACATTGTTACTAATATAGAACTAGTCAAAATACAAAGAATTTTAAATGGTTCACATCCTTTAAAAATGATTTTGGAACTGTTTCTTCTTCTAAACCAGAGTGTCCTGCTGCTTCTGTTGGTAGTGAGATCTCTCAAGTGCCAGACAATGGTGACTGTGATGAATGGTCTTCATAGTCAAAGGTGTCCTGAGTGAAAAGCAAAAGAATGAAAGGCTGGTCTCACTGGTGTGGTGCCAGTCTTGGAGACAATGCATGTCTGTGCATGCACTTTGAAAGCCAGATCTTTTAAGTTGATTGTTAAGCAGTTAACTCTTAATGCTTTGAAATTTTCCATTCTTTGTTGGTAGTTGAGTTTGCGTCAAAAACTTTCTAAGCAACTGTAAAGCTACCTTCAATGGAGCTTAAATAATTTAATTACTGTTTTTCTCACAATGGGAGAATTTAAACTTTAAAAAGTCTAAAGAAAATACATATTTCCAATAATCAATGTAAAGATTATTTGCTAAATTTACAGCAATGCATACTTTACATACTAAAATGTTCCTAGTTTTTTACCAAGTCTTAAAAAGTAAAATTAAAAAAAGAATTATGTTACAAGATCAAAATAAAAATACTAATTTTTATTTGGCTGTTACATTGGAGGTTGTTATAATTTGCTTTATATGACTAGCTAGGGTTTCTTTAAGGCAATTTTAAACAGTACAAAGGCTAATCAGCAAAAAGTTCAAAAAGGTTATTTTACAGGTGACCTAAACATGTTGTTCAATTAAGTACCAAAGGAATCAGATTTATTTTAAGTTTCATATTAAAAAATAAAAAGAAAAAATAAATTATTAAGCTGGTAATCTCACTATAGTGTAAAATTGCATCAGAAGTATTATGATATTATACCACAACCTGCATCAATAAAATGCCAGTTTGACATATTATAAAGAAAAATGTTACACTTCAATAATCCCAACTCTCTAGAAAGAAAGGGGAATGAGAGTTATATAGTATGCCTCACCCACAACAAGTCATCAGAGACCTTGGAGCCATCTAATTCTGCTTTGGCACAGCAGTCTTTATTTCAGACGGAGAGGTTTCCAGCAAAAGGAATTTTGCTTCCATAGATGCTAAATTTCTATAGTGTGCCAAGATAGGCAGGTAACTCTGAAGAACAAATAGTGAAATTAAGAAGGAATCATGGTCTTCCATACCATTTTAATCCCCTATTCCAACTTGTGCACACACATATTTAGAATCTAACTTGCATTTTAGTATCCACAATAAGCTTTTCATTTGGATAATGAAAACAGCCTGCTTTAAGACCACATGACTCCAAACATTTGATCATCAAAAACTAGAATGTGGGATCTTTCCATCTCGATTTATAGCATTTGAAGTGCAAACATAGTTGCCAACTGGAAATTTACTGTTCATTGAAGCCCTGGAAGAATGCAGAGGTATAAATAATCAGACAACTTTAGCTAGACGATAAATCTGCTTCTAGTTTTGTTTCTACTTAACTTTCACAAGGGAATCCAGGGTATTGTGGGGGCATGTTCCTGACCTTTGAAGTTGACCTGAAGAAGATAACCATTTACTTCTAGAAAGATCTGAGAATAGTAGAATGCATAGGCTATTTCTCTGATCCAAAAGAAAATTTCTTAGTTATTTTTTTGTCTGTTTGATTTTGGGGTTTGGGACCTACTTTCCTCTTGAATAGGTAATACCATCCTCCTGACATTTGATCCTTTCTAGTTCCAGATACCTTGACCACACATCTTGTATTCTGCAGCCATGTAGCTTTTTCATAACCTCCATTACTATCTTTGAGGCTTAAAACAATTCAGGCTTCACCACTGATCTTACCATACCTTCCTTTACCTTTATTTATATTAGCGTTCAGAAAACAAATGTCATTTTTGGGGAGACAAAAATGTCTTCCTGGAAAAGTTCTTTTTTTGATGGACTTGGGAAAATTGCTAGCATTACTTTGATGAAGTTGTAAAGGGTGTTCTAGGTAAAAGAAAGTATATAAACAATGGTATTTTGAGCAACTTAGTTGAGTTGGACACTGGTGAGTTGTGAGATAACAAGTTGAAAAGTTTAGGTTTTACCATGTAGAGATTTGAAAAAGAGGAGGCATTTATTTGTAATTCAAGATGTGTAGTTTTAAAGGTGTTGAGGTATTGAGCAAGAACAATGCAATCTAAACTGTGTGGTACAAAGTTTAATCTAACTGTAGTGTAAAGGAAAACTAAAAAGGGGAGAGGGCAAGGAAGCTATTACAAAAGGTACAGAAGGGTGATTACAGTTTGGGCATAATAGATGGAACCATTCTTACACTCTTTTTCATTTCTTTGCTCAAGTTGCTCTCTCTGTCTTCACTGATCATTTTCTATCTCCCAAATAGAGCTAATGAAGAATAATTTTATACTTAAGCACAATTCAAATCTAAATTTTTTATAAAGAATCTCTAAGATCTTTATGGGAACTTTCTAAGACCTTAATATTTTGTAACTAAAGCTACATGGCTCATAGTAGGTAGCTAAACCACAGGGACTGAATACAATTACACACACAGATTTATATGCTGCTAAAGTTATTTTTGTATAGATTTATCTTACACAATCAAGATAACAGGGCAATCTTTAAATCTTATCACTTTTGTAAATAGATTTGTACATAGTAGATAGTGAAACTATTAAGTTGAATTCTCAAATTTTCTGAAGATGTATTAATCTAATAAATCCAAATGTGAGCAGGCATAGCCTAAAATAGTTGGGTTCATTGTTATGTATTGTCATGTAGAGTGGATTTCAGACACTATGATATTGAATAAATAATATTAAAATAAGCCATTTTTTAGATGTAAGTTAAATAAAATAAGACTGATTTTGATCATGGGATCTCAAAAGTCATCAAGGTAATCGAAACCATGGTAACAAGGAAAGCTAAAACTACAACTACAATTGTGAGCGTATGCTAGTTATCAATTTATTGCTTCTGAACTTCAAATCTACTATTCTTTCCATGATTTATGATGCTGGAACTGGACCCTCTTCACCTCTCTCCTTTGCTAGCAGCACAGTGATAGTAAAGGGTGCTGCAGGGAAACCCAATGCAGCTTCCTGTCTCTGCTATCCCTGTATTCTTCAGGGTGTTCTAATCCCTTTCAGTAGTTGATCCCTTTTTCCAAGTTAATACCGCTTAATATTAATTTTTTTCCTGTCCAAATTATAGGTTTGTTTTTTACCTACTAAATGAAGTTTGACTTGAACAGCCTGTAAGGGGATTTTCCAGAAGCAGGCAACCATTACAAGGACAAGATGCTTTTATTCAAATATTGACTAGGTCACACAAGAGAACATTCTATTTCAAATGGAAGACTCAGAATTCTTGCTGCACTATAGCATTTCCAAGGAATTTCTTATAAATAGATCCTCCTCATCCTGAACACAAATAAATGAGTGAATTTTGTAAGACAAACAATCTTATAGGCATTCACTGTCTTTGAGACATTCTGGCATTATTTGCTCTTCCCATAACAGATACTCTAAGTTGACAGTGTCCAAATCAATCAATCAGTTAATCAATCAATCAGTTGCTCTCTGACTGAATAATGAGTCATAGTTAATAGGTAGAATTTAAAATAGAACCCATTGAGCAGGAACCATAAAATAATAGGAAGCACAAATAAGTAGAAAATGCAAGGTAAAAAGCTGCTCTTGTAGAAAACCATATTTTTATAACATACCTTTTTAAAAAATAAGTTAACATTGATTTATAGCATTACATTTCTTTCAGACGTGCAACATTATAATTCAACATCTGCATACACTATATCATGCTCACCACCAAGAGTATAGTTTCTATTTGTCACCATACAGTAGACACTCTCTATCCAGTTCACTCTCCCTCTACCCTTCTGGTAATCATCAATCTATTGTCTGCCCTTTCAAAGCATTATTATAAGCATGGAATTACATTTAGATACTTTTTTTCTCCACTGGGTTCTAATCTTCACAACAGTAAAGATTATGTCTGTCTTGTTTTTGCAAATTCCCTTATCGAGCAAAAGAATGAGTACTCAAACATTTGGTGAATGAATTAATGACTCAATGTTAATAGAACACAGTTGCATCAAGAATCATAGAAAAGTATGATTGAAACACATGATATAGGTTACAGAATAACAGCTGACAGTAGCAGGGTAGTTACCAGGAAGGTAACTTAGTTGAGTATTGCACAGTAACCCAAATTCTAGTTCTATTTCTAAAAGTATATTTAAGTCACTATGAAACTTAGCTGATCTTCTGTGAAACATAGTGTGGTCAACTCATGATAATGCCATTTCCCAGGTATTCTTGCAACTTATTGGAGAAGAATTTAGCCTTTGGCTTTCATTCCTTGTAACCAAGAAGAGATTGTCAAATGCTCCACTTTGTATTTTGATTTTAAGTATCTCAATTGCTAGTCATGAAGATATTGTTGTGCTTATACAATTAACCAACTGTCCTCAATGTGTATGTATTTTATAATAATAGTAATTCAGAAATCACATATATGATAATAGGAAAATGATCACATTCTTGGATTTGGATTCCCACTTAGCTCTGTGATATATATATCACAGAGCTAACCACTTAGCTCTGTGATATATATATCACAGAGCTAAATGGAAATCAAAATATGTATATGTAATAATCTATATAATCTATACATGTATACATGTGTGTGTTTGTGTGTGTGTGTGTATATATATATATATATCCTACTTGGAGATATAGATATAGATATATCTCCAAGTAGGTGGCCTATAATCAGTGATAGTTTCTTCTTTGCATAAAGAAACTATCGCTAATTAAAAAACACCTGCTTGGGGGCACTATTAACTATTTGCCAGCATATGTATCAATAGATTTTACATGTGTTGCTTATGAATTTCTGCCACTGAAACTTTAACAATTCTACTTGTTTCAAGCCTAAATTGTAGCACCAGAGATGTAGATATTTAATATTTGATAGCCTTTGGAGATGACAAAATATACTCCCTTGTGCTTAAAGAAAATATCATTATTATTGTGGAATTATCAGGGTAGACAAAGATCTTTTATCATATACTTTCCTTCATTATAATTTTGCTTAATGGCTAAATGTTGACTAATTACAAAGGCTTGACCACTTAAAGTTCTTGTAGTAGATAATAACTCATGTTTACATTCTGGTTTTGGAAACTGATGAAATGATTTAGAAGATCACGCATTTCTATCTAGTACAATATCTGATAGATTAAAACAATCCCAAGCTATTATTTTGTCCTGGTGATTGAGGAAAATGATGAGTATAAATATTGGTAATGATATTTATTATCTCATGTGAGACACAAGTTTAGTAAAATTTTAATACATGCCTTTATGCATTAGGAGGAAATGAAAGCAATTTGTAAATCCATATAAATAACACATTGGAAATTCCACTCAGTTGTAATATGCCCTAAGTCAGCCATGATTGAAATTGCATTTGACAAGGAGAAAAACAGTATTTCTCTTTCCAACAACTCCCCGCGTTATCATCATGGCATGGTTGGGTAGTAGTGAGTGCCTGCTGAGGACCCTTCTCTCCTCTGTGTCACCATCTGGCTTCAGTTCCACTTCAATCAGTTTCTATTGGCTTTTTGATTTATGCTGGAATTCAGAAGCAGAAATGAAGGAAGTTTGCCCATACATTTAAGATAACCCTTTTTCTCCTCATTTTTGTTGCTTTGAAACTTATGAAGAGACATTTTGTTCTCAGAAAGTTTGGCCCTTTTACATTAAGCTTTATCAGCATCAAAGATATGTCACCATTCCTGCAAAATTTCACATGCTCTTTTGCCAAACGATAATGACAATATTTTCTCCCCTATGGTTCTACAGTGCGATCAGGATATTTTTTTACACTATCTCAAATGTTAACTGTTCTCTGAAGGGAGATGATATTGTTTGCCTTGCTTAATTTTAGTTAGGTATGAAGACCTTTCTATTCAACCTTGAGTTTATGCCATTTTGCTTTAAAAAATTGATATTCTATATTTACTTTTGGGATCTCAACAGTAAAACACGGTCTGTTGACATTGTTATGAAAGATGAGCTGAGTAAATTTCTATGAAAACCATATTATTTCAGGTTTCTACTAACTCAGCAAAATCAGAAATAATATAAAACTGGGCTCCAAAATAATTTAGTTTAGAG
This sequence comes from Artibeus jamaicensis, assembly GCF_021234435.1. Lineage (NCBI taxonomy): Eukaryota > Metazoa > Chordata > Mammalia > Chiroptera > Phyllostomidae > Artibeus > Artibeus jamaicensis. Next base: position 28,357,911 of record NW_026522025.1, on the reverse strand, counting down.
AACAAGTCTTTAGAAAAGGCTAAAATAGAATGTTATTCACCTCTCTTTAATCACAACATGGTGCTAATAAGCTATTTATCATAAAGGTACACTTAGAGGGGATACAGTTAACACCATTCTATTTAATGATCAATTGGTTTTTCCATTAAAAACCTATTTTTAGAGTTTAATATATCAACATTCCATCTTGTAACAGATCTGAAATTGAGCACACAGCATTGAAGCCTATAAATAAGGCTTGAAGAAAATGAGTTAATTTTGAGAATCTTAGTAAGCTCTTTTACTTAACAAAATACACATGTGTAGATTCTTTTCAATTATTCAACAAACATTTATTGATCATCTTTTGTGTGCCAGGAACATACAAACTATACCCTGAAGAAGCTACTGTCTGATAGCTTGTGAGTGTTTGTGTGTAACACGAAATTTTAGAGTTTGTCTAAACCATAATCGTTATGCAAGCTAGGCTTCCTGATATTTTAAATTAAAATGTTAAGGTTCAGAAAGGCTATGTGACCCTTTTTTGTATGTGGACACATTGGATATGACTTCTGGCCCATCCTTCTTTCTAGTACACCATGCAGTCTTTACTGAATGACTATCAGGGATTCGCATACTGACCACAGGAAGAATTTTAGAAAATGTAGGCTGTTCATCTGTGAAAATCAACAGGATAGCCTGTTGATTATTTTTCTGGGATTGTTTTTATCTAATGACTGCAGGCCAATTAGGAGAGAGATGATTGAGAAAAGAAACTGTGTAGAGAGCGGCCAGTCACTAATCAGCAGGCAACCCAACAAAGAATAAGTGGTAATAAAGAACAGAACCATATCTCTGCTACAATTTTTCTAAATGTCCTTAGCCTTGCCTCTGAACAAGAAATTCACTGATAGACTCCATAAATTTATGATTGCAAGTGCACTTATATTCTTAGTGAAATCTATATTTCTTAGAGTACATGGTCATTTTCAGGTGTTCTGTTTTCAAAACCCCATTAACATAAATTTTATGAAATTTACACTTGCTTACACTGAATCATACTTAGGTGTAAATGTGCTTTGTAGATATTAAATTATATCTAATGTTTAAAACATTATTCACTTAATCACTAAAAAACACCCTCTAACTTCCCCATTTCAAAGCTTTGAAAAAGGAGTAAGACAATTCGTCTATTTTCACCTTAATTCAATGAGGTATTTGATTTTCAACTATTGTCTCAGCACTGTATTAAACCCTGTTACTAGGGAATAAAAGAAAATTACCTGTAAACCCCTTTCCTCAGAAAGCATGTTATTACAATGGATTTCTCACTTTAGCCTGCCTTAGTGGCTGTCTGGAGAGAACTTTGTGCTGTAGGAGCACCAGAGCTGCTAAAGTACCTCACCTGCAGGCACAACTTCTCTCACAACTGTTAAGGACAGGACTACCCTACCACTTGGTTCAAAGTAAAGACAGAAAGCTTGCGGATTAAGGTGATCTGTCTTGGACTTCATGATTGGGGACAGGTGAAGAGGAAGGTAATACTGAGACAAAACTTTGGATGATTATCTAAAATGGAGGAGCTCTCTTCAAAAGATACTATGATGTTTGAAACTATTATTCTATGGAAAACATCATATGGACATAGAAAATGTGGTCTTTTTAATAATGAAAAATATCACAACTTAAAATAAGTTCTTGTTCTTATCATTTACTCATTCTTAGTTAACAAAATGGGATCATATTGTCGTAGCTTCTTCCTTTAGGTTCCTACAGTCATATCTAACTCCTCTTTATTCATAGTCTATGCTCTTCCAGTTGCTATTTGGACCTTACAAAATAAGTCATCACCACAATCAACAATTATTTATCGAATGTAATGTAAATGAAATGTGAACAAACACATGTAGTATTTAATATGTGCCTGATAATGTACAAGAAATTTAAATTATTTTACATAAAGCCTGCAAGATAGACATTACTAAGTGGGGGAAAATGAGAATTTAGGAGATAATTTTCCTAAGTTTTCTCCAGGGGTAATGAAAGATTGCAATTAATGAAACAGCCAAATGAAAGCATTGGTGTGAATTAGGTAATAAATGGAATAAAGAAGTAAAGTCTTTCTCTTCTAAGAACTTAAAATATATTGAGAAAAATATGATATGCACAAATGTCACAATGCAAAAATGTATAAAATACATAATTAACATTGGGGAAATTGAGGAGAAGATAAGATCATATCTGAACGACAGTTAAGTAAGTTCTGAGAACTATTCACATACCAAAGAAAATAGTTAAAATTTATTGAGAGCCCATCACTCTTTGTATCTCCAAAGCTGCTCATAAAGCTTCACATATATAGAAAGCAAAAAAGAAAGAAAATATGAGGCATCTCTCTCTTTATATCAGTTTATAATGAGGATTTTGAGGCACAAGTAGGTTAAGCACATTGCCCAACAACATAGATAATGTATAGTACTAGTTGAGAAGTGTACCCACATACTTCATTGAGTATACATAATAATTTGAATCCACACTTCCACTGTCTATAAGTTAAGGACTGCAATCATTAAACTCTAGTATATTATTAAATTCTGGGCTTATTTTTAAGTCAATCCTGGCTGTTCCTGGAAGACACTGTTTTCCATGAAAGCCACTTTGGAGGGTTTTTGTCATTGTTGTTTTTGTTTGTTTGTTTTAAGCCCCACAACAAGCTAATTCTGGCCTTGTGAGGTAAGTGTTCTTCCTCCCACTGGCTCTCCCACTCTTCTTTGATCTGTGCAATCAAAAAGAGAGTTTTAATAAACAGAGATGAAAAATATTTTCAGCGAAACACTTGACATGAAAAAAATTAGTAATTTAATAAGGATATGTTTCCCTTGAGTTGTTAGTGAGTTATCCAACCTCAGTAGAAAGTCAAATATATAGATGCAAATGTCAGTGTGAGTGAGAGACCGTGTGTGTTCAGGTATTCTCGATGTTGTTTATCTGTACTCACTGCTTCTAGTTACCCACTTCGTAGTCACTCTTTATCTTTCCAAAATCCGACTCCTTCCTTCAGTTAAGCCCAGACATGTCTCTCAGATTTCAACGATATCTTCCTAGCAACCTTCTCTACATTTAGTCTTCGCTTTATTCACTTTTCTGCTGAATTAAATGTTTTTTTCTTCATCGTCCTCTGTTCTTTTGGATCTGATAGAAAATATCCATCTGGTATTCCTCTTAAGATTCACAATCAGTTTCTGCAGATTCTGTTTTTCTGCTAAAATGTTAAATGTTGTCCAAGGAATTATATTTTCCTGTCTTCCTGTTCCCATGATCTTAATATTTAATAACTTCAGGAGCTAGGCAACAAACAAAAATGAATAAAATAAACCTTGCATGTAAAAGCTTAAATAGGAGGGAATATTGCAACCTGAAAGATATATACCAAATCTAAAAATAAATTGAATACAAAGTTTTCAAACACTATGTCGATAAAACAAAATCTGTCCATGGATCACCAAGTCTTGAGCTAGATCACTGTGAGTTAACATTCTCCACTACCTCTCTCTTCCTTAACCTTAATGAAGCAATCACCTTTGTGCAGATAATTTGAAAATAAATATCTCTAGCTCAAATCTTTCTGAACCACATAGGAGCCAATCAGCTGCAAATGTGGAGAAAATACGAGCAATATATAATTTTATTCTAGACACTGTATTTTCAAAGCCATTTTCAGCTATCAAAATAAATCCATACCATTGATATCCCAGAAGCACTAAAACTCAAATATTGAAGTTTGGAATACGTTAGCTTTCTTGGATTTTTTTTTTCCTAAAATCTCTACCTCATTGGTAATTTTCCCAGAAGAGCTCCATAGTCAACTTGAACACTTGCTTTTTTTACTGTTCATTTGCACTCATTATCTTTCCTTTGAACCAAGCACATAACTATTACAGAGAAGCCCTCCTCAAAAACTTAAAAATTAGATAAATAACATTGGCCTCTGTGACACATGCTGGATCAAATTAGAGATAGGAATAGTCATTTTATTTATTTATTTATTTTTAAGACTTTATTTGTTTATCTTTAAAGGGGAAAGGAAGGAGAGAGGGAGAGAAATGTCAATGTATGGTTGCCTCTCGTGTGTCCCCTGCTGGGAACTGGCCTGCAACCCAGGCATGTGCCCTGACTGGGAATCGAACCACAATCCTCTGGTTCACAGGCCCGCACTCAATCCACTGAGCTACACCAGCCAGGGCTAGGCAGAGTCATTTTACAAAGAACAGCCTCCAGATCTGGAAGCCTTCCTAGTCACCTACAATAATCTTTTGCCTAGAAAAAAATGAATGACTAAGACAAATGTTGGCAGTGCCCATCTGAGGGCTGCCCAAAAGATATTTAGTCATCTAGTTCCTTTGGCAATATTATCATACTGTGAGATTAATATATTAATCAATTTAATGGATAATGTCAATAAATATTTAATACAATTCTTTGTTTTAAGTCCATATTTTTGAGGTAATAATCTGATTGTTACTTAGTTCATGTATAGGACAAGAGCAGAGTGGACTTTTTGGATACCTTTGATAATCCAATATGTCAGCCATGACAGTTACTTTAAGTGGCATGAAGCCCAAAAATGAGATAATAGAGTGTAACAGGAATGCCTTTGGGAGAAACCCAAAATGTCTAAAACCACAAGTCTGGGCTCTCAAATAAGGACTCCATCTGGACACTGGTATGAGTGGGACCACACCCATTGTGGGCTATAAGAACTCAGAGGTCCCATCATTCAATGTTGGTTGCACCATGGTCATGCATGGAGCCCTGCTAGACTTCCACTTCACCAGATGCATGCCGCCACTACAGCTGTCAGGCTTGAGACTTTTGCCTACTTCTCCATCTGCAGGTGCCACCAGTGATCAGGGCTTCATGCAGGATGCTTTCTCTGCTCATGCGGCAGCACGTTCCCCCTCTCTGTGTGTAAGTAGCATGTGACTTCATTGGCATATTGGGGGGGTCCCCCCTAATAAACCTGGTATTGTGGAAAGACACAAATACATGTGAGTCACTCCTTTCAGGAATGTTTCCTTGCTCATGAAAATTTGATTTGCTTACTGGGAAAAAATTCACGCAGAAATAGGTTTCCAATTTAATTCCAATAATAATTTTATCCTCGAGACAATGAGAGACAGAGAGAGAGAAGATGAAAGAAGGAAGAGAGGAGGAAGGGGAAGAAGGGGAGGGAGGGAGAGAAGGAAAGAGAGGGAGAGGAAGAAGGTGAAGAGGTCTTAACTTGGCTTCTCTTTGTATTTTGCTTGGAGTCCCATGAAGAAAATGTCATATCATATGACTAAGTAATCTGCTTTCTGTGATAGAGTTTTCGAGGACAATTAAGTCATCCCCTGTATTAATGTAGTGGTCTTATAAGCTTGATAATATAAGGTTTCCAAACCTTTTAAGTTGTAAGACTAGATCAAATGGCACCCTAAGAGACTTTCTCAGAGACTGGCAAACCCACATCCCTTTGATTTTTTAACATTTTTATTGTTGTTGAAATACACTTGTCTCCATTTCCCCCACCACCACCACTACCCCTCACCCCAGCCATCTCCACCTCTCTCCCTGATCCCACATTCCGTTGGTTTTGTTCATGTGTCCTTTACAGTTGTTCCTGAAAACCCTTCTCTGCTTTCCCCCCATTACCCACTCCTACTTCCCCTCTGGTTACTGTCAATTTGTTCATAATTTCAGTGTCTCTGGTTATATTTTGCCTGCTTATTTGTTATATTGATTAGGTTCTACTTATAGGTGAGATCATATGCTATTTGTCTTTCACCACCTGGTTTATTTCACTTAGCATAATCCTCTCCAGTTCCATCCTGAAACACCAATCCAAAAGAACCTATGCATCCCAGTGTTCATAGCAGCACAATATACAATTAGCCAAGTGCTGGAAACAACCTAAGTGCCCATCCGTAAATGAGTGGAGTTCTAAGTTTTTTAAGTTTGTCTACTTTGTCAGTTTCTACAAGTACTACTTCTGTCCTCACACTCTCGCACCCCTTTTCATTCCCAGCCCCACTACCACACACTTCCAACCCTGATGACTATTGCCCTAGATAAGTAATCTCTGTTTCACTATCTTTAATTTTTCTTCTGCTGCCACACAGTTTTAAAAACATAAATAAAATAATTGCTTATATTTGTACAGATTAAAAGCTTTTCAAGAACCTTTAATTCAAGGCAGACGAGGAAAATAAGCACTCAATAGCAGTGGTCTATATGGGAAACAAGACCGCCATGACCTCCCAGAGGACCTCGGATCATACTCACTGCCCAAGCAGGCTTTCCCTCCTTCCTGAGGCAGAGAACCACTCTTTGAGTACAATCTCAATTTAGAAATAAATAAGTGTTTCCTAATTTTTTCATTTGAGCCAAAAAGACATGGTTGAGATGAACTTGAAATATTTATTTTGTCTTCAATGATGTTCATTTTCTTAAGAACAGCTTTCAAGCATATTTATTTCAAGTAACTCTAACTTGATCAAGTTTTTAACATTAAAGTCATTAAACAATCTAACATTTGTGTTCCATATGGCGAAGTGGAGATTATGCATCTTAAGTTCTAATAATTATGTAAAGGTACATATTTAATCAGATAGAAACTGTCAAATGAGTTTATGACATACTCTGCAAAGTAAATTTCTCTTTATAGCCTTATGCATAGAAAGACGAACATTTTGCAATGCAGTGAGCTCTGGCACTGCATGTAATATTACCATGAAAGGGAACAGCAAAAGAAGACAAGGTGCTGCATTTTACTAAAGCTAGATTTGCCAACTATGACACACTGAAATTTTTTAACAACTGAGATGAAAAACTAAGTTTACAAGTGCTCAGTTTGAATCAAAAATCATATTGTTATTAATAGAAGTGCTAAATGTGACCTCAACTAAATTTATTATGCATTGTACAAAATTTGCCTTGTAAAGTATGTCATTTTATTCAGTGTGGTTTACCCTTTCCTATGTTCATCCACAAAAGGCAAAATTGAATGATGACTATATTCTCTGCTGTCAGAGCATGCAAAGTAAACAAGAATATGGTTATTATAGAAGCTAGGCCAGGAGCATGTGCAGGGGTACAGCTATAGATTAAGTAAACTGATACCATTGATCATTTTATTTCCCTAGTGATTAGAACAGAATCATGCAAATTAAACTCTGTAAGAATTAATGATATGGTCATAGCAACAAAAATATTATCTCCCACCAAACTGAAACCTAAGGAACTCCAAATTGAGCTTTGATTGCCCTAATGTCAAAGACAGATCTTTTTTTGAGTGAGCTCAGCATATAGAAGAAAACAGCTGTTCTGGCTATCTCACTACAATCCCAAGCAAGTGTGATGAAGGGGCTGAGAAATTGCAGTGATGTATGACAGTGCCTGCATCAAAAGTAAATTTGTCTGCAACCTCCCGGGCTCACTGAATATTAAGATAAGGCAACTGGGATTGGCACTTATTCCCCTCTGTTTCAGAGCTAGGACATGTGGAAATGATTGTAGGCCTAGACTATCACATTCCGTCTAAAAAAATGCTGGCAAGTCCTCAGAAACCGAGTCCAGTTTTTATCATTCTCCTGAACATCATTTGAGGGGGGAAAATAAGGTCTAATAGAAAAGAAAGAGAATTCTGGCACCTTTGTGAATCCAAAGAAGTCTTATTGAAAATACAGCCTTGGAAAAATGATATGGGGGGAAATATCAATAGAGTTTGATGACTGCGTTTTGGAACTTAACAAGGAGATTGATCTAAAATTCCTACCTTATTAGGCTATGTCATGGACCTGGAAAAACCTAAAAATATGGGTTAAATTCAGGGGGGCTTGATTCAGTTCTTTTTCTCATAGCAGGAAATGGTGCAATTTGAATTTACAGTAATAAAAGAAAGATACAAGCTCTGACTTCTAAATGTCAACACAATGATGAGTAAAAATCCTATTCACTGTAAGCCAGAATCTATTCTTCAGTGCTTTGGGGTTCTACATAAGAATGGAAATCTCCCTTTGAAAATGAAATGTGATAGTGAAAGTTAAATGCTAAAGAAGGTCAAGAAATTCTAGTGCAGATTTTAAAGGCATAGCTGTGATTGGCAATGTCAAGAAGAAATTTATTTAGAAAAACACTTCTGATAAACTACAACAAAAGTAAATGTGCTTCACTTGGGCTTCAGTACAGAGGAACATTTGGACATAAATATAATTGTTGTGTGTAAGTGGAATGGAAATAAACATGGTATTTTAGGCCTATGGTATTTAAGTACCAGTCTCAACAATTTTATAGGAAGGTCACTTTACCTTACTGAACACCATTTTTGTGATTTGTGAAATAAAGATAATAAAGCCCACAATAAATGGTTATGTGAACTAATAAATAATATATATAGCTGATCCTACATAATTCTTGTAAGATATCTACTCTACTGAAATACATTTCATGTACTAAGTATTTAGAAAAATAGAAAACAAAATCTGGTACTATTATAGTCTGGGTTCTGGATTCATTCTGAGTTTTTGAGCTCAGATATTATGTTGTTTATTATTCTATTCCCAGTACCTAAACTGCTGTTGAATGAGTAAATAAAAGGAATTAATTTTATTTTTAAAGTGATGAGTCTAAGTAGTGAGTTTTGATTTGATTTAAAATTTGTTTTTCTTGCATTAGAGGATATTTCCTACCTAAATCCTAGGTGGAGTCCATAAATCACTTACTAATACAACAGCATCCTTCCCGTAAGTATGGCATCCTGTGACCACTTGGGGTGAATGCCAGATGCTGTAGGAAATAGAGGTATGCTCTTACAAGCTCCTCTTCTAATATGACATCCTGCAGAAAGGATCAGCTTTCTCCAGGAACATACTGTACGCAATGCTTATGTGACCTCTCAGTGCATTAACGACAGCAGGTAAATCGTTGGGTTTTGCCTAACAGATGAATTGATTTAGGGATACAAAGAAAGTATGCACTAAACAATGTGCTATCCTGACAGCACAATGAACACAGTAAGGCCAAGCAAATGGATCTAAATGCTCAAGTAACTTTTGCTCACTCTTCCAAACAATGAGGACACCAAAGTTTAGCCTGAATCTAGAGCCAGATTCTCTATATGTACAAAAGGTTAGTCTTGACTGCACCTACCTAAAAAGCTGAGATGTGTTTGTTCGTTGATTTGTTTGGGTTTTTTTGGAGTCTCTTTCTTTCACAGAAAGAAATAGAGAAACTTTGAAGAAAGTTAACTCACCCGAATAAGCATCACTCTGCTCAGGTTCCATTCCGCATAAGGATGCTACTTATGTCCTCTGTTTTTTTTGGACATTAGATGTTAACATTAAATGAGGAGAGATATATAAATTTTAAAGTGCATATTGGGAAATAATCATAGATAAAGAGAAATTTTCACAATGATGCAAGGCTTTTTTGTCAGTCTTCTAAGGACTTTTTCAGCAGCAACTCACCTCAACCAACTCAAGACTTTGTTCTTGTAACAATAAAGAATTAAGAAAATCTTACCTGTCCATATTTATGTTTCTGTGAAAGAAAAAAAAGCAATGGTAAGCGATGTTTCTCTAATTCTATCTCTATTCTGCCTTACAAAGTTTCTTCATGCAAACAAGAGACAACATCCATCTGACACTTAGCAACTAAGAAGCTGATGAGTAGAGGAGATGACACAAATATGTCTTGTCTGTTTTATTTTCAATCAGTATAGTAGAATGGTTCAGCTCCTGGATGGGGCAGATTTTGTGAAATCAAATGCAGTGTCCTCCATTTGCTTCTAGTGTGACCTTGGAAAGTTCTTCAGCTGATCTTGCCTCAAAGTGTTCGTTTGGTAAATGAATATAATCATGATATCATCTTCATAGAGTTATCATGACAATTAGTTTTTAAAGCACTTACAACAGTAGCTGGCATATAGTAAATGCTATACAAGTGTTATCTATCTACCTATCTGTCACTAGTCTTATCATCATCATTATTATTTATAAATAACATCTGTAATGTGACTAATATGAGACCTAGACACAATATGTTGGGCATATAAGAGACCTCTGTAGGACTCCTAGATTTTTTTAGCTTTCTTTTTTGATGGCAAGCATGTGATGTTTCCACTGCAGCAGTACAAAGAGAAGTACAACTCCTACTTATTACAAAGGTGATTATATCAGCAATCATATTTTAGACTCTACTATATTTTCAGCATAAATTGTTTATTGGTAACAGTGGAGGATGTAAAGATGACTAACATATAGAGAAGCTTAAAATCTACTGGAGTGTACTCAGACCTGCAGAGAAATAAGATTATGATGTGACAAGGAGTAGAAGAGTGTCAACAGATGACAGAATTAGACAAAATGGAGTGTGGTTTCATATAAATAACACTAATTTTAAATCCCATCACAGCCGTTTGATTAATTTGAGAGAACATTCATCTAGTTTGTAAAATGAATGCACAGACTAGTTATATGACTGCTGCAACACTTTGAAAGTTTTGAATTCGCATTTTTGGGTCCAGAGTTTTATCAGAGCGTATTGGCAGGGCTACTTTGCGATGTGAGCAATTCTCATTTGGGGTGTGTAAAAGGGTTACAAAAATTTTTTTCAGGAAAGCTTAGATGTCAAAGACTAACTTATACCTGACTCATTAATAATAACTTTATGATAGATACTATTACCATCGACACATCCACGGCCATTAAATCATTAGGCCTGTTTGTCTCAAAGTGTCATCAGAAGAAGTTTTATTTGATAGGCTCCTTCACAGAGTTATCACTTCTCGAACTAATGTGTTATTTCCTCAATTAGAGCAGGGTTTCTTTTCCTTAAATGGCCCATAGTATGTGCCCTGAGTTATTCAGGATGTTTAGTAAGTTGTCAACCAATTTTATATTTTGATAACTTCAGTGGTACAAATAACTAAACAAACCGAAAGTAAGTATTAGCTCATCAAAAAACACATTCTTTGGATGAGTTCAGGACAAGAATCAAGAGAAAAGTGGCTAGACTCATTCGACAGCAACTAAGAATGTTTCAACAACTTGGAAATTAAGTTGAAACATAAATCAGAGTTAATATTGATTATATCATATCAAAGCCTAGATATGCAAATATACTGTTATTCTTACTCTAACCATTTATTTTGCTTCCATCACATGTGCCTCTGGCATTATTAAAGTATAAGCTTGCAGAAATCCATTATCTACTGCATGAGGAAGACACTTTTAAAGGCAGAGGGTCACCATTGCTTTAGAAGGAAAAAAGATCTTGATACTGAAAGTATTTAGATATTAAGGAACCTATGCTCATACCAAGTAAATGTTCAAGTCAGGCATGGCAGGGGTCTGATCTGCTTTCTTCAGAATGAGGATACCTATTTGACCATAGCCAAGAGAAAATACGTTCCAGGTGTTGACAATTTGTGAGATTCTCTGCATTGTGTATTTTGAGGGGGATGGAGCCAGCTACTTCTAAAGTTAAGAGAAGTAAAAGAAAGAAGATTAAGAAATGTGTGTCTGTTGGTGTGTGTATCTGTTGCATTGCAAAGTGATACCTCGACACTGAGAGAAAGCTTAAGCAGCCCCTTATAAAGTTACTACAGGGGAATATTTTTCACTCCATATCTCTTCTAACTTGAACATTTATAGATTCCTGCTAAATATCTGTTTTCAATAAAGGTGGAACTTTCAGAAAAATTGGAAAGGATAGAAGATATGCTTAATCTCAGTTCCTCAAAATAATCTTATAAAATGTCCCGTGTCTTTCCTAAATTCCAGTGCTAAACAATCACGCCTGAAAAGAAAGTATGTTATAAAATAAAGCTTCAGTAGCAATAATGAACCATAACTGAGTGCAACTCTTTCTCTTATTTCCACCATGTATTCAATACTGGTCATCATTTCCTGGTGTTAAGAATATCTACCTGATACTTTGATGCCAGGACATGGCAACTTGGGTTTCCAGTCTAAATATTCTCAGATATATCTAAAAGATTTGCTTTCTTCTTTTCTCAAATTTGTGTTTATAAAGAGAGAAACCAGGTAATGTTTCATTATCCAAGTTAATGAAAAGGAGGAGCAGAGTGAATGATTTAGAAAAGGAAATAATCCTTCTGATAAACCTGTTAACAGCAGCATGAGAGTCTTTAATTTGGAGATATAAAAAATAAGTATGTACTGGAAGGTATTCTTAGGGGAGAGTCTAAAAAATAAGATGAATTCTTAAACTTATTCCTTCCCATGTCAATGCTTGCATTCTAAAAGGGCCCTTTCCATTTACTTATTTATTTATGAATGTAATCAATACCTATCTTTTAGGGGTTTAAGAACAGAGATTTTTTTCTAAAGAAAGAGTTAGTGGCATGGGAGTGGGCATATATATTATGGCTCACTAATGTTAACAATTATCAGAAGTTATGAACTATGCCAGTTTGAGTATGATCTTTAAAGTTAAACAGAACTAAGTTTGAATTAATGGTACCGCCCATTGACATCTGTGTCTTCAGTGTGGTACCTTTACAGAGCTAATTAGTTTAGAGACTAATTTAGCAACTGGCGTATGTTGGTTCCACCACGGGATATGAGACTAGATCTGCGACTGTTTCTCTCTTGCACTGATGCTGTCCTGGGCTCAGCCCACTTTCTGGTGGCTTGAACACTGCCCTGCCAACTCCCATAACCAAGAAACTAAACACTTTCCCATGCCCCTAGCAACAGTTCTTGGCTACCTATTGCCGTGTAATGAAATATTCCAAAATTCAGCAGCTTAAAATAATAAACATTTATTATCTCATGCAATTTCTTTGGCCCAGGAGTCCAGGAACGCACACATATGGACATGACTTAGGGTCTGTCATGAGGTTGAAGTAAAGACATCAGTGGTCAGAGGTTATTGGGGCCATTATGAAATTGGTCTTCCACTGAATGGACTGAGAACACCAGCCACTGATGCCATCTTATGCCTGACTGCCAGTAGAGACTCTGTGTGGTACATCTTGATGAGTATCCTCCTACTGCAAGAACATAACATGCCTCCTAAATGTAAGCTATAGCTTGCTATTTTGTTTTGTTTTGTTAGGGAGTCCTATAAACATATAAGTTTATTGACTAAGGCCACTTGGCTTCACAAAAAACCCTACTTAGAGGTTACAAAAATAGTAAGACAAATTTTTAAAGTCTCTACAACTCTATTCTTTTAATGTTATTTTTTCCACCACCATTTATTTCTCCTATACCTCTTCCACTTCTATCACCTTCCTTCCCTGATGCAATCACCACACTGTTATCTGTGTCCATGAGTTCTTTGTCTTTTTTTTTTCTTTTTTGATCACAGATGCCTGCCCAATATGTAAGACTGGGTCAATCTCACAGCAAGCAAACAAGCTCTGCTTTGTGTCACTCCAGAAAGGAAATGAAAAAAGTCTTTAGAGATTTAGGGAAGAGCAAGGAAATGGTAAAAATAGATCCAGAGCACAAACAGAACAAGAAAGCCACAGACCCAATCAAAGGACAGGAGGAGTCTGACAGTTTATGGAGTGCCAAGTGTTGACTAAATAAAACATACTTAACATTTCAACAAATTCCAATTATAGAAACCATGTTTCTACTAGGTTTTATTCTAAGAGCTTGTTGCATTTTCTTAGCACTTGGATAGTTAAAAATCCAACAAAATTTTATTTAGAACCACTTTCACTAAGCCACTCAATAAATCTTCCCTGATTCACTGTTTTTCTGATTTTAGAAACAGGGTAAGAAAAAAAAGGGAGGTTCTAAATATGATAACCATATATTTATATAAAATACTTTTTGATTAAGTTCACAAATGATCTTTTGGACCCATAATAAAACAATGTACAATACTTTTCAATTGTCGTATTGTTTTGCAATAAGTCCTTTTTAATAAAAAATTTAACAGAAGCAAAAATATGAAGTTCACACGTAATAGAACTCTGTACTCAACTTTGCAATGAAATATCACAAAATGGGTTATATAATTATTATCCTGCCATTACCTTTTCATAGCTTCTTAAAGTAGAGTGGACACTTTTAATTCTTGGATGAAAGCAGGTCAAAATCTTCAAACAGGGGTTTTCATTGGTCTGTAAACAAGTGGTTCATTTTATCACTTGGATTAAAAACATTTGAGGTCATTTTGATTTTTGATGTCAATGATGGGAGGCAAGTTAAAAAATTAAATTAATTATTAATTAGTAAATGTCTTTTTCTTGTGGAATGTGACAATACCTGTTACCCAGGGGAAATACTTATTGTAAATAATCAATGAAAATTATCTTATGGCTTTCCTTTGCTTCAAAGTTAACTATGTTCTTTTGACTATTATGCATTACATTTTTCAACTTTGGTAAATGGAAGTTACATTTTTTGACTCCAATCAATGATACTCAAACAACTTAGAGAACTATAATGTATACAAATGATGAGGCTGTAGATTAATCCTCAATGACTATAGTAGCTTGAAGTGCACAAGGCTTATCAGTACAGTGATGATGGCAGCTACACAATTAGAAAAACCAATTTTTCCTGGCTGCTATTTAGGGAATGACTGTAAGGAACTGTAATGTAAGCAAAGGATGGAGACAGATGCCAGCACATAGAGTGACCTGTGCTCTGCAGAATCTGCTCAGCAGGCTCACACCACTGCTTATGAGGAACAGTAATAGAGTGAGGGAAGAGCTGGCACAGAGGCACATTCACATCTGAGTTCATTGCTAATGAGTAAAGCATGCTACTTTGCTCAACAATTGCATTATTATCTAAGTATTATATTTGGAAGTGAATTCAGAGTATCTTTTTATAGATTTATGTTATTTGCTCCATGTTCACACTGAGAAATGGAGATCAGCAGGCAAGCAGGAGGAGAGTGTTATATGGTGTTATCAAAAGGGAACTTTGTATTAAACCAGAACATTTGGGAAAAATATGATCATTAGCATTTTTATGAGCTTTTAGTTTCCATTTTTTCTGATGCGTATAAGAGATCTGTCTTCTTTTAAATGTAATGATTTGTATATTTGCCCTCATTTGCAAGCCCGGAGTCTGAGGGAAGACAAATCTGAGTACTATTTGCTACTGACATTTCCTTAGGGTGCTGTGACAAAAACAAAAAGGCATTTATCTCAAATTAGTGTCTTCGTGCAAAAGACTACAACAGAAAATAAGAACTATTTTGGGTTCAAGAACTTTTTCACTCTAGAGCAAACTCTCTGCTGATGTCGTGTACAAGGAAGGAGGGTTAGACAGGAAGACAGCAGAGAGTCCCCACATTACAGATGTTGGCCCTTAAGATGAAGACATTATGCTCCTATGCATCACCATTTGCCTAAAATAATTAACTTTTGTCTAAAGTATTTCTAAATATTCTATATATGGCAGAGTAAAACATTTGATGTATGACCAGTGTGAGCCTTTTGCCAGTGAACTCATGAATTAGGTCCAAGAACACTACATGTTTGCTATGAGTCACATTTTCTACAATTGGGAGGCAGCCAAAAGGGGACTCTTGGCCCAGATGCTCCCATATTTTAAATCATACCTCACTCCTTAGCAGCTGTGTGACCTTGGGCCACTTAATCCTTCTATGCCTCAGTTTCTTTATCTATAAATAGGGTTAAAAAGCATGGGGCTTGGGGGATTAAATGATATAACATAGGTAAAGCAATTAGAACAGTGCGTAGCATAGAGTCAACATTGTATCAGAGATTGCAATTTTATTATGCTTTGTCTGTCTCTGGAAAATACACCTTACATTTTAAGGTAGTAAAACTGCAAAAAATAAAATAAAATAAGATCATAGAGAGAGAAAATGTTATGATGTAAAGAAAAAATGAATCTCAATATTCTATGATTAGCCTTTAGCTTCCCAATTGTTTGGAGTCCATTGAACTTTTTTGGATTTCTAGAGTAAAAGTTACTTCTGGAGCCCTAATTAGTGTCTGACATGAATGAATTAACATTTTGATAACACAGCAGAGTCCACTTTTGAACCATCAACCAACCGAGTTATTATCAGACATCTTGTTTCAGGAACTCGAAAGTAGAGTTACCAAGGCCCAACTCTAAGATCCAAAACTATTCCCACATTGTCCCTTATAAGAACCCTACCTCCAACTAGATACCTTTAACAAATCCACAGTTTTGACTGAAAATAGTTCTAATCAGCAGTGCATGTAATTTGCTAAGTGACCTTAACCCTAGTGTCTCTTTAGCTCTCTTTGTAAAAGTAAACTGAAATTTCTATGATTCTTTGATTAATGCAAGGTTACAAAACTGATCAAAGCTAACATAGCTGCAACAGATATTATGATGTCTGCTTCTTGCTTGATGTTCAGAGTTGCCAAGTGATTTGTTGCAAAAGAATCAAGGGGAAAATATTTTCTTGCTGTCATGTTCATGCATGTCATGTTTATATATTCTGTTTCTCTTTCCATGTCTTCGCAGTCTAAGATGTTCTAATCCAGTATTTTAAAACAACAAAACGATGGATGTATTCTTTTTTCCTAAGTGCCCATGCATGTTCATATAAAATATTTGGATATTATTTGTGATTTCACTGAACACTTTCAAATGGCACCCATACACAGATGCCGATTTCCTTTTACACCCGTACCCTTCCTCTTCCTGAGTATATTTCTCTTATTTTAGTTAGCATAGAAAGAAAAGAGACATGAGGTGAAGTCTCTTTCTGTTTTCTATTTGTTGTTTCCTAAGCACTTGCTAGGGATCGGCTGCGATCCCACAGTCCCTGAAGACAAGGATCTCACCCTACCCTCAACTTGGTGCCCACTTGGGCGTAGTCCCCTGGGGATTAACACAGTGGTCCTGCTAAATAATGAGGGAGGAGTTTAGTAGGCAGGGGCACCGGCTGTGAGAAATAATAATCTCCAGAGGACTCATGGAGTCCTGTCAAAGCCTGGATGTTCCTTGAACCTAGAATGACATGTATTTACCTACCTTTGTTTTCAGCTGTAGGCTTGAGAAGTCATTTCCTGGAGCATAGAGTATTTCTTTATATCACCACATTGAAGTATTTTTAAACTTGTTAATAATAGTATCATAACCAGATGCCAGGTAGAGCCACAGTGATCTCTGTGTGCTGGCATTCACACTCACATAGGCCCCTCCCACACCTCACAGAGCTGACCAACATAACCAAAAGGAGAGTACAGAAATGATGGAGTGTGCTTTGTGAGGCTAAGTCATAAAAGGCATTGTGGCTTCTTTATACTATTTGGTTCCCCTGGGGGAAACCATCTGACACACCAGGAGGATGCTTGAGTAACCTTGTAAAAAGGTCTGCCCACCTAGGGAGGAACTGAGGCCTCCCACCAATGGCCAGTGAGGAGCTGGGACTTCCTGCCAGCAGCTCTCAGTGGGCCTCCTTTGAAGCTGACCCCCTAGTCGCACTGAAGCTGTCCAGTGACTGCAACCTCAGGAGAAACCTTAGAGCAAGAGCAGCCCAGCTACACCAAGGATTCCTGACACTCAAAAGATTTTGAGTAAACAATTTTTTTTATTGCTTAACACTGTTAGGTTTTGAGGTAATCTGTTATGAAACAGTAGATAACTAAACAAGAAGGAAAATTTATTTGTTAGAACACCAACTGAAAAAGCATGAAACAAAACAATGCATTCAGTGTAATTTCACCACTATAAATTGAACAGAGAAAAAAATCACCAAAATAGAAATGGTTATTAGCTGTTGAAGCGAGTGAATAAATGATGGCTCTTTTTATGTTCATAATGTACAAAGGATTAAATTTATTGAAAATAACTTTTTTAATGATTCTTAAATATTTATTTGATGATCAGAAAGTTTGAGCCTGCTTTCATTTGTTTGATGACACATTGTGGTAGTAATATTCTGGTAACAGTTTTAGAATCTACAATAGGGACCTCTGTTTCTGACAACAAATTAATTTATAGAGAGTTAATTTCCGCGTATCCCTTGCCTTTAGGCAGGCCTATTTTAATTGACAATGCTCTTTTAGCTTCAAATATGCACTTTAATAGAGAATCCCTGCACTCTCGTGTTCCAGGCGTGGCTTAGGCTGTAGCAAGTCTGTGACACCCTACCTAGATGCCATGATATTGTACATCTTATCACAAAACTGATAGTTAAAATAGTGTAACTGGAAATGTAAACTAAAGCTCTTGGCCTCAGTTTAAACTATCTCTCTGCTATATTATTTGGTGGAGGCAATATGTTACATGATAGTTAGAAGATAAAGTCTGGCTCCAATATTTACTACTGGTATAAACTTGGGTAAGTACATTTTTTTTGTACATCTTCTTCCTCACCTTTAAAATTAAGATGCAACTCATCTCAAAAGTTTAGAAAGTTAGAAAGTAGACCTAGTTTGGCATCTAGGAAGTCTGAGCTACTCTTTGTTTAAAGATTGTGATGTTCAAAGTCAGAAAGCAGGATCCATGAGATTTAAATATTTGAAACACTATATCATATTGCACAATAAGTAAGGGGTATGGAATGAGTAACTGTAATGTGTTTCATTGGTAATAAAAAGAAGGTATACACTCTCTCATAGGGCTATTTGAAGGATTGAATAAGATAAAAGAGGTTAAAGAAATGTACTTCCTTGTCTATAGTAAGTACAAAACCATGATAGTTTTCTTTTTCTTTATTCTCCTCTTATTATGCATTACATTGGGCTAGAGTCAGGGGGAAAGAGAAAATTTGCAGGAATAAAAATGCAAAGGTGAATAAATGTAAAAAATTGTGACAGTACATTGATAAGTCATTATTCCAGTTTGTTAACCCAAAGAAGAGCATAATAATAATAATAAACTTATTAGATGTTACCTCATTAATCTCACCATGGCATGTTAAACTGCATGGCAGAAATGTCATACCTACTCTTCACAAAAGCAAATATTACTGCATATAATTTGGCTGTATTCTGAAAAGTCCCTGCTTCAGCTTATTATAAAAAGTTCACAAAGCTGTAACACTCACAAAGCAGATAATGGTAAGTCACAAGATGTCAAATCTATCCCTGTCATGAAGAAACAGGAATATCTTTATAAGGTTAATTCAGGGTCTCTCTAACACTGTCAAAATAGTGGCATCTGAGTAGTTGGCAATCTTAGGACCTCAGAATTGCTGAATAGCTCAGAAATCTAACATTAATGCATAGGCTTCTGGGAAACAGTTTTAGGTGTCCAGTATTGAATTTTAAACAAGCTGACAATTTCTGATCTTGATCTTAATGCACAAAATAGTTTGTCTATTCTGTGTAGTGTTTTCCTGAAAGCTCAGTTTTTTCCTCTTTATTTTATGTATGTTACTGTTGGTTGTTTAGAATATTTAATTAATGATTTTACACAAAAATTCTAATGCCTTGGGGCTTTTAAAACAAAAGACATACGTTTTAAAAGTTCAAACAAATATTAATTAATTAAAATACTCATTGCAAGTCATTATCCCAACTATTAACTGGGAATATTTTAACAAGCAAAGAAATCGGCAATAAAGCAGCTTCCTGAATTGTACTGCGCCTGTGAGACTTCTCAAAGTCCCTCTGTCCCTGGCCTGAGGCATGTTTTCATAACAGGACTGGCTGCATGGTTTTAATGAAAATTATAGCAATCAGTCTTTCAGAAAGAAAAAAAAGGAAGGAAGGTAGAAAGGGTAAGAGGGAGGCATGAAAAAATGTAAAAGGACACAGAGAGAAAACTAGTTGCATTCTTACAGACCAAATCTAGTTTTCACTTTGCCAATTTTTTACTTTTTAAAATCAGTGTAACTTCAAAAACATAAAGGAAGAAAGAGAACACAGAGCCCTGGCTGGTATGGCTCAGTGGATTGAGTGCCAGCCCTGAGAACCAAAGGGTTGCTGGTTTGGTTTCCAGTCAGCGTACATGCCTGGGTTGCAGGCCAGGTCCCTGGTAGGGGCAACAGGAAAGGCAACCACACATTGATGTTTCTCTCCCTCTCTTTGTCCCTCCTTTCCCTTCTCTCTAAAAAAATGCATACATACATACATACATAAATGAATGTATGTACTAAGTAAATATTTTAAAAAGAAAGAAAACAGATGAGAAAAAAAATTTTATTGATATGAATTGCCCCTTTTCTTTCTACCTATTTTCTCTTTAATCTAGCATTTTCTTTTTTTTTTTACGTGCAGCTATCTGAGTTGAAAATAGTGCCAATACATATTTAAGACTTTAATAATTACTTATTCTTTCTCAAACCCTCGCACTCAATATATACAAGAAGACTGCACATTGGTTTTATTATCCCATTATATAACTGAAGAAATTGGAAGACATGAACCTGAGGCTTGCCCAAGGTTGCTTAGGATCTAAGCCATGTTGACTGATTCAAAATGTTGGCCTTTCCACCCTGTATGCTAGTCAATCCACTGCTTGGATCTCATTTATCCTGCTCCCTGAAATACTGCTGTGAAGGAGTTGGTTTTAAAGCTCTAACTTTTGCTTCTCTCTCTATCTCCATGCCAATATGGTGTGGTTATTACAATGATAGGTTTATATCTATCAGGTTTGTTTTAATTTTAAGGTTAAATTTTAATTAATGATTTAATTTATTTAATGGTTACAGGTCAACTAAAATTTTCTGTATGTTCCTGATTCAGTTTAGTAATTTACACAAAGGAATACTGCCCAACAGAAAGAAAGAAGGAGCTCCTACCCTTTGCAACAGCATGGATAGATCTGGAGAGCATTATGCTAAGTGAAATAAGCCAGGTGATGAAAGACAAATACCATATGATCTCACCTATAAGCAGAACCTGATCAACAAAACAAATAAGCAAGCAAAATATAAACAGAGACACTAAAATAAAGAACAGACTGACGGTAACCAAAGAGGAGAGGGGAGGGGGATAACAAGGGAAAGAAGGAGGAGGGTTGATAAAGAACATGTGTAAAGGACCATGGAAAAAGGCAAAGGAGAATAGGATTGAGAGTTGGAGGTGGAGGTGGGTGGGGTGGAGGGAGATAGGAAAAAATGGAGACAACTATACTTGAAAAACAGTAAGAAATTATTTAAACATTTATGTTTTAGAAAATTTCATTTTACTTGCCTTGTTAAACAAGTTGCCAAAATTTGTTCACAATATTTCTCTCTTGTTATATATGTTTCCTCTTTCCTAGTATGTCCCCTTTCATTCTTAATGCTGCTTACTTTTGTCTTCTCTCTCTTTTCAATGAGTCTTGCATAGATTTTTCAGTTTGTTTTGTTTTTGGTTGTTCAAAGAACAACATACAGGACTATACTATAGTTTTGTTTTCTGTTTTATTTTTTTTTCTTCTACATTCTCTGGACTTTCTGTTTTCCATTTTTGAACTTCTTAACTTGAATGTTAAGTTCATTTTGTTAGTCTGTCTTCTTTTCTTGTAAGATTTTAGACTAGAAAAATTCCAACAAATTACTGCATTAATTTAAATGCTAAAATACTGTATTTCTTATTGTCTATGTCTTATACACAGTATCTAAATGGGTCCTTCTGTTTTGTCCAATCTTATATTCTCTACATTCAATTGAATACTTAGTCCTTTTATTTTTGTTGTAATTTTTGTTTGAAATTCATTTTACTTTGCCTTAACATTTGAAGGACATTTTCAATGGATGTGGAGTTTTCTCCATAACTTTTTATGGCTGTTTTAATATGTATCAGTATTTTAAATAAATTATTTTTTTTTTTTTCTAGCAAATACTTTTTTGATGATCTTCTTGGGTATGTGAGCTAAAGTTTTGATCAAATTTAATAAGTCCAATTAGACTTAATAAGTCCAATTGGCTATTGTTTCTGCAAACATTCTCTGTGTTTGACTCCTATTGCCAGCTTTTTGGGTGAGTGGAGATATTTTTCTCTCTTCGATCCTGCCTCAGCTCTTTGCCAGTTTGGATACAGCTCTGCTCTCCTGTCTTTTGTACATAGAGGCAGTTTTCATGTCCTGTAATGACTCAAATTATATAGGTAGATTTTTCCATAGATTTCTTGCTTTGCCACAAAGTGTCCATAGAAAGATTTATTTTGGTTCTCCTGGTTCCACCATTATTTTGTAAGTGAGCGTGCAGACAGCCTCAGGTGAATTTCTTTCTTGTCTTCTGTCTCTGTCCTGTGCCAGGCTTTCAGAGGATGGCTGCATCATACTTGGGCAAAACATCAAGACTGTTCCCTCTCAGCTTTCCTACCCTGCTCTGGGCCGTTGCCATAATGCCTCATGCACTGAGGGAGGGCTCATGGAAAAAAGTTCGCAAGAAGGAATAGACTTTGATCTGTGACTGTCATGTCTTAGGATTCTCATCTGTTATGTTAGTCCATGTAAGGTTGGGAAAAGTTCATTTAAACTTCAGCTGACACATTGAGTCCAGATCTTATTTTTATTTTATTTTTTATTTAGTTATTTTTCAAGTACAGTTTTCTGTTTATTTCTCCCATCCCAGCCCACCCCTCCCCCATGCACCTCACCTCCCTCCCATTTCCACCCCCTTAGTTATTGTCCCTGTGTCCTTTATACTTGTTCCTCTAAATCCCTCCCATTTTTCCCCCCTTAAATTCCCTCCCCTCTCCCCCTCTGGTCACTGTCCCCCTGTTCTCTATTTCAGTGTATTTGTTTTTATTTTGCTTGCTTGTCTGTTTTGTTGTTTAGCTTCCTGTTAAAGGTGAGATCATATGGTATTTGTCTTTCAACCCCCGGCTTATTTCACTCAGCCTATCAGTAAATGAATGGATCAAAAAATAGCGGTACATATACACAATGGAATTCTATGCAGCAGAGAGAAAGAAGGAACTACTACCCTTTGAAACAACACAGAGCTTATTTTTTTAGAGTCTAATGTCTTCTAAAAGAAGCTAAGTTTTGGGGGGAAATTCTAATCTCATGGCTGGGACTAATATACTGAAAATAAACCTAGAATATCTTGGGGTGCCAGAAGGTAGCTGATTGCTCTAAGAGTGAAAGGGTTACATCAAGGTAGCAGGAGTCAGCTTGATGGGGTTCCCAATGCTAAGAACTGGGTTGTGTTAAGCATCAAAGTAAATAATGACTGTAATGTACTACAACTCATAGAATAAAACAGAAAGTCATAAGACAAAACATACAAATAGTTAAAGAGGGAGAAGGAAGGACAGTTCTCTCTTAGAGTAAAATGTCATATAATATAATGAGCAGAAATGGTAGAATTAAAAAATTACTAATTTGCAATCAGTAATAACTGTTTCAAGAAAAAAGAAAAAACATAAATGGATGCTAAAATTGTTGGTGAAGCTTTGGTGAATAATGAAAAATTACAAAATTATAGAGTATTGCCCCACAAGATATATATTAAAAATAAAGGAAACAGTAGTAACTTAATAGTGGACAAAACCCGATAGGCACCATTTTCACTGAGCAGCCAACATTAACAACACTAATGATGGGGTAACTGGATGTCGTATTCTTCCCAATATGATACCCAGAGAAGGACACATCACTCTCATTATATTTTAACCAAAAATGAATACCCTGAATCTAATCATGAGGAAACAGTAGACATGGCCAAAGTGAGTAATTTGCCACAGAATAAATAATATTCACACTTCAAAAATATCAAGATCATGAAATATACACACAAAAATGTTGAGAAAATGGTCCAGACTAAAGAGACATAACAATTAAATGTAACATTGACTGTGGTCTATTTCTAATTTGATACTAATTAGAGAAAATAATTTTGCTATAAATATTAGCATTGGTACTATTCGCAAAATTTGAATTTAAATTTTAGATTAGCTATTAGTGCTGTATTAATGTTAATTTCTTGATTTTGATCATTGAATTGCATTTTGTACAATGCCTTTGTTTTGTTTTGTTTTTAATAGCACAGTAACAGATTTTTGGATAATGCAGTAGTGTGTCTAAAACAAACATTCAAATGATAAAGATAGCTGATGTCCTTCTAATGACTAATACTCATTAAGGGCAACACTTTGGTGATTTTATCAAGGAATTAACAATTTATGAAATTTAGGCCTAACACTTACTAGCACAATAAGAGAAATAGATAAAACCAAAATACAAAATATGTTAGTGCTGTAATGCCAAAAGAGAGCATAGCAGTTATCTGAAACCCAGTTCTACTGCCTTTCAGCTGAGAGGCAAGATGTGAACAGTTACCTTCCACATTCCCACCTGACAACTGCCACCATTTTTCAGCCCCTGAATGTCTCTTATGACACAAGAAGTTTATGAGAAAGCCATGCACCTTACACAGTGTGAGGCTCCTGGATGACCTCCAAGGGAAGTTTATCACAAATGATCCTGTCATTCAACATGACAGTGTTTTTTTTTAAATTTTAGATGTTAGCTAATACCTAAGAAATGGTTTCTTCTTCATACCTAAGTTTTTTGTTGTTGCCATTTTTTAAAAGTAAATTCTGTCCTGAGTCTTTTGAAATGCACACCTGGCCCCTCAGCCACCAAATCAGAGCTTCTTCCCCTACGAGTAAGGAAGACTTTTTGAAGATTTGTATTAAACACTGGGCTTGAAAATTTCTTGTAATCTCATAGTTGTATAACCTACAGTATAATTTGTTGATATAAACTCTTCCTGGGGATGATGTGTGGAAGAAATGTGATGAAACAAATCAATTGCAAATTAGCATCAATACTTAAAATGAAGGTTCAATTCTTGGCTAATCCAGTGATCTACATTTGCCCCTTATGATGGATCTATTAGTTTGTGGCCCAAAGTAACATTTTGCTACATGGAGTGTGATGATCTGTAGGGACAATGTGCACATATACACAAACGTATCTCTAGGGTCATTCAAAACTGCTAAATGTAGTAGGAAGCCACCAATTGTTATATGTGCCTGGGAACTACCACATGCCCTCCCCCCCAGTTAAGACACTACACAATCTACAGCCATCAACATAGCAACAGTTAGAGACAGAGTTATAAATACAGTTATCACAAGAGCCAGCAAGGGGGCTCATACATAAATTTTTGGCAAACTTCACAAAAATGTTTCATTTATCCAATGTCAATTCTATAAAGCTCAAATTCTTAAAATGAGTCCAAGTATTACATCTAACACAGGTAACTGTATTGGGTATTATTTCAAAATTTATTCAGAAAATTTAAGTCTCAGAGTTTTGAATGATGAAAAATTTACATTGCATTTAGCACAGTGCCTTCTTAATTTACAAAATTTTGCTAAAGTCTAGTATCTCTGTCTCTGATGGGTAATTTTTGAGAGCAATATTTTGGATACGGTAGAAAATCATACAAGAAAATGCCTGCATGTTTTTCATACTTGCTCTTTATCATTCATGAGGAAAGCTTATTTATCAGATTGAATTATAGCAATCTGTCTCCTCATTTTTCTCACCCTCTGTCTTATGAGTTCTTAAGGATAAAGCATATGAATCTCTTTGCTTGGCATAGAATATGTGGTTCATAAATATTGAATACATAATTGAATGATCTTACTGACACCTCTGACGACATCAGCATAATTTTCTCTTTAACTTGTTTTTACCTAAGGATAAATTCACATTAATGTGCCTACCCACATTAAGTACACCTGTGATCAATTGAAAATATTTTTGGGCTATTATAGCTTTGATACTATTTACTTGTAGCCTATTGATTTAGAATCTTACAACGCATTTAGAAGTGAGCCTTAAATGACAGGCCATCAATTAGTTGCTCAGTCTGATTTTCATGGACCTAAATGAATTTTTGTCCTGTTTTGTTTATTGTTGAGTAAATGATTTGTTCATTTGCTTATTTTGTAAATCAAATTTAATGGCATAATTTACATTCAAAACACATCCATTTTTAAGTAGGCAGTTTAGAAGACTTTGAAAAGTGTATACACCCTCGTAAACACTGCTCTATGAAGATACAAAATATGTCTATTATTCTAAAACCATTCCCTGTTTGTTGCAAGTAAAGCACACACACACACACACACACACACACACACACACACATGTTGACTAGCCAGCCACAGTCGGTGATTTGATTTTTTTCTCTGGAATTTAGTTTTGCCTTTGTTAAACTTCATATAAATGGAATTATAGACTGCACTCTTTTCTGGCTTCTTCTGTTCAGCATAATGTTGTATCTCCCTGCCCCTCTCCATCCCCTATTTCTCTCATTATTAACAGCTAGTATTAGTGTGGTATATTTGTCTCAATTGGTGAACCAATAATAATATATTATTAATAACTAAAGTTCATAGTTTATATTAAGGTTCACTGTGTTCTACATCCAGTGAGCTTATGACATGCATCTTTCATTACCACATTACATGGAACAGTTTCCTTTCCCTATATTCCTCTGTGTTCTATAAATCCACCTCTCTCTATCTCTGGATTTCCCCTTATATTCCTAGAAACCACTGATCATTATACTGTCCTCACAAGTTTTACCACTTACAGAATGTTACATTTTTGGAATTATGCAGCATACGGCCCTTTTAGACTGCCATGTTTTTCACTTAAGAGTATTCATTAAAGGCTTCTCCATGTCTTCTCATTTGTCAACAGGTCAGTTTTTATTGATGAGTAATATTTTGCTATATGGATATGCCACAGTTTATAAATTCACTTGTTGAAAGTAGTTCATAGAATTTTAATAATGAAAGGTATTCCATTGTATGAATTAATGTATTTACAAATTTACCTATTATGAGATAATTGGATTGCTTTTAGTTTATGGATCTCATGATAAAGATACTATGAAGTTCTTGTTACATATTATCATTTCTCTTGAATACTTACCCTATAAGCAGAATTGCTAAATCATTTTTAACTTTAGCCATTCCAGTGTGTGTAAAATGATTTAACATATGGAGTTTATTTGAATTTCCCTAATTACTAATGGTATTAGAGTACCTTTAATATGTTCATAGGTCATTGGTATTGCTGCATCTTATATTGTCTGCATGAATATTTTACTTATTTTACTAGTTTGATTTTTCATATTACTGAGTCTTGCAGAATATTGCATTGTGAGATTTTTCTTCTAGTCTGTGGCTTAATCTTTTTTCCTCCCTTCCTTCCTTCCTTCCTTCCTTCCTTCCTTCCTTCCTTCCTTCCTTCCTTCCTTCCTTCCTTCCTTCCTTCCTTCCTTTCTTTCTTTCTTTCTTTCTTTCTTTCTTTCTTTCTTTCTTTCTTTCTTTCTTTCCTCTTCTTTCTCGTCTTTGTCTTCTTTCCTTCCTTTCTTCCTTGATGGTGTCTTTTGAAAGGCTAAATTTCTAATTTTTATGAAGTCAAATTTACTTTTTCTTTATACTTTGTGCCCTTTATGTACTTTCTAAGAAATATTTGCCAATCCCAATTTTGAAAAGATTTTCTCATGTTTTCTTATAGAGAATTGGTAGTTTTGTCATTAACATTGAGGTTTATGTGTCATTTTGAATTAATTTTCTATTTAGTGTGAGGTAAAAGTTGAGGTTGACATTCTTTTCCATATTGATTTCTAGTTTTCCAGCACTCATTGTTGCAAAGATTTTTTCCTATTGAGTTACTTTAGAACTTCCAAATATAAATTAACCATATATATGTAGGCAATATATATTGCTGAACTGTTTCATTGATCTATCAATTGTATGCCAATACTGGGTTGTCATGATGACTGTCCTTTATATCAAGTGTAGGTCCAATTATTTTTTTCCTTTTAAAAAGAAGTTTGCTCTTTTTATGTCCTTTACATTCCCATATAAACACTATACTTAGCTTATCAAAATCTACAACATATTCTGCTGGGATTTTGTTTTGGATAGAGTTGAGTATGTGCATCAATTTGGGATTGACATTTTAAGTATATTGAGTGCTCTGTTTCATGGACAGTTAGGTCATTTTTCATTTCTATTTGTGTAGTTTTTAATGCACAGTTCTTATACATTATTTGTTAAATTTATTTTTAAATTATTTCATAGTTTTTATGCTACTATGAATAATACTTTCTAATTTTACTGCAATTGTTTGCTAATAATACATAGAAATGCAATTGCTGTGTGTTTAATGATTTCATGTCTTGCTAACTTTTGAAATTCACTTATAAGTCCTAACAGTTTTTGTGGTTACTCCTCAGGACTTTTTATGTTCATGATTATGTTCTCTTTGAAAATATATAGATTCTTGCTCCTTTCTATCTGATTGCTTTTGTTTATTTTCGCTGTACTGTTTAAAAATACCAGGGCAGTACTGAACTGAAATAGTGAGATCTAATGTCATTGACTTGATCTTGGTCTTAAGACAAAGCGTTCAGTCTTTCCCCCCATTAAACATTCTCTGGAGCAGGAAGATCCAGTTATTAATCCCTAGTGAATAGTCCCATCATGTGGAGGACACCAAAGGACATGATACATGCCAACCTCCAGAAGGAGGAGCCACTGCATCTTCTATAGGTTTGGAGTTGCCAAGAGGACTCAACACACAAACACTGGTAGGAAAAGGTTTACTCACAGGAAGAAGAGACTTGACAAAGCAAGATCAGCATCTGTAGTACATGCCAACCTCCCACGGGGAAGTGATTTCCTCCAAATAGCTACTACAAGGCAATGGACTGCACACACACTTTTCATGCTTCTGGTGAAGACCCTGTCCCTTTTTTTGTCAAAATTAGCTATACATGTGAGTCTGGCTCAGCTGGACACACAACTGCCATATAGGAGAATGTTCCAGGCCCAGGGCACTGTTTAGCTGATTCCTGAGAGGGGTAGTGGGTCACATGATGACTGCTTCTTCTACATAATTCTAAAGTTTCCAAATTAAGATGCTGCTATCTACAGGTTTATTTGTATCTTTCATAAAGTTAAGAATGTTTACTTCTATTTTTAGTTTGTTAAGATTTTTATTTGGAATGGGTATTGAATTTTCTAATGGTTTCCTGCTTCATTAAGATGATCATATGGATTTTCATAAGGCTGTTGTTGTGAATTACATTGCTTAATTTTTGAACACTGAACCAGCCTTGCATTTCCAGGACGAACCCCAAGTGGTCATGATTTATTATCTTTTCCACACACTGTTAGATTCAATTGTTAAGGATTTATTTGTCTTGGTTCTGAAGATACAAGTCTGTTCTCTTTTCTACTTCCTCCTCTTATTTAATGTCTCATTCTGATTTTGATATTAGGGTAATGCTGGCCTCAGGAATTGAGTGGTAAAGTGTTTCTTCTCTGTTTTCTGAAAAAGTTTGTTCTTGTTTCAAGGTTGTTATAGTTTCTTCCTTAAATGATCCTTGGAGTTTACCAGTGGAGCCATCCGTGCCTGAAATTTTCTTCTGTGAAAGTTTTTAACTACAATACAATATTTAACAGATAAATATGATTTTTCAATTTTCTTGTGATTGTCTTGATGACTTTTTTAATAAAAAATAGCCTTTTCTTCTAAGTCATAGAATATATTAGCATAAATTCATTTATACTATTCTTTTTTTAATGTAGTAATTCTAATTGTGACTCCGTATTTATTCCTGATGTATCTCTCTGCAACCCTTCTCTCATTTATCCACTTTACCGATTTTTTAATACACCAATTTTTGGTGTGTTGACTTTCTCTATTATTTATTTCATTGCTTTCTGCTCTTCTTTTATTTTCTTTTTCTATTTATCTTGAATTTAATTTCAATTTAATTTTATTTTCTTAAGTGGACGCTTTAACACTGATTTTAAACTTTCTTATACAAGTATTAAAAGTTTTAAATTTCATTCACATTGTTTTAGTTGCATTCTGTGTTTTTGTTTCATTAAGTTTGGAATATTTTCTACTTTTCTTCCAGGATTATTCTTTGCCCATGATTTATTTAAAAGTGTGTTGTTTAATTTCCAAATATATTATCTTACTATTATTAATTTCTATTTAATCCAGATCTGCTCAGAGATTATACACTGTATTGTGTTACAACTTTTACATTTATTGAAACTTCTTTTATATACCCAAATATAGTTCATCTTGGTGAACATTCTATGTATACTTGAAAAAAAATTGAGTATGCTTCACTTCACTTATTCTGTATATTGTTGTGTAACTTTCAATTTAATTAAGCTGGTTGATGGTGTTATTCAAGACTACTATATCATTATTTCTTTTTTATATTTGTTCTATAAATTATTGAAAAATATTGTTGTATTCTCCTATTCTATTTGTGTCTATTTTAGTCTTAATTCTGTAAGTTTTAACATATTGTTTTGAAATTTTGTCATTAGCTGCATACACATTTGGAGTTATTTTGTCTTCTTAAGGAATTGGCCACTTTATTATCAAATGCAGCTTTTCAAGACCTTTTCATATTTATTCTTGTAATACTTTTTGTACTGAAATCAATTTTGTGTAATATTTGAATAATCATTCTAACTTTTTATAATTAATGTTTAAGTGATACATCATTTTCCTTCATTCCCTTTATTTAACTTCATATTTAGAGTAATTTCTTGTAAAAAACATAGAGTACTGTATTTTACTCAATTTTAAAATCACTTGCTTTAAACTTATTTATATTCAATAAAATTAATACATTTGGTTTTCAGTCTCACTTTTTAATATTTATTTCTTATGTATCTTATCTGTTTTTCTCTCCATTTTTTACTTTTTTGGTTTAATTTAGTACTTTTTAGTATTCCAGTAGGTCTCCTCCATGACTCATTATCTTCATTTGTAATCTTAGCTATTGTTCTATGGTTTATGATATTAAGCCTTCTTTCAAACAATATTAATCACATCACATATATGTAAGAAATTCACAATCATATAGTTCTATTTTCACCATTCCATTCTTTGTTTCTTTCTTGCCACACATTTTCTACATTTGCTATAAATACATTACATTAATAAATACAATGGATGAGTATTTTCACTTTCAAAAGTCAATTATCTCTTAAAAGAAGCAAAACTAAAAAAAGCTCCTCCTTTCTATTTGCCAACATGCTGATAAATTGTAGCACAATTTTTCCATATCTCTCTTCATTTTTTTCTAGCTATGTATATAAAAATGGCAAATGCAGTAGTAGTTATTCTATTGTCCCTAGAAAAAGTACACAAATGTCGTAAATGTAATTTGAAAGATTTAAGATCAATATCACAGAGGAATTACACATTAATTGACACCCAGATCTACTATTACCTGTACAGGACAATTGAGGAAGTAGCCTCCAAACACTATAGTATTTAAATTCCAAACTTCAAGTCTAGGTTAGAAATTCCAGGCCAGATGGAAGTGTGGGTAGAAACCCTTGACTTCTTCGCACAACCTAAAGGAAGATAAGAACTAATCTAAAACTCAATAAACAACCAGAAGTGCCAGAAAATCAAACTGTATGAAACTCTGACAACCTGGGAATTAAAGAAACAGTCAACCAGAACTAGACTGGTGTGCCGAGACAAAGAAATAGGGCCCATATGAAAGAACAGAGCCAAACCTCAGAAACAGAGCTAAGAAAGGAGGAGAGAGCCAACCTATCTGATGGAGAATTTAAAGGCCTGGTAGTCAAAATGCTCACAGAACTGATTGAGCTTTCTCGAAAAACCAAAAAGCAAGTGAAAGATGCCAAAAATGAAATGAACCAAAATATTCAGGGAACCAATGTGACAGGAAGGAAACCAGGACTCAAAGCAACAATTTGGAACAAAAGGAAGAAATAAACATCCAACCACAACAGAATGAGGAAACAAGAATTCAAAAAAATGAAGAGAGTCTTACAAATTTCTGGGACAACCTGAAAAATTGCAGTATCTGAATTATAGGGGTGTCAGAAGGAGGAAGAACAGCAAGAAATTGAGAACTTATTTGAACAAATAATGAAGGAAAACTTCAAATAAACTTCCAGGAAGTCCAGAAAGCTCAGAGAGTCCCAAAGAAGTTGGACCCAAAGAGGAACACACCAAGACACATCATCATTAACTTACTCAAGATTAAAGATAAAGAGAGAATCCTAAAAGCAGCAAGAGGAAAGGAGAGAGTTACTTACAAAGGAATGCTGGTAAGGCTATCTGTTGTGGACCGCTCTGGCTCTGCCAGGTTTCAGGAATTACAACTCTCTACCCCCTGTGGCTAAGAATGAGTCAGTGACATCTGGAATGTAAAGCTTGTCTCTGGTAGCAAACACTGCCTCAGTTTCCTCTCCCTGCTCCCAAAGCTTGGTCACAAGTCAATGACAGGTAAGACCCCTCACATCGGGGGGCAACCTAGGCCATATATGATCACTTGGGAGGCCATCATGGAAGAACTCGGGGGCTGGCAACAAAGTGCAATGGATTCTCTCCCCCGGACCCCCCCACCCCGGCTTTGAGATAGCCCAAGTCCTCATGCCCTCTGGAAGAAGCACTTCCTGCTCTAATCCCCTTAAGCCTGAATACCTGATGGGGAGAGGTGTAGCTACTTGCCTTGCTAGAGTGTGTTCTGGGGAAAAATCTGGCATCACAAAGACTTCCTGATAAACCTACAAAATCTGCTTTGCTAAGAGTGCTTTCATTCATATGTTAAGGGTTCAAGCAGGAAACCCTAAAACTCTCTTCCTAACAGACTCTGACTCAGACTGTCTACTGTTTGATCCTTGCCACCCTGTATTCCTGTGTATACCCAATAAAAGCCCCTGGAGGGGAAGGAGCTCGAGGCCTTTTTTCCTCAGAGAAACTGGCCGCTCCTGGCCTTTGTTTCCCCTGAGAAACTGGCCACCTCTCCTCATCAAGCAGATCACATCTTGTTTGGGTAGTGTTTACTTTCATCTGTGGTGGTTGGGGGGGATCTGTGGGAAAATGACAACACACTCACAACTATCAACAAATGAACCTAAAAAATAAAAGAAAGAAAAACAACATAAACAAAAAGTAAGCAAAAAACTAGAACAGGAACAAAATCAGAGAAATGGACATCACATGGAGAGATTTCAGTGGGGAGAGGGAAGAAAGGAATAGGGGGGAAAGGTACCGGGAAGAAGAAGCATAATTGGTAGGCATAAAACAGATGAGGAGAATTCAAAAATGGTATTGGAAACAGAACTCAAAGAACTTATATGTATAATCCATGGAACTGAACTAAGTGGGGAATTCTGGAGCATTGGGGATGCAGGGCAGAGGGGAGTTGTAGGGGAGAAATTGGGAAAACTGTAATAGCATAATCAATAAAAGATATTTAAAAGAAAGTCTTAGGTTGAACCTATGGGGAATTAAGATAAAATATTACAAGCTATTTGGAACTCCACAATCCAGGAAATATATTACAGACCAGAAGTTTAATAGATCCAAGCCATTTACAGTCAATAAAGTTTTACTTTAACTATCATTACTATAATTTTCATGGTACATGAAAGTTAGAAAGTAATAATATTGCCAATATTTTAAATTTATTTAGTGCTCTTCTTTGGAGATTTTCAACTGTCCATGTTATAGAACATCAAAGAATAGAATCTTATCAGGGAATAGAATTTGAACAAAACTGATGCATTTTGAACCTCATACAAAGTGTTTAATTGCTGAAATAATGATAATAAACCCAGGTACAGTTTTTTGCACATTTTAAATAAAAGAGCACAGTTCCAGAATCAGGCCCTAGTTTGGATCGACTTACTCAGTGACTGTGTAACCTTTTGTTTAGTTCTTAACTTTAGGGAACATTATTTTCTAAATCTATAAATAGGCAATAATCCCATAATGCATGGATTACTGTGTAGATTACATAAGACACTGTATGAAAAGATCCTGATGTTGTGTCTAGAATAGAAGTGATTTTCATTAAATTTTAGTTTCCCTTACCAAAAGTTTCTCATAATATAACAAATAATATAACAAAAACTTAAAGGTTAAATGACTTTCTCAATGTCAAACTGCTACTAGTGTCAGAATTTCAAACTTGCCTTTTAGTTGTAAAGTGTTTTTTTTCTTTTTTTAAGCCACAGCACTGCTACCTCAGAAGTAGCAGCAGGAGCTTTTTATAACAGCTTCACCATTGTTCTATGGCATAAAAACTAAAAAAAGCAAGTCCCTGCCTGGGTACATAGATATGAAAATTATGTTGGACAGGCGCTGTCTCATCGCTGAGCTACAGTGTGAATGTTCTAAATTTGGGTTTTCAGTGTCTCATCCTTGGTCTCAGTAGTAGCTGTTACTATATACCCAGTCACTGAAAACAGCTGATTGCTGAAGACAACTGAAAGGAAAAAAAGAGCTTTATTTTTCATTCACTGTTTCATTTTTATTGGCATTGTTGTACTTAATTAATGGGATTGGTTTTGTAAATGAGATGATTGCAGATATAAACACTTGTCAAGCCTGTCAACTTTCCATTATTTCTGAGACTGAATCGACCCACTGAAAGGATGGAAATATGTCTCATTTAATACACTCTGTTCTCTTCCACTTTTTTGTTTGCAAGGCATCGCGAAGAAAATTTTTTAAGTTAGGTTCTTACTGGAATTTCTAAAACTCCAAGATGTTGTCTTTCCACTAAACGGCACTTGGTGTTTTATTCCTGTGTAATGAAGTAGATGCTGTGAACAAACTGAAGATAATTATGGATCATTTTGATTTCAGATTTTTTTTGTTTGTTTTTGTGCCCTATATTATCAATATTTAAATGAGAAAGGGATAAGGAAATATTCAATAAATGATCCCTTTGGATATAGATTCTCCTAAAGGTACAGACACAAATAAATGCAAATCCCCTATTTATAATCGATAATCAGACTTTTGATTAACATAGCAGGAGACACAATATAGATAATATTAAGCAAAAATTAAATTGAAGATAATAATATTAGTAAGAAGTAGAGTTTTAGGTAGAAAGGTGTAAACAGATAATCGATCAATTGCCAGTTAAAGACTTAAAAATGTGTATCTTTATTTTAAGGGTTCATAGATTATGTATAATAATTACACATAGACTAGACAAAAAAGAAAATTCGACAAGAATTTACAGATCTGTAAAGAATCTGTACAGAAATGTACAGATTACATTTTAGAACTGTTGTGCAATGAAAGCAAAAACTAAAACAATTATGTAGATAAATAAAGTGGAGGTTCAAAACTTTTCTAGTATAATATTATTTTAAAACATTTTAAAATTAAAATTATAATTATTTAAACTGAAAATATAATTATAAACTATGTAGAAAATAATGAGAATAAACCTTTTGACAATAAAAGTTATAGTATGCTCTTGAATCTGTACTTAGAAGCAAAACATACTATAATATTTTATTTATTAAGCAATGAAATTAAGATTAATATTTACAATTCAATTAAAGACAGGAGAAACAACAAAATTGCAAGAAAAAACAAGGCAGAACAAAGACTAAAGCTGAAAACAAATTAATGAATTATAAAAGATAAAACACACCTTGTAAATTATAAGAAAATATAACAAACTATATAAAGCTGTATTTTTTACATTGTACAATTTGATTTTGAAAACATGTTTAAAATTTTTAAATTTCCATAACCAGATTAATTTTATGAGAAATGTATCAATTCCAAGAGAGCAAGCTACTTAAAATGAATAGCCATGCAAGAATCTAAAAATGTTATCAAAAATATGTATAAAAATTTTCTGGGCTCAGACAGTTTCATGCTGTAAGAAAGAGGCATTTCTCATATCCTACCACCTACTTCCAAGGATCAAATAAAATAAAATCTACGAATTCATTTCAGAAGCTAGAAAAACCCTAATGCTAATTCTTGCTAAAATAAACCTAATCCAAAACAAGAAAAACCTTAGCAATTTTAAAATAAAATGAGTTTATTGCCAAAATCATTAATAAAATATTTGGATTATAAATTAATATCCACCCTAACCAGGTAAGGATGATTTCAAGAATAAAAGGCTTATTTGGTTTTAAGAAAATGCACTAATATAATACATTATATAAATAGATTAAATAACATATGAGCATTTTAGTAGTTTCCTGTGTTAGGCCATGGCCAGATCTATGGCAAAGACAACCCACGTAAAATAATGAACAAGAATTTAGAACTATACAATGGTAGTGAATAGAGAATCTTTGTGTGTGGCAACAGAATTAATTGTAGAGTACTTCTTTGCTCACTTGCCCCCTGTTGGACCTTCACTCCATCCCTAACCTACCATCCTCTAGTCCTAGATTTATCCACAGGGCCAACTCTTCAATATGATAAACAGGGAAGACACTGCAGAGCTACATACACTCATGCTTCCCCTCAATCTCATGTGCATTCTTTACACTCCTTGTTTTATCTTCAGCAGAAACCAAAGTGGCAACCTTTCCATGGACATGGCATCATTGTCACCAATGCCAGGGACCAAATTACACTGCTAGGTCATTGATAGAATGGTACCAGGTAAAAGCTATCTCCACTTCTAACATTTGCTTAGCATGATAGAGAGGTTTTCTTAACATCTATCTCTACTTCTATAAAATTGCAATTTATTTTTAAAAACCTCAAAAATTAAAATCAATGATACAAAATAAAATAAATAAAATAAAATGAAGAATAAGACCAAAGTTCTGAATTCTTTGGTAAAACAATTACTTAGGTAACAGAAACAAAACTAATGACAATTAAATAGGAAGAAATAAAAATAGTTACACTTCTTAGATAAAATGGCATATTAGAAGAAACAACACATACATCAGTTAGAACTAACTAGAGAATATGCAGAATTAACTAGGATAAAAATTAACATGAAAGTTGAGAATTTTCCTGCATAGTTCAAATAATCCTTTTTGAAATACAATTAAAAGTTCAACAAATTTTTTAAAATTCATATGAATATCCTAAATTTGAAGTATGTGGTATACTCATATGTATATGTGAACTCTTTGATTTATACTATTGAAGTTTCTATATAGGTAAATATGTAAATTCATATATACCAATAACAAGTTACTTTAAAAATTCTAAAAAGTATACCAAGTTAAATGGAGAAGCGAACTATGTGATACAATTAAATAACTTATTACTTTATAAGTCTTAATTCTTCTAAAGTAATCTTCAGTTTATCATAATTTTGATTGATAAATGATTCAGGAAAGCTCTTTAATATTACAGTATTTTTTGCTTTTATTAGTTAAACTTGTCTTCATCTGAAAGCCCAACTGTTTAGAATAATTCAGAAAATTTTGTAGAAGAATCTCATGGGAGGCTTTGATGTAAAAGGCATTAAAACCTATACAGAGTTGCATAATTAAAGAAACGTTACTAGCAAGTAAACTGACTGATTAATAAAACAAAAATAGTCTTAAAATAAACATAAAATACACTCAAACTTAATAGAGTAGAAAATCACCATAAATCAATGGAAAAGATAATGCTGCTAAAATAATTTACTATGTATTTAAAGTTACACAGTGCATAATCTTATGTGTCTACTCTTACACTTAGTGAATCACTTTGAGATTCATCTACATTGCATCCTACCAGTATCCATTGTAATGGCCAGTAGCATGTGACTGTGTGGATATACCATGATTTGTTTAGTTATTCAATAGTTGCTGGACATTTGGATTATTTTCAGTTTCCTGACTGTTATAAAAAAGCTGTTATGAGGATCTGAGGATTTCATTTTTCTCCAACAAATTCCTAGTGATGAAATTTCTGGGTCATATGGCAATGGTATATCTAGCTTTGTAAGAAACTGTCAAAATATTTTTAAAGTAGCTATATTATTTAAAATCTCCATCAGTAATATATGAGAATTCCATTTGCCCAATGTCCTTTCTAATACATGGTTTTGTAGTCTTTTTAATATGAAATGTAATAAAAGGTTTGTAGTGGTATCACATTTGTCTAATAACTAAATAATAATAATGAACTGTTTTGAACATCCTTAATTTGTTCATGGGTAATCCATCCATATTTGATGTGTCTTCTCAAATTATTTGCCAGTTATTTATCAGATATTTCATGTTTTATTTTTTAACTATAAAATATTTATACCTGGTAGAAGTCCTCTTTTAAGCATATTTTCTTGATTATGCTATTACAGTTTTCCCAATTTCTCTTTCTCTATCCCCACTCTCCTCTGCATCCCCAACCCTTCAGCATTCTCTCACTTAGTTCATGTCCATGGGTTGTACATTTCAGTTCTTTGAGTTAGCTGTTTTCTGTACCATTTTTATCTCTTTCCATCTATTTAATGCCTATCAGTTATATTTCTTCTTCCCTGCACCTTTCCCCCGTATTTCTTCCTTCCCTCTCCCCACTGGAACCTCCCTATGTGATGTCCATTTCTATGATTCTGTTCCTGTTCTAGTTGTTTGCTTAGTTTTGTTTTTGTTGTTTTTCTTTTATTTTTTTAGGTTCATTTGTTGAAAGTTGTGAGTGTGCTGTCATGTTAATGTTTGTATTTTTTACCTTTCTTTTCTTAGATAAGTCCCTTTAACATTTCGTAGAATAATGGATTGGTGATGGTGAACTACTTTAACTTGACCTTATCTGGGAAGCACTTTATCTGCCCTTCCATTCTAAATGAAAGCTTTGCTGGATAGAGTAATCTTGGATATAGGTCCTTGCCCTTCATGACTTCAAATACTTCTTTCCAGCCCCTTCTTGCCCGCAAGGTTTCTTTTGAGAAATCAGCTGATAGCCTTATGGGAAGTCCTTTGTAGGTAACTCTTTCCTTTTCTCTTGCTGCTTTTAGGATTCTCTCTTTATTTTTAATCTTGGGTAACTTGACGATGTGTCTTGGTGTGTTCTTCCTTGGGTCCAACTTCTTTGGGACTGTCTGGGCTTCCTGGACTTCCTGAAAGTCTATTTCTTTTGCCAGATTGGGGAAGTTTTCCTTCATTATTTGTTCAAATAGGTTTTTAATTTCTTGCTGTTGTTCTTCTCCTTCTGACACCCCTATAATTCAGATATTGGAATGTTTCAGGTTGTCCCAGAAATTTGTAAGACTCTCTTCACTTTTTTGAATTCTTGTTTCTTCCTCCTTTTGTGGTTGGATGTTTATCTCTTCCTTTTGTTCCAAATTGTTGCTTTGAGTCCTGGTTTCCTTCCTGTCACATTGGTTCCCTAAATATTTTGCTTTATTTTGTTTTGGGAATCTTTCACTTGCTTTTTGATTTTTCTGCGAAGCTCAATCAGTTCCCTGAGCATTTTGACTACCAGACCTTTAAATTCTCCATCAGATTGGTAGGCTATCTCCTCCTTCCCTAGCTCTCTTTCTGAGGTTTGGCTCTCTTCTTTCATTTTGGTCATATTTCTTTGTTTGGGGCCCCTGTTTAGTTGTAAGCGGGTTGGACCTTTGGTCCTCACCAGGACAGGGCAACCCACTTGGCTGCGTTGTGGTGCTGTCTGTTGGAGACAGGGAAGAAAGGGGAAAATACAGCTTGCCTGCTCAGCTGTAGCCCAGTTTTCATGAATTCTCGTGTGAGGCTGGGAATTTCTCCCACCACAGCAACCACCTCTGAGTCTAAGTTTTCCTTTTAAGTCAGCCCCTCCCTCGCAGCTTGTCAGTCAGCCCTGCCCCCACGGTCAGCTTCCTCACTGGTTTCTCTCTGTCTGCTGCCTTATAGGTCTGGTTGTTCTGCTTGACCGTTTCATTAATTCTGTGGTTGTCAGCGTTCCATGCAGTTTGATTTTCTAGCATTTATAGTTTATGGATTTTAGATTGGTTGTCATCCATCTTTTGGTTGTGAGAGGAAAAGGAGGGTCTCTACCTATGCCTCCATCTCGGCCAGAACTTGGTGGAAGTTCTTTATCACACACACACTGTGCAAATACTTCTCTTAGTCAGCAATTTGACTTAATTGATGGACAGCATCTTTTGAAGATTAAGAGTTATGCTAATTTGGATAAAGTACAACTTATTTAGTTATTTTTAAGTGTTATAGTTTGTACTTTCTAAGTGTTATTAAGAAATATTTGCCTAACTCAAGTTCTCTAAAATTTCCTATTTCCCTCTAAATGTTTTATATTTTTCAGTTTTGTTTTAGCTTCATGATCAATTTTGAGTTAATTTTTCTGTGGTCTAATCTAAGAGTTGGTATTCTTGCTACTATTTCTTTGCATATGGGTATCCATTTGTTCTAGTACCATTGTTGAAAAGATTATCCTTTGCCCATTTTATTTCTTTGGCACTTTGCTAAAAATTCATTGATTATATATGTGTTGATTTATTTTTGAATGTCCCTTTCCATTGATGTCACTTTTATACCAATACCACACAATCTTGATTAATGTAGCTCTACAGTAAGTATTAAAATCAAGTAGTATAAGTCTAAAAATGTTATCTTTGTCAAAATTGTTTTTTTTTCCTGGGCTTCTTTCCATTTTCACATGAATTTTAGATATAAAATGCAAATGGTCAAACATACATGCAAATGTTTTTCATATCATTTTAAGCAAAAACAGGGTTCGGTATAAACATATTTGAAATGCCATTTTTGAAACCATCAAATTTATATAAGTGAAAAAGAATAATAGCTAATCTTCATAAGAATACAATAAACAGAGCTACTTTTACAAATATTTGTGTAATCTCCCTGGAAAGAGTTTAGCAATTGATTTCAGGAGACATTAGCACTTTTGCATGCTTTCACTTGGTAATTTCATCTCTATACATCTGGTTAAAAATGATCAAAATTGTACTTTAAAGTGTATTTGAATAAATATGTAGTAGACTCTGATGGTACCCACTCATATCATATGGCACTCATCGTTCCCATGTACCACATGTCAACATATTCCACAGCTAGCACCTGTGATTTCGTAGATGTGCAAACTGAGCAGCTGCAAAATCTCTGTGCTCAAAGCCCTGGTTTAATGCTCTTCTGTCACCTTAAAATTCTTAAGCTTTTTAATAAAGGATCCCACATTTTCAATTTGCACTTGGGCCTGAAAATTATGCAGCAGACCCCATGTGGGGCTGAGAAAAATTTAAAGTGGTCTTAACCCCCAGAATAGCCAATAGGTCAGGTTGTATGTCTCCCAGAGTTCATCATGTGATCAAAACCCAGTTGCCAACTGTGGTAACCTATTTAATAATAAACATTTACTAATTTTTGTCTTTGATTCTTTTTCCTCACTTCAGCACTTTTCCGTGGGTATTGCTTGGTGTCATCTCCTAAATAGATTATCTGCATTCAAATCTTCTTGTCAAGCTGTATTGCTGAGAGAGAACCCAAACCAAACCCAGAGGCAAGGGTGTAAACAGGCTACCCCAGTGATCCAGGCAAGATGGTCAGTGGTCAGGACCAGGATGATAACAATGGAGGTAATAGGAAAGGTTGGATCCTGGATATTTTTGAGGATTGTGCAAACAGGATTTGTTCAAGTTTTGAGTGTCAGATGTGTGCTATAAAGACAGTGAAGGATTAATTCATAGGTTTTAGCCTGAAGTACCAGAACAAAGATAACATTAACTGGGATGAGGATGTCTGCTGAAAGAACACGTATGTGGTAGATTGAGATTTTGTACATGTTAAGTGTGAAATGCCAAGCAGACATGAGAGCATGCCAAGTAGGTCAATGAATACATGAGTCTGGAGTTCATTGAAGTGGTTAAGGTTTCAGTTAAATACATGAGAGTCCTGAGCATAAAGGTAATATTCAAACCCATGACACTTGGTGAGTTTAATAAAGACAAAATGCTGATAGAAAAGACAAGTTATCCAAAGACAAAGCTTTAAGAGTTTGGGGGCATGGGGAGGAAACTGCAACAGAGACAGAGGAGAACCAGCCAGCGAGTTCAGAGTCACATGCAGATCACGTGACTCTGAACATGATCTGCCTCTAGAAGAGTAAAGAAAGTGTGTCAGCAGACAAAGGCCACCTGACTCAGCAATGACCATTGCACTTAGCATTATGGAATTCAGTGCTGACTTGACATGAGCAGGTTCTTTGCAGTAGTGGAGCCGCAAATCTGAATGGAGTGGATTAAAAGAAATTGGAGCAGCCACAACAGATATTTTCCTAAGAATTTTGCAAAAAAAAAAAAAAAAAGAAGGAAGGAAGATAAGAAATAGGTAGTAATTTCAAGGATAAGTAGGGTGAAAATTGTGTTCATTTTTTTAAGAGATGTAACAATATATTTGTATTATGCTAAGAAAGAGCCAGTAGCGAGAGGAACAGAATACATTTGTTTTATCCATCGTTATTGAGAAAATAAGTGTTACCTAATCAGGTAAATGGCTGGAGATGATTGTCTCATCATAAGAATACAATTAAAAAAATGTTATTCTTTAAAAGTATTTACTAGATCATTATTCAATCCTTCTGTAACATTTATTCAAGGTTTTTTAGGGAAGTGTCTAAGTGTTATTATGAGAGGAAAATATAAATATTCCATAATAGTGAAATAACAAAAATAAGCCTTTCTTGAGTTTATTTATAAACCTCATTCTGGGAGAGAAAATTCTATTCTTGTTATAATTTCTAGAATAGGATCTTAAAACCTAATATGATATTTTGTAATCTTTAAGAAGATAATCAGTTGTGAATAAATAATACTCAAACATATATTTATTTTAGACCAGGTAGCAAACTATTATTGACGTCCTAGTATATTTTGTGTAGGAAATAGAAAATTACAAGGCACAGTCCCTATCATCAAGAAAATATTGTTGGGGATATTGTTTTAATATGATTAATAGAAAAACAATGGTTTAGTAAAAATATCTGTTTTTAAGGGATTATACTAAGAATGAAATACCTTAAGCAAAGCCATTCCAATACCCGTTTTTCTAAGGCAGATTATGAATAATCTGTATGTTAACCTTAGTATATGATGGTCAAAATAACTTGACTTTTTCTGCCCGAGTATGTCCAAGTCACGTGAGAGCAGAGCTGGGCAGCTGAACCTATTCTGTTTGTGTGGTTTTTGTTTTAGTTTAGTACATGTTTTCTTGCTTGTTTTTGTTTTGTTTTGTTTTGGAGAAGAGGCGTTTGGTATATGTGACATACCAAATATTTTAAATATTTTTTTTGCAATGACCATATACTGAAGGTCAGCTCATATTCAGATAGAAACTATATACTCTATTTTCTGGTTTTGTTGTTAACAGCACTTCCCCATAACCTGATTTCTGGTTAATTAGTGACTGAAAAGGTAATCAGAATTCAAGTGTGGTGAAGCTCACCATTGGGATTCGTGCTTAACAACCTTAGAAACTTAGAGAGAAACCCCTCTGCAGCCTTTAAAATGGTCCAAAAGTCTAATCACCAACTCGAGAGAGGGGCTATCACAGCTCCTTTGAGTCTGACACTTACGGAGAAGACCCCTCTCATCTTTAAGCAAATAAAGTTGCTTTCAATTGTCAGTTTTAATAGGGTCTGGAATCCATCCAAATGTGACCGATATCAAAGTATCATTGGCATGTCCTAAATATATCAAGTTAAACTTCATCCCTGAACAGCAATCTACCATTTATTTACTAGTTAATAGCTTATTTCATTTAGTCATGTGAAACAAGCTATGCTTCTTTTCTACCATTATAAACCAGGGTTAAAATAACTCAGTCATATTTTTAAAGGGAAAATAAAATGTAATGGGGAACTTCCCTGAAATTTGGGGTTTCAGCCTAAATGGTCCTAGAGTGTTTTATTAGTTATATAAACAGGACTATACAATGTCTCTAAATATATATGTGTATATATATATATATATATGTGTGTGTGTGTGTGTATAGTTTATGTACATATAAACTATATATGTATATATTTATATATACATACATAAATATATATAAACATACAAACTGTACACATGTTTACATATAAATGTATAAACATACATTTACATATATGTGTAGTTTAATAACCAGACAGTGAGGATCAATAGGTTTTAGTCCATTTTACAGCCATTATAAGTGGCCCCTTGAACATCCTGCTAAGGCACCTGGAAGAATGATCAGTGCATTCACCAATAACTCAGTTAACAACTGGCTCATTTAACTTCCTTGTACTTTTTGTCCTTGTTCCCCAAAAGGACAAAGGGAAATGGTATTTGGTCAAGCCCTGATAAATCAATAACTTAATACAGTTAGTTACACTTACTTAGTGCAGTTAATATTAAGAACTTGTAAGAGTTTCCTTGTATTTACTCCTTTATTCCCACATCAGCCGTTACAGAACATTCTCATTTTCCACATGAAAGCCACAGGAACCATTTCACAGCTCAGACCCAACAAACTGAACACCAAAAGATTAAGTGGCTAAGCTGCCTAGCATTGCTTGTTTAGCTTTGCCCACAGGATTTGAATTTGCACTACGCTGTTGAACATCCTAAAATAATTTAACCACATCCCAAACACTGCATTAAAAAGTCTGTTCCATTTCTCGCCTCTTTAGATTGCACGTCCAGAGCAATTTCTTCCAAATTAAATGCCATTTGGTTTGCGTTAGAAAAATCAGGACAACTGCAAACATTAATAAGTCTGCAATAATAGCAAACTTACTTTCTTTTCCAAATAGCCGCACACACACCTAAGAAAGCTTTTCTATCCCAATTTGGTTTTTTTATTTTCGAAATAGATACATCTCTGTAATCTTTAGTGTTAAGATTTGCACTCTGGTTTTATAATGATATGAAGCTTAATATTAATGCAGGTGTGAAGAAAGAGAAGAAGGCAGCTACTGAAATAAGTTTGTCATTTACGGGTTTGGCCTGGGTGATTGATTCTAAGTGTTGTAGCATGCATTTGCTCATTCATTCACGTATTTAAAAAGCATTTATTGAGAGTCCATAACGTGTCAGGGATGGTCTGAGGGGCTACAA
The DNA here is from genome assembly GCF_021234435.1 of Artibeus jamaicensis. Classification (NCBI taxonomy): domain Eukaryota; kingdom Metazoa; phylum Chordata; class Mammalia; order Chiroptera; family Phyllostomidae; genus Artibeus; species Artibeus jamaicensis. Next base: position 28,313,202 of record NW_026522025.1, on the reverse strand, counting down.
ATAAAGATAATATGAGCAATAGGTTCTTATCATTTGAGAGCTCATATCTAGTGAGGAGAAGATAAGCATTTAACAGGTTACTACCAAGAAGTATTCGATTAGAGAGATACAGTACGTGATGTAATGTATTGTAGAACAGAATCTTTCTTTAGGCATTTTCTAGAGAAAAATAGTTGTATTTAGAGCAGAGAGCAGAGGACAAATTCTGTCTGTGCATACATTCACGCTAAAAGTAAAATTATTATGCTGTATTTGAGACCAAATTGGCATTACTTGGGGGTCATTAGAAAGCTATTTTAATGAGCTGTTTTAGTATATAAAGGTGGAGGAACCAAGTCACTGAGCAGTTAGTTATCTGCTTTACCCCAGAAAAGAACTAAGAATCTGCCACTATTTGCAAACTTGGTAATTTCTGTGGAATAACTTCCAGTGGTATAATACATTTAAAAAGTATTGCATATAGCAGTTTTAAGAGTAATTGGTGGACATGGTAAGATAATTTACTTACATACATTAAAATAGATTAGAGAAAGTCTTAAAAATGAGAGAGGCAGCTATTAATAATATCAATAATTAGCTTCTTTCTGAGGGAGAAATCTGGAAGAAAAATGTATTCCAGGAAACTATTCAGAGCTTCTTAAGGTCACTTCAAATCCAGAAACTTCAAGTTTAATGTCAATATTTTTCTGAGATATTACAAGGTTGTATTGAGACCAAATGTTAAAAATCTTCAAAATGAGATTGCTCAGTTTACATGATATTTTTCAAGAAATAGCAAAACCTTGTTAGAATATTTACATTATTTCTGAATGCATTTCATATATATCAACCCTATTTAATGTGTACAATAAAAATTGTTAACTTTTTTCCATCTTTGCCTTTTCATTTCTCTATGAAGTCCCTTGCAAGAAACAAATACTTTAAAATATTTCGTATGGCATCATGATATTTAAAACCATTTCTACTTTTCTAAGTTAGAAACCCAGACAAAAGAATAGTATTTTTCTTTGGCCATTTCAATTGTTAGAGATCCTTCCAGTAAATTCACCAGTCTACTACTTGAACCTCATGGATATTGTTCTAACCTATTTACCAAGATTTCTCTTCGAAGCTAACAATTGTAACTTCTAACATCACGGCATGTTTTTGTTCCTACAGTGCTTCTTTGGCAGGAATCAGTTCAAAAGAATGCAATGGAGCCTTCATTAGGGGACTATGATATGCATAGACTCTGGGAAGACAGCCAGGGAATTCAATTGGTGAAACATTCAAAGCAAAAGGTGCCCCACCCTTTTTCACACTCCCACACCAAAGCTGACCAGTGGGGCCTCGAACTGAAGATCCTTGTCCTAGTCTTTGTGGTGTTCAACTTCTCTTATTTCCTCAGACCTGAATACTTGTTTTTATTACAGTGCTTTCAGTGTGACACGTTATGATGTTCTGAGATTTCACTTCAAGGCACTGGCAGGTTTCTTTTACATCTGTGCATTTGCTAATCATGGCATGGTACTGGAGAAGGGGCTGCAGGGCAGGATATGTGATAAAAATTGTAAGGATACTTAAACCCTGATGGGGGATGCTTGGCCTGGAGAGAAGTTCTTTGCTTGAGTCAAAGCAGGGCAGGAAGTTCTTGCTCTTGGGATGTGAAATGCTGACTTTTTCCTTATTATGAGAATATCAGCCAAGCTTAAAAGAACAAGGACTCTGAAAGAAAGAGTCCTTCTGGCTCCAGTGTTCACCTGTCAGTCAGCTGTTCCAGATCCACATGATAAAGACCAAAGCAGGAGCAGGGAGAAGAGAAAAAAAGAGGTAAATTGTCTCACACCAACATTGTTTGGATTAGCTAATAAAATCTTCTAAGCTTTTGAAAATCTCTATCAAAAATCAGGCAATTAATTTTATGTCCATTTCCAATCAAGAGCAGCCCATGTGAGTTTTGGAGAAAAGACAAAATAATTTGGTAATGGTATTTGGTTAATCATAGTTTCATACTATAAAGTCTTCACAAAATTTAAAGAATCACAGATTGCTACATAAAGCCACAGAGTAAGCTAACCATATTTATCAGTCTAATAAAAAATACTAATTTAAAATGTCATGGTTAAAAAGCAAAGCATGCTGTACTTTATAAAAATCATTTACTTATGAGATACTCCCACATACTATGAATGTCTCGTGCAGATTTTAATATACATATTTTTAAGATTTTCCCAAAGTTGCTGTTTTATCAGGAATCTTTAAAAATGCCAGCAGATTGCAAGGTCATCAAAGTTTTAGAGATGTCAAGAGCTTTGAAGTAATGTAATTAATTTTTTCCGTCTTATAAAAACAGGAAGCTGAGACCAGAAAGAACACATATTTTGTTCAAGATCACAACAGTAACTAACAGAGACTGGCTTTTCCTTTTTCTTTTTTTTTTTTATTCATCCAAAGGACTTCCAAGACACCACATTGCATTTGAAGAACAGTATAGCTGGCATAATTTTTAATATGAAATCCAGGTCTTTCAAGTTAACCTGTAAGGTATTGAAAATAGTACTACAGCTTTTATAGAATAAGTAACTACTAAAATAAACTGTATTGTGTTTAATAACTGCACATAGTAATATATAATGCAATTATTATAATAAATGTTACATATGTATCTAATAAGGTAAAATATTCAATAGGTTAAAAGAAATACTACACAGTTACAATAAATAATTAAATTTATATGAAATGCTAAGTGATTACCAGTTTAAAACTTTCACTGTTCTTCAAGAAAATACAGGGAAGTAGTAAATTTCACAGAACATGATATTCTACAAATTAACAAAAATGCATTTGAAGTGTTAGAGTATTATTGCTTAACTTCATTTGACAAGGATATTTTCTCATGTGTCCAATTATAGTTGTTTCAACAGTGAGTCTAAATTGTAGAGATTTATTTTTCAGCTTCTTTCGAATGTGGCTGACGGAACACTGGATTGACATGTTCAGTCATCATATTGACATCAATTAGGGTAATGATAGAATAGTAACAAGCATATTTTCTTCAGAAAATAGTATACTGAGTCATAAAATGAAAAAAGGGAGGAGGACGTATATGCTTTATACTATTTTAAAAACATAATGAAGTATAAACAAAATATAAAAAGCAAAAAATAGAATAAAATTTACTTCATGTGTTTCAAGTGGTGTTTTAAACAAATGAAAGAAGTAAAAAAATTAGAAAAATGTTTTGTATTCTATACATAGGAGTTCACTTGAAATCATAATTGTAAATCTATATAAAGAGTTCAAAATGAAAAAAGTGTAAATGATCCAGAAGAACAGAATAAGCCAAATGAATATTATTTTATATTTAATTCAAAATGCTAAATAAAAAATGTTTAATATAGGAAGGAAAACATTTTAACTTGACAATAAAACCTATCAATATGAAGAGAAAGTAATGGATAATGTAATGAGATAACCCATTCTAATTAAATTTTTAAAATAGAAGTTAATCTAAATCTTTATAGGCCAAATAAAAAATGTAAAATGCATGTTAAACAAAGACATGGAAAGGGGAATAAGAAGGAACACTAAATATAAAAACAATATCAGTTCTCTAAACTTTTTGTTGATTAATTGCCTGGGCAGCACTACTGCTAAAAATAAGAGTCACTGTAGGCCTGGCAGCACAATATCGCACATATTCTATCAGCAGCAGTGGAAATTCAAGTAGAGCCAGTACACAGGGCGGGGGTCATTGGCAGCACACGTAAGTAAAGTACAGATTAAAATACACTGTTTTCTATTGTTTTCATTCTTACCATCCCAATCAATAGAGGAAAAAATATTCTCTAGTGCTCCACTGAGCATTTAAAATATTCTCTTAAACCTCAAATAATTCAGTTAAAATGCTTTTTTTTGGAAACTTAAACAAAATTTGTGGATTTGATAAGCAACTTGCTTGACAAATTTGTGGAAAAGAATAAAGTCACTATAAACATTTGTGCAGTTCTGTAATTTAGTTGTACATTCTTCTTGAAAGGTCTCCTCAGTACAAAATGTTGCCATTAGACAAATAATTTCTTCTTTTTAAATAATTTTATTTAGTTTCAAGTACAGTTTTTTGTCTATTTCTCCCATCCCAGCGCCCACCCCGTGCTCCACACCTCCCTTCCATTTCCATCCCCCTTAGTTCTTGTCCCTGTGTCCTTCATATTTGTTCCTCCAAATCCCTCCCCTTCTTCCCCCTTAAATTCCCTTCCCTCTCCCCTCTGGTCACTGTCCCCTTGTTCTCTATTTCAGTGTCTCTGTTTTTATTTTGCTTGCTTGTTTGTTTTGCTGTTTAGCTTCCTGTTAAAGGTGAGATCATACGGTATTTGTCTTTCACCACCTGGCCTATTTCAATTTCACTCAGTATAATGCTTTCCGGTTCCATCCATGTTGTTGCAAAGGGTAGTAGCTCCTTCTTTCTCTCTGCTGCATAGAATTCCATTGTGTATATGTACCACAATTTTTTGATCCATTCATTTACTGACAGGCACCTAGGTTGTTTCCAACTCTTGGCTATTGTAAATTGTGCTGCTATGAACATTGTGGTGCATAGGTTCTTTGAAAGTGATGTTTTAGGATTTTTAGGATATAATCCTAGCAGTGGAATTGCTGGGTCAAAAGGCAGGTCCATTTTTAGTTTTCTGAGAAAATTCCATACTGTTTTCCATAATGGTTGTACCAGTCTGCAATCCCACCAACAGTGAACTAAGGACCCCTTTTCCCCACACCCTCTCCAACATTTGTTGTTTGTTGCTTTGTTTATGATAGCTATCCTGACTGGTGTAAAGTGGTATCTCATTGTAGTTTAATTTGTATCTCTCTGATAGCTAACGATATTGAGCATCTCTTCATGTGTCTCTGGATATTCTGTATGTCCTCCTTGGAGAAGTGTCTGTTCAAGTCCTTTTCCCATTTTTTAATTGGGTTAGATGTCTTCTTAGAGTAGAGTCATGTAAGTTCTTTGTATATTTTGTAGATTAAACCTATGTCTGAGGTATCATTGGCAAATATGTTTTCCTATACAGTTGGTTGTCTTTTTAATTTAATACTGTTTTCTTTAGCCATGCAGAAGTTTTTTATTTTGATGAGATCCCATTTGTTTATTCTTTCCTTTATATCCCTTGCTCTAGGGGTAGACAAATAATTTCTTTTGATATTTTTCAATTGAATGGAAAGGTAAAATTAAGTTTTTCTATATTTCTCAATAATGGCATTAGATAGGATTTCCAAGGTGTATTTAGTTTCCTCGTTCTCAAATAAAAATTGAGTATGCACTTTATGACATAACGTGTTTCAAATTTGTGTTGCTGTTTAGTCAATCAGGTTGACAGCTCCATTCTCAAAGCTGGTGTCCTCTCTTTCTCTCTCTCTCTCTTATTTTTTGATTGACTGGGCATAACCACTAACACAATAGCCTCTGACCAAAGAGAACTGTACTTCGTTTTGAATTCTATTCACAGTTAACTATGTCTCACTGAACCTTCCAATGTAAGCAAAATATTTGGATTACTTTCAAAGTAATAATGCCCAAAGGCAAAACTTAATATAAAACCTAACGATTTTTTTGGAAACTCATCAGAAGGACCTACAAAATATTTAATGCTTGGCAAAATGACATAGATAAATTTTATTATTGTGTCAGGTTATCCACTATCTTCTTATCCAGTAAGCAGATTGTCTAATTTTTATTATTTTTTTTAAAACACACATTCTATGAGAGGCAGTGCAAGATCAGTTTCATGACCAATTTTTATGTAAATATGAGAAAGATGCACCTGCCAACTGATTTGGGGAGGAATCATTGATTCATCTCCAGCTAACCTGTGATAATTAAAAAAAAAGCTCTATCATGCAGAATCCATAATGGTTCAGTCATTAACTAAGCAAATTAATAATAATCTGCTTCTAAATATATCCTTAATACTTTTGAATGTAAGAGGATAATAAAAGTCCCCAAGTCCTACAGAATTTTTTCTTCATCCTGTTCATTATCCATATACACTATCTAAATATGAAATATTGGCAGTTAAGGCAAACTGATCTTGGGTATCACTGGTCTTTAAAAGAAATTTATATTAGTCAGATCTTCTTAGGAGTATTTTTTCCTACAAAATCGTTGACAATTCATGCATACGAAGTTGTCTGGAATTTATCAGTGTCAAATGACTGATTCTTGGAATGTATTTCCAGACCCAAAGGTAATGGTTAATAGTCACATAATATCATTTTTCTGAGGCATTCAAGCTAGAGTTTCTAATTTTGCAATCTGGAAATAAGATGTCTAAACTTATTTTAGCACTTTATCTACCCTTGGACAAAATAAAGGCAAGTTTCTGGATAATAGAAGAAACAACATCATGTACTGAATGAAATGAGACTAACATTCAGAATAAATACAAGGAATAGGAGAGTGTTGCTGGAACCAAAATTCATTGGTTTCTTCCCAGTTTATTTAGAAATATTGGCATGGAACTGTGAACTAGAGCACTGCAGGAGTCAGAGTCACGACCGTGTTTTGTGAGACCAATGGTAGAAATCATGTCACTCTAATCAGCAGATTTTTCTTCTTACATTTATGTTGCCTTTCTTATATCTTTCTCTTAGCTTCTAATTTTCATCTAATGAAATCATAAGCTTTGGAATCAAATCTGAGATTGAAGCTTGACTTTGAGAGTTATTACTTGGTTGACCTTGGTCAAATTAACCTCTCTTAGACTTAGTTTCATCAACTGTAAAATGGTAAAGTTAGATGGGTCAGCAGTGTAATGAGATACTGTGTGTACACCCACACTGACAGCCGAATTCACATCCACCCCACCAATACAACACACACACACACAATTTGGCAAAGTTCACGCCATAAAGTGTTTAATAAATCTTTGCTAGAATGTTTTTTATTTTATTATTAAGCTTGTAAGACATCTTAATTATTTTAATAAGTTAAGGGTTAATTAAATATATGAAAATGCATTTTTCATTTAATTACAATTTCATAAATATCTAACCTCCCTGATACTGTGCTGACCTTTGGCCAGTGAGGACCCAGTAAACTAAGACCGTAGATGTCAAAGAATCACAGAGGGGAATAGCTTTTCTTTCCCTTAGTGGATATTCAAGGGAGGTTCTATAGGAAAGAGAACTCTTGAATTTGCCCTTGAAACATGAGTAGGATCGTGCCAGTTCAGGAAAATGTGAGGTATTCCCAGCCAAAAAATATGAGCAGTGCTTCAGAGGTGTTCACGTACATCTTGTGTCTGGAATGTGAATTAGGCCTGGCTAGAGGACCAGATGACCTCAGCCTTACAGAAGAAACAATCTTTCTGAATCTGACCATTGTTATAAATAGCAACATTACTGCAAATACACAATTCAGTCCGTTTTGATCTCTATCCAACAGCACTATGATCATCTACTGCCAAAACTGACCACCTTTGTTTTCAATAATGGATTTCAGAATATTTTATTTCTCTCTTTCCCCTACTCATACATTCATCAGGATGACATGACCTTATTTTCTATCTTCTAAGCACTTCACACTCTCTTCCCCTTGTAAAAAAAATCAGCACCTTTAAATATGCTCACAGTCACATTTATCTGTTGATTAACAAAACCGTCCAAACATCTCAGCATTAGATTTCAAGGATTGCTATCAAACTTCATAGGTCTATTTTCCCTCTCTTCTTTTTATTATTCCGCTCAGGCTCTCACTAGCTCAGAATACTGATGTTATTCAAACATAGAATTAATGGGATGGTGAAGATCGTGGGTTCTGAAGCTTGGTTCCCTGGGTTTGTATTTCCTGTTCTCCCTTCCATGATAATGTGCCACCAGACAAGTGTCTAATCCTCAGTGTCTTGGTCAGTGGAGTGGCAATGGTATGAATACTTCTCTAGTAGGACTAAATGGGTCAAAAATATGTGAGTTAATGCATGTACAATGTTCAAACAGTATTGGGCACATGAGCAACATTCAGTATGTTTTAGCTCATATCACCATTCCCTCTTCAAAATATAAATGTCCCATTTTAGATGATCATTTCAATGGTTTTTAAAATGATCCATGGTGATTTTTCAAATGATGCATGAATAAAATGATGCCTCTTCCAAAAGAGACAAGCAATAACTAACTGCACAAAGTCTAACTGAGGCTCTTCCTTTAATCCCCAACACTCCTATTCTTCCCCTTGGATGTAACCTCTGCTTGCAGTTGAACAGGTATAATTCTGGTTCTTCATCTCTGTTTGTTTCTTTCAACATACATTAGGTCTTGTCCTTTAAATTATTTTAAAATTTAATTGTTTTTACTTAATAATATATCATAAATGACTTTCCATAAAACTACATAATAAATTAACTTATTTACCAAGTATTTCTTAAATAGCTGTAATGCACCAGACTTTTCTTTCTACTTGCTGGAGGTAACTCAGGAAAGAAAGAATCTGCGTTATGTAAACTCAAACAAAGCTTACACTCTCTTTGATGTATAACTTACTCATTTCTAATTACTGAAGTACATTATAGAGTATGAATTGCACCTAAGTTCTATTACCACTACTCTAATGAAAGGAATGTAAGTGTTTTTTGCAGGGGTTGTTAATATAATATCATTTTTCTATAATATTTATACTCATGTTTCCATGAGTTTTTAACTTTTAAGAGATATTTTAAGAAATGGAGTCATTAACTTAAAAGTTTTAATAGACATGATGAAATTAATTTTTTAAAAAAACTTGTCAATTTATATTCTTACCAGGAGTCTTAAAAATGATTATTGCCCCATATCATCCGAATTGATGTCTGCAAAATATAGTCTTCAACAATGTTTATAGAATTGCTACAGGAAGGGTTTTCTTTGGTCAAATAAATTTGTAAAACATTATAGTTTTCTATATTGAACTCACCATGCTTCAGTCTATTATAAATGTCCAATGTGGGTGCACAACATGCATTATCTTCTTTACCATATATTAACAAATTGAAGAGAGCATCCTATATGTTTCCATGTGATAAATAATTTTTGAATTGCTTAGAATCATGCCTATCTTTTCAGGCCTATAATATCCAAGAAGTGTGTAAATTATGAGGATCTAGAATATGGCATAAAGCTTTTTGTTATTTTTTCCCACTACATTTTCTTGGGTGAGGATAGGCTATAGTAATAAATACTCTCCAAAATATGTAATGGTTCAAATATAATGAGTTTATTTCTGACTCATATAACAGTACATGGTGGCAGTTATCTCTTCAACACATGGCTATTCAGAGACTCAAGCTTCTTGCCTTTTGTAAACTTTTTCTCCCTTATGGTCCCATTATCATCTGTACTCCAGTGGCAGGCAAGCAAAGAGAATATAGAGTGGGTAAACCTTTATATTAATACCCATGCTTTAAATTGATGTCACCATGTCTGCACATTCCTTTGGCAAGAACTATATGCATAGCCAAACCTAATTATGAGAAGTCGTGGGGAATACAATCTAACTTTGCACTCAGAAAAAAGGAAACAATTATTGGCTAAAATCAATAGTGTCAGACACATTTAACAGGTCCATAATAATAACATGGCTAATAATTTCTGAACATTCATTACCTAGCAGGCTAAGGTTGAAACCCTTTCCTTGTATTAGCTTACCTAATTTTCAAAATTATTATAAGAAGTAGGTACTTCTGATTCATATATTAATAAGATAATGAAGATCATGTAGTTTGTAGTGATGGAATCAGGATAGAAACCCAAGCTGAGTGTCTGGTCTTCACGCTTTGCCCTGCTACCTCTCACCAGCCCAGTGTGTGCCGCGGACTGACCTGCTGGAGTCGCTACGGCCTCTAGTCTCCTACATTGTCTGCCTTGCCTCAGCTCACTCTGACTTTTTAAAGCAATATCATCCTCCTCCCAGGGTCCTGGTTTCATTTGGGAGACTGAGTACTAAACTCTTCACATCCTACACTTTTGTAAAAAACACCTTCACTTATCCATATAGTTCGTAGTGAAGCAGTAAAGAGACAAACTTTCTTTTGCCAATGTTGGTCATGTCCTAGAATAAAATCTTAATATTTGATTATGAGAAGCCACTCCATAATCATTCTTCATTTTACTATTTGACTGTCTTCTTTGAAGAACAACAGTCTATGTTTCCCTTCTACTCTCTGGTTACTACTCTTTCCCTGATTTTCTTGTAAAGTGTCTCCTACACTTACCAAACCTAAATACTGGTATCCCTTGAAATATATTTTATATATCTTCTTTTATAACTCTTGTGAAATAATCATATTTAATCCATGGCTTCAATTAAAGTCACACATGTTTTCCAATCTAGGGCACTAGGAGGCTGGTTGTCAGGGCAGGGGTGGTGGTTAGATAACACCTAATGGAAATATCATGGTATATCAAAGCATCTAGATGCCTTTGGAAACTAATCTTTCTTGACCTTCTCTTCTCTTGACCTACTAAAAATTCTTACGTGCCCATTGTAGCAATTAGCTATTCCTGTAATTTTCCTGAGCAACAAGCTATTACATTTTAATGACTTTGAACAGTTATTCAGACTATAGGTCTGTGGGTTGATTGGTATGGTTTACTCCATGTGTAGCTCATCTTCCTGAAGCCAGCAGGCTACTTAGGGTTTGTCCTTCTTGTTTTTTATTTTTTTTATTTTTGGAAGAAATGCAAAAGGACAAGAAACAACAGCACATTGACAACTCCATTGGCAACACATTGGCTAAAACCCCATTGGTCAAAATATACCACATGCTGATCCCCAGTCAAAGGGTAGAAAAGTACACTCCATCTTCTCTGGGGGAAATTGCAAAATCTCAAGGCAAAAGGTATGGCCACAAGGAGAGGAGAAAAATAGTGATAGTAATTCAATATGCCAAGTACCACTGTGAAATGTAGAAGCTCCACCAGTCACTTAGGCTAATGTGAATGTGTTGGGGTAAAGGCCATGAAAACTTTGACATAGTTGTTGGTAACTACTGAGCCTGTATCTTTGGTTCAGGCCACTCTTGAGCTTTAGATAGTTTGTTCTTTTCATTTTTTCAATGTCCATATTTATTGAATACCTACTAAATATGAAGCAATGTATAAAATACTGTGGGTACAAAAGCAAGAAAGAACACTTGTGGTCCTGTAACTCAGGACCTAACTCATGAAACTCAGAGTCTAAAAGGAAAACATATCAACAATAGTTAGTTACTCAATATTGCGAAAGGTGCTTGGAACAAAATTAAATGTTTGTAACTGGGGGATATGGCCTATTCTGCTATTATAAGAAGGCCTCCCTGGAAGTGATATTTCAGATGCAGTAAAAGGCTTAGTTAAAATTGATGAGGTGAACCCTAGACATTAAAAAAACTAGCAAGTGAAATGTATGTAAGAAGTGATGGGAAATGGTAGCCAAGTCCAGCTGCAGGAGCCTAGGGATAAAAAAGACTAGTTCACAGCAATGAAAAGAACAGAAAGCGCAAGGTGATGGCCAGACAGTGCGAGTGCAGATGCCCAGTGCCCCGGGCCTTCCTCTAGTTCTTAAAAGTCACGGAAAGTCATTAAAAGGTTTCAAGCAGAGGTGAGACATGATCAAATCTGTATGATCAGAATAAACCTAAGTAGGGAAAATGAGGAATAGCAGTCCAGGTTATTGTAGTTTTCTTGAAATAGACTAGAATAGGCTGGTGGCAAGGAATGCAAACAAATATAAACACTTTTAAGAGAGTTAGGTGCTATGTCACAGAAATTAGTGACTGAATGAACACAGGGCTAAGTATTGACTTCAGGTGCCCTGGTTGTGCACATGGTGAATGCTAATACCATTTACTGAGAAAAGAAAAATTAGAAGAAGTCTGGCTTTATGGGGAAGATTTTTTTTAAAGTGTTGAAGATAAAGATAAAATATCTAAGTGCAGATGGAGATGACCTAATTAGATAAATGAGTCTGGAAGAGGACCAGGTTCATGGGGAAGATCATTAATTCAGTTTTGAAGATGTTGAAGAGAAGATGAGGCTTCCATATGTAGATGTAGATGACCTAATTAGATGTTAGAGTCTGGAGCTCATAGGAAATAATTGAAGAAAAGAAATAAATTTGTGAATCATTAGAATATAGAAAAGCTTAAGTCCATATGTGTATATGAGATCACCTTGGGAAAGAGGCTAGAGTGAGGAACAGACATGAACAGGCATGGTGAGAGTTCATGAATGTTTTGAAAAGGCAGTTCTGGGAAGAATTAATAAAGGCGAGAACAAAAGAAAACAAAAGGAAGAAAAACACAGTTGTGTGTGATGACACAGAGACCAAGAGTGTATTTTGAGAAAAATATATGATAGTATTGAATACTTCTGACAGGCAGAAGTATTCTGTGTGTCTTCACATGGCGAGGACAGTTTTCAAACCCAGCACATACAACTTGAAAGAGGGGCTAGTTCGCCAGGAGAAGGTATATTGCAACCCCATGTCCAATGTTTATAGTGATTTTAGGTAAATTACAAAGATCTTTCTCTATTTCCTCTATTATAAAATAGGAGCAATAACAGTGTCTTCCTCTTGGTGCTCTGATGTGGATTAAATAAAATAATATATGTGGCCTTTAATAAATGCTCAAAAGTATTAGATCTTTATTTTGTTAGTAAAAGTATTAAACAATTGCCTGTTTCATTTATACAAAATAATTATAAAGTTAATATTTGTCTCTAATAATGCACAGGAATAGTCTCTTTTTAAAAATGTCAGTTCCCTCTCAAACATAGTGCAATGAAATCCAGTGACCACCTCACCGGTTGTTTCATCTCTTCCTTGGGTTCTTCTGCTCAGCCCATCTTTTATCTAATCTCTTTCAACTTTTGAACTGTGCTGCTTGATCTTTCAATTCTTGATCTGTAAAGAAGAATGTGTTTTTAATAATTCACCCTAAGAATCACATCATGTCTATCTTTCTGATGCCACCAACATAAAGCTTCTGGGTTTCGTTTTATCATAAATATTTCAATAAATCTATAGGTTGCTTTGGAGATTTATTTTTGAAAAAAAAAGAACATCCTTAGATGTTTTTTTTAAAAAAACCCTTTAATACTTTAAGAATATAATAATTGAGCCCAGGACAATCCTCTATTTTATAAATTGTGGATATTTGCACCCTATTCAAGAAGACTTTTTTTCAGATTTTGTTTAAATATGTAATTATTCTAAAGAGCAAGTTAATAATTTTTGGAAGCTCTATTTTGTGAAAGAGGGAGAAAAATCCAAAAAGAGTAAAAAAAGATAACCCTTTATAATTTGTCTTTTGCGGGTTCTGAGAGTAATTCTACTTGGCAAGAGATGAAATGGAAGCCAAACTAAGTCTTCTCTCAGGCAGAAACTAGTGTAACACAGTTTTTAATTTAAATAAAAACTAAGAAGGTTTAAAATGCCAATTATATTTGCCCCTCCTGCTGAAGAGCTAACTTACTGCTACCATCTGAAGAAAGGTCATACTAAGTTTAATTACAGCACTAGTAAGTCATTTCACTTTAGAAATATTTACCGAGTTTAAGATACATATACAAAGGACTCCCTCTATTAGACACCATCAGTCTACAAGTATAAATAAGTTTGATCCCTTCACCTAAGGAGGTGAGAATCTCTGGCAAGATTACAAGCATGTCAGTAATGTTGATGAAAGGAAAACTCTGGTAATGAATTGTCATTCATTGGAGTTGGGAGATTTGGTGAGAGAGTTGGCATTTGGGCTAGATCTTGACAGGAACACCCTTCCTCTGAGAGATGAAAATGAAGGTAAAGGGAAAGATAAGAATAAAGAGATGTGTGCAACTTGAGAGGCACAGGGCATGGAATGCAATACTGAGCAATCCAATGGAGTGAGGAGTGAGTTGTGGTGATAGGGGTGGGATGAAACTAAACCTGGAATTGCTGGAGTTCTTTTCTTTGGTATTTCTATGGGCTTCTCGGGAACTTATTTATTTTGAAAACAGGCATCACCATCAAAGGATGTTCGTGAGCTGTGTTTGGTGGGAGCAGAGAGTAGTTAGTGGCCAGAGGAGTGAGATAGTCATGTTACTACACTTGTGTTTGGAGAAAAGTGATGTCCAAGAACCCGAGAGCTGGTTACTGACAGCCTTCTTTTTAAAGCAAATTGGTAGAAGTGGTGAATCTCCCATGCATGGAGCATAACCCCTTGTCTGCTATGCACCCCGTGTTGGTTGAAACTCTTTGGTTTCAAGTAGCCTATGTGTAAAAACTTAACTCTCAGACTCTAGGGAGTGAAGCAACTTCTCTCCGTGGTATTTTAAACAAAGAGTCACATAGGGGAAGACCCTAATTCTTACCAGAAGCACAGGGAAGGGGAACAATAAGTAAGGCTTTGTAGAAGAGGATGCATTTGAGCTGGACTCAACTCACTGTGAAGGATCTAAAACAAAGCAATAGCCATGAAACTAAAACTTCTAGGAGAGATTATCAGTGCCTAAGAGGGAGTGACAGTGGACTTGAGGGAGGAAATCTTGAAATGGATATTCATCAATTTCCTGGAGTCAAAGAACTGTCCAGGTGGTGGAGACACATTACAGGAGACTAAAATTTCTTCCATCAACTTCTACAATAGTGTGTATATCTGTCTGGGTACTTACAGGAAATGTGTGACATATTCAAATTGAATCATTTATGGAGAATGTAATGAAGGGACCATTTACAAAGGTGTGAATTGAATGTAGGAAATCACAAAATATACTGCAAAACCCTGGGTCTCATAGCATTGGATGGTTTTATCATGTGTAAGGTCCTTACGTAGGAAAGAGAGGCTGCACTTTTAGAAAATGAGAGGGGATACTTGGAGGAAAGGGCTGTCTGTCAGGGCAGGGGAGGAAGCTGGCACTTCGAAAAGCCACAGAGAGGAAGCAGAGTACCTCATTCTGCCCCCTCCCTCTGATCTCTTCCTGAAGACTCATTTACTTAACCAAACAGGAAGCAGTGGGAAAAGGAGTCCTTTGATGTAGGCCAAACTGTCAGTCTCACTGGGCACAGAGCTGGGTGAGAGTATATTTGAGGGAAAAATAGAAGCTATACAGAATCACACCTAATTGTCCTTGATAAATCTAAGTCGATACAATGAAAATACTAAAACTATACAAAATAACACAATCTACTTGGATTGTCATGAGAAAAGATTATTCTTTTTAATGACATATTTTCAAGTGCCGATGTACTCTTAGAAAATTCTACTGCTGTATATTTGGTACCCATGGACCCACCAACCTAAAAGTAGTACGTAAAAAGAATTACAAAATGTAGCTTGTATATTGCATGCACATTTTCTTGACCAAAAGCCACTCAGCTAGTGACTAGGTTTTTAATTTTCTATGTAGATTAACAGCAAATGTGCCCAAATTTGAAATATTACCTTTAAAACGAGGTAATTTATATTTTACCTTTGCTATCACAACTATGGGAGATCCCATTTCACAAAATGAAACATGGCCACAAGGTTTTTAAATGCCAAGATAAATGATACACCAGTATTTATGCAAAACATAAAATACTTGAATCATTTTTAACATGTGAGATTTCACAAGATACATTTTATAATCATTAAATTATAAAATTACAGTTCAGAAATATCAGCAAATAGAGAAAATACCTTGAACTCTCTTATACTTCAGCTACAATTTAAGAGCAACAATGATGATCAGATATGAGCACCCAATCTTCATTTGGAATCTAGATTATATTATACAATTTATCTATATATTACACATTGCAAGGTCAGGTCAAAAGATTATAGGCCAGAAGAAGGCTGCACTTGAATCTTCAAGACCACGCAGACCACACAGCAGCCATGCTCAGGGCATCTATGATCCATAGAATTTGCTATTTTTATTAAGAAATATCCAAACCAAAACAAAAATCAGCACTAATGTCAAGCTTCTTGATTTTTCCCTTAAAAGTCTCAAAGATCTTTGAAAGTGTACATAGTAAGAAAATAAAAATATTTTTTCTCAAAGAAGCAATGAAAATTAACAAAATTACTAATTTATCCTTATGCAAAAAATCAGAAAGGGAGACTGATTTTACCCATAGTGACATCCTATGCACCATAAGCAAAGCATTCAAAAGTTCAATTTCCATTTCAAAATCTGTGTTTTCATCCTCATTGTTCATAGTTGCTTTGATGTTCCTGCACTCTGACAGAGAGCATGGTTTCATTTGGGGAAAGGAATCAATTTCTCAATGTAAATTGTGATTTATACACTTGCCTTCCCCACTTATTTTGAATTGATTTGATTCTAGAAGCAGTAAGACATGTTGAAAAACACTGTTTTGCTTGATTTAATAAACACTTGGAAAATGGCTTGTTGGATAAGCCCTAGACTAAAAACTAGCAATCCTGAGAAATGCTGAAGGAATATGTTTTCCTTTTCTATGTTAGTGCCCTTCTTAGTTTCATGGCTCTACTCTTTAATTAAGGTACAGAGGAATTCTCAGGTCAAAAGGAAGCTAACATCTCAGCGTAGGAAATCCATCTGCCTTATAATAACCTATTTTCAGGAAGCACTTAATTTTGACTCCTAAGTATGGTTTATTAAAATGGCATGGTAGTATTAAAATTAATAGAACTCAGACTTTTCTTATTCTCTGCTTTCCTTATTTTACCATCAAAGTTAAGCAACTGTGATACGAGAGATGATGGTTGAGAGGACTCACATCCGCGGATAGAAAGACATGGGTTTGCAACGCAGTTCCATCTCTTAATGGCTCTGTGACTTAGTAAAGTTATTTTATACTTCTAATCTTAATTTGCCTCATTCATAAAATGGAGATAAGTCTGTTCTTGTAGGGATTACAAGTGATGGATTATTCATATAAATTTCTTTAAAAGTCTACAAAATATAGCAAGGGCAAAATACTGTTGGCTAAGTTAATAAAATAAGTGTTATTATTCTCTCCATTTTTATTAGGGATACAATATAATGATTGCTAATCAAAAATAAAAGAAAATCTCAAAAATATTTTAAATAAATAACAACATTTTCAACCTCATTACTGAGGAAACTTATTTATCCTGCTCACGGTTTTGATATAAAATCAGAAAATATGTCATAACAGTAACTAGGCATCATGAAACCTTTCTATCATTCTCCAGAACAGACTTCTAGAAAGACACATCACCGGGTAGCCACCATCAGGTTAACCTGGCAGTGAATCTGAAATGCGCCTGGGCCTGGCATGACCCTGGAGGCCTCACAGGAGTCTGGCTGGCATCACAGAGGAGGATTTCCCAGTAAAGACTCAGAAGGCAAAGCAAAAAAAAATTAAAATAAAGAATCATGTGTAGTTGAAACAAAGAGAAACACTTAGAGATCTTTGAAGCCCATACGTAGTCTTATATTACTGGGTCTTTACATACATGATGGCTCCACCTAAGAAACCCTATCTTCACCTGGCTGTCTTCTCTGTGTCCTTCAAGACTCCTCCCAAGCATACGTTTCAATGTATCAGGGTTGGCATGCAGAGTAGATGGCGTTTGGTTGATAATTTGTCTTCAGGTGATTAAAAAAAAGAGTATTGTGTTAGAATTAAAAGGCCAGATTGGTGGTGCTGGGTCCAGCACCTGTAATCCCTGTAACCTCAGGTAGATCTCTTCCGATCTAAATTCTCTGAGCCTGGATCTCCTCAACTGAAAACCAATCATTTTAATACCTTCTCTGCCTATCTCACAGAGGTTTACAAAGAAAAAAGGGTAGAAGTTAGAAAAAGAAATTTGTGACTACCGAGCCCTCATAAAAACATAAAGCAAATTCTTAGCCGGTTAACACATTTAATCACCTCAAAGGCAAAATTCTTCAAGGAACAGAAAAAAATACTATAGTATGGTATTTTAACTTTTCTTAACTTTGGGAACACAGTCATACTTGAGTTTTCTTTCTCTTGGGACTTTGATTCCCTTTCCCCAAGGTTTCTACCTTAAAACATACTCTTTTTGAGAGAGAATGCACTAGAACTCTGTGCTGAAAACTGTTTCTTTAATTAAGAAATTTCCAATTTTACTTTGGAAACTGGTTTAAACACAAATTATTCAATGGTGTATTATGATGTTATTTAATATTCAAACTAAATAGATGAACTTATTTAAATGCACTTTAAGTATCTCTTCACATAATATAGTCAAACATTTTTTTCTTATGCCAAGCATGACTGTCTCCTGTTTTATGTATCTAATGTGAGGCCAGCCCATTCCACACTGGCACCATCGTGGCTTTGGATGAAGAGCCGAAGGAGATGAGAAAGTACTAAATTTAATGTTTATTAGCAAAATAGGTATTGTACAATTTTTTGATAGGAGCTGTCGAAGTGAAAGGCAAAGAATAAAGTAGGAACCAAGGCAGGAACAGTAACAGAGAAGTCACATAACATTTGCTCATGAATGATATCTTGACATCTTATATTACGCCATGTGAAAAATACATTGGTTATACACCTCAATGCCTAAAAAATCTGATTAAAAAGTGGGCAAGGGTCTGAAGAGACAGTTCCCCAAAGAGGACATACAGATGGTCAATAGACATATGAAAAAATGCTCAACATCACTAATCATTAAAGAAAAGTAAATTAAAGCCGTGATGAGATACTACCTCACACCTGCCAGAATAGCTATCACCAATAAATCAACAAACGACAAGTGTTGGTGAGGATGTGGAGAAAAGGGAACCCTCATGCACTGTTGGTGGGAATGCAGGCTGGTATAGCCACTGTGAAAAAACAGTATGGAGTTACATCAAAAAATTAAAAATGGAACTGCCTTATAACTCAGAGATTCCTTTTCTGGGTACATATCCAAAGAAACAAAAAACGCTAATTTGAAAAAACATATATACACCCCTATGTTCATTGCAGCATTCTTTATAATAGCCAAGATATAGAAACAGCCCAAGTGCCTATCAAAAGATATGTGAGTAAAAAAGCTGTGGTGCATTTATACAATGTAATATTACTTGGCAATGAAAAAAAGTGAAATCTTACAAATGTTACCATGTGCGGTGCCAGTGGAATACTGGAATGCTGGAGAGAACACTCTGCAAATTCTATGATCTGTGCTGTACAATGGAAACTAATATAAAATAATATTGAATGTAAACTAATTAAAAATAAAATTTAAATATAGGCATGTATTGGTAAGTGTCAAACTATATGGAGAATAAGGAGTAGCAGGTAGGTGAGGATATGGTCAAATGGTAGAGTTTCTTAAAAGTAATGATATTTTCATTTTATGTTAAAATATTGTTGAAAGGCATTTTAGATATGTCCAATCTATGCTTTTCCCTGAAGTTTTTTTTATTTATCCATTCAAGCTGGTATGAGGAGTTTGTTTGTTTTAAGAACTTTTTAAAACTAAAGGGGAGAGATATCTATGGGTTCCAAAGGGTTGAAGACATGTTAGGAGCTTGAAATAAACATTCACTCTGGGATTTATCAGAGAGTAAATGAGGGGAGCCTAGAGATTCCAGACTTGCCAAATATTTCTCTGCCCAGAACAGGTCACAACAGGGTTGTGAAGAAAGGACTACTGTATGAAACAATGGTGCAGCACTGGTAACCACGTGGACAGGTAATGGACAGCAAGACAAGTTTCCCTATTTCATCATGGCTGTTTACCAAACACCCTGAACCTTGGCATTTTGATATAACTCAGAAGCAGAAAAAAAAACCTGGTTGAATAAAGCTAAAATTTCCACTTTTCCGTGGAACAGAGGCTCAGAGTTTAAAGTTAAGTTGATCTAAGAAAATTTAGAAGTATAGTATATCTTCCACAGTTGAATTGTGGAATGAAACTCATCCATGCTGTGATGGTAACAACTAAAATGTATTAAGCTCTTATTATGTGCCAGGTAGTTTGATAATATTTACTATTCTGATTACTTCATTTAAGTCTGACACAATGCTGTAACACAGGTACTATTGTAACCTCCATTTCACAATGAGAAACCTGAAGCCTGGAGTGGTTAAGGAACATGTCCAAGACCACTCATTTAAGAGGTGAATGCAACCTGGCTGGTGTAGCTCAGTGGATTGAGCGCAGGCCTGGGAACCAAGCAACCATGGTTGGATTCCCAGTCAGGGCAAATTCCTGGGTTGCAGGCCAGTTCCCATCAGGGGACTCAGAAGAGGCAACCATACATTGATATTTCTCTCCCTCTCTCCTTCCCTTCCCCTCTAAAGATAAATAAATCAAGGTAAAAAAAAAAAAAAAAAGAGCGTTGGGCACATAGCTATACTGCCATTATTTGCCCTGGCTGGTGTAGCTCAGTGGATTGAGCACGGACCTGCGAAACAGACAATCGCGGTTCGATTCCCAGTCAGGGCACATGCCTGGGTTGCAAGCCAGTTCCCTGCAGGCCAATTCCCAGCAGGGGACGCACGGAAGGCAACCATACATTGATGTTTCTCTCCCTCTCTCCTTCCCTTCCCCTCTAAAAAAGATAAATAAATAAAATCTTAAAAAAAAATAAAAAAAAAAGAGGTGAATGCAGGCTACTGGTCTAACTGAAGATCACATTTGTGCCTACTACTCAAAGTCATAATAAGGCATTAATCATGTTTTCGAACATTAATTTAGAGCAACATTATTTACTATAATGCTAAAATTTCATTAGATTTAACATAAAAGAACTTCTAATACAAGCTGTAAATAATTAAACAGTGTTAGTAGAATACTACACAGCAGTAAAAAAAGAAGGACTTCTCATCTTTTGCAACAGCATGAATGGAACTGGAGCTTATTATGATAGGTAAAATAAGCCAATTGATAAAAGACAAATACTATGTGATCTCACTTATATGTGGAATCTAATGAGCAAAATAAAGCAAGGAGCAAAATAGAACCAGAGGCATAAAAACATGGAGCAGACTGACAGCTCTAAAAGGGGAAGGGAGAAGTGGGAACTGGTTGAAAGAAGGGGAAGGTACTAGTCAGAGAGCGTATGTGCATGACCCCTCAGCATGGACTGTGGGAATAGGAAGTGGGGCAAAGGAGGAAAAGTTGGGACAACTGTCATAGAATAAACAATAAAATGTTTAATTTTTTAAAAAAGGAAACATGTCAGACTGGTAAACAATATACAGTGTGACTGACAGTGAAATTGTCACATCACCAGTGTTAACTGGCCATGTGGCCTTATCACTCAGATGACTTTTAGAACCACACAAAATGTGTGAAATAAAATGAGAGTTTATGGGTTTTTTTAATTAATTAAATAGTGTTAATTGAGAAGCACATTGGAGGAAAGTCTATATTAGAACATTTTCATTTTTCAGAAGAAAGGAAAAAGTCCCAATATAAATAATATTTTATGGTTAAGACCAGGACAGGATAAAACACAGGATGCTAGTAACATAGCTGGAAGATAATAATTCTACGTATCTTCAAATAAGTCAGAATTAAATAAGAAAGTTAGTGAGCTTCTATTTGAATAAAATGAAAACTGTATGTGTCTAGTTTGGGGGCATGCTTGTCCTTAGAAGAAAGCTAGAAATAAAAATTCTAGCAGTCCTCCGGATGAATGGGCGTGAAGAGCCATGCCCAAGCAGAGCTTTCTCCAGCAGGACCTTACTTGTTCTGACAACCACTCTAACCAAAGCCCCCTGGGCAGTTGAGGAAATGTCTTGGGCAATCCCCTCAAACAATGTCTAAGAGATAAACTTTGGCTTATTTATTTAATCTTCACCTTCTTTGTATGTACCAAACAGCTATTTGGATGACTGCTTCTTTGCATCAGCTATATAAACTCTTCCAATTTTTAGTGAGTGACTTCTATTAAATCCCGTGTGTTGCTGCCTGACAATACTTGCAGGAAAACTAGAAGTCCCCTTTTCACAGAGAGTCACTGCTTACATTGAAAAATGATTGGATTTATGCTCTGGGTCGTAGTCCCTTTCATAAATTTACAGAAAACATCTAGTTACTGAGAATATCACTTTCTAACTCTGGAACTGCAGGTCAGTCAAAGCTGATTATCTCTAGCCCAGAATGATGACTTCTGATAACTTAGCATAAATGAACACTCGACATCAAACTGTTAAATGGCATGTCTTTCCAACTGAGACTATTCTGGCTGAATCACTCATTTTATTCTTATATACAGAGCATTTCGCATATTTAGTCCCTCCCTGCGTATTTTAAACAATACAGTCAGCGTTCATATCATGGATTGTTAGGTTTTTCTCTTCCTAGAGACTCATGTTAATCAATTAAGAAAGTTTGATTTCTGAGTTCATTAGAATAATATGTTTTACTAGGCTAGACAGGAGAAATATTGACTTACCTCACATAATGACAGTTCGAGTGACAACTGCTCAATGTAATGACTCTTGAAAAGATATACTAGTTTTTAAACTACACATTTTGGAGATTTTTATGACCCTTCAAACACACATATCCATACAACATGAAATAAACATTCTATAATTTATCATTTAGCATTTTGAGTTCAGACAAAGGCAAAGGCATTCACCAACTTTCCTGAAACAATAATTCTATTAAAAAGAAAATAAATTTGAATAACATACCACGTTTGGGTGAACTCAATTGTGCTACTTAGTGTATGTTATCATTATTTTAGCTGTTGTGTGTGAGCGGTTTTAGGGTTTTAAAAGCTTTCTCATGCAGTCTTTGGTTTTGCCTAAAACAAGTTTTCTGTGTTACAATTTTATTTTTAAATGCATAACTATGAGTTCCCTAAAAGCTGAAATATTTTTTGTGGAACTATGTACTGTAGAAGGGAGAAAAAGAACAAGCGTAATTAAATTTTACTAAGTGCTAGATCACACACAGACTGAATTCAGTTCTGAATTGTTGTTTGTTATTTGTTTGATATACATTTTGCTTTAGGTCAAATTGATTAACTCCTGGTAGCTGGTTAGAGAGGTGTACAGTGAATTCCATGATCTAAAGACACATGTGAGTTAGTGAAACCCCACCCATTAGGATGAAATCTAGGGAAGTGTTTTTCAAACTGTGGCTGATTAGTAGGTTATAAGTCTGATTAGTAGGTGATAAGTCATGAGAAAGGTTGGAAAGGTGTGATTGGTATTTTTTAGCCTAAATAAAAAAATCATAATAGAATAGCATTGCACATGTTAAGACAAAGCATATTTGTGAAATTTTATTTCAGCTGTGCATTTGTGTTTGTGTGGCATGGAGCCACAACGCAAAATGTATTTATTACTGTGGCTTTGGTAAAAATTAATGTTTGAAAGTCTCTGATCTAGAGGATAGCATAAAATGAAAGAACCTATATTCCTCCTATATAAATTGTCAAGGTGTGCATGATTGATTTGATCATTAATTGAAAAGCACCATCTCCACGCTCCTGTTAGGAGCTCTTTACCTCTTGCCCGGCCCATTTCTAACCGCCCAACCACTTACACACCTTCAGTGCCCCCCTACCAGCCCATTATTGACCCAGCTGCCAAATGAGTCTTTCTAAAGCACTGCTCACACCCTGCCAGGCCCATTTTGTTTTTTTCACTTAATCTAAAAATACATATATTTTTATAACTCCAAAAATTATTTTGGAATTTCGTCCAGATAAAATATATAATTTCCTCATTAAAATTAAAGAACTTTTTTTTCATTCAGTGGCTCTTCACTGAGTTATAGAGTTTTTAGGAACTGAGGAGTTGTTGGGGGTGAGGGAAAAGTGGAAGAGGTTAAAGGGAGGAGAAATGGTGATGGAAAGAGATGACTTGTGGTGGTGAACACACAATACAATACACTGATGACGGATTAGAGAACTGTACAGGCGAAACCTATATAATTTTATTAACCAATGTCACCCCAATAAAGCCAATAAAAATTAAAAATAAATACTAACATTATTAGAGGTTTACCATTTTCCAGTTCCTGTGCTGAACACTGTACATAACTCGTTTAATATCTAAACTTACTAAATATTCTCACCTCACTAAGTCCCTTCCTTGTTCAAAGTCACAGGGCACACGAGCGGCTGAGCTGAGACCGAGGCCCACACAGTGTCAAGCATGATGACACACAGGTCCAAACCCTGTAGTTGACTGGGGTCAGGTGTATTTCAGGTTTCATAATTTTTAGGATTTTAGAGAAGTAAACCGTTTATATATGTGCCTTACAACACCCCGGGTGGGGGTTGGGGCAGCATCTCATGATCAAACACATGACTATATCTGCAATAAAAAAATCACACTGAGATAAACATTATGAATTGCCTCATAGCAACTCAGGTCACATTCTGTTACAAAATGAATCATACAACGGCCTCTGTTTTCAGGGGTTTTTGATAAAGGGTTCTGCACCTGCACCTTCAGTACTCAGCTTTGTTCACTACATTTAGTATCTCCCTCTTTCCTGTGTAGCGCAGCAGCTTGCTGCTGATTCTCACTCTTTTAGTTTAGGTTTGGTGAGCCCTCGGCCTTGTAATACTGAACCAGGTTTCGGTTTCAGTCGGGGTGCAATGCAGTCAGCCTCTAGCGGAGGCTCCGGGCCTCCCGTTTCACTCCCCTTCGTCCCACCATTCCCGCACCTGAATGCGCACACGCCCGGGCCCTGAGCCACCGTAATAAGCCTGTGGTCTCTTTTCCCAGTATTTTCTTTCTTGCGAGTCTACCTTTCCTCTGAAGTTGTTGAGTTAAAGAGATTTATACGTTAAGAGACAAATAGGAAGACAGCTGAGAGAGATAAAGAATGTTTATAACAATGATGAAAAGCATTCTGAACATTATCGCCTTTATTTTTTGAGCAAAATAGGATGGAATGATATATATGTACACGTGTATATATGTATACATATGCATGGCATGAAAACATGTATTTGTATTATATTTGTATAATTGCACAGAATACATCTTTAGCGACTTAACAAAGCTGAAGCTTATGTACTGGTTAAAGATTCAGGAACCTGAAGCCCAATATTCTCTTTCCCTGTCATGGGAAAATATTCAATCAGTTTGAATATTTTAATTTGGGGAAAACTAAGCCACCTTTATCATTAGACGCTTTAACTATAAAATGAAGATGAAAATAATTGCCACTCATTCTATCCTGTACTTCATAGCATTGTTAAAAGAAATAGTAGGATAACATAAAATAGTTACAATTCCTTAGAGAGCACATTGGATGAATTATGTAAACTTACTACTGTAGTAGGACCTCAATAATACAGAAGTGATAGTAGGAGAAGACAATTTATATACATAGAAGATTTTGATAAGTAAACAGGCAAGGTAATATGAATATTGCAGTCATTTTAAATGGGTGGCATTATTAGCTAATCAATTTTTCTAAAGTACCACAAATGTAAAATTAATTAATTAATTGATTGATTAAAGAATCTATATATCAGATTCATTCAATGAGTTGTTGCGTGGCTTAACTTAAAGTTTTATCAAATTACTGAATAAATCAATACTTTAAATAATAGAGACAAGAAACATTTAGTTACACAGCAGTTCTTTAAATAATGTCCTTTCATTCCATGTTATTTCATTATAATGTTGCTGAGGAAATAAAATCAATTCCAGTCCAGGACCACTGTCTGTGTGGAGTTTGTACACTGTCCCATGACTGTGTGGGTTTTCTCTGGGAACTTCATTTCCCCCGCATCCCAGAGATGTGCATGTTAGGCAAACTGGTGTGTCTGCGTTGTCCCAAACTGAGTGAGTAGGGGTGTGGGGGTGAGCTTGCCATGTAAGGGCGATCCATCCAGGGAGACGTCCACCCAGTGCTCTGAGCTGCCTGGACAGGCTCCAGCCAACCATGACCCTGCACTGGAATAAGTGGGTTGGAAAATAATTATCATACCTTTGTTACTAGTCTTTCTTAGATGTATGCATACCTCATGCATAGTTCAATGTTTACTTTTAGAAGTGTTTTGGGGCTCTCTATGTGGGAGTTTGGTGATGATTTCGTGACTAGAAATATGCCATAGGAAATTAACTCTTGTTCATATCAATTAGCCCATGGTAAAATTCATTTCATTAGATAAATTGTTACGCTTAAAGTTGCAGGTTCCAACTCACATTTAATTTACATTAAGTGAGAGCTCACTCTATACATTATATTGCACATCAAAAACAAGTAAAATAGTTAAAACTGAAATGGGATAAGTCACCAAGTTTTTAATTCTTATTCTACTGTAGAATATTGTAAGAAAACTATTTTAAAGTAATGCTAAGAAATTTATAGATATAGTTCTATATTTAAGGGTAAGCAGTATTTTCTATCTGGATAGAACAAGGACTAATATACACAAAAGTGATGTAATGACTAAATAAAATCAGAGTAATTTTAAGAAACTCTTAAGAAACTAAATGAAACGCCTAGATTAATAAAAGTAAATTCACACAAATAAAAAAATAAGGGGAGAAAAAAGACTATAAGTAAAATAAGGATAATGAAATTGTGATAATGGTTGATGAACACTCATATTCAATGGAAAATTTTGAGACTTGATGAAAAAATAGCCATTACAAACAAATGATTTCTTTATAATAGTAAGGAATATTAGGTTCAGATAAAGATGTAGTTTTCACTGCAAGTGAGTCAATTATTACTTAGTATCACTAAATCAGAAATGGGCAACATTCAAAATTGTTAAATATTGCACAGAGTTCAGTCTAATAACATCTTATTGAAATTCAACCAGTTATCTTTGAAAAGAAAGAAGTGATTTGCAGGAGCTCCTTGAAATAAACACAGAGAAGAAATCAGGGGATTCGAACACCTATCATGCAAAGTTATCTGGTCAAATAAGTGAAATAAGGCATGAAATACCCCTTGTAACTATAGATGTATGTGAAAGAGCGGAGTGACATGTTGTCTGGGTCAGTCCAATCCCCTTTGATAGTGCCTTAGTGAGTTCACCCAGCCTTGGGCCTCATACTCAGTCTTTAAGTCTTAGAAATCTGTTTATTTTTTCAGTACATTAGTAATGGACATGCCTCTGAAGGACAGATTATCATTTATCAACTGGCAAGATTGACATCTAAAACAAGAATTACATTTTCATGCTTTTATAATAAAAAATGCAACTCTCAAGGGAGCTGGCACTCAAGTCCCTTAGCAATCGCTCTTTTTTTTCTCCTGGTGACCACGCTAGATGGGCACTCACTTTGTTCACCAGAAGAGCAATCTCAGGCTCTGTCCATGTTAGAGGGAAATGTGGTGACAGCAGTACTGAATATATTTTCCCTGGAGTCTAATGATAAAAATCATCAGCATTTGCTGTTGGGTTTGGCTAAAGGGGGTGAAAGGGAGAAATCGAGGAAGTGGAGTCATGGAGAATGCTTCTAGAAATGTGACTGTCAATGGACACAGAAATGTCAGGCTAGCAGAAAGCAGCCAGAGAAGCTTAGAAGTCTGTTTTGACTGGTGGTAGAGAGTATTGTACACATCACACAGGCAATGCCTGAGAAAGTACAATGGAGGGCTTATGAGTAACACCCACAGTAGTCTATGCCTGACCCTTCGACAATGTAACAGCTAGCATTCTGACCTGCCCCCCCTTCCCACCAACCTGCCACGTACTTCCTTACTCCTCCCTGCTCAGGGAAGTCTCATATCTCAGGTGGACAGTTCATGCTGTTCTGTTAATATTGTTGACTGCAGCCTCTACCTCTGTTCATGCGGCTCCTTCCTCATCACCCACCCCAGCTGTTACACTATACATTGAGTCTATATTAAAACAGCCACCCCTAGGAAGACTTATTCCTCATACCTGAGGGACAAACCAATTCTCTCTCTCTTCTGGGGACATTAGTGCAGCCATTTTTCTCTTTTCTTAACATGCAAGGCCTGATTGCTTAGACCTGCTTTGTAAGTTTTACCTTTTAACAACTATGAATCCAGAAACCCATATGGCTCAGATTCAGAACAGAATCATAATCACACACATGGAACACCAACAATCAGTGTTTTCCAAACATTTTTAATGACTTCAACATACAAAAGGAAAATGTAACACAAAACATTTTTAAGATATTTTCCTCTAAACATATTCCTCTCACGTATAAAGGATCTTTTACTTCTATATTTTAAATTATTTGGAAAAAAAAGCCAAAACAGCCAATTTGTATCATTCTATATCCACAGTCTCAATTCTAATCTCCCTTTATTAAATTTTTAAAAACTTTTTAATTGTTTTTAATTTTCTTTATTTTTTCATTCACCTTGGGTCTGGTAAAAGTGGGTCCTCCTTTAAACGTTGGGGGGAGGCTGGAAGCACCCACTTAATAATTTTAGACCTAACATACCTTCACAGCCAGAGAACCTATGACTTCTCCCCTTTCACCCAACACATCCTGCATGGCTTTGGGGAAATCCCTTAACCTCATTAACAACTGGGTTCAACTATTTTAGAAAAAGAAGAACACTGATTTCTTCTACCACAGAGGAGATCTGAGTAAACAAAACATGAGAACAGATGTAAAAATCATCGGATAGGAATTGAAGGCGGAAAAATGAGGAAAGAGAAGGAAGGTTACTTATACTCTATGCATAGCTACTGTGATAATGCTGCTACTAATAAATGAGAAGGGTGAGGAGTGTGATCTGCTTTATAAAATACATCACAGTTAGTGTGCAAGGCCCTAACAAGTTTGTAAGGGAAAGAAAATCAAGGTAAAAGAAAATATGAACAAAGAATTTCTAAAATGAAGCAGGTAAAATATAAGTACTGTGACCGAAGCAAGGGGAAAAAGTTTCTTGAAAAAAAGTTTTAAATTATTGAGTTGGCAAAACTGGAAGATAAAAGATTAGACTGGTAGTTAAGGTATCTGAAACTTATCAGAGATTTTGGAGGGTATTTATAGATCACGAACAAACAAACAAGAAATAACCTCCCTACTATAACTGTAACTCAGAAAGCAGTCTCCCAGGGCCCTAAAGAAGCTTCTTGAATTCTAGTGTAAAAAGATACTTACAATTAGAAGAAAGAAAAATGTCATACTCTATGGAAATAGAGAATGTCAACTACAGGACTGACAATGATCTATGAACATATTGTAAAAGTGAGGTTTTGACAATAGGAGAAAGTTCTTGAACTGGTTTTGCATTAACAGAAATGGGCAAATGGAATATGAGTATACAAAATTACTAATTTATTATTTCAAATGAAATACTTTGTGGTCATAATTCCTGGAATGTTTCAGTTTAATAGTTTACATGTGAAAAAAATTCTCACAGAAATTCTATAGAAAGAGGCAGATAACTGAGTTTTCTGAGATTTCCCATTGTCTGGGTTAGAGATCCTCTGTCACGGGAGCTTACAAAAACTATAGATTTCAGGTCACTTGTCTCAGTGAGTCTGATTCAGAAAGGATAGGATAGGTTGTGATAGCCTGGATTTTTAAAAGCATCTATGGAGTCCAATGCAGGTGCCCCAAGAGCCACATTTTGAAACCTTAGCTCAGAGAATCAAGTCTGAATTTTTTTTCAGCAGTACATCCAGGGTCCTCAACATTCTAAGTGTGAATTGCCTTGTCCATCTCACCTTTAACAACATTCCTCCCCAACTCCCTCCCCAGGCACCAGCCTTTTCAGCCTTATATCCCAGGCTTACAGGCCGGATCTCTGTGTGACTCAGCTGGAAAGACTTCCAACACATCAAAATTCTACTCTGAGTGTATCCTCTTCATTTCAACAATTCCTCTATTTAATTACACCGCCTTTCATTTTTAAATATATTTTTGCTTTGTATTTCAAAATAACTTTTTGTTTATCCTTAAGTTCACTTGATATTGCATCGTAGACTATAATAAATTGGTTTAGATCTGCTTCTTAAAATCTTCTTCGTAGATTTTAAGGTCTTTGATGACACTTTTTTAAGCATTTCAAAAATATTTGCTTAATTTAATAAATCACATACACATTGGTTTACATCTGGTCAATCAAGATCTTCATGTTATAAAATCAAGGAGTTTGAGAGATGGCTTATGTAGAAGCAATTGATATATACCTAGAATTTGAATGTCTGATTCAAAGGAACCCTGTTCTCAAAATGATTATGTAGTCACTTACTCCTCAGGGTGTTGGACTGCTCAGATCCCAAAGGACTCGTTTTGGGCATAAAGCGCCTCATAAAGTAATGTGAAAGATCCATGGAGAGTTATCTCCCAGCACCCAGCTGCTGGAAGTGCGACTGGTCCACAATCCGCAGCTGTCAGGCCTTCTGGGGAATTGCCTAGGCTGGAGAGGATTACCTTGGCCAACAGAGTCACACCCTGTCCTGAGATAGCCCAGGAAGCGAGGCTGAGCTTCAGAAGGAGATAAAGGACTAAACCTCTTACGCTAATGCGCAACAACTCTGCAGGATTATCGAATCTTCAGACCTATTTACAAAGTCCGCCAAGGCTGCCACTAAAGCTTCACTGTGGCTCAACTTCTCCTTCTGCCCAAACCTGCTTCCTTCTCTCTTCCCTTCTCCCGGCATTGATTTTAAAAGTGATCACTAATAAAAATTTGCTCGCTAATTTCTTTTTCCATCTGTCTCCATTTTAGCTCCAGTGCCTAGAACGGACACTGGTACATCCTCAAAACTTAATTGCTAAATGAATGCACATATTTTAACCTCATTCAGTGGATGGAATATTTTTATAAGCAAATCACTATTGTCTAATTTAAATTTTTAGAATTTTTTCCCCAAGAAATCTTTTACTTCTCAGTATTAAATGATTTAAAGTGGCTAAAAACTACAACGGTATAAAGCAAGAACTGCGTCCCAGTCATACAGGAAAGTTCTGTAAGTGGGAAGCTGACAAATTCTCAGAAAAGAAGAGAACGAGAGAGCACTCATTCTGATAAGTGGAATATTCTTCGGCCGAATTAGCAACTTTGCAACAAACGGTGAGCCGGAGAACGATGGATAACAAAACG
The DNA here is from genome assembly GCF_021234435.1 of Artibeus jamaicensis. Taxonomy (NCBI): domain Eukaryota; kingdom Metazoa; phylum Chordata; class Mammalia; order Chiroptera; family Phyllostomidae; genus Artibeus; species Artibeus jamaicensis. The sequence continues at coordinate 28,282,291 of NW_026522025.1, read as the reverse complement.
GTGTGATACAGAGCACTTAACAGGGCACTGTGACATTCAGTACTGGAGGGGCGCTTTTTGAAAAATCAGTGTGAAGTCTCCCACTGTTGAGGCTGCAGCTGTTCTGTGGAGTGGCAGAGAGATGCTCACGAGAATTTTGAACTCTGTCTAACAAGCCCCTCCAAGCTTGTGAACTCCCTGCCATTTGCCTGTTAGCCTCCTGTCTGGCGGAAAGACTACAGGGCTGCACTGACAGCCATCACCGAGAGTTCCGGCCTGGTGCTGCCGCCCCCAGGCCCACTGCTCACTCAGATCAGCGTGTTGGAGCGCTAGACAGAAGCTGTCTCCGGGGTGGTGAGCAGTGGAGGGAAGGAGGCCAGGATATTGGAAACATTTTGCCCCGCAAAATGATGTCATTTCAGCTTAAAAACATACAACCCTTCAAAGTGGTCTACAAAATAATCCCCCCCAAAAGAAGACATTTAAAATTCTATAATAAAAAAAGTGAGGAAGGACATTATTTGGGGCTGGTGTTATTGAATGAGATAGTTTCCTGAGAGAAAGTAGAGAGTCCAGAAATAATCATTTCCAGGATATGTAGATACCCAGCGGCAAAATTACCCCTAATTCCAAATTTAATATAGTAATACACAAGGCAACTGAAGCACATAAGCAAGAACAGATATTTTTAAAGTCAGTCTTTAAACTGGGGAAAAATTAAAGCTAGTTAAAAATATCTTACATAAAAGAAAACAATAAAAGTCTCTATAGGTAATAAGATGCATTACCACTAGCATGATCATTATGAGATATAGACAACAAATGTTTATTCAGTGTTAGCTCTTTTTTTGTTTTTTTAAAGATTTTATTTATTTATCTTTAGAGAGGAAGTGAAGGAGAGAGGGAGAGAAACATCAATGTATGGTTGCCTTTCGTGAGTCCCCTGCTGGGAACTGGCCTGCAACCCAGGCATGTGCCCTGACTGGGAATCAAACCTCGATTGTGTGGTTCACAGGCCTGCACTCAATCCACTGAGCTACACCAGCCAGGGCTCAGTGTTAGCTCTTATGCATACACTCCTTTCTTGGGTCATTATTATTATTTTAGTATATATATATGAAAACTGCAGATAAATGAAGTGAGGTGAGCTGTACTAGTCTAGAAAAGGTCCTGAATGATCTGGTCCCACCAGCTTTTACGGTCCTACATTCCACCAGCTTCTCCTCAACATACTAGGCTTCCCTGTTCTAGTTTTCTCTCTGCCCCTGGGAGGCAAATACTTCCCTACTTTTAGCATTTTCCAATCTGCCTCCTTTGTTTCTGTGTCAATCACCATTCATCACTTAGGGATGGTTTAAATGTTTCTTCCTGAGAGAGGCCTTTCCTGACTTGCCTTACACGGGCATAGGTCGAGAAATTAGCACCCCCTTGCCAGGGTTAGCTAATTATGGGGGAGAAGGAATATATTCTTGTATTATTATGTATTAATTATTGTATTATTTTCCATACAGATAACTGTAAACCTACTTTTGCCCACTCGTGTATGTAGGAGATCTGTCCAGAAAGTATCCAGTCATATACTATGGCACCTAGAGATATTCCTTGAAAAAGATACAAGATACAAGGAACACTGTCCATTTTACAGTGATGCCTCCACCCCCTTCACAGTCGGCACCTTTGGTCCTCACATAGTTCTCCCAATCACCATCTGCTGTCCCATCATATTTTCCTGAATTTCACCAACGTTACGAAATCTCTGATTTTAGTTTTGGGAAAAGCCAGAAGTCACAAGGCACCAAATCTGGCCTACATATGGGCTGAGTCACCTGAGTGATTTTATGTTTCACCAAAAAACTCTGCCTGAGAGGTAATGCATAAGTGAGCACATTGTTACGATGAAGCTGCCAATCACCAGTGCCCATAGCTACAGCCTTTTGAATTGTCTGAGTAGGTTTGTGGAAAATGTTCAAGCCTAACGCAAAATTTGATGTAGTTTATTTTATATATTTAAATTTTTTTATTTTAATTGTTGTGCAAGTACAGTTTTCTGCCTTCTACTCCCACCGCAGCCCACCCCCCATGATGCATTTTCATTACTCTACTTGTTCGTTCATCTCGAATGTGATGGCCACACAGTACACATGCTCATTCAATAGTGTCTACCACCCCACTGACTAACTAGTACAGTAAAGTTGTCATTGTTCGCACGTGTGCATTCCAGTCCACTCTCCTTGGCTGCCAGGTAGTAATGATGTCACACAAACCATTCCCATTATATTAATAATAACTGGACTTTTTCTGGACAGACCTCATATATGTATGTGTATTTATATACAAGTATAAATACATATTTTTATGTATATAATGTAATATATGTAATGTTAGTGTGTGTTTCTATCATGCAATGTTCCAGGAACACTAACACTTACTATTTCTTTGAAATTCCAATTTAACTAGACGTCTTTTATTTTTATCTTGCAATCTTCCCCCAACCTCTAAATTTCTATGTCTGTTTGCTCTCCTAATTATAGTGGCCTGCACTTAAACTGAAAATCATTTTGCACACTTCAATTATAAAATTATTTGTGTAAGTATTCTGTTTAATGTTTATCTTCCGCACTACACAGTGCCTCTGTCCTCATCTACTGCTTTTGTTAGCTGGAAAAGTACCTGACTTATGCTAAGTGCAAAAATTTGACCTGAAAAAATGATGGCATAAAGCCATGATCAAACCCCAGTATGTATGATTGCAAAGTCCATTGTTCTTTTCCCCTCTCCTGATGGTTGTATAATAAAGATAGGTACTTTTCAGAGTATATCATATATATTGATAAACATTTAAAAAACAAATTCCAATTATTAAGCTTATAATAGAAGAAAATACTGTCAGATCAGCATCCCTTCTCTGAATTTTGATAATGCTAATTGTTCATACCCCATCCTAAATATTTTATCAGTAAAGTGGTTGAAACTCTCAAGATTTCATTTTATGGGATAAAAACTTAAATGTACCTCCCTGCAGGATATGGACATGGTTGTTTCCTTTAATGGAACACAGTTTTTCTGTTGAAAATATGGCACACGGTATTGTTATTGGTTCAGTTCATGAACAAGAATTTCTAAACCATGCAAGGATGATTTAGTGATCCTATACTTTGCCAAAGGCTTAACATTTCCAAATAAGCTTTTGCACAATGAAGTGTGAAGTTCATGGGCTGCTGTTGCCATGAGATTTTTACATAAGCAACCTCCAGGAACTGATTCCACAGCCAATTTTAAAATTGTGGATGACCAAGACCCACTGCACTGCTGTCAACTGTAGTTAAACTGGTTATATTATAATATTTTGGTACAAAAAGCAGAGAGCACTCAGGACAAATGTGTGTGTTATGTCCTTTTTAAAAATTCTATGATAAAAGTATTCACATAGCTATGTAAAAGACAGAACTTCTTTTATAGACAATGAATTGAGACAGATTTTTTCAGCAAGGATATTCTCAGGCTTTTCTCATCTATGTGTACAGATGAGGGACTCCAAATGTTAATGAGCACAGCACAAAGACCTCTTTGGTGACTCCTCGATGACTGTGGGACTTCTCTCATTTCTAGGAATTCTTAAGAGTCTCATGTTCTTCAACACCTACTTATATTCTTCTCTGACTGTGCCAACTACAGCAATTCTTCAAGCAATGAGACTCTCACACCCAGAGAGCCTTCAGTTGGAACTGATGTTTGAGGACCTAGACTGAACCATTTGAGGATCAAGATACGTTCCGTTCCCTGCTTTGTTAGAGCAATTAGTCATATGCACTGTGTTTCATCTCCCTATTTTATAAAGAATAAAATTAATACTTGCTCTGCTTACTGCCCATGTCTTTTTATGAAAATTAAATGCGTTAATAAGTGTGAAAGCATATTGAGAAAGTTGAAAGTACTAGACAGCTGTATGAGATTCGTAATTCTCTCTGAACACGATGCTAGCTTGTATTATTAGACCTCTATTTACAAAGATAAGACCAAATACAAATCTCCACATTCCAACACATGTAAAAGATAGAACTTTAAAAGTAATTCATTATTTTCAAAAAGATAAACCCATTGGAAGTTACATATTATTTGATTTATTTTCAGATCTGAAACAATCACCCATAACATTGCCTCTGGCCATAATTAGCATTGGAAATATAAGTCATTTATCAAATACATACTGGCTAAATTATTGAGAGTGTTTCACAAGAGATTGTGTCCAAAGCTTTTCTACTCAATGAGTAAACATAAAATAAAATAAATACTGGGCCTATGAAACACAGGATGTAGTTAAATTCAGTTTTTATTAAGTTTTATGTACAAAATTTCCACTGAGAATTCACTTTATTATTATTGTCATTACTATTTCTTAAAATAATACAATAATAGAGTTGAGAAAAACACATACAATCTCCTCATGTTGTGCAGGTGGGGAAACTGAGGACCAAGGGGGTGAAACATTCTTCCTAGAAGATCAGAGACTACAGTTTGTCTAATTTCTCGGCTAATCCTATGTTAATGCCTCTCTACTCTTGGCTACTGTCTTATCTTCAGAGTCTCATGAAAATTGTAGTCAGTATTTATAAATGTACCCAGATATGGTGAATTAAAAAAGTTAAATATCACCTTAGTATTTAAAAAATAATAGTTGAGAATTAAACTAGGATAATGTATTGTGTTGTAAGGTGAGAATATGTAGTTGAGAAGAGAAGAAAGAAAAGAAAGTGGAGTGATACTTTGAAAATGAATTATTTAAATTCAATAGACAGTTAGAGTGGATCTAAAAACTTTGGTACATTTACACAATGGAATTCTATGCAGCAGAAAGAAAGAAGGAGCTCCTACTCTTTGCAAAAGCATACATGGAACTGGAGAACATTATTCTAAGTGAAATAAGCCAGACAGTGGAAGACATATACCATGTGATCTCACTTACAAGTGGAGCCTAATCAACAAAACAAACAAGCAAGGAAAATATAACCAGAGACACTGAAATTAAGAACAAACTGACAGTAACTAGAGGGGAGGTAGGAGAGAATAATAGGGTGGAAATGGGGGAATGGTTGTCAGGAACATCTATAAAGGACATGTGGACAAAGCCAAAGGAGGGTAAGATCAAGGGTAGGAAGTGGGGATTGCTGGGGTGGGGGAAGTGGTTGGGGGAAATGGAGACAACTGTACTTGAACAACAATAAAGAAAGGTGGAAAAATTATATTAATCCTAGACCTACTTTCCCGCTATGTATTAGAATTTTGATTGTTTGCAATGTCCATTATCAATAGAATAGTTAGACAATGATTACATGAAGTAGAAAGATAAATGATTTCTACAAATATTCACTAGCCATAAAAGGATTGTAACCAAAACTTGAGACTTTTAGTTGGGCAAATATGTCTAAAAGAATTTCAACACACATCCATATACTAATTGGTATAGAAGAATGTTCATCAAACATTATTAAAATCAGAGAGGTTTAAAGTAAAATATTACATTAAGCTAAAAATGAGAAAATAAATTCAATAGACATTTATTAAATTTTTCTGTAGTGTTGGGATTATATATACAAATATATAAAATAAGTATTATATATATAAAAATATCTTTATAATAAATAAACATAGTACTCTATTAATTTACTCAGACAATTTTGAGTGGCTATTTTATATCAGTCAATTGGGGAGTGGGAATGCCTTTAAGCTTACATAAATGAAAGGCACAGTATTTCTTAAAGGGTTGATGGTCAAGTGGAACGTGTTAAGGTCTGCATCAGTTAACTTGGAAACACAATTTCTGAATAGTTCTTGAAAATTACCAAAGTTTTGGCATAACATTATACTGAAAGAACAGCCTCAGAGTGTTAAGCAAATATAATATTAGAATGAAATATACATACTAATCTATATTATAATGCACTGGTTTAAATAATGAGAACTTATGTCTTCTTTGGAAAAGAAGTACAGCCTAGAGAAAATAGTGTGGAAAAAATATTGTATCATTTATTTTTAAAAACCACAAATGTTAAGATTTCTTATTTTTTAATTATAGTAAAAATGGTAGAAATTAGTACTTTTTCATAAATTAAGAATAATGAACAATGACATAAAAGCCAATATGACATAAAAAGAAGCTGATGGAGCCCTGGCTGGTGTAGCTCAGTGGATTGAGTGTGGGCCTGCGAACCAAAGGGTCGAAGTTCATTTCCCAGTCAGGGCACAGGCCTGGGTTGTAGGCCAATTCCCAGCAGGGGGTGCATGAGAGGCAACCATACACTAATAGTTCTCTCCCTCTCTCCTTCCCTTCCCCTCTAATAAAATCTTTAAAAAAAAGAAGCCGATGGAAATGGAAAATATTAGAAAACAATGTCTCATCTATAAAATATTATCAGTCTCATTTTAAGAAATTTCGACATAATATCTGAAGCTGTACCTTCTTGAAAGTTTTTAAAATATAAATTCAACAACCTATTTACTACTTTTTCAAGTAGAACCTTAAGTTAATTTACTCCTTGGAGAGACTGTGCAAATTGAATTCATAAAATTATGTATATGTACTAGTGATACTGATTTTAGCACTCATTTTCATTAAAAAAAAGAAGTGCTTAAAAAGTTGTGGCTCAGTTTCAAATAACATTTGAACCAGGTTGTTATGATTGTTTGCTAAAGTAAGCAACTTAATAAATATAAGACATTTCATGTGAAAAAGGTTTACCAATAAATGTCAAAAAGTGTACTCCTTTTAACAAGAAAAGGCAAAAATCATAAAAAATGGAATTCCTTTCCATATCTGTTCTGCAGAAGACATCTGCTCTTAGGAAATCAGTGACTTCTTAGCAGTTTGTGTTTGGAAGAAGGAAAAGTTCTTTAAGATTATAAACACCCTTGATTACTTTCTTTGTCTCTTCATTTCACTATTTTACCTTCAGACTCTAATAATGGTCCAACTTTCCTTAAAACTTTTCTTTTGAATGGTTTTCAGAGAAACTACTAGTTTTTCTATCTGTAATATTTCTTATTTTTCTCTTTATATGCTGTAATTGAGCACATTCTTTATTACTTTTTAAAAAAATAAATCCCTACCCAACTGAGAAAGTTCTTTTTTCTCAGGGTTCTGACTTTCAAGTTTATACTAATAAAAAGCAACTCTGATTGCCACTTCTGTTTTCTATATACTCATTTCTGGGTTCATATTTCATATGCCTTCAAGATATTTAAACTTGAAAATCCCATCCAAATCTCATATCCAACATGCCCTCAATGAGCCGATCCTCCATCCAAACCAACTCTATTTCCCAATGTTCCTCCCTTTGCCAAAGAAACCACATCCAAATTATGAGAGTTCCACACCTTGGACCTTTTAAATTTATATTTCTTATGTCAAAGAATGTTCCAAATCCAGAATTTCTGCATTCAATTTTCATTTCAATAAATATAACATAATTTCATAAAATTTGTCAAGTTCAAAAAAATAACCAGTGATCAATTAGCTAAGACAAAGACAAATTTCACTTTAAGTGCTTAAGAGGGCTCTGCTGTATATTCTCAATGATAGAACTAAAGGGCATCTTCATTGCTTGGAGGTTTCATTTGAAAATAGAAATTATGCACACTAGAGGAGCTAGAGAACATTTGAGACATTTTTTGAATCAGTATCCCTTTACTAAATTAAAGAAAAATCAACATGTGAATTTAAAACCTTAAATTTTCTTTTATCCTTTTAGATGTTTAATTATTTCTAGTTCCTTCAGACCCTCACTGAATACACTCTGCCTCTGAGAACACTGGGCATTTTAGGGAAGAACAGCAAGTCTTTCCTACCATTTCTATAGAATAATACATGTTATCCAGAAACCCAACACAACTACAGATAAAAGAATGTTATGTGTAAAAGTTTGTGCAGTGAACTAACATCAACTCCAAATTAAACCAGCTAGATTCCAGAAAAGTAGAATGTTACAGATGGAAGTAACATACGGTTTATAAAAACACAAAGTGCAGTATTTCTAACAAACATACTTGTTTCCAATTTTTTTAAATAAATAAGTTTTGTGTAATTTCATGTTTTCCCACCAAAGTTTCTTTCAGCACACAAACAGCTTTTTTCTCTTTGAGCATCTCCCAAACCTAGAATTAAGTATTTGAAATGTCTATTTTAGAATCACCAAGATTTCTGTAATTGTTATAACTTCTAGAATAACTCTTATGTGTAACCTTTTCTGAAGACTTTTTTCCCAAGGTTCTTGTTAGTCCCTCGTCAGTTCTGTTTGTTCTCTTAACAGCTCATTGGATGAGAGGGAGGGATGTTGTTCAATAGTATCACAGCTGGCTTTCTCTAGTTGGTAACTACCTGCATATTATACTGAATTACACTTTTATTGCAAGCACAACAAATAGCCTTTAGCCACTCTGCTGTTTTAAGGATTTTAAAAGTTCTCCCTCATCAAGTATTGACTTTTTGAAACTTTTGCCACCAGGTGCAAATTGTATTTCAATGGCAAGCTGATCTCCAGGAAAGCTTTGCTTTTATATTCATTCTCCAGGGATACTGGGTGTACAATGCTTTTTGTGCAAGAGCAGCTGATGCTCATAGAGCTTTACACAGACTTACACAACAATGGTTGGCTCTAGGTGCTCACAAAAATCATGCAGAGCTCTCTGAGCAGTAGCACTGATATCATACCAAACTCAGTGGGGGGACTGAAGGTATGCAGTTGCAGAGTAGTTGCCAGACTAGACTGGATGGTAGTCTATGACAAATAATTAAGGAGATCCTCTTTCTCAAGACCTTGTTCATCTTGCTCAGGCCTTAGTCACAGAAGTAGCATAGTGTGGCTAAACACTACAGCATATCTTTTAAGAGTCTTTTTTTGCCTTTAGAGTTTATAATTATACAATGAAATTCCCAGAATAAAAGATCTCCTAGTGTGTATTTTTCACTGTTATAAGCTTTATAACAAAACAGTCCCTATTCTTTTTGAGAATTATTAGAAATAAAATAAAACAAACATTCTGTACTAAAACCACTTTGGCAATGATGTAGAACAAATAGTTACAGTTTTGAGATGTTACAAGATTTGAATTCAAAATATTTCAATAATGTTAAAATATATTTTAATAAAGTTTGTAGAACTTGACTACATCGTCCCAAAAGGCTAGAATATGAAAAATATTCTAGAAGTGTACATCACTCTTAAGAACAACTTTATTCCAAACTGTTTCCATTTGGGGGAAATTCTTGAAAAATAAAGCAAAAATAATAAATTTACAAAATCAAAACTTTTATCGTAGCAATTCAGTTTAACTTATATTTCAGAGTATCTATTCTATGTCAGGCACTCTGGTAGACATTGAGACTAGGTGAATAGGACAGTCCCTCCCCTTGAGAAATGTAGGGTATACTGAGAGAGAGTGATATATGAATGGTTGATTCCAGTAGAATATGGTGAGTATAGAAGAAAGTACAGGACATAGTTGGTCAATACCTGGGTGTTAGGAAAACTTTATTTGCTACTATGGTGTCTGAACAGCAATTGCATGTGATTCAACAAAGAGATAAATGTTGGCTTTGCTACAAAGAATCATATTTAGAATTACATGTACATGATTGCAGCATAAATTCATCTCAGGCTGACTTGGTTTCTCATCTTTACAGCTTTCCTTATCTCCTTGCACAGTCATACAAGCTTTGTTAAGTATTTGTAGAAATTCAATGAAATCTATGGAAGTTCACCTTGACTCTGTTTCTTAGTGGCCTTTTCCCCCCCTGAGTTTATTAAAAGCAGTCTGAGCCTCTCATTTGTAGTGACTCTTGGCTCAGGAGTTGTTTTCCAAGATAAATATTCTCACATCTCAATTGGCTTTGTTTTGGGGGGAGCAAAACAGAAAGAAATGAACCAAAATTATCTATTTTACTATAGTCATTTGAAGAATAGCTTATTATTTTTAATTTTTTCCTACATAATAATTAGACATAACACAAAAGAATTTGAAGTAACATGTATTTACATTAAAAAATTCACCACAAATCTCTACAACGTCTTTAATATAGGCACACTAGGAAAATTGAAATCTTACGAGGGCTTTAGAATGGTAACTATTTTATCTCTTTTATTAAAAGACCACCAGGAGAACTAATAATTGAAATATTATTTTTAAAAACCTCTGTCTTGGATCTAAATCTCATGAACTTTGTGCTATTAGCCTTGACCATTAATTTGCACTACATCAATTGAATTTCCAGCAACTTGGCAGTAGAATTAAACTACCCTTAGGCAGGACTTGTAAACAGACAATTATGCACCCCTCATGTACATAATTAATGTTTTGTATGTGATAACAAAATATTGTGTTATTGACATAAAACTAACATAGTCATTCTGAACGATTGCCTCTGATGAATGTAAGTTTGCTTTATCTTTCTAATGTTTTACAATCTCTGACACAACTCGGCACTATCAATATAAAATAATTCCCAAGGTCAGTGTGAGGAAAGTACAGCACGTGAAAACTTAAAATGAGTAGTGTAGCACAGGAGCCCCAAACCAGGGAGCTGCTTAAGTGTTTGTGATATTCCAAAAAGCGAAAAAATAATAACCAGAGGACTAGCAATGTGGACACGTCATTTATTACTCACATTACAGGGCAGTGCAATGGCAGTGGGTCAGTGCAAGAGAGGCCACACCTCCTCCGGTCTGAGGTTCCCTGTAAGGGGTCCCAAACAAAGGCAGAACAGGTCCAGGTTGCAGAAACCTACCTGCAGCCCAGAGCTACATTACAATAGTGTGCACGTGCAGAAGGAAAAAGCCAAAAAGCAGTCACAGGACAAGAAACCACTCCCACAAGGAGATAAGGAGAGTGTTACAATACATGCCCAAAACAATACATATTCTTCTGGCTGGGAATCTCCTGGCAAGACCTCATCACTCGTGGTGGGAGATCCATGTATTGACCCCACAAGTAGATACCATTATCCACCTTAATATGCCCTATACTCCTCCAGAAAAAAATGGGATGTAAAAAGGTAAGAAACTTTCATCCTTTTCACAACTTTGTGCAATATAAGCCCACTTCACTAGCCTTAAATGTATTTCCAAAAGGTGAGAAGAATATTCAGTTCTGGGCAATAGTCAAAACTATGAAGGACAATGGAATTTCTAAGTAAATATCTGTGTGCTCTGGGGTAATCCAAATAAAGAAACACAAAGTTTTTTCCCACAACTAGTAAACCTTGGGCATTGTTTTAAGTCAGGATAATGTTGTTGATGGCATGGATCTTACATTTTAGTTAAGACTGACAATAAGGTAATAAACACCTACCTGTAAGTGAGTATGATAAATTACGTATAGAGAATAAATCAGAAGAAGGTTAATTAGTGTCTAGGGAGGATATTTTTTATTATATGGTTAGGGATGGCTTCTTTGCACAGGCGACATTTGAGCTTTGTGCCTGATACGAACAAGTAAGCCATGCAAAAATCTGAAGAGAAGAGTGTTTCATGATAGAGAACAGCAGGTGTCAAGGCTCTGGACTAAGAATAAATTTGGGCTGTTAAAGGGTAAGGAAGGGCAATATAGTTGGAATTTTGTGAACATTGAGGAGAATGGATGGAGATGAAGTCCAAGTAGGTTGAAAGGCTGGAATTGAGTAGAGTATTAGATTTGAGTAAAAGGGTATATTTGAAAGCTCCCACATACATTCCAGCACCAAATTTTATTTCCTCCATCTTCAAAATGTATCCAGAGTCTGACCACTTCTTAAGGCCTCTATCATTATAGTTCTTTTCAAAACACAGTAACTTTTCACCTAGAATTTTACAATAATTTCTTAAATTAGATCCCTGCTTCCACCTTTGCACTTTGTTCTTAACATATGTGTCAGTGGTGCTCCTGGAATGGAACCATCTCCATGGCCCATGAACTGTGTATTTTAGTAAATTAGGAAAAGATATTCCCTATGGTTGGATGCATTTGAAAAACTGAGCACCATCTGGGCAGTGGAATTAGAAAAAATATTTCCCTGGGATTTTAATCCTTCTGATCCCATCTGCCAAGCTTCTGTGCAGAGCACACAGCACACAACTGCAGAAGATGACTTCCTAGGTGGTCTCCATATCCCTGTTCTGTTCTGTGGCTCTAAGACAAGAGGGATGAACTGACCGGCTGGGTTGCTGGTTTCATGGAGGTAGTCAAACCAAGAGATTCCTATTAGGTGTAGATAGTCATGCTGACAAGAATTTGAGGTGCTAAGGAGGATAAGTTAAATTTGTTTAACTTTATAGGGTATATATTAGCAATATATGTGTACTTGAGCTGGCTAATGATTAAACATTGGATATGGATATCCATATGTACAAACATATATGTCAAGTATACTGTTATATGTTAAGACTATATACATTATATGTAGTACTTATAATGTACTCACTCCATCATACTTATCTTATAAAACACTACTTGACTGACTTGTCATTGTCTTTCCCTACCCTAGGTCCCCACTAGAATGCCAGTTCCTTGAGGGTAGATATTGTGATTGTTTTCCTTACTGGTTTGGCCTCAAATCTCAGAATAGATATGGTGCATAGTAAGTTCTCAATGAACATTGGGTAAGTGAATGATGAATATCAGCTTTACATTTTAAACATTCGGATGGCTATCGGAGAATGGATCTTAAAGCACAAAGTATAATAGCAGGGGCTACTTCGGGAGCAATTACAGGAATCTAAATCATGGTTTCTTGGATTAGGGTGATGGCAGGAGAAACAGAAGAAAAGTGGGTGGATTTGGGATCTACTTTGATCGGCAAAGCAGACAATACTTGCCAACAGACTAGATGTGGAGAAGTAGGAAAAAGAAGGGTCGAGGGTGACTTTAAGGGTTGAATTTAGTAACTAGGTAGATAGGAATGTGACTTAATAATATGAGAAAGGGCAGAAGGAAGGGTTTGCGTGCTGACTGGTATAGTGGAGTGGAAACAAAGGCAGATGTCTACTGATTTTAAAAAATTGCTCTCTTCCTCTTCTTCTCTTTCTTCTTCTTTAATGAACCAAATATACCATTTTTTCCCTTTATGGATCTTTTCATCCTTTTAAACTTTTGCTTAGAAAAACCTCCCTCACTCTGAAGTAATTATGTATATTTTTAGTTGATTTAAACTTTCATAGTTTTGCATTTAAATTGTTGCATCATTTGGAATTTATTTTAGACATATGACATTGAATTCTAATTTAATGTTCCCAAACATTTAACTAATTATCTCAGAAACCTTTGTTCATTTGTTGAATAACTCTCTTCCACATTCATGAAATATACCAACTTTTTTCACATACCAACTTTTTAGAAATGCTTCTGGGATTCATTTTTCTTCTGTTAATGTCAAATATCATACTTTTTCAATTAATGTAGTTAAGTTCTCATAACCAGCCTCCCCAGCAGACACAGAGATGCAAATCTTTGTGAAGACCCTGAATGACAATACCCTCACATCCGTGATCAGGACCGTGGCACCACTGGGGATGTCAAGCTAAAATCCAAGACAAGAAGGGCTTCCTGTCTGACCAGCAGCATCTGACTTTTGTGGGCCAACAGCTGGAGGATGGCCACTTCTCTGAGAAAACAATATCTAGAAAGAGTCTACCCCACACTGTGTGTGTTTTCTGCAGGGAAACATCATTGAGCCCTCCCTTTGCCGGCTTGCCCAGAGGATGATCTGCCTGAACCCTATGCTGTCAACTGCTGCAGGAAGTGCAGCCACACCAACAACCTGCTCCCCAAGAAGGTCAAATAAGGCCTCTCCACCACCTCCCAGGATGCCAGGAACACCTCCTATCTAAAACCCTTGACCCTGGGCTTCAATAAAGTTCCCCTTTTGTTGATTTTTTAAAATTTCCAAGATTGGGTTGGTTATTTCTAATAATTCATTCTCCCTAATAACTCCATTTAGGATTTAATACATTCTTTATACCTCAGCCAATCAATCATCTTACTTAAATATCAAGCCTCTAGTTTCCTTTCAAGCTTCCCTCTTCTTCCCAATGGAGTTTTCTCTATGGTCTCATCATAAAGGATTTATTAAAGTTTCTATTTCTTAGCCTTATACTCACTAAGGGCTTCCTTAGGGTATTTTCCCTTCCCCTAAGAAACCTTGTACTCTTCCATCTAGACTCAAGTCAGAAGGCACTTTTCTATCAGATTTAATCGAAAGGCTCCATTACCAGTGTCTTTCTAGTAGTATATCCATCCGCTATTTTTTTTCCTTTTTATTGAATATATTGGGGTGACAATGGTTAACCAAATCATATAGGTTTCAGGTGTACAATTCACCAACACATCATCTGTACTCTGTATCATGTGTATTTACCACGCAAATCATCTTTGTTCATATGCTCCTAATACTAATTTCACCATAATGTAATTTTTTTATACTCGTGTCTTTTTCCTTAACTAAACTGTGAGTCTTCAGACCTTGCCCATTTTGTATCTACAGAATCTCTCACATTTCCACTCTTTTAATAAGTGTTGAATATGTATTTGTTTAATGAGTAAATATGCAAAGATTACTAATTTTGCCTTCATAAATCTTTACTCTTCCAAACTAAAAAGTACCAGTTCTAATAAGTGATTTTTATATTTACAAATGAGTTTTTAAATGAGAATTTATTTCATGAAGTTTGCAGTCAACTAAACACCCAGGGCGTTTTCACCGACTCACTGTTTTTCCACACCCATTCATCCTTACTTAAACACTTTTTCAATGTAAACGTCTACACGTTTAACACTCGAGGCCATAAAAAATGTAAAGTTATAATTTAATCATCAGACATAATATCAATTCCACCTAAATATGAAAATTTTCTATATATGCTTTTTATTTTTTCACTCCAGTGGGTTACATGAAGGTTAAACATCCCAGAGCCTTGTGACAAGGCACTGGAGACCTTGGCATTTACTTGATCGTTCACCCAACCTATGTTTTGCCAAAGGATTTGAAAGTTTCATGAGAGACTTTTCCAAAGCTTTTGTGAAATTTATGACAGCCTCTTAATCATCTTTTCAGTAATCTGTTAAAACTCTTTCTTAGACTTGACTTAATAGGGAATAGAAATAACAAATCCTAGATCTGAATAATATGTTTAACACATTCCATACTGCAGAAACAGTATGTAGAAATGGCGCTGGCACTATTTCCATATAATTCTCTTGTTTCTGCCCTCTGCACAGTGTCAGCTTCATCTGCAGATGCATTCATTCATGATAGCGAGATGGCTACAATAGTATTGACTTCTGAAACCCACATCATCCAGAAACAGTGTTCCAGTGCCAAAATTTCTGGTGAAACTGTTGGACTTTGAACTGACTGAACCACACTCCTCTATGCCTCTGTAACTCCCCAGTGTCATGGAAATTCATGCAAAGGTCATTTAGGTCTGAATTACCTGAATCGATTGGTGTTCATGGACCTGAGGCTGCACAAGTGGAAAGCCAGTCCTTCTCAAAGCCCATTGCTGCTATGCAGGGTGTAAGGGATATGATGGAAATTGAGGAGAAGGTTAGCAATGTATCTAGCAAACACAGACACAAATAAAGTCAGACATGTAGCAGTATATGAATGGTCAATGTTGGGGTATTTGTGAGCTTTCTGACTAGGGTAATTCAACAAAGCATTGTAGCCAGGATCATACATGACCCTTGTAACTTATAAGGCTGGGTATATTTTCTTATATGGAACAATATAAGGTGTATTTCAAAAGAAAAAATGATACTGGGTCATTTTCGAATTTTATTGGTCAGTATCTAACATCTTTATCTCAGCCTTCGTGATGTGGTCCTATTTTTACAGTTCCTGAGAGAAATGTATTGAGAAGTAGTGAATCGGTGACTGTGTTTTCTTTTCTTTCACCATAAAAGCCCTCAGGGGCTATGTGTTTGTCTGAGGAAGCTGTCAGCCAATTAGAGTTTACTGCCGAAGAAGAAGCTCAGAAAGTTAATCTTGCTCCTTCAAGGCAAAGTTAGAAAGGAAATATGAATCTTAAGTAGTACACATTATTTCATCCACTGAGAACCAGGAGAAACTAGTTAGGCAGGAAGAAGGGAGGATAATTTTAATGGGCTCATTTAAACAGGAAAACCACAGCATACCCAGAAGAAGTCATTTCTTTCCCTTGGCCTACAATTGACATTTAAAGCCCCCTTCTTCCGTATTGTTCCGTATATTAGAACTGCTATAATTTAAAAGATCCTTGTACTAGAAGTCAGGAGCTATATAGGCCTTCCAATGCTCATAATTTTATGTGTGTCCCACACTGTCTCTGGTCTTCTGAGTAAAAGAAAGGTAACAATGACAGCTATATGGATTCATTAAAGTGGTGATGACATAGCCGTTGAGAAATAAAATCTGGTGGAATGTAACAATGCATCTCACTAGGATATATTCTGTTTCATCTCCTTCACTCCCAGGTCACAGTGTTTGGAGCCAGAAAGACGTCACAAATCATTGAGTCATGTGACGTCACACACGAGCCTGAGGCCTCTCTGTCTCCACATAAAACCACGCAAGTGCTGAGTCATCACTTATAGAAACTTCTGACTCAGTTGGTCTGAGGGGGAGCAGAGAATCTGTATGTCTTCAAATGTCCCTAGATCACCTTGATTCTCAGGTGTGGTAAGTATTGATCTCATCCAACCATGCTATTCAGAAGATAAGAGAACTGACCTTAATTAGAAGAACTGCATAACTTTTATGCCAACTAGTCAATTTTCTGAAGCAGTAATTCATAACAAATATTAAGACATTATTTGGGAAATAAAATATCACTGACAATATTTTGAAATGAAAGAAATTATAAGAAAATGTTTCTAATGTGTGGTAGAAATATAGATGAAATATTCTGGCAATAAATTGTCTGAAGGGTTTAGGAGTGGAGAGAGGAGAAGATTAAAACTACCAAGTGGTATTAGTAACCACTTTGGATTCCTAAACTTTCCACTCCAGAAACAAATCCCTTTGATGCAAAAAAGACTCGTTCTGCCAACCAAGTCATCTTCCTTCTCCTCAGTTACCCAGAACAGAATTCAGTTGCTCATCTAAATAAATGAGGAAGAAACACTTCCAAAGAACTGATTTAAAGGGCTACCTGGCACGCCCACACGTCTCCATCCAGCCCGACAGAGTGGCTCCTCTAAAGCCATGCAACTCATCTGGGACAGATCTGAGATTCTATCTCCTGTTTTTATTTCCAGTCCAGTCATTTGAAAACCTCACCTCATTCCAAATCCATCTATTTTTAAAAATACCTTAGCAAAGTTACTTTTAATTAACGAATGTCCAGGGCTTCACAGTAGCAAATTCTAGCTCTTTTCCATTAGTTTAATAAAGCCAGCCATAAGAGTACACTCTCAGGGCAATGCATGTACAGCTAAAGCCCTGAGTTCAGGCTCTATATCAGCCCCAGGGAGCTGCAGAGTATAGTTAGCAGAGGGTAAGAAAATAAGAAAACACAATAAAGATGTCATACTCTGGCAAAAAGTATTAACAGGCTATATCCTTAACATTGTACTAGTGTGTATGTGTGTGTGCACTCTGGTTGTATGTTAGGGCTACGCAGCTACTACACTTAGTCCCTGCTAAGCACTTGGTTTTTATAAAGTAAGTTAGCAAGAAAAGTGACAAGATCCCTTAAGCCCTTAAAATTATATGCAGACACATCACACTTTAAGAAATTGGAAAAACAAAATTAGACAAACCATAAATAGAAAGGATAATTATGTATATTGAAAAAAGACTTTCATAAATTAAACTCTCCCTTTCAATAGCAGTTGTCTTACTGCATTAGGCATTTTGTATTTTGTTTAAAAATGACCTGCTAGAGGACACTAACTTAAATATTAGATATTTAGTTTATTAGATATTAAATCTACTATGAGTAGTAGATTCAAATAGTAGATTTGCCTACAATTTGAAATGATAAGTAGTCACATAGTCATAGTTTTCTAAAATAATTTTATGGGGGAACCTAGTCTTCACAGAATTTATACATGGGTAAAACAGTATTTATGGGAAATAAGTCCTGAGAAATATACCATTCTTTTGAGGATTTGTAAAGTATAATAACATAATTAAGGCTCTGAAAAAGCCTGCAGCAAATGAATTTTGTAATTTCCTTCTACCTCTTTTCCCCAAGCTTACACAACCACAGAACAATTTAGCATACTTTAACACAAGACTTAAAATACCCTCTGATACTACTATTCAGAACAATTGTAGATCCAAATCAAATAGAAAACAGATTTTATTATCCATTTTTTATAACAATAATCCATGGAATTTTAACTAGATATGTGAGCATCTTAAGGGCTGGTCTATGCTTTGTAGTCTTTTGTGTTCCCAGAAAGACCTGACATGGTGACAATGTTGGTTTATAGGAGGGATAACTCTTAGATGAACCACTGAGCAGTCTTTGGCATTGGCTTCATATGGAAAATGGAGGAATAATTATCGTTGTCCTTCTAGAAACAAAGTTATTTTTGTTGTCTTCAGAAATATTGAAATCATTGCGATTTCCACTTCCGGCTTGCTGGTTATAACTTAGTTAAGGAAGGAACAAAATGTCACTAGATTTGTCTGCCCACTTTAAAGGAAGTACAAAATTGTGGCTAACAACTATTAAGACTATTAGGACATGTATCAAGATGACAACATATGTAGAAAGAGCTGAATTCTAACTCAGCCCCCAGTAGCTGCTCTTGTTCCAAAAACCTGGACTACATGGGCTGCATCTTTAGGCTCATTTTCCCTCTGATTTCATCAGTTCATAGGAGGCAGGAGTAGGGCTGGAGTTCACTCGTTGACTTCCCTCCTATTCAGGTAATGTGCTTGGCAGTGGCGTTTTACTGAAGGTCACTTGGCCTGCTTGGTGGCCCAATCTTAGGATCTAGGAACTGCTCTTTCCTCTCTTTGTTTTCAGGTTGAGGGATGGAAATAGTTTCCAACTATTACCAGACACAATTTACAGCAATATACACAACTCCTTATTACTTTTCCTAAACCTCGCCTACATCTTTTTAAATTGCACCTTTATTAAACTCTCCCTAATTACCTAATTTGTGTGTGTGTGCCACCTTTATCTTGCCTGGAGCCTAATAGATAAACTGGCTGAGAGGTGATTTTATATAATTACTTGATTTCTTTTAGCCTCAGTTTATTTACCTGTGAATTGGGGATAATATTTATCCTTTCTACTTCAGTCTTATGGGAGAATTTAATGGATCAATGTTGGTTTTACTTCCCTTCTCAAACTTTTTTTCAATTTCTAGAATGTGACGATTAAACAGTGTGTGCAACCTTAAATCCTGCCCTTGTTTCAGGTAAGAGATTTTCTTCCATGGAACAAAATTCTCACTCTGAGCTCTCTAATAGCCAAAAGCCCAACAATCCTCTTAGAGCAGTAAAGATTGCGGGCATGTGCAGATGATTTGCTTGATAACTTTGAAGAGAAGGGAAGTCTACATAAAAGAGAACACCCAGACTAGACAGAAGTCTCTGATTTAAGTAATGCTGATTTGGACAACCTGAAGACCTTTCTTTTTGTAAATAAAACATGACATCCATTTTCTAGGGCATTTGGGAGAAAAAGCAACAAAATAAAGTAACGTATTACAGCAGTGAGATCAACCACACTTTTCAAGTATACGGTGTGTATATTGAGCTGCAGATTGGAAACCTGATGACTGAAAGTTGATTATAAGTAATAATATATACAGATTCACATTCAATCAATATTTGTTTAATCTTTCCATATATCACCCTCATGCTAGACACATTGAAATATGATATTCATTTATTTAAGGTAATGTGACTTCAAATCAAGATAAAACTATTAGACATAAATTTTTCTTTCTAAGTTATGTATGTTGCTCACTTTTTAACCAATGAAAATAATCAAGTGGAAAGAGCTTTCATATTCTTTCCTTAGAATATAAAAAAATTTATGATTTAATATCCAAGACACTTCTTTTTGACATGCAACTCTCTCACAATGTAATAGCAAATGGGAGGGTGGGGGAAGGCTAACTGTTTTCATCTGCTTCTCCTCTGCATTCGGTACTTTGTGTCCTTCTGCAAGTTCTGTGCTTAGCCAAAGAGGATGATGCTAATGACACAGAGAAAGCATCCTTGGTTGAAGGTAAATCAGTAATGGTAGCCTTTGATAGGACTGCTAAATACAGGTCTCTATTCAATTGATTTCAACAAAATCACAAATTAATCAGCTTAATAAGAGACAACTCAGAAGGTAAATAACCAGCTCTACATGAGATCTATCCATGTAAAATAAGACTGAACAGCTTTGTGTCAAATAGAAGAAATACCACTCACCATACATCACACATATGCACACACATACACACCAGTAAGCCAGTATAAAACAGTGTGCCTCTGTACAGCTATTTTAGTTAGAATAGTAAGAATTTACTCAGTTTGTACTGCTATTCTTCCAAGTTTATTCCATCATTTGTTTTTATATCTTATTAAGTGGAGTGGGGGGAAGCCATAAATAAAACTTTACTATTTATGGCAAATCTGTTTTGTGCAGCTCAATAAAATGAAGCAAAGTTTCATGGAGAGGGCCTCAAACTCAGTGAAATTAGGTGATTTATAGAGACCTTCAAACACAAACTTGAAATAGTCTATAAAAAGGCTGTGGTCAATAGACATATTAATCATAAAAGTGTTGACTTGCTGCAAGTATTAAATAAATTGAACTTTTATTGGGTGTCTCATAGTAATATCCTTTGGGGATAAAGCACATTCCCTGTTGCCTTAGCTTTAGCATGAGCCAAGAAATGTGGCATAGACTAGCATGAACTCAAACCTCTACTAAAATTAAGCAATTTAATGCACAGCTAACAAAAAGATATTTAATATGCATGCTAAGGACACAAAATTTTGTGTTTTAAGGACCTCCTTATGCAGAGTTGTAAGACTGAATTTCCCTCTCAGGGAACAGAAAGAATTACTCTAAAGAGGTTGACATTTTTTCAAGGAGATGAGATTTCTGAATAATTTTTCATATTTTCTGCAGGAACATGTGAAAATGTAAAACCACAACTCTGTGGACTATAAATGTCTATACATTCTCTTCTATTCTCTAGCAGAGGAGTGTTCAGTTAACCTTTGAACAACATGGGTTTGAATTCCATGGATCCAGTTATTCACAGATTTTCCTTTAATAAATATATAGTTGACCCTTGGTATTGCAGGTTTCATATCCATGGATCCATCAACCATGGATGAAAAGCAGTAGTGTTTTTGATCTACTGTTGAGAATTCATGTATACAGAGGGCAGACTTATGTTATAGGAGAATTTTTGACTGTGAGAGAGTGCCTCTAACATTTGCACTGTTCAACTAGAATGGTAAGAAAGGTAGCTTAGATACTGATTCTCTCTTCTTAGTTTCCCAAGATTCCATAATGAGAACTATAATATAAAACCATTATAAAATTTAGATTAAGATTTAATAAAGTTTCCTATGAATGTGAAGGCAGAACTTGGCATTGGGGTTTTGGCTTTTTAGAAGACCTATCTATATTAACCAAAAGAGCCAAGTCTCAAGTAATTAATAAGATCAACTGTAGAAACTAATACATGAGATGAGACCTTTTTTTTTTGTATAGATCCTAATACCTTAACTACTTGCTTTATGCAAGATGTAATTAAAGTAGGAAAAAAAGAGGGGACAGAACTGTATCTCATGTGTCTAATGCTATGTGAAACTTTCTGAGCAAAGGACAAAGGGCTTCTTAATTCTTAAAATGGGTGTGATAGGATTTTTCTTGTCTACCTCACAAAGGTGTAGTTAACTAAATAAATCATTTATGGTAAAAATGTTTTGATGCTGTAAAGTACTTTAAAAAATGGCTGTGCCTTTTCTTCTCAACAATTCAAAGTGAAAACTGGAGAGCAGGCCATAACCAGAACTGGGTAAGATATGAAGGTTAAGTGAAAGCATGTGAGGAGGAGGACCTTTTGGTCACCGACTCTACCTTCCCATTCTTGTATCACTTCAAGAAGGATAAAAACCTGATTGATGTCATTTCAGGATGTGTATGACCACAGTTATTTATCAGAGGGTTCATAGTTCATTGAAAGTCCATACAGGATGTGGCTTGCATGTCTCTCTCCTTGCCCTATAAAGCCAAAAGCATAAAATGTACTCCTAGCGATCTTACCCCTTTCTCCTCTGCATCATTAATATTGATCTTTCCTTCTTAGCTCTCTGAGATTCCACAACGAGAACCAGAATATAAAAGCATTACAATATTTGGGTTAGCTCTCTTGGAGGTCACATCAAGCTGTGGAGTGGGTATAGAAAAAGAGAAGGGCCCAGGAGGCTAGTGGATCGTGCCAGCAAAGACAGCTGAGAAGGATCAGTCAGTGAGGTAGGAGGTAATCCATGAGAGGGGGCATCTCTGTGTTTCAGAGCCTTCCTGCTTAGGTAAATGAAGATTGATTCTTGCCATCAAACAATGCCAACAGTTGACAAGTATTAAAGGGAAAGAGTTTCAGAAGTTATATAAGATGTCTTACCAAAACCATTTGTGAAGGAATCATATTTCATGTTTTTTGTTCCTTTGCTATGCCAGTGAAACGACACTGTCTGATCTTCTTAAGAGGTTGTGACTGTTCCTGCTATAAGAATCAGTACAGGATTTCATGCAGAAATGAAGGACTTTTTAAATTAACTTAAATTTTTACCCATATTCCTCAGCAAGAAATACATCTCACTTGGGACTGTAGGTATGACTCAAAATGCTGTGAATTCAAATGTTTAATGGTCAAGTACGCAATGGCTTTAAAAGTTATATTTGTGGTATTTCAATCCATGTGAATTCTAATAAAGGTAACTTAAACATTTCTAAAGTAAGCACAGGCTTATTTCTGATGCAGCAGAATGCTTGCAGGTCATAATGTGGTTCTACAAAAGATGACAGGTGGGGAGAAACAAATTTGCACAGGAAATTTTGGAACAATGAGAGATGAGGCTAAGGAGTATTGAGTTGAGATTTTTGTGTGGTTTGGAGGTCAAATGGAAACCAGATGGACAACAGAATTATGAAATATTTGCTTTACAATCTGATAGTAGTGAGGGGAATGATGTGTGTGTATAGCCAACATCTCAGCTATCCTTATTCTGGGTATATTTCCCACAGGATTGCTCACATTGACCCCTAAGGCCACATATGTGAGATTGTTCATAATGATAGTTTTTATAGAAGAGGATACTTTGAGGCAGTCAAGGAATATGAGAATAGATGAAGGACTGGATAACCAAAATGTGGTGGATAAATACTGTAGATTGTGATGTAACAGTTAAAAATGAATGCATAAATTTATATATATATATATATATATATATATATATATATATATATATATCACAGAACTTACACATATAGTATAGAATGAAAAGAAAAGCAGAAAGAAATTTGTAATACGATATGATTTATACTTAAATATACCCTAATACCTCTATCTCTTTTATAAGGATACATTCATATCAAAAGACTAAAAGGAAATATATTACTCGGGGTGCCTAAGGGAAGAGAGAAGAATGAAAGCAGGGACAGGGAATAAAGAAGAAGAAAAGAATAACCAAAATCAAATTTAAAGAAGAGGACTTAAGTTCATAATGTGCTATGAAACAAAGTTATAACTCATTTCCCAACTTCTGGATAAAAAAAGATTAAAGAAAACAACAAAACATTTATTCACTTCTCCAAATTCCTTTGAGAAGTAAGCAAACACAAATCCAATTGAGTGAAATAATAGAAAATAGCACTTGATGTCATCTTACAGTAGCACAGCAAGTTGCAGGAGAGAGCAAGCTGCCTACCTGATGTGCCAACACATGAGGCCCAAACACTCCTTGAACTTTATTTGATGGGGTCTAGATGTCTGGGAAAAGGAACAAGGATATAGCACTGAAGGAGTAGGTGAGTGTTAACATTTGTTTAGTGACCCTCAATTTATAGAGAGTAACTCCTATCTACACCTTTGTAGTCTTAAGAAAAATGAGAGGATATCAAAACCATGCCAGGGAAGGGAAAATGTGGTCTTCCCCCTTCCCCTCTCTGTGAGTTATCGGAATGCCTACAGATGTTTTCCTTCTGACTCTCATCTTTGCTTCCCTCTGTGACCCTTCCCCTCACACTGATTTTGTTTTTAACTCTCCCTGACTCCCCGTCCTGGCCTCCTGACTTCCTTGTAACTAACACCATATCCCTGTCGGCCTAGCATCCACTTGAAGATTATTGCTTTGCACTGGCATCTGAGAACTTCCTCCTCTCCTGACCCCGACAACCACCATTCAGTGCTGTATATTTGGAAAAGAGAGGAAGGGCAGGGCATCCCACACAGAAACATCTCTGTCAGTGCCCATTCTCTCAGCTCTACTTGGAATATTTTTCTTCATACTATGTGGCTATTAGTGTGGATCTAATGTTGCCTTTTAATGAAAACCACATTTATATCTAAGGGAAATTACATTCACATTATTATAAAGCCTTCTTATGTGAGATCTGAATGTTTACGCCCAAGTTCCCAAGAAGTCGTAGGCCAAGAAAAAGACAAAAACCTACCTAGATTGATACTTAGGGCAGTAAGCTAATAGGGATTTTTCGATAATTTAGCACTGAACTGACTTTCTCATATAACCAAGAGGGGAATTCTCTTTGGATTGAATATCTGTTTCCTGTTTTGATAATTGGCACCTGCTCCAAATTTGGATGAAAATGCCATGTGTGGGACCAGCATCTGGTGTCCCAAGCCAAAGTGAGCTTAGAAGACTCCATATGTGATCAGAAATGGGAAAACTTTCTGGCTGAGGTTTTCATTAGGCAAATGAAAGCTTTAGGGTTTCATTTCACTTCAAAGACAAGATCCTCTGAGCAGTACATCCTGTTGGGCTGGTAGTGATGATATTATATTAATAACCGTGAGGTACTGGAGCCAAAAAGTAGGATAGAAGTCACCTACTTCCTAGCCATAAAACATGAGAGGGTGGGCAGTGCCAGCGATTTTCTGTAAAGTTTAGGAGATTATTAAAATATTCCTAAAGTCCTTGGAAAATTTCCCCTCAAATCCATTTGCCACTGTGTGATGGAATGAGTCTTAAAAATATTTGCATAACCAGAAGCTATCTCAACTGTGCTGTAAAAGTGGGAGCAGAAGTCAACTCAGTTGTTTCGAGCAGCTACTCGAAAATGATTTTTGACTGTTTGTTTCATCTTGACTTTTAACTAACGAGTGCCATCTCTGTGTATTAAAGCATTGCTTTAATGAAATAATGTCACATGTATTAAGTGCTTACTCTGTGCCAGATATGTTGTTAGATAAGTGAGCATGCCTATAATTTCCCTTTTTTCTGTTTTGCTCTCCAACACTTTCTCTGTGCTGCTAGGCTATTTCACTGAATATGCTAGCCTTTCAGTTTATTTCTAAGGCATCCTTTTCCTCTGTCTTGTGTGTAGGTTTGGCCAATAAGAGGCATTGCTAGAAGGTTAGCATCCTCTCTTGGCATTTCTAGCAGCAACTGAGGCTTCTCTGCTGTCCCAGTTTTCATGAGCCAGCCTCTCTCACAAAGTCTGAGATAGTGCTGAGCAAGCCCTGCCTGGTTTCACTTTTTGCCAGGTTGTCCTCCACCAGAAGCTCCAGCCAAGTTAATTTGTTCCTCTGTTTTTCCAGGAACAAAGATGGTCATGGATACTTCCTATGTCTAATCTGTTAAGTTCACCTAACCACCCCTGTATTAGCTTCCCAGTTTCTCCAGGACCCGTGTAACCAATTTTTGTTTTAATTTCATTCTGTTGAAGTATCCAGAATGATTTTTGTTTCCCTGATTGAATATAGGCTGATAGAACAAACATGTATACTATGATGTTTAACACAAGCTACAAAATTGTGAGAAAGGTAACATTATCCCACGGGAAAATAGCACAGGATGCAAAGGCACTGTGAAGTTAAAAATGTGTGTACATACGAGATCTGTCCAGAAAAAGTCCAATGTACTAGGTCCGTCTGGAAAAAGTCCAGCCACTGTTAATATAATGAGAAAAGTTTGAGTGACATTGACGTAACCTGGCAGCCAAGAGTGGACTAGAATGCGCATGTGTGAACAATGATGACTTCACTGTACTAGTCAGTAGAGGTGGCAGATACCATTGAGGGGATACATGTACTGTGTGTCCATCACATTCAAAATGACTGAGCAAGTAGAGCAATGAATCTGCATCACATTTTGTGTGAAGTCTGAACATTCCTCTGCAGAAACTTTTTGGACAATTCAGAAGTCTTTCGGGGACAATGTAATGAGTACAATGCAAATAAAAGTGTGGCACAAACGCTTCGAAGTTGCAGTGAGACCAAGACCATGTTAACTATGTTTTTTGACTGGAAAGGCATTGTCCATCACAAGTACACCCCTCCAGGCCAAACAGTTCATCAGGAGTATTACCTCAATGTTCTTTGTCTGCTGCGAGATGCAATACTATGAAAGTGGCCACAGTTATGGGAAACTAGTGCTTGGCAGCTTCATCACAACAATGCACCTGCTCATGCATCCCCTCTCATGCAGAGTTTTTTAGAAAAACATCGAATCACTAGGTGACTCAGCCCTACTACAGCCCAGAATTGGTGCCCTGCAACTTCTGACTTTTCCCAAAACTAAAATCACCTTTGAAAAGAAAGAGATTTCAGACCATCAGTGAGATTCAGGGAAATATGATGGGGCAGCTGATGGCAATTTCAACAAAGGATATTGCAGAGAGTTTTGAACAGTGGGAGAGACACTGGGAGAATTGTGTGAAGTCCAAAGGTGCCTACTTCAAAGGGGACTGAGGCATAATTGTCCTTTGTACAATGTTTATTGCATCTTGTATCTTTTAAAATGAAAGTCTCTATTTTTCATATTACATAGCTAGATACTTGGATGTAATGTGTATGTATGTTTTCATGGTCACAAAAATGGGAATAATGTTCGTACTCTAAGACTTTGTTTTTTTCTATGACAATATATTGCCTTGCCTTTCTTCCTGTAATCTGTTGTATTATAGATTATGAAACCTATATGTCCTTTTTAGCAGAAAATCCTGCCTCATGGAAGGAAGCCTAGTGAAACGGGATAAGGAAAGTATCAATAATTCACATCCAACTTCTTTTCTCTGCCCCCAAAGAACACATACCCTCACTCCTACTCAAGATCAACCCACCTTTTGAACCTGACCTGATCCCCTCATTTGTCCTCTAAATTCTTGTTCTTCAATTATCTCTCTTCTCTGCTATAACTTTGACCTTTCAATTTCCATTGGCTCCTTTCTAACTCATAAATATAAAACTCCATCATTAACAACACCACTCTCTTTTGATCCTCCATCCAACACACTTTCTTAACTTCCATGTCTCTAGTTTTCTCTGCCTTCACATCTCCCCTACACTTCTCCATCCTCCAGTGTAACCTGACTTCTGTCTTTATGACTCTACTTTCATTCTGGACACTAATGATTTACTGATTGCCAAATCCCCTAATTCCCTGACCTCAAAGAAGACCTCTGCCACATTTGACATTGTGTTTGCCTCACTGCCATGACCTGAATCACACCCTTTTACTATTTCCCCCTCGAAAATCAGACTGTTTGTTTACATCTTCTTATAGGCTTCTGTGTCTCTACCTGCTCCTTAAAAGTTAGTTTTTACCAGGATTCTGTCCTTGGCACATTACCATTATTACTGGATACACTCTCACTAGAAAATATCATCTGTTTTTCAAGCTTTCAAATAGCACTTATATGTTAATATTCCCAAATGCATATTTGTAGCACAGTCTCTCCAGATGTTTAGGTTCATTATCACAAAGCCTGCTAACTGTCTTTAACATCACTTCCAGAACTGAATGCATCATTGTAACCTTCAGAATTGGCTTTCTCACATGTGATCTATATTTATTATATTCCGAGCATCTGAATTACTTATCCCTGGAAATGGAGAGTTTTTCACATTTTTCCTCCCCTGCCCCCAACCACCAAGTTCCTCTTCTCAATCTCTACTACAACTGGTTTAGTTCCACTCTAGTCTTGTTCTTCTCTGTCTACCTTCCCACCCACTACATACGTATCAATGATGATTTCACTGATGGCGCTTATTTACTTCTCAGATTTCACCAACATCACCTTGCTCTCTGTTACATCTCCTGTAATGCATGTGCCATTCTGCTTCTCACCAAAGAGCTGCTGCTGTCTACATTTTTTCCTTTTTCTAGACATCTAATCACTCTCCCATTACCTAGTTATCTCTACCCACTCTTTAGATTGCAATTCTACTAGGATTTTTTCAAGGACACCCTTGTCATTTTATCACCTTATTTTGTTCATTCTAGATTAGGCACACAAAAACAATACTTCCACCAGAGCAGTTTGTCAAATTGTAATTTGACATATACCTGTTTGATTAATACATATCTCTTCTACCACCTGTAAGCTCCTTAAAGCAGAAACTCTGCATCAAATCCCCAGCATCTAACATAGCCCTGATACATAAATAATTAGCTACAGCAATAATTAATTAGTTATTACCTGCAATAAATAATTAGTTACAGCATACATAAATGAACCAATTAAAGCTGCTGAATAACCCTGGCCATTGTGGTTCACTTGACTGTGTGCTGACCTAGGAACCAAAAGGTAGAGGATTCACTTCCTAGTCAGGGCACATGTCTAGGTTGCAGGCCAGTTTCTTGGTTGGAGGAGTGCCAGGGGCCGCCAATCCATGAGACATCACCAATTGATGTATCTCTTGCATATTGATGTTTCTCTTTGTCTCTCTGTCCTTCCCATTTGCTCTCTCTAAAAATAAAGAAAGAAAGAAAATATTTTAAAAAAATAAAAATTAGGCTCTTAAAAAACTGCTGAAGATAGAACTGTTGGAAAGAAATTTGATGAAGTTTGATGAATACAAAGTTACACCACCAAATACTCTGCGATCCCCTGTATTCTTATGGCTGTTTTGAGAATCATCCCATATGATATATAAAAGAGATCTGGGAATTAATATAGCTTCAGAAGTATTAAGTCTGTGCCTCTAATACAAAGATTTGAGCATGTGTGATACAATAGTTTTTAACAACATGGTTCTTATTCTCTTGCATAAGGCAATGTGAGAGTACTGCTTCTTTTCTTTCACTGTTAGTTTCTTTAGTCTTTTTCAGAATTTATCTGCTTTTCTTTTTTCACTATTGGTGCCATAAATGCTTATGATATGCTGACAGATAAGCAATAAACTATTAACACAAACATTTTCAGACTTAGGGTACATGTTGATACTTTGAAGCAAGTAAAAGTTGGGGCTGTGCTTCTAATTTCTACTTTGGAAATTTCATGTACAGAGAGAGATACAGGATAAATGTTCAAATCAAAGGAGTAAGTAGCCATTGCAAGAAGGAAGTACTATTTTTATTGTGGTGACTGTTTCTAACTGTTTCTTATCACTTACATATTTTTGTGGAAAGTGAAGAAGCAGCATAACTTTCCAAACACAACCCAATACCCGGCACTGTTGGAGAAGCTACCAACGACAACTTAAAGAAGACGACGGCTTGTCAAATTCATTGTTTTATATAAAACCTTAGACATTTAGCAAAACCGAATATATTTGAGTATGGGATAGAAAACAGAAAAAATAGTTTTCAAAGAAAAAAATAAAAATTTTATTAGAAAAAGTTCCTATACTTTTTCTGCCCATGATTTTAAGGCCTATCATCAAGAACATAATTAGACACTAAAATGGGACCAGGTTTGTTCCTAGTCCTTCCACCTACATTTTTTGTATTTGAATTACTTTCATCGTGCATTAGTAGACTGTTATTTCTTTTTCTATAGAACTATATGTTTTTATCTCTTATACTAAAAGTTGAAAAGAGGCTTTCAGTATGATATGACCCAAGTAGAAAATATTTAATCATATAATTGCCTGCACATCCATGAAGAAAAACCTCTTAAGAAGGATCAATTGAATACTGTTGCATTTTGAAAAATTTTGCTTGTAATCATTGCTTAAATACCCAAAGAAAGATTTCCATAATCTTATATGATGCATATTACATAAGTATGTACATCTACACACGTATCTCTATGCATCTGTGCACATGTGTATTTGAGACAACTGTTTTAATAACAAGGTAATTTCTTAAGATACTTTTCTGTTGTTATGTAAAAATAAACTGAAAAAAAACCCAGGAGTGAATAAGAGCCCAAAGTAGTCTGGGAGAGAAGTACACTATATTGTCAGGGCAGGATCCAACACAGGAAAAGAGATTTCTAGCCCCTCCCTCTCTTAAGGGACACAGATGAGGGAGGAGTAGCCTGTGATTCAGACGGAAGGACACGGAGTCAGAGTCCTTGGGTGATTAAAAGGCACAAAGTACAGGAAAAAAGTAAGGTGTTGGCTGAGAATCAAGATGGATTATAAAAGACGAGAATAGAAAAGGAGAGTCTGCTAGTGAAAATGTGGGACTTTTCCCTCCTCTCTTCTCTTGAAAAAGAGCCATAGAAAAACTATAATAGAAATGCTTTTATCTAAAGAGAAAGAAATGAATACATGTAATTTCTAGGTCATCAGAATAGCTCCGCGGCCAATCCCCGCTCTACCCTCACAGACAAAAATTGGGCTACTGACCTCGAACGTCTCTTTTTGGCTGGTGAATGTTGCAACCCCCTCAGCTGGGATGAAAAGAGACAGGGGATCTCCCCACCAAGTGCAAATTCAACTTGCGAGTGGGTCTGGGAGCCTGGGGGGGGTTTACTCTTCTCCTTCAGTCGTTTCATACCTCAGGGACTGCAGGATGTTATCATAAGTTCTCAAGGTGCCGGGAAAGTCGGCCAACCTTCCCAGGCCTGCTTCTCCTCACCTGTATTACAAATTAAGGCAACCCTCGCTTACACTACCGATCTCTCAGGCTCTTCCAGCTGTTTTAGCATATCGGAAACATCTTTAATAAATCCCAAAGGTCTAAGTTTAAAATAGTAATTCTGACCCCAAATTCCTTTCTGTCGGTATCAAACTCAGCACTTTCATGAACAAATGCAGAAAATTTTGGTAGGCTGAACACCATGTGTCCAAGAGGTTAAATGGGAAACAGAGTGTGAATTACTCCGAGAGCTGTTTTATAAACAAACACCTACTAGCACTGAACTCTGCACTGATTTGGAGGTGACTTAAGTCCAATTTCCTGCTCCTTCCCACTCTGGCCTTTCAGGTCCAAAATCGTTAAGTGCTGCAAAGAGAGCCCCTGCGGGGAGCCCCTCTCCTTTCCTCCTCAAGATCCTGACAGGAAGGGACTGCCTTTTGTCACAGTTTGACTGACTGGTGAGTGACACTGAAATGCTCCATCTTGCTCAGCCTGAAAGACAGCGGCACTAATCCTAAAGGACAAAACAGAGGTTTTTTGGTGTGTTTTTTTTAAATGACTTAGAAAGAAACAGGCCAAAATCTCATCCAATGAGAGAACTGAAAGCATCTTTTGAATGGCAGCAAGTAAGAGGCCTGTCAGTCAATTCAGAGGTCACCATACACCTGCATGCGATTCCTATCAGTGAAGGTTTCCCAAATCTATTATGATGCAAAGTTGTGATTCAAAACCAGGCACCTCAATAAAAGTCTTTTATGGTCTATTAAAGCCCAGGTCCACTGAGGGCCAGTGTCCAAACCAGCAGGCTTACCGGGCACCTTAGGGCGCAGGGCAGACCTCTCCCTTTTTCTGCCTTTATGCAGCAGGTCGCCTTCTGCAGCCTTGGCTGTGATCTAGGCTCCTCTGCTCTGTCTTGGCTGTCTGCCTGGCCTCCTGCTGTCCTCATCTGTAAGAGCAGCGCAGCTCAGCGAGGAACTCTTCTTGGTGTGCCCATCACGGCACTGGGATAAAAAGAATACTTGCCTGAAAAGCAGACGAAGGCCTGTTGCAATGCCAGATTCGCTCTTGTAAGGACTTCTGATTTAACAAAAGGAAACTTCGCCAAACTGAAGATAAGATTAAAAAAACCACCACGTGTTAAACCTGACAGCTCTGTTTTTTTCCCACTCTCTAAAGTAAAACACATGTAAGAATCACAGGAGAAATGCCCTCTCACTGGCTGTTGATTGAGTTTGCAGACATTAGTTTGGTATCACTTCACTGTTTAGAGACTGTTTAGAGATTCAGAGTAATTCTTTATTGGATATTACATCCTAATGCCTTCCAAACAAGATAAAAATATTTAACCATGCAGTACTCTGGGTGATTGCTATTACTTATTCCAGAAATTGTGTTTTACTTAATAATTATGTAACAAGATAAGATCTATGGAGACAGCCATCCTGATGTGTAAATAGGCAGATCCTTCTGGTAATTACATCTGTTTATCAGAGACCTGCTGTTTATTCTCTTTAATAGGGTCAATGTATCCTGAGCTGTGTTCAGAATTGAGCATCAAAATGCCACTCACCTGTGACACCATTTTGATGTGAATCATATTTACTATAAATTTAATTATAAAGCTTAAACATATTTGGAAAATATTTGCTCTATAATATGTAACATGAGTCTTAAGTATTAGAGAGTCTATAAATGCTTGGTCACACTCAGTAGTATATCAATTATATCTTTAATTACTGTTATATATCAAGTTAAGCTCCTTGAGTGAGTGTAATGAAGGAAAAGTGGTTTTGATGAAATGTAGGTTCTTAAAGTTTATACAAAGCAAACGCTGTGATGATTACTTTTACACTCATACTTCAAATGTCTTGTGTAAATGTATGCCAGTGAGAGTTCAAACTTTAATGGAGCAGCTTTATTTTACTCCTCTGGGAAATAAAGATGAACAAATGTTGCTGAGTGTATAGTAGGTGCTCAATAAATATCTGTCAACTGGTTAAATATTGACTAAAGAAAGCAAGAAAAAAGTAAACTTTATTATGTCATAACTGTGACTCAGATAATCCTTGGATTAAGTACTTTTTATGCAATTTAAAATCCAGATAAAGTAAGATAATTTATATCTTTTGGGGGTAATTTTCTACTTAAACTGATTGTTCTTGAGCTTACTTTTTCAGGAAAAAGAGCTAAAACATATTTTACCTCTGGGGACAAGAAAGATTTTCAAAATCTCATAGCCACGGGATGATTGATAGAGCCTAAAATTTTTAGTAACTGCAAATCATATCCTGAAGATGCTTCAGAAATATAGAAAAAAATTAGGCAGAGGTCTCCAGACTTTTTATTTCTATTTAATTAGGATCAGTCTCGAGACAACCAAAAAATGTGTATTTTCCAAAAGTACCTTTGAATTACACACTTTGATTGAATTCTAGTCTCTTATAATTATAACCGAAGAATGATTATAGTCACTTCTGAAATCTTACTGTTTGTAAGCATACATGCGTGAAATGCAACTACATGTGTGATATAGTACTATATTTACATTTTCAAAAGATCTGTTTAAAAGATAAAGTCAGTATAGTGCAGCAGAATGAAGAGACATTCTGCATTTTAATTCCAACTTCACTTTAATTTATTATGAATCTTATGCAAATTATTTAACTCTTCTTTGTAAAATTAAGTCAGATAAGATCACCTCCATTGACTTTGATTATTCTATATGCCAGTCACTGTGCTAAAGCGAAGTGTTTTACCTACATTTTCTTGGGCTTTTTTTGTTTTTGTTTTTAAGATTTCATTTATTTATTTTTAGACAGAGGGGAAGAGAAGGAGAAAGAGAGGAAGAGAAACATCCATGTGTGGTTGCCTCTCATGTGTCCCCTACTGGGGACCAGGCCTGCAACCCAGGCATGTGCCCTGACTGGGAATCGAACCAGCAACCCTTTAGTTTGCAGTCCAGCGCTCAATCCACTGAGCCACACCAATCAGAGCTGCATTTTCTTGTTTAATCTAGGATTACTAATGACATTTTCTGTGTGAATTCGAGACTTACCGATGTTAGATGACCTGCTAGTGTCTCATAGCTAGTAAATGGTAGACACGGAGTTTCAGCCATTGTACTCTGACTCCACTCTTCCACCAAAACTGTCTGAAATTGTGGACACTGTAATATAATAAAAGCATGTGAACTCAGGGGGGTGTCACAGGTTGAGTTTCCAGGGAACTGGACTCTGTCTGATACAGAGATTAACAAACAGGAAGCTTATTAGGAATTGTGTTGTGGAATGCAAGGGAAAGGAAGGGAAGGGAGGGAAGCAGAATTGAACAGAGGGAGAAAACGAGGCACAAAGCAGTTTCAACACTGTTCTCAATCCTGGAATTTCTGGGAAAGGGGCATGACCTTGGACAAGTCATATCTGTCGATTGCATATCTAGCCAGTCCCTGCAAGAGGCTCGTCACTTGAGGACTTTGGGCTGATAGCACTTGAAGAAGCTGAATGAATGAATCTTTATTCCTGAGGGCATCCTGGAGGCTCAGAGCAGCATTCAACACAGAGGGAAATGCAGTATAAGAGATCTGAACTATTTCCCTATGAAAGTAAAGCTGAATTGGGAAGCAAGACAGAATAGTCAAAAATACTTAAGTTGTGGCCTGACTTTGACAAGGGAGAAAAAGTTGAGACTTGATAAGTTTCAGTTTTTTTAAAAAAATGCCAATTAAAAAGCATTTAGCAACATATATGAAGGTCAGAATTTTAATGAGGAGAGGGTTAACACTTTTGCTTAGGCAAATGATGACAATGACCGAGGTGACGGCTCCATGTCCACCAAGGGGCTGAGCTGGCAGGCATGCAGCGTCCTGAGGACAAACAGCCATTCTAGCAGAGACACCAGGAAGGGAAAGTCCTGCATATCCATCCCTTTGTTAATTCATTTATTTATTAAGTATAATTTAGTGGAAATATCAGGAACCTTGAGGTCAGGTAGGTTTCAAATCCCTCCGTGTGTGTGCAACTTTGTGTTCACGTATGCGTGTGTGCTCACTGCCATGAGCCAGAACTTCTTGATATATAAAATGTGGTTAAAATTGGGTGACTAGGTGAATAATACCAATCATATGAAATAACTTCTGTCAAAATATCAACTTCTCTGCAAGATGACTAACATATATTGGTTGTAGAGTAAATGTTATTTCTATTTAATCTATCCTTCATATATGAACACATTCATTCATCTGGTAACCTTTTACTTGCCAGACTCTGAGAAGACAAAGATAAGACATAGTCTACCAAAGGAGAAAAATATTTTAAATGTTCAATTTCATTTATTGTGGCAAATGTCACAGTGGATGTAGGAAGAAAATATGTGGAGAACACAGAGAGTGGTGGAACTATCCTGCCACACAAGAATAGGAAAGTTTTTATAGCTATATCCTCTCTGAATTGATATCTCCAGATGCATAGAACTTGTGAACAGAGAGGGGAGTAGGGGCTTTATAGGAAGAAGTAGTGATACCTTCTGTTACATTTTGTCTCATTATTACATTTTTGCAAATTTAAGTTCATTTTTTAATGCTAAGCAACTGATTAGCTTTTAGGCAACTACTCATCTTCCTTGATTTATTTGTTCCACTTAACAAAGCCGATCACTTTCTCCTTCAAGGGAACTTGTCACCCAGAACATTATTTTCTCTTGGTTCTCTTACTTCACAGAAGCTCCACCTCAGTGCCCCAGGTTTACCTTCCCACCTCCTCCCCTCTCTACTATAATCATTCCCTAAGTGATCAAATCCTGTCCCTTGATTTCGAATGTCATCTACTTGTTGAGCATCCCCCAAATTAAGTGGTACTTCCAGCTTTACCTGCGCCCCAGCTTCGTTCATTGTAAGAGCCACAGTGAGCCTTTATAAAGATGAGCAGGATTGCGTGAATGTTCCCGTAGAGATCCACCACGCCCCATAGCACCCATGGCTTCTCATTTCATTTGCAATAAAAGCCAAAGTTTGTTCAAAGTCCTATAAAATGGTCTTAAAAAAACAACTCCCTGGCCTACTCTGCATTGCTTGTCCTCTCCTCTTGCTCATACAACACAGCCACGCCTTCCACCTCAGTTTTTGTGGCTCTTAAAAATGCCAAGCATTTGGGAAGAACAGCCAGACAGAGACTAGAGAAAATGAAGGCCACTCAGCAGCCAGCCCCGCTGTGCCTGTCTCACTGAGTCTACCCACACCAGCTGCCCTTTCGCCTCTGCCCTCTGAATCTCATCACAGGTCTCTTTTGACCAACCCTATAGGAAAGGAGTTCTAGGAAATGAATTCCGATTTACCTAAGTAAGCAAATTACAAAACCACCGCTCTTTGTAATATGCAAAACAAATTTTTGTCTATTTCTCCACAATCGCATTCCTATTTCCTATCACTGAAACTGAGAAGGCAAGATAGCATAGTAATTAACATAAAGTCTTTGATACCAGACAAACCTATGTATTAAATCCTAGCACTGGCATTTACTACTTATAATAGGTAGAGCATTTGACCTTTATTAGGTCTGAACTGCAGAGCAGGGCAATAACATAACTAATAATCTCAAGGATTACTCCAAGGGTTAAAATATATTGAGTATGTAAGTCACCCACACCCTGATAAGTATCCAAAAACATTAGCTATTATATAGAATTCCTATTGTTATATTAAAAAGTAAGTGGCATACAAATAATAATGAATGCCAAGAAACTGAAAATAGAGTTATTGAGGAGGGGAAAGCAAGTCATTCATAAAGTAAATAATTAGTCCCCAGCTACTAGTTTCACTACAAATACGAAGTTCCTGGTGTCAATTTTAAAACATTAATCCTCAAAAATGTCTAGGTAACACAAAGGAGATAGTGGGAAAGACACACAATCTACTAAAACATAACTAAACTTTCCTAAAAGTTTCACGCATCCTTGGTTTTCTTCATTATTTTACATTTTCCTTTCAGTTGTAACAATTAAATAAAGGTAAAAAGGCTCTGAGACTGTTAAAAAAAACACTGTCAAGTAGAGTTTGAACTCTTTTGAGAAAAAGGTCACATTGACATTCAAACCCACCTGTGACTTCTGAAAGAGAGCACAAGTTTTGTTGAAAGGAGAGGGAGGTCTCTGGTTAATTGTTACCTAGGTGCCATACAGGTGTAAGCCATGTTTGTTTAGCCCACACCAGAGGAGTAAAATACTATCACAACAGTAGTGACACATGGCATTTTTTCAGGCTTAGGACACATCCACAGCATGGGCAGAAAGCCCAGCTCACACTCAAAACTTCTGATTAATTCAGGAATTCCCCCCCCACACACCAAATGTCTCATGTTTCCTATTGAATCTCTAACAGCCTTCTTTCTCACTCCTGGCACCGTAACCCAGAATCACCAGGTCTTATAACAGTTCTGGCCCTGTGCTATGGCAGATACAATGAGTGCCCTGTTTTTGATATCAGCATTGGGCCCAGCACCCAGAAAATAAAGCTGTTGCCCTCTTCCCTCATGCTGGTTTCATAAGCCCTGGTTTTCTGGTTGTCACACACCATGATAAACTGGTCTGGATTAGACCACTGTGGCTGGCTCTTACTGCTGTGGCTGCTGCTGCTGGTAACTGTTCAGTTCTGTGCAGCTAACATCGCCTCTTTGGAGGAAGGCAAACTGCCTACAACCAGGTTTGTGTTCAATTCTGTCCTGTTTCATACAGGACAAAACATGTGTGCTCCTTTATGCTCTCGATGTCTTAAAAAATGAGATTTTAGTGATATCACTAAGCAATAAAAGAGAGAGAAAATTCTGTCTGAATTTCTCAACAAAAACCCTATGATGGTTTGAAAGAAATATTTTGATAAGTTTCTCTTGAGCCATCAGGGTGGAGACTAAAACCTCAAGGCATTATTCAAAGAATCAAGATGCTTAACCCCAGAAATGGGTGAGAAAGAGGAAAACGATGAAGGAAGGAAGATAAAAGAAGAGATGAGAGAGGACTGCAGTATTTTCTGACCTCTCTCAGGAACCCGCAAACCCTCAATTCACTCTGCTAATTCTAATAATATTTCCTAAAAGCCTTGACTAATTAGATTTATTGAGAAAGTGATAAAATTCTATATTAAGGTTAACACAAGATGAAAATTTTTATAGACTCAAAAAGCTAGAGAAATTATTAGTCAAGAAATCTTAAAACATTTTAGGTTGACTCCAAATGATGGAATTTGGATTTCTAAAGTAAAGCTATTCAGATCTCTGAGGAAAAAGAGTTATCACAAGTCATAAGAATCAAAAGATGTTTTGTTGCTTCTTTTTCTTCCTTAGGCTGGCAAAGTAGCCTGAAGCAGAACATGGAAGAGGAGGCTTTATGCAAAGACCACAGCCTGCAACACTAGAAACCCCACTCCCTTACCCATCAAGCATTGTCCTTGGACCAAGCCAATGCTTCCTGACTCTCCCTTCCTTTAAGTCAAATCCTCACCATGAGACATAAAATCTAAATTTGAGGTGCTTTACAGCAAGTAGAACATGAGCATGAAAACTGCTGTATCTCTGTAAATTTTAAAAATTGTATGTGATCCATTTGGATGTAAATGGACCTATGCAGAGACATATATACCACCGAAATTAAATAATCTATAAACTGTTTTGTGAAATATTTACTCATATGGTTTGGGATTTAATTCATATTTAAGTATAATTTGTGAAATGGGTAGTAGATTAATATTCATTTCACAGATGAGAAAACTGATGATCAAGATTATTAACTATGTGACATGCTCTTATTTATTTTTAATTCTAATAATATAATTTAGTGGTGAATATATTGACCTTAAAATCAGAAGATTTGTGTTTTTGTCCTGGCCCTTTATTTATTAGCTGTTGGATTTGAGTTACATTACTTCTTTTTCTAAATTACAAATAATTATTATTATCAGAAATAATGTTATTTACTTTTATAGTAATATGAAGCTATTGTGAAGATTGAAAAAGATAATATATACTCAAAAAAGTGTTTTAGTTGTACAAGTTTCTAATGTGTAATATTTAAAGTTTTTTTTATCTAACACCATTTTATAGAAACAATTCTTAGAACCACAAGAATAGAAAATAATAATATATTCACATGTACAATTGGCAAAATACACATATTCTAGATCTCATTTAGATCCTTGTTATATTTGAACAACAGCAGGGGCTACACCAGTTTCTTAGATGAACTTGAGTATTTATCTACAAGATGTAGTCAATTGAACTGGCTCTTCCAAGGGATATTAATGTGTGAGTACTCTATTAAAGAATTCCTTTTTGATCCACTTCCTTTGAAGCCATTACAAAAGTATCAGATCTTAGCAGCTGTTAGACATTATCAAGTCAACCCAGGGCTTTTCATGTCAAGTACATAAACATTATTAAACATTAACTGGATCTTTGAGACTAACATAGAAACATATGACAACTTCATTGTCTCAGTCTATTTTTCATAATAAGTTAATTCTAAAACTTAACCAAAACAGGTGAGCCATTTATAATCCCTCTGTTTTCCTACAGTTCTAGGAGATAAAGAAAAAAAACTATTAAATGCTTGGTCACCCTTAATAAATGCCAGTATTTAGCAGAGTTCCGCTACCTTATAAGATGAGCCTTGAAAATATTAAGTTCTTATGCTCTTAATATAGGCATACATATTAAATGGGTGAAAAAAGTTTACTGTATAAGAGGGTTATCAGATTTTAAAAAGTTTATGGGTCAGATATTTTAAAGCATGCACTTTTAAAATACTGGAATCTTTATTGTTCTCTGAGTGAGGTTTTATTCTTTTTAAAAAGGGTGATTGAATGTTTCTATTCAAGTTGACTTAAATACCTTCTCATTATCACAGACTCCAGTTTTAAAAATATTTCTCATCAACCAACCCTCAAATAAATTAAAACTCTGAAATCCATTGGTTTTGTGAAAGTCATTAGCCAGGAAGTTTGAACTCATCTTTCATCTACCTCTTCCTTTACTTCCTGATACCAGTGTTGTTGGTTCTCTGTTCATTTGCTTTTCATACACATCCCTCTTGTCTCTGGTCACTGTTACCACCCAAGCCTAGTTTTTCACATTTCAACCTACATCACTGACATGATTGTTTTCAATGATACCAATGGTGCCAATAAATAGGCAATACACGGACGGGTGTAAATGTAAGTGCATCAAGTCCTTACACAGTGTATCCTCTGTGCCCAATTCCAAGCTTGCTTCAAGTGGGTATTCAAATGTTTGGAGACTAGATAGCTTGCACAAGCTTAAGAGAGTCCATTTAGACAGTTGCCACTTGAGTATTATAATAAATGAGATCAATAACTGTATTTTATTGTAACAGCCTCAACTTCATCATTATTATGACTAAAAATCTCAATAGTCATCCTGCTTCTGAAGTCTACTGACAACATAACATCCAGAGTGACCTTATTAAAACATAAGTGGCATACATATGTATTTGCTTGCTCCGTTAGCTGAGAAAGCCAACGGCAATGACAGCCCAATAGCTACAAGCACACCCAGGGACCAGATTTTGGTTTGTCCAATAAATGGAACCAG
The DNA here is from genome assembly GCF_021234435.1 of Artibeus jamaicensis. Taxonomy (NCBI): domain Eukaryota; kingdom Metazoa; phylum Chordata; class Mammalia; order Chiroptera; family Phyllostomidae; genus Artibeus; species Artibeus jamaicensis. The sequence continues at coordinate 28,241,749 of NW_026522025.1, read as the reverse complement.
GGCTCTTTAGAAGTGGCTAATTCTAAGGCTAAAGCAGGGAACAGGCAAGATAAGCCTGGAGCATAATATAGCACAAAAAAGTAAGGAAGTATTCAAACATAGGACACAAACACACACAATGAGGGGGCATGTCACAAGGACCTGGGAGTCAACTGAGAGTTCCCAATGACAAAGCTGGGATGTTTTGAGGAACAATATAAACAATGTTATATTGGATTATAACCTGAGGAATCCAATCAAACAATACAAAATACGTAAGTGGAGAAGAGACTAATCTCTTGTGCACAATATTCCCAAATACAATATGCGGATGATCTCCCCTAAAAGAGCACAATTCCCTACTCCTTAACTGTGAGCTGAAAATAGTGTCTTTTCTGCAAAGGAAAGAAAGAAAGAAAAAAAAGGTAACCTAACAATGGTGAAACCTGAAAAACACTACTTTGATTGGGTGATCAAGGTCAACATCAACAGTGATGTGTCAGTTTGACCATAGGTACATTTGATCTGATGTGATAAAAATGACACTTAATTCTCTGGTCCTCTCCAAAAATTCAATAAGTCTAGTCTAACCAAATGTCAGACAAATCTAAATTGAAAGACATTCCATACAATAACTAGCCAGTACTTCTCCAACTCTCAAGGTCAGCAAAAATCAGAGACTTTTCTCAGAAAAAAGTCTGAGAAACATTTACAGTCTAGAAGAGACTAAAGAGATATACTGATTAAACACAATGCAGCATCCTAGATTAGATTGGGATCCTACAAAAAAAGACATTAGGTAAACATTAAAATTTACACACACACACATGCAGGTATGTGTGTGTGTGTGTGTATATATATATATATATATACACACAGAGCATGGACTTTATTTGATAATACCGAACCAATTCATTATTTGTAAAAAATAAAAGCAAGATATTTACAAGAGGAAAAGCTAGGAGTAGAGTGCATGTGAACTTTCTGTACTATCTTCACAATATTTCTGTAAATCTAAAACTATTCTAATATTAACAATATATTTTAAGAAAATAAGTGAGATCATGTCATGACTCTGTTGATTTTGTTTAAAATCCTCTAATAGATTCCACAACACTGTGAGTAAATGCCAAAGTCTTTATATTGGCCTACAAAATTTGTATAATCAAATGTTCTTCTTATTCCTTCCATTACCTCTCTGAGCTCATCCCCCACTAGTTCCCCCTACCTGGCTGCTCTCAGTCATATTGACCTCCTCAGTGCTCCAAAGGTATCTCCTGCCTCAGGGTCCTTGCTCTTGCTTTTTGCATTCTCTAGAGTACTTTTCCCCAGACCACCCCATGGCTTGCTCCTTTACCTTTTATAAACTTTTACTCAAAAGTCAACTTCAAGATAAGTTATCCTGCAGATAATCTCAGGTCTTGATGAAGCCTGAATGAGCTTTCCATTAATGAAAGTATTCCTGTTTATTCAGAACACAGAATTTCATCTATTTATCTGTTCCTCTAGCATATTATACCTTAAGAGATGTTATGATTTCAGTGGTTTTGACACCAACCAAGGAATGTGAAAAAATGTGACAGTACAAACTCAGGGATCTATAGCTTTCAGTAGATAATAAATAAGATATATATAATTTAAAATTTGTAAATTTCTTTATTGACATAAATGTTCTTCAAACCGGAAAATGGGCAAATCTCACTGAATCACATTAATCAGTGACTGCATTGTCATCATTAGTCTACGTATATCTATTTATTCAGCATCCCCTGTGATCAGGCTCCCATTTTAAGTACTTTGGCACACAATTAGGCACAGAAGTCATTGAGAAGCTGGCTGGTCTGGCCCAGGCCCAGTAAACTTGCTTAGAGCATCATCCTGACACATCTAGGTTTGATTCCTGGTCATGGCACATACAAGAATCAACCAACAAATGAATAAATAAGTGGAATAACAAATCAATGTTTCTCTCATTCTCACTCTCATTCTTGCTCTCTCTCTCAAATCAATATTTTTAAAGAAGCTTACTTCTTTGAGATCTAAAGAAGCAAGTCTAAATCTAGTGAGATATAAGATCCTCTCTGTAACATCCTTGCCTTGACCCACGAGACCATAAAGGTCTAGAAAATCATGAGTGACATAACAAAAACTTTACTGTGTTTGGAACTTTAGTTGCTTTCAAAAATAAGTAGAAATGTCTTCCTTCACCCTTTGTTTTGGACTCACTCTTAGTTTCTAATGTAGTGCAAAAGGTGATGCTAATGTCCTTTTCTTTCTGACGTAGTCTTCTTTCCAAACATGGTTGTGTCAGCAATAGAGACTAAAAACAAATGGTAGTCACTTTGTATTTTCATAGCATGGTGAAAATTCTGACTCAGCTTATTAGAGTGCTTCTCTAGTCCCCCCCCCAAATTATGAATTCTGAAGAGCATAGAATAGCAATAAGTAAGGTAATGAAGAATCACTTCATGTAGCCTATTTCAAGGTAGATTCTAGAATATTCCATGCCAGAGATTCTTTCAGGAGGACAGTGGTAAAACTTCTTTTTCGGGCTAGAAGCCTGTCAGATTTATTTTTTGCCACAAACAAAAGTTTTCTGTCACTCTGTTTCTCAATCTATTATATTACCAACATTGTTTTGGTCATCACTAACATCATGAGTAGTCAGTGAGCACTCCCTATATTCTAGGCAGAGAACCATGGAACTATGCATAGAGGGCAGGTACAAGGGCAAAAAGGAACAATCTGTTCCTTCAGTATCTTTCCACATAATTGAGACTATAAGACATCTACATTTTCTTCAAAAATTAAGATAATAAGTGTTATATAGTTCAAAGAGTAGGATTCATCAGAAGGGTATTCAAGTCCTTCTCTCAGATCTTTTCAGTCTCTTTAAAAACTAAGAAAATAACTACTTCCTGAAGTTAGAAGTGATGTGTGCAAATTGTCCCACAAAAGGCCTGGCTTATAAATGGTTGCTATGAATAACAATAGTTACAATTTATTGAGAGTTTTCTATATACTAAGTATCATCCTAAGCACTTTACATACATGTACTTATTTAATTGAAAAATAACTACGAGTACTTGTACTTATTTAATTGAAATATAATCATGAGTATATGTACTTTAAGTATAGGAAACTGAGGTACAAAAAGGTTAAGTAAATTGCCCAAAGCTACATTAGAAGTGATGGATATGCATGTGAATCTAAACACTCTGGCTCCAGAGAACATATTCAACCACATTGCTATATTATGAGAGATACTGGCAACAGTTTGACAAGAAGAAGGAAGGATGGATCTTCTTTGGTATCTTCTCTCTATAGTCCATTAAGCATATCACCATTGAATTATACAAAGTAAACTTTTGATTATAATTCTCTTTGTCATGAAAGAGCATAGTGGAGTAAACATGGGTTTTAGAACCAGAAAGGCTCAAGACTAAATCCTGGCTTTTCCACCTACTAGTTGAATGACCTAGGCACAGGACACAAACTTTCTGAGGTTCACTTGAAAAGTGAAGATGACACCTATTTCTCAGAGTCTTTGTAAGCATAAATAGTGCATAGCAAAGCACTTTGAAAACTGTGAAGTGGAATACAAATGCTAGTTACTTTCTGTCATGTTGAAGACTCTCTATATCTGCTTTCTTCAGCTTATATCTCAGTATCCCCTTGACAACCTGAATTTGTGGCCAAAAATTTCTTGTTTTCTGACCTGGATGACTTTGTTTATGCCCTTGATTTCTTTGAAAGCAGAAAAGAAACTCTGACACTAAAATTGCATATGTCCATAAGACCTCCCCTCACATTTCTCAGGTATCTATGATCTAATCATGTAAACTTACCCAGCCACTGTAGAGATTGAATTCTGAGAGGTCCCTCATGTATCACCTGGGAGTTTATAGGAATCTCCAAAAACAATTGACTTAGACTGGGCAAATATCAGGCTAAAAATCTAGGATTAATAATGAGAAAAATAAAACTAATCAATTAACCAAGAAAAATATAAGTAAAATCAAAACCTTTAGGGACAAAAAGTCCATATTTTTTAAAAGAAGAGAAGCTTGTATAATTAAAAATTGTTGATATATAATTGAAACTCAAACTATGGACTCAATAAAATACTAAAAACAAACATTCTCCAAAATAAAAAAGAAAGATTATTATAAGACAACACACTCAATGAACAATAAATTATCTGAAATAAAGAACTGATATAAGAAAACTAACAATTTCATGGTGATATTAAATACAACATGCTATAAGCAACAAAAGCAGCACTGATATTGTTCAAAAGCAAATAATTAGTCTAATATTTCTATAGGGCAAATTTTCCACATGGATCCAACTCACTTAAAATTATAAAGATCCTTTTACCCATCAATTCTATTTCTGATCTTACCTTCTAAGAGAATACTCTTCAGAAATGCGTTAATCTCTGAAGAATATTAGCAAGGATGCTCATTTAAAATGCTGTGCTTGATTACTTCTGGCCAAGATGGAGGCATAGGTGGAAATACTGTGCCGCCTCGCACAACCAAACTTAAGGACAACAAAGATTTAGAAACAAAAACACAACCAGAACAGACAGAAAATTGAACTTTACGGAAGTCCAACAAAAAAAACATTCATCCAGACCAGTAAGAGGGGTGGAGTTGGCAGCCAGCAAAGAGAAGTTGCAGCAGGAAAAGGCAGTGGTTGGCAGACCCAGTGAGATGCCCAAGGAGCTTGGCTGACTGCGGTCACACATTCCTGTACAAATAAACCAGGCAAAAAATGGGCAATGAGACAGACCAAGCAACCCAGGGCCCCAGCAATGGAAAATAAAGCCTAAAAGCACCAACTGAAAACACTTGCAGGGGTTGAGGTGCCAGGAAAGCCTCCCAGCCTCCCAGGAGAGTTCATTGGAGAGACCTACAGGGTCCTAGAACATACATAAGACCACCCACCCTGGAGCCAGCACTAGAAGGGCCCAATTTGCTTGTGGGAAGCAGCAGAGGGGACCAAAATTCAAGAGAGAGCAGAGAAAGTGCCATTATTCCCTCTCTGACCCTGCTGGGTTGTGATACAGCATCACAACCCAGCAACTGGGTTGTCCCACCCTGGTGAACACCTAAGGCTCCCCCCTTTCTACCTAACAGATGTTAACAGACCAAAAATTATGACTCGAACAAAAAAATAAATCAAAGTCCCAGAGCCAATAATTTTAAGCGACCAGGAGATAGCTAACCTATCAGATGCACAGTTCAAAACACTGGCTCACAGAACTGCTTGATTTTGGTCATAAATTAGGTAAAATAATGAAGGCTACACTAAGAGAAATGAAGGAAAATGCATAGGGAACCAATAGTGATGGAAAGAAAACTGGGACTCAAATCAATGGAGTAGACCAGAAGGAAGAAAGAAACAACCAAACAGAAAACAATGAAGACACAGGAATTCAAAAAATGAGGAGAGGCTTAGGAACCTCCAGGACATCTTTAAACATTCCAACATTCAAATTATAGGGGAACCAGAAGGGGAAGAGGAACAGCCATGAGTGGAAAACTTATTTGAACAAATAATAAAATAAAGAAGAACTTCCTCTATCTGGCAAAGGCAATAGACTTCCAGGAAATTCAGGAAGCTGAGAGACTCCCAAAGAAGGTGGACCCAAAAAGGAACACACTAAGGCACATCATAATTATATTAGCCAAGATTAAAATGAAGGGGATAATTCTAGAAGCAGCAAGAGATAAGGGGACAGTCACCTGCAAAGGAGTTCTTATCAGACTGTCAGTGGATTTCTCAAAAGAGACCTTACAGGCAAGAAGGGGCCAGAAAGAAATATTCCAAGTCATGAAATGCAAGGACCTACATCCGAGGAGGTTGCTCTATCCAGCAAAGCTTTCATTTATAATGGAAGGGCAGATAAAGTGCTTCTCAGTTAAGGTCAAGTTAAAGGAGTTCATCACCACCAAACCCTTATTATATGAAATGTTAAAGAGACTTATCTAAGAAAAAGAAGATTAAAAAGATGAACAGTGAAAGAACAGCCAACTCACAGTTAATAACAACTACACCTAAAACAAAAGCAAACTAAGAGGACAGCTAGATGAGGAGCAGAAACGTAGAAATGGAGATCACATGGAGGGTTAGCAACAGGGGAGTGGGATGAGGAGAGGTGAGGAGAAGGTACAGAGAATAAGAGCATAGACGGTGGAAAGAAAATAGACAGGGGGAAGGCAAGAGTAGTGTGGGAAATGTAGAAGCTAAAGAACTATGACACATGGACATGAACTAAAAGAGGGGAATTTGGGGGGAGGGGTGTGCAGGGTGGAGGGGAATGAAGGGGGGAAATGGGAAAACTGTAATGGCATATAAAATATATGCCATTAAAATAAATGGCAATAAAATAAAGTAATATTTCAAAAAATATGCTAATATTTTAATATAATAATATTTCAATAAAATATATTAAAATAAAATAAAATGCTGTGCTTTTTCTTTTATAAAAATAGATCCATACTTTACTTACTATTCTGTAGCCTGTTGTTTTTCTTCCAGCCTATTTTTTATTTGTTTTCATGTTTTTAAATTTAGAAGAAATAGATAAATAAGTGTAGTGAATGTTGTGCTTGTATACACTCTAAATGACCATATAGATGGATGTGCAAAACTACCCACCAAATATTGATCATAGAAAACCAGGAGGGTATTGAGAAGAGGATTCGGTAGGAGAAAAGGGAGGAGCAAGAGGAAAGGAAAATTGTTGGCTGTTTCTTAATACATTTCTATCTTATCAGGCATTTTGCAAAAACAATGTATTGCTTTCATAGTTTGAAGGAAAAAAACAATAAAGCATTTTTAATTGTATTTAAGAAACAAAAATTTGGGAATTATCTATAGCAATTAAGGCCTGATTAATTGCTTAACACATGACCCTACATCTTAGTGAATTATAATAAAAGTTACTACTTGCTCAAGCTTACAGAGGATGTTTGGTAGGCCCCACCATGTAGTGAGACAGACCCTGTTCTTTCCATCATGTGTCACACTATGTCTTGGAGTCCCTTGCTGCCTATAGACTAAAAATGAGGAAGACAGAAAGTGGAGAGGAGGGAAGGGGGGAAAGTCTATTAAAGGTCGTCTGTGGGGGTATATGTTTTTATTGCTCAATTCTACTCTAGCAGAAAACAGTTACATGACCCCACCAAGATGCAGAGCAATGGGGAGAAATAAGATCCCCAGCCAGTTCCCAACAACTCAGTATCATGGGAGGGGAATGCATTCTTGGTAGAATCTCTGCAACTCTGCATACATGCCTCAAACATGCTTTCAACTGAAAAAAATACAATGTCTATTAGTATTTGGGTAAGAGAAAAATATGTGATAACATAGAAGATATTTATTATAACAATAAATCTGTAACCAGTTATAAAATAATATTATAATCTCATTTTAGTAAAAAATAAAGAGAGAAAGAGAATATATGTGGAAAAGATAGATTATATACATATAAATTTGATTTTTGACTTCTCAATATAGAATTCTTCCTAAAAGTGGAACTAATGGATAAAAAGATATTTTTAAAGTATGTATTGTGCTATTTTGTCTTTTTTTATTGTAAACATATTTTTTTTTACATTGTAAATGTTTGGAAATATCTCATAGCACTAAAAGAAAGGAATTATCCATACTTCCACATAGAGGGTATGTACCACAATGATAATGGTTATTGACTGAACATGTATATATTTTGAGTGATTTTTATTTTCTTCATTTGCTTCTTCAGTATATTCTAAAATTTCTGCATTGTGCTTGTATCACCTTTATTATTAGGAAAATTGAATACTACCAAAAATACTCCACCTGCTCTATTCAGAAGTTACATTCTCTAGGAAATGTTACCTGAACAACCTTAATTAAATGTCCTTTTCTCTTATTATAGCTAAATAAAAACCCCAATATACCTATACTGAGTCGATTCCACTTTGGAATGGTTCTCCTCGGGTGGCAGCCCTGCACAGGGTTCCCGTGTGTGGGTGACAGAAGGCCCGAGAGCCTGACTGGGACCAAGGCATTGAGCACTTCTTCCTAAGGAACTGCACTGCCCTTATGTTGCTGGTCTACCCTGAGAAAATTACTTAACCTCTCTGCGCCTCAGTTTCTTATCTGTAAAATGAAGATTATAATAGTACCAATTTTGTCAATTTACAGATAGAAACATTTAGAAAATTTCCAGCAGGCAGTGAACCAGCACTAGACATTAACTATCATTATCATTATACTAAATACTTATGTAAGTTTTATCAAATCACACTTTGTGATTATTTTTTGACATACTTTTTTACTATATTTACTCCTTATACATCCCTTCACTATATTACTTACTATATATTCTTTGGAATAGAAACCATGGCTCATTCCTATTTACCACTTCCATGGAACTTAGAACAAAATTTTGCACAGAGTAAGCCTTCTATAAAATATTGATTGAATTCATCAGTGAGTATACTGAATGGATAGAAAAGCTTCACATTCGATGTTTTATAGAAAGGACTTAAATATAGATATTTATTTCAGAAATCTGCTCCAGGGAGTACTATAGATAGTGGGCTTTATCAAAAGAAATACAAGAAGATAAAGAGGAAGGAGGAGAAGGAGAAGAAGAAGAAGGAAGAAGAGAAAGAGGAAGAGGAGGAGATAAAAAACAAGATTATGGGGAAGAGGGAAAAGGAGCAGGCACACTGCTTTAAGTCCTTTTGAAATGAGGGTAATGGCACACAGAATAACCAAAATATAATAATGATAGCAAACTTCTAGATCAGATGACTACAAGGAAAGGTGTTAGCATCGATTTGGATAACTATTAGCAGTATCGTTTTATCATAACCATAAAAGCACCTGCGTACTCTGAAAGTCACAGCAGTTCAGCAAATTTCCCAGGCCCACACACCAAATAGGATTCAGCCCAAGTCCGCCTGACTCCACGGACTGTGTCTTGTTTGACAAATATCTGATCATAGCAAGTTTACCCCATGTAGGTTACAAAGACACTGCCCTGCTAGTACTGAATGGGTTTTTTTCTTGTGTGTTTCTTATTCTGCTTTCCAATTTGGTGTTTACTTTACTTAATTATGTTTTGCAAAATGGATTAAGTGCTTTAAATCTGTTATAAATAAGTCTCTTTCTCATATATAAACAATGCTGTTTTGTTATTTCCCAGGGATTTCCCTGGGTCCAGTCCAAAAACCCCAAGTTTCCAAGACTATGCTGCTTTTCTCACTGAGTTGCTCTGCTGCTCGCTACTGGTGGCTGCCGAGGGGAAGCGCGCTGTTCAGAATGCTTGAAAAGTCACAACCCACAACCAGAAGGAGGCAGGCTGCCAAACCCTTCTTATTTGTTTAGCTTTAACAAATAGCACCCTGAACCAATCTACACTTGAATCCTTCAGCCTGTCACTGAATAATTCATGGTTATTTCATTTTGGCCCCTATCAAAAGATTTACAATGCATAATCTTTTAAGTACAGAGATTATAAGTATGTTGTAGGGCTTGTTTAAAGCTTCACTGTTCTGTTTATACATTTAACATTGTCAATGAAAAGATCCACAAAAATTGACGTATTCCTATCTAATTTAAGATTAGACAATACCTGCAAATAAAGAATGACATCTGGTATCACCAAATGTCTCCCTTACTGTGCTTGGTATTTGGAACTCAAAAAATGTCCAAACAAATTAAGTGAAATCACTTTCAGGGAAATCACAAAAGAAATGAAAAACATAAAACACAAAACCAGCCTTGCTTTCCACCTCAGACTGAAAAAGCTAAACTTTGGGTTAGTGGAGTGTTTATTCTAGACATCATTGTAACAATATTACTGTCCAAAAAGAGATGTATATTTATATGAATTGACAGCATTTGGGGGCTGTGTGAGACAAGCAGACCCATCAGGGTTGGACAACCCTGAAACCAACTGTAACTGAGCAAAACAGAATGAACAGATCCTAAGCCCCGTGTGCATCTCGTCCACATGCTACAGATCATCAGAGGCAGATCCGGCTGCAATTAAACTCTTCTTTGGTCTTTTGAGGAGATGCCTCCGTCCTGGATGCACTGCTGTGATATACAAGTCATACCCAAACAGAGATGTCAGTATAAATGTTAAAGTTTTCATTGCAAAATTCAAAATTTTTTACAAAGAAGAGAAAGCAAGAACTATGACTTCTTGTTGAATAACTGCAATATATACCTATACCTATAACTCAAATAGATACAATTAGTATGCAAGGAAGTACCTTTTCTGCTTAATGGTTCTCAGTGAGATGAACATTCAACATTCCTTATTCTGTGGCAGTAATAAGAAGACCTGTACCAAATTTCTTGAATCTTAAACAGTATTTTTTCATGGCCCCTTGACCTATAAAAGAAAAAATCAGTTTGGAGAATGCCGCTCCTTAAGAAAAAGGAAAATCTAAATCACATCAGCATTAGGCATGTGTTGCACAAAACACCATGCTCTTTCAGCCAAAGACTGCACAATTCAACCTCCTCTGGCCACCGCATTTGTAACATACGTTTCTAAGTATGTAGGTTCTACTATCTTTTTTTAAAAAGTCAAGATTGGTCAAACAAACCAACAAAAATACACTTTCTTCCTGAAGAATATGAACAAATGTCAAAGAAGCAAGCACTTAAGTTGCAGCAGTCCCCAGGCAAATGTAACTTCATGCTGGGTTTATGCTACTGTCATAAACACCTCACCACAGGAAATCACTAACACTAACCATGACCAAGCCAGTCATGTCTTTCCAGAATTTAAGGCATAATTGCCTTAATGAACTCACCCAGTATCTGAGGAGTTTCAATGTACAGCCATTCACTAAAGTAAATTGTGTTCCATATAATGGTTTTCTATGTTTGGTCACAGATTATTCTGAATTATTTTGTAATTTTAAGGGGTGGTGAGCATCAGATAAATGATGTACTTTAACTGGGCAGCTATCAAGAGAACCGCATTAAAACTGTTTTCCTGTTTTTCTTGTGTGGGCAAATGTCAGTGAGTCGGGCAGCATCAGATCAATAGTACAATCTTAAATGTTAAGAATGTTGCTCTATGTAGTCAGATGTAGGCATGTAAATGGGCAATAGGGATGAAGAAAGATCAAGTAACCAATTCAGTCCACATACGCACCCCAGCAGGGGAAAATTGCTTCCTAAAATAAAACCTCTAATATTTTAGTACTGTTGACTTTTGTATGTCCCTGGTGATTAAGCTTCTATCACTCACTTTTCCTGCAAGACTATTCTTGTAACCCAATATTTTCCTATGTCAGGAAGTGCCTTAAATTTTTCTTTCTCAGTTTCAACTACAATCCCAGTACTCCACAGGATATTAGGAGAATAATTAAGAAGTTGTAAATCTTTCTAAATATTCCAGATGTGTTAACCTCAGTCTTAGAATAAAAATTAGACTCTTCTTTATAATTTAAAAAATTGTGCTATAGTTTCTTTCATTATACATTATGTATGCAATAGCAATTTAGCAAAGAGATGTACTACTTTAAAACAGAAAGTGAGGATGTAATGTAATTTCAATTACTATGCTACATACTTTTCATTTAGGATACCGTATTAATCCTCTCTTTTCTTTGACTATTTTGTTACTCGACCCTGCCCTGTTTTACTTTTATCTACTCATCAGAAACGAAGGACCTTTTATACTTAAATGATTCATTTTAAGGAACAATTTTATATACCTTAGTAATTTTATAATCAGAGACAAAGAAGCCCCATGAGTATGATTTCTGGGCTTCACTCTTTGATTTTAATTTTTTAATCTTAATATTTAATATCAACATATTAAGTTAAAAGACACACTAAGTGGAGGACGGAGGAGATATCTAACTCAACATCAACATTTTATAGAATATTTAGAAATTTATGTCTTTCTTAATTACTCAATCTCCCTCATTAATACTCCCTCCTTATTGCTCATGCAGAATTCTCTTCATTTGCCCTGTAGATAGGAAATATTTTCCTCTATGGAAATTAGGAAACTTCTCCATACTGTATGTTAGTACTCATGCCCCAAATTATAAGAAAGTGCCTTTCAGTAGGATTTTGTGTTTTTCAAGAGCTTACACTCCAACATTGACAAAAATACATTTGATATTTTGCTGGTTTCTCTCCCTAAAGGTGTTTTGACGTTAAGTTTGTGTTTATTTTTTTCTTAAGTCAATGTTAACTCACTCGGGCCCTTATGGATGCATTACTGAGAATCTGAACAAATCCTTATAACTTTAATTTTTTTGTCTTCTCTGATCCTCCATCCTTAGTTAGCTCACAGGAAAGCTATTCCATTTCACCTTTGACTTCAACATAATGCAAACAATGTTAAAAATATTTGGTAAATAAAATCTGAGCTAAAAAGAAATTTCAGCTTCCATAAAACACTTGAGTTATAAAACAAATATGTTGCATGAAAATTACAATTTATAGGACAGAAAATAATACTGGAATATGATATTGGGTTTCAGAAATCTGTTATATATTTTACACTATCCCAATTTTATGTGTAGAATTTAAAAAGACTTGAAAATTCACACAATTTTAGTACTAATTTACCAAGAGTTTACGAATTTCACAAGTGTTATGAAAGGCTGTCAAAAAATCTAACACTATGAATGAAATGTTATGATGATTTGATTATGGTGAAATGAAATGGTGATTTCATTTTTTTTTTTAATTCTCAAAGGTGATCATGTTAATGTGATGCAAAAGTCCCAGGTTCCTGACAAAATGATCATTGAGGATTTCACCATTCTATAAATGATCAGCCTTGATTTAGGCAACAGATAGCACAGTCTTTATTGGGTTGAGCAGTAAATCATGATCTTACATGTAGTTAACTGAACTTAAGGTCTGGTTACTTTTCTTTCTCTCACTTTTCTTCAAAAAAAAACTGCAGAAGAGAAATAGTCAACACAAATCCAGTAGTCACTCTGTTTCAGACTATTAAAGACTATAACAAAGAAACTAAAGCATGCATGTATTAGCTACTCATATAGATTTTTTCTAATAAATTTAATTACATACATAGGAAAACACTTGAAAAAAGAGTAATAATTTCCTATACTTATTATTATTCTTAATGTGTAGGTTAAATTAATACACATTTTGTTTTGAATTAATGAACACTAAGTTTCCAGAAGTCAAGATTACTGATTTTAAAATTACAGTTTTTCATTACTGGAAGTATATTAACAGTAGAATTGCTTAACATAATTATTTTTCAATAAGAGACATCATATTCTGAAAATGTTGAGAAGTAAATTAAATCATTTTTCTTAGATTTTCTGTACTATATTAATTAAATTAAGGAGCTCTTATAGATTGAGTGGAAATTTCTACATGATTTCTTTTTATTTGAATAAATTATGAAAATTATAAATGTACATCAAGTTGCTAAGTTTTAATTTTCAAAACAGGAGAATCACAACTTACAGAAACATAAAATGAATACATTTCAAAGATTTTATTTTAATTAATGAGGGAGTCAAGAAGGTGTTGTAACTAGTCAAAAGAATTTAAAGACAACACATGTAAACTTTCACATATATGTAGATACACATAGATACATACATGAGCAAATAGAAATGCTGAAACAAATTTTCTAAGGGATGTACAGGTCAGTAAACTTTCTCTGTAAAAGACTAAAGAGCAAATATTTTTTGGCTTCATAGTCCACATTTGTCTCGACATAATATTATTTATTCTCGGTGTGTGCCTTTGTGTGTTTGTTTACAACTCACTAAGAATTTGGAGACCATTCTCAGTTCATAGGCCATTTTAGAAACCGGCTGCAGTGTCTACTAGTTTACTGGCCGACTTAGAGCACTAAAATGTAATATTTGGATATATCTTTCCAAAGGGCAGAAATAAATTCTATCTATATTACACACAATTTATTTTATTTCCATGGACAAGAATAATTTGCTTTACTGTCTTTTTTCTATAATCAATTTCTACCCCTACAGACTTATAAGGGAGCCTCGTCAGTGGAACACACACCTCTAAAATCAGACAAAGTCCAGAGGCCTGACAATGCCCCGCACCCCACTATAACTTCACCCTAGATTCCAAGTTTTTTATTTATTTTATATTTTTGTAAATTACCTATATGAGACAATAACTATGTATATAAGCTTACATAAATCTAGGTTCAAATCTCTGGACTTAGGAGAAATCATTTAATTTCTATGAAATTTGCAATATTTATGGAATTGTAAAATAATGTTACTAATACTCTATTGGTAGTTTCAATGCCAAATGAGATAATACCTGTAGCAACCTGTTTCTCCTCCCCTGTCTTGAATATCTGGGGCTGCTTTCTGAAGTCCCGGTAGCTCAAAGTCAACAATAGGCTGAGTTTCTGCTTTGCGATTCCAAGCTGGAATCTTTTAGGCTACCTTCATCATTATTCTTCTCATCATCAAAGAGATGGGTGTATAAATGTGTACTTTATAAATTGGAGCAAGTTATCAACTCCTCTGTGTCTCTATTTCTTCATTTGTTAAGTAATAATACAAAGTTGGACAAAAGTAGGTTTAGAGTTATAATACAAATAAAGAATACAATAATTAATAAATAATAATACAAGAATAAACTGTGCTTTGTGTATTCACATCCAAAAACCTACTTTTGCCCATCCCTATAATTTATTAACATTCTCATAAATTAATTAACAGAACCTGACAACTAATAAACACTTGATAAATGCCAAAAGGTGTTACTTAACGGCGTAAAAGGATGCTTGTCTTTTCCTAGTCTTAGGTCATATGTCTCTGCTTTGTGAATTTAGGTTCAGGTTGTTTGGGTCCAGGATGGTGTAGGGGGTTGGGGTGAGGTGAGGTTGGGATGGGGGTTGGGAGGAATAGTCCAAAAAGTAGTGAAAAGGGGAAGAAAAAACAATCTCATCACAATCATAAAATGCCTTTTATTACACAGTAACCATTCAACAAATGATTAATTTTTTAATATTATTGCTTTGAATTCCCATTGAGAGGCTTAAGTATTTTATTTTATAAGTGTTTATTAATGTCATCTATCTTTATTAAAGTAAAATGAACTGTAATGCCTAATTTTAACCAAGGCAAATTGTTTTTATCATCATGTGTAGTCAGTAAATGGTTCCATCAAAGGGGAAATACTCTGGTTTAAACCATACTAGTGTCTGGGTGCTAGCTTTTATTCTAGGTAGATTTGCCAATTTTCATTGCCAAGGACTTAGAGCCTGAGCTTTTATATTTAAATTATAAAAGCTCCTTGCCTTGGCTGGGTTGCTCGGTTGGAGCATCAGTCCATACACCAAAAAAGGTTGTGAGTTCAATTCCTGGTCAGAGCACATACCTAGGTTATGGACTCCACCCCCAGGTGGCACATTTTCGGAAGACAACCAATTGATGTCTCTCTCTCACGGAAACTTCTCTCTCCCTCTCCCTTTCTTCTCTGTCTCTAAAATCAATACACATATTCCCAGGTGAGGAATAACAATAATAATAAAATAATAAAATAAATAAATTGGAAGAGCTCCATAAAAAATCTATGTGGCCAACATCCTAAGAAGAAAATTGACAGAAAGGTAACAGAAGTTTGACAGAAAGGTTTGCAGAAGTTTTTTCTGAGTTCTTAAGAGAGAGTTAAAAAATCTAAAACATTCATATTGTAGAAATTGTGTGGTAGGCAGAGAGCTCCATAAATGTTTTCTCTGTCTACTAGAATAACTTTTACATCATTTTAAATACCTATTTATCAATTTATCATTTTAAAAATAAAGCATTTCTCATTGATTCACTATTATTTTTCTTAAATATCATACCAATAGTTAAACTTTTCTCTCAGGGAAATTTAATTGAGTATTAAGTAATTCTTGTATTGATTAAAAATTTTAAAAATAATAGTTCTATTTTGGTAATTTAGACAAATAATTCACAGCAAAATTTCTTTTCAATAAATAATTATTTTCATTTAATCAAAAAGATTATTTGATGTTTCGTTTTAAATATATAGGTAACTAACTCATTGGTCATTGGGGTGATTATAGAGGAATATTTTTGTACTTAATACACAAGTATATTTTGCTATTCATTTAAATGACTTTCTGTTATTTTACAAAAACTATAAGATCATCACTGATCTTTATATGTTATTTTCATGGACATTAAAGAAATTATAATATCACCCAGTTTTTCTCATCCAGGTATATAAAAGCCAATTCTTTCATTTATCTTCAGAAATTCATTAGCTCTAATTCTTGAATCAAGTTTGTACTTTTATTTGCAAATTCTTGACAGTTCTGTTAAGTTTTTGACTCCAAACTAGCAGAAGATCATTGATAATTCACTCTTCCCAAGATACCAATTGAGAGAGAGAGAGAAAGAGAGACTCTACTTCTCTCATCTCCTAGGCTCTTAACAGCTATTCTCCTTTATTTCACCCTTGCCTCTCTGCTCCTACCCATCATTCAACTTAAACTCCGCTTCATCAGGAAACTTTTCTTATCCCTAAAGCAGGGTTAGGTTTTCCAATACGTTTTATATGTTTCTGAGGCATGTTTAATTTCTCCTTTGAAATAATTTAAAAATCACTACATAAGTCTGGTTCTCCAGAGGAAAAAAATAATAGGATGTATGTGTAGAGAAAAAAAGAAATTCATTATAAGGAACTGACTCACACAATTATGGAGGCTATGAAGCCTAAGACTTGTTCTAGGCATGTTGAGACCCAGTAAGCCAAAGGTGTAGTTCCAGTCTAGGGACAAAGATGTGAAGACTAAGAGAGCTGATGATATAAGTTTTAGTCTATAGACCAACGGACTTGAGGCCCAGTTCAAATCCAAAGGCAGAAGGGAAAATTGCTGATGTCCCCATTCAAAGCAGTCAGGCAGGAGGAGTTTGCTCTTACTCATGGGCAGATCAGCTTTTTGTTCAATTCAGGCCCTTACTTCAGTCCCACCCACAGGAGGGAAAGCAATCTGCTTTAATTATTCTACCAAAATAAATATTAATGCCTTCCAAAATGTTATCACAGACACTCTCAGAATAACGATTAGTCAAATATCAGGGCACGCCATGACCCAGTCAACTTGGCACATAAAAACTAACCATCATTCTTCTTATTATTTTTAATGATAATAACAAGAACTATTTCTGACTTTCCCATCCAGTACTACCAGTGCTTCAAAATAATAGGCTCAGTAAATATTTTCATTGCAAAATAACTACATACCAACTCAAGAGCACTAACTCAATATTAATTCCATTAACAAAAAATTATATGGCTATGATGAATACAAGAACACACTTATATTTTGCCAGAATTTCCTTTTATAATGTACAAAGACATCCTCCCTCCCTTGAAAATTTTGTCCATTTAGCAAAGAATTTCTGGACTCAATTGTAATTTTCAAACATTTTAGTAATTTCCACTATAAATTCAAATAAGATGAAATGTCATTAATTTTATGATACAATTCACACATTATATAGTTTTATTATATATAAAACTCTAATTGATTCTGCATTCTCTTACAAATATGTTCTTATTGTCTCTTCTCCACTTCGCAGGCAAATTTCTTAAAAAGTTGTCGATATGTGCTGCCTTTTTTCATCATCTACCTCAACGTATTTCAGTTTGACCTTATCTTAGCTTTTGTTAAGTTGCCAGTGGCTTTCCTATGCCACCAAATGTGATGATTGTTATAAAATCCTTAATCGCACTTGATTTCTTCATAGCACCAATACTATTGACCCCTCAGTTCTCTTGGAAATACTCTTCTCCCCAGCTTCTTTGACACCATATTTTCTTTTCATCTCTCTACTCTTTCCTTTCCGAGTCTCCTATGGGATAATCTTCGTCTTTCTGCATAATTCTCCTGGCTCCCAATTGTTGGAGGTTCTCCCAGCTTTGCCACAGGTCTTCTAAACTACATTTCCTTGGCTAGCTCTAACTACCCCCCATGCGAAGATGACTTATGGAGTTCTATTTCTACCCAGATTCTCCTCTGTGTTTTATACCATATACCCAATGATGACATTTCATTTGTATGTTTCAGAGCCTACCTTATCCTTTGCTTCCTCTAAATCCTGGTTTTATTCAGTGTTTTCAATCTCAATGAATGCTAACAATGTATCTTCTGTTGTGTAAATGTGAATTCAAAGAATTTTTTTAACTCTATCACATTTTTGTATCTAGAATAATCCTGTTTATTCTCATATATATCTTAATTTCCTCCACTTCTTGCTCTTTTATTCTCCCCTCCCCAGTTTCAAGATAACATTACCTCTGGCCTGCATGACTGCAATAATCTATTAATTTTTCTTTCCCCCTGAGTTCATTTCTAGACACTCCAATCTATTATCCATGTGGCAACTGGAGTGACCTTTTCAAAACAGAGGACAAATCTTATAGTATTCCCAATACATAGAACATTTCAATGAGATTCCCTTGCATTTAGCTTGAAAAGTAAAAATCTTAACATAACTATGAATCACTGCATGCTCATACTTTCCTTTACCTTTCCGTATGCACCTTTAACCATCCCAGTCTATCTGTTTCTCTCACCTTATTTTCCATGCACTATAGACACACTGGTGTCTTATTTTCTTGAATGCTTTATGCTTTTTTCACCTGCCATTGCCTTGGGAAAAATCTCTGCTCCCATACACTCTGACATAGTCTACCCAAGTGAACAGACTGTCACAAGCTTCAGGAAGTCTTTCCCTGATTCCGTGACACTAAATGCTCTTAAAGCACCACGACCTCTCATTTAGGTTACATGTAATTGTACATGTTTCATCATTTTACCCATGTCTACTTTCTACAGTAGATTGCAATGTCCTTTGGAGTAACTATAATGTCTCTTCTATTCACAGGTGTCCCCAGGCACTCTCTGGTACATTAATTAATAAATTATAAAGTTCAATGAACAAAGAATTATTGAGTGTTGATTATATGCAGGTATGACATAGGTTACATATAAATATATTGAAAGGGCCCCTACCCTCAAGGAGCTTATCTTTGGGTTTAAAAGATAAATGTAAATAAAAGTGAAAACCAAATACTGTATGAAGCAATTAACATCTAATGCTATAGCATGAGAAGTCACAGCACAATTTCAATATAATTTAGAAAACAATACAAGAAGTACAATGTTTATAGTTAGAATGGTCTAATGATGATTTATGTATGAAAAGAGTCTTGGGCTTGACCTTAAAAAATAGGAAGGAGTTGAAGTTTCTGGGTAGAAGAATGGAAATAAACAACCCTCCGGAGGCAGGGTAGGCTCAGGGATCAAGATAAACGGTGATGCCTTCCCAGAAGCTGTTATAGGGCTTCAATGTTCTGTAGAAAGGAAGACAGACTCTAGTCCTAGAATGTGATAAAAGCCAGACTGTGGTATGATAGGAATTTTAGTGACTGGAAATTCTAAAACAAATCCTTAGTATTATATTTCTACAAGGTACTAGAAGTACCATTGCTGCATAACTGGAATGTGGGTGGGTGGAGCATGAAAATCCAATGGTTTGGGGTTTTGTTTTATTTTTTAAGTTTTCAAGCAGCTTGCAAAGTTGTAGTTTCACTGGACAGTTTTCCAAAGCTCGATGAGTTCTTTAGAATTATAAGCACATAAAACAGGATATCTTCTTCCTCTTACTAATAAGAGCTATTCCAGGCCTTCCACATTCTACTGTTCATGCTTAGAGTTCACCCATGAAATTTTGTTTTAGGAAAATAGATCCAAAGATGGTTTGGCAACAATTCTTAGAAACTGATCCCTCATTTTGAAAGTTGTTTTTTTTGAAACGCCACCTCTAAAATAATAGAGTATCATATTTGGCCATAAGAACACAAACATATTACTTTATCTGTAAAGTCATCATTTTGCAATATAAGACTTAAGAAATTTATGGTCTCTTTCAAAGAATTTCCTACATAGACAGGTCAATGCAAATATTAATACTGTAGTGATTTATAGCATTTCTGTTTGTGTGCATCAATAACAAATATCAGAGTGTATCACAAGATCTCCAAATCACAATGACATCAAGATTGGAAATGACTCAATATTCAAAAATAGACTTTAATATAACTCCTTATCAAATTAACATATCATATAGTTTTAAGAGCCTAATATTTCCACAAGACTTGTATTAGAAAAGATCAGTTACCCCTCCTCCTCCACTATCTTCCCTGCTTCCTGCTCCCAGAGACATCTGCTTAATTGCTTAATTTCAGATTTAGGCCTTAGCTATTGACTCCCAGCTATGAAAGATGGGAATCTCACTCTTGTTCAATCTCCTTTCTCCATCTGGGTCCAGCCATATTTACAGCTTCTATTCTTCATTCTCTTAATGTACACATGTCACAATTTTCTGTAGACACAGTCAGTGTTTATTTTAATAGGCAAACCTATTCACTTCTGAGTCATATGATAGATGGTGTCCTTTTCTTTCTGGCACAATCTGGTTTTTTTCACATTTAATAATTGTTTTGTTTATAGATTGCTTAATTTTCTTTCTCTTGCTAGTTGAAATCCAACCTCTCTGCCAATCATTTAATCCTCTCGATGAATTAAAACATGTTTGGTGTTCTATCTACTTCCTCTTTGTGCAGCAATCACTTAGGTAGCCTTCTTCTTCATTCCAACTTAACTGTAGAGATCGGCTGTCCTGGGATCTTCTTCTTGGGAAATTCTCTTTGCCTATTTCTTCAGTTAAATCCATTGTTCACTCCAGCATTGTCTTTCTCTCTTTTTATTCACTCATTTTTATGATTTATATACTTCAATGATTTTCAAAGAAAGTATGCTAAGTAGTAGGCTTTGGTGGTATAGTGGTGAGCATAGCTGCCTTCCAAAGTATGCTAAGAGGTAAATATTTCTATTCATTTTCTATTTAACATAGTTTATCATCTTTATATATATTGGGTATAAAGTTTTTCTATTTTTCTTGTTTGAGAGAAAATAAAGTTGTGATTTTCCCTCAAAATTTGGAAGGCATTTATTCATTAACTTTAAGATTCTATTAATGTTGTTGAAAAGTACAATTCTGTTTTTAATATGGAATAATTATTATAGAATCTTGTTTCTCGAAAACCTTTGTATAGTCTTTTTACTCCAGTGTTCTGAGGTTTCATGACTATTGTCACAGCATAGACCTGGATTTACTCATTGGCTTGTTACTCAGCAGAATGTCTCAGTCTGAACACATGTCCTTTGGTCTTACGTATATTATTTCATTGTTTATTTGATGATTATGTCTTGTGCTTTTTCTCTATTTTCTCCTTCTGAACTGGTCTTTTAATTTTTTTATTCTTCTTCCATTTTTGTATCTTTCTTTCTTTTCTTTTTTGAGGGGAGATTTCCTTACCTTTATCTTCTAAGCCATTTTTAAAATTTCCACGTCATATTTTAAAATTTGAAATAGTACTTTTTTCTCAAATATAAAACTATAACAACATTGTGTCCTTATTTTATAAAATTAATACCTCCTCATAGCTCTCTGTTTATGTTTTTTTCATCTTTCTTCTCTTACAGTATTTCAATTTCCCCCAAAGAGGTCTTCTGCATGTAAAATTCTGTCTTAGGCTCTAATGGTAGAGAATTCCCTTGTCTGATGATTCCTGGTGCCTGCTCATAATAAAAATGTCCATTTACCAGTTGATTAGAAATTTAGTGGATATGATAGGGCTTCTTTAGTGTTGCGTTCATTGTAGGGCCTGGCTGTACAGGTAAGACAGAGAATCCAAATATTGTTATCTTTAGGGTTTTTTCCTTCTTTTTTAATACTTATTTATTTTTAGAGAGAGAGGAAGGGAGGGAGAAAGTGAGGGAGAGAAACATCAATGTGTGGTTGCCTCTTGCATGCCCCAAACTGGGGACCTGGCCTGCAACTCAGGCATGTGCCCTGACTGTGAATCGAACCAGCGACCCTTTAGTTCACAGGCCTGTGCTCAATCTATTGAGCTACACCAGCCAGGGTTTTTATTTTTTGTCTTAAGCTAGTTAAATTTCATGGAGATCTTTTCCATTTTTTTTCTTAAAGATTGGAGTCTGACTGTGCAGTATTCTGGGAGATGAGTGTGATAAAAATATAAGAAGACCTCACATTCATGTGTAATCAATTTAATGCCTAATATCCAATACAGTGTCCTTACTCTGGACTACACTTCTTTGCCACAATCTTTCCATTCTACCTTTTCCAGAAAATTCCAGTCTTCTGCCAGGGTAAGGAGGGACAATTGCCTAGCTACATGCAATAGTAGAGCAGATAAAGGTGACAAAATGCTTCATGCATGACCTTTTAATCAATCATAAATAGGTAGGTTTGTTAGACTTTGTCACTGCTGATTTATGATGTAACTTTCTAGAATCTGTTAAGTGGTTAACATTCACCTATTTGCTTTCTATCTTCTAAATGTAGAGGTCATCTATGTTTTTCTCATTGCTTTTGTGGATATATGTCTTTTTTTACAACTCCATTTAATGTCATATGAGTAGGGTTTCAGTGCAGTGAATATAAATATATGTCTCCAACTTGTCACCTCTCTACCTCTTGATTAGCTCTCTACTCCTCTATATTAATGAGAATATTAATGAACATTTTTCAGTGTTCTTGTGAGGATTATATGAGATGATATTTTAGAAGTAACAATAAATGGATCTGGCATTTTATAATAGGCACTCAATCAATGTTACTGCCTCTTCCTTTTGAAAGAGTATCTACAATTGTCTCTTCTGCCTTACTCTTTCCTCCTGGCTGTTCCATCCATTCTCACTTTACTGATAAAGATACTAAGGGTCAGAAGGATTCATATGAGTTATCCAAGGACATACAAACCATTAATGTCAGAGAAACTCAAATATGTCCTTTTGTGCAAAAATTGCATTCTCTATTGGATTGAACCCTCATATGTAAGGATATTCATAATTTTTTTGAAAAATCAAGCTTGTCATTTCCTCTAATGAGGAAATAGTTTCCTCACCCACAATTTCCTCTAACAGGTGAGTAAACTACAGTCACAAAATATGATTATACAAATGGCCAAAGGTGCTTAATTTAAAATGAACTATAACTAATTAACCTTGAAAACAACTAACTAATTAACAGTGTCATGGATAGCCATAAGATTGACAGCAGTTGTCTGAAACAACTCTTCAGAATTTGCACACTTTTTCATTAGCCACATGGAAGTATAACCATTTTTAATAAGTTAACATCCTATAAAACAAGGTGTCCCATTTTTGCTTCCATATTCACCAGTCTGCATTTGGGATCCAAGCAGAGTGGGTGAGGGTAGCTGAAGAATGTTACAAAATAAGATCCCAGAATGCACCTCCAAACAGTATGATACAATAGGATCTACTGGAACCTACATTTTCATTGTAAATGTCCTCAGGTGATTTGCAGTGTACCCAGGTTTAGAAGCCACTCTAGTAGAACGTATGTTATCTAGATAGAGCAAAAATACTGGGGTATATTCTTAAAGGATCAGTAAAATGTCTCAGTAAATGCTTTTGAAAGTTTTTTATTATAGTTTTCTATTTTGGTGGCTCCAAAAGATCATTTGAATACATTTTCTTCCTGATCACACAACTCTGAGCACATTCTCTAGCACAGGATGACTAAAGAGAAGACCTAACTGAAATGTCAAAGAAGATACTCAGGGCCTTTCTGCGCTATCCTATTCTACAGCAGCTTTTCCTGCAAATAGGAACACTGTGTGCTCTCGACACACTGATTAATTAGTTAGCAGTTTCATTTCTGACACCTAGAAATTAAACAGTGTGTTAACTGTTGGAGACACTCCTTTGATAGAATATGTTGATCTGCCATAGAAAATGCTATCTTCTAGAGATTGCATTCAACCAAACTTTTACATAATTTTATAGCTGCAAAAATTACACTTAGTAAGGTGTTCATGAGGAATCAAAGAAATTGATGAACTCTTCATTTGCAAAAATAAGAAATTTTACCTGAATAAGAGAGTGTAGATAGGTCTGTATCATTATACTGATGGGTATTTTTCTTATGAATTGAACTTTCTTACAAATTCTTGTGAATTTAGCATAAGGTCCATATGGTGTATTTACAGATGTTAAGCTCTAAATGAATCCTTCAAATAGAGTCACAGAATTTTATTGCCAAAAAGAACTAAAGATTATGCTATCTACTACAAAATCCTCATTTTATTGGCAAATAAACTGAGGCTTAGAAAACCTAAATGTTTTCTCTATACTCATACATCTAGTTGTTGACATTGCAGCCAGTTCTGATGTCTAGAGGAATTTCATTTTCACCATACCACTCTTCCTAAACCGTGTTAAAAATGTGTGTCCCCCAAAATGTTACAAAGTGTTTGGTGGAGGAAAATGCATACAGGTTTGAGTAAATACATTTTGAATTTCCACAAAAGCAACTGTGGACAGTCTTTCCACAGTGTTTGACAACATACCATTCTAGCATAATCCCTATTGCAATTTCACAGAGACTCATGGAACATTTAGGATAATCACCTCTATCCTTTGTGGCTGAATTTGTCAGCATTTTATATAATTGTCCTCATGGAGGCTATGGTGCTACATCGTATTAACCTGGAGCATATCTTTTCCTTTTCACCGCTGGGACAGGAATATCCAACTTCACTAGTGAGTAGAGAAGCTATGTACCAGAGTTCAAATAATATTATAAAACTCTGTCCTAAAGAGCTTTAGCAAGACAGTTCTTTGGGAAAATGTTTTTGTAGTTTCCACTTCTACCCTGGGTTTTCTGTTGCAATCTGCAGGGGCTGCTACATTTGTGTATGAGATCAGGAACTATGCAGTTACATTATTGTAACCACTTTGGAAATTCTTGACCTTGATCTATATAGAATATTTCTACACTTGCTTTAACTGTGCTATTATTACTCCCATTCCCCTTATTTCTTTCTTTCCTTTAATGTGCCTTGAGTTCCTCAGATAAAAGTGTTATCAGAAGTACAAAGCGCTGTATTATTACTGCAAGCATAAAACCTCTTCTGTTCATCAGTAAGAGTTTAGCCCATTGACTAAAATGGTCTAAATTTTTTGAAGTATGCTACCAACATATTTCTGAGGACTTATAAAAATTTTGAAGACCATCTAGAAAGTATGTTCTGTCTTTTGAATTGCTCAAATGCCAGTTTCTAGGATTATATGTTTAGAATCTCCAAAGACACTTTGAATGTAGCTTTTACCCCATTTATTTCCTGAGGTGGATAGGAGTAATTACGGCCATCAGTCTTCTGTCTAACAGCAGTTTAACAAATGGTAAAAGTTGCTTGTTTCAAAGATATTGACAGTTTTAGTCAGTACCACCACCAAATGAGAAGGCTATTAAGAACAAGAGTTGTAGAAAAAGATCCATAAGTGTGTGTTTACTTTAGTCCCTTTCAAAGGAGTAAATATTGTCAAGAATAGACTGGTTAGCAATTTGGAACTGATGAAAATTCTCTGAAGAGTGTCTGTTTATGGCCATTCCACAATGCCAAAGAAAATCCAGACACTGGGATCATTGGGAACGTGCTGTGATCATTTTCTCAGTCTACAGATCCCAAACGCAGGGCTGGACTCCATGCCTTGCACTGTCATTCCTGTCCCAGCTACCGCGAAAATTCCAGTTTCCACATGAGAAGCTTTACACAGAATATGCTTCCTTTTCACTCATCACCATCAGCCTCCAAGTTCTCATCACTGTGCATTTCTTTCTATTTCTAGGCACTTCCCCAGTTTACTACATTACAACTGGGTCATAATATGTTCCCCTATAAAATTTTTCCTTTTAAAGTTGATTCATTTTAACTTCCAACCAAAGCTGTAAATTTCTTAAGGACAATCACAGCTTCATGACTTTTTGTTTTTTGGTATACCTAAACACAGCAGTGAGAACGTCACAGGAACTCAAAAATAGTGGGGATTGAAAACTACCTTTTGATTTCCATCAGCAATTTTTACTCTTTTTCACTTCATGGCACATGCAAACTAATTTATAAAATTATGTGGCACACCAAGAAATATGTTATATTTATTTTGTTGACCTGACAAAATAGGTATAATTTTCATTCATTTACATCAGACAGCTATTGTTGTGTTGGCTGTTGGCACTGTTTAATATGACAATCTATGGGAAAAGGGGTCAGGGCCCGAGACTACATAGTCAGGTATTGCGTGCTTTACAAATTCTTGCGGCACACCAGCATGCCACAGAACACCAGTTGAGAGAATCGCTGATTCTGATTACTGAAGGCCAGAGATAGTGGGACGTTCAAATGAAGCACTAAGAGGAGATAGTCATACTCTCTGAATCCAATTACAGACATTCTAAATGTTACCTTCTGGGACAAGCTTAATAAGACCGATGTCTGGAATGAGGTGGACAAAAATAGTTCAGTGACATGAATGTTAGGGCCCTTGGATGGATTAAAGGAGGTTAGGGGAGTAGAAGAGTGAATGATTTAAAATAACCATGTTTTCTTTTTCTCTGCAGATCAAGGCTCTTTTACCACTCGGAGAATTTATCTTATATCCACATTTCATTAGAAGAGACCCTTCATGTAACAGGAAGAAGAGTAAAGAGCGGCAGGAAGTGTGGCTGCAGTGTTGAAGGGATTCCTGTCCTTGGCAGCTGGAGAGCAGCTTCTCATGAACTCTCAGGAGCTCTCCTGAGCAGTACAGTTTCACAGTCGTCAGCACTGTCAGGACACAGAGAATAAATTCTTGCTCCTGTGCTTCTGCCCAATGCAATAAATGGTGCCAGGTGACCCCACTTGTGAGCGGGACTAGAGATGACAACCGGAGGGACATGTATAAGCATAAAGATAGCATTTCAAATAAGATTTATCATTGCGCTACAACATCATGCAATGACTAAAGCCAGGGGCAGAAAACTTGGTCCTCTCTCTCACCAGTGTGATCTGTGAGCAGATGTCATTTGACCTCTCTGATTTTTAGCATCCTTGAGCATACAAGAGGCAATGGGAATGACCTGTACCTGACAGATTGCAGTGAGATAAAATGAAAGGCAGGTTTTCATGGACTAATAAACTTTTTACTGACAGACTGATAAACAGACCAATTATTTTCTCATATATGGCAAAAGGGCCTGTAAGAAAAACACCTGAAGGTATTGGATGTCCCAAAAATTTGGGAAGGAGAGTATTTTCCAATATGCCACAGCCAGGCAGTC
This sequence comes from Artibeus jamaicensis, assembly GCF_021234435.1. Classification (NCBI taxonomy): domain Eukaryota; kingdom Metazoa; phylum Chordata; class Mammalia; order Chiroptera; family Phyllostomidae; genus Artibeus; species Artibeus jamaicensis. Next base: position 28,214,516 of record NW_026522025.1, on the reverse strand, counting down.
ACATGGTGGTGTGAAACATTCAGCTCAGTGGAGGCTTGTGGCGTAAGAACAATCCTATGCCCTGGTGACCCAGCGCCCAGGTCTAGACCTTCACTGCCTTTACCTTTGTCCCCCAGCAACAGTGCCCGTGGCTCTGCCATGTTTCTGAACTCTATAACCTTAGTATTTATTGAAAAAACTTTAGGGCTTGACAAAAGAAATAGCAATAGAAGCATTGAAGGCTTAAGTCTAGAGATTAATAAAAACACAAATCTATTCACCAAAGTAGTGGTGTGCAAATAGAGTCTGGAAACTGGAAATAGTGTAGTCTTTATAAATCTCAAGTAGAATCAGTATACAGATATTAAGAATAGGGGGAGAGTGGGTGGGGAAGAAGCCTCAACACCAGAATTTTTACTAGACAAAAAAAAAAACCCCTCCCTAACCAAAAAATATCATGTGAAAGAAGTAATTGTAAAAGAGGAGCCTTTTTTTAAGAGGCTCACATTTCAAAGCTTTCTGTTTGCTTTTTGATGCTGCTAAAGGTAGAGACTCAAGATAGAAAGTTTAGTTTTAATTACTTATTTCTTAATTTTTTAATGAAATATCTAGACAGTCCTTTTTGACTGTGAAAGCTGAAATTGGCATGGGCCGAATGAAAACTTACAATGTTTCTATATAAAGAGGAACAGACACTTTTGGGCTCTCTTCTGGCAGCCTCCAGAAAAAGTTGAAAGGACCCCAGAGAAACCGAGTGGTGGGAGGAACCACTGTCTTAAACGCAGAGGAACAAACACTAGAAAACAGAGTCTACAAAATGCTAGAACAGTGTAGTATAAATATTTGCTTGTTTTTCAGCCTCAACATCCCATCTCCCTTTTGTCTTTTAACCTCTCCTACTTGGCACACGATCCTAACGGAGTCTCAGAAAGATTTCACATCCTCTCCACCTCTCCTTGCTGTTTTTATTGCAGACACACACACATATCATATCACATCACATCACACTCCACATTAATACAAACCATAGTGACAGCAAGTGGCCCAAACTACAATTAAATATGGAGTCGTTGCTACATTTAATTCCTGGTAAACTACCTCATATACAAATTCCTCAAGATGCCTCCCTTCACCCTTCAATTTTTTTAAATGACTATCTGTTTTTTTAAACCAGATTCCAATCTAGGTGGCACATAGTACCTTATTGTCCCCTGGCAGCTAGTAAGTTACCTGCAGGGTGACAACTTTTCATGATAAATATTCTGCCCACCCCCAAATTTTCTCCAATAGTTTTAACATCCATTTATGGTACTTAGTAAGTGTTTTTTAAAAGATGTCTCTTCCGTTTTTCTTTTAATTTTACATTTTCTTCTTCCCAAGTTCTGTCCAAAAGTTTGGACATAATGGAGCATGTCTAATAGAGTATGCTTATTTTTATTAGAAAAACAGCTCTATAAGACTTTTTAAGACTTATCAGAGAGCTTCTTTTCCCAAATCATTACTTTTTTAAATTTTTATTTTATCTAATTTAAGAAAGTATCTTGAAATTCTGTTAGAAAACATACTGTTTTCTTGTAAAACTAAAAAGAAACTGAACTTTAGCTTTATTTGCCAAACGAAGAAACTGGACAGGATGCCTAGTTTTTCTGTATGCATCTCCAGGATGCAAGGAGCCTATCTCTGCCTGCAGTTCCCAGAGAAATCTGTGGTAGTTCTGAGCATGCAGGGGAAGGTGATAAGAGACTTGGGTCCTGTATCTTTAGAAACATGTCAATCAAAATCAAAACAAAAAATTCTTAGTAATTTTAACATTTGATTTAAAATATCTCAGATGGAGAATGTTATATCTAACTTATCTAATAATTATTAGGCTGTGAACTATAAAAACTTTATTAATTATTGTTCTCAAAGACTCAATAAATAAAATGGCTTGGATAGAAATAATATTCCTCCCCACATGTAACATTTTTCTTTTGACACAATACTCTTATTTTGTTACTTGGAACACCAGTGAAAAATGTATAATGTTCATAAAGAACATAATTCCTATTATGGCACAATGCACAAAGTCTGTTTAAATGTTTATCACCTCATGAATTACACATATATCTTTGCAACAGGTCTCTTTGCCTCAATTCTCTAATAAATGTACTCTCTCCCCCAATGAATCTTTTACAGGTACTAGTTTTTATATTTCAGGATATTTGGGGGAAATATCCGAAATCTTTTCACTGTTTATAGAATCCAACTTAAATTTAACATTTTGAGATCTAGTCTTTTGCATCTAATTTGTTCTCTCCAGTCTCCCCTTTCCTGTTCCCACAAAAACGTGTCGATTCTCACTTGCACAGTCCACCTTACCACACACACAGGCAGGCCCTAGAAACTAATCGAGTTGAAATACCAGGACATCTCCCTTGCTCAGGCTGTGAAGGGGCCTGTCCTAACTTTGTTTTCATAACTTTATTTTCCCTAAAGAGAACTCCTCACACACAAATAAATTTAACCCCTACCCCCAGACTTATGTTAAATACATTAGTTCCATTCTCTGGTTTTAACATAGTCCCCCAGCACTTTGTGTTCTCCTCTTCCTTCTGTTCCTGCCCTCACCCCTCTGAATATTTACATCTCTTCTTAAAGGCTCAAACCAACTTCTGTCTCCTCCTGGAATCACTGCCGAGTGTCTAGGACCTACTGACAGTATTATTCTATATTTCTCCCTTTTTTTCTCATGATGTAGAACAATGGGTTATCATTTTGTATTTTATGTGCCCTGTAAGCCATCTGAAATACATTTGGAACAGGGAGAGTATAAGTGTGTTTCACAACTCTCCAACTAGTGAGTTTTGCCTGCATCATGCACATTGTTATTTGTTCTCTATTGCTTTTTTGTTGTTGTTTTCTAGACAAACATAACGAGATATTTTACTGTAGTCCAGGTAATGGGATGAGAATTCCCAAAGTTAGTGCTAAATAATCCTCAAAGCCTCATGGTATTTTTTATACCGTGGATATTCAACTTTTTTTCCACAAAATATTTAGCATGCACCTACTGTGGACTAGAGACTATACTAGGCATAGTCCAGCCTGGGCCAGTAGTGCTGCAAATAATGAACAAACACAAGTTAGTATCTTAGTGTTATTGTGAGGAAATCATACGTCTGTATAGAGAGATCATTGGACTATATTTCCCGGCCAGCTATGGAGAGAAGGAGGTATCTTTTTTTTTAATTTTTTGAAAAAATTGAACCTCATCCTAGAGGGGGTCCTCTTGTGGTTTTTACTGTCTTTTATTCCAGGGCCTGAGTTTTATTCTCATTGAACACAGATGACTTTCTATGTTACAACAGCAAAGAAAGCACTTGAATGTTGGGAAACCGCAGAACATTAAATACTCTTTCGTTTCAATTCTCAGGAACCACGGTAAAATGAATGTGTTAGAGTATCTAAAATAATTAGGGTTCATTTTCAACAGAAATGGGAGCTGGTTCAACATGAAAATGAACTTTCGAAAAATAAAAAGGGGACACTCCTCAGGCTTTATGTGCTAGCCCTCCTGTCCCGCTGGTCACTGCACAGCTGCTCCCGCAGCGACCACAAGGTGCCAACCAGTGGCTGGCACTGGGAGGTTGGCTTGGAGTCGCTGGGCAGGGATAGCTTGCACTTGAAGTACTTGAGGGCTTGGAGTGGGAGGCAGCTGACCATGGGGGTGGCCAACACTTGTCACATGTAGGTCACCGTTGTGATAAAGGCCACGTCAACATATTCACTCAGGAAAGCAAGTGAGGCCACATAGCCCAGGGTGAGCAACTCCACCACGACCATCAGCCAGGGCCAGGTCCAATAGTCAGCACCACTATCAGCAGCTCCGGGAAGATGAGGACCATGAACAAGTTGGCCATGACATGGGCAAACTCAGACTCAAAGAGCACCAGGGCCTGGTACATGAGGATGCTGCTTTGGTAAGTGCTGATCAAGAAACAGATGAAGAAGGTCTTAAAGGATAAGGCTCTGCCCTTGGTGAGGTCCTTGTCGAGTCCCGCATACAGCATGGTCTCGTCCGGCTTCACGCCCTCGTCCACCACCAGCGAGAACACTGGAAACATGGTGTAGATGGTCACGTAGCCCACCACGAGGAACCCCTGGGAAAAGGGGACAGACACAAAGTAGCAGACGGAGGAGTACACGGCCTGCATGGTGGAGATGATGAGGCCCTGTGCGCTGTAAGCCTCTTGCAGCTGCTCAGCATGTGCATCCTGAGCAGCCTGTGACGTGCTTGGTGCTTCAATTGCCTGATGGAGAAGTCCGGCTCCAGCAAGGCTGCCTTCCCCTCCTTCCCTTTGATCTCAGTCCTACAATCTGCGACCTGGATTGCATCGTTCCCTCCATCGCCTAGGAAGCAGAAAAAATCGCAAGGGGAAATAAAAAACTATCCATGGTCCTGTTTTTCTTTTATCAGCAGACGCTGTGTTAGAATGTCCAGTGATAGAGATGAAATCAACTTGGTGTTGGAGGTTGTAAAGAATGTGGCCTATAAATTTTAAGACACCAGCTTCTCTTAAACTCTACAGGGGCTGTGGGGACTGGGCCCAGGGTACTCAGAGTGTGTGTGTGTGCGTGTGTGTGTTTGGGGGGTGGGGATGAAATGTTTTTTAAATGTCTCCTTTCTCCATTGTTCCATCTTCAAGGAGCAAAGGACTCTAATCCTAAAGGAAAGATAGACTATGACCTATTGAGGGAAAACCACTGCAGAGAAAAGGCAGTTCCTGAGCTTCAGATTAGAGAGCAGGAAAGCTGTTTTATCCTAAGGTTAACAAGTGCAGTGGGTAAAACAGAATCGTATTGATTGATTGATTGATTTTGAACCTGTGTTTGTTTGTTTGGTTTGATTTTCTTTGTACAGGACACTGGCTGTTTAAAATTTGCTAGCAGTATTTGGTTTCTGATGGTGAAGACATCAATTCACCTTCACAGCAAGTTTTTTTTTTCCTTAGAGAAATCAGTAAGTGCACCTTTTCAGTCTCACATGTAAAAGGCAAATATCCACCCATGGTTCTGGGAGAAAACCATGATGGCAGCACAATCGGAACACAGATATTGTAGATTTAAGTGTTAAGCGATATAATTAATAAAATTTTTTGACAGATATGCACCATTATTGATAGGAGTAATACACATTCTGTTCATAAGATACAACCAAACATCCACTTCAGTTCAGGAACGTTGCACACCTAGACGTTGTTAATCTCTCTTCTTAAGGAGGAACTGCCCCACGAGTACCTCTTGGCATGCCTCCCAATTTGCAATCCCCTGTGAGGGGATATTTAGCGGAAAGACACACATCTCTGTTTAGCCTGAAACTATGCTTCAGTTCTGCAAAGACTCCCTTTTTGGGTCTGAGATTACTAGGTATTAAAGGGGAAATAGGAGACTTCAGTTGGAGCTAAGATAGTTAAAAACCTACACTCAGAAACATGGGGACATGTGGACATTCTCATAATGAGAGTTCTGATGGGCTGCAACTTGTGAAAACCTGTGCAGATTAGCGCCATATCCAGAGGTTGGTTTAAGGCCAGTTGAGTCCTAAGAAAAACTGCCTCTAGCAGTATTTTAATTCCTCTCTGCTTTCATACTTCTGTTTACTCTAAGCATTCAGTGCATTTTTGTTAAACACAGACTATTAACTTAAAGTATATTTCGGATTTTAGAAACTTAAAATGGGGACTAAATTCACATTTAGAGCACATTTTTACAGAGATTTAAGAAGAACTGGGAAAAGGCAACTATTAAATGATGATTATCTGAAGTGCTCTGAACAAATTTTAGAGCAAAAATGGCTGGTGGGGATGACACGTGATCCAAGGACAGATCAGGAGGAACAGTGACCATTTGGGAGGGACCCAAGAAGAGGGGCTTGGTGGGAGTATGGACTTCCCCAATCTGCAGGATGAAGTCCCCAGATCACAGTTGGACTGTTAAAAGCAAATTGACTTGTTTGGGGAGTCACAGGTTAAGGTATTTAATAACATATTGATTTTTGAATCATTGACCTAGTCCTCTCATTGGTTAATAAAAAAGATAAGGAGAGAAATGGACTGTTCAGTAAAAATCACAGGGCTCACACGTGTCATAGTCCTGGAAGACAATCAAAACAGTGCAAGGTGTGTGAACCAAGCAAGATGTTAAATAATTTAAATTTTTGACAGACAATGTATTTCCAACGTTAAATCTAAAAGAAAAGAAGGATGATATTCAGTGATAAGTTTTCTCCCACTCTGTCCCATGGCCACTCACTCCTCTGAAGCACAGTATCACCAGTTTCTTGCATCCACCCAAATATTCTTTATGCAGAGAAAGTATATACATGTCTATATACACATACAGTCCCCCAATTTTTTAAACAAAAGTGTCTAGCATCTATCATGCATTCATTGCTGGCCATTAACTTGCTTCTAATAATGTGTTACTTCACATGCTACAGTAATAAATAAACTTAAACATATATTATTTTTACATGGGCAATACTCTATAAAAATATTTTTAGAAATAAAATTTTTGTCAAGGAATATATGTAATTATAATTTTAGAAAAACTTTTAAAGCTAATTTTTCTTAGAAAAATACTTTATTTTATTAGAAGCTTCATTCCAAGTTCTATGGTTTGTTACAAATAAATAGTATATATAAATAGATAAAAATAATTAAAATATGAGCATTCTCAGCCCTTCCACAGACCCAGTTCTGAAAGAAAAGCTGGTTTTACTTACTCAGTTTTTTCCCCTCTATCTTCATATGTTATTTTTTTTAAATGCAGGAAAGACAATTAAGAAGTGTAGAAATATGTTCAGAAGATACCTTCTGGGGAAGCTGGGACGTATAAGGGGAAAGAATACAAGAAGATTTCTGTTTACTATGTAAATTTCATGTTGTTTAAGAAATTGAATAGAAAGCCTTGACTGCTGAGGCTCAGTGCAGTAAATGCCAGCCTGCACACCAAAAGGTCACTGGTTCAATTCTCAGTCAGGACACCAGTCTGGGTTGCGGGCCAGGTCCCCAGTTAGGGGTCTGTGAGAGGCAACTCTTTCTCACACAATGATGTTTCTCTCCTTCTCTACTTCCTTTCTTGCCCCTCTCTTTAAAAGTAAATAAATAACATCTTTAGAAACACAATTAATTCAATAAAATTTAAAGCTATTTTTAACATTATATACATTTTGTACAGCAAATCACTCCAATATAGGACCAAATGAATCTGGTCTCTAATAGAATTACACTGACAATACAGTTTTGCCAATGGACTTCAGATACAGTTTTATGCTGTATCTTTAATTTAAATTAACATTGTAAGATGAAGTCAAACACAAGTTTTACTATAAATACAAGACTCTTAAAAATGTAGTTATTCCAGATCCTGGTGGATCTTGAGCTCATATCATAAAGTCAGAAATATCATAGGGACAATAGTGAGGTCAGAGTTAAGCCCTGCGGGAGAATGCTTCATGTGGGTCTGCGGCCAGCAGCAATGCAAACAATATGTGAAATGCTATTATTATCGAATTAATAAAAACAGGAAATTCCCTCTTTGTAAGAAGAATCAAGCTGGAAATAAAGTTTTCCCCAGCATCGGTAGCTACTCAGCTGATGAGCTTGTGATTATTGTATTTTTAGACCATAAGACACACCTAGGATTTTGAGGAGGAAGATAGGAAAAAAATTTTTTGAAGCAAAAAATGTGGTAGAATATTTAATAACATAAATAACATAATATTTCACCAATGTAAATGTAAAGCTACATTCAGACTATAAGATGCACCCCCTTTACTCCCAAATTGAGGTGGTACATCTTATAGTCCAATATATAGGGTATTTTGTTTTATTTATATTTATTTGTTTCGTTTTAGTTAAAAATTTTTGAGATTAATAAAGGTAGATCATGCAAATACTGTTCACATTAGTTCAAAATCTCTGCCTGATACCCTGCAGATACGCTAATGTTGTAACATTCATGCACAGTAAGGGTATAAGCTTTAGGATCAACCCCAGTTTGAATCTTGTTCCAGAAATTTTTGATTTTGTGCTCCTTATCAGTTATTCTCCCCATACCTCATTTTCCTAATGTGTAAACTAAGAATAAAAACAGAATTTACCTGTGGGATTTTATTGTGAAGATTAGGTTAATTCATATAGAGATTTTGCTTATAATGGAATGGCTTATAGCATATCTATAATTTTAATAAGAAGAGCTAAAGCAAAAAAGTAGAATCTAAAAAAATGACAAGGTTTCTTAATGTGGGATCCATGAGAGAATTTACAAAGTTTGTGAACATGAATGCTACTGCTTTCACTCACCTCAGACTAAAATATAGCGTTTTATTTAGCAATTGTAAATATAAGCCAAAACCACACTACTATTAGTACTATTGGAATACTATGAACAGTAAAACTACAAATATTTTTACCTCTTATTATACTCATAAATATCTTAAGATATGATTTACACTTATTTTCTATGATGGTTAATATTTTATGTCAACTTGATTGGGCCAGAGTGCCTAGCTATTTGGTCAAATATTCTGGATGTTTCTGTGAGGCTGTGTTTTTAGATGAGGCTAACATTTAAACCAGTGAACTCTGAGTAAAGTAGATTGTTCTCCATAATGTGGGTGGCCCTCATTTAATCAACTGAAGGTCTTCATAGAACAAAGAGTGAAATCCCCTGAGCCAGAAGGAATTCTGTCAGCACATAGCATTCTGGCTTGAGTTGGAAAATTGGCTCTTTCCTAGGTTTCCAGACTACTGGCCTACTTTTCAGAATATGGCCAGCCTCCGTAGTCACTTGAGTTAATTCTTTAGAATAACTCATATATGTATATGTGTGTGTGTGTGTGTGTGTGTGTGTGTGTGTGTCCTGCTGGTTCTTTTTCTCTGTGCAACCATGATTAATACACCCTCTTTAAAAATTAATGAGAAATAAAAAATATAAGCATAAAGTTAAATATATGCTATAACTTCAATATTAGTTCCTTTGTTATATTATTATATTTTATTTTATTTTTTAAGTATATTTTATTGATTATGCTGTTACAGTTGTCCCACTTTTTTTCTCCCCTTCTTCCCTACTGCTATGCATGCTCCCTTAGTTCATGCCCATGGGTCGTACATATAAGTTCTTTGGATTCTACATTTCCTATGCTGTTTTTAACCTCCTCCTGTCTATTTTGTACCTACCATTTATGCTTCTTATTCCCTGTACCTTTTCCCTCATTCTTCTAGCTACCCCTCCCCACTGATAATTCTCCATGTGATCTCTATTTCTATGATTCTGTTCCTGTTCTAGTTGTTTGCTTAGTTTTTCATTTGTTTGGAGGTTTTTTTGTATTTTGGTTTTTAGGTTCAGTTTTTGATACTTGTGAGTTTGTTGTCATTTTATTGTTCATAGTTTTGATCATCTACTTTTTCTCAGGTAAGTCCCTTTAATATTTCCTATGATAAGGGCTCAGTGATGATGAACTGCTTTAACTTGACCTTATATGGGAAGCACTTTATCTGCCCTTCCATTCTAAATGAAAGCTTTGCTGGATAGAGTATTCTTGGATGTAGGTCTTTAAGTTTTATGACTTCTGATACTTCTTTCTGGCCCCTTCTTGCCTGCAAGGGTTTTTTTTTTTTTTTTGAGAAATCAGTTGATAGTCTGATGGGAACTTCTTTATAGGTAACTGTCTCCTTTTCTCTTGCTGCTTTTAAGATTCTCTCCTTATCTTTAATTTTGGCTAATGTAATTATGCTGTGCCTTGATGTGTGCTTCCTTGGGTCCAACTTCTTTGGAACTCTGAGCTTCCAGAACTTACTGAAAGTATATTTCCTTTGCCAGATTGGGGGAGTTGTTCTTCATTATTTTTTCATATAAGTTTTCAATTTGTTGCTATTCCTCTTTCCTTCTGGCACCCCTATGATTTGGATGTTGTCATGTGTAAAGTTGTCCTGGAGGTTCCTGAGCATCTCCTCATTTTTTTGAATTTTTATTTCTTCGTTCTGTCCTGGTAGAATGTCTATTTCTCCTTTCTGCTCCAAACCTTTGATTTAGGTTCCGTTTTATTCCCTTCACTGTTGGTTCCCTGTACATTTTTCTTCATTTCACTTTGCATGGCCTTCACTTCTTCCTTTATTTTGCAACCATTCTCAACCATTTCTGTGAGCATCCTGATTACCAGTGTTTTGAACTCTTCATCTGATAGGCTGGCTGCCTCTTCATTGCTTAGTTATCTTTTTGGAGTTTTGATCTGTTCTTTTATTTGGGTCATATTTATTTGTCTGGGCACAACTGTTTATTATAAGGAGCAGAGCCTTAGGTATTTTCCAGGGCAGGGAAACCTATGTCCCTGTGTTGTGGCACTGTATCAGGGGGAGGTGTCCAAGAAGGAATAATGCAGCTGCTCGGCTCTCAGCCAGCTTTCAGTCACTTCCCCTGCTTCCCACAAGCAAATTGGGCCCTTCTGGTGCTGGTTCCTGGATGTGTGGGCTTCTGCACCCTCCAGGACCCTGTGGGTCTCTCCAGCGAACTCTCTGTGAGCCTGGGAGCCTCTTTTGGCACCTTGACCCCCAAAAGTTTTTCCAACTGGTGCTTTTAGGCTTTAATTTTCAGCACTGGGGCCTGGTTTGCGCAGTCTGTCTCACTGCTTGCTCCTTTACCTGGTTTATCTGCACGCAAATGTGTGACTGTGGTCAGACAGCTGCCTTGTGCCCTCATTGGGTCCGCCCATTGCCACCCCATACCTGGGATCTGCCAACCGCCACCTGCACACCTGGGTCAGTCTGGCCGCTTTTTCCTGTGCGACCCTGCTCCACCGGGCTCTGACTGCGTCCCTCTTACCAGTCTGGCTGAATGGTTCATTTTTGCCAGACTTCCGTACAGTTCAATTTTCTGTCTGTTTCAGTGGCGTTTTTGTCACTAAAACTTTTTTATCTTTAAACTTGGTTGTGCAAGGAGGTATGGTGTTTCCACCTATGCTTCCATCTTGGCCAGAAGTTTAGGCAAAAAAAGAAAAAAATTGAGTTAATTTTCCCTGGCAGACCCACAGTAAGTATTCAAACAGAAGAAAATGACCATAGGTAGAAACAGAAAGGAATAGAGTAATAGAGAACAATGGGAATGGAAATATAATTTGAAGTCAAGATAAAGGCTCCAGTTGGGGAAGAGGATGGTAACCATATGTTAGTAATAAAAAAAGCACAAGACCAGGGTTGTGGTTCACATGGGTGTGCTCATTTTGTGAAAATTCATCAAGTTGTACACATTTCATCCACTTGTCTATAAGCCTGTTAGACATAAAAGTTCACACACGGCCCTGGCTGGTGTAGCTCAGTGGATTGAGCGCAGGTCTGCGAACCAGAGGATCGCGGTTCAATTCCCAGTCAGGGAACATGCCTGGGTTGCAGGCCAGTTCCCTGCAGGCCAGTTCCCAGCAGGGGATGCACTAGAGGCAACCATACATTGATGTTTCTCTCTCTCTCCTTCCCCTCTAAACATAAATAAATAAATAAATATTTTTTTAAAAAAAGTTCACACACGTACATGCACATTGCACATTGCACAGAATACAGTGGTGTCACTGTATTGTTTTGAATAGTCTACACATAGTAAATACTCCAGAAATGTGACCCATTATTATTAGAGGTAAATACATAGGACATTAATTCCCTACTCTCAAGCTTCTGAAAAATCAATTGTGATGACTGAGCCAGAGACGACTGCAAAAAGACTTGAGGGGAAATATGCACATTCCCAACAAAAATGAGCAATGGGCTAGAAATGGAGTGTGTCTGGGCCTCACATTTAAATATTGTCCATCCCTTTTCAGGGACCACAACTCCTTACCAGAAGAAAAGAGTGAGTGAACAAAATCATTAATTTATTACAGTTCCAAATCTTTCTCTTTTCTTTATATGCTAAAGAGCATTCTAGCCTTTGCACTCTCAGTTTCTTGCCCTCTGTTCAAAAAGAATTCTGCTCTTGACAGATGGTTTGTTGTTGTTTTGTAATGCAACATCAGTATAAGGAGAAGGAAACAATATTTGGGAAGTAGCAGATTAAAGAGATAGTGGGAGTAGAAGGACAATAGCCAGATGGTTTACATCTCTTCTCAAATGAGGAAATGTAGCTTGGAAAGAAAGTTTTTTCTTCTTAGAAAAATTAATGTTGAAAAGAGACAAAGAGGAAAAATTGGAGAGATTGGGAGGACAAGTGAGCCAAGTGAATGGGTCAATAACTGGTTCAAGAAAAATTCCCCACATTCAGAGTTAAGTATCAAGTGATGCCTGTGAGACATAACTGCTGAAAGAATGCAACACGGTCATGAAAACAGCAGATACCTATCAAACAGTAACCTATAAATAGAGATTGTACTGTTGACCACAGATTTACCAATATAATTTTTTGTATGATAGAGAGCAAAATGGTAGATGATAAAGCAGCATCCTTGACATGATTGCATCAGTCGGGAAAACAATTTGAGCTTGGGGTTAAAACATAATTAATACATTGTAGAAACAAAATTTCCTAAGAGCTTTGTCCCTCGGTGTTGGGGAAACAAAGGAAAGATAGGAGAAGAGGAAGTCTCCTGCCCAGCCACAGGTGGTTGTGAAGTGGTGTCCCTGTATTCGCTCTGGTTCACTCTGGGTTGGTCTAAGGCTGTTGGTGTGGTCATTTCACCTGGCTGCCACTGTCATTATGTTACAGGCTTCTCAACACTTGATTGAGGGCGTTTAATCACTTGGCAAACAGCTCTCCATACTAAGCCATAGCCCTTGCCTGCTCCTCTGACCTCCTTTCTATGGAGCCATGGAAGACTGTGGAGCAGTAGGGCAAGGTGAGGATTACCTCCATATTTGTTTTAACGCACATGGTATTGTGATTATCTTTAAGCACTGTTGACCTTTCAGCTATAGACATCTTTAGACCAGAATTGTGCAGTTTTGGTATTCATAAGTGGCCCCCAATTTTAGATAATACATAAGAGATATAGCCCTGTTTTCTTCATGATAAAAAAAGGAACTGAGAAGGACCATGCGCCAAACATCTAAGTTTTCAGAATGCTTTGCTAGAAAGAACACTGCAACATATTCCACCCAACTGGGGTGGAGTTAAGGGTTTTGCACCTAAACAAACATAGGATTGAGGAATTGAAAGTTAGTCTGCACCATTTGTACCCATCCTCCGCATTTAGGGATTATTCTCTTGGAGAGCTTCCCTTTGTCTTGAGGGAGGATAAAGCAACCTTTGTTTTCTGAGTAGAGGCAAGTGTCTAGCATTTGGTCATAAACACTCAGCTCCAGAAAAAGAGAAAAGTTTCTCTCTCATTTCTCTGTTTATATATTGGTTTATCTAGCAGTGGCCAATGAAGATAGAGGAATAGATTGCAAATAGGTTTATGGCAGGATCAGTTTCAGTTGAGCAGTGGTTTGCCCCAACTCAGGGTAACTCCTTGAACTTCAAATTCAGAGTACTTGAAGTCATTTGTTTTATTTAGAGTGCTGGCTACAACTCTAAGACAGGAGATTTTTTTATCCAAAACCTTGTTAGAAAGAAATGAGTGAATTTCTCTATAACAATGGTTCTCAACCTGATGTGGCTTTGCCTTCTGTGGATATTTGGCAATGAAGAAATATGTTTGGTCGAGAGAACCCCAAGGGTACTACTGGCATCTAGTGAGGAGAGGCCAGGACTATTGCTTGACATCTTATAATGTCCCCACAAAGGACTTACTCAGCCCAAGTGTCAGTATTGCTGGGGTTAAGACAGCCTGAGCTAAGACACATGTCTCAGTCTATCTCTAAAGTAAAAGCTAAAGTTAACAACAAAAATTTCATGTGAACCTGGTAGTCCTATAAATTCCATATCTGTTGGTAAAGATGATTATTCTGAAATCACAATTAGCATTTTATATGTTTTTGTAAGGGTTGCGTGTTTCTTCCAAAATTTGTGTGGTTAATTCTACTTCCATCATTATCATTTCTATCTCCAAATGTAACCTATCTAGTATGTATACATGCATTAGGTCAATAAAAATTAATGAACTAAAATTACAGTGATATCTCTTCAATAAGATTGGCTTCCCTAATTTTGACAAGTCACTGAATTTGATGATAATTTCAACAATCAGGTGGAAACTATGAAAGGAGAATAAGCCAATAACTGGATCCTTTTCATACTCTTCAGAGGTGCCACCAAATTAACTCAGTTTATTGTTTCACCAGAAACAAGCAAGCAACTGCAAAACTGTGTAACTACTAGGCCAGGTGGTAAAGCAACCTGAAGGTCAAACAAGCAAATTGACATAACACTTTAAAATATGCTCTTTTGTCACGGTGAATGGCAGGTTTGTTATGTGCATAAAATCACAGATTTATCTGAATGCTAAGTTACTTGTCAAGGAGTCATTTTACCATTCTTTTTTACATTTTTTCCTTGTGTCATGTAAGATTCCTTGAAGCAACTAAAAAAAAAACCCAGCCATAATCCATTTGATTTTCTGCCTTCCCATGAGAAAAACTTTGACAGATGATAAATAGCAACTGCTGACAATCATCAATGCGAAGCTATCATGCTTTTACATTAAATACAAAAACAGAGTTGTAAAGTCACAAGGGAGAGGACTTTTGACACATAAGAGACAAATATATAATTCTCAGAACTAAATCACTGCTGGGATCTGAGCAAGTGCAACAAAGCACAGCTGCTTTTAGAATCTCCCAAAGTCAAACCATATCGAACTTTGATATCTGGAACCTAGTGCATGTTCCAATCCGGGTGCCACGCTCTTCTTATCCAGAAGCTCGATTTAAACGTGCAAACATCAATGAGTGTGTGTGCACATAGAAAATAGCCATTTTATCATACTGTCTCTTTTAATTAAGGCCAAAAAGGAGTCTAGAAAACAAATAAAGATACTGTAAAACCTAGCTAATTAAAATAGAAGAGCGGTTTCCAGGAAGAGTTTTGAGTATCAGATATCTGTATCTCATTAAATCTGCACTAGAGCATGTATGAACCTTCAAAGAAAAACCGTAAATAATCCAGATTACTTCTCAATATGAGAGAGTCATTGGCAAAGGTTCCTTCCTTTACAGTCTAAGCTGCTCCCTCTTCTGCCTTTAACAAGTAATCGGAGTGGTTCACATACCATTCTTTCACTGATGGCTAACTCATGGCTATTTAGTGACATTCTCTTCAAGTTACTGAACCAATTTAGAAATCCTAGGTACCCTTGGGACCCAATTTCCACCTCACATTATATATGTTTTTGTACTTTGAATTAAATGACTAATCTTAATGGGGAAATCTTATCTAATAGGCCAGGGAATAACAGTTATTTCAAATTTCATGCTATTCTGAATGATCTTGATAACAAATTTAAAAGCTTTTACAGAACACTGTTTATTTACCTAATTACTAATACAGCAGGCTTTTGGCTTTTATCTAAACTTGTTTTTCTCTATTTTGCCTAATTTCCCCATGGGAGAAAAAAAGGTGAGAAATATAGAGTCAGAGAGATTATTTCCTATTCTCCAGTCACTTTCCTTTCTTCCCCACAGACATGTGCACAGGCACCACATGTAGCTCCACACAAGTCTCAGGGCTTAACAGAGTCTCTCCATCACGGAAAGTCTGTAAGTGGAGCCACATTTTCTGAAAGGGTGTCTGTGTTTCTCTGGCATTGTATATAACTGTGAGATTTTTCTACATTAATTCTACATGTCTACAATTGTAATTGTGTCTTTTCAGTAAGCTGAACGGTTTCAAAAATAACCATCTATAAAGAGAAAGTTTGTGTCTACTTAGAGCACACTTCAGTGGAAGGAGCACCTACATGAGAGTGAGCAGGAATGATGAGGATGCCAGAGATTCCTCTAAGCACTTTACATATTTGATTTTATTTAGTCCCTACCACAACCCTACTGGGGAGATTATATTATCCAAATTTATAGAAGTTAAGTAACATTCAAAATTACACCTTTAAGAGGTAGAAGAGCCAGAGATCTTTTTTGCCTAAATTTTGGTCATTGATTCCCTTCCATGCCACTCATAAAAATGACAAGTTCAATCACTTTTCCTTTTTTAGTTTTCTTATTCAAATGCATTAAAGAATGTATATGACCAGGTGTTAAAAGACAAATACCATATGATCTCACCTTTAACAGGAAGCTAAACAACAAAACAAACAAGCAAGCAGGAAAAAAAAAAACAAAGACACTGAAATAGAGAACAAGGGGACAGTGACCAGAGGGGAGAGGGAAGGGAATTTAAGGGGGGGAAAGGGGAGGGATTCAGAGGAACAAATAGGAAGGACACAGGGACGAGAACTAAGGGGGGTGGAAATGGGAGGGAGGTGGGGAGCACAGGGGGGGGGACTGGGATGGGAGAAATAGACAAAAAACTGTACTTGAAAAATAACTAAATACAATTTAAATAAATAAATAAATAAATAAAATTTTAAAATGTCAAAAAAAAAGAATGTATATGTTCAAAGTTATATAGGCTCAGGTAACAGTTAAATAAAGAAATATGGTTTGAAAAGTAATTAAGTTTTTAATTCTTTTTCTTTATTTTACCCTTTTACTGAATAATGTTGTTATTATATTTACAAGTTTAGTCATTGTTAAAAATATATAAAGAAACTGATAAAGAAATTTTTAGCCTTTTACAGTAATTATTAGTTTAATAAATGATTCTCTCAAACTTTGAAATCTGAGGCAATTTAAGTAGATCTTACTTAAGACATCATGGAGCATAAACCTCTATGGTATTTCAGGTCATTGGAAATGACTAGAATTAACCTTACCTTGAAGTAAACCATGTGATCCTAAGAAAGTTAAAGGCACTAAAAGCCTAGATAATACACATTTACAAAAAGAATTACTTATTTGTATTTACATGTTATTAGAAAAGCATACAATTACTTTAATATTAAATGGTTAACTTTTAAACGAAATGAAATGCAGTTTGTATAAATGTCAGCCAGAAGCAGTATCTAATATTGGTCACACTTTAAAGTTGGATAGATTCTATAACTAATAAAGGTGCATACTCTTTACTTGAGAATGCTAAAAAAAATAGAGTAGGTAAAGGAATCCATCCTGGACTACATTTTAGGAATATTTATTTACTAAGTGCTTCACACAGTGGATGAACTTTTTTTTCTTTTGTTCTAGAACAAGGCAGGAGACCCTCATGTGAAAGAAACCAGTACTGTTAAACATTCTTAGTCTTTCATCCTCATCTGATCTTAATTGATTGTACTTGAGAAGGTGAAGACTTTTTTCTTCAAAGCACTCTTTGTCAAAACATCTCTTTGTCAGCCTAATCTTTATAAATCAAATAATAAAAAGGCAGAAATACTATGATACCTGGATAATTATTCTAGGAACAGAGACAAGGGTAACTGTAAACTGTGCTCACTGGCATGTATATATAGTGTTTTGGTCTATTGATGCCACTATAACAAAAATGTTTTAGACTGGGTGGCTTAAACAGCAAACATTTGCTTCTCACGGTTCTGGAGACTGGGAAGTCCAAAGTCAAGGCACCAGCAGGTTGTGTCTAGTGAGTGCTCCCTCCCTGGTTCCCAAGCAGTTGGCTTTGTGCTATGTTATTACACGGCAGAAGGGTGAAGGAGCTCCTCTGGAGTTTCTTCTATACGGGCATTAATTCCATTAATGAGGGTTTCACTCTCCCAAAGGCCTCACCTGCGAATAGCATCACAATAAGGACTAGATTTCAAAAAATTAATTTAAGGAGGAAACAAATATTTAGTTTATAGCATACAGTATGGTACTTAATTTCTTCTTTCATACTGATAATATCACACTTAAGAGGGAACATTTGTAAAAAATCTAAACTCAGAAAATAACACTATTGTAATTGAGACTTACCAAGTAAGTGTTCTTATTACCCATTACCAAGCTGAGAATGAGGACAAAGGCACTTGTCTCCTTTTGTATTTCAATATGTGGGGGTGGGGGGTGGGGAATAATGATTTTATTTTCCCATAGTTAAAGCATCTTATTATCCCATAGGTATATTAAGAGCTTTTGTCATTTTAATTGTATCTGTCTCAGAGAATTGTATCTAAAAATATAGAAGACAAATCAAATTATGGCAATTTATCACCCAGTTATAGCAAGGTTGAAAGACAATGATCCTATCTAACTAAACCATAATGCAAGATAACTGATATCCCAGTACTAAATACGCACAAGGTTGTATGTTCCTCTGCTTAAGGAAAGTACACTTGAGGCAATCAATGGCTCCTAAGTAGGGGACACATAACATCTGTTATGTCCTATTCTTTCTCTAAGAATATTCTCTGGTAGTTATGAAAGCGGGAAAATGTGGGCAGTCAACTTGACTAGCTCTGAGTACTCATAAGGATAAGGTCAAAGGTTGAGTCCTAAACAGACCAGTAAACTTCAAACGAAGAAGACATCTGTTCTTCAACTACATATTGTTTCTCCAATAATCCTGGCCAGCTGTCCCAAACATTTCAATCACAGTAGAGATCAGTTGGAGCCCTGGAGGTAGTTCATTGGCTCCCTGTATGTACATTAGCACTACAGGTAACAGAGTTCAAAATTCAATCTTCCACTGATGATCTGTTAGCAATTTTAATGCATGAAAATCTCCTCTTATTTTTAAAAGTTAAAAATAGTTTTTGTTCACACAATGCCACAAAAGCATCTATTCAGTGAATGTGTATCAACTACAATATTTGACATTGTGTGTAGAACAAGTAATATTTCAACATTTTGTATTTCCCAGCTGTCACCAAGGCAAAGCCTTCCTCTTTGTCTTATTGCATGTGTTTTCAGTTGCATTCAACGTTTGGATCAAACTGACATTTGAAAAACCTAGGAAATGTTTACTTATTCCTTTTGCCAAAGAATAAGGCAGGTCATTACCCTGTGACAGATGGACAACAAAACAATCAGAGAGTTTAATGGTTCGGCCAAAAAGATATTCAATCAGCAAAAGCATGAGCCTCGGACCTGAGCTTCTAAACACAAAATTTTTATTGTGTCTCGAACTGATTGTAAACCAGTCATTATTTAAGCACATCTTGAATTTGGGTTCTTAAATTATCCCTGAAGACTCTTTGTTTAAGAGAGTTTTTAAAGACCTAATAATTAATCATAGTTAATGAGAAAGACATAATTTAAAACCTAGAAATTATTTCCAATACAGCCAGTCCTTCAGTGTCTCCCACAGCATTGTCTGTGATTGTTTCTTCAAAAATACTGAACAAATGATACCAAACAAATCACAAAAGTGTTTAAAAATTTGCATTATTTTCTTATCAGGCAATCCAAAGCTAAGTTAACCGAAGTTGAGTTCAAATATTATTTGCTTTCTCTAAGAGGATCAAAAATACAGGGAAAACTCTTCATTTTATTCCAAAGTTAATTTAAAAATGAGAGGAAAGAGAGAAAGAGAGAGAGAGAGAGAGAATGTTGTAGTCTGTCCTGGGGAAAATTCTCGGAACGTGTTTACTCTCCTAGAAAGGAGAAAAGTTAATTTAGACTATGAAGATACCCAGTACCCGGTAAATCAATTAGCAATTTAAAAATCAGATTATAAACATTAATACTTCTGTATCTGCTTTCTGGCTCTTTTCTAATATAGTGTTAACACCTTTAATAATTTTGTTTAGTGTGACTAGATTCTTCTTATTCATTATGAATATATTTTTAAGTGATTTATTAGATTATTTTATAATGTTGATATCTACATCATTTAACATAAATTTGGGTGGTTTGTTAAATGGAACTATCTTCAAATAAATCTGGCTAAGTGCTTATATAGCCTTAATTGCATTAGGTAATGCTAATGGCTGTTGGAGCTTCTGGCTTTTGATGAATTTCTGTGCAAAAGACAAAGGAAGACATCCGATTTTCAAGTGGCAAAGCATTTCTTTTTGGATTGAGCAAAAAGGGAAAGGACTCACAGACATGGACAACAGTGTGGTGGGTGCAGGGGGCAGGGGGTACAAGGTGGATAAATGGTCATGGGAAAAATACAATAAAAATTAAACACATATATAAACAAACAAACACACAGACAGAAAGAATTTCCTCATATCCATGAAATACCATCTTTCAACATAAATGTTTCAATCTGCCTATAGAAGAAGTTAACAGGATGTCTGGAGGAAGAAAAAATAAAATGTAAGCTCAATGTTTAGTTACTTTTTGCAATTATATGACTGAATTTTCTCATAAATACCATTTTTTCAAGGAAGGCAACAAAAATATCAGCCTAAATGAAAAGAACAATTATTAGAACATCAATCCCTAGAAATGCATATTTCAGAATAAAAACATAAGCCTTTGAACTGAAAAATATTTGGGTATTTATTAAATTATTAAACAAACACTTATTTGGCAGTGAGGTTTTAAAAGACTAGTCTTGAACCAGGAGGGCAACAGATGAGAAAAAAGGCTGACTGTCCACTAACACTAAGAGAAACCAGAGGCATCTTCATTCCAAAGCCAAATGTGCTCCCTTACGTTCAAAATTCCTTCTGCCCTGTCAGTAAGCCCAGACAGAAACCACTAATCCTCCCCATTTCCATGTTATACACACCCCCTTCAGTCCATGTATTGCCTTTTATGACAGTTTTCCCTCTTCTGATTTGCTCTCAAGCCTTTTTTTTTAATGCAAACATTGTAAGACATGGAGGCCGTGCCACAAAACTTACCTGATTCCTCACACTCCATGAGGACACTTGGAAGGAAGGTGGCATAACTCTACAACTCAACTGAGACCAGGTTGTAAACTCAGGGAAGGCAGGCACCACTGTACCTCTTTCATCATTGTGTTCCAGAGCTTGGAATATAGTAGGTACTAACTAAATACATCTTAAAGACATAAATATATAAACTCTTCAGATTAAGAAGTGAAAGGGACAGTCTAACACTCAGAGATAATAAAGACTTTAGTCTATTTTGCACAGATTTGTATCCTGCTTCTTCCAACCTCACCTTTCTCTTTCCCCAAAGCACTTGCTCATGACTGTTTAGAACCCTTCTCATAGTTTGACCTACATAAGTATTGTTCATGGGTCTATTTCCTTGATTAGACAATGATTTCCTTGAGGCCAAAGAATGCAGCCTCCTTCCTCTATTTATACAGCTGGTACCAAGGAGAATGCTTCTCACAGGGCAGTGCTCAATAAATATTAGAAGAAATTGTTTTGACTAGTGTGTTCATGTATATTACACTTGACTGAATTGAGGCCCATGTTTATAAAGAACAAAAGAATGCCCAGGCACATATAATTGCATTAAACATAAACAACTACTTTAAATGGGTCTCATTAAACTCATTTCAGCTTTGGAGGCTTGAATTCAGGGAGGTAAAGCAATTTGACTCAAGTTGTGAGTGTTGGTAGAGGCAGAATGAGAATTCAAGTATGTCTTTCCAACTCCAATGTCAATGCCCCTTCTCTATATTGTTTCCTCTGTATTTGCCCTCCAAATGCTTAGGACAAAACTAAACTAGAGCTTTAGTCCTTTTCAATATGTAGCCTTATCCTAGTTACTCAGTTTGCAGTTATCAATATTATGGTACTAAAATCTTAAAGTTTTACCAATGGAAGAGTTAAATTTATAATCCAATCCATTTTAGAATCTTTAGTAATGGTACTTCAACAACCTCCCTTAGCACGCTTTTCCATTTGTCTGACTCTCAGTATTAGTAAGTGTTGCCTAATTTACATTTGCCCTTTTTCAATTTCAAGTTGTCATCAGTTCAGCCTTTCCTCACAGTTTTTTTTAAATTGTCCTCACACTCGCTAATAAACCTCTTAGAGTTCTCTTTTAGACATATTTCTTAAGACCATGTTTGCTTTAGCCGGGTAATCATTCTTCTTACATAATACTCTATGCTCTTAAATTTTAACTTTGTTTGGTCACCTTTAATTTTAGTGATGTCCTTTCAACAGAATAACATGGTGATCTTTCATGTACATAGCATGCTATTCCAAACACGGCTTCATTTTCATTATGGTCTGTCAATATAACTCAGGTTGTTCCAGAATCTGCACTGACCAGCCATCACCTCTTCCTTTCTAAAACATTTCTAAATGTGGACTCTGTCACCCTCTTTTTGCCAACATATTTTACAGTGAGAACTTTAATATATTAATACACTTGTACAACCATTTGCCCTTGTTATTTGCTCAAGCCAGAGTTTATATTGGGTTTTGGTTTGATTCTGGATTTTATGATTTTCTACCCCTGTACTCATTACCATTATATAGAATCATAAGTCATTTGGAATCTTATAAACTGATTATATAAAACATGATTATGTTTGCTCTGTTCCTCAGTATTTTCTAATTCTTAGCTAAAAATCTGTGTAATAAGCAGATTCAGATGTTCTGAAAGAATTCCTTACCTAAGGTCATTTCTATGCTACTAAAAGATACTTCCATAATAAACACTTGAGAACTCAACTAATCTCAGTGTGTATTATTTAGTTTTTAATCCATTTTATTTGTTTTTAAGTTTCTTATACATTTTAAAACATAAAGATATTTCTATATATAATCATTTTGTCCCTTACCATACTTGCTTTCTAATTTACTATAATCTCAGTTATTTTTTCAAGTATATGTCTTTCTAAACCTGCTCTGTCTGTCCAATACAGTATCTGCCAGCCACATGTGGCTATTAAATTCAAGTTGGTTAAAATTAAAACTAAGTTCTTTTACTGCACTAGCCACCTTTCAAGTGCTCCATGGTCACATGTGCTCATTGTATGTTGTATTGGGCAGTGCAGATTGCAGAGCATTTTCACCATCACAGAAGTTTCTGTTAGCACTTTCCTGAGGAGTATATCGGCCCCCTAAGGGACTCAGTCTCTCTGAGTATTAAGTCTCAGTAAACTGCTATTATACAGCAATCAATAAATATTAATGTTTTTGCTAGAGTAATTGATATTGGGAGTTAGTAGGGTTGGATTACTTTAAATATTACCCTCTCTAATGCCATCATTTTATAGGTGATGGTGTTCAGCTCACAGAGATTAATTTATTTTGTCAAAGTAAACCCAAGGACATTGGTCTCCCCCCCCCCAAAAAAAAAACTGCAGTGCTCTTTTTACCAATTCGCACTGAATTCCTTGTGAACTCCTAGACTACATGAACTCATGCTGATACTAAAAATCACAGGGATACAGAAAAACTATGATTGTAGATTTGAGAATTAAAATTAAAATAAAATTGCAGACATAACTTTAATGCCACCATTAAGCATTCGCTATATAGTGACCGCATATCTAAAGTGATATTGCAATTGTATAGTGTATAAACATGTGCATTATTATTACTGTTCACAAAGAGGTACACATTTGCAGACAAGAGGGGAGCAAATGAATTAACTCATCCAACAAACATTTACTAAGCATCTACCATGTGTTTGGCACTGAATATGTAATAATTAACAAAGCATGTGGCCTAGGCCAAAATTAGCAGTACCAGACTGTGGGAATAGCAGACTTATAACTAGGAGATAGCCAAGAAGGTTGTATTAAAAATGGAGGCCAATATAAAATTACATAAAGGAGACCACAAACTACTCCATGGTCGATGTCAGAAAATAAGCTTTCTGGAATGACCCTGTATTCACCCATTCCTCCCAGCAACAATGAAGTAACGTAGAGTACGTACACCAATATTGCGAGATATCACAGACATAAAAAAGCCAGGGCCTATCCAACTGAATCCTTAATCCAGCCCAATAGCTCACTCTTATGACACAGTCAGCGTTAAAAAGAGTGAAAGATCATAAGAAGTCCAAGATTCACTAAGATCTTATACTAAGATGCACTGTGGCCATCATTCTTCTGTCATTGGCCTGGACTAGCCATGCCCATGACCCATGCAATGGGAGTGAATGAGTGAAACAGGTGTGCTATTGTTGCTGCTGAGTAACTTCTAATTTTTTAGAAACAAAGTGTTTGGGATTCTGGTGCAATAAACAGCACTATTGTTTTCAGAGTTCTTTATTGCAAGCAGTTCTTTATGATGTGCATGGTTACTAGCAAGACTTAGTGAGATCTGTAAAACGTGGGATTTGGAAAGTGATATGCATTATGTGACTATTATATAAAATTATTATTCAGTGTAGCAATATTTCATGCATTTAAAAAATGCAGCAGTAATCCATTTAAAGATTTTTATAGCAAGGTGATAAGGACAGTGTTCCAAGTTGACTCTGGTATTACTAAATTATGCATTGCCAAACGTTTGGTAATTGTCAATTACTTAAATCCTAGACTGGGTCTTTCCACCAGCTTTCAAGGTGACTTCTTTTTGTTTCTGCTTTAACACCTATAAATCAAGGTAGGGGCTTCTGAAGTGATACATACTGCCTAATTTTGAAAGGTCTTTGGATAATTGGTAGGTTAATATCTATAAGCACACAGAAATGATTGCATATAAAAGAGAAAAGGGACTTCAGAAGATTCTGTCATTCTTGGGGAGGTTTGTCTAGGATGGTGTGTGCGTGTGTGTGTGTGTGTATTTCTTAAATATGAGAAAATGTTAACACCCTTCAGCCCTGTGGTGAGGTGTGGTATTCAATGACTTGCCAAAGGTATTCACTAGCACTGATTGGTGTGGCTCAGTGGGTTGGGCTTCCTCCCACAAAACGCAAGGTCGTAGATTCAATTCCTGGTCAAGCACATTCCCAGGTTGTTGGCCAGGCCCTCGGTTGGGGGAGTGTGAGAGGCAACCTATGTTTCTCTCCCTCTCTTTCTCCCTTCCTTCCCCTCTCTCTAAAAATAAAGAAATAAATTCTTCTTAAAAATTCACTAAAAATCTGTACTATTTGTTACTTTCTTCAGAATTCTAGTGAGTTACGCATTTAAACTAATGCTCTGTCAAATTTAATAGTTGTAATTGCCTAATTATCTGCTCTAGTGTGATGGTAAAGCCTTTTAACATCTCACTTCCCCCCAAGGAGAATGCATTGCAGTTTCTTGAATGCAGATAATTCATTTTGCTCTCAGATAAATAAACCTTATCCCTGTCCTCAGTAGCTATTTTGTTGTTGTTGTTGTCATGTTGAGATTTTTTCATTCTTTTTGCCTCTCTTCTTAGGTCTCATTTATACAAAATGTTTTTAAATAGATAAGCATTCACATTCATAAAATATTATTGTCCTTTGTTTTTTGGGCTTGTCAATTAATTTTATGGTATTCCTTTCCAAAGGGCCTCTTTCATCTTTGCCTCCTTGAATATTACATGTATAGAAATATGTCTTTCACTTTCATAATAATTAACACACTCCTTATGCAACTTCTAAGGATGTATATCACTTCACACAATACAATTAATTAGCATTCATGACCAGATGATCTTTGCACTTAGATGAATCAATTTTTATTTAGGTTTATTTTTATTTGCTTGTTTTGATTTTTATACAGTTTCAGCTCAGTGAATTCAGTACCTAACAGTAACATGTAAAGTACACATTATCAGGACATTATTCTTCACCTCTGCCCTTAAAAAAGTGTCCCTGAACTTGATCTTTTAATGTCTAGTCCATTTGGGGATCCGGTGTGGTGGATGCAAAGAGACAAAGATGTGATTGATAAACAAAGATGCCAGCCTACACTGAAGTTGCAGAGCATCTCTTTAGTGAAGAAAATTACAGAGACAAATCTGTAAAGCTAAAAATACCAAAGAGTGAGTCCAGCTAGGAAATGAAGCTTTCCAGGTACCCCAAAGTCCTCCACAGAGGCACATGGCACCCTAACAGGCCTACCAATCACTAAGCATGATCAGTAGGGCAAAACATTTCCAAAATATTCCTGAATGTTTACTGCTCAACTGGATGAAGCAAAAGTCAGTAGCTGGAGGAATCCCACTTAGGCAGAAACTTCAGATCTATTTAAAGTCCTCTCCTAAATTTTTTATTTTTTGAGTGTCAATTAAGCAAGTGAAATATCTTTTACATCCTAGGTGGGTATCAACACCAATTCAAGCCACCCATTTGGGAAGGTGTTTTATTATTGAAAAGAAATTCTTTGCTTTCTTTTACTTCCCAAATGATTTGACCACCCACCTCCAATCTGGGCGTGCAGGTGTCTGCATGTGTGCATGCATGCACTGAGTACCAAAGGACTGATCATACAGATAGATAGGCAGGATTTTTGTCTATCACACTTAAATGTTCATCTTGAAAGTTCTTGCCCCACTCATGGAATGATCTCTTCTACAAGGAACCTGTTTCCTTTCCGTGGAAGGTGATTTTAGAGAACCCAGTCTGGAGGCAAGGATGATCAGTACATCCTGCACCAATCTACTGGAGATAAATAGAGTGATGCAAAATGAACAGCATATTCAAATCACTATAGCAACTGAGCAAATAATTAAGTTTCTTTTCAATAGTCATGGATTCTGGCTGTTATTTTTAATAAATATGTTTCTTCTACCTTGCTCTAAAATGGAAGATTTTTAATTCACTCTGTCCTTCTTTCTACTAATTGTCAAGCATTATATCTATACTATCACACTTAATGTTTTTATAGCTTCTTTTTGATATTATGCTGAAACACTAGGAATTTGTGGCAAACTCACTGGTATTTCGATACCCTAAAAAGGAAAAGGTATTCCAACCTTAACCCAAGCAAGCCTCTCAAAACATACATATGACCCTTAAATTCCCAATGGTCACAAATGGTACAATACAGAAAAGTACATGCTTACAATCCTCCTTTGGCTTTTGGTATATATGAACCCTTGTATTATTATTAGTTTTTTTATTATGGACACTTTAAATTGTTTCGATTTCTGATATATTTTTATTTTTTATTGTAGTTCAAGTACAGTTGTCTCCATTTCCCCCCCACCAGTCTCCCCTTCCCCAGCCATCCCCATTTCCCACCCTCGACCCTACCCCGCTTTGGTTTTGTCCATGTGTCCTTTATTCCTGACAACCCTTTCCCCTTTTTCCCCATTATCCCCTCCAACCTCCCCTGTTTATTGTCGGTTTCTGATATATTTTTAAATAAATGTAGGAATTCAGTATTTTTTAATTTTATCAGTTGTGATAAAAAGGGGGCCATAAACCATACATGATACGCTTAGCAGAAGCCTATGTGGGGCCTTACAAACTCAGAGACCAAAAATAACAACATAGGATGACCTGAAATTCAAACTTTTTAACTAAAAGCAAGTCCTGGTGGGCAGTCATATCCCAGGCTGATATTTCCCTTGTCTATTGTTTTTGTTTTTTTTTTTTTGCATCTATGGTAACATACCCTCAGAAACTCAGGGAAATTTCCTTTTTCTAGACCCCTTACGGCACAATCCTCTCCAGAGCTGGAGACCACAGAACCTCTTCATTGTTATTGTTATCATGTTAATTGTTAACTGCCAATTCTTCTATCCCCACCAATGTAAAAGAAGTATGTGTCCGGTTCATTTTACTTTTTATCCAATCCCAGAGATTTGCCCCTCCACCCCTGCTTTGCTTTCTCCCACCTCCCTTATCTATCACCAGTGGATTTCACCTAACCTCCTTAATGTCTTCCCCTTTGATTCCTATGTATAAAATGAGAAGTAAAACTGCCATTTCCCAAAGCATTTTCCAAATCTGTGGAGATTTTGCTCCCTGGCAACTGCCATCCGTTTGGCTCAGATAAACTGATAAAAATTCTCTACAGGTTTGGACATTTCTTACATAGACAAGTCTCACTTTTAAAAAAGAAAAAATCTGAAATGACAGAAAACACCATGAAATGAACATCGAGAATCAACAACCAATTTGGAAAACATTAACCGAAAGATCAAGCAAACCATTTTGAAAGGTAGCATTTTTTCACAATACTGACTGGTTTCCACAAGAACCAATTTTTAAAAGTCACTAAAACCCCTGGATAATAGAACTCTTCAGTTGATGTTCTATATTCATGTCTTTCAGGTAACTCCCAGTAATACCCTTTTAAGGTTTTCCCAGAAGATTTTGAACAGCCTTCTGAAATTTTCTTTCCACTTAAAGTGATCAGAGTAAATCAGCTTTTGTGAATATCCAAAATGTAAATGAATTAAGATGTGTGCTCTCACATTTTTGCATCCCGTGGTAACAGCATGATCATCATGGAAAAGAATCAGATGAAAAATCCTCAGTGGAGCAAAGTGTCTCCTTAGGTCAACACTTCGAATTCTTAGAGATTAAGGTGTTGTGATAAATTCAACACCAAACACTACCAAGAACATGAGGCAACAAGATACCTTTGTTGTTGTAGTAGTTATTGTTAGACAACCATAACCCCCATTGCCCCCCATCACTCCCCCAACCTCACCCATCTCCACCTCCCACCCTCAATCCTACCCCCACTTTGGCTTTGTCCATGCGCCCTTTATACATGTTCCTCAAAGACCCTTCTTCTTTTCCCCCATTATCCCTCTCCTCCCTTCCCTCTGGTTGCTGTCAGTTTGGTCTTTATTTCAATGTCTCTGGTTATATTTTGCTTGCTTGTTTGTTTTGTTGGAGTGTCTGATACCCAGTCTGGTACCAATGCACAAATTTACAATAGCACAACATTTCTTTCTGTATTATTAGATTGTTTTTGAATAATATGATATACGCATACTATTATGTGTGATCCAAAATATTAGAAATTTTATTTGTGAGGGGTTTTATTTTCAAATATATGTTGTTTGGATTCTAACAATAGTCAAGGACAATGCAAAGCTTCCCTTAACCTCATAACCTCATACTCTGATTAAATAGTATAAACAACCTTGATTTCATGAAGCATTAATGTTGAACTTTTAAAATATGAAACACATATCTGTAAGCTGTTATAAGAACCTTGGCCTCTGTTACTAGCATTTTCCTTTCTATTTAAGACAGAGAAATTCACTGGAGAAGGTGATCAACCTTCATATAAAAGGAGATTTTTTCCCCACATACAGCTCAAAAAAAGTGATAGTTAAACTTTAGAGTAAAAGTTATTAAAATGGAAAAATCTTTTGTTTTAAATTTATCCCCCCAAATAGAAAGGAAACCATTTAAAAATTTTATATATATTTTGACAATATCTAATTTCAAGAGAAAATAAATATGGAATTGTTCTCAAATCTCTAACCAGGAATTAAAATAGAGTAAGACACAAAGCCTGAACCAATAAAGACATTTGATATGCACTATTTGTTTGCAATGATGCCTCATCTGTAAAAAAAATATATAAAAAGAGAATATAATGCCTTCCTAGCTCACCATCATATAATAAGAATTTTTTTAAAGATTTTATGTATTTTTAGAGAGAAGGGAAAGGAGGGAGAAAGAGTGGGTGAGAATCATCACGTGTAGGAGAAACATCAGTCAGTTGCGCCCTGCATGTGCCTCAGCTGGGGACCTGGCCCACAGCCCAAGCATGTGCCAGCAGGAACTGAACCCACAAACTTTCGCTTTATGGGATGATGTATAACCCACTGAGCCACACGGGTCAGGGCTCATATAATAAGAATTAATTGAGAAAAACAATGTAAAATAATTAGCTTAATAGTTGGCACATAGGAAGCCACTGATAAATATCATACCACATTTCCTTCCCCTTCTTACTAGATGAGGACTAAGTTGAGGGTGTGGAATGCAGACTGTTTATATTTGTATTTTCACAGCATTAATAATACAGTCTTTAGCTTATAGTCAGTAGTCAATTGAAGTTTGGTGATTAAATGTTTAAGTATATGTTCTGTTTTTATCCAGGAGCAAAATTATTTAAAAGACAATTCAACCTCAAATAATACTCTTTTTAAAATTAAATTTATTGGTATTCTAAGGGGAGGAAAAAGGTAATATCTAAAACATTACATTTGTCTACTTACATGCTCTCATAAAATCACTGCTGTTTTGAAACCTTTGAGAATTAACCACAATGAAAAAAGCCAGCGTCTTCAGAATCACACTCTAATTGCTGAAGGATCTTGGTTAGTTTCCTCTATTTTTCTGAGCCCCTGTGAAATTAGTTTCTTCTATTTTTCCCCTATGAAATGATGTCAATTCCCCAGGGTATGGGATTGGTTAAACGAGATAAGGTGTATAAAGTATGAGTCCCATACTTGACACATAATATTTTCTCCACTCATATTAGTAAACTCCCACCACTCCCACCATCTCCATACTTATCTTATAGTTTAGAAACAAATCAATCACTACACAATATAAAAACTGCCTATAGTAAAATCCTGAACCTATGCATGAGAAGGTAGACAGGAAAGAGTCTCCACTGAGTTGAATGAATCTTTATGAAAGTTTTCAGAAAATGAATGGATATATGTTAATGAACATCATATTTACATTTTCACCCTTTAATGATCCAGGTAAGTGTATCCAACTGTCTATTTGCCAACCTTATTTGGAAAATTCATAGGCATAGCAATTACTCAAAATCCATGCCATAAATCATCAAAATCTAGTCTTTTCACCAGTGTGTCCTGTCTTAGTGAACAGCTAATTGCTCATTCCAAGGGTGAAAACTAGTATTTTTAAAACATGATTCACCCCTACCTCTCCAGTTATCTCCTCTACCACCACCGCCTTATATGGCTATTGATTTCTTCTTTCTAAATTCTCTTGAATTTGTCCACTTCTCTTCATCTCCATCACCATTACCTTTGTTCAAGCCTTTTTCATATTGTTACAGATGGAGAAAGAGAGACCCGAGTCAGGAGGCCTTTCTTCCTGACCTAGGTTCTTGTCTTGCTGCAACAGATGAATTCAAGCAACAGACAACACACATTATGGAAATGACATACAAGTTTATTTATGAAACACACAAAAGCAGAATGTTGCAAGCAAGCATAAGGAATTTGTTAGTAAATTTGTTGTAAGTTTGTTTGTTAGTAAATTTGTTGACGATTTTATCAAACCAAGCTCAAAACTGATGAGTTAATTGGTGAGACATATTTTTCTTTTGATTCTAACCTCCTGTGTTAAGAAGGCTAAAAGTGGGTACTTAGCTAATCTAAGTACACTAACTATTAGGGTCCAAGGGTTATATACCTTAGCTACCTTCTAGGTACCCCTCCTTCACCTCCTTATAAATCTTGGGAATAATGTACAACTGCAAAGGCTTTCTTTCTCAGTTAGTAGAGGTTATTTGTGTTAACAAAACTGTTGCAGCCCCCCTTTCCCAGAGTAGGAACACCCACCCCTCACTCCTGTGTAACTCCAGCTTGTGACATTCAGGTCACCCAGAGATCTTAGTAAGATTGTTACAGAAGCCCCCTTTCTCAGCACAGTCTCAAGGACTCTTCCCTCTTCCTGTGCTATTTGCTTGCAGTGCTGACGATTTTATCAAACCAAGCTCAAAACTGATGAGTTAATTGGTGAGACATATTTTTCTTTTGATTCTAACCTCCTGTGTTAAGTTCTTCGTTAGATTGTAATGGTGAGGGCCCTGCCTTTCTTTCCCATCTGGCCACTCATTTCTAGCTGCTACCTAATAATTTCACACTCTTGGACAAATGCAATAGTTTCTTCACTTTTCTATTAATATCCATGCTGGTCCATTTCCAATTTTTTATAAAATACTTTATTTATTTTTAGAGAGAGCGGAAGAAAAGGAGAAAGAGAGAGAGAGAAACATCAGTGTGTGGTTGCCTCTCACACACCCCCTACTGGGGACCTGGCCCGTAACCTAGGCACTTGCCCTGACTAGCAACCAGCTACCCTTTGGTTCACAGGCCTACACTCAATCCACTGGGCTACACCAGCCAGGGCCCATTTCCAATTTATTTTCCAAAACTGGAGGTATCATAAACAAACAACAATAATAATAATGAAAACCCTGAAAACAAGATGAAACAAAGAAAGCAAAACACTGTGTGGTATCTTTGTTGAAAACACTTATGCTACATCCATTGGCATGGACCGAAAGCCCCTACATTGTCCACATAGGCCTGCTCAGCCTTCTAGCAATATCTCCCCCCACTTACTGGCATATTCCCCTCATTCTGCTCTACAGTCGCATTCATATCTTCAAAGATATTATGAACCATCTTGCCTGAAAGAATTGGCACATTACACCCTCTGCCTGGAATTTTCTTACTTTTCCTGCATCTACCCTCCACCTGATTAAATCCTACTCAGTCTTCAGAGTTTATCCCCAGAAATCTTCCAGACTACATCCCCAGAAATCTTCCAGACTATACCTGGGTCTTCTGATTTTCCAGACTGCATCAGTTCTCATCTCTGTCTTTTTGAGTCCCTCTACTTTTCTTTAATAGGGTTCATTACAATCTGTATTTACAAATTTGTGCATAATTTGATTAATTTTTCCCTTCCATTTCAGACCATAAGCTCTTTAAGTCTATTTGGCTCAGAACTACATTCTTGTTAGGCTTACTATAGCTGGCATTTCACCCATGTTAAATAGCAACTGAATAAAATAATGGATGATGAATATAAGCTAAGCTGAGGCTATCATTATTTCTCCTCCATCCATTCCCCATCCCCTTCTTCCCAGTCTCGCAAAACATGGGTGATTGTTGCTTATTTGGCTTTTTTTTTGGAGAAGAGAGACCAAAACTTTAGATAAATGAGCGTATCATGCACAATGGAGACCGTTTGCAAAATTGAGATCTATAGGTATTTATAATAACTATAGGTATCTTGGTGAGCAGGTTAAATCAATCTGTTTTGGCCTTTAATGCTAAATTTTCTCTGCTTTTCTATATTATATATGCTACTCTTTTTGGTTCTAGTAGTCTGTCTGGAATGGGAAACAGGCTGGTATTCAAATCACAAAGGGACAATCTGAACTTTAGCCTCTACTAGGGAAAGAGACAGGAATCTGCTCCCTACCATCTGGAAATCAAACAGTCCATGTGAGCTTTAAAAAAATATATGTGGGAGATCTGAGATCAGTCTGTAAGGAGCTAGGAAGCCAGTATATCTGTTCAGAGTTGAAACGACAGTGTTAAATAGGTTTCATCTCAGGAGCCAATGCTGAAATATTGAGTGGCTTTTTAAGAGATCTATTTTGACAAGGATTCTGACACCACATCTAAGCCAGAGCCAAGAGTGCTATGACCAATTAGTGATGTCAGTCAGGCTTTCAATGGTGGAATGGTAGGTAGGCATTTGCATTCACTCTTCAGAGACCAGGAAGTGGATAGAAAGATGGAGAGGGGGCAGGAATGGATTAGATTAACACTCCATTCAATCCCTTTATAGGATTAAAAAATATATTTCTTTGGAATAAGAGCTCAATATCTCTTCCCTACCAGAGTCAGACATGCTGTTCACCATTGGTGATTAACAATTTGTAAATTGGCCTGAGAACTGTAGATACAGAACGTGCTAAGGGGTTTCAACCACAATATTTATGAGAGTTAGAAGAATTTTTTATCCCAGTGTCTTCTTTTAATCAATATAGGTTTATTTTAAATTCACAACCTGTGATGTAAAAATACCTGAACATGTTTAATGAGATCAATTAAATATTTAGCTTGACATTGTCAACAGGAAATAGAACATTTGCATGGAAATAAGCATCACTACCGTGCCTGTTTAAAGTAATATACTGCTCTGCAGTCCAATCTTCTGTTCACACTTAGGCCACAGCAAATGTCTCTGGAGATAATGCTAAGCCAGGCTACCCTTAGAGGAAGGTGAAGAGTGAGTATATCTAGTTTGCATTATTTATTTTTTCTTTTGTGAAATCCAAGCTCAGAGCTTCCTATCAGTTTTTGCTGGAATATACATTAAAGGGTTTACTGTAATCTATCCACTTCCACCATCAGTCGTCAGTGTGACATGAAGTATGTGATGAATGTCTCTTGATTCTCTGTGTCAACCCTGAAAACACACATATATTGTTTATAAACACATTTTCTCTCATCTGCTGTTGTTTTACCTCTGCTTTAAAATACCTAAGTGGATTAGAGTTGGGTGGGTGGAGTAATATCGGCAGTGCCAAACCACCTACACAATGTAATATATCACCCATGTCTCTGGGGGATCTAACTCACTAATTACTTCTCCAGAAATACACAAGAGGTCACTTGTCTGCTCCCTTTCATCATTACTTACCCACCAACAAGAGTTTCAAAATGGTTGTGAAGATACAAGGAGAAAATGACGGAGAGACATTTATAAAACCCGGAAGCCAACCTCGTTGGGAAGAGCCTGAATCACAGTTCAGATGCATGCAGTAAACGCAGCAGGAAACAATTTGGGAAACAGGACAGTCAGAAAAAAGAGACCAATAAGGAGAAGGAGGAGGAGGTTTCCACCACCCTTTAGAAGCACACAGCATTGCATTTATTATAATATATGCTTAGACATTAGATTTTTTTCTTGTAAACTTTACAGCAAACTCTTAGCTCTCTGCTGTGTTTTAAAATGATTATTTGTATACTTTACCTAGAGATTATAAAATCTGTTCCAGTAAATTGTGTTTCCTACCTTGAATTGAAATGGGGAGCAAAACTGAAGATATCCATCCCTGGTTTTCAGTGCCCAGAGATCTGCCAGAAGATGAAACCACAGGGCCAAGCAGTCCTACCAGCCACTCATGGTTACAGTGCCTCTGTAGTGGTTTTGGCATCGCTGCAAACTGCTAGGCAAAGCTCCACTACAGAGGCTGGAATTAGCCCCTGACCAACTGGTTCAAATGGGACTTTTCTCTACTTTTCAGGTGTGTGTGGGCAGGCTATGAGGAGTGGTGATGGCATCGTTGTTCTATGGAGGGGAGGATGAAGGAAGTCAGATTTATGCCCTGTTGAGGGATCAAGAGACTGAAAACAGAAAGGGCTTAACAATTATTTATCTCCTGAAAATAGATATATACACCAACACACAAAATTAGGCTGTTTCTCAGTTTAGGTAAGAAAAAACATAGAGATGAATTCTTTAAAAAAATTTTTATTGTTGTCTAAATGCATAGTAAAACTTAATTTCAGGGCTCAGATTTAGTTTTATAGTCATAACAGTGCACTTTCCCTCTGGTTCCCGTGGGTGAGAATTGGCATGTCCCTAGTTTACATGTGTAAGCATAACTTCATTTACTTCTGAACAGCATAATACTATCACCAGTCATTCTTTCTGAACATAAAAGAACTAGCCAGCTTAGTTGTTATCGTTGTTGTTATTTTGCCATTAGTTCTAGTCCTCTATATGATGTCACTAGGTCCTTCAGGTTCTTACCGTAACTGACTGAGATCGTTAAGAGCAGATATATTATACATTAAACTTGGCTTCCTCTTTGGCATATTGAGAGTTTTGGTAAGAAAAAACATAACTCAGAACTTTCTTTGAAAACAAGTTAACATATCCTTTCAGGAAATAAATCTTAATTTTCTAAGTATTAGGAATTAAGACTACTTTGAAAAGTACATTGTTGGTGAGATGAAGACTGGTGCAGCCACTTGTGGAAAAGAGTATGGAATTTCCTCAAAAAAACTAAAAATGGAAATGCCTTTTGTCCCATTAATTCCACTCTGGGATTATACCCTAAGAATCCTGAAACACCAATTCAAAAGAACAAAGAACCTATGCACCCCAATGTTCATAGCAGCGCAATTTACAGCAGCCAAGTTTTGGAAGCAACCTAGGTGCCCGTCAGTAAATGAGGGGATCAAAAAACTAACTATGGTATATTCACACAATGGAATACTACACAGCAGAAAGAAACCCTTTGCAACAGCATGAATGGAACTGGAAAACATCCTGTTAAGTCAGATAAGCCAGCCAGTGAAAGAAAGATACCATATGATTTCACCTATAAATGGAACCTAATCAACAAAACAAACGAGCAAGTAAAACATAGCCAGAGACACTGAAATAAGAACAAACTCACAGTAACCAGAGGGTAAGGGGGAAGAGAGTAGTAGGGGGAAGAAGAGGAAGGGTCTTCAAGGGGTACATATACAGGACCCATAAACAAAGCCAAAGCGGGGAAGGATTGAGGGTGGGAGGTGGGGTAGGGGGATGTGGTGGCAGGAAAATGTAGACAACTGTACTTGAACAACAATAAAAAAAGATATAAAAAGGAAAAGTTTTAGGTGGTTTTCACAAGCACATTTCCTGGCCTACACTCTCCCTGAGAAAACCGACAGAGAAGCCACAAATGGAAAGTAGGAACTCCATCAGTCCACAGTAATTTCCCATGTACAAATTAATGTAAGGTGAGCATGGAAATAGCTACCAGTTTCCCTTTTGCAGGGGTGGTCTCCTGAGTCCATGCGAACTCCCTCCGTGAGCAATGGGGTGACAGCCTTAGGGCACTGCAGACAAAGGAAATCCGCTCTAAAGAACAGCCGCCCCCACCATGAAGACCTACATAAGAAAAAAGTCACTTTTCATGTGTCTCTCTTGGTTCCCCACCCCTCTTTTTTTTCTTTTAAACAACCACAACCCACAAGCCCTGCCTAAGGGTGTATGTTGTAAACTATGTGGATCGCTAAGCTTTCAGCCCTTGGCTTCCATAGCTTTGTCATCCAGGATGTTAATATTTCTACAATTCACTAACATGACAAGAACAAGACATGTTCCCTCTGGCACCTTTCCTTTAGGGGAGAAGAAAAAAGGAAAGTCTGAAAGCTGTACTTTATTAGTAAAAATTGTCAAGAAAATCAGTCCATTTGATAACACTCCCACCCCATCCCACTTCAAGGCTGAGCAATCATCCAGGTATGGCAATCCATTTTCTGTTCTAGAAGGGGCAAGAAGCAAGACACAGAAGTCCAGTATCTGAGTCATCACATGGTGTTGAGAGGAAACTCGCAGCTCAAGTGGTGAGACAATGCTTTCATGCTACTGTTTGCAACAGTAACCCACCAGGAGTGAGACTCCCATCTCTGCCTCCATCTGCTTTACTGTCTCTGCAAAACTTAAAAAAGAAAGGGAATTTATTTACTAATAAATACCCTGTACCCTATTAGTACATAAAATCTCGACATTCTGCTTAATCATGCTATATCTGACCTATGGGGTTCATTGTCTTTAACTCAATCTTATAAATTATCCTTTCATTTGAAGAATTGCCACCCACAAAAAACAAAAATTAGATATTTTTCTCGTAAGCCAAATAAAAGAAGTAAATCTCTCTGGAGCTAGGATTTGTGCTACTATATTTCTGCCTCAAGCATCTGCAATAAAATATTGAGAATGCTTAGCAGAGGTTTTAGCTCATAGGAAGACCTAAAACACAATTTTTGCTCTGGCATAAAGACCATTTCTTAAGGACAGAGGAAAGGAATTGTGAAATAGGACTTCCTTTACTGAGTCAGGACAACCCTCTTCACTCAATTACTTATGTTCTGCATAACAAAGCAGCATGCAATTATTGGGGGAGAGAAATATGTCATGTTTTTCGATGCCCTGAGGTAGGAGTTACATCTCTTTATGATGCATTTTATAGGATACTGACAATTGTTAAGAATCTTGTGAGTCAATTTTTCATGCAATGCAAGAACTCCTTCCACGTCATCATTGCCAAGTACTGTAGTCATCTAGTGTCTACCTTTATATAGTAACAAAATCTTACCAAACACTAAGGTAAGCAGTAGGCTAAGCACATGCAAATGTTTTTTTATGCATAAATTTTGTTCTCAGGATTCTCACAGTCTAGATAAAAAGAGATACATGTGGTGAAAGGTAATAACTCTGAGTGGTTGGAGAGTAGAATCACCAAAAGTTAATAAACGTTGAGATCTTACAAATAAGGAGATTGTCACCAGATGAAGAAGAGGTAAAAGGACAAAAATAAGTACATTGGGAACTGTAAAAATTCTGGAATTATTAAATTCATTACAACACATTTTTTTTTCTACAGCTACACTGTCCAATATGGTAGTCACTGTTCACATGGCTGTAAACACCTGAAGCTAGTTTCAATTGAAGTTTGCTTTATTTAAAAAAACTATAAAACATATAATTTATGTATTGCTGCATAAGAATTTACACTAAAAATTTAGTAGTTGAAAACATTAATAATTATCTCAAGTTTAGTAGGTCAGAAAAGTGAGAGCAAACCTTGCTGTTAACTCTAATGAGTTTACAATAAAGATGTCAGCCAAGGCTGCAAAGATTTGAAGGCTCCAGTGAAGCTGGAGGATTCACACTGCGGTGTGCAGCTCCCACTTCTGTTGGCAGGACACGTCAGTTCCTTGTTGGCTGTTCTTGGTCAGAGACCACATTTCTTGCCACATCAACCATCACCATAAATAAGAGTCCTCATGACACATTAGCTGGCTTCCCCACAGAGTGAGTGATCTAAGACAGAAAGCAAGCAGGAAGCTCTAATGCCTTTTATTACTTAGCCTCCAAAGTCAAACAATATTATCTCTATCTTTCTCTCTCCATTAGAAACTATTCATTAAGTCTAGTTCACACTTGAGGGAAGAGGAATTTGGCTCTACCTCTTGAAGCGAAGAGATACATTAAATATCGTCTGCCCTTTGTCTACAAGTTATTTATATTCTTCTTGCATGCTAAATCTGTGTACTCTTCCCCCTGTACCTAAAAAGTCTCAGCCTACCACAGTATTGGCTTGAAGTCCAGAACCTTGACATCTGGATCAAGCGTGTATGGCGCTGTTTAGCTCTTCAAGTATAGTTCCTCTTTATCAAAAGACCTGTTCTGATAAAGCTAAAGAAACAAGTTCTATGTCCCCCACGTGCATAGCATTCAGTGGTGGGACAGGCATAATTTAACCACTACAGATACCCTGTTTCCAAGGTGGGAGAAAGGAAGCACAAAGAACTTTCCAGTCAACAACCTTTCTGAAATTAAACCAGGCCAGTGTTGGGCATCTCTTGATGAAGTCCCATTCCTTCCCAGGAATTGTTATCCTTGGCTTTCAGCCCCACTCTCTGGGCTCTTGGTTCTACCTGCTGGCTCATCTTTCCTTTTCCAGGAAACTCTGTTTGAAGGTACAATTCTCTCAACCTCCCTCCTGCCTGTAGAATTCTGATCGTTGAAAGGGGTTTCCCTTCATTTCATATTATCTTATGCTTTTCTGTCCAAACTGGCACTGTTTCTGTGAATATGATCATCTTTAATACTTTGTGGACCTCCTGTGATTCTTACTGGGGTTCATTCTGTTAGACAGACATCACGCCCATAATTCCCTTCAAAGTGAGTCCTAGTTTACTTAAGTTTCTCCCTAGATGGCTGAGGGACAAGACCGGTAAGTATTTAGAAGCTCTACTGTTAGAGAGGTTCTGGGAGAGATAACTTAAAACTTTTTAGAGGGACTTTTGTCTGACCGAACTATACTACATTCTGAGGTCATACCTATGATTGTTCTGAAGTCTTAAAAGATTTACAGTCCCTTCTGCAACTTTGTCTTTGAACCATGTTTTCTTGACAAGACCATGGATTTGATCTTTGC
This sequence comes from Artibeus jamaicensis, assembly GCF_021234435.1. Classification (NCBI taxonomy): domain Eukaryota; kingdom Metazoa; phylum Chordata; class Mammalia; order Chiroptera; family Phyllostomidae; genus Artibeus; species Artibeus jamaicensis. The sequence goes on along the minus strand of NW_026522025.1, from coordinate 28,175,126 downwards.
TCATAAAACATTACATTTTAACATCATTCACCATCTGAAATGGCTAGAAGTTTTCAAAAGCATCAAGTTCTTATACTTCCTTGTTTAGCAGTCATTCCTTTACTTTATTTTTATCCTTTCTCATTTTACTATAAGAAGCAAGAAGAATCCAGTTGGCATCTTCACAACTTTGCCTGAAAATCTCCTTAATAGCTCATCCAGTCCATTGAGCACATTTTCTACATTCCAAGTTATTATAAACAACAATGTTGCTAAACTTTTTTGAAACTACATACTAAGACTTTACTTAATTTCCTTCATTCACAGAGAAAGGTATCATGTTTCTAAAAACAGGTTTTACAAGGCTCTTAATTTTCAGTAACACTCTCCATTAAGATCGTATAGCTCCTATTTATCCACTGCCTGGTTTCAAAGCCACTCCTACATTTTTGGGTTTTCTTACAACTGTACCCCACTGGCGAGTACCCAAATCTGTACTACTTCGAAATAGTTGCATAACAAATAACCTCAAAATGTCGATATTAAAACAAATAAAAATAATAAAAATTTATTATCCCACACAGTTTCTGAGGGCCAGGAACACGAAAGTGGATTAGCCGGGCTGTTGTGACTCAAGGTCTCTCAGGAGTGTGCAGTCATAAAGTTTGACAGGGGCGGCCCACCTGCTCCGCGGTGGATCGTTTCTGCGGCATCTGGCAAGATGCCTCCCTCCTCTCCGAATGCTGGCAGAAAATCTCAATTCCTCTCTATATGGGCCTCTGCAGACGCCTACCTGTGTCCCCTCAGTACACGGCGGCTGGCTTCCCTTAGAATGAACAAGTCAAGAGAGAGCAAGATGAAAAGAAACCACAAGACCTTTCATAACCTAGTCTGGAAGTGACATGCCATCTGCCATGTTCTGTTGGTCACACCAGCCGAGCCTAATACAGTGTGCAAGGATATCACACACGATGGGAATCAAGAGTCCTTGGTCCTGGCAGAGATCAATAGGGTCATCTTCATGCTAGCTATCATGTAATTTCCTAATCATTCATTTTATATTGATTATATATGATTTGCACCGTTGTATTATTTATTTATTTATCATTTTAAATATACATAAAACAAATATAAGTAGATAATATAAAAAGTTACATATATATGTTATATATATATTCCAATTATGTAAAGTGTATAAATCTAACAGATCACTAAACATTTCACCTGCTTATTTTTACTCTTATTTTAACATGGCTACTAAATAATTCAGAGTTATATATCTGGCTCATATTATATTTCTACTGGAAAGCAATGTCCTAAAGAATGCATAAAAGATACAAAAATTAGATTGAAGGAAAATGTAGAAGACAAATTGTGAAATATCCTGAATCCTGTCTTAAAGCCTTTAGATCCTCTTCTCTAAGAAAGAAATCTTCATGGTTGGAGCAGGTAAGTGACATTATCAGAGATGTGCTTCAAGGCGATTACATCAAACAGCAGGGTGTCAGATGGATTAGCCCAGAGGAGACACTGGAGAGACATGCAAGAGACAGTGAATTATACAAGGCTTGATCCCAGAAGAATAAAACAATATTAAGACAATAAAAAAATTGGGAGTTGCATCCTTAGGGATAATAGTTGAAGGTTTGCAAATGATGAGCCCACTGAGAAAAAAAGAAAAGAAAAAAAAGGGGTGAATTCATAGAGGAAGTGTTCATTTAGAAAGACTCATACATGAGAAGAGCCAGAGAAAAGAGAAGGAAGAACATCCAAAGGAAAAGGAATAAGAGACAATAGCAAATGGACTTTCCTGCCCTCTTCAGAACCGTAAGCATGGGTTCTAGGTTTAGTTTTTAGTACGTGCAGAGGCTCTGGAGGATCAGGGCAGCATCGCACAGCAACTGCTACACAGGACAGTTGTTTGTTCTTCTCCACCTAGTAAACATCACTCTTAAAACAGTACCGCTTTGTTATTTGCAGGTGGCAAACTCCTGCAGATCAAGCAATTGGCAAAGCTCTGATTAAGACATCTTGTCTTCATCTTTTGCCAGCTCCTACCCACCCTCAGACTGGGGGGAAGGAGGCAGTTGTGGGTAAGCAGTTTTGGTGTCATCCTGAGCTCTGGTCTAAATGTTTATGATGTGCTGCTATAGAAGAGGAAGTGAAAAGAACAGCTGGCTTTATTCAGTTGAGACTGAAAAGGCTTTTAATGAAAAGTTTAAATTGCTCTTCCATCTTTGAAAAAGTGCTTTGTCAGGAGCCCTACAAATGGTGAACTCAGTAGCATTTTGCATTATGTAAAATATAATTCTTTAACTTTTAGGAAATGTCTTCAGTGACTTTTCCCCTTGTGCCAAACTTGTTTTCTGAATTTTTATATCAGTTCCATGGCTGGATAAACCACCGTTGCCTAAAAGGCAGTAAAATTTCGTATAAAGTGATATTAATATTAATCACATGCATTGACAATAAAAAATGTAGTAGTGCAAGTAAAGGGATCCAAAACTATACCAAAAAGAAAAAAAGAATCAGTAACAAGCTTGGAATTTTTAACTGTTTTTCAATTTGCTACTAACTAAAATTTAAAGCACTATATACATGAGTAAGGCCAAGCTTCAAACAGAACCTAGAGAAATAACAAAGTTTCTATTTTGATGCATTTTTGTCCCTTAACCATCTCTGCTAATTTAAAAAGAATAGTTGCCCAGATATATTCTCTACTGCCCACTAGAAATTGGAACAAGATCAACAATTCTCTTAAGACCTAAACAGCCTTATTCACGGCATTGTTAAGACTTGTTCAGTTGGTTATATTTATTCATTTTTTCCATCAATGTGTAAAGTTGTTTTAGATCAAATAATTTCTAAGTTAATTATATACCGCAAACAAAGAAATTACAAAAGCAGTTATCATCCCAATTTTAGGTGTGATTCAGTATAATTTTTAATAATTTTTAAATTATATTTTATAGGTTATACTATTACAGATTTCCCCAATTTTTCTCCCTTTATACAGCCCCACCCAGCACCCTCAGGAAATCCCCACAGCGTTGTCCATGTCCGTTAGTCAAGCATAGATGTTCTTTGGCTACTCTATTTCCTATGCTATACTTTAAATCCCCATGACTATTCTGTACCTACCATTTGTACTTCTTTTTGAAAATATGTTTTATTGACTATGCATTACAGTTGTCCCATTTCCCCCCACCCTTAGTCCCCTCCACCCTTCACACCCCTTCACACCCACATTCCCTCGCTTTAGTTCATGTCCATGTGTCATACTTATAAGTTCTTTGGCTTCTACATTTCCTATAATATTCTTAACTTCTCCCCTGCCTATTTTGTACCTACCATTTATGCTACTTATTCTCTGTAGCTTTTCCCCCTCTCTCCCCCTCCCACTCCCCTATTGATAACCCTCCAAGTGATCTCCATTTCTGTGATTATGTTCCTATTCTACTTGTTTGCTTCATTTGTTTTTGTTTTTGTTTTAGGTGTGGTTAATAACTGTGAGTTGGCTGTTGTTTTACTGTTCATATTTTTTATCTTCTTTTTCTCAGATAAATCTCTTCAACATTTTATATAATAAGGGTTTGGTGAGGATGAACTTCTTTAACTTGACCTTATCTGAGAAGCACTTTATCTGCCCTTCCATTCTAAATTAAAGCTTTGCTGGACAGAGTAATCTTGGATGTAGGTCCTTGCCTTTCATGACCTGGAATACTTCTTTCTAGCCCCTTCTTGCCTGCAAGGTTTCTTTTGAGAAATTAGCTGATAATCTTGTGGGAACTCCTTTCTAGGTAACTGTCTCTTTTTCTCTCGCTGCTTTTAAGATTCTCTCCTTATCTTTAATCTTGGATGATGGAATTATGATGTGCCTTGGTGTGTTCCTCCTTGGGTCCAACTTCTTTGGGACTCTTTGGGCTTTCTGGACTTCCTGAAAGTCTATTTTTTTGCCAGATTGGGGAAGTTCTCCTTCATTATTTGTTCAAATAAGTTTTTAATTTGTTACTCTTCTTTTTTTTCCTTCTGGCACCCCTATGATTTGCATGTTGGAACATTTAAAGATGTCCTGGAGGTTCCTAAGCCTCTCCTCATTTTTTTTAATTTCTTGTTTCTTCATTCTTTTCTGGTTGAATGTTTCTTTCTTCCTTCTGATCCACACCTTTGATTAGAGTCCCAGTTTTCTTCCCATCGCTGTTGGTCCTCTGTACATTTTCCTTTATTTCACGTAGCATAGCCTTCATTTTTTCATCTATTTTGTGACCATACTCAACCAATTCTGTGAGCATCCTCATTACCAGTGTTTTGAACTGTGCATCTGATAGGTTGGCTATCTCTTCATCATTTAGTTGTATTTTCTCTGGAGCTTTGATATATTCTTTCATTCGGGCCATATTTTTAGTCTCAGCCTACCTGTTAGGTAGTAAGGGGTGTAGCCTTAGGTGTTCAACAGGGCGGGGCAACCCATGTCACTGAATTGTGATGTTTACGTGGGGAAAGGGTCCCACAGGGAACAATGTCACTTGCTCTACTCTTTACCAGATTTCAGTCACTTCCCCCATTTCCCACAAGAAAATTGGGCCCTTCTGGTGCTGATTTCCCATGGGTGGGTTTGTGTACATTCTAGTACCCTGTGGGTCTCTCCAACAAACTCTCCTGTGAAGCTGAAAGGTTCAACCTCCACAGGTATTTTCAGTCAGAGGTTTGAGGCTTTATTTCTGTCTTGCTCCCCAGTTGTTCCTCCCAGTTTATCTGGGAGAGAATGTGAGACCACCTGCTCCACCAGCTGCTGCCTTGCTGCAAGTCCTCTCTGCCCCTCATACCAGTCTGGAGGGTGTCTTCTTTAACTCTATGGTTGTCAGACTTCCATGCAGTTTGATTTTCTGTCAGTTCTGGTTATTTTTTGTTTTTAAATTATTGTTGTTCTTTGGTTGTTCGAGGAGGTACAGTGTATCTACCTATGCCTCCATCTAAGCCTGAGAAGTAATTCAGTGTAAAAAAAAATTAAATCCATTCTTTATTTAGGATGTGTAGCAAGGTAAAGTGAATATCTTTTAAAGACATGCTGCACTGTTCCTTTTCTACACTTCATCTTAGCCAAAAGGCTGAGAAGCAATGCAATGTTCCTTTTCTAACAGGTAGCCTTGTACATTGTATTTGGTGAATGGATAAATGTAAATAAATAAATAAAGAAATAAATAAAGGAAAGGGAAGGAACCCCATGCAACTAGAAATAAGCATGGAATTTTTATAATGCTTGCTTCCTCTCATATATTCGATTCATATTCATCAAACAACTACTTTAACCTAGGTATGTTTGTAGATCCTGGGAAAAACAATGAATAATTACAAAAAATATATATATATAAAGGTCAGTCTGGAAAAAGGCCAGCCATTCTGGTTTGTGCAACATTAATGTAACCGGACAGCCAAGAAGTGTGGATGAGAACACACATGTGTGAATAATGATGACTTCACTGTACTCATCAGCGGGGACAGAAGACGCTGTGAAGTGAGTGTGTGTACTGTCTGGTGATCACATTCTCAATGTGTAGTCCCACTACCACCCAGATTAGATGCCCTGCAACTTCTGGCTTTTCCAAAACTAAAATCACCTTTGGAAGGGAAGAGATTTCAGACTATCAGTGAGATTCAGGAAAATACAATGGGCACCTGATGGCAATTGGGAGAACTGTGTGAGGTCCCAACGTGCCTACTTTGACGGGGACTGAGGTATCATTGTCCTGTGTACAATTTTTCTTACATCTTTTGTCTTCTTCAATAAATGTCTCTGTTTTTCATAGTACATGGCTGGATACCTTCTGGACAGGCACACGTGCACATGTGTGTATTCCATCGGGGGAAGCAAACATTCATACAACTAACAAATTCATTTACACAAAGCAGTAAGTATCATAACATCTAATATCTCTGTAGCATTTGCATACACTGTATATACAGCAAATCGTTTTCACATGCATTATTTCATTTAATCTTACTAACAAACTTCTTTAGTAAGTAAGTTATTATCTTTGACAGCATCAGTTAATAAATCAAGCTGCTGAGACATAGGGGTACCACTCTGCACCACACCCATTAAGGAGAACAGAAGACAGGAATTGGAGTTCAGTAAAATTTTTCCTAAAACGTACAATGGATCTTGCAAGAAAGAGAAATATTTTAAAGTGAAAAATGATTAAACTTTTATTAAAAAACTAACGGTGAAGCAAATTCTTCACAGACCAATACCATTTAATTCAAGAGGAAAGAACCTTTCAGACAAAGTAAACTTTCCTTGTGCAGAACTGTTCCCATGAATGTCGGGTTCCCGGGTCAGACATTCTGGAGTTATGGGAGATCATGCTAAAAGGGAGATTATAGCCCGTATGGGAGAGACTTCAGCTATCATCCTGAGTATACTGGCCTTTGTCCAGAAGGTAAGGAAATCACCGAGGAGATACTGTATTCTTTAAGTAAAGGAGTAAAACAATATAGGCTTTATTTTGAAGGAGACAGCGTGGGTGCAGGTATGAAGAAAGAACTGTAGACAGAGAGAGCAGTTAGTGACACTACAAGGGACCAATGGGAGAAAAAAAATTGAGAGTAAAGCAGTGAAAATGGGGGAAGAAAGGTCTGCATATAACTCAAAAACATTTATAAACTTTTTTTAAAAAGCATGTTAAAACCCTGAGGAATCTTTCTCATTATCTACTGCCAAGAGAACTGGTATCCAGAAAGAAGTGAAAGAGGCAATTAGGCCTATTGTTCTTCACATGCTTATGCAAGAGGTTTAACAAGAGCAACACTGTGTATTCATAGCTCGATGAGTCTGCCAGAAACCATGAGTATGCCTGGCCAAAGGTAAAATCTAAAGATGTAACCAAATATTCCTTAACCTGTAAAGAAGTATTCCTTAGCCTGTAAATCCACAGCTGATTTCATTTTGTATAAGGGTATATTATAAGCTGTAACTATTACTACATCCGACGGAGATTTAATGCATTCTGAATAGGTAGTTCAAGATGGTTTTTCAGGTTGAAGTGCAGTATCTTGTCATGACTTTGCAGCTCTTCACAGGTGTCAGTGTTCTTTGTTACATAGGCAACCTTTGTGTTCTTCAGCTAATGAAACAGCAATAAAGAGCAAGGTCCCAGGGCCAGTGTTCTTTCCTCAGGGAAGGAGCTAGCAGCTTAGCAGGCTATCAAACACTTGTTGGGACTCATTCAGCTAAATAGCATTCTTACCCAAAGGCACTGAAAATACTTAGGTTTTCCTTAATAATACTGAGCATTTTTGTAGCACTTTCTAATCATTAATTAGTTCATCTAAACACCATCCCTATGAGATAGGTAAGGATAATTATCCTCATTTTACGGATGAGAAAACAAACACTAAGAGGGTAAAAGATTTTGATGAGGTTATTTAAGGAGCCGAGGAGGTAAAGTTAAAATGCAGACAAACTTTCAGACCTAGAAAAATAAAATGCTCTTTACTTTGGTGTGAAGCAAATATAATTCTGGTATATTTAAGCAATCCACATGGTGTAATTGTTTTCTTTTTGATCTAAATGACTTGAGGCCTTAAACCTGGTCTATTGAATCATCATTTACTGATGAGTAGTGACTAATAGAGCAATATATGTTGCTGTTGGCTGACACCATTGCTAAACTGGCTATAAATGGTGGGAAAAATGTAAGAGGACTGAAAAAAAGTGTCATAGAAAGTAACTTTGGCATGGAGTTCAAATGAAAGAAAATTATTAACTTTAATGGCCCTATATAAAAAGAAATAACTCCCAAGACTTATAAGTCCAATCAAAGCACATATCAAAACATTAAGAACAAATCTGTATGTTTTAAACCACGTGTTAACCATTTTAACAATACTGTCAGTCTATAATGAAAAAAATTAATGAACATAATCCAGAAATATTTTCATCAATATCTGCCAAAAATGTCTAAGGAATTCATGGATTCTATATATTTCGATATAACTGATTAGTCAGGGACTAAGCTCACTTTAAAAAGTTAAGTAAGTTAGGTAAGTCAAAGTTAAATACTAATTTACAATTTAACATCTGTAGCAGTGACTTTCAACCTTTTTCATCTAATGGCACACGTAAACTCATTACTGAAATTCTGTGGCACACTAAATAACTATTATATTTTTTGGACAACCTGGCAAAAAATAGGTATAATTTTAATTCATTCACACCAGATGGCCATTGTGTTGGCTGTTATCCTTTTGTTTATTCCACAATCTAAAGGAAAAGAGGTCAATGCCCTTGACTAAATAGCCAGGTATTGCATGTTGTAAAAATTCTTGCAGCACACTGGCTGAAAATCACTTATCTATACATAGATATTTAAAATAAACAAGTTTACAAAAATTGTGGTTTTTTTCACATTTACTATCCATATACAAAATAATGAATCTATAAAAAAGCAAACTAAAGTCAAATGATCTTGTCCTCCATCTTACTTGTTCCAAAATGCAGTGAGTTCACTGCACTATTGGAATGATTTTAGTGGCACTTATGCACTTGCAGCAGGTCAATGGAAGAATATTCCACCTAAAAAAGTCTTATAAGAGTTTATTGTGCCAAACTGATGACAAGTACCAGGAAACAGAACCTCAACAGATTGAGAAAATGCTCCAGAGAATGGCAGTTTTGTAGCTTATTTTATACATTGAAATCAAAGAGGAGGTGTAAAGAGGGTTACATGAAATCTGCCCTTGGTAGTAGATTAAGAGGGAAGGAGAGAGCAAAGAGAGGAAGTCGCTGGGATTGGAGGAAAAGTAAAAAGAGAGACACATACTACTTTTATATTAGTGTGTATAGCATAGTTAATAATTAACATTTACAGCACATAGACATGGTATTCGGGGAACAACATTATAATGAGGAGTTCTGTGGTCTTGTGTTCTGCTAGTGAGCATGCTCTGAAGGGTCTGGAAAAGAAGATTACTCTAACATTTCTAAAATATATTATTTTTAGATACAAAAAGACAATACACAGGCTCCCTTAATGTAAAGATGGAGCTTTGTCAAGAAAGTTACAGTACTAGAATGTTACTACCCACCACAACTTGCTTTTAGTTAGAAATTTTTATGTTTAAACCATCCTGAGTGGTTACTTTTAGTCTGTGAGTTTGTAGGGCCCATGATGCGGGCTTCTGCTGAGCTTATCAGGTTTATTATGTGGCCCTATTTTTGTTCACAGGCAATCCTCAAATGAATTGTAGAGTTGCAATTTCTTATCGATATTAATAGATATTCATAGGCTGCCATTTGCACATTGGCTTCCATAGAACATATGTTACACACCTTCAATGTTTCAACTTTCACATAGAGTCATGAGGTTATTATCATTTGGCTGGTAAAGGTAGCATTTGTGATATTAGGCTTTTCTTCTTTTTTAACAATAGAAGTCTCAATCTAAAACCAATGCATGTTCTAGGAAAAAGCAGTCTCCTTGGAAAACGTAGAAAGAAGGTAAAACCAAAAAAATTTCTGTGAAACAAGAAAGAATTCACTGTAAATAGCATATCTGAAAACAATCTTTTATGTTCTTCATTTGATTTGCATAGCATATCTCTTTATTTTGAATTACACATTTTCCCCATTACAAAGGACATTTTAAACACAGATATAATTGAGAGAATTTTTAATATTGTCTTCAAGAAATAAATTTACCTGAGTCCAAAGCATTAAAGAGCAACTTAAAATTTTTATTTACTTCTCATAGAATGAAATAAAGCACATCCATTTTAAATTCAATTACAAGATTTTCTCAACATCTCCTAGAACCATTCCTCATTTTCCTCAAAGTTTACCTGTGTTGCTTGCAAATATCTCTTCTTACTCTCCCTCCAAAACCTTTTTCTCAACGCCCTTCCTCTGTAACGCCCCTCCCTCCATGGCCCTGTCCAGGGCCACTTGATTCCCATTCTTCTCCCTGTACCCCTGTGCTACTTGAAGGTTTATCTTCCCCCTCCTGTACCTTTTTAGTTCTACAACATAATTCAACCTTTTTTTACTTGTCTCACATGAATTCTCATCTATCTGTCCAGCTAAACATTAAATCTTCCTGTAGATCTTATTTCCTTAAAGAGTTCAAGAGAATATAAATATTAACCATTT